>NC_081318.1:87010383-88210383 GCF_026419965.1 Kogia breviceps
TCTCAGGGCTAGGAAAGTCACGCCAACGGCTTGTCACAGACATTGTCTTACAGATTTAGGTGAATTCCTCCTCTTTCATCTTTCACGGTCCCCCAAATACCTTGATATTCCTGCACCTGTTAGGAGGTGTCCCTCCTAATTTATCTGATAAAGCTACTGGGAACCTACATGTTTCCAATCTCTGGAGGGATTCGATAGAGAGGCAAGATAAATGTTTCAATTCTGCTTACAAAGGTATAATTTACCAAATTGCTGTAAGTCATAATTAGCTTGAGGAGAAGGCTTTCCTTATATCTGGAAAACAGATTAAAACCAATTATTTCTCAGAAAGAAACCATAAAAATTATAGCCATAGTCACCAGTTCATTCAGTCCTACTGTTAACAGTTTTATGAAGCCATCAGGTTTCCCATTAGAATTCTTTAATTTCTTACCCAGTTCAGTGTTATGGTCTGAAAGTCAGAAACCTGTATTTGTCAAAAAGTCCTTTCTGGAAATCTTCTTGAAGAGGAAACTTTTTTGTAAAAGCATCAGAGCGAAACCATAACTGTCTATAATGACAAAAGATTTAAGGCACCTTTAAAATCTGATTACAATGCAATTGACAAAGAAACTTGGTTACTGCTGTGACATACAACACTTTAATAACTAGAATTATGACTGATAATTTTACCAGGAGATACCGGATTTTCAAGAATTCCATATAATTTCTAGAACACCTATATTAATAACATTTTCCCATTAATATAACCTAAGAAGACTTATTACTCATTTGACGATACTTCCCATGTAATTTAACATACCAAATGAACCTAATTAGTTTGATATCTCTCTTTGGGGTGTTTCAGGGACTCTTTGAAGCATCCCAAAGTTAGCTAGAGGTTAAAGGAACTTCATTAGGATTTGATTTGGGGAGTTTTGTAAAAAAAAAAAATCAAAAAGCTTTAAAACACTTGGTCAGATAGGATCATAGGTCACTGTGGAACAATATTCACTTAACCAAAGTGGCAGTAAAAGATTTCAAAGGCAAATACAGATCAGATCACTTAAAAGGTAAAGAAACTTAAAATCTGTTATCAAATGCAGCTCAACATTTTAAGAAAACTTTTCTCCTAACAGAGTTCAAGTTTTATACCAGCTTACTTTTAAAATTCATTTACTCCACTAAATTTATTCTGAACTTAGCCCAATCCTGACCATGCACAAAACTCTATTGTAGGCAGTGCTAATTTGAAAGAAATAATTTCTGGAAGTTGACTTGAGTTTTAAAAACTGCAGTTCTCACAGATTTTTCAAAGGATAAGTTTAATGCCTCAAACAGGACTTCTTTGAAACTTGACTTTAAATACAGTGAAATTGCCAGGGCAAAATCTGTTGACTTTTTTCACCCAAGTAAACTGAGAGTTTTCTTGTATACAATGTAGTTGGTATTTGCTTGTCAGCTGACTACATTATTTATGAATTGGCAGTATGTTTCTGTTGCTTGCTACACTGATTGATACTGAGCCTTTTTTTCAAAAAGGATTTAAGGTATCAATTACCAGTAAATTCCATCACATTTTTTCCTTTTAATTCTGAAATTTTTCCATGCAAAATCCCAAGTTTATGCAAAAGCCAACATTTAGTGAAAAGCAGTGTAAAGGTCCAAAATGAATGGCCAAGAAAACCGTTTGCAACATATTACAATACCTACACTAGGGAGAAGAGAGAGTTCTATGAAGTAATAGTAATAGGATGATGACAACCCAAAGAAACAGTTCTCAACCCCAGTCCTGTCAAGACTTCCCACTGACGTCAACAGGAGACCTAAAATTCCCAAGCTATTTTTTACTCCAATATAACTTTTTAAAAATTAAATCTCCTATGTATCACTCTTAGAAAAGGGAAGAAGCTGATACGAAGTGTGAAATCAAGCACAAAAGTTGAGATATTTACAATAAATATATGTCATTCTTTATGAAGTAATCTGAGAATGGCCAAGTGCAAGCTGAAAAAGCAAAAGACACATAAAACAATGTAGTTAACAAAATGAGGTGTAAATACTAATTTTGCACATCTGATTACTATTCTAAAAGAAAATAAAAGTCATCAGGGCATCAAAAAGACCACAAGTCAGAGACCAAAGAGATTAGGGCAGCGGCAGAGCAGCACTAGGGCCAGGCAAGTGAGGAGCCTGGCCTGGAAGGACAAGGGTCTCACCATGAATCACATGTTTCCAAGGTCAGGCCAGAAAATAACAAGTGAAGAGAGCCAGGTGGTGGGGACTGGGCGGAGCAACAAGCACATCCCTCCTCTAAAGCTGTCATTTTGTCACGTCCAAGTCCACTATGGAACTTTCAGTTTCCCAAGTGAGGAAAAAAAAAACAAGAAAAAAAAAAAAGAAATCAGCTTTTTATATGAAATTTTATGTTTTTTTTTGAAGTCTGACCAGTTTAATTCACATTTTTTAAGAAACACTTAACAGGAAGACAAGACACTACCACAACAAGCCATCTGCAGACAGAGTCTGGCCCACAGCCCACCAATTTGCAGCCTCTGTCTTGGAACAACAGCCAGGCTTTCAGCAGAGAATCCCTCACTTTCATCAGGATCTGATTGACCTTCCAAGCAGTGGATCATACACACCCCAGAAACTGTGAAGTGTGTGGCTCCTGAGGTCTGTACGTGCTTAGAAGAGCTTCGAATGTGTACTCCAAGTGTCAGGCACTCGACCAGAAACCTGACTGATGTTCCTGCAGTAGAGGTGGGTTTGCTGTGAAGCTGAAGAAACTGAAGCTTGCATAAGCCCTAAAGCTTACTTGAACTTTTACATTTTCTTTCATATTGAGTCTCCCCCCAAGCTTGGGGATCCCCAAAGATGAATCTGCCCCTGCTCTACTATTTTTTAGGCCAAACTCACAGCGAAATCGAGTGACCTAACTGCTGAAGAATTTGGATTTAATAGAGATTTCTTTTTCAGCTAACCATAGTGCCAGACACAATGCCTATAAAATCACCAGAGTGCTTTCCAAGTCTTAAAATAGTAAGAGCACTATGTCTAATGACAGTGCGTGATTCTGCATCATGTCTAGTTTATTTAGGGCACCAATTAAATGTGTAGAGATGATTATGACTATTGGTGGTAATAGCAGCTGTAGTTTGTAAACATTTGGGTATAAACAATGGAGCAACAACCTAGAATTACACTGACCTCTTCCTGGGCATTTGGCGGCATATCACCCAGGCAGCCCAGTGATCAGGCACTCCAGAAAAGATGAAGTCTGTCCCACCACCCTGGGGAGGGTAACTGGCAACCACAAATGAGAGCCATATCTGTTTTAAAAGGTTCTGAGAGTTTTATGTGATCTTTTCTTCCGATGAAACTGCCTCTTGGAGAGTGATTTCACCTGGAAGAACCTGGGAATCTTGTGAAGCAATACAGTGACCTTTTGTCATTGAGTGGAGGGTAAATTTTCTAAAACCCTAACAAGGTGTATCCGTGTGAAAGGAAATGCAACCTCTGCTATGATTTCTTCCTAGGTCAATTGCCTTCACACTGAGGAACACAGATTCCTGGGGTACAGAATCTTTCTAGGCGACACACAGGCACGGACGGCTTAAATGGAATCTATTTCCAGAACTTCAACTTCCATTTTTATGCATTTCAAGCCTGTGGACTGCCAATTGTCCATTCCCAGTTGACCTACACAAGGACCCCTCGCATTATGGAAGAAAGGCGGACCTATCACCTCACCTAAATTTTACTCTGGTTCATGAACCTGAAGTGTAAAACCTCTTGGGCATTAAACAAAGTGACAATTGGAGAATGCAGCCCTCCTGAGGGACAGTCAGGAGAGCAAACTAGAGGGCATCAGTAAGAATTGATGTAGGCAATGCCTTCCTTCAATCCAAGAGCCCTGGTAGGGTTCCTATCTATCTAAGAATTAGCACCCACGTTTACCTGAATTTTAAAATAAAGTCAGACTTTTTCTGATTGAATGTGTGGTTTGGCTATTTGGCTTGACCACAAGGATGGCTTTGCCAGTTAGATTATCTGGCAGTTATTTTCCATTAAGTTGAATGAGTTTAATCTACAACTATAAGGTTTAAATAAAATATACTTAAAGCATATGTAAAAGAGAAAATACATCCTTTGCAATATTTAAATTTGTGATTAAAATGTGGATGTCAACTTAAAAATGAAATCAGACCTAGAGTTTTATAAAATTATTTTAGGGGCTACGTGAACCAAAAGGAGCACTCACTTAGGCAAACCTACTTAACTCAGTTTAATAAAAGTTTATAAATAGTGTTGAGTACCTACTCTATATAAAACATTACAGGTGAAGAGAACACTGCCCCTATTCTCAAGTTAGATCAAGACAGAAAGCAGCAAGCATGACGTGGTGATGCTGGACTCTGTAGGATGCAGAAATGGTTGGAGGCAGTTAGAAGTCATCCTGGATAAGGGGCATTTCAGTTGAGTTTTGAAGAATGGGTAGAATTGCAAAAGGTAGAGGAGGTGTAAGGGATAGAACAGCATGAGGGAAGTCAGAGTTAAGAAACTTGGAAGTAGGTTAGAGAAACAGTGAATTGTTTATTTTGACTGACACTGTGACAGAGAGAGAGAGAGAGAGAGAGAGAGAGAGAAAGAGAAGGATAAACACAGGTAGGGCCAAGCAGATCACAAATGCTGTTAGGGAGCAGTTGAGAGTCATTAGAGGTTTCTGAGCAAAGAAAAGATGAACTCAGCCCTGGGCTCTGGGAGGAAGCCCTGGCAGTCCTGTCCAGGTACCGTGGAGGTGGGAGACACTCTGGCAGGTACTGACATCCTCCAGGCGAGAGATAAGGAGATAAGGAGACGTGAGCACCTGTCATGGTGCCAAGAACTAGTCAAGGACTCTGACTTGAGCACAGGGTAAATATTTGACACATATACATTTTTAAATTGTTGTTCTTATTAACTGAGGGATATATAAACACCTGCGGTGGTGCTCTGGAATTCTCACTCAACAGATATTTATCAGGTGTCAGCCACGTGCCAGGAAGTGTGCAGAGGGCTGAGACTATAATCTTAAACTAGACAGGCACTACCCACCCCACAGAGACTGCACACCTTCTCCAGTTTGCCAAGGATGGTCCTGGCTGTAAAACTGTGAGTGGGCATCCCAACAAACCCCTCAGTCCCGGGCAAACCGGGATGGTTCAGCCACCCTAGAGGAAGGGGCACATGGGCCAAGCTGGCATATCTGAGGCCCGACAGCAGCCAGTCACCTGACGACAGAGGATTTTGAGAACCTGCCTGCAGGAGACTGGAGAGCTGCGGGGTCAAGATCTCACAGGGCCTAACCAGCCTTGGCCAGGACTTGGGCCTCCATGAACAGTCAGCAGGAGGCCACTGGTGGGTATTCATTGGGCAGGACTACCTGATGTGATGTGGGTTCCCATACAGAACACGGGGCTAGAGGGGAGACCACCTTTATGCTCCCTACTCGCTGCCTCTCTGCCTTCTCCTCCATCCTCTGATGGAGGCTGCAGCCCTCACAGGCTGCCGACACCGAGCTCAGCCTTTCCCAGCTCCTGTCTCAGGCAGCCACCAGCCTTTCCGGGAAGGCTCAGGAGGCCCTGCTGGTGTGTTTCAACTCTTCGAAGAGCTTTCCTGGGCAGGTATCTAATCAGTAAACAGGCTCACAACTCTTATAGATTGTCTGCTCTTTTCTCCATCATCAAGATGTGGATTGAAGATTCATCTTGTGTTTCTACAATTAACCCTCACGGTGCCTGACATATAATAGGCACTCAGTGAAATACTTGCTGAAGGATGGAAAGTTTTTTTAAAAACCGGCCTTATGTCTAAATCCAATACAGTTTCCCTTGAATAAAAATGGCTTTCAATATGGTAAGTGGCCTTGACTAGTCAGAGTAGACAGTTTGCAATTTTTCTCAAGTTTGCTGCTATTTTTACAAAATTCTGAAAGAAGGGCTTGATGTTTTTATTTGAACACCACTTGGAATGAAGGCTAGCTTCTGCAACTCAACCAGGCACTTTATCCAAAATAAACCCAGTAACTATTTCCCCCTTGACTTTCTCCTGTTCTTGCTCAGGCCCAGCTCTGGCCCAAAGCCAGCAGGCCTTGAGAAGACCCAGCTCTGGCTCTTATTTCATGAAGGTAAGGTCAGGACCAGAGAGCAACAGTGACAGGGCAAGCCTTCTTGTTCCAGCCTTCCTTGCTCAGAACCCAGGGAGAGACTTTCCACTACCATCCTTAGCTTAGTTCTAGCACACTGGGTCCAGCTGGTCAGGGTCCCTCAGATGAACTTGGCCTCCCCACTGTAAATGCTTGCTGGAAGCAGGCAAAAGGCCCCCGCGGGTATGGCCTCGGACTGACCCAGACTCCCTGACTCTCTGCTCCAACCGCAACTCTTCCCAATACCACACACACACACAGACACCTGTATCCCATCTGACTCCCTGTCCAGGCTCCTGTCACTTGTGTCAAGCAGCCTTTGAGTGACCACACTTTGGGCTGGACTCCTCCAGCCAATCTCAGCCCTGCAGCATGCACCAGGGCCCTGATACTTACCCGCTGGCCCCTTGCTTAAGGGACTCTACCTGAACTCCCTACATTGACCTCTCAGGATCAAAGACCCTCATGGCCTGCTCTCCACCAAACTTCCTGCCAGATGAAGCAGATCATTCACAACCCATCCCCAAACACATTTTCACTCTCTGTTTTTAATCAAAGTCAACAAATACAAAACCCAGATTTTTTTTTTTTTTTCTTAACCATTGCTATTGTCAAGGAGCTAATGGTGTAAGGCCTTGGTAGGTCTTAAAATATAGTTAGGTATAGATATCTTAAAAAACGAAGGAGTTATCTGGAACAGGCACCCACATTAAAGGGGTGGGGCAGCCAGCAATGGTTTTGTCCTAAATTATTCTGCCAAGACACTTTCAAACAGAAGCAGTGAATCGTCTGAACCACTCCCAGAAGACTGACTGCTGTAACAAATATAATCATATATATAACAAATATAATCATACATAAGCCACCTCCAAAGGCTTATTTCTCACTCGGGTAACAGACCAGGAGTTGCTGGTTGAAGAAGGAGATTTTCCTTATTTAGTGATTCAGAGACATGTTCCTTTCATTCTATGGCTCCACTATCCCCTAGAGCCTTGCCTGCTTCTGAAAGAGGGTCTGAGCACAAACAGCACCGCTATCCCCTGGAAGCTTGTTAGAAATGCAAGATCTCAGACCCTGCCCTGGACCTACTGTACCAGCCCGGTGTTTTAAGAAGAACTCCAGATATGGGTGACACCAACACACACAGAAGTTTGAGAAGTCCTACCCTAGAACCTCAGAGCCCTCTACATCCAGAGAGCCAAAGGGAAAAGAGGGCTTCAGTGAACATTCCATTGAAGTCCCAGCCTACAAATGGCAGGTCACTCCCATTCCCATTCCACTGGTCATGGGCACACTTGACACAAAGGACTCTGGGAAATGCAGTTCCTGACTGGACAGCTGTCTGGCAGCTCCCAATCCACACTATGAAATTGGGAGGATAGATTTTGGTGGACAAACAGACATTTCTGACTCAGTATTTTTTGTATTTTTTTCCATGAAAAGAAAGAATATTTCCTCCTCTCCTAGAAACAGTTTTAGGATAAGGTGACATGGGAATTTATCCAGCTTCTTTTGAGGTTTTTTTGTGGATTTTTTCCAGATTTATTGAGAAATAACCAACAAATAAAACTATATATTTAAAGTATAAAACATGATGATTTGATATACATACACATTGTGAAATGATTCAAGTTAATGAACACATCCATCACCTCACACTGTTAACGTGTGTGTGTGTGTGTGTGTGTGTGTGTGTGTGTGTTGAGAACGCTTAAGACCTCCTTCCAGCAAATTTCAGGTATACAATTCTATATTATTAACTACAGTCACCGTGCAGCTTCCATTGTGAATGTGGTCCAGCCTGGGGCTAAATGGATCAATGTATTAGACAAGAAGATGTTCCCATGAACCATCATATCCATGAGAGGCTGTGACCACGTGTGGTTTCCATCAATGCTGCTTCCCTCCTCACCCTTAACACAGAGGGCATCCCTGAATGACCTTATCTTCGAAACAAATCTGAGGCATCCAACCAGGGATCAGCAAACTTCTGTCAAGTGTCAGATAATAAGTATTTTGAGCTATGCTGGCCATTCTGTGTCTGATGCAATCACTCAGCTGTTGTTCTAGCATGAAAGCAGCATAGACAAAATGTAAATTAATTCACACTATATAAACAATATGGGAGAACTAATTTATTTTACAAACCTTTACTGAGTATTTATTAAGCTACTTAATGCCTCTGGTCCAGTCAAAATGTAAACTCTGTGAGGGCAGGAATCATTTCTATCTTCTTCCTTACTATAACCCTTGAACATATCACCATAACTGGCACATTTAAATGAATGACAGAATAATTAAATGAATGTCACACATTGGGGAAATTTGCAGATTGGAGGAGGTGTAGCAAATGCTCTGAGGTCCATCCTGGTCAAGGGGCCCATACAGGGTGGCCATGTAGCACAGGATAAGCATAAGACAAGAGAAAGTCATCAGCATGGTCATTAATCTTTGGCAACCTGGCCCAGAAGGGCCATCACAGAACACCAAAGCCTCAGGCTTTCACCTTCTTGTCCAATACATCAGACCATTTAGCACCAGAATGAACCACCTTCACAAAGGAAGCTGCATTGGTGACTATAGTAAATAAGACTGTATTATATACTTGAAATTTGCTGGGAGGAGATCTTAAGCATTTTTACCATGCACACCTCCTTAGTGAGCAGGTAGCCAAAGGGCAAAGAAACAATGCTTTGACGGCAAATACCAGGCCCTACCCCAGGCCATGCGCGACATGTGTGTGTGCAAAGGAGAAACAAGTAGGGGTCTATTAACAGAGTAGTTGTCAAGGTGAGAGTCTCAAAATCGAATATGTAGGCCCTGGACAAGAGCAGAAGTCACACTAAAGGGACTGCAAAGAGGAGAAAACTTGGTCAAGGTCAGGAGCAGTAACAAATAATGAGGAAATTAGCATTTAATTACCATAAGCTGTGTGCCTAGCACTTTTACATACACTGTCTAGCTTTATCCTCACAGCAACCTCGTACGTTCATAATATTCTCCCCACTCCTCCAAAATTGCTTCTGTTTGGGTCACACTATCTCATTCCAAGACTTACTGTAAAGCTACACAGAGCACCTCAACTCCACATGATTAACATTTGGGACTGGATAATTTGTTGTGGGAGGTTGTCCTGTGCGTTCTTTATAGGATGTCTAGTAACATCCCTGACCTCCACCCACCAATTATGACAATCAAAATGTCCCCCTACGTTGCCAGATACCCTGGGGTTGGGGGAGGCGGCAGAGGCAGAACTGACCCCAGGCGAGAAGCTCAGAGCTACAGTAATCAAGACTGTGAGGTGCTGGCAAATGGCAGACACAGGTCAATGCAACAGAAAAGGGTCCATAAACACATCCATACACGAGCCTCCATGAAAATTCACAGGACAGAACAGTCTTTTCAACAGATATATAGATGTACCTTGATGCATGCCTCACAGTGTGTATAGAATTTAACTCAAAATGGATCATAGACCAAAATGTGAAACCTAAAAATTTGATAATTGGACTCAAGTAAAAATCGAAAATGTCTGCTATTCAAAAGACACTGTTAATAAAAATGGGAAAAAAGAGAGTCACAGACTGGTAGAAAATATCTGCAAAACAAAAATTTGATAAAGGAGTTGTATCCTAAATATATATTTTTTTAATTCGGAAAATTCAGTAATAAAAGAATCAATTTATAAAAGGCATGAAATATTTATAAAGACATTTCATCAAAGAAGATATACAGAAGGCGAATAATTACATTAAAAAAGATGCCCAACATTATTAGTCACTAGGGAAATTCTAATTACAACCACAAGAAGATATCACTACACTCCTACTAAAATGACTAAAATTTTAAGAGTGACATGCGTTGATAGTGGGAATGCAAAACGATGCAACCACTTTGGAAAACGGTTTGGCAATTTCTTCTACCGGTAAAATACGCTTGCCATATGACCCTGCAATCCTGCTCTGAGGTACCTAGCCAAGCGAAATGCAAACCTATGTTCACACAAAAACCTGTACGTGAATTTTTATAGTGACCCTATTTCTCATTCATCTAAAACTGGAAACATGCACACACTGAACCACTACTCAGCAATAAAGAAAACCAGGGAATTCCCTGGGCCGTCTGTCCAGTGGTTAGGACTCTGCGCTTCCACTGCAGGGGGCACGGGTTTGATCCCTGGTCAGGAAACTAAGATCTCACATGCTGTGCAGTGGCCAAAAAAATGCCAAACTACCGTCACACATGGTAACACAGATGAATGTCAAATATGCTATGCCAGGTGGAGGGATCCAGGGTCAAAAGGCTACACAATGTAGAGTTTCATTTGTATGATGCTCTATAGACATAACTCTGAAGACAGAAAACTAAAAGGCCAGAAAAGAGGACAGTGGTGGCCCGAGGCTGTGGATAGGGAAGGTGCCGACCACAAAGGGGCCCAAGTGAACTCTTTGAGTGGTAAAACTGGTCTGTATCTTGACTGGGGTGACAGTCACACGACTCCATGTGTTTGTCAAAACTCACAGAACTACGTGGTCAGCTGTCCTTTTCCTCAGGTTCCACATCCGTGAATTCAACCAACCTCGGATTCGGTGGGGGTCGGCGGGGGTAGGGGCGTGGGGACTGAGAAAGTTCCAGAAAACAAAACTTGAATTTGCAGCGTTCCAGCAACTACTTACATAGCACTTACATTACATTTACAACTATTTACATAGCATTTCTTTGTATTAGGTACTATAAGATAGCTAGAGATGGTTTGAAGTATATGAGAGGATTTGCATAGGTTATATATTAAGGGACTGGAGCATCCATGAATTTTGTTCTCTGCAGGGGTGGCGTCCCTGCAGATCCTAAAAAGGATGAATTTTACTGAATGTGAATTGTACTTCAAAAAACTATATATGAATAGGATTTCTGTTTAGACTTCTAGAAAGAAAATTAATCACTTATGAGCCTGAATAAAATTCTACGACTGTAATTAAATAATACAAGTCAGACTGTCACTCTCCGGCTTATGCTCAGCATCCATCGCCCTCCCTCCACACACCCACCTGACTTCACCTCCTTCCGCTCCTCCTTCCTTTCACTCCAGCTACACTGGCTCCCTGTTCTTCCTGAAACACTTTCTCTTTCCTTTGCTCATAATGCTCTTCCTCTTGATATCTGCATGGCTTCTTCCCTCAATTCCCTCAAGGCCTTTGCTCAAAGGTCACTTTATCAGAGAGCTCTTTCCTGATCTCTCCCTCTCTCTCTCTCAATATTCCTTCTCCACCTTACTCTGCTTTATTTGTCTCCATAGCACTTCTCATGCATTTATTTATTTTTTTTATACGCACTAGAATGTAAGCTTCATCTTTATCTGCTTTCATCACTTTGGTCTCCTAGAACAGCTCCTGAAACACAGTAAGTGCTCCATAAACATTTGTTTCTTTGTTTTTGTTTCTTGAAGGAAGCTTTTTTTTGAGGTATAACTGACATATAGTATTATGTTAGTTTCAGGTGTCATAAATACTTGCTAAATGAATGACTGAATAAATGACTGGATGTACTGATGGATGCAGGGATGGAAAGACAAGGGGAGGGAGGGAGGGAGGGGTAGATTAGATGGGGGAGTTGACTGGATATCCTCTCAGAGAATTTGAATACAAATCATGAAATGAGAATGAGCAGCAATGGTAACAGTAAACACTGAGACAAGAGCAGCTGTTTCCCAAAAGGATTAAACATTAAACCAGGAGTCAAAGACACTTGCTTATTTGAAACACTGTTGAGTCTGTCAGCATAGCCGCTAAACATATGTATGATTAATAAATGTATCACAGTCTTCTAACTAGCAACACCCTTCTCTCTGAGGTCTAGCTCCCTGTCTTCCTTACTTCCCTGAGTATCCCTACAATAAACCTCCTTTGACAAAGGTAGCCCACACATGTCACTCACTCTTCCTTGGAACCTCAAAGACCCTAACCACCACTCGTCCCCATATGTTTTCTGGTGGACTCAGGCATGGATGGTTTCCCCTGCTCAGGAAAACAGTGGCCTCTGCATGTCTCCATCGGCAGCAGTCAGGAGAGACTTGACCACGCAAGAGTAAAGCCACTCTACTGCCAGCTCAATGCAGTGTGACAACAGAACTCTGTGTGTCCCCAGGAGACCGCTAACACCTCCATTCTTGCAGCATCAGGACAACTTGCCCCAACTCATCCTGTCCCTTAACCTTGCTTTGGCTGGGCATCCTTTAACCCTCAAACTCTTACCCACTCCTTTCTGACACTCCTTTTTCTGACCCCCTTCCCTGAAACCCTTCCACAGAGCTCTCTGAAAATCATCAGCAAAATCTCCACAACCTTAATTTCTTCTCTGAACTTTCCCGCATCTTTGTGCTCTCACTGGAACCTAGCTTCCCCGTGGGACACTGCTTTCCCTGCAGGCTCTCAAGTGGTGGCTGTTCTCTCTCCTACTTCTCTTGTTCCATGAGGGTAAGTGTCTTTCTTGCATATCATATCACTTTCAGCACCTCTACATGCTCCTCCATAAAATGTTTAGCCTTAAATCTCATGTCAACTGACTCGATCATTCTTTTCTAATATATGCATTCATTGCTATAAATTTCCCTCTAAGCCCTGCTTTTACTGCATCCCATAATTTTTCATGTTGTAATTTCATTTTCATTTACTTTAAAATATTTTAAAATTTTCTCTTGTGGCTTCATTTTTCACCCATGTTATTTAGAAGTGCGTTGTTTAATCTCCAAAGATTTTGAGATTTTCCAGCTATCTGTCTGTTACTGATTTCTAGTTTAATTCCATGTGGCCTGAGAACATACTTTGTAAGATTTCTACTCTTTTGAATTTGTTAAGGTATGTTTTATGTCCCAGGATGTGTTCTATTGTCCATGTGAACATCAAAAGAATGAGTATTCTGCTGTTGCGAGATGGAGAATTGTATAAATGTCAATTAGATCCAGTTGATTGACGGTGCTGTTCAATCCAACTGTATCCTTACTGACTTTCTGTTTGCTGGATCTGACCTAGTTTAAATTCCATGGTCAGTCACCATACCCCCTCCCTAGCACCTCGCCCCTCTCTTCTTCTGTGTATTCACTTACCTAAACCACAACCCTGGTTCAATCCAGCTCTCTGCATATATCTTGCCTAGCTCCACATATACTGATTGTGGTCAGTGAAAAACACCCAACCATGCTGATTGGTCTCTCCTTAAATTCATAACCACTAAGGTCAGGTGGGCCTTGTATGCTGTCAAGCAAACAGACTGACATTCCCTGGTCCATTTCCGGGAGGGAGCCATTCCCATCCCATTCTCATGGATGACTATTTCCTCAAATAGTCATCCTTCTTGTTCCCCCTCAAATCGCTAACACCGCCTTCCTAATCCTCACTCTCAGCAGATGTCCTTGCTTCCTAGTTCAGTGAGAAAGTAGAAATTCCCATCACCATATCTACACTTGTATACGTGCCCATATACTCTGCCTCCAAGTCTTTTACCATGAATTTCTTGTCTTTGCTACTAGCAAATGTCAACCTGCTCACTTCTGCACTAGATTCCTCTTGCTTATTCATAGACAATTCTCCAGCAATTCTCTTTTCTCCTGCAAGCATCCTTTTGTCCCTCTCTGATCTTTCTCATCAGCACACAGGCTATTTTGTCTCTAAATGGCAGGCATATTCCTTGGGGATTTGCATTTGCTTTTTCCTCTTGGGAAGATGCTCTTCCCCAAGATAGCCACATGACTCTCTTCCTCTTCTCCTCCCCAGGTCCTTACCCAAATGATACTTCTCAGGATGCCTTTTCTGGCCACCCTGTCTAAAACTGCAACCCCACTGTGTCTGGATGTACCCTAAGGTGACCCTTAAGGATCCACACCTCGAATCCCCCTCCCCTTGGGTGAGGGCAGAACCTGTAATTTGCTTCTAACTAATAAAATAGAGCAAAGGTAATAGGATGTCACTTCCTTGATTAGGTTACAGTATACAGCAAGACAATGGGCTGTCATCCCATAATTACATTACATGATATAACACTCCAACTTAGCAGACTAGAGCAACAGCTTTTCCTTACTGACATGAAGTCAGCTGCTACATTGTGAGAGGGCCAATGGAACTGGGAGGCCTCTAGGATCTCAGAGTGGCCTCCAGTGGAGAGCCATCAAAAAGCCAGGGCAGAGAATTCCCTGCTGGTCTGGTGGTTAGGACTCAGCACTTTCACTGCAGGGGGCATGGGTTCTATCCCTGGTTGGGGAACTAAGATCCCACATGCTGCGAGGCATGGCCAAAAGGAAAAAAAAGACCAGGACTCCAGTTATACAACTATAAGGAATTAAATTCTTCCAACAACCTGGAGGAGCTTGCAAGGAGATTATTCTCCAGTTAATTCTCCAAATGAGAATTCAGCACAGCTGGCATTATGACTGCAGTCTTGTGAGATGCTGGGCAGAGGACCATTTACGCCATATCCAGACTCCTGGAACCACAGAAACTGTAAGATAATAAATGTATGTGTTTTTTTTTTTTAAAAAACCATCTTTATTGGAGTATAATTGCTTTACAATGGTGTGTTAGTTTCTGCCATATAACAAAGTGAATCAGCTATACATATACATATATCCCCATATCCCCTCCCTCTTGCATCTCCCTCCAACCCTCCCTATCCCACCTCTCAAGGTGAACACAAAGCACCCAGCTGATCTTCCTGTGCTATGCAGCCACTTCCCACTAGCTACCTATTTTACATCTGGTAGTGTATATATGTCCATGCCACTCTCTCACTTCATTCCAGGTTACCCTTCCCCCTCCCCATGTCCTCAAGTCCATTCTCTACAACTGTGTCTTTATTCCTGTCCTGCCCCTAGGTTCCTCAGAACCGTTTTTTTTTTTTTTTAGATTTCATATATATGTGTTAGCATACAGTATTTGTTCTTCTCTTTCTGACTTACTTCACTCTGTATGACAGAATCTAGGTCCATCCACCTCACTACAAATAACTCAATTTCATTTCTTTTTATGGCTTAGTAATATTCCACTGTATATATGTGCCACATCTTCTTTATCCATTCATCTGTTGATGGACACCCAGGTTGCCTCCATGTCCCAGTTACTGTAAACAGAGCTGCAATGAATACTGTGGTACATGACTCTTTCTGAATTATGGCTGTCTCAGGGTACACATCCAGCAGTGGGACCACTGGGCCTCATGGCAGTTCCATTTTTAGTTTTTTGAGGAACCTCCATACTGTTCTCCATAGTGGCTGTATCAATTTTCATTGCCACCAACAGTGCAAGAGGGTTCCCTTTTCTCCACACCCTCTCCAGCATTTATTGTTTGTAGATTTTTTGATGATGGTGTGAGGTGATACCTCACTGTAGTTTTTTTTTTTTTTTTTTTTTTGGCGGTATGCGGGCCTCTCACTGTTGTGACCTCTCCCGCTGCGGAGCACAGGCTCCGGATGCGCAGGCTCAGTGGCCATGGCTCATGGGCCCAGCCGCTCCGTGGCATGTGGGATCTTCCCAGACCAGGGCACGAACCCGTGTGTCCCCTGCATCGGCAGGCAGACTCTCAACCACTGCGCCACCAGGGAAGCCCCTCACTGTAGTTTTGATTTGCACTTCTCTAATGATTAGTGAAGTTGAGCATTCTTTCATGTGTTTGTTGGCTACCTGTATATCTTCTTTGGAGAAATGTCTATTGAGGTCTTCTGCCCATTTTTGGACTGGGTTGTTTGTTTTTTTGATATTGAGCTGCTTGTAAATTTTGGAGATTAATCCTTTGTCAGTTGCTTCATTTGCAAATATTTTCTCCCATTCCGAGGGTTGTCTTTTCGTCTTGCTTATGGTTTCCTTTGCTGTGCAGAAGCTTTTAAGTTTCATTAGGTCCAATTTGCTTGTTTTTGTTTTAATTTCCATTTCTCTAGGAGGTGGGTCAAAAAGGATCTTGCTGTGATTTATGTCATAGAGTGTTCTGCCTATGTTTTCCTCTAAGAGTTTGATACTGTCTGGCCTTACATTTAGGTGTTTAATCCATTTTGAGTTTATTTTTGTGTATGGTGTTAGGGAATGTTCGAATTTCATTCTTTTACATGTAGCTGTCCAGTTTTCCCAGCACCACTTATTGAAGAGGCTGTCTTTTCTCCATTGTATACTCTTGCCTCCTTTATCAAAGATAAGGTGACCATATGTGCATGGGTTTATATCTGGGCTTTCTATCCTGTTCCATTGATCTGTATTTCTGTTTTTGTGCCAGTACCATACTGTCTTGAATGTGTGTTGTTTTAACGTGCTAAGTTTGTAGTAACTTGCTATACAGAAAAATAGAAAACAAGTACAGCCCCCAAATGCTCCTTGTTACCTTGTTCTGTTAATTTTTTTTGGCCTTAGCACTTACAACCACTGAACATTTTCTGTTTTACTGATTTACCTTTGCTTATAGTCTGTGCTGCCTCCACTCTTGAATACAAGTTTCACTAAGACAGGGATTTTTGTCTGTTTTTCTCCCACCATTATTTTCTCAGTGCCTTGAACAGTCTCAGTAAATGTTTGTTGAGTGAATGAATACTGAACAAATGCTAACTCTTGCTACCCGAGCAGAGGAATTCATTAAGCTCACCTATATCTCAGAGAGGTAAGACATGAGAGGCAAGGTTTGTATTGTTTTAAACTTGTTATTATAGAAATGTTCTAGCACTGCTTCAAGAGCCACTGTGATGTGTCCAGGCAACAGCTTCTTACTAGTCTGGCTTATTCCAGCGGTAAATTATACATTCCGAGAGCAGCATTCTTCAAGACCTTTTGACTTGGCTCACATTTAAAAATACATTTCACATTATGTCTCAGTACACCCATATACCTACATAAATAATTGAAACAAAAGTTTCACAAAATAGTACTTATCGTTATCACATGCTCTGATGGTTTCCCATTCCATTTCACCCTGTTGTATTTCATTTTTTTAGAAACTGGAGAAGGCCCATTGGTAGGTCCTAGACAAACCCTCCAGGCAATTCTCCAGGAAGACCAATCTTCTCATCTGTCAAGCAACTCCCAGGTTTAGACTGCTACTGGTTCTTCCTGGAGAGTACGTGAGGGCATCATCTGTGATGACTGGGAAGCAGAAGTATTTGTCTTAGCAGATAGGAGAGGTGAGGGACGGGGTCGGCAGTGAGTATGCCTGGACTGGAAGCCACCACCCTCTGGCTGCAGCTGAGCCACAGGAAGAGCCCAGGGCTGACGCTCATCTTCATTAGTTTAATGAGTGTTCATATATTTCAAAGACTCCAAAATATCCAAATACTGTTACAACTAATCTTCAGTCATGGTCATGTCTCAGATGTCTAATGGTCCCTGAGACACTGGCATTTGTTGCTTGAATTTCTTGACTGAAAAGTGTTTTTGAAAACCACTGAAACATTAGCCACCTTTCATGGTTCCAAATGGCATAACTTGTGAAGCTAATGAAAAATTATGGCAAAGCACTTTCCATATAGCATGAACTAAACAGTGAGCCCAGAAAGTCCAATGTTGATAAAGTGCTATTAAGTTATGGCATGAAATGCCACCTGTAAATTACACCTGGGTAAATCTGGGTGTAATGTGCCTCTTTTCAAGTAGTTTTCTATTTATTTGAATGTGAAATGAATCCCAAGGATGGCAGATGATAAAGATGCTGCCTCTTCAAAACTAATTTGATTTTAAATGTATGTGTCCTTTTTTAAAAGCATGTGGTTCAAGAGAAATACTTTTTTTTTTTTTTTTTTTTAATTGCTTAAGTGTTAGCTCAACAGTGCAACCAGAAGGGGGAAAATGTCCCTGACACCTACCCCCACCACTCTGCCTGAGGGATAAGGTGCCAGGGTAAGGAAGGGGAGGCGCTGGAAGACAAAGAAGTCAGAAATCAGGAGTAAATGAAGCTTATCTAGAGTGTTTCTTCTGGGCTCTCCTCTCCTTTTCAGCCCCCATTTCCCTCACCTTCCCTATGGGCTGTGCCCCTGTATACTGTGATTCCTTTCCTCTGATCAGATGGCTCATTTCTCTTCCCTTTACACTAAAACATGTTTACACTAAAACATTCCTGACCCGTGTATCACTCCTGTAGGATAATATCTGATTTTAATGGATTTCTCTGCTAAGGTAATACTTTTTGTCACCATGAGGAAGCAACAGCCAAATCCACAATGTGGGAAGTTCTGCAGGACAAAAGACCCAGTTTTTCTACCACATGAATAGCAGGGAGGGGGAAGTGGAGATAAGGTGTGTTGGGGAGAGGGAGGAAGAGCTGTTATAACAGACAAGAAACACATGAATCACATTCAATCTTGTCTCAAAGTAGACAAGAGTTTAATGAATTCCCAATTGCCCATCACCCAGCTCCAATATTTACCAATATTTTGCTCTTTTTGCTTCAATTAGTCACTTCAACAGATGTTTATTTATTCCTTTGTTCTCTGGAGAATTTTAAAACAAGTCCCAGAGTTCATATTATTTCACCCACAAATACTTCAATATGTGTCTCTTACAGAAATACACTTTGGGGCTTCCCTGGTGGCTCAGTGGTTAAGAATCTGCCTGCCACTGCAGGGGACACGGGTTTGAGCCCTGGTCTGGGAAGATCCCACATGCCGCGGAGCAACTAAGCCGTGTGCCACAACTACTGAGCCTGCGCTCTAGAGCCCGTGAGCCACAACTACTGAGCCCGTTTGCCACAACTACTAAAGCCCACGAGCCTAGAGCCCATGCTCCGCAACAAGAGAAGCCACTGCAATGAGAAGCCAGTGCACTGCAACGATGAGTAGCCCCCACTCGCCACAACTAGAGAAAGCCCGTGCACAGCAACGAAGACCCAACACAGCCAAAAATAAATAAATAAAATAAATTTATTAAAAAAAAAAAAAAGTAATACACTTTGGCAAGAATTTTTCAGCCTTCAGAGAGGGGCTCTCACGGAAGCATCCCTGTGACTCTAAATGAGGGTTTGCTTTAAGGACATTATTGATATTTATAAAAATACACCGTTCCTCTACGTACACCCTCAGGATAAAATTCCTTCTGGACCTGGTTTAGGAAAAACGCCACAACTTCTGACCCAAACACTGAAGATTCGGTACGCGATCCAATTTTCCTTTATATAAGATGTGCTAGGAAGCTTAGAGACAAATCTGTGGCCTACCATAGCCTACGTCTGCCCTCTGTAATATGAAATTGTCTATTAGCATCATTTCCAGCTCTAGTGGGGCCCTCTCCTTGCTGTTCCTTTTTCTTTCTCATCTACTTCAAATCTTACCTTATTGGGCTTCCCTGGTGGCGCAGTGGTTGAGAATCCTCCTGCCGATGCAGGAGACACGGGTTCGTGCCCTGGTCCGGGAAGATCCCACATGCCGCGGAGCAACTAAGCCCGTGAGCCATGGCCGCTAGGCCTGCGCGTCCGGAGCCTGTGCCCCGCAACGGGAGAGGCCACAACAGTGAGAGGCCCGCATACAGCAAAAAAAAAAAAAAAAAAAAAAAATCTTACCTTATTGTATCTGTACATCCCTATGAGCAGAGGTGTGCTGGTGAATGTTCCACAGCTGGTTCTCTGAAAAGAATATACATGTATGTGAAAAATTTGCTGCTATAAATGATGTATAATGCACAGTAAACAAAAGGAAAATACACAATACTTCTTACTGTAAATTCCTTGCAGCCAGTTGATTCTCATAGAATGCTTTTGTTGATTTTTGTCAAACCCTTTATCCACAGCTAACCTATGGTTGCAACCAATAATCAAGGATAGTTTAGACATGAACGTTGCTTGATATTTCCATTTACTTTAACAAGGAAGTCAAAAGTGAAACAACAAAGATCTATGTCATGTGTCAGAAATCTACCCATTCTTCATGATGTAAGCAACTTTCTTGCTAAATTCATTAATTGCTTCCAAATACTGGAAGAATATTTCCTCAACTTTTTGTGCTATTCATAATGTAACTACTATGGACATGACACACTTTTTGTGTTTACTCTGCACTGTTATCATTCTCTCCATCACAATATGAAGTCTAGACAATCAATAAAGCAATATATAAAGAGTTGATTTGTAGTGTGTGCCCATTTCCCTGGTGTAAATACTCCCACTATGGCCAATTTCAAGGTACATGAGGTTGCTCGAAGTGGATTTAGGAGGAGATGTGCAGTGGGACACCTTTCTGTAGCATTTTCACCACACAGATACTATGGACAGAAATAACCTCAACAGTGTAAGTAATAGTGAAACATAATTAGAAAGAGATGAATTTGAGTATTTATTTTTAATATATTTATTTAATTGTAAGTTTATATAATTTAATTTTTAATGATGGCTGTGTTTAACAAACGACTTGCAAGATTCCTAAAAGTTTAACAATAAATTTCTCATAAGCCAGTACATGATGACTCTAGCATACCACTGTCTGTAAGCCACCTAAGATAATTTTGGAATTAGGTCGGGTATGAAAAATCATACACTTGTGGGGACTGTTCTTCTGGTAGGATTATGGATTGCAATTATGAAAATCCCTCCCTGAGAATACTAGATCCCGGATTAATTATAACAAACATACTCTTTAAAGTATTGTTGAAATATTTACAATAGCTAAGACATGGAAACAACTTAAGTGTCCATCAGTGGATGAATGGATAAAGAATATGTGGTATATATATCTGATGGAATATTATTCAGCCATTAAAAAGAAGGAAATTGTCTCAATTTGTGACAATATGGATGGACCTTGAAGGCATTATGCTAAGTGAAATAAGTCATACAGAAAAAGACAACTACTCTACGATCTCACTTATATGTGGAATCTAAAAAAAGAACTAAACACACAGAAACAGAGACCAGATTGGTAGTTGCCAAAGGCAGGGGCTGAGGGTGGAAGAAATGCGTGAAGGTGGTCAAAAGGTACAAACTCCGAGTTATAAGATAAGTAAGTTGTGGGGATTTAATGTAAAACACAATGACTACAGTTAACAATGCTGTATTGTA
Source organism: Kogia breviceps (assembly GCF_026419965.1). Lineage (NCBI taxonomy): Eukaryota > Metazoa > Chordata > Mammalia > Artiodactyla > Physeteridae > Kogia > Kogia breviceps. Next base: position 87,031,553 of record NC_081318.1, read on the forward strand.
TATTTGAAAGATATACAATACAGTATTGGTATATTGCTAAGAGAGTAAATCTTAGAAGTTCTCATCTAAGGAAAAAAAAATCTCTGTACCTATATAAGGTGATGGATGTTAACTTAGTGTGGCAAACATTTTGCAATATGTACATATATCAAATCATGTTATACACCTTAAACTTATACAATGTTATATGTCAATTATATTGCAATAACACTGGGAAACAATAAAATAAAGTATTGCTAAGCTCAAATGAAAATATGGTAAATCACTCAGGTTCAAGGGGCAAAATAGGAAAACAAAACCAAAAATAACCCAAAAAACAAGACTAAACAAACAAGCTTGGTTTGCCCTGAAGGTCAATGCTTCTGTCACACAGAGAACCAGAGAAAACAACTTGGACTATGCAAAGCAGGAGGTGCACCTCAGACTCTCACACTGAGCCAGGACCCTCAAGAGGGGTACACCCTTTGTGAGAACTCAGGGCAGAAAAATAATTCACCTCCCAGCAGAGGAAGCCTATCTCCATCATAACCCCGGGTGGAAAAAAAATGAATTATAATTTTTTTTTCTCAGAATTTGCATCCTTAGGCTTTATTTCACCCTTGTGTGGAGGTTACATTTACACTACTCATGCTATCAAACTCTACTATAAAAATTAAAACAAGAGGATGAGCTGCAGACAGCCACCACGGGCACTCTGCTCTCTGCTCTTAGCCCTGGAGCTGGTGAGGCCCAGTCCCCTCCAGACGGGAACCTGCACCCAGATCCCAGGGCCAGGCCGCGGTCACCTCCTGAGGCTGCCAGGACCCCTGCCTCACTGCAGCTACCGTGCCTCCCTGGCCTCCCTTTGCCCTGCAGCAAGACCAAGATCCAGAGACAGGCCGAGTGGAGGCGGCTCTGGGACCTGGTCCATCCAGGTCTTCAGGGGCCTGCAGGGGCGGGGCACTATCCGTGAAGGCTTCCTGGAGGAACAGAGAGCGAAGGATGGAAATAGCACTTCCTCTAGGCGGAGTTTAATATCTTCATTTGACATGCCTTTCTCCTTCATAATGATTTATTTTCTTATTAATCACATGGACACCCTTTCCTCCACCTCATGTCATTTGACTATAACTCTCCTCTCCTCTAGAACAACCTGTGGCTCCTCATGGCCAGTATGACTACGTCCAAAGCCCTCAGTTCTCGCACAGGTACGCTGCCTTTCTGGCTTCTTTCACACCCCGTCCATCTGCTGTAAGCTCCGTGTACAGATGGTTTCATCACTACAGCCTGAGCCCAGCAAATAGCGTGAAGAATTGCTCAAAGCCAGCAGCAGGATCACGTGGTGCCACTATCTGCCTAGTTGCAGACCTACTCCCTGAACTCTTTTGCAGCTCACAGCATCTCCATCCCCCCAGGAAAAAAAAACCGATACAACATTTAAGAGCTTCCGATTTAATTTTTGATTTTTCCGCTCTACAATTCCTCCCTGAGCATCAGTAGCCTGTAAGGGCACTACTGCTCACATGGTTAAATGCACACTGCATGAACTCTTATAGTGCAGGAGGGACCCACCCAAGTGTGCCCAGTGTTCTTGCCAGACTGGTTTCCTCTCTTTCCTTATTCCCTCTCCCTCCCTGTTACGGTCTGTAAAAGTAAAATGAATGAATGAATAAATAAGTAAATAAATAAATATTTTAAAAATATAAATATAAATTAAAACAAAGTGGTGAAAGTGGTGTCAGGTTGGTAACACCACCTAACGCCCAAGCAGAAGCAAGCACAAATTCTCTGGAGAAACAAAGTAAGTTCAATCAAATGTTATTCCTCAGTAAAAAATTACCAAATATAGAAGGAAATAAAGCAACATGGGTGGGAGTCAGGAAAAACAAAACACAATAGATTTACATCTCCCAGAACCTCAGATGTTAGAACTACTGGGAACAAAATTACTATGTATAAAATGTTTAAAGAAGATGGATTCAGAAAAGGATCAAGAAACACAGAACCAGAAAGATTTGAAAATGATTCATGTGAAAATTTTAGAAAGGAAAAATATTAAAACTAAAAATGACAAGTAGATTAAACAGATTAGATATACTGTTTAAAAAGAAAGAAAGAAAGAAAAGGCAGCAAACTGGAAGATAGATCCAAAGAAATTACCCAAAATTAAGCAAATAGAGGCATGGAAATAGAAAATATGAAAGTAAGGAGAGATAGTAGAATGAGGTGTAACAGATGTCTGATTCAAAAGGAAAATAATAGAGAAAAAGTAAAAAAATATCAGCAGAGAGGTTTTTTTAAATCCATGAGATATTACTACACAGACAAGAAGCACATAGATAAATGAAAAGAAAAAATCCCCACTTAGACCTGTTGCAGTAAAACCACAAAACAAGAAAGATAAAGATGATCCCAAAAGCACCCAGAGAAGAAAGACATCTTGGTTACAAGTAATGACAAATAGACCAATAGCTAACTTGCCTACAGTTACACAGGAACCCATGAAAGGGTGGGAAAATCTCTGTTGAGAAAAAATAACTGTCAACAAAGAATTATGTAGCCTTTCAAGAAGACATGTGAAACAATCAAACTGAGGGAGTTTACCACCAACAGGACATGCACTCAAAGGGAGGAAGAAGAAAAGACAGGGCTGAGAAAAGACTGTGAATAAAGAAATTAGTAAACACGGAAGTAAATATAAATGCTAACTATATAAAATAATAACAATTTCTGATTTTTAGGGTTTAAAAAAGACATTAAAACACTCAACAATAGCTTGGAAGTAAGGAGAGGGGTTCTGAGTTAAAAGTGGTGGAATGTCCTTATTTTTACAGAAAAAGAATTAAGATATTGATTAAATTTGTACTGGTAAGTACGCATATAAAAGTTTCAAGGACAAACACTAAAAAAAGTAGAAATAGAGGGTCTAACTTCCCGATCAGTAAAAAGAGGGAAATGGAATAAGAAAACAAATAAGCGAACAAGCAAGGAAAGGCAATCCATTCAAAAGACAGTAAGAAAGATGAGAAAAAGGAGCTGTGTATTTAAATGGTGAAATGAAGGATGGTCACCAGGAGGTACAGACTGATTTGGGAGCACTCCTTCCCTTGACGAACATGCACCCAACCCTTCGCCCTCTTAAGCCAAGTTGTCTCCAAGTTTGGTAGCTGCCTGGGTGGGCAGTTGGGAGCAAAGGGTGGGCAAGCAGGTCCCCAAGCTCCAGACACCCTTTATCAGAGGAGAGGGAGGCTTTGCCCTTTGGGTTCCAAACCCATAGCCTTTCAGGATCTCCTGAGCAACCCTGGCTCAGTCTGATTCTCCCTCTCCCAGCTACCTCCCCGAAGTCTGTTTAGTTGCAGTGCAGAAACTTGAAGTGTCCATTTTACAGCTAAGGTCTCCTGCAGCACAACGATGAAGTGGATGGGGCTGGACAGAGTAGTGTGGCCTAATGCTAATCCTTGCTCCACCCCTCGTGACGGTATAAACTCAGGACACCCGAGTCCTGCGTTTACTTTCGTCTGCTCAGATGAGGAGGCTGAACCAAATAACTGACCAGGTCCTTTATAGCTCTAATATCCCTTGATTACGCTCTTCATTAAAGATGATCAGGTATATTCACTTGTAAGCTTTATTTTCTGATAATATTAAACTCTGCTCTTTGTGCACAGCTCTTATAACTTGCTGCTTATATAACATGTTCATTTGCTCACAAAACACGATAGCAATATTCCCTCTAATAACCTTGTATTCAGTTACTGTCTTTCTTAATATCACTTTTCTAGGACCTCAAGTAAGAAGACGTTTAAAAAATAAAAGAAGTAAAAACCTCTCAGTGACTCCGCCTCACTTTTCTCATCTATTCAGGTGCATCAGGTCTGCTGAGTTGGCTCAGATCTGAAGTCCTCCACTCTGGGGACCTAATGGACCTTTATCTGCCTGGATTTAGAAGCCAAGTTTTCCTGACAGCGCATGGTTCCAAATGTCCCTTAAGTAGCTAAATTAAATGGTCATTGTCCGCCATGATCCTCCTTGATTTAAGGGATGCTTTTGAAGTGATTAATCATAGGGTACTGCTTTACTAACTGATCTCACTAAACTTTCAAGGTTGTGGACTCCAGTCTCTGATGTGTGTGCTCCTTTCCACATCCTTGCCTCAGACAGGTTTAGTGCCCAGCATTCTCGTGCACAGGGCACCCCAAAGCCTAATGCTCCCAGTTATTCTCCTCCCTTCCTACCTCTTGAACTCAAATTCATCCACCAGTTTCCCTAGAATAGCAGTTGAGAAATGGAGCAGCCTCCTCCCTGACTGAGCACTCAAACCCCACCCAGCCCTCTTTCTTGTGTGTGGGCATTGTGCTCAGGTGGACAGCCAGATGCAGGAGTCCAAGACCAGGATGCCAACCTCTCACCCCCACCACTACCAGTTTCTGCTCTAACTGTGTGAGAGCATTCACTCTTCGTTAAGGTGTTGTGGGTATTCACAGAATTCCCATCTCAGTCTGACCGCTGGCACCATGTGTAATCTCAGTCAAACCAGGCAAGCTCTAGGCATCCCAGGACCATCAGGATAACCCTTGCCACTTGGCATTGCTGTGCCAAGCTCATTTAATTCTTGTAATACTGTCAAGAGGGTTGATATTCAGCTGGCTGGCACCAGTAAGTCCTAATGAGTGATTCACAATCCACATCCATTATCACTGATATCATTATCACTGTGCCTATGCCACACCAGTTGTGAAATGTACTAAATACACCCTGTGGGTAGATGGCACTCACAGTTTATAGATGAGGAGACTGAGGCTCTGAGTTGCTTGGGAAGAGGAGTAGGGCACAAGGCATCCATTTTGCTGGTGCTGACCATAGCAGAGGTGGGATGGTCCTGGAGCTAGAGGTGTGCAGCAGCTTTCTGGTCATGGTTAAGACAGCAGCTCTTCGGCAGCCCAGTTCTATAATGTGGTCTGGACGGTTGTTCCTGGAAGCCTGAGCTACAGTCCATTTCTTCAAACCCTCCTAATTCTATAAAATACCCCCCTTAATAAATGCCTTTGTGCAATACCTAAATGTCAGAAATAAAACTACTAAATTCTTAAAAGAGAACACAGGCATAACTCTTTGTGACCTTGACGGTTTCTTCGTACCCAAATAATACCAAAAGCACAAGCAACAAAAGGAACAAACAGATAAATTGGACACCACTGGATTATTAACAGGTAGGGCTTTGGTAACCCTGATAAGAGCAGTTTTGGAGGAAAGGAAGAGGAGAAAGGTAACAAGACTTGTACACAGAAGTAGCAATGGGCATAGAGAGACTGTAAGAGATACAGCAGGGAATGAATCAGCAAGACTTGGCAAGAGAAAAGATCTTTCCTTGTAGTACAAGAAAGAATGAAAAGTCAAATATGGCAATAGTTAGCTAATTAACAAAAATGCTTTGTCTTTTGAATTGGCTTGCCAAGTGTGCAACCTCTTTAGTGCCATCGAAAGAAAAGTGGCTCAGTAATAAAAAATAAGAAATAAGAGAAAGTACACAAAAAAATTTTACAGTGTTTCTTCCTGATTGAGGGATAATAGATGATTTTAATTTTCTTTATATTTTTAAATCAGAAAAAAAATTTTAAGAAAATAAATTCAGAGTTTTTTTTCAAATGTCATAATATACAACAGGAATAGAAAAAGGTTAGCTTTCCTCTCTTATCATCTTCCCTCACTTGCCACCCTGCCTAGGTCCTTCCTTTGCTGAAAATTCGCAGGTAGGCCAAACCTCCAGAGGTTAAGCAGTTTCTACAGAGTTGGTTCTGTTTAAATCAGGAAAGAAAACTCCCAGACACAAAGTAAGAAGGTGTCATTCCACACTTTTCCGAGGGAGGTAGGACTGTGTAAGGGTCACGAGCAAACCCAGAGATCCTGACCAGGCGCCGCCCCTTACCTGTGAGTGGCCTACAGCAGATACGTAATCCTCCTAACTGCGCTTCCTTGGGAGAAACGGGCTAATTCTATAAGGGTCTTTTGAGATAAAATGAGCTAATGCCCATAGATGGGTTATGGAGTTTGACAGCTTTCAAAGGGCAGCAAAAACCTCTGAATGTTAGAGTTCTATGCCCAGAGACAGAGTATCAGAATTTAGAGTTTTAACAGTATCCTGTGTTGATCTTACGTGAACTACAGAAGACTAATCAAGCCCTTCAAATATTACTCCCCGCCTGCTCTCTCCCTGATGTCCACATCCCTTTAATTATCCAGCGTAATAGCAGACTTGATGATCGTCAGGAATGAGGCTAGGGAGCTGAAATTACAGAATTACAGTCTCTAAGATGACTTGAGATTTTCAACCTTGCTATTTAAAAAACTGCTCAAATTTTTAAAATTCAAGCAATCCAGAGAAACAAAAAAAGAAATGTGATTTTTCACATTAGCAAAGGAGCTCAGCAAACCACAGCCTGTAGACCTGCAAAACCCATGCCAAATGAGACAGGGGCTCCCCACCAAAATGACAAATGCAGGGTAGACTAAAGCATGGAAAGAAGGCATCCTAGGGATAAGCAAGCTCAACTCCTTCACCTGACGGAAAGGTCGGGGGCATCTGCCTGCTGGCCCGTGCCCCGTTCTGCTCACAACTTCTCCCCCATCGCTGACCCACACTGACGAGCAGCGCTAGGGCTGCCGTGTGGTCAGACCTCAGCCACACAGGCTCTCCGCACGGGAAGCCTACCCTCAGGGACGCTCTGGCTCCTCGGGCTCCTGACAGTGGAAGTTTATCAAAGTTTATCAAAGGCCGTGAAGGTGGAAGGGGGAGAATCCAACAGCAAGCTCTCTGGTTTTTCATGAACCAAGCCCATCAACTGAAAAGCAGAGAAGCCAATTCCTACAAGAAGGTTCAAGGACAGAAAAGAAAACTAGGGCTTCCCTGCCCCAACTTCCCCAGAACAAAATTCTGTTCTCTATTCAAGGGCCTCTCCACTGGGCAGCTCCACACTACTCTTCTCATCTTACTCCAAAGGATTCTCTTCCTGAGTAAATATGACTGGAATCTCCCAGATACTAATCCCCATTCTCCCCTCTCCCCTGAAGTGCCTTTGTCCTGCGCATTTCCACCTATCAAAATCTTACTTACCCTTGAAAACCCAGTTCAAATCACTGCTCCCCATGAATTCATCCCTGATTACCCTGACAGGAAGCAGTGACTCTCCTTTGAAATTCAAAGAGAACCACGAGTTAAACATCTTCTTTAGCCATCAAATGAAGAATAAGTATGACAAGAGGCACCATTCTTAAATACTGAAGAAAACTTCCTGAAGAGTAGGAGCTGTTCTTGTGTTAATATCCTTTCCTCAGTACCAGGCAGAGAAGGGGCTTCATGATGAACAAATGAATGAACCAACGAACCAAAGAAAGAAAAATCAAACCTCATATTCCCATCTCCTCAGCTCAAGAGACAATCAACCCCTTCAAATAAGATAACTCTCCTTTTAATGACAGTTTTAACCCAGCTGCAGCTCAGACAATATACTGATGGACTAGAGAGATGATCATCAAAAATGTGAAGCATGTTTGTCCTCAATATTAAGTACAACTAATTTTATTACTTCTTTTTTTCCCTTCCTTTTCAATAATGAAATAAACCCCAGTCCCAGCAAATGGCAAATCTCTATTCTTAAAGTACATTTAGATTTTACTAATTTACTTTGCTTATGCATAATTCAAAGGGGGACTTTATTTCAGTGCTTTATTTGTGGCTTCTAGTTATTATTCCTTCTGGAAAAGGCCCTTCACATATATTAGGTCTAAAGTTCCACTAAAGGTTTTTGGGGTCTGTGTTTTTAACTTCATTTTCTTAAGGCTGTAAAGTGGAAGAATGAGTTTGGGTGATTGTTTCATGGTGGTGTTCAATTTCTAGAACCCTATGAACCCTAGAGAGGACTGGTGGGAGGACGAGGGATGAAATGTTGAATACCAGGAATATGGGCCTATGGCTTCTTGGAAAAGGTCTTGTTCGGGCCAAAGTCTCTAAAAGCAGAGGAAATGGCCTTATTCACAGTCCAACAGGCACCTTCCCTTAAAAGCCAGGAACTATATTCCTCAGTGCCTGAGTAAGCATGGTTAAAAAAAAAAAAAAAAAAAGAAAGAAAGTAAGAAATCCATTCCATCTTACACCAGCACTGTGATATAGGGCACTCTCTATACTGTGGGGAAACTGCAAAAAAATCTCAGAGACTTAAGAGATAAGCATTGAAACCCCCTGGCAGGGCAGGCGAGAGAGCTGCCCTGTCCACCTCAACTTCCCAGGCTGCCCCCATCAAGTGGGGTGTAATCAGTGTGCTATCAGAGTTTCCCGAACCTCTGTCGGAGCAGAGATAACCCATAAGATGCTTAGATAAAAGCTGATTTTAAAAATAGTACCTAATTGCATGCCTGGGGCATTGGGAAGGGTTTACAGACAGAGGGGACAGGGAAAAAAGGCAGATGGTTAGACTTAATATCTACCAGTAGGATGGCTCCTCCAGAGGAGCTTTCTAAGCCACTCTGGGTGTCCTTCCAGGCTGCCTTACCCAGAAGCACCTCCCGGCCACCTCTATGCTTAAGCCCTTATCTCTGGAATTCCCAAGCTGAGTACAGACCTGCCCTTGACAGAGATCACGGAGTCAGACTTCTTAGTGGCAGACAGCAGGAAGTCGTGGAGATCAAGGAGAGCTTTAATGAGAATCTGTGGGAAGGTGGAAAACAGGTGCCAAGAGTGGGCAGGAACAAAGGGAGGCTACACAGCGAGAGCACAGCCCGACTCTGGTCCCAGAACCGTCTGACCGAACACTGCCATGGAATGCCAGACGGTGTGTTGCTCCAGGCTCACCTCTACTACTGAGGCCACCGTAGAAAGCTCTACCTCTCCCCGTGTCTTTGTGCCTGTGGCTCTGCTTGGCTAAGCCCTGACACATGCCCACGTCCTGGCTGGCCCTTGTGCTCCACCTAATCTGGGGTTGTCCCCCAGTAGGAAGGGTGTTTGGATACCCAACAGTCAAAACAACAATCTCAGGAACAGCTCTGCAAGGTCCAGGAACCTGGAGTCTGAGGTCCTATGAGCCAACCTGATGCCAGAAGTCCTTGGCACCATGGCAGTTACTCAGTCCTAACCTCCTTCATGGGGAGGCTGACCCAGAGCTTGCTTTTGCTGTTCAATGATGACCTCTGGCTAGACCACAGCATCATGGACTAAGAGGGGCTTGGAGACCATCTAGTTCAAGAGCATAGATGAGGAAACTGAAGCTTCCAGAGATCAAGCCCCTACCTCCTGTCCTCTGACTCTTGAAAGTCAGAGCATGAAGGCACTGCACCTCAGTGGGAGTGTGAACCCTCTGGCTTTAACTTCCATGGTCATTGGCTATGAATTATTCTGAACTTGAATGCATTAAAATGTAATGGTTTTACTATCCTCAAAATAGAAACCCAATTTCTCTCCTGACATTTTCCATCTACCATTCATTCTCCTTGCTGAGTTTTTTCTTAGCCTTCTGCTAGCAAAGTCTCTTGCTGAAATAACTCTGCCTGTTTGCCTGTTATACTCTCAAGGAATATGTCATAACTGCCTGGGGTCAACTGATTAATATTAGCCAAAATCTGAAGCTCTTCTGTGACTGGTTCAGGAAAATAAAAAAAAAAAAAAAAGAGCAGGGCGATCTGGTATTACCCCAAGGATTTGTTAGGAACAAGTGCTCAAGATGGTAGGAATGACAAAATGGCATTTCTGTTTACAAATCCTGTGAATACTATAAGACCAGCCAGTCCTCCTGGTGATGCCTGTCTTGATCTGCCTGATGACTGAGACTTCATCTTAATCAATTCAAGAACTATAAACTAGCTCCATTTCATTAGTGCTTAAAATGCCATTATGATTAGGGCATTCAGCAGTGAATGGCTGTATCTGTGTTGTATAACGTGGAACATCTATTTTAATTGTGATTAATTCTCAAACTAGCCAACTAATGCCTTTAAGTATTAACGGGAGCAGGGAGACACAAAGGATGTAAAAAAGAACTCATCAAACATAGAAGTATATACCATCTTTGACTGATTTCAAGACTCACTTTTTCAGATTTAACATATCTCAATCAATGGCAGTGCTTTTTCTTTCTTGGTGATTACACAGAATAGTGATATATTTTACAATAGACAGCATCTTAGATTCAATAAAACACTGAACAAGCTACTTTTTCAGATGAAATTACTGGTTTATCATATGGGAAAAAATAGAATGTAGCCATTTCCTTATCCTAACATCTGCATGTGGAAAATAAGATTATGCATAGCGTCTATGAAGCAATGAAAATTGCAAAGGTTATGCTTTCTTTGCTCCAGTCCACTATGGCCCACATTACATTTAGTTTCTGGTAAAACCAGATGCTCAAAAGCTTCCGTTATCTCTAACATGATTTACCCTATTAGAGAAACACACTGATTTGGAGACCATGACTTTGTCAAGGATTGTCTTATTAACAGAGAAAAGTAAAGTATCAAAGTTAACCTAGTTACAGAAGAATATACAAAAAAGTGAGGACCTAACTTCCATCACAGGATCAGTAGAGTTAGTAAGGTTGCTTTTTCTTTTCTTTCTCCTTATTAAAACAAACGAACAAAGAAACCAAAAAAAACCCAATACGTTCTGAACACTATGGATGCCGGTCTGACCTATTAATATCACTTCCTATGAATAACATGCGTAAGCCTTCCAAGGTGATAAAAGTCATCCCTGGAATCCAAAAGATGGATGCCAAGCTGTTTCCAGCTTGTGCGTTGCAGCTGAAGCATGATAAAGACAATTTAAAGCTGGTTCAGAGATGAGCAACAAATGGTTCTTGGTTTTACTAACAGGTTTGATGGGAAACTTAAAGAATGGGGTTTTGAGTCTGATAGAAATGGCTGGAAGGGGACTGAATTTATTTTGTAAACATGATTTAGCATATAATTATAACGAGAGTTGTCATTTATTAAGCAATTTCTATTGCCAACATTTCACCCCCAGCTTATTTCTGGTAACCTTTCTAATAAACTACCCACACTTCTATATAAGAAAATTGTCTCAGAGGGGGTAAGTTATGCCCCAAGATCTCGCCTCTGCTGGGTAAGAGCCAGGACTCACATCAGGCCTATTACCTCCAAGACCCATTCACGGTCGTCTTAACCTGGGCCTTATGCTACTGGTTGATGGTCAGGATTCTCTGCAGGCTTCTAATTGTGACTTTGGTTTTGAACAAGTGGACTGCGAGTCAGACTGGGTCTGAGATTTGACTGCTACTACACTGCACTCTTCATCAACGGGACTCTGTGTGCTGGACAGACCTTTTCCAAACCTGACACCTGAGCTCACAAGCACTTGGAAGAGATGAGCCAGTGATCCTGCTGGCACATGGTGAGCGTAGACTAGGTAAATCCTTGAGGAGAGGGCTTGGGAGTGAAGGGTCTTCTTTCATGGCAGTGTGCCTCTGGCTCTCCCTCCCCATTTAAAGGGATATGCTCCCTCTCCCACCCCAGCCCTTACTCTCAGAAGTTGGGGAAAATTTCTCTTCTTTGTGATGCAGTCTGAAACCTTGAGAACTGGAGACCTGAACTTAAGCTCTAGAGTCCCCTCTGGGTTTGTCCTAAGAGGTTCCTAAGAGGCCTTATGGGGCTCGTGCAGATAGGTCTCCTGCAGCCCTAATGGCACAGCAAAGGATCCTGAGGTGCGTACACATGCCAGACCACACTGGGACCTGTCCTGCAGAGTCAAGGAAGAATCAGAGTGCCCAGATCGGGGTTCAGGCCACAGTTTTCTGAGTGTCAGTCAGTTTCATTAAGTAGCTATATCTTGCTTAAACATAATTGGGTATATTCTAAGAACTTTCACAATTCAGCAGAGATGTAATTTTTCAATATTTTTGTAAAAAAAAATGTCATCTCATTAACATAGCAAAAGATACCCTTATGGTTCTCAATACCTAAGAAATTCCAAGGGTTTAAGAGCTCTGTGCTAGGAATACTGGATGAAGACCAAACATACATTTCTTATCATAAATCACAGCACCACACTACCTAAAATAAGTTTTACAAAGGCATGTTTTTTAACTGTTGGAGGACCTGATATTGATGGACTCAATGTGAAGATGTCCTTAGAAATAATAATGCATGACAGAGAAAAGGCAGTCAATGAGAAGGGCAGTCAGTGCCACCAGGTGAGAAACTGATTATACAAACAATTACCAAACTGTGTATAAAAACAACTCTGACCCACAACTTACAGCAACCTGCCCAGGAAACCAACCCCCTTATTATACAATAATCAGCCCATGAAGCCAGCCTGCTATAAATCAGCCTTGCAGGAGACTGGATTGCTATCTCTAATAATAATCCAAGAAGCCAAACAGTAATTTCTATGATAAGTGGCTCAAAATGACAGGGACGTGACTAATAACTGACAGCTTCTCTAATTCTTATCCCCACTTCCAATTTAGGAACAGTCAGAGAAACCCAAATATGTACACCATAAAATCTTGCTTTTTTAGGCTTCTAGTTAGCCCACCTATGGCTTCCTCATGCAAACAGCTTCCAATCAGGGCATACCTGAAGCCTTCCCTTTTTTCCACTCTAAGCTTTCCCACTTTCCTACTTGTCTTTGAGTCTCTGCTAAAATGCAAGTGACAGTGGCTGACCCTCTTGATATATCAAGATCTGAATAAATAGCCTTTGCTTGTTCTTAAATATATATATTTTTTTATTGTGAAAGGGGTATGTGCTCATTGCAGAAAACTCGAACAGTAGAGAAGAGCAGAGAAAAGAAAATTAATATCACATGTTTTCACCTACAGAGACAACCTCTGCTAGCTTTTTGGAGTATTTCTTTCCAGCAACCCACCCATTTAAATGCATACAAGTGAATGCCAGATTCTTGTCTCTAACTGAACTGTGAGCCTTAGCTGGATCTATGGAAGACCAAAGATCTTATATTTAATTCCAAATGCAAATTTCTTTGCCTGAATATTCTAGAATATAATAACCACCTACCTGGCATGTTGCCTTTTCATTTTGATAGTACCAATCTAGATACAACATGTAGGTGATAAGCTACATTCCGAAATATGACTAAAATGACACTATAGATCTTATTTTTATGAGTAAACAAATTCAGACGTTACATTTTTGTTCAGTTCTTCTAGGCTGAAAAACACAGGAATGAGATTCCAAAGTGGATTAGTAGAGAGAGCTTGTTATTAAAGGCTGTCATTTCCGAGAAAACAGAGTATGTCTTGCATACTAAGCATTTCTGGCACTGTGAATAAATCCTTCACCTACGTGTTCACTCTACTTTGCACTCCCAAAGAGCCTGGAGGTGATTACTCAACTAAACATTAAATTTGATGAGGACTCTGTATTAAGAGATCATCCTCTTTGATTTTTTATTGATTTGTAGACTTTTAATACCAACTCTGATTCTACACATCTGTTACACATCAGGGTTAAAGAAAAGTTTCAGGTAGAAAAGATTTAGAATTAAAAGGAAGCATGAATGTGTTGGCAGGAATGAAAATCTCTGAGTGGGAATGCTCTGGGGGCAGCTGACTCTATTCTTGACATAACAAAAGTTGGTAAAAGGCCTCAGAGCAAAGATGAAATCTAAACGATGCAGATGAAATACTTGAAAAGCAATAGGAAAAGAAACTGTTGCTAAGAAGAGAATTGGGGGGACTCAGAAGAAAATGTCAAATTCCCAACAATGCTGTAATAGCCACATGATTGGATTTCTTTTTAAATCATAAACACAAAATAGGCATAGTTTGCTTCACTTCATGACACTTTAAGGGTACAGGCTGCAGTCTGCACCCTTCCAGTCACCAGGCTGCCTCCATCTCATTCCATGTGGTTCTGATGGGAATGCCAATACCAATTTATCCTCCACTTCCTGCCAAAGGAGTGGGCACATAACCAGTCTGGCTAACCGAGGTTCTTCATAGCCCCGTCTAAAGTCATTGGTTCAAACGATGGGCATATGGCCCAAGTCAAGTCAATGAAAGAATCTCCAAAGGATTGATCTGTGGATGCTGGGAGAGAGTGCATCTTTGTTTCTATCTCTGGGCTCATGAGCTCAAAGGTCCATATGAGCTTAGATCTTCTGGTGGCAATTCTGTGGTTTAATGGAGAACAAAGCAAACAGAGGTAAGCAGAAGGGAATGGGCAGAAAATGGGAAGGAACAGGAAGAGGGAAGAGAACTTAGAGTAAAGTCACAACGGCAGTTTGAACACTTGGATCCAACTCCAAGTGTCACAGCCAGTACTAGCTCAGCTTGGCTTCCCAATTATATGCATCAATAAATTCTCCTTTGTGCTTAAGCCAGTTTGATGTAGGTTTCTGTTACTTGCAGACAAAGACCTAGAAAGGCTTCTGACTCCCACTTTGTAATTGTGGAGAAACAAAGTCCTAGAGAGGTGTTGCCAAGATTAGACAGTAAGGTGAGGGAAGGTCCTGGTTCTCTAGTGTGCACCAATGAACTAACCAGCATACTGAAAATAACCAGAATCACAAAACTATAGATTCTTTTTCTACACGCCAGACATGCAATCTGCTGGCCTCCACATGGAGCATCGTGAACAGTATCAGTCTTTGTCATAGCACTGTAATTTCTGGACCCCAAAAGAACCCTGGACTCCGAAAATGTCTTCCTTTTAAGTCTACCATAGTGTTTTAATTTTCCCCTCTAGTTTCTCTTTCCTCCTTAAGGAACAAAAAAGATGGAACTTATTTTTAGTACTATCTCAAAAATCCTAAGTGCAGGAGGGATAACTGGGCCTTACAAATGTCAAGACAGAAACTGAAAAATGAGGAATCTACATTACTCTGTGTCTCTTGGGAGCCATGTGGCTTAACTTTTGCTTGATTGTTCTTCTCCTTCCTTCTTCTATCTGCTTATGGGTCTTCTCATCCTTGTAACCACACCCTCCCCAGCACCAGGGTTACCCAACTTCAAAGTTCAAGCAACCCACAGTAAACACTTCAGTACATTTAGATCAATTGTTCTCAGATTTTTTTGGTCTCAGAATCACTTTACACTCTTAAAAATTACTGAGGAACCCAAAGACCTTTTGTCTGCATGGGTTATATCTATCAATATTTACCATGTTCAAAATTAAAACAGAAAAATTTTAAACACTTATTTAATTCATTTAAAGATAATGATAATAAATGTTAACCTAAAAATTTTTATAAAAACCATATTTTCCATAGGAAACAAAAAAATAGCTTAAGGTGTAGAATTGTTTTAAATCTCTGCAAGACTCTTTAATTTCTGGCTTCTGGAAAATGGATGAGATTTCTGCTTCCAAACGAGATGGGAATAACAGGAATCAGATTTACCATCCTGCTTGAAACATCTAAGAAACTGGGTAAAATATATAATGGTAGATTAGACATGGGAAAAGAAGAGATTAATAAACTTGAAGATGTCACAATTAAAACCATACAAAATGAAACACAGAGAGACAAAAAGCTGAAAAAAAAGTGAACAGAATATCACTGATACTTGGGAAAGCTTTGAGAAGACTAATATACATGTATTTGGAGTCCCTAAAGCAGATGAGGGACAGAAAATAATTTTTTAAGAAATAATGGCCAAGATTTTAACAAATTCAAATTTGATGAAATTAATAAACCCATAGAAACAAGAGTCTTAATGAGTTCCAAGCACAGGAAACAAACAAAGCCACACCAAGTCACTTCATAATCAAATTGCTTAAAACCAGTTGTCCAAAAACAAAGGCAAAATACTGACTTTTTCAGACATACAAAAGCTGAAAGAATTTATCACTAGCAGATCTACATTAAAATAAATATTAAAGGAAGTCCTTCAAGCAGAAGGAAATCTAGATCTAAGCAAACGGATGAAGCAGATCAGAACTGGTAATTATGTCAATAAATATAAAGGTTTCTTTTTATTGTTTAAGTACCTTTAAAAGACAACCAATTATTCAGAGTAAAAACAACTACAATGCACTGTGGAATTTATAACATGGGTAACAAAATGTATGACACAACAGCACAAATTCTCAGAGGGAAGAAATGGAAGTATATTATTACAGAGTTCTTCTACTGTATGTGAAGTGATATAACATCAATTGAGAGTAGAATGTGGTAAGTTTAAGATGTATATTACAAACCCTAAAGCAACCAATGAAACAAAACAAACAGCTATAAGCCAACAAAAAAGATAAAAAGGATCATGAAAAATGCTCAACCCAAAAGCAGGCAGAAAAAAGATAAAAGGGAACAAGGAACTGTTGGGACAAATGGAAAACAAATGTCAACGTGCTAGGCTTAAATCCAGCCATATCAATAATCACATTTTATGTAAATGGTCTAAACATCCTAATGAAAAGACAGAGATTTGGAGACTGGATAACAAAGCAAGACCTAACTATACAGTGGCTACAAAAAAACTCACTTTAAAAATGAAGACACAAATTGGCTGAAAGTAAAAGGATGGGAAAATATATGCCATGCTAATACTAACCAAAAGAAAGCTAAAGTGGCTACACTGATGTTAGACAAATAGATTTCAGAGCAGAGAATCTTAACAGGGATAAAGAGGATCATTTCATAATATAAAGGGATCAATTTATCAAAAGTTCATAACAAAACATGCACAAACATGTATGCACCTAATAAGAGGACTTCAAAATAAATGAAGCAAAAACTGATACTAATGAAAAGAGAAACAGCTAAATAACAATTATATTTGGAGATTTCCATACCCCTTCCTCAAAAACTGATAAAAAAAGTAGACAGAGAATTCGTAAGTACACACAAAACTTGAACAATGCTATCAACTAATTTTTTTTTTTCTTTTTTTTTTTTTTTGTGGTACGCGGGCCTCTCACTGTTGTGGCCTCTCCCATTGCGGAGCACAGGCTCCGACGCGCAGGCTCAGCGGCCATGGCTCACGGGCCCAGCCGCTCCGCGGCATATGGGATCTTCCTGGACCAGGGCACGAACCCGTGTCCCCTGCATCGGCAGGCGGACTCTCAACCACTGCACCACCAGGGAAACCCACTATCAACTAATCTGACCTGATTGATATTTATCATACACTCCACCAAACAATAGCAGAATACACATTCTTTTCAATTGTACATGGATTATTTAAAGATGACATCACTGGGTGGAATCTGAAACCATACCTTAGATATTTTAAACTGTTACATTAAAATACATTGGTCCATATTATGCTTTGATGGATCTCTCGCCCATACATGAAAGATCCATCATCTTGCACACCCCTGAAAGAGTCTTGGCAATCCCCAGAATGCCCTGAAGCACACTCTGACAACTACAGATTTAGATTATTCAATTTTTTAAAAGAGGTAAATTATCAGCTGAGCTGTAGGCAACTCTTGTGGCCTAGCTGACCATAAAGAATCTGTTACAAAGTGAGGAAGGCAATCCTCATGCTGATTTAAAGGCTAGATTTGGTGGGTAGTTTGGATTACTTCAACTTCTGCAACAAATTGCTATGCTTTCCTCTTTAAATATCCTCTTGAAATGAAGTACCTTAAAGACTTGCTGTATCTGTGTACCACAGATGAGAACTGAGGGGAGCAGAGAGGGGCTAAACGTCACTGACATCACTCAGCTGACATATTCTGTCTGAACATATTGTCAATCTTTAAGTCCTTGAGGCAGGAACAGTATTACTTACACGTGCTGTCAGCATGTAACAAGGATCAACAGGGTCTCCGGGTACAATAAGCACCAAGAAACTAATAAACAAAAAAAGAGAAAACATTGGTACATTATTTAGGGCACAAAATTTTAAGTTGTCAACATAGCAGACACATTTGTTCTAAACTCTGCAATCATGTACCCACTAACAATGTCTTCATCACTGTCTAAACGTTTTTGATAATGTAGACCAATGTTTTAATAATGACAAGACTGGTTCCCTAAGAGTAACTGGTGACAGAGGGCAGAGCTAAAAAATCCTCCTCTCCTCAGAATCTCTGGGGGTGGGACAAATATGTTCAGTTTCTTTAAAAGTGTCCAGGTCATTCTAACAGGCAGCCAGGGTTGAGCCCATCATGAAGACATCACACTCTTAGTAAACCTTAAGGTCTTCCTCTGCTGCTCCCTCTTTATTCACCCCTCAGGGAGAATGTATGTTCAAAGACCTATATTACATGTTTGGGAACATATAAAAATTGTAAGACAGACTTTGTTTCGAAGAGCTCTTATAATCTTCTATTATGGCGGCAGAATTAAGCTGGTTTACATTATGTGCCTACCTAACCTTTTAATAAGATGCTTAAAGAGGATAGAAAAAGTAAGTTGCAAACAGGAGGTCAAAACAAACAATGCACAAAGAGTCAAGTACAGAGGTTCTGTACTCTCTCTGGCAACATGGCATTCAGAGTTCAGTACCGTGTAGGGACTGGAGAATGGAGGGAAAAAGAAAATGGAAATCAATCAAGGACCCCATCTCACAATCCTGAGATTCACCTATTTAGAATGAGACAAGCCCATAGAAAATAAGAAAGGAGTTGCCACCATGAGCCACATTTTAGGTATGGTAGAAGATCACTGGAAGAGGAAATTTCTGTTCCCAGAGTTTTAAAATAAGGGCCTACTAATGAGATGTGATCTGATTAACTCCTTGGGCAGATAGTAAAATGGCTGAATCAAGACAAACTGATTTCAAAAAATTAGTAAAACCTAAAACTGAAGAGGGTCTTGTCTTAATATCAAGGGTCTGTTGAAAAGTGTGATTGCTTAATCCCACAACACCAAAACAAACGAAAGGTCACTTGGGAGCAGTGAAAAGACTAATTTGCTAAACAGAAGGGCCACAGTAAGAAACAAAAAGGGTTCCAAATTACCTGCCCCATGAAAAACAGGTTCCCTTAAATTAGAACAACAGATGAAAACAGACTTCTGTTAGAATAGTGGAGCAGCTAAATTTCTCCACAAGAAAACCTTTTAAATTTCCTTTTAGAAACTAGACGCTTGTAAATTAAGTATTTATATTAGGAAATTACAACCAAAGTATACACTCTGAGAATAAAAGGAGTCTTAATTCTACTGCTCATTAGCAGTAAAGAAAGAAAATGTAAAGAAAAAAAGTCTCAGAATGGTAAAGTTCAATGGGAACAAATCAAGTTATTTTAATTCTGTCCCATCTTTATTCAGATAGAAAGTAAACGGCTACTACAGGTCACCTAGGAAATCAGCCTAAAAGCAAAGATACAAACCTAGGTTCCTGATACTCAGAGCAGGGCCTTCGTTCTATGCTACATCTCCTGCATATTCAACTGAGATGAAAAATATTCCATTGGAGATGAGAAAATATGATTTTCAGGATCACCCACTAAATGTCAATGTACTCTACACAGTATCATTCTACACGGATATAAGGAGGACCCAATGCATCAACTAAACCAGTCCCTGTTTCCAAGCAGGTGAACCCCAGCTGCCTGAAGCGTCTCTAGAGTTGGGGTAGCCACAGTTTCTACTAACATTCTGTGTTGAATAAGATGCTTGATGCTTTTTGTTTCATACTTTTTGTGTGTGTGTGACTAGCCAAAATCTCACAATACAATTCAAGTTACTATCTGCTGCTTTAAATTCTGGTGTTGATGAAGAACAGCTGATTAGGGCCGTCACTGTAGGCTGTCACATGCTCAAAGACAAACGTGAGCCTTCCATTTTCTTCATTTCCATATTGAGTAATCCAAGTGCTTTCTCCCAAAGCCTGATTTTTCACCTCTTTAACAATTTAGATTTCTTTCTTTAGACAGTTTCAGTTTCTCTAGTTCATTTTCCAGTTGGATAATTTCTTTAATTTACTGAGATCACTCTGAATCCATGCCTATTATCCAAGAGAGATGCTAATAAAAATAATAATGCTAATATTTAACAGTTGTGAGATGACTACATACCAGGTACCAAACTAAGCACTTTCCCTAAGTGGCAGGATTATTTGGGATATTTGCTGCTGGAAGAAACTCAAAAGAATGAGTGATGTCTTTCCCTCCCCTATTCCAAGAAGACAGCCACACAATTCTATTTTGAGCTTGAGTCCCTTCCCTCCATGGGTATCATTACCTTTGGAGCTTCTGGGCTGAAAACAGAAGTTCTCAAGGTCCAGAAGGCCAACTCCTCAGCCAGGCTTTGGCTTGGAAGCCTGGTGGATTGAGAGCATCTGGTGGAAAATGAGAGGGTGAGGGTTGCTGGGAGAGGGGCACATACCCCAGACAAGCTGCAGATGTGCAATGGAGCACAGCTGTGAGGCATCTGTGGAAGGAGATGGGCACGAATATCCGAGGCCTTGAAACAGGTAAGGATCTTGAAGCTGAGCCTGGGTCAGCGAGGTGAGGGGTGTGTGTGTGCACCTCTGTGGGGAGCATCTCTGAGCTGGCTGGAGCATCCATGCCCAACAGACACAGGAAGCGTTGGCCAGGCAGAAGCATCAGAATGGAGGGATAGCTACCACCAGAGAATAAGGACCAGGCCACTTCCATCTTTTCCAGGTAGTAGCTGAATCCCCTGGATTTTGTGTCAATCTAGGGAGGCGGGGCTCCTCCAAATATAACATATTGAATTCTTGATAGTCTTCTGAGTAGGTGCTCAATGCCAGATTTAGTTTGATTGAGGACAAATAAATTGATGTTTTGCTGCATAGGAGGGTGGTGGACCAGGTCCCTGCCCATCACACAGACGTTGTCTAATTTTATACTCACAGGAACCATTTTCGGCTCCAGCAGCAGCTCTCCACCTCATTTTACAGATGAGGCTTAGGGAGGTTAAGTAACTTGACCAAGGCCATACACATGCTGCAAAGGATCCCAGCTCTGCCTGATTCCAGAACCCATGATCCTTATCATACTGCAGATGATTTGGGCTACTCTGTAATTAAAAAAAAAACCCAGACAGGCAGATTTAACTTTGCAAATAATTATAAATTAACTACATCATCCAAACGTGGAGAAAGAAACCAAAGTCACTTTAATTTTATATATTCTTAGATACAAATTTGTGCTGTGTCAGTTTTTTTAATGACATAAAAATTCTAGCATAGATTTAACATGGACTAAAATTTTAAGTTAAAAAACTAAATTCTCAGCCTGGAGCTGTTCATTAAGTATCCAGATGAAGAATGTGGTACCTTAGTTTAGTATTCACCAAGCAACTATGACATGCCAGAACTGTACTAGGCAGTCCTAATCTCTGAGGATAAAATTCAAATTCCTTGGCTTCACAAAGTCATCTGCTAGCATCATCTTCACCCCTTGCCTACAAACATCATCTTCTCCAGCTATACTAAACTGCTTGCATGTGACACTTACACTGGCAACTCCATTACAGCACATACCCTCCAGAAGCTAAAAGTTTTTTGCATGACTATCACCTCTTAGCTTCTAGGTTTAATGAAAAGAGGGACTATATTTTAATTTCTATATCCCTAGTACCTAGCTCGGTGCCTAGCACGTAATATTCAAATACTAGTCATAGAATGGATGAAAGAAAAACTGAATAAAATTGCAATTTTAAAAGTACTTGATAAAGAAGATGTGGCACATATATACAATGGAATATTACTCAGCCATAAAAAGAAATGAAACTGAGTTATTTATAATGAGGTGGATGGACCTGGAGTCTGTCATACAGAGTGAAGTAAGTCAGAAGGAGAAAAACAAATACCGTATGCTAACACATATATATGGACTCTAAGGGAAAAAAATGTCATGAAGAGATTAGTGGTAGGACAGGAATAAAACACAGACTTACTCAAGCATGGACTTGAGGATATGGGGAGGGGGAAGGGTGGGCTGTGACAAAGTGAGAGAGTGGCAGGGACATATATACACTATCAAATGTAAATTAGATAGCTAGTGGGAAGCTGCTGCATAGCACAGGGAGATCACCTCTGTGCTTTGTGACCACCTAGAGGGGTGGGATAGGGAGGGTGGGAGAGAGGGTGATGCAAGAGGGAAGAGATATGGGAACATATGTATATGTATAACTGATTCAGTTTGTTGTAAAGGAAAAACTAACACACTATTGTAAAACAATTATACTCCAATAAAGATGTTAAAATAAATAAATAAATAAAAGTACTTGGTCTGTTTTCCCATATTTGCAAGACAAACCTCTTACCCTAATGTCTTTCTCCAAACAGTAGATTCATATTATGAGAATGTTTCAGCACCACTAATCTGACCCAGTAAATTCTGGCTGAGAGCAAGAGAAAGGGGATAAATAGAAGGCAGGAAAGCTGCCAGCTCAAAGTCTGCATTTCCAGGCAAAAGCAAGTAAATGCATTTGCAAAGTATATCCCAAGGGATGCAAATTGGTCACAGGCTTTGGCAACAAGCCTATTTTGCTTTAAAGCACACCTCTTGGTACAAGGTTAGGAAAACCATAAATTCCCATATATAAATAATTGATCAAAACTAGTAAGAGAATTTGACAAAAACAACCCTAAACTCTTAGAAACCAGCCAAGGACACTATTAAATTACTACAGAAAGTAAATGATTACATTTAGCACCAGAGTCAGATTTAACTTTAAAAGACAAAAAAGAAAAGCAAGCCACTAATTTTAACTTCAGATCACTGTTGAAAACACAGAATTGAATATTATAAAAAGGAGGGAACAAGCAAAACTTTTAGTCCTGAGATTGTTAACTATTTTGTAGACACAGGAGGCATAAATATGTTGGAAGAGTAGATAGCATAGATAGCCAAGTACTATACTTAGATAGGAGTAGAAAGATACAGGGAGAGAGCCAATTGGGGAAGAAAAATGGCTTAAGATTAAACAGCCAGCCAAATGTATGAGGATTGTCCAGGCTGACAGTCATCCTTTGGTTACTGCAGGTGATGAGTTTATCATAGGGACAAATGGGGACATCTGAACTCACAAATCAGGACACAAGATGAAGCTATGATGATCCAACAGCACAGCTGGCCAAGCTATCACTCAGTCTCTCTGCCTCTTGACAGTTTGGGGCAGTTTCTACTTGTTTCTTCTCCCTTCCCCACTATGACTACGTCCTCTCTGCTTAAGGGCTTTGTTAATTCATGGTTTCTTTTGGGCCTCTGCTTTTCTAGCAACTCTTCCCGCTTACACTCTGTCCTAACTCAAACTTGCAGTAACAGAGATTCTGACTGGGTTAGCAACTCACCGTCAAGGATGCAAAGCCTCTACCGGACAAAGCTCTTGTGTCAGCTGGTTTCATGGATTCCTCAAGGCCTATAAAATGGCTGGCTGCTTTAGGGCCAGGCATCAATTACTGACGCATTCATCTGTGGCTGAGAAGAAAAGTGAAATAATCCAACCAAGCTTGACCAACCTCCTGCTTTGTTCAGACAAGGGCTGAGGGTGTGGCAAGCCCTAACAGAGCCATCTAGTATACAGTGGTCCCATCCAATCTACAACCATAAAATTTCATACTCTAGATTCAAGCACCTCTCATTAAAATATAAATGGTTTATAACATAAAATTGGAAAAGGAAAGACTGAAGATGATGACAGGGAAAACTGTGGAGATATTCTATATAGGAGGACAAGGACAGAATCCTGAGCACTGATGGAGAGCTGGCCTCAGAGAGCAACATTTCTTTCACAGAACTGAAGAAGGGAGAAAAAGAATTCATGGGTGATGATTTTTATCTTTGGTAAAGTTAGAGGAATAAAATGCTGATAGTTATAGGATGAGAGGGATTAGGAGCTTGAGGATAATAAATGAGCTTTGGAAGAACCATTGTAGGGAACATACAAGTGGACAAAAGATTGATTAAAGAAAAAACATTGCCAAATATAGGACTCAGAAGTTCCAGTAATATCTTGATAAGCACCATTTGCAGAAAGTCAAGTCAGATGTTCTCCAGCAACTCAAAGTTGAACAGACAACTTAAGGTTAAGGGTTGAGAACAGGTAAAAGACAAAAAGTCTCTAGGATGTTACCAGTGATGGAATCTACCATATAAATGAGACAGAGATCTAATAATGAAAAGATATGAGTGGAATATGCACCTGAGAGTTCAGCAAAGTCGTTCATAATTGGATATAATACGTAGGCAAACAAAAGAATGAGAACACTTCCCTTCCACATTTTACCATGCCTGCTTATGAAGAAAAGAAATTAAACATCAACTCCTTGTAAAAGAATTCTTCATGTATGGTAATTTATATGAAGCACGATTCTTAGTTATATCTCATATTTGGCAGGGATGCTTATGATATCTTATGTAATATGAATGCTTTAGCTTGCAAATTTTTGTTAATTGTCCTAGGCCATCACTTATTTGGAAGGGGAAGAGAACCAAACTTTCTTCACACCCAATACATGTCAGTTCCAGTGCTAGGTGCTTTACATATGGTATCTTATTAATCTTCCTAATAGTCCTGTAAAATAGGTATAACTGTAAGTTACAGCTGAGAAAACCAAAGTTCACAGAGGTTAAGTAATTTGCCCAAAAAAGTAAAACAAGTTTGACTCCTAAGCATGTGTTCTTTCCAAGAGGTTACACTGCAGAGAGCTGAATAGGGAGCTGTCAAATGAATTCTGAATTTCTCCTATTGCCAAAAGCTTAGTAGTTTATATACGACCTTACTACAAATATGGACTGATTTATAAATATCTTTGTTCTCTCCAGAATATTTTTCTATGTTTAATTATTTTGATCCGTCAAGAGGTACAGAGGTGCTGTTACAGAACACACCTTCGAAGGGAATAAAGGAGTGTGGGTTCTAGTTGTGGAACCTTAGGCAAGCTTTTTAACCTCTTTCGTGGCCTCAGTTTTTTTATCTAGTAAAATGAGGACTTTGGACTAGGTGGTGTCTGGGTTGTATTTGACTGAAGTCGTCATTCATTCTTTCATTCATTCAGTAAATAGACTGAGATTAGGCACTATTTTATATGCTGGGAAAACACTGGTGAATGTAGTTACATTCTCATGGAATTTCCACTCTCTAAAATTCCTGATCTTAAGACAGTAATTCTCAAGGTGGTGAGGAATCATAAGTGGAACAAATTTTCAAAGTCACTTAGGGAATACTTTTTTTTTTTTTTTTTTTTTGCGGTACGCGGGCATCTCACTGCTGTGGCCTCTCCCGTTGCGGAGCACAGGCTCCGGACGCGCAGGCTCAGCGGCCACGGTTCATGGGCCCAACCGCTCCGCGGCATGTGGGAT
This sequence comes from Kogia breviceps, assembly GCF_026419965.1. Taxonomy (NCBI): domain Eukaryota; kingdom Metazoa; phylum Chordata; class Mammalia; order Artiodactyla; family Physeteridae; genus Kogia; species Kogia breviceps. Next base: position 87,056,732 of record NC_081318.1, read on the forward strand.
CTTCCCGGACCGGGGCACGAACCCGTGGCCCCTGCACCGGCAGGCGGGCTCGCAACCACTGCGCCACCAGGGAAGCCCGGGAATACTTTTTTGAAAGTATATCTATACCACATCCTAGATCCACAGCCTACTCCCCACAAAGTAAGCACCATGGGGAGCCAGTGCTATTGATAAGCATTTGTGGTATCTTTCTTAAAGCTTGGTAGAAAAAAGGTTGAGAATTAGTGCTCTAAGTGATACAGCAAATTAAAGAGATGCAAGTCATATTGCTCTATTTGTAAGGGAGACTCATTAAGAGAGCCAATTCTAAGCTTAAAGTAAGTTGGAAAGTGCACTTGAATTAATAGTCCCTGATTAATTTAAGTCCTATGAACACTTGTACCAATCACATAACAGAAATATTAGAATGCTTACCCATGTTATTATTGGCCATAATCTCTCATGCTGAATTCACGTACAAAATCACTTGATTAAAAACACCACTATCCATCCTTCTGGCAATTAATTTTAATATCCCAGGCTACAGCCAGTTTTCTGTTTTTAAATACAAACAAACAAGCAAACAAACATTAATGATGTCATAGCATTTTGGTGATGAAAAGCCTGCACACATATTCTTCTTTCATGTTCTGAGAATCAACAAAAACTGAAATGTTGGAAAGTTTTTAAAAATGTATTCCCACTTCTCTCAAATCTAACAGTCATACCTAAAGTTTATGCTACAGTAAATATAAAATTACCATAGAAATGTGCATGACTTGAAAATTAGAAAAAAAGGAAACACTTCTAGTTTAATACTGTCAGTCATAGAATGTTTTATTTTAAACTTGCTGTTCAAACTTTCAAATACGACATGTGTGGCAAAGAAACAACAGTTAACACACAACATCTGCCACAACTCTATCTGCGAACTGCCTTTTCTATATTATGTGATATGTTACAATTTCTTTCAATTTCTTACATTCATTGTATTCTTAAAGGCAGCAATGTCAATTTTTCTGCTTTGATAACAGTTCCATTAATGTTCTGAAATTACTTAAAATGACAACTTTTTCCTTTCAGTATTCTACTGCTGCCCACATTAGTGACATAATTCAACATATTAATACGTTGTTGAGAGGTACACTGTACTCAATAAATCAACTCCCAACTCTAAGTTAAAATGAACTTCAATCAAAAACAAGCATCTTCCTAAATCAGTTCACTCAGCTACTTTTCTCAAAAATACTTCCATTCTGAAATAAGTTTTTCTGTGAGATACAATAGTTTCATTTTTATTCCTAACAGAACTCATGCTGTACTTTTTTTTCTCAAAATATATTCAATATATTCTGTGCAAAATGTTAAGTTCTGTATAGGTATGTACCTTATTTTGAAAAAGTTTATAAAATATAATTCCTAGAAACAACCTCAACATTAGACAATAGAGGAAGAAGAAACATATCAGACAAAGCCTAATTTTTCACAGGAGAAAATAAGTATGTTCTTAAAGCTCCAGTAATACATTCCTTGAAAAAACTCAGAATGCACTTTGGTCATTATAAAACATATTAGAACACAGGCAAATAAAACAAAATACTTTTGTTGTTTTCTACAGAAAGAAAATATACTACACAATGGCTGAATTGAGGCTGATCAAAAGGAATGGTGAGAGCAAAGTGATATTACTATATGGCTCTGTTCTCTACACATTCCTGATCTTAAGATGATGATTTGGGGATTAGAACTGCACCAATCAAATAAATAATTTACAATTGATTATTTTAAATTCCCAAAAACATGGTAAAAAATGTGAGGATATTCAACATGATACACCTTGCACCAAGAAAATTCTAGACTGTCTCAAATAAATTCTTTGTTTTAGAAACTAGATACCCAGATTAAAAAAAAAGTTTGCTAAAACATTTCATGTTTCACATAACTCCTAAAATTTCTTGATTGTACAAACATAACAACTTAAAATCAAGGCCCAATGTAAGATACCATCATATTCGCCCTATTTACCTAACATGCCAACAGGATAAGTTCTCATTTGGAAACTTGGCAAATTACTTAGGGGGGAGGGGGTTAACTTTCTAGGTTAAAAGCATCTAAAATAGCCCTTATATAATTGGGGGTTGAGGGGGTGGGTAGATGTACCAGACTAAGTTTAGAAGGTAGAATTTGCAAGCTATAGCTATTTTTCCTGAAAATTCAGATACAGTTTTACAACTAACAATCAGAAGAATATTTAACTGGTTCTTAACCTTATTCTTAAGTTGTTCATTTGAGTGTGGTATGAATAGCATATACTATAGTGTACCATAGGGAGAAAATTATTTTACTTGAGTAAACATAATGTACTTTAGTAATATCAATAGGCACTTCACTTGTGAGATGAGCATATACCTCACTCAAAAGGATACCATATCATGCCCTAGTACACTATAACATATCCCATATAAAGATACGCATTAAAAGTAACAATTTTAAAAAGTGCACATTTTGAGCATGCACAGTTGGAGCTGTGCAAACAGCCCAGTGTTTCAAATAAATACAATTATTACTAGTTAATTTTTATCAAAATATCTTACAGTATGGTAACCATTTACAATTATTGCTCTATTAAGAGTTTTATCATCAAAGAGCACTTGTTGACCTGTTGTGTAATACCATATATATTAATACTGAAGGGTGCTTAAACTGCAGCTTAATCAGTTTAGATCCTGGCATTGTTCCAAAATAATTCAAAAGAAACCCTGACTGGATCTTGATTTACTGAAGAAAATGCTTTATGTGTTCAGCTGAGTCCAATGCTAGGTTATAAAGTTAAAGAAGTTTTCCTCAAGTAAGGCAAGTCACGGCATTGACGGAGAAACAGTGCTTAGCAATGGCTTCTCTTCTCACGATTTGTTATTCTGTCATTATTTATGAGCAATTACCAGGATCTCAAGTATCTGGATATCAGTTTTATCACCCTTTCAACAAGTAAGTACATCAAAGCTAAAAATAAAATATAAAGACTAAAATAAATGTAAAAAACAGTGAACAAGTGAAATAAATATAAGAATTGCACAGGACAGTCTGATGTAAACACTTCAATTTCCCAGCTGAGACTCCTGAAGCAAAGAGTCAGTGACTGCTTTCAGGCAGCTTAGTTGGTACTCTTATTCTGGAAAAGAGGCTACATCTTCTTTTCTCTGAATTGTCATGATTTAATCTTCCAAAGCTAGTGAAAAAATAATAGAAATAGTGACCATTAGAGCCAGTTTTGATATTGTAACTTACTAAATTATATCACATAATACTGTTTTTATCTAAATTTCATTCATAAACAAGTGTAGGTTCTACTATTTTAAATTCTTTTATCCTTTTATTTTCAAGAAGAATTCACCTTAAACAAATAAAAATGTGAAAATCAGATTTCTCTTGCTTTTTTTTTTACTAGGAAGTGGCAATGTACATATACTACTTGTTAATATGAACATACTACACCTTACTTACCAGTAGCTTTGCACATGTTGGAGGATGTACGCATTGCTATATAGATAAATAATATAACTTATCGCCAAAATAGGGCTCTTTTTTTTTCCTTTTTTATCACCTAAATTAGATTCAGATTATAGATGAGTAAAAATAAATACTTCCACTTATCCTATATGGAGTCCCATTTGTAATGAATACTGTTCCAAATTAGGAGTTCCATCTGTATTATAAACCAAGAATATTTATCATTCTTTGAAATTAAATGTGAAATTATTTAATTAATATTTAATATTATACAATATAATCAAAATGACTCACTTACTGTACATGCGAGATCTCAAGAGTGCTGGGGTAAAATAAATATCACAAAAATGTAATAAGGCACTAAGAAATTTAAAAATACCTGCAGGCTCTTACCTTTAAATTAAATCCAAGTAAGTCACTGATAACACCAGAAACAGCTGACAGGATGACAACCTGGGTGATGTTATAAAGCAGTGGATTCATTGTAAGTCCATATAATCTAAAGGGACTGTCCAATTCCTAGCAAAAGAGGAAAAAACCATGAACCCAGATTCATTAAGAATTATCAGTTAAATTAATTCAGGACAATATGCAATGAGAATTTTTAGAAACACTGTTTCAAAAAAAAGTTACAAATTATGATAGTTTTAGAAAGAATAAACTTGGTTGAACTCGAAATAAGTAAACATACTTTTAGGTTTTCTTAGGAGAAAATGACTTTCATTTAAAAGAACTCTGTAACCTAAATTTGTAACTCCAATTTCTGTCCCAAATGAATGACTAATAAAGTATCGATCTAGTAGGTACAAGGTTAAAGAATGTTTTTTATTATAAGAATAGAAACTGAAAGAGAACAATATCTTTTTGCAGAAGATTTAGAAATTTAGTTAGCCAAATTTTCAGCCAATATTAATACATATAGTAAAAACTCCCCCCTGAGACAATTTTCAAATACATGGATTCATTAATTAAATGACTGATTCAAACATTTAAAGTTCTATATGTGCCAGGCACTGTGCTAGACTCTGGGAAGTTAAGATTCAGTCCCCATGCTGAAGGACTTTGCATTCTAATAGACATGCAAATAAATAATTCGACTATGAGAGTCTCACAAAAGAGATAGGCATAAAAGGCAGAGGGCCATAGAGGAAGGTGCTCCTGAAACTTAGTGCATGGGGGGAAAGAGGGTATTCCCTAAGACACACAAGAACATGGCACCTTTGAATTACTATCGGTTGTGCAAGGGAAGATGTACCTTACATACTACGTAGGTAAGGGTCATTCTTTGGGCAAACTGTGCCTAAAGACTGGCACTAACGGAATTTAATTGGGGGAGTAGTATATCAGATGTGCGTGTGAGAAATACGGATTAGAGAGCAATGAGACCAGAAGGAGGAAAGCCCTAAGAGCTCAGTGTACCAAAAGCTCAAGTGAGATATGATGAGGGTCTGACTTAGAGCAGTACTGAGAGGGAAGAAGGGACAAATTAGAAGATTTTGAGAGGCTGAGTCAATGAGCCTGAGAATTTCTTGGCTGTGAAAAGTGAGAGAGAAGGTGCAACCTATATATTAAGTCCCAGGTTCTGACTAGAAGACTGTTGTGCTTTGTATTTTAGTTATTTTTATATTTCTTTCTACTTTGCAATTGAAGCTACTCACAAGTGTCACCGTTATAGCCTCCTCCTGTCTAGCATAGGGCCTACATGATCAAGACACTCAATATTTACTTATCAAAAAACCCATCCACCTCTTCTGAACTCTTTCAATGCCTTATACTGTGATGCACAATCTATACCCACTTAATGCATTTTAAGACTGAAGAACTGACTGAAGAATTAACCATACCATTGAGACACAACTAATTTCATACCATTCTAAGAACACTTAAAAACAACTTTAAGAATTACATTCAATTTGTTACAGAAACTGAGATTTAAAAAAATATTTTCCTTTTAAGAAGAAAAAGCATTACTAACATTGCAAAGCAGTGATAAAGATACTTTATTAAATTACCTCCGAAGAGTTATTATTATGAGATCAGATATACTGAAATTATATTCTTTTTGATTGTTACCAAAATGCTTTGAAAATTTAAATATTTATTGGTGATACCTATTTATTATAATGATTATGTATAACTACTTTTTAAACCAACTCAGGCGAAGCAAGCAGAAGACTGCTCTGAGAAATACAAAATGAAAAAAATTTGCAAATGAACATCAAATCTTCTTTTTTAAAATCTATTTTAAGTTCTAGGATGCAAAAATTTCCAAAGATGCCAACCTCTACAATACTCTAAACATTATTAAAAGTCTTAAAATTTCAAAAGTGAATAAAATTTCAAAATGCACTGATTTGGATTACTTGGATTAGTTTTTCAATGAGAAATAAAATGTATATCGCATGAATATGCTCAAAAATAATTTGGAAAACAATTTAGATAATCCTGAAAACTAAACACCAAGTAGGATCTACAAACAAAAAACTAAGATATAATGTTAGAGCAGCATTTTCTACATCATGTCCATTTTCAATTTCGTTTTTACCTTTAGCAGTTTAGTAGCCAGTTTTAAAACATTATTCACTAGTGTCAGTTCCTCCTTTTTGTTAGGTTTCTTCTCCATTTTCAAGTAGAGGTTTATCTTTTATTAAAAAAGAATAAATAATTAAATATACTTAAAATTACAACAAATACTTTGTTTTTAAAAGGAATTTAGAGATATCTGCTGAAATAGTAGTAGTAGTTCTCTGGCTATTATTGAGATTATAGGTGATATTAATATTCTTCATACTTAACCGTATATTCCAAATTTCCTACAGTGAACATATTATTTTATAATAAGAATATAATAACTGTTATTTAAACTTTTCAAATGTAACTAAAAGCTGAAAGAAGGAAAACTGGATGTCATTATTTAAAATGCAAAACACCTTAGTCACAGAGTCAAATCAACCCTGAGAATAAATAATAACTGAAATAAATCAATTGGTTTGTTTGCTACTTTCCCCTTTCCATTGACTTGGTCTGACATGGTTACCAATTTTTAAAAATCAAACTATCCCTGACAAAATTACTCAACAAGTTCACTAGAAATAAGTTTGTTTAAATAATTCCTATGAAATGATAAGGAAAACGTTTAAACAAATTCATTCAAAATAAAGTTAAGCATCAAAATTACTATCCTTTATACCTTCTATTGAATGAAAGTTTATGCTTATTCAAATATGACTCTGCTACACTGCAAAGCAAACATACCCCATTAATGGTTTTAAAATCCATCATTTCTACAAATGCTACTTCCTTCTTATCAAATGAATGAATGCGACATAAAAAGAGTAGATTAGACTTAAGTCTGCATCAAGGCAGAAACACTGAAGAAAGGCTTGTGCCCTATCAAATTTCAAGTTTTGCTCTATAACACAAATGGTCTTAATCTAATAACATAGGTTCCTGAAAATTTTAAAGTAAATATGGGACTTCCCTGGTGGTGCAGTGGATAAGAATCCGCCTGTTAATGCTGGGGACATGGGTTCAATCCCTGGTCCTGGAAGATCCCACATGCTGCGGAGCAACTAAGCCTGTGCGCCACGACTGCTGAGCCTGCGCTCTAGAGCCCGCGAGCCACAACGACTGAAGCCCGCGCGCCTAGAGCCTGTGTTCCGCAACAAGAGAAGCCACCACAATGAGAAGCCCGCGCACTACAACAAAGAGTAGCCCCCGCTCACTGAAACTAGAGAAAGCCCGGGCGCGGCAAGGAAAACCCAACACAGACAAAAATAAATAAATAAATAAATAATTTTAAAAATGAAGTAAATGTAAACATTTTAGTTTAACATGTAGACTATAGACATTAATGTGTAACATAATAAACATGCATTCTCACCTGTTCAGTAAGTAATATTGAGGTATTGCTATATTTTTTGCTTGTTTCTGATCCAAGGGTAACAAATCTTAGGAGAAAAAGTGTTAACGAGATGCACCAGATTACCAGTTCCCAATTGTAGTGACAATCAAGGAAGATCTCATGTACATGAAGCAACTAAAAGTGTATGAAAAAGGCAATATGAAGAAACAATATGATTCAAACAATTTCTTTTTAAAAGAAAATAACGTTTTACATCATACAGATCATGGATATAGAATTACATTTTAAAAACATTCCACATTTATTAGGAAATATTTCAAGCACGTAAAAGGTATAATGGAATCAAAACCCATCTACTTTTGTCAAATCTTAATATTTTGCAATATTCTTTCAGATTTTTGAAAAATAGAAGATTAAAGATTCAGTTGAAGCCCCTTTAAACTTTTCCTTTCATCATTCCCCTTCTTCCCCACCCCTCTGTAAGGGTAATGAATTTTGCATTTACCTTTTCCATGCAGTTTTTATAGTTTAGCTACATATTTATCCTTAAACTTTTTTACATATATTTTAGAATTTATATAAATGCTATCACATTGCCCATATCATTCCATTTGCTTTTTATTCTCCTGGATTTTTGTTTTCAAAGATTATCCATTTATCCATGATACATTAAGCTCAAATTCATTCATCCTAACTCCTACAAAAGTATTACAGTAAAAGAATCAACCACAGTGGATTGGCCTACTCTACCAATTAACATTTATTGTGTGGCCAATTTCCTTATTACAAACAATGCTGCAATAAATATTCTCTTATGCATCTCGTCTCCTTGTGCATATATATGACTTTCTCGAGGAGTTAATATCTAGGAGTAAAACTGCTGAGTCCTTGGATATTCACACATTCAACTTTAGTGGATATTACAAACCTGTCTCTGAAAACAGCTGTGCCAATTTATACTCTCAGCATTTTATCAGTCTTCCCTTTGCCCTCATATTTGTCCACACTTGGTATTATTCAACTTCTTAACACCTGCCAATCTGATGAGTATAAATTGTTCTCTTACTGTTTTAATTTTACTTTTCCTGATTACTTAGGGAGAATGAATATGTTTCATACGCTTATTAGTTACTGGGCTTCCTCTTCTGTAAGTTATCTTTTTATATTCTGTATCTAATTTTTTTTCTATTACGTTATCTGGTTTTTTTTCTTATTGATTTGTAGACGTTATATATTCTGAATAACAAACCTATTTAAATCACGTATTTTGCCAATATCTCTTCCCAGACTCTCTTTTGTTGTTTATGGTGCCTTTTGTAGTACTTACAATTTTTAGGGAAGGGCAGGACAGAAGAAGAATATATGAGAGACTGCAGGTATCAGGCAAAAGTCTAAAATATTTACTGGCTGGCCCTTTACAGAGGATGTTTGCTGATCTCTGGCTTATAGGAATAAGATTGATTCTTTTAAGTTGATGTTATATCCATTTTTGATCTTGAACTTCTAAAAAGGTATCATATTTTAAATAATTTGTCTGTAAAGTTACTTGAATATTCTACACATATAGTCTACAATGCTTTCTTTTCCAATCTTTATAAAATTTCTTTCTTTTTCCTATCTTCACTGGTTAGTACCCTCCATTAAAATGCTGTCTAGAAGTTATAGACAGGGTACCCATCTCATTCCTGATTTTAAAGTAAACATCTCCAAGATAATAAATATCCATATGTATAATGTTTGCTCCAGTTTTTGAAAGATATTCTTCTGTCAAGCTAAGAACAGTACTTTCCAGTAATTGTATGACTCTCCACTGAAATTTAACAATTTGTTTTCTGTATATACGTAGATGATTAGATGATTTCTTCTTTAATCAATTAAAGGAGTTCAAACTAGATAAATGGCTTTTCTAAAATTGAAAATCTTTGCATCCCAGGGATAGACTGTCTTGGTCATGGCATATTTATTGTTATTAAATTGCTGGCTTCATCTTTCTAGTATCTTTGCATCTAAGTTAGCTCATTGTTTCCTATTTTCATATTATCTGTCTGGTGTTGGTAACAAGGTTATACTACGTACATAAAATGAGTTGGGGGAATATTCCCTCTTTTTCTACTCTCTAGATCTTTTGTGTAGCGTTAGGATTACTTGTTTATTCGAACATTTGGCAAAATTCATCTGTAAAAACCACATGGGTCCAGAGGATTTTTGTTGCTAGCAGATTTTCAAACTACTGAATCAATACTGCTTTATGGTTATAGGTCTTCTCAGCTTTTCAGTTACTTTTTGAGTCAGTTTTAATTAATAAATTACGCATTTCTACAAAACAGTCCACTTAAGCTTTTAACTTCAATGACAAAACTAATTTATACTAGTATTCTTAACAAAAAATTCTCATTTTTAAATTCATTTTTAAATTTCTTTTAAAAAATGTGTTATTTGTAAGTATGTTTTGAAATTTTCAAACGTATGGTTTTCTTGTTGCTGTCGTTTTCTACTTTAACTGCATACAGCTAGTGGTCTGTATGGTATCAGTTGAGAATCACTTTGTCGCCTAGTACATGAAAAAGTTTTACAAACTGTTCTGTGCCTGAAAAGAATATGTATTGTCCAATTACAGAACAAAATTTTTAACTATCTTGTTTAGATACATGTCTCCATTGTATTTTCATCTGCTTAATCTATCACTTATGAAAGAAATGCATTAAATCTTCCCAATGTGGTATTCTGTCAATTTCTCACTACAGTGCTATTGATTTTGACTGTATATAGGTACGTTTGAAGTTATGTGATCACATGCAAACAAATTTGGAATTATTAGATCTTCCTGATGAATAATTCTCTAAATTTTTGCCAGGTTTCTCTTTATTCCCAATAACGCTTCTTAGATTACAGTCTCCTTCATCTGATATTAATGTAAGTTCACCAGCTTTCTCTTGGCTAGCATTTATCTGCAATATATTTTTCTATCTTTTTACATACAAAACTTTTCAATGTTATTACGTTTCATGTGTCTTTTGTTGATAGCAATCGATAGATTTTATGTTCATTAGAGACAGAATGTACAGGATGTACTTCAGGAACATGGAAATTAAACCTTGAAGAAAAGACTGAAATGCAATAAGCAACTGTGAGTAAAGAAATCAGTCTTTTTCCTTTTGGTTGCTTTTAAATTTTTCTCTCTGTTTTTGGTGTTCTGAAGTTTCTCTATAATGTGTCTAAGTGTCAATTTATTTTTATTGTGGCTTCTTGTTCTTGTTGTGCCTCCTAAACCTGAAAATTAATGTCTTCCACCAATTCAGAAAAACTCTTAGTCATCACCTCTCCAAATATTGCTCTCCCTCTTCTTTCCAACTGAAATTCCTATTAGATATATGTTGGATCTCCCAACTGTCTCAATCTCCTTTTCATATTTTCATCTCTTCATCTCTGTTCTATATTCTGGGTAATTTCTTCCATCTCCCAGTTCACTAATTATCTTTAGTTGTCTTCAATGTGCTATTTATTCTATTTGTTGTGTTTTAATAATAATGTCAGTGACTATTTTTTTTAACCTCTATGAAGCAATGCTTGGTTCTTTTTCAAATCTGTTTTTCTTAAGTGTTATATACATCGTCAATCATTTTAAACAACCTTATAGTTTATCTGACCAGATCTGAAGTAGCTGGAGATGTACTCTTGCTGTGTGTTAATCTGTTGACTCACTCATGTTAGATTGTTTTTTTTTTTTTTTTTTTTTTTTTTTTTTGCGATACGCGGGCCTCTCACTGTTGTGGCCTCTCCCGTTGCGGAGTACAGGCTCCAGACGCGCAGGCTCAGCGGCCATGGCTCACGGGCCCAGCCGCTCCGCGGCATGTGGGATCTTCCCGGACCAGGGCACGAACCTGCGTCCCCTGCATCAGCAGGCGGACTCTCAACCACTGCGCCACCACGGAAGCCCTGGATTGTTTTTTCATGTGTTCTGAAACCTGAAAGGGCTTTATCTATGGAGATCCTGTGAGGCCTAGGGTTGATGTCACATCTCCAAGAACAGTCTTGGTTTTGCTTCTTCCAGGTATCCAGGAGTCTAGGATTACTTTTTATATTAACTTCTTGACACAGGGGTTACAGGACAAGATCTGTAATGTACATTTGAACCCTGAACCTGTGTGAAAGGCAGACCTACAGTTATATATTCTTAGGAGAGACTTCCCCTGCCTCCTTGCCAAAATCCAGGCAGAATCAGACAAGCTTCCTTATTGTCTTTCTGTGCTGTTGGGCACACTGTTTTTCTTATTCCACCTTTTCACTCAGACTATAGCCCTTTGAGGATTCTGGCCTTATAGTGTATGTATAAGGAGGTATGGCAGGTCAAGGCCTCATCTTCTTGTCCTCATATGGGCATAAAATCTCAAGTCTCTCAGATACTAACACTGACAATGTACCTCACCATAACATTAACACATATAATTAATTGCTGTTTTTCAGTTTTATCTTCATTTTTGGCCCCTTACTGTCTTAAAAACTCAGACATATATGTAATATGTATATTAAAAAGCTCACTTATGTATATTAAAAGGCTGTGTTTTTTCCCAGAATTGTATGATGTTCTAAAGCAGAAGAATTTTCAGGTAATCTAGTATGTCTTATTACTTGAAATGGAAGTTTAAATTTCATAGCATAGAATATATACTGAGAGATTTTTGTGCTTCCTGACTAATGTTGGTCAATGAGAATTCTTTTTCAGAGCATGAGGCAGTCAACTCACAGTGACAATTCACATACAAAATAAAAGAATTAATATTAAATGTGAAGAAAGCAGAGATTCATGGAAAATAGTCTGAAAATTTTCATAACTCTCATAAGTTTGTTTGGGGAAATAAAGATAACCAGGTGAATTGTAGACAAAAACTAATTATTATATGTTCAATCAACAGACACCTGAGAATAAGCTAGCCACTGTTCATGACATGAGTAACATGCATTTATTTATTCTATAGAAAAAAACCTGTAAAAAGTCAATGTCAAATTACTTATTACTTTGTTTATTATTAGAAAGTTGAATATTTAGATCTGATTATCTAATTTCTAAAGAACAAGTTAACTCACCTGGGCACAACAGATAAATACAACTGAGATAGTTAACAAGAAAGCAGATGAAACTATGACATCAACTGATCGCTGAGGACCTCGACGCTGGGGAAAAAAGGGAAAACACTTTTAAATATATTTACGAATTAGCAGCTAATTCCATGCTTTCAATTTAGGTATTGATCCATCAATGCACGTTGATCATAGCTTACAGCACTGAAAATATACCTAACTTTTGAGATGAATTTTAATTATAAAGTGTTACTATTTCCTGAGGATTTGCAACACAGTGAACATGGTGAATATACAGCCTAGAATTCTTAGGTTAACTTCCAAATATTCCATTTTGTCAAGCACTAATCATTTATTCAACAAGTTTTTTTGAGCATCTGTTCAGAATGAGGCACAGTGCTAGGAGCTGGGAACACAGCACAGAACAAAACAGACATGGACTCTATCATCACAGGAACTTGCTGGGAGTCAGACATCAAGCTCATAGTCACAGATGTATATATAAGTTGTGAGGAGTGCTACGAAGGAAAGGTATAGAATGCTTTGAAAAAATTGGTAGGGAGTTTGGTGTAAATATCACTTCCTTAGGGAGATCTTCCCAGGCCCATACTCCTAACTCCCAAAAAGATTATGTAGGCCTGGGAAGACCTCTCCAAGGAAGTGATATTTACACCAAACTAAGGTGCAGGAGCATGATGGCACACGGCAGTGTTGTTGGTAGAAGGAAGAGCATGTGCAAGAGTATAAAATCAAAAAGATCATAGTGCATTCAAAGAATTGAAGCAGTGTAGTATGGCTGGAATGCAGGGAAGAAAGTGTTGCAAAATGAGACAAGAGGGACAGGCTATCCACAGGAGCTAGGTCATCAAGAGCATTATAAGCCCTGCTAAAATCTCGCTCTTCATCCCAAGATCAATGGAGAACCTTCAGAAAGCTTTAAGAATATGTTCAAATATACATTTTTAAGACATCTCTAGTAGAAAACTGAAGAAAATATTAGAAGGAGAAAATAGGAATGCTGTGAGGCCAGTTAAAAGGCAGCTGCAGTAGTCCAATGCAGAAGATGATGGGTGGCTGCAATTAGGGTGGTGGAAATGGGAAGAAAAAAAAAAAAGAGAAGTAAATGGATTCAAGATATATTTTGGAAGCAGAAAGTGTGGGAAATGGTGATAAACTGAATGTTGGAAATGCAAGAGAGGAAGTCAGTACTGAGGATAATTCCTAGGTCTGGAGTTACGTATTTCCCTCACTGAAGTGTAAGCTCCTAAGGGTAGGGATTTTCACCTCGTCAATAGTGAATGGAACACGGTTAACATTAAATAAATGTTTATTGAATAAAATAATCAATGCATAAAAGAACGCAATACGTACTTAGGGTTGATAATGAGGGGAAATTTTAGGTGGCTTCTCACTAAGACAGGGATCAAAGATCATATCTATCCTTCCAGAAGTGTCACAGTGAGGAAAAAATAATCTACACCAATCTTTAGCAACTCCCAGTAGAGACTAACTTAGCTGAATTTAAAAGTTAAATAAATAAACAGAATAATGAATTTTTAAAATAGAAGTGTAGACAGTGAAAATTTTTTCTACTTCTTTCCTTGTTACTTCAAAATAAAAAGCATTAAAGACCTAAGTACGTCAGAGGATAGTTGGCCTTTAGGTCAATTTTATTAAGACATGATTACTCCATACATAATGAAATTCACTGCTAATGTAACAAATAATCCTCAGAAGAATTGTTTTCCTAAAACTAATTCAGATGTTTCCCATTTCCCTCCTGAGTTTTTATATCTTAATTCCATAATTAGGAAAGTTATTTAAAAAGATTAAGGAAAAAGAATGGCATGAAAAGGATGGCTTAGAATTGCAAGCTAAAATTTCCAAATAGTAATAGGCCACTTCAGCGACTCACTGACAGATTTTTTTTTTTTTCTTTTTTTAAGCAGTGGGCTCCCTCTGCTGGCTTGTGATAATCATTCTAGGTAGAAACAAAATCTTTAATCTAGCTTTTGAATGAGTAGAAGTTGGTAAGATTTATGAACAAAGATAAATTTAGGACAATCTGATCTTGAATCATCGACCTAAAATGCATTTAAGCCTTTCAGACTTCAGATGTTTTACTGTAAAGAACCAGTTTAACATTTATTTTGAATTTCTGCATATGGATCAAAATGAACACTAAGTGTGGCCATATAGCACCATATGAGTACAAATCTGACTATAAATCTAGACATACATACATAATGACAAAGAAACTGGAACTATGAGAGGGAGCCAGCACGTTAAGAGTACTTTTATCACTACCATTCTACCTTAAGATAGGACCGGAGAGAGAGCCACATTTTTATATTCTGTACTTTCTTCAATCGGAAATGGGGAACCTCAGATTTTCGAGCCCTCCTTGCCGATGTTAAATGTCCAAAGAGTTTTGCAAAAAGTAATCGCTAAAAAAGATTAAAATAAAAATTAATTTTCAAGTAGATTACCATATAAAAACAAAAATCAACAAAACAAGGATTATTAAGATTTTACTTGGTTATGTATTACAAAAACAAAATAGGAAAATAATTAGCAGCTCAAAATGATTTAATGAAACTCTAAAATACTTCAGGAATACCTTGAATATTATGAAAAGGATGAAATATTCTCTATTCAGAAGTCTATATTATACCCACCTGTTTGTAAGTTCTTTCTGCTACACAGAGCAAAAAAAAGAAAATCCACACAAGAGACACACGAACCACAAAACTTATTATAACCATAGAAAGAACTATGACATCTTCATTAGAACCAAATGCAATCACATAAAGTTCTGAAGCAGAATGTGCTGTGAGCTGATCCAAGTCTGTAGCTTGGGAGAGTCGGAAAACAAACGGAGTTAAACCCAGGATTAGAGAGACTGCGTTTCCAAAAATCTGGTATCCTATTCCTGGTATATGGCTGTTTACCTTTATAGAGAGAGAGGAAAAAAGGGGAAAAAAAAAAAAAACTTACACAAATGTTATCTACAGTAAAATAAATTCCTAATGAAGCATTATTTTATTTATAGCAATATGAAATAATTTTGTTAAAATATTAGTTTTAATACATGAATAATGAAATTTAAATTTACTCAAAGTCTGTAAGTCATTAGTTTTTCAGTTTTTAAAAACACTTCATTATCAGATCTCTAATTCACTAAGTAGATGCAAAAGGATTTACTAACCCGGTCTTAACCAGGATCTTGAAAAAAAAATTCTATTTATCTCATTAAAAAGTTAGAAATACTTAACAAATACTGCAATATTTCAAAGAATGAGGAGACCTCATATACACTTAAATTCAGTTACAGAAAAAATCCAGAATTATACTTACTCGATAAATTTATAATTTGTGTTTTTCTTCAAAGAGTTCAATATACAAATGAATATCTCCTTAAACTCTAAAACCATTTTCTTTTATATATGTACACATATATATATTTTTTTCTGAAACCATTTCAGAAGACAGACTATGCTAGAGGGGTAAAAAGTAAATAAGAGGGGGGAAAAAGGGCAGGGGAATTATAAAAAAAGGAATTTGGAAATTAAATAATGGGAAAATATAAAATTGGTAGGACTGGGAGGGATCTTAAATGTCATCTAGCTACCTTTTTATCATATTACAGAGTATGTAAAAATTCCCAGATAGTTAAGGTACAGAATATCAACTAGATCCAAGTCTTTGGGGACTCCTTGTCAATAGCTTTTCATAGCTCACACTGAGATATGTAATAGGACGTGAAGTAGATCAATTTCTGAAACCAGTTATTTTAATTCCTGTCCCACATAATGTGTGCACAAAAGTTCTAGTTAATGATACACAAGAAATTTAAAATTGCAACTTAAATCATGCTTAGTTGTCCAGAGGAATCAGGTAAAATTTCAAAAGTAGTAATGATCTAATAAGAGAAATAATAATAGAAACTGAAATTAAAATCCATAGTATTTGTACTCGACATCTTCAAATAACTCAAGATTTTTACTAGTTGCATTACTTCTATATATTTAAGTAGGCAAGCATCAATACAAATTTTCCAGTTTGATTTTTTTTTTAACATTTTGGGTAGTAATAAATAAATGAGCCATGATAAATGATACAGGAAAATAAGTTTTCATCAACACTTGTATATATCTAGCAGCTCCTAAATTTGACCCATTGAAAGCAAAAAAAGTAACATAAAAGTAGAAAATTTTAGACTGTATCATCTCTTCTTAATCAGAATATGAAACACATTAAAAGATGAGAGTGGTTTGATAACAAATCACTGTTGAAATCACTGTTTAAATACAAATTAACTTTTTCAGGTTAAAGAAATGAGGTGAGTAGGTTATATAGTATTTCAGTAATCATTTAATATATTGATAATCGCTGTCTAAGCAAATAAAATTTAAAAACTCACTCTGTTCATTATCATTCCACTGATTTCAAGAACAGACATGTCTGCTTTCTTGCAGTCATTGCCTTCCCATACGATAGCGCTTACTTTTTCTAATCCCGGGTGAGAACTATGGAGCCAGGGCAAATGACTCTATAAAAAAAACCAGAAATTGGTGAATATATTAACTGCATTTCATAAATAAGATATATATGTGTGTATATATCTGTATACACACCCAATTTTATCTACACTAAAAAACAGAAATTGGTGAATGCATTTACATTTTATTTATAGAACAAATATATGTATCTGTACAAAGCTATATCGTGTACAATTTCAGTGACATTAAAATTCTATCTTAAAATCAGCATATACATTGAACAGATGGCATAAGAAATTACGTTTATAAAAATGCATAAGTTAAGAACTTTGTGTAACATCTATTAGGCAACCTACTGTTCAAAAATACTCTAAAATTTATCAGCAAAAGCACTTAGTTGTTAATCTGTCTACATAACTCTTAATATACAAGTGTTCAAAGACAATTGTACATTAAATTCATATTAATAATTGTTCATACTACTGACTAACTTATGATCATTCAATATGAAAGAATATGATAGCTGAGATACGAACCTCTTTGAAGGACTAAACAGTGATACAATTTCATTCAGAAAGAGATACAAACTTACCCTTAATATTTGATTTAGTTACTTTTCTGATTTTTTAATCTAGCAATTCTCCAAAGGATTAATTTAACTTTTTTCTCCCTTGGAGCAAATATTGTGAACTGAAGCACCTAGAGATAGAAGGAGAGTCCTTCTAGATAGAAGGACTAGAATAACGTTATCTCTCAAAGTTTCAAGGAATAGAAAAAGGTAGTGAAAGCTTTAAGACAAAAAATTCAGATACTTAAAGTTGGGATTTTTTTCTTTGTTTCAGATCTATAAGTAAAAGAATAAAACTTCAAAATAGGATAGTTGGGGGGTTAAAGATGGGAACAAAATTAATAAAACACTAACATTTACATTATCAGATATTGATAGAAATAACACTAAAAGATTAGCCCCAGAATGGGATAAATTTGATAAATCTGTTTTATTACATTATTTCTAAGTTATTTTTATAACATATTTCATTGAAATAACTTCTAATAATGAACAGAAGAATCTACTTCAGAATATTCTTTGAGGACAAAAACATGATTGAAATATGGTAAAGATATGCTTCTGTAAACTTAAGGAAGATATTTTCCTCTAGGGGAAGTAAAGTTGCATTGATTCATTTCAGTTAAAGGTATAAAATAATACAATAATATGTAAGAAAACAGACATCAGAAATTATTATTCTGACCTCGTACATTAATTTTCTTTATGAACAATTATATAGGCAAACCATAATGCCAGTAGTTATGCTACTGGCAAAGCTCTTTTACATTTAGTTATTTGGCTATCAAGAGGTTTTCTCTAAAAATTTATCTGTTCCAAAGATATAGTATTTTAATATACATTAACCTTCACAGTATATATTTCACTACTGGAGAGCCTTAAGAGCTATGAGATACTAGTTATTAACTATCCACTTAATTCCTCAAATTATTTATAATTTTTCCCCAAACAAAATACTCTAGTTTGGGATAAAAATAATTTGCACCAAAATATGTATCAAAATTTCCCTGGAACTTTAATAATTATGAAACATAATGGAACTAAAAAGCTAAGAACAAGTATGAAAAGCTGAATGGAAAGAGTGTTAAGCCACAGAGGTAACAGATTAAAACACTGATATACAGGCTTTTTTTAAAAAAAATTCTCAGTCTGTAACAGTGAATTACATGAAGCAAGACATACAATACCAAGAACGTACATCTAGAGACAGAAACAGGATATCAAAAAGTTCTTCACTCTACTTCCAAAAGTACTCATTTTGCCCCGGTACCTTCTAACTAGCATTTGATAGCATTTTCCTATTTCCAGAAAGGCAAAAGGCAAGAAAGTAGAGAGCAACTAGAAACTGGAGAATTTTAAAACAATTAATTAAAAGATACAGGGGTGTGTGTGCATGAAATGTACTCAAAAATAGGAATTATGGGGATAGATGTATAAGTATAGCTGATTCACTTTGTTATAAAGCAGAAACTAACACACCATTGTAAAGCAATTATACTCCAATAAAGATGTTAAAATTTTTTTAAACATATTGTACAAATATGTACTCCTTTCAGTACATAAGACTTTTTTAAAAAGTTTCAAAGAAAACATCAGAGCAAATCATTCCATTTTATAATTTTATCACATAGATTCTTCTTAGTTACGTTTTTCAAACTAAAATTTGGAACTCTTTCAATGGTTGCTCTTTATCCTCTTCAAAATCTCAACTGCTTTGCTCCCTGTTCATTCACAACTGCCTGGAAACCTTAACACTTTAAATGGCAACTATTTACCAAGAAAATAAAACAATACTACAAATTTGGTGACATACTGACTAGAACACACTGATTCAAATACTCAGTGCTTCTTCATATGATGAGGAATGTTTCAGTCTTCATGGTAGGCAGAAAAGGGTCCTCCAAACCTAATACAGACCTTAGTCAAACAAGAAAAAAAGCAGGCAGCTTTTCATTAAAGAGAGCTAATTTCAGCTAAAACTGAAAACATGAGCTTTGAGCTTATTTTTTAGGAGCCTGAGAATACAAAATGTGTATATAATCAAGTATATAATCCAAAAGCACAAAAAAGCATAGAATACTATAAATAATATGCAGAGTAGAACATTAAAAATGTTTATTTTACGAAAAAAAGCAGAGTAGTGTGACAGATTTAGGACCAATTTATTCTGTAGAGCATTCATTAAAACAATTTTTTTAATCATTTAAGAAAGGCCTAATTGGCATGTTTTGAAAATATTTTGTTTCATTCATTCACTCAACTAATATTAAACACCTACAATGTACCAGGCACTGTGTGATACAACAATGAGCAAAACAACACATGGTCCCTGCCTCTGTGCCACTTATGGGATTGCTGGGAAAATGGCTCACAGGCATTTTCCTAAACCTCAATTTCAGTTATTATCCTCTGTGACTTATATGAATACACAGATGACTCATCCAACACCCTTTCTCATGCATTGTTCATTGTTTTTTTCACTTCTTAAATTCCAGGGAGCTTCGGCTATTCCCATGGCCACACCCTGGACCCTGTCATCACACAGAATTGCTCTACATCTGAAATGAGTCTCCAGCCACAACGTCTCATCTTACCAGGTCTCTCAAACCTTCAATTCAAAACACACTCTTCCCTCAACATACCTATTCTTCAACCTATCCGTCCCTTCTTGGTTTCATTTCCTTCTCAATCTAACATGTCTAGAATTTTACCATATCCATTATTTCAACCAGTATATCATCCCCTCTCCTGTCCCGTGAATAGCAACTATTTAGCACCTACACTGTATGACTTTGGGTGCATTATTTAATTCTGAGCCTCCATTTTCTCATCTACGAAACAAAAAATAACCTACATTGTTATAGGTCATGTGGATTGTATGAGACAATGCATCTAGATTACTTTGTACAGTGGAAGATATATAATAAATGCTATTAAATGTTTGCTGCTATTATAATTATTACAGCTATATTCCAGAGAATAGCATACAACTATGTAGAATGGGCAACTACAAATTCATAGTTTCAGATTCCAACTGGACCCTCAACCACGTGGCAGTGTGACTCTTTTTAATGTGTTACTTGGCTTGAACACAAGCAAACACAAACTCTCTCCCCACCATCTCCATTTCCCACAAATGAAAATGTCAAGCCTTCGCCACCATCCACAAGCCTCTTATCCTATCATCTCACTTCTTTACTGTTAATAGACCACCTGGCCCCCTGCACATCAAAGAACAGAGATCATCAGGCAGTAACTCCCTCGTGGTCTTACCTGTTTCCTGCACTCTTCCTCCTCCTATTTCAGCAGAGGACGTGTTCCTCGTCCTGCAGGAAGCTAAGCTTCTTAATCATGCCTTCCCCCTCCAGAATCCTAATCATCCAACAACTTCTCCTGTACCTCTTCAATTCTTCCCTACTGTCTTTTCTCCTATGCACATTAAGTGCTCAAGTATCTCACATCTTCACATTTAGGAGGTGGGGACCAAAACATTCCTTCAGTTTCTCCAACCTGTCAGGGCCATGCTTCTTAAACCTCATTCCTCATTTTCACCCCTCGGCCCTCTGTAGCAAAGCTTCTTTCCCCTAACAGTTTTCCTGAAGCTGAAGCCAAAATGAATGGATATATTTTTAAGAGAAACATTTCAATCAGATCGAGAATAATAATACTTGGCTTTATCATATATTTATTTTACCCCCATTTGCTCCAGGTATTTTAGTTCACAAAAATTACAGGCAAAATTGAAACTTACTTTGTACCCTTTCCCTGCTCTCATTCCCTTTTTAATTCCCCAGATCTATTATCCTAAACTTGGTGTTCATTATTCCCTTGCATGTTTCTATATGCTTACTGCATATGCTTTTATTCATAAACAATATATAACCTTGCATGTTTTAAAACTTCATTATAAATGGTATATTGTACATATAATTCTGCATCTTGCTTTTTTAATTCAGTTATATTCACAAGATTTATTCTTTTTGATATATGTAACTGAGTTCAATCAATTTCACTGCTGTATATTGTTTTATCATATGCCATGATTTATTAATTCTATTGCTGGCTACTGCATTATTTTCCATCTTTCACTATCACATACAATGCAATGAACATTTTTTAATATGTCTCCTTGAGCCCATCTTCTAAAGTATCCTTGGAGTGAGAGTCTTATAGTATGTAGACCTTCCATTTTATTATAAAGTAACAAAGTGCTCTCCAAAGTAGTTGTGCAGATTTATATTAACATCAGCTTTGAATAAGAGCATTAAAAAATTCTTCTCTTAAAATAGTGAAAAACCAACCAGTATTTTTTGCAAGGAATGGAAATTCCAGCTAGCTCAAATAAAGGTAGTGTTTCTCATCAGAAACATTTTGTGGCATCCAAGGGAAACTTAACTCTAACTAGGACTTAGGACAGAGGAATCAGCAGCCCTGGGGACCCTCTGTGCCTTGTAGACTTTCAGTCAATTATTCTGCCATTAATGTGCCTCAGCTGAACCCCATGAGTCTGTTTCTCTTCTTTTGAACTTTAGTTACATGTTTGTGTACAGACACACATGTGTTACAATCTCATTACACATATTCTCTCAGAACCATTTTTCTGATGATAAGAATAGAGTTCATTTTGTTCCTTGGAAGGAGGAAGCAGAGATAAAGAGAGAACTGTTCAACACCAAGTCTTCAGTAGAACTGACTAAAAATAAGATGTTTGATATGAGAATATTTTTTCCAAAAAATGTGTCAAGTAGTAGCATTTCAAATTTGGGTTGGTGTGAGGTGAAACAGAAGTAGTACTTGCCTGGAGATTAGCCAGAGCAGGGGACCATTAATACACAAACCCGGAGAAAATAACAGATGTTATGCAGCAAGCTTTGGGCTTTGGGAGAGTTTAAGTCAAGTTTTCCTAAATCTGATTAGCACTAGCCCAGATGGAGGGAGCCAGGTTCCATCTTCTGGGCTCTGCACTTCAGAGGCCCTGTTTCTGGCTCTGCTTCAGTGGTGCCCCTCCCTGTGAAGTAAGGAGTTTGCAGAGTTGGGGATATGCATATCTGGAACCCATACCCTTCTGGATCCATGGGACCTAGAAGCCCCTATCCTACTCGTCCCAAGCTGCCTTCCTAGGCCTGCCCAGGCCTCTTGCCCAGGTCCCTCTGAAGAGGGACTCCACCAGTGTGTATATATATATCTGGGCCAGAGGAGTGGCCAAGGAATTTGGTTTGGATGGATGTGGAAGGAAGTCGGGTGTTGGACCCTAGGATGTCCATATTCACACGTGAGCCCCTCTTGATGCTGGATGAAGCTTGGGATGAAAAGACAAAAGGCTTAATCCAAAAGCCTCCATTGGTACTTTTACCCTAGTACCTGAAAATCTGAGAAGAAAGCTTATCTACGAAGGACAGGGTGGCCTGAGCTGACATTCCATGTAGTGTAATTTGAGGGGCATCACAAAACCCTGCTTATAATACAAGGTATGCCTTGGGTAAACCTGTCCTGAGAATTAACCATGAACCTCCTCCCTAACTAATATAGTAATGAAGCAGCGAGAAAAATTCACCTACAATTTTAATTTTCAAAAGCTCATTATGCATTATGATCTTGTAAGAAAAATATTTCATACGGAGACACCTATAAAGTGAAAGAGGTTAAAGTCTTGGTTCTCATACAAGGCAATAATTTCTCCATTTGGAACGCTAGCAATGTTCTCTCTTCGGAAAGTTTACAGAGCTTATATCCTGCCTGTTCTCCTTTAATAAAGAAATATTAAATATTTTAAAATAAACTTTCTTTAATGAGCTAGAAAAAAATTCTTTTCTTACCTTAAGTAACAAGTTTTTTTTCCTATAATTTCTTCTAAATATTTTAAAGTTTTATTTCTTCACACTTAGGAACTAT
Source organism: Kogia breviceps (assembly GCF_026419965.1). NCBI lineage: Eukaryota > Metazoa > Chordata > Mammalia > Artiodactyla > Physeteridae > Kogia > Kogia breviceps. The sequence continues at coordinate 87,080,127 of NC_081318.1, forward strand.
CTGGAATAAATTTTTGTCTTTGGATAATTATTTGACCCACAACCATATACTGAACAATCCATCCTTTTTCTACGGATTTGTCATGTCACTTATGTCATACATTAGGGATCCATACAAACAGGTATCTATTTCTGGGTTTTCTATTCTGTCCCATTGGTCTATCTGTTTACACACTGAGTCTGTCTGGCCTGCTACAACAAGGTACCACAGACTAAACAGCTTACAGACAACAGAAATCTGTTATTCGCTGTTGTGGAGGATGGGAAGTCCAAGATCAAGGTACTGGCATATTTGGTGTCTGGTGAGATCTCACTTCCTGATTCACAGAGTACTCTCTTTTTGTTGTAACCTCACATGATGAAAGGGAAAAGGGAGCTCTCTAAGGCACCTCTTTTACAGGGGCAGTAATCCTATTCATGAGGGCTCTACACTCATGATCTAATCACTTCCCAAAGGCCCCATCTCCAAATACTATCACATTGGGGATTAGGCTTTGACATATCAATTTGGGAGGGGACATAATATTCAGTCTATAGCGTACAGCTGTACCATACCACCTTAATTACCACACCTTTAAAGTAAATTTTTATACTCAGTAAGAAAAGTCCTCTGTTCTTCAAAATTATTTTTGCTATTCTTGACATTTTGTTCTTTAATGTGGACTTTAAATCAGTCTAAGTTCAACTAAAACACAAACAAACAAACATGCTGCTAGGATTTTGATAGAAAAAGCAGTAATGTGGGTATCTCTTTCTGGTTCCTGACATTAATAAAAATGATCATACTTCATCATGAAGTATGATAGGTTTTGAGAAGGCTCTTTGACAGTTACCTTTTATCAGATTAAGGAAGTTTCCTTTCATCTCTAGTTGTCTAAGAGTTTACTTGTTGGTTTTATTATTAAGATTTGATGCAAAGTTGGATAAGAGAGAGAAGAAGGTAAGGAAGAGTAACCCCCAGGTTTCTGAACTGGCGAGTGAGTGGATGGAGATGTCACTCATAAGAGAAACAGATTTATGAAGGAAGACGAAGTATTTGGTAAATGTGAAGTACTGGTGGGACATTCAAATGAAGATATCCTATAGACCTGTGCTGTCTACTATGGTATCCTACTCACATGTGGCTAGTGATTACTTGAAATGTGGCTAGTCCAAATGAGATGTGCTGTTAAGTGTTCACAACAGATATTGAAGAAATTATTAAAAAATGTAACATATTTCATTAATATTTCTCATACTAGTTATATGTTGAAACGATAATATTTTGAATATACTGGGTTAAACAAAGCATACTTAAATTAATTCCGCCTTTTTAAATGTTTTCAAATAAGACTATTAGAAAATTTTAAATTACATATGTAACTCTCATTATACTTCTGTTGGATAGCATTACTATAGGCACTTGGAGATACAAATCTGATACTCATGAGATGTGAATTTGTGAATTATAATCTTATAGGTGGAGTTAAGGCCACAGGTATAGATGAATCTGACCATGAAGTATGCTGAGTGAGAAAAGGACTAGTGTACAATTTGACTTACAAAACTCTATTTACTGACAAATTCTCAGGAATATATGTCTGCAAGGTGAGTGACACAATCATTATACAAATACTGAGATTCTATGTTCCATTGAAGCCAGATGGCAGCTCACATGAAAATAAAAATAATATAGGAACATTATTTTAATTGTAAGTTTTTTCTTCACCTCTGTAAAATCTGTACATACATTCAAAGGAGCTGGACTTATAGCCCCACATAATCCAATACTGTAAACCAACCTGATGAAAAGGGTCGTCTCTATATTCTTTTTTCACACATGGATTAATTTGAGGATTTTCCACATCTGTCTCACTGGTACAAGATGATCGGCATTCTGCACAATGTAACAAGTCTTCCCATAATACATCTTCTGTTTCAGATTCTGGCCTTGTGCTCTCAGAATCCTGTCTGGAACTTGAACAGCGAGAGCTGCAACTAGTACCCGATTTAGGGGCATCCTGAAATCAAGATATTCTTTGACATTAATACAATTTATGTACCCTTTCCAACTCAAAGGATTCTATCAGAAATATATATTGATACTTTTTGCTAAAACAACACACAATGTCAAATGACAGTGAAATAAATAGCAAAGCATTAAAATACATAATATTTTTTTTAAGGAAAAACAAAATTTCCTCATATCAAAATCTGATTTCACATCTCAGCTCAAGTATTATTTTGCAGGCAAAGGTTGTGCCTGTTTCCTCTTAAAGTTTATACAAAGTTCAGAAATCAGAGACTAGCCTAAATCCATATGGACTGCATAGTCAGTGAATGTTAACCCACTTTAATTGATGTGTTTAATGGAGTTCTTTTCTTAGTTTTTTTTTTTTTTAGCAACAGTAGATTTCATGTATCTACTGTTTTTGTTTTTCAAACAGAAGTTCAATAAATTGATATAAAATTAACAAATAATCTATATCAGGAAGATAACTGCCAACTCATGTTTCTTAATCTATTGTAAAAAAGTGAAAAACTAAAAGGCACAAGTTAAATAATTTCTGATCAATTTACTTTTTTCCTAAGAGTTTTTAATGTACAAAATAAATACCTTTGACTACATTTTAATTTAAATTAATTCCAAATAACCTTTCCTAAATAAAGAATGGTAATAGCCATCCTTATGTAGTCAAGTATGCTGAAATTTTTGGATTTGTTTTTAGCTATCCTCTGTCACTAAGATTTTGTCAATTCTACTTTAAAATATTTTATATTTACCCCTCTCTATTTCCTATGTTATCACCACAGTACAGACTTCATCATTCACACCTTGTTTGCTCTAAGACCTTCCTGACTGACCCCTATCTGAAAGGCCTTCCCCTCTTTCCAGATTAACCTTCCCACAGTGAAGCTATTCTTTCATTCCTCAGATAAAAATCTTTCTGTGGCTTTCCACTGTTTTCCTGCATAAAGTTCACATTCCTTCACCGAGCAGCATGCTTGTCATCAAATGTGCTACTTCGGATCCTGTTCTCCACTTCTCCTCCAGTGACACTGGGCTACGTCTTAGCCTCTAAATACAGCTTGCTCTTTGCCACTCTAGCCTCTGATCATGTTCCTACCTCTTACCGTAATCCTACTCTCCTTTAAAGCCTACTCAACAAAATGTCAGGAAAATACCATCTCTACCCCTTTCCAGCTGTCTTACCTTGTTTCTGAGTCTTAGTTTAGCCATCTACCAATGGGGAATAAAACTACCTACCTTAAATACATATTAAAAATTAAATGAGCACTGTAACTTTTAATACAAACTAAGCACAAAGGCGCTCGACAAATGTTAGTTTAAAGGTACTCTCTATTTAGAACAATTACTTTGTCCCTGAAGCGAGTTATTATTATTTATATTCATTTGATGATAAATTTTGCATTGTTGTCTGGCATCTGTAATACTGTCTGTGTTAGATGTTCATGTATTTCATATTCTCAAATAAATCATAACTCTCAAATAACACTATAAGTCTATGAAAGACAGAAACCAAACACTACCTTTTTTTTTGCCATCATTAGCACAGGTAACAAAATGTCTTAAATGAATGAGATATATCTATATCTATCTATCTATCTATCTATCTAGTTATTTTTATTTTTGCAATATGCGGGCCTCTCACCATTGTGGCCTCTCCTGTTGCGGAGCACAGGCTCCGGACGCGCAGGCCCACCGGCCATGGCTCACAGGCCCAGCCGCTCCGCGGCACGCGGGATCCTCCCGGACCGGGGCACGAACCCATGTCCCCCGCATCGGCAGGCGGACTCTCAACCACTGTGCCACCAGGGAAGCCCAGATATATTATTGATAATTAATTTATTGATATTAGAACGGGATACTAAATATATATTTAGTGTACTGATAGAGTATTTGTGGGAGGAGGGTTGTTTGAGGGAGAAGTAAAAATTTTCCAAAAGAGTTGAGCAGGAAAATGAAAAAAGAAAGAAAAAAAAATACAGAAAGAGAAAAGGCTAAAAATTAGTCAGCTTTCTTTCGTGAAAAGCACTCCAAAAATACTTCCAATTCACTAATGTCAACCAGAATATTTGAAGCATAAGCAGTTTTCATCACAACAGTTTTCATTAGATAGAAAGACACAGACTGTATTAAGTAATCAGTAATTGCTAATCCAAAAGTTTTGATAAAACTAGCTTATTATCTATAACTAATTTCTGATGCAGACTTGTTAATCAGATACAGAAATAAGTAATAGGATTAAAGGCCTGATGACTGTTTAAGTGAAACTAATGGGTGATTTCAGGGATAAAGAAATATCTATAATTCTTTATAAATGTATTTTGTCAAATACTGATTAATAAGTGGGGCCATTTTACAAATGTAAAATCTAAAAATTATTGCCTAGAATTGCTTACATTTCAAACAGAATTTTATCTGCAGTATTTAGGTAGTTAGTGGCCACTTTAAATTTCACTACAAATTGCTGAATTAAGCCAAACATAGGAAATTTTAGAACTGAAGAAAATAGCTCAATAGCTCATTTAATACAATTTGTTCTGCTTATTTCGAATCTTTAGACAGATAGCTAAAACTAAGGATACAATCATATTAAGAAAGTTTATTTATTTGAACTGAAATAGATGAAGGGAATAAGCATTTATAACATAAATGCTTTGTGCCTGGCAATTATGCATAATCTTATTTAAATTTAACAATCTGATAAGGCCACTCTCCTTCCCTCCCCACTGTACAGAGGCAGAAACTGAGACTCAGGTAAGTTAAATAATTTTTCCAAAGTCACTTAAGTAGTCTGACTCCATGCCCATGGTTTCTTCACTATGCTTCCCATCAAATGCTGCCTTCATCAGATGAAAAGCTACTCCACAATAGGGAATAAAAAATGAAAGAAAACTGCAGAGTTAAACAAAGCAAAACAGAGCTAGGAGATAGGACAAATGCTTAAACAGAGCTACCAGTTCCCCAGGACACCTCCTATATCTCAGATAACCAAGTAATTCTACCACAATCTTCCCAACAAGAGACTGGAAGAAGCCAATCAGATATCGTAGATAGTAGAAAAAGGCAAGAAACCAGGGCGGGGGGTAGGGTTTGGGGGTTGAGAGGCAAGAGGGAGGAGGGTTAGGTGAAAGTCCAACACACTGAATGGCAAGATCACTACCTCATCCCCAACCCCCTTGGTGCCAAACACCATGACAGCGTGGTGTAATATCTACCACCCCCATGCCACCAGAAGACTGGATGATTCTTCCTGAAAAACTAAATGCCCCTAAAAAGTATATCTATAGATGCTGACATCTGGGAGGTTTACAACAAATGGCTGGGTCCCTGACCAGTACTCTTAAAGTGAGGCCCACCAGTCTTACCCCTGCACAAAGTGCTTCCCCAAATGGTTTCTTTGTGCCTCACCCTAAAAGAAAACAGTATCACCAATAATTTGAAGAGTATAGTAATAAATACATATAGATGCAAAACAACGCTACAGATCCTCTGTCTGAATTTTACTTATTCAAAGGAGGTTGTGTTTTGCTTTTTCAATCAAAAATAAGTACAACTTTGAAGGTGGTTTGACTTGAGAGTAAAAAAATTTGGAACTGAAATACAGCTTTTTAAATATTTTCTAGTCTAAAGTCCCTCACTTCACAGATGAAGAATTTGAAGACCAGATTTTATTTTTAAGTAATCTTTTATATCACTTTTAAAAAGATTTAAAACAACCAATGCCTAATAGCTAATTATCAGCCTTACTTAGCTTGGAATCGGGAAGATTTTAAGAAACATTTATTTAAAAGTTAAGATTAGTAGAATAATGTTCTGCCCTTCAAGAATCTCAATATTTCAAAATATAGCTGCAAACCAAGAAAAGTAAAGATTAGGGGACAGAAAAGTACCTCTAAAGCCAAGTAATTTATTCTATAGGAGAGTGGAGACCTCCTTCTATAGGAGGTCCTGAATTCTTTCCAGGACCAAAAGACTTCTACCTGTGCATGGAATAAGACTTTGAATTTCACAAGCATGGTTAACTGGCTTAGGAACACTAAACGGTACATCAGATAATGTGGATGAAGAGGCAATGAGTAGACATACTGGCATTAGTGTCTTTCTAATGGCAGCCACTGAGAGAAGAAACAGCTGTAGTCATGTAGAAAGAATAACTAGAGATAAAACCACAAAGAAGAGTGTACAAAGAACAAGTAGCTCTTCTAATCTTAAAACTCTTAAGCTATTCATATTCCAGCACAGCATAATATTAGATTTTTCACAAGTTTGACCCTAAATCATCAAGAAAAAAATATATATTCTACTACAGTACAAAAAGAGTAGAAGGCAATGTTTATCAAAAAGTGACGTAAAAAGTAATTCATGTGCCTTCAAGCAAGACAATGTATTGTCCTTAGAATAAAATGTGAAAATACAATTGAATGAAATTTTTTTTCTATTTAGATATTTCAAGAGATACAATAACTTCAAGAGATGTGATAAAGTTGGAAAAGGGTTTGGAGAAAAACAGATATTAATAAAGAAAAACAGAATCAAAGAAGAAAAAGGAATTGAATTTTATAGGCTGGGCGACTTAACTGGTGACAGTAACATGAAGGAAGTCACTTAGAAAAACTTTGCTACAATCTAGAAGTTATAAAGCCTTTCAAATAATGGAAAAGAATAACACAGGAGTTCATAGATTGTCTCTCCAGGATCTTCTTTAAAAGGAAACAAACTCAATGTATGAGTCTTCAGAGATAATGCACAAAATCAATACAAGTGTGTGGCTATCATGTGTGAAATACATTAATCTAAAACTGCTCCTCTGTAAGTCCAGATCATATAACAGTAAGATATCGAGATTGATGGGAAATATCTGTTATTTCAATAATCATAACCTTGTTGAAAAAAGTTTTAAATTAAAAACATACAAAATAGATATATATGTACAGATGCAAGGCCAAAGTATATACCTCATTAAGGTAATGTTTCTTATAATGGTGTGACTTTCTATTCCGAAGAATGCTCTCAGAAGTCCTGTCTGCATGACGGCGCAATGGGTATCCTGTTTCTGGACCTTCTTCACTGGAGACTTCATCAGAGACATTTGTTACTGTCCTTTGGGTATCCTAAGTTAGGAGTATAAAAAGACAGTTGTTGGTAATTTCTGACTAACCCTGCAGCTTTAAAACTGCAAAATTTTAAATTATACATACATGTACACATATACCTTCAAATACCTCTAAAGATCTCAGAGTAATTGATTAGTACTACCTGATTTTCTAAAAAATGTCTTAAATCAGTGACTAAAGTAACTCAATAGTCATTTGTCAAATACTGTTCTATAACATTTCTGTTCACAAAATGATCTGAAATGGCTTACAAAATTGAGAACGTAAAATAGTATAAAAGCAGAACAGAGACCCTTTAAAGGAAGCTTGAGAGACCTAAAATGAATTACATTATTCTCACAAACCAAAAATGCTATCAATCTTAAGACCAGTACTGATTTAATAATGGGTTATGAAGCAATGAGGAGGTGATTGGTAGCTGAATGAAACACATAATAGGCAGACAACACCATGTAAATATTGATTTTTTTAGAGATAACCAGATTCCAGAAGTTCTGAAACTGAGAGACTCCAGAGCAGACATTTTACTGATACTTTCATGTTCCTCTTATACGACATTAGTACGTAATACATACCTGGAAATGTGTTTGAAAACTGCATGACTAAAAACTTAATTTATTTGTTGACTGATGCTAGTGATGTGAGGCTCACATTACCAGAGAGTTAAATGCCTCAAAAATCTAAAATCAGAGTAAGGGACTCTGATTCATTGCTGCCCCATGCTATTTATTATATAGCTACAGGTACTGAAAATACATGTACTGTCAGGCAATAACACATACTTCACTCAAAATAGAGAATCCTCTTTTCTTCCTTTACTTTCCTCAACACACATGTTCATGCTTACGTTCCTTAATGTAACAAAGGTCACATCTTTTAATTTGACCATATATATATATATATATATATATTTGTACTGTAACAGCTTTTAAAGAATGAATTATTTGGGCTTCCCTGGTGCCACAGTGGTTAAGAATCTGCCTGCCACCACAGGGGACACGAGTCCGATCCCTGGCCCAGGAAGATCCCGCATGCCACGGAGCAGCTAAGCCCATGCTCCACAACTACTGAGCCTGCGCTCTAGAGCCCGTGCTCTGCAACAAGAGAAGCCACAATGAGAAGCCCGTGCCCGGCAAAGAAGAGAAGGCCCTGCTTGCCTCAACTACAGAAGGCCCATGTGCAGCAACAAAGACCCAACACAGCCAAAAATTAAAAACAAACAAATAAACAAAAAATTTTTTTAAAAAGAATAGATTATTTAACCAAAAAACTTCAGGGAAACAAAGAGAAAGAAGATATTACATTAAGCTTTGTTACAATAAACCCAGGGTTTCTTCTGGAAAAGTAAACAAACAATTGTTATCCTTAACAAATATTTCCTCAGTAAGAATTTTTTTCAAATTAAAAACAAAACAAATGTGCTGACACCAAAGGTAACAAAGGTAGGAAAAACAAGATAATATTTTCTTACAGAGAACATTAATGGAAAACCAGGGTCCTAGTTCAGTGTCTAGAATAATTTAGATGTTCCATTTGAAATAAATTCTTACACACACACAGAAATGGGGAAATAAAAAGTAACATTTAACAAGTATCAACTATAAATTATAAAGTGCTTTAACATTTCAGAAAAACTGGAGCCATCAATCAATTCAGAAGGTGCCAAGTTATACTGGAAATCAGGTTTATTCACACTACTTTATCTGATTTTCAGCTTCATCAGTGTGATTTGTAAAGGCTCACAGAATAAATTCTGGAGAAAAATACATATACCCAAGGGCAACTACTCTGTCTAACTCACTTCCCATTAACTAACATAAAATCACACAAATTACTTTGAAAAATCACACTTACTTTGCTGGGAATGTTCCTCAGTGTTCCTGTGTTCCAGGTTGCCTCTTCTGGTCGAAGAGTTTCACACTGAGGTTCATGGCTTTGTACTCCATCTTCACTGCTTTTAACAGTCTTTTTCCCATCAAGGGATACATAGCCATTGTCAGTCTCAGTTGATTTATCAATTGAATTCTTTGCTTTCTTGGATCTAAAAAGGAATATATGTGAAGCTTGTTATGTGGACTTAGCTTATCTTGGATAGGTTACAAGCAGAAATGAGATCTGTTAATAATTAAATCTGGTAGTTATTTCTCAGCATTTTAATCACTACCTTATTTTTACAATAAATAATTCAGAAATATAATATCTAGCATAAAAAATAAACATGTAAATCAATGTCCTACTTCAGCTTATTTTATAAGTTTTAAGGTCTTACAAATAGTAATTCTAAGAGGCATGCCCTAACTTACCAGGTCAAAATCACCTGGTCTGGACTTCCCTGGTGGTGCAGTGGTTCAGAATCCGCCTGCCAATGCAGGGGACATGGGTTCGAGCCCTGGTCTGGGAAGATCCCACATGCCCTGGTGCAACTAAGTCCATGCGCCACAACTACTGAGCCTGCACTCTAGAGCCCGTGAACCACAACTACTGAGCCCACATGCCACAACTACTGAAGCCCGTGCGCCTAGAGCCCGTGCTCTACAACAAGAGAAGCCACCGCAATGAGAAGCCCGCACACCACAATGAAGAGTAGCCTCCGCTCGCCGCAACTACAGAAAGCCTGCGCGCAGCAACAAAGACCCAACACAGCCTAAATAAATAAATAAACTTATTTTTTAAATGATTTTAAAAAATCACCTGGTCTTTGAGCAAAATCTAGGATCAAAATTTTAGCGATTTTCTTATGGTTAATAATATATTTTTAAGGTCTTATTTTTTTAAGAACTACCTCAGTAATTATCAAGTTGCAATTAGTGGTTTAACTTAGTTTTAATACTCTCCTTTACCCAAATACTTTACCATTAGTATGGATACATAAATATCTCTGATAAATTCATTTTAATACACAATGGAGACACAGGACCTTTTGTAACACGAAAGCACAAGAAAAAAGGGAAAACTGTGTACAAGATTCTACATAATGGAAGAAGTAAAAACAAAGAACACAGAGAAAAAGAAGTAACCTCTTTCATCCACTGAAATACTCTAGAAAAAATGTTAGTAATCATGTAGTTCACAAGTACCTAAAATACTACAATTGAGGTTCTTCATTTATAGGTATTAAGTTTTTCTCAATACAAAAAATATAAAATGGAAAATAATAAACCATTTGATTAATAGGCAAATGCTTGAAGAGTTCTCTTCAGAGACTACGGTGGGTGAAAGAATGGCTATCCAAAAGAAATATTAGTAGAAACATAATGTAAATCCCACAGAAAATTAAAATGTGCTCAATGCAGATTAAGTCTGTCATAAAACATTACTAAAAAGCAATTGTGTTTAATTATATTTAAATAAATTCCCTTGAATTTTCTCCAAAGTATCAGTTTTGCAAGACAGGAAAAATAAAACTAGTATATTGCCTTCAGGCAGGTCAAAAAACAAAAGGACTTTCAAATGGGGAAAAAATGTTATCTTCAACACTACAATTACTCAGTTCTATTGGAATCCATCAGAACTGTGCAGGACCTTAGAATTCATCTATGCTAAATATTCATTTTGGAAACAAGGAATCAGAAATATAGAGAGGTCTAGGTGAGTTATTTAAGGTCACATAGCCAGTTAGAGGCAAAGCTGACATTAGAACACAGACCTTCTGACTATGAGGTGTTTTTTTGTTTGTTTGTTTGTTTTTTTCCGATACGCGGGTCTCTCACCACTGTAGCCTCTCCCATTGCAGAGCACAGGCTCCGCGGCCATGGCTCACGGGTCCAGCCGCTCCACGGCATGTGGGACCCTCCCTGACTGGGGCATGAACCCGTATCCCCTGCATCGGCAGGCGGACTCTCAACCACTGCGCCACCAGGGAAGCCCTGACTATGAGGTTAATTATATTCTCCACACTACCTCCAAATGCCCACTCTCTGGGAAACTACCTGTTAGGATTTCTTCTTAACACACTCATCAAAGCCTAGAAAATTTCTGTCTCGTACAAGCAGGCCCCTTTCCTTCCTGAACTTCTCCTGCAGGACTACGAAAGGGGACAGACAGACCATGCCTCCCATATGCTCTACAGAGCTCTGATGCTTTCTGGTCATGAAGAACACACCTCAGCAAAAGTCTAATCTTCTGACCCTTTTCTTTCTATATTACCCTAGACGCATGGAGAGACTAAGGGAATGAGCCATAGAACAAAGATCATTTAAGAGTGGCAGAGGAGAGAGGAAAAGGAATTACAGAGGAGAAAGGGCAATAGAGAAAATAAAAGGTACAGAAAACACCTGTGACCTTCTCTGCCTAGAGACGAAAGAGATAGAAATGCCAGTTATTAACTGTTCCCTTTACCTCCCCCTTGAATATTGTGCAACATGTAGATGTGGAAAAAGACCAAGGGAAGTGAAGTTACTTGATATCTTAAAAATGTGAGAAACTCAAAGACAGTGAAAGTGTGTGCTGGAAAGGTACTTATGAAGCTTCATGAAAACTGTACTGGGCTGGAAAGGGAGGGGGATGGTGGTGAATAAGGTGAAGGAAGACTGAAAAGTTGATAGAACAGAACCATTAATCAGCCAGGATATGCAAGAAGAGAAATTTATTTGGGAAGAAATATAGAATGTTGGACCCGAAGTGCCTGGGAACATCCTGAGAAAGATCAGTAAGCAGTTGATAACACAGGCCTAGAAGCCAATGGTCAAAGCACAAAAAAAGTAGCTGTAAACCTGTAGAGTGAACCAGAACCCTAGAGGGCCTAGTGAAAAGGGCTTTGAATCAGCTGTGATAATGGCTGCTTTAAGAATTTTTCTAAGGGGAATGTATTCTTTCCTTACCTGGACAGAGTAAAGACTACGTTAAGCCAGGGGCAAGAGTACTAGTAGCACTTGTTCCATTTACCTTTCGGCTATCTCCTACTTCCTCCCTACTTCCTCTGTTCCTTATCTCTGCCTCCTTCCAATCTTCTCTCGGTTGTTTCTCTCTCCCAATATCTCCTCGAAGTACAAGTAACACTATCAGAAGATATGAACAGCAAGTTACTAAGCTACAGTAGCTATCTGATGCTTCTCTTCTGCTAAGTGCAGATAACTTGCAAACCAAGCTGAAATAACAAAGAAAACACTAAATGTAAGTACCAACCTCAGAGTTTACAAAGCAGCTCAAAGTACAAATCCAGGCAGCTTGGCACTGGCTGGTAATAACAGCACTTGCAAAAGCATTGTTGGAATGGAACAGCAGGAGCAGCACAGGAACAGCCAGTAATGGCAACTCATTTGAAGGCAATTTTAGGGCAGGGGGCCAGGTGCAGGCCAGAGGGTATGGGAGATGGGCTACATACAGAGGATTAATTGAGGACAATAGGAACCAGATTTTTCAGTGATAGAGAAGGAAGATATAGAGAGGAGAAAAGATAAATTGAACTCCGTGATATTGTATCTGGATTGGAACTACCACTGCAAATTCATGGCTTATATCTAAAGAAATATAAATGTAAAAGGACAAGGACAAGGACACGGACACACACACACACACACACACACACACACACACACAAACACTTTCTAGCTCTGTCCACTGAGAAGGCCCCAGGGTAGCAACACCACAATAGCAATGAGCATATCCAGCATTCAGATCTTGGTTTCTATATACCACTCTCCTTGAAGAAGTGACTCATTCCAGGCTTGAGGCAGAGGAAGTACAAGTTGAAGCTGGAAACATTTTGTTGGGCCAGAAAGTAAGGAAGACTTCAGAGAACGATAAGGACATGCCAAAAAGACAAAGAAACTGCTCAAAGGGGCTCCCCTGGCCAAACTGAAGCCAATCTAAAATAAATAAATAAATAAATAATAAATAAATAATAAATAAATAATGACAGCAACAAATTGAAAAAAATAGAAATCCATAAGTAAATAATTAAGGGAAAGCTCTTCCGTAAAGTAGAATGCCAAGTAATAAATGTAGAAGGAATGACAGAGTTAGAAAAATTACCATTTGGCAACCACCATAATAATAATTCAAGCAAGAATCATCAATGGATGCTAAAACCGGAAGGAGAAGGTGGGATGAGAAATAGGTTATTTTTATAGTTAATGTATCTTCACATAGGACATTTGCTGAATATGAAGGAAAAAATAAATAAATTTACAATGGAGAAATATAGCAGATACTATCTTAATCGAATGATTCATATAAATATCATTAGTAAGGGAACAAATCTACATAGTTTGCCACCTGACAGGATGCAATGATACTGCTGCCAAAAATGCATAACTGGGTTTAATTATAAAGAAACATCACACTACTAACTCTGGTATGCTGCTAAATGTTGAACAACCAGCTATCCAGGGATAAAAAGCTCTTGTTTATAGTGTTCCCTTATTTCCATGGTGTAAATAATCCTACCAGGGCCAATTTCAAGTACAAACTGACAACGCTGAAGACAGCGTTGGGAAGATATACACATATTCAGCTCTCACAAGTCACTTGGAGCTAGATCCAGAAAACCACCTGCATAAACCCAAAATAATAGACATTCTACAAAGTGACTGCCCTGTATCTTCAAAACTGTGAAAAACATGAAACTTGAGGAAAGACTGAAGTCTGTCCCACAAGGAAAGAGACAAGACATGACCCCTGGATGTGGCACATGATCCCAGATCCCAGATTGATCCTTTTGCTCTAAAGGATATTAATAGGGACAATTAACAGAATTGAACTGGGTCTCTGGGGGAAAGATATATGGGAGTTCTTTGCACCATTCTCTCAACACTTCTGTAAGTTTGAAATTGTTTCAAAATAAAATTATATATTTTTAAAGGTACAAACTGATTACTTTAGATCTGAGCATCAGGGATATGCTGACAGGAGAAAATGTAGGAGAGCTAAGTTCTAATAAAGCAGGTTAAAGAGGGTCAAAAATTGTGACTGCTCCAGGCAAGGTTTAGTTTTACCACTGATTGCTATATCATTCATATTGTCATTAATTGCTGAAAGTAAGAACTTCACAGAATTATATTAATTTCTCAAAAGGAACACAGGTTACCAAGACGCATATGTTTAAGTAATTCTTCCCATTCCCCAACAAAAGGGGGTAAAATTATTAGGGAAAGACAGTGGGAGTGAGAGATTTATTTTTTAAATATATATATTATGAAATTCTACTTACAGTATATTTTTTAAAGGGAAGTTACTTCTATCTAAGTGAACTTAAAAATATGTAAAAAAATAAACTGAAGTGAGCTAAATATTTTGATTTTTTTCCTTTCTTTTTTTGGGGGGGGCAGGGGATCATTTAATAGAATTTCCTCCTTCTCAGGGGAGAATTTAGTGGGTTTTTTTTTTTTTTGTAATTGTATTTTTTTTTAACAGCATAGTGATTCAATATTAACAGCACTTTTATTTTAAAATAAACACATGATTCTAAATCATCATTCCCTATCAAAAACAAAAGCAGGATAGAAAGAAGCTGGTTAGGAATTATTGTCCTACAATATAGAAAGAAATGGTGTTTTTTAGTATTATCCACAAAAAGATCTTACCTTTTGATAGCTACACTTTATGCATATAATATACTCACTTAATAAAACCAGAGTTAACAATAGTTTCTTAGACCAAACCAAACACTATCAGTCACAGGCACCTGGGCAGTGAGGTTAGTAGCATGTTGAAAATGGAGACATACAAGTCTACCATGATTTTACGTATTCCATGATAGAAGCAGTATTCCCTGCATTTGGATTTTTTAAAAATTGAAGTAGAGTTGATATACAATATTATATTAGTTTCAGGTGTACAACATTGTGGTTCAGCATTTATATACTGCTGCACTGGATTCTAAACAAAAAGCATTTGCAAAGATACAATGTGGAATTTCACTGCCATGGTCATGGCTTATAGTTTTATAACTAGCTAATAACAAATTAACACTTGAATCTTTGGATGGCATGACCTGTGTAAAATTTTCTTTAAAGTATTATGCTTGACATTCAAGAAGGGTAGCTCTATGTCAAAAATACTCTTAGGAGGACATGACTTTACTTGTAGTATAACTACTCTAGTTCCTTTGTGAGATATAGTGAGAGACAATTTCTTTTCTAAAAAAATGCAAATAAATGTACAATCTACACCATAAGTAAATCATAAAACTGAATTTTTTCACATAAAAACTTTAGCCAAAAAGTTAACACAACTTTTAAAAACTTACTAGCTTATAAAATATCAAATGTATTGTGTCAAACACGATAACTACTGTGTTTCTATATTTAAAAACCTAGTCACGTAATCAAGAACTCTCATGATACTCTGTCCTGCCATGGAAAAAACGTTGGAAGTATTTGTTGGTGCTCTCAAAAATATCCAGAGGTATACAAATTGAGCCAACTGAAGATCATCCTTTCAGTATTAAAGGACATTAGAGTTGCTAGGGGGAAGTTAACAGTAGCAGATAACTCTTGTACTAGAACATAGTATGAAATTTCTGGCCTTACTCTCATTTGCACAAGGTTAGGAATCAAGGAGGAGAGGAGGTTAGAGAAACAGAATGCATAAAATCTCAGATATAAGAAAATGACACAGGGGCCTATATATAACCATCACTGCTATCTGGAGCTATGCATACACCTTGTTTACATGCTAACATAGCCCTTCAAAGACTTTGGGATCCTATGTTTCTCTAGGTACCCTCTACCACACATAAGTTTGAGAGGTGTGTACTAAATTGGGTTTATTTACAGTACCTGTAATCTTTCTTGGACCAGTCCAACTCTAAAATACAGTGACTCTAGCAAATTTAATAAGTTATCTAGTTGTGGCCATAAGATAGTCTTAAAAATCTGGGATATACTGGCATTTACACAGTCTTCATCCTTGTCTGTGGAAGACATCCAATAGACCTTCACCCAGTCTATAGCTTCAATGACTGAACTTTTTAAACTACAATCAGTAAAAACCAAATTTTAATCCCTGTATCAAAAATTTCTGGTGGGACTGCATACCATTTTAACTTATATTATGCAGTATACTCCATTCTGTGAAGAAAATCAATTTATTGAATCTAATTTTCACTTTAGTGTTAAAAACAGCAAATATGGAAGCTAAACAGAACAGAAATCTTCAAGGTAGGTCACTCACGCATAGGAATTAACAAGTAACCTGGTTTTATTCTGATATGTCTCTAATTCACCAAGTCAATTTATATAAGTTACTTTTTCTACTCAAAAAAGAGCATCTACTGACTTTGTTTTAATGATATTGTGATTGTCAAATGAATCTTAAAGGACATGAAAGAGTACTTATGATCCATCTGAATTTTGAAATAGGTATTATGCTGAAGAGATGTAAAATCTACTCTTTAAAAAATTTATTTATTTATTTTTGGTTGTGTTGGGTCTTCGTTGCTGTGCGTGGGCTTTCTCTAGTTGCACAAGCGAGGGCTACTCTTCATTGCAGTGCACGGGCTTCTCACTGCTGTGGCTTTTCTTGTTGCAGAGCACTGGCTCTAGGCGCGTGAGCTTCAGTAGCTGTGTCTCACGGGCTCTAGAGTGCAGGCTCAGTGGTTGTGCTGCATGGGCTGAGTTGCTCCGTGGCATGTGGGATCTTCCCGGACCAGACATGAACCTGTGTCCCCTGCATTGGCAGGCAGATTCTTAACCACGAGGGAAGCTCCACAATCTAGATGTAATTCTTCCTATTTAATCTTTCTAGCAGCAACTATAATTATGCTAATTTAAGACAATTAACTGATATTAAAGGGCTAAATCCTTAGGAAATACAGTTGATTTCTACATCTTTTCTAATTGATACTTTGTTTGCCTTAGTTTTCTCAGGTTTGTAGAATTCTTTTACAATAATTCCCAATTTTTTTCAAATAAGAAATACTATGCCTTATTTTAAAAAGAATAGTTTTATCTTGAGAATGAAATGTACTTAGAGATGATAATAAGTAGGGCCTTTCTAACATATAAATACAGGATGTTAATTAAAAATAGCAGTTTTCATTCTATCATCTAGAAGACCATCAAGTCACCAAATACAAAGCTTAGATATGTGTGTGGATATGCATCTATTTTCTCATCAGTTATGCTAATTCAGATACCTTAATGGAAGTATCCAGCTTTTCAACTTGTTATCACCAGAAACAATTTTAAGTCTCAGTTGATATTTCAGTTTAAGCCCTTTCTCATTTATCAAAGCCTGAAACACCAAGACATCATCAAGATTCCAGAACTCAGTTTAGAACTTCTAAAACTAACATTTTTCTTAAGATCTTTTTGTACCCAATATTTACAACAGTCTCATTCATATGCTGGCAAACTAGGTCCCAAATGAGACAGCTGAAAATTCTGCATCTTTAAAAACATTTAGATTATAGTTGTCATGATTAAAGGGAATAAATCCAAAGGAATTTAGCCATTATAATATCAATTACTAGTAGTCAAGGTCATGCTACAGCCCCAAAAGAAGAAAATTAAAGTCTGAAACTCATTTGACTAGAGAAACATGGTAGAATTCTAAAGGCACCAACCTATTAATTTAGGAGGATTCTGAATAGTACATAATAATACAACACCAGTTTCAGACAACAAAAACAACTAAATGATTCCCCCAAAGCAAAACATATCCACTATACTATTTATAATTGCTTAACAGAAAGCCTTGAGAAATGTTTAAGAAATTGACTCTGCAGTGATAAAACTATCATATCTTTACTGTCAGATAGTAGAGCTATTTATATACATTATTTTAAAAGACTAACAAAGAGAGAGAGAGAGAGAGAGACAGAATCCAACCCAAGCTAAAAACAAAACAAAACAGGGATTTCCCTGGACGCCCAGTAGTTAAGACTCTGTGCTTCCAATGCATGGGGTGAGGGTACGATCTCTGGTTGGGGAACGAAGATCCCACATGCCAGCACGGTGTGGCCAAAGAAAACCCCACAAAAAGCAAAAAACAAAACCAAACCTGTATCTTCTCTGGAAGAAGACTAAGTGGCTGAAAAAGTCAGACAATCAACTTAATGCCACATTACGGCAAACCATCAGTATTAAAATTTGGGAAAATTTCCCCCCAAATTACAATCAATAAGAATATGCCATGATACAACTGCTTAATTGTATAATGCATGATCAACATTATCATAAGAGCACAATCACAAACTGATAAAACAATGATATTAGTAGAGAAGTTAACAAAAGTGACCGTAAATAGTTACTTGCAGTATCCCTTTTCTTAATTTATTAACTTAGCAACTTTCATCAGTTTTGGTAAATTTTTATTATGGTACAAACTAAACAAAAAACCCAAAGTACAAAAACAGAATTTCATATTATAGTATATATTTTATTCTTTCAAATAACAATACCTGTATGTTTTATTTTAGATAATTGAAGCTAAAAAGTCATACAACTCACATGCCATATTAATAAAGCCAATTTTACCTATAGTGCCGATAAAAATAAAATACCCAATTTAATAGAAATAAAATAGTGCTTGAGAAATCACAAAAGAAACTAAAATCAAAAAATCCTAACTGAATATACTTTGATGGTATATATTCATTCTCATATAGATGCATTTACATATATATCAAAGTAAATTTTTATGGTCTCTATTTTTTCATTACCTATAGCATTATAACTTATCAAAATAAAATCCATAATAGGCCTGTCATATTTAAAGTCATTAGTACTCATTACCTGAGACTGGAGTGCCAGAAAAGGGATAGTGCATTTCTATGCCATATGAAGTCTTGAATAAATACAAACCCTGATAAAAAGAAAGCAGCATGCCAGAGATCTCTGAAGACAGCGCCAAAGCTGTAAGCGGTGCTTGTACCGTGGCTCTGAACTGCTCCCTCCTGTGTGTTATCTGTGGTACTAGAACCATCTCCTTCCCTATGTACTTCCAAATGGGCTGCTTTTCTTAATTTCCTTCATTAGAAGAGATTAAGAGTGGAAGGTAGCTTTAAAATTTTAACAACCACTTTCTCGGTAGTACATTTAAAAATTTGGTAAACACAAACACAGGAACTTTAATACATAGTAAAATTCAGATTGCTGGATAACAATTATGCCAAATATTAAGTATATATTCAAGACCAATTTCTATAAATGTTAAGGTATTGTTCCTTGCTCATACTGACAGGTCAGTGGACATTAGGTTGTAAGGACAGCACTGGACAGATATTAACAAAAGCATTCCTTCCCTATTTGAATGCCACCTACTGGCAGACGAAGAAAGAAGAAAATTTAAATTGAAGAGAATTGTAATCTGTGTGATCAGCAG
Source organism: Kogia breviceps (assembly GCF_026419965.1). NCBI lineage: Eukaryota > Metazoa > Chordata > Mammalia > Artiodactyla > Physeteridae > Kogia > Kogia breviceps. The sequence goes on from NC_081318.1 coordinate 87,099,515, forward strand.
TGCTATTTATCTAATGAGGTATTATTATTTTTCAAAATAAAGAGGGCTTAAATCTCAATATCCCAAAACTGCAAATGTCACAATCTCTTAGCAACAATATTCAAAAGAGGAATTGCTCCCAAAGACCCTTAAAACAGAACTCCATTGTGCTAAGTGGTCAGTAAGACTTGCTATGCTTACTTAGTCAAAGGGCAATATTAAACAGCTTAAATGACATTTAATAAATGGAATTTAGCTGAAAATTTTCCCTGACTTTTGTTTTTGCCAAAGTACAAGATTTTGTAAACAGTGGGAATTATTAGCAATGCCAGCTAACGTCTATTCCCTACATTGAAATCAAGTGCCTCAGCAATGAGCTTCAAGAAAGAAAACAAAAACAAAAACAGGTATGGGGTCTCAAAATGGCTCTGAAGCAAATAACAGAAACTAAATCATTCAGTAGCTGATTCTGAAGCTCACTGCTTTATTTGAAAAAGCAACTTTACAAGATAATGTTTTATTCAAGTCAAGAACAAGCCTGGATTCAAATTACAAAAATCTACAAAAAGATCACTTTTAAACAGACAGTACCTTCTTCTTTTACCTCCTGTACTTAGCGGAGGTTTGGGTGTTCTCGTTGAAACAATCTGGCAGTGCACAGTTCCCAGGAGCAGCATCAGCCATATCGGCCCAATCACTTCCGTCAGAGGTATGCTATGTGGGCTAGAAGCGGAACAGAATAATACTATTGCGGCAACTATAAAAAGGGAAAGAAAATACATTTAATTATAGATCTGATAGTCACTTCCTCAAAACTTTAAAAACTGCTCTAACATTGTTCCTTGCCAGGTAATTTTTCTAAATTTAAATGAGTCTAAAAGTTACTCCAGACAAGCTCTTTCATTCTATTTTATTGTTTGCCCCTGGCTAACCATGCCATTCAGAAATAAATTCTTGGAACAGGGTAACAGCCAACATGATCTCTAAAGTACACACTTAATACTGCAATGAAAACTAGACACATAAATCTAAAGGCATTCTTGGTAAGATCACAGACACCCTCCTCAGTTTAGAGGAAACGGGGGACATATAAAGAAATAATTAAATCACCTGTAATTGACTGAACTGTGCCCCCCACCTCCATTCCAAATTTTGAAGTCCTGACCCCCAATGTGACTATCTTAACAGATAGGGCCTATATGATGTAGTATATGTATTGATGTAACATGATGTAATAAAGGATGAATGAAATCATAAGGGTAGGGCCTTAATCCAAAAGGACCAGTGTCCCTATAAGAGAAAGAGGTACAGAAATCTCTCCCAGCTAATGCACAGAAGAAAGGCCATGTGAGGATACAGCAAGGAGGTGGGTGTCTACAAGTCAGGAAAAGGAACCTCCAACAGACAACAATCCTGACAGCACCTTGATCTTGGACCTCCAGCCTCCAGAACTGTGAGAAAATAAATTTCTGTTGTTTAAGTCCCTCGGTCTGTAGTATTTTGTTATAGTAGCCTGAGTAGACTAAAAGACTGTGATACATAGGAAAGATATGTAATTAAACTGGAGGTTTATGAAGGAATTCTGATAACTAACTCTCAGAGTTAATGTAACTCTGAGAGAATAAATAGTTGATCAAGTACGTAAAAGGAAAAAAGGGCTACCCAGGCAAACAGAGTTACCCCAAAAGCATATAGGTTACAAAAAAAAAGGCATAGAATGTTTAAGAAAGAGTAAAAGGCTAATTTAGTCTGGTTAAAATTGGGGAGAAATTCAATAAGAGACTGACTGAAAACTTGGCTTTTTATCTTGAAGGCAATGATAATTAGGAAAATTTAGAACTTAAGAGGCTGGTTTGGATTTGTAATTTAAAAGGTAGATGGACAGAAGGTAAAAGACATAAGGGCATGATAGAAGCAAGAAGTAGGGATGGAGCTGAGAATACATAGTTGAGATACTTAAAAGGCATGTGACTGAAGTGAAAAACTGTAAGTAGTTATATAAACCCAGTCTGACTGCAAATGATTCTTCTACTCTTCAGGAGATGAAGGTGGGATAGAGAATGAGGACAGAACTCAGAGCACTATACCCTACTCAACATGCAAGGAAGTGGAAGCACAGGGGTTTCTAAAGGCACTAGCAGACTGCTGAGGGTCATTAGGGTCATATCACAGCTTTGCCACTGGCTCTGTAACTTGGAACAGGTTAAGTCACTTTTTATTTTTAATACTTATTTATTTAGGCTGTGCCTGGTCTTAGTTGTGGTACACGGGATCTTTGTTGCAGCATGCAGGATCTTTAGTTGCGGCATGTGGGATTTTTAGTTGCAGCATGCAGGCTCTTTTTTTGTCATTGTTGTTATGGCATGCAGGCTCTTAGTTGTGGCATGCGGGATCTAGTTCCCTGAACAGGGTTCGAACCCGGGCCCCCTGCATTGGGAGTGCAGAGTCTTAACCACTGCACCACCAGGGAAGTCCCTAAGTCACTTTTTAAAATAAGCTTTACTAGGAGAGTGTTCAGTGTTCAATCCTTATACACACTAATAACGTTAAACTTCAGTTTGGAACTGAAAATACCTCTTTTTCATGCCTGATCTAAGCTGTGTTCCCTAACCATAACCCTATTTAATTTAGGCAAGCCAGTAAGTGAATTTCAGCCACAATATGTGAACTAGTTACACTGCAAACTTGTTTGCCTTCAAATACTAGAAAGGAACAATATCAAAAAAGCACAATGCACAGTGGTTACAATGAATGGTACTGATTAATTATCACTCTAATAAGCAACTGCAATTTCTGACCACTTTAGAAGAAAGTGTTCTCCTCTAGGTAAACTAGATAGCCTTAGAAGATAACTACAAGTTCACTTATTCTTATGTGTATAAGATATACCCTGGCTTAAAAAAAACAACTTTACCTAAATAGAAGTCTTTCATTTTTATTGTATTTTCATTTACTTAAAAGATATTATCTTTTACTTAGCATTTGTTGATAAAACATATTTAAATAATCATTCAGGATTATGATTGTGTTTTTTAAAAAAATAAAAGACATTAAAGAGACTGAAAGGGTACCACCAAACTAAAATCGTTGCTTTGTTAGAGTGATGGAATGTGAGCGGCCTCTTCTTTTAGTCTGCAATCGCTCGAGAGCGCTGGGCAATTTGTGCTGCGGGCTACTGTGATGGGAGGCAACGTCCCAGAGGTGTGACGCATGTGGCTCAAGGTCAGACTGCCTGGGCTCGACCTGGACTGTGCTACCCTTGGTGACTGTGTGGCTTTGGGCCCTTGGGTCCTTCAGGTCCTGTGTCTATAAGCTAGACATAATAATAGTACGCAATCTTCACTGGGTTGTTGTGAGTATTAAATGAGTGTCTTTGAAACGCACTTAGAACAGTACATGGCACATAGAATTTCAATACAGAATGAGGACAGTCTCAGAACCCAAAGGTTTAGCGGAAAAACAAAAACAGGGCTGAGAAAGGAAAAATGAACTTCAATGCTGCATTAAAAAAAGACTGGTGTGCAGTCAGAATGGCCATCATAAAAAAATCTACAAACAATAAATGCTGGAGAGGGTGTGGAGTAAAGGGAACCCTCTTGCACTGTTGGTGGGAATGTAAATTGATACAGCCACTATGGAGAACAGTATGGAGGTTCCTTAAAAAACTAAAAATAGAACTACCATATGACCCAGCAACCACACTACTGGGTATATACCCTGAGAAAACCATAATTCAAAAAGAGTCATGTACCACAATGTTCACTGCAGCTCTATTTACAATAGCCAGGACATGGAAGCAACCTAAGTGTCCATCAACAGATGAATGGATAAAGAAGATGTGGTACATATATACAATGGAATATTACTCAGCCATAAAAAGAAATGAAATTGAGTTATTTACAGTGAGGTGGATGGACCTAAAGTCTGTCATACAGAGTGAAGTAAGTCAGAAAGAGAAAAACAAATACCGTATGCTAACACATACATATGGAATCTAAAAAAAAATAAAAGGTCATGAAGAACCTAGGGACACAGACTTACTAGAGAATGGACTTGAGGATACGGGGAGGGAGAAGGGGAAGCTGTGATGAAGTGAGAGAGTGGCATGGACATACATACACTACCAAATGTAAAATAGATAGCTAGTGGGAAGCAGCCGCATAGCACAGGGAGATCAGCTCGGTGCTCTGTGACCACCTAGAGGGGTGGGATAGGGAGGGTGGGAGGGAAGGAGACACAAGAGGGAGGAGATATGGGGATATATGTATATGTATAGCTGATTCACTTTGTTATAAGGCAGAAACTAACACACCATTGTAAAGCAATTATACTTCAATAAAGATGTTTAAAAAAAAAAGACTGGTGTGTATGTCTATGTTGGGCTGCATTTGGAAGAGACTGTAATTTTAAAAAATTCTCTCAATTTGTATTTTTCTTTAGCCATCCACAGATTCAAATTTTCATAAAATTATTTTGGAAAATAACTGCTTTGTTTTCTCCAACATTTTTAATACCAAACTAGTTGTGTCTTATTAAATGAAATATCACAATAAATGTTTACTTTCCTACTCAGTAGTAGTTAGCATATGTTAGAAATGAAAAAGCCTTAGTAATAATCCTAAGAACAAAATATGCTGAAAGTTAAAAGCAATGCATTTCTATCAATTATACCTTGAAGAAGATAAAGGACTAGAAGCCAGAAAAAGATGACTTTTGATGTTACTTGTAACCACCACCGGAAGAAAAAGGGAAAAAATACAACGCGAACAATTCCCTTTCTAGTCAGAGAAGTCCATGGACTTTCAGGTTTTGCCTTAGCAAATGCAGACCCTGAGAAAAGTAACAAAATGACAGAGAACATTTATTACTCTTTAATTTCCTTAAAGAAAAAATTTCATCATTTGAAGAACAATAAAACATGAAATTTTATTTTGTACTATGAGTGGGAAATGTCCAATTTTGGGTAGGAGACACTTTTAAAAACAGTATTCATGTTATCATATTAACTCAGGTACTTTGAAAAAAAACTATTTTTAACTGAATAACAGCAAAATTTCTCCCACATATTTTATAAATATAAGACAATGTTCAAATGTCAGTTCCAGTTAGGAATTAAAAATACCACTTTAATTTTTGTAACAAGCCTTACAGTTTGCTAGGCAAATACAAGCTGCTTTTCTTTTACACTTATTAGTTCTTGGAATGATTCTTAGTGGGAGAAACGACTAGACAGTGGTATTTAAATGCTTCCATCCTCTCTTTTTTTAATACTATTTCTGACTTCATTTAGACTCACATTGCTTTTATTTCTACAAACATATATATCTAACCCATTTTGAATTCTGTTTCTTCAAGGTCAATTTCTAACTTCATTAAACATTTGTTTATTCAAGACTCACCTCTTACAAGATCGACATCTATGAGATCTGGTTTCACATGTGCTGTTTTCTTTGGTTTATTCCTTAACCCCTGTAATATGTTAATAGTAGTAGTGATAAGAGAGTAGATCTTTAAAGTCCTCTTCACAAAGAAAAAAAATTGTAACTATGTATGGGACAATTATTTAAACTAGACTTACTGTGGGGATCATTTCTCAATATATAAAATATCAAATTATTATGGTTTACACCTGAAACTAATATGTCAATTATAACTCAATAAAAAAGTACTATTGAAATTCATTATATATAATATATTTTTAAAACCCAGAATCAACGCTTAGAAATTTCATTTAAGAAGGAAAACTTTAAGTAATATAATGGACAAAAACTAACACGTTATATATTTGTTACAAATGGAACACAACTGTAGTATTGTAATAAATTTTATTACCTTCCCAAAGGATAAATTTAGCACATATACAACATGTCAGGACTATTTATTACTAAAAGCATAATTCTAAAACAAAGACTATTGCTACCAATCAATTTGGATTACAGCCTGAGATGGTCCAGGAGACTGTGGTGGTCCCAGTTTTGCACAGGAAAGTGTTGAAGCTGGCTAGGAGAGCAGTGGCCCTGAAGGGCCCTTAAGGTGTGATGCTGGGGGCATTCCTGCAGAAAGCAGTGGATCACACAGCTGAGAACAGACAGAGATGCAGACTTCTTAGCAGATGCCAGCATGTAGGGGGGAGACCCAGAGAGGACGATGCACATCTCATGGTTGCCACTACCTTCACATGCCAACCACTAACCAGACCACAATGCAACCTTATCACCTCATAACTTAGATGCCATGCCCAGCAGGAGGAGGAGGGAGAAGGCAGAAATCATGAATTGAATTAGTTTCAACTTGGAATTATTGAACACTAAGATTAAGTTTCTGCCATCAGTGTACAGAGTTAGAGTAGGGGTAGAGATCAAAATCAATGAAAAAAACTATCAAAAATTAAATTACAGGGGCTTCCCTGGTGGCGCAGTGGTTGAGAGTCCGCCTGCCGATGCAGGGAACACGGGTTCGTGCCCCGGTCTGGGAGGATCCCACATGCCGCGGAGCGGCTAGGCCTGTGAGCCATGGCCACAGAGCCTGCGTGTCCGGAGCCTGTGCTCCGCAACGAGAGAGGCCACAACAGTGAGAGGCCCACGTACCGCAAAAAATAAATAAATTAATTAAATAAAATAAAATAAATTACACTTTATAACTTAAGACTAGGATGTTAAAAATTGGAAGAGCTTAGGCTAAACTCCTCGGAATCCAAATGCTGAGTGATGACACAGTGTTTCAATGATTTGCTTATTTTTCATTCAAACAACCAAGTAACTGGGCAGTAAATCCTTTGTTTAGTCCTAATCCAAGTAACAATGACCCCTTAAATTAAAAATGTGATCAAATACTGCTTTTATCTAAAACAAAGAATAAGAAGCATTTGAGCTCCGAATTAACTGAGATGTTTAAACCAAAAATGTACCCTGAAATCAAGTTGCAATTAACCTCTGAACTCCTTCAAATAGTCTGTCCATGTGAAGTTGCAAACTACCCATAGATACAAAAATAAGAGAAAGAAGGATGAGGGTTGAAGACATAGCCATGATAATCTTATATACAGTCAATCCTCATATTCATAGATTCCATATTTGCAAATTCACCTATTCACTAAAATTTACTGGTCCCTAAAATCAATACTTGCTGTGATTTTGCAGTCATTTGTAGATATGCAGAGTGAAAGTGGCAAAAAATTTGAGTCACTCAATGTTCACATTTCCAGCTGAGGTCAAACAAGGCAAACTCTGCCTTCTTGTTTCAGCTCTCTTGTTTCAGTTCCTTTTCACAGTCTATTTAACGTCAAATCTTTTGCATTTTTTGTGTTTTGTCGGTAATTTTGTGGTTTAAAATGGTCCCCTAGACAGTGTTGACATGCAGTCAAGTGTTCCTACGTACAAGAAGGCTGTGACGTGCCTCACTGAGAAAAATGTGGTAGGTAAGCTCTGTTCAGGCATGAGCTGTTGGCCATGAGTTCAATGTTAATGGATCAACAACATATATTAAATAAGGTGTCATAAAACAAGGTTATGTATTAATCAGATGACGAAAGTGTTGTGACTAGGGACTCTCAGGAACTTAACTCTGTATTTCTCCTAAGAGCAACAGTCAATATTCACTAATTCAGTGTTCATGGCGACTTGAAAGAACATAACTACTGCAATAATAAGAAACAACTCTAGGGGCTTCCCTGGTGGTGCAGTGGTTGAGATTCTGCCTGCTGATGCAGGGGACATGGGTTCGTGCCCTGGTCTGGGAAGATCCCACATGCCGCGGAGCAGCTGGGCCCGTGAGCCATGGCCGCTGAGCCTGCGCGTCTGGAGCCTGTGTTCCGCAACGGGAGAGGCCGCAACAGTGGAGAGGCCCACGTACCACAAAAAAAAAAAAAAAAAAAAAAAAAAAAGAAACAACTCTATCTTTACTTCATTTCCCATTTTAATGTCATGACAGAGTGGTTGACAGACTATAAATCATTCCCAATATTTTGCAAATTGGAAAGGCAATACTAATAATACATATATGTAAACAAAAATTCATTAATCAAGCACTATTCAAATTTGGCATCAAGTTTATTATGATATTTTACCTTTGAAAACAGTAACAAATTTGAAAACAGTAACATTTTAATTTACATCTGTCTTTTATATATTATTTTTCTAGCACTTTGAAAATAACAAATAATATATTTATATATTCGAATAATAATTTGTTATAAACAAATTATAACAAATAACAAATATATTATAACGAATCTGAAGCTTAATTTACTGCTGTATACCTAAAATTTTCATCAAGATTGTTTTAAAAACTTAAAGCCCTTATAAAAGGAACAGTAAATTGTTTTGATTTATGAAATTATGTTGTTTTTCAACATGCTCATTCTACTTGACCTTTTTAATATGTGGTTCATTTCCTATTTTATATTTTATTAAAACATTTATTTTGAGCTACACTGTAAAGTCATAGCATAATTTCCAACTTCGACAAAACTTCCCCCTCAAGGTAGCCTACCAGAAAATGTAAAAGGTTTAAAGAAAGATAAAGAAAAATTTCACTGACAAATCTAACATTAGTGACTTTATTCACAAAAATAAAAGATATTAGGACCAAGGTGTCAGCCTTCATAAAAAGTGATTTTAATTTAGTAGATATTTTAAGTTGGACAATTTTTAAATTGGTTTAAACTACGTTCACACAAAACAGCATAGCTTTCAGTACTAAATATAATTATGAACCTTCAAGAAATTTAAGTGAGTGAACAAACAAAAAAGGAAAACTAACTTAGTTTCAGAAAAAGATTTTTTAAACTACTTGTTTAACTAGAAAGTAGAAATTATCAAGTACTATGAATACAATTAATCTCCAAGAATCCAAATAATATATTCTTTATTGAATATACACTTACACTCCTATAGTACATTCCTAAAGGGCAATGACACAAATAGTAGGAAGTTTGGAATTTTTAAAAATATCTAAGCACACAGATAATGTTGAGCCAAAAAGCTTACAAGTTCTGTTTAAGTTTAGAAAGTACTTCTGGTCAACGATCCAGACTTCACATGCATGGAACTATTATAATACGTAGATTCTATCAAAGGACATAACCATCAGTTTCACTTTCCGGAAATCCTGTTTAGTTTCCCCTATCCCTTTTTTCCTTTACAATGACTTTAAATAACATAGTTTGTTTTGTTTAGTACGTACTAAACCACGGGGAAAGTCCACATTGACTTTTAAATTTGGGTCAAAGTGATCAGAAAACTACAGTTTTCAGTTACAATTTCTAAAACATTTAAGAAAAAATCACTTGCAACTCAGAAAAGACTTTACACTTTAGCAATATCAACTAGGGTCTTTAATATTTAAAAAATGTCCAAGAAATATATTTTCATGGCTTTCTTTGATTTCTTTAGTTGTTGCTCACTGCTTTGACAGATAATAAAAGAATCGATTACCTAAAAGGACAAACTCAATACATTTGTTAGTGTTCTCTAAGCAACAGGTACAGTGTTTTTGTTCTTTTAAATCAAATATTAACATTAATACACCACAGTTACACACTTCTCTACCTTCCTTAGAATAAATACAACATTATTTTACACTATAATTTGCTTCCACTAGAATATTTAACAAAAATGTTACTCTTCTCAACAAATTAACCTTTTTAATTCAAAATAACAAAAGTAAGTTTTAATACTGTTTTTAGTTCTTCAATTACTATTACAAAGTACTATTACAAAGTATATATATATATTATATATATATATTTATTTATATTTATATTTTGGGGAGGGGGTTAAATTTGAAAAAAACATCCAAATGTGCCAACTGGTAACACAATCTCTTCAAGGTACTTAACATTCCCTGTCCAACAAGTTAAAGACTGTCAAAGAAAGCAAAAGATTTCAACACATCTTACTAGACCTCTCTGCTGCCCTTTATTTGTTTAACTATTCCAGCTCTTCGTGATAGTCTCAGACCGTTGTCTCATGGATCTCTCACCTCTCTTTCCTCCTTCACTTACATCTCTTTTTTTTAACCTATCCATTAAATGTTGTTTCCCAGTGTTCTGTTCTCAGCCTTTTTCTCTCATCATTCAATGTAAATCCACTCACTCCTATAGCTGTATCTGTATAATGTGTATAATACATAAAACACCCATATATATATGGGTAGATGAAATACATAATTACAAATGAGATAAATTCAATTAAGAGAGGGATGTATAGTTCTCTGTTGGGATGCAAAGTGGGGAAGCAGCCCTGCGGAGGTTAGGAAGGATTTCACAGAGGAAGTGACTCATGAGCTGAGTTTGACAGACATTAGAGAGAATGAGGAAAACATTCCAGACAGAATGTTTTACACACACACACACAAACACATTACATATTGAGGACTCCCCAGTCTCTCTCCCAAGTATCACCTGGATATTTCTAAAACAGAATTCTGTATCTGCTCCTCTTCTAGTATTTCCCACCATACTTAGTGCTGTTTAGTGAAGTTGTTAAAATAGAAATTTAATCAGGTAACTTTTTCTGCTTAAAGTCCTTCAATGTCTCTCCCATTATTTTCCAGATTATGTCTAGACTCTTGAGTAAAGCAGTTAGGCCCCTTCAAGATCTGACTTCCATTTCCTTTCATGTTTTACTCCTAATCACTCTAATAGCCCTCCTCCACCCAACCTATTAGCCATCAAGTTCCTTGAGGATTCTGAGTCCTTCATGCTCCTTCCTTCCCTTCATGTATATTTTCATATGCTCTTCATTCTGTCTGGAATGTTTTCCTCATTCTCTCTGTCTGTCAAACTCAGCTCATGAGTCACTTCCTCTGTGAAATCCTTCCTAACTTCCCCAGGGTTGCTTCCCCACGTTGCATCCCAAGAGAGAACTACACATCCCTCTCTTAATTGAACTGATCTCATTTGTAATTATGTATCTCATCTACAAAATTATAATCTATTTTATCTTTCTGTCCCCATGATTTAATCCTATATTTAAGACATAGTAGGTACTCACTGCAACTTTGTTAACTGTATTAATTCTTCATGAAAATAGTTCAAAGATTAAAATTAACAAATGGCAAAGAATCTTCCTTTTCATTATAGATGATTAAGTTGTCTAAACACTGAAATTTTTAAGTAACTATAGACATTGGTTTTCAATCTAATATAAACCTTTCTGCACAAACTATAAACTGTCAAGCAACTAAAGTAACATTCTCTGGGCCAATATTAAGTTTAGCTCATGCAGGAACACACTGATTAGTATCATCTATGCAAATGAAAAATATAAATCTTATTATTGAAAAGGTGTGATTGCTGAGAAACAGAACAAATTTAGTTAAAAAATAGTTTCCATGTTAGCAAGGTAGCCTATGAGAATGTCTTATCAGCGTTAAATGATTACATGTCCAAGAAGAAACTATGAACTACGAAAACATTTCAATTAATGCTTTACTTTCCTAAATTCTTTCAAAAAATGACCAACTTTTCAGCGACTCTATTTGCGTCCAAGTCATTCTGTTAGTAGCACCAAAAAGCAGATCTCAATTAAACAGAGCAGCGTTTGCACGGGATCACTCAGGTGGGAAAAATCCTGAAACACTTACCAGTTTAATAAACTGTAAAGAGCAATGACAGCATCAAAAGGGAGGAAAAGCAAACTAGAAGTATAAGGTGACAAGTGAAAGGGGAAAAGAGCTGACAAAAAATAATCATTAGAAATTAAAAGAACAGAAAGATGCTAAAGAGCAAAAAAAGAAAAGTCATCAGAGGTAAAGACACATGAATATGCCCTCGTAAAAGAGTTTACCCCTTTATTTAAAAGTTTGGATAGCATAAGTAATATTAATTTGTACCTTAAAAGGTCGACAGAAAGATATTAAGTAAACTGTGGTTAATAATCAATTTATAGAATATACAAAATGAAATAAACTTGTTACCTTGATTTCTCTTTGTTCAACAGATTTTTCCCATATTTGTTGATCATATGCTCCAATCTATGAAATAAATTAAAAATAATACTACATTAAATGATCATTGTTGGAACCCATCCAACAGGTATAACTCTGTTGAATTACAAGCAACTTAATGTTTATTCAGCACAGATTAGATCCAGCTCTGTCTCAGACTTCTGTGATCAATACTGTATGGCAGTGGTTCTCAAAGTACGCTTGCAGGACCAGCAGTTTTAGCATCGTCTCGAAACTTGATAGAAATGGCAACCCTCTGGTTTCAGCCCAGAATTACTCAATCAGAAATAGGGATGTGATACTCAACAATGTTTGTAAAAAACCCTCTAGATTATTATGATACACTACTAAAGTTTAAAAGCCTAGGGCAGTGACCCTAGGGAATTTTTATTTTGAATAAACATAATTGCTACAGCCCTGGTACATTCAAGAAAAAAACTCCCAAGTGATTAATTCTTTATGGAGTTATTTTTAAAGAAAAAAATATCAGTATTCTATAAAAGTAAAAATTCATAAGCAGGTAGACCACAATTACCAATTAGATTAAGGTTTAAATTGAAAAATATAGTCAGGAATGCAATTGAAGACACAGGGAAAGCATCAAGAAGTAGAATTCCTTGTACCTTCTGTGCCTATTACTTTTAGATGCTTGGAAGGTCTATGAACTATACCTTCACCTCGGCAGGATGAACAAACCATTCTTACTGTTCCTAACCAAGTTCTTCTCTGTTACCACCTATTGTCTCCAGTTTCCACTTAATTTCCTATATCCAATAGGATACTGAAATGGGTCAAGAGCCTATAGTTTAAGCTGAGAGTCTTCATTATTAGCATTAATTGAAAATTAGAATCCTGAGACATTAAAAATACTTCAGATAATTACAATTTAGAGACTGGAGACAGAGACCAGAGATAGGCAAAGATATGAGTAAGTTCAGAAAAATATTTTGACTCACAAAACCTTTTTACCCAAAAGTCCTCTTAGCTACATGTTATTATTTTTTTTTTTTTGCCTTTTTTTTTTTTTTTTTTTTTTTGTGGTATGCGGGCCTCTCTCTGTCTGTTGTGGCCTCTCCTGTTGCGGAGCACAGGCTCCAGAAGCGCAGGCTCAGCGGCCATGGCTCACGGGCCCAGCCGCTCCGCGGCATGTGGGATCTTCCCGGACCGGGGCACGAACCCGCGTCCCCTGCATCGGCAGGCGGACTCTCAACCACTGCGCCACCAGGGAAGCCCTACACGTTATTTTTAAAATCTCGTTTCAAGAAATGAGAAATTGAGAATATGAGAAGGGTTTATAGATAGATATAAAGGAGCTAAAAAATGATTTATTAGATCATTTTTTAAAGGTGTGACTTGTTACAAAGACTTTTTAAGGATGTAGATGTGTTTGTACATTTTCTAGCAGAGAGAGAGCAACACCCAGACACCCAGTGTGGATCTGGGGATGTTCCATAATAGCCCGTCATTTCTATTACCTCTCCTACACATTACCTTATTCATTCTAACTTCTCTGGTCCTTTAAATACTGTTCTTTTTCATCACATTCCTGTGACTCCTTTCTTATTTCAAAAATCACTTTATGATATAATAATAGCCTGCAAATTAAAATCTTATAACACCTAGACCAAGCCACATAGACTGAATGACTGACTTATACTTAACCAAAGCTGCCTCAGTCTCTATAAAGCACGATTAATAAGTCCTAGGTAAGCAATAACCAAATGGTTAGACCTAATGGCAGAGCTGACCTGCGGTGACTAATTGCCCCTCAATCATCTTCCTTAAAATCAGAAAAGAAGTATGGGAACACAGATTCCACAGGAGTAATTCTGCTCTAACTTGGTAATTCAGAATGACTGGGCTTGATTCAATTAAAAGTTATTTTTTAAATGTGTAACTATTTCAATGCACTGCACATACTCTTCAGTGAAACAATAATCAAAACTAATAAAGAATAGGTACCAATATGTTTAATAATTATTTTGGCAGTATTTTGTTTTCATATACAAAACAATTGCACTAGGCTCTCTTTTAAAAGAACTGTGGGGTTTTTTTTAATTAATTTATTTATTTATTGGTCACGCTGTACAGCATGTGGGATCCTAGTTCCCCAACCAGGGATCGAACCTGTGCCCCCTGCAATGGAAGCGTGGAGTCTTAACCACTGGCCCGCCAGGAAAGTCCAAGAACTGTGTTTTTATTTCAAGACGACTCAAGAATATGGACATGGAAATATATATCCCACAGTCCTAAAGTCAGGGAAAATAAAATAATGCATGTGCAATAGACCAAGTCAGAAAAGTATGCCAGTACAACCACAGCATGGTACTGAATAGCTCCAGGTTTTTAAAAAGATATAGAAAGTCTAATAAACCTTGCAGTGAAGCAGTGACTAAAAGTGGAAAAGTTTTTTAAAGACTGAGGTTCTTGTAAACAGCAGAATGGTGATGGGGAATATTCCTATAAAAAGGATATAAAAAGGAAAATGATGGCTTGTTTTACTGGCTAATCAACTTTTCTTCAAAGATTTGATGTGTGAGTGGAAGGACAACTTTTACTATAATAGAATACCTTGTGGGATCTCAATTTTTTTTAACCAGATAAGTGTCATTTTCAATTACAAACAATTAAATGTCTCAAAAAGTGGAAACATCAGTTCTCCTTTGCAGCAGACTTTTTTCGTTTTTAAAATACTACCAGAATGGACCCTTTAGTTACATACGCAAATTGACTTCTTTACCGAAGAAAACTGTGAGGGTGCCTTTAGAGCTAAACACAGGTGCTTCGGGAGATGTTCAGGGTTCTGCTTACTGATGTATATGCCATTAACAAACTACCCTCACATATGAATTCAGACTGAATTGTCTCTGAAAATTGCTTCTTGGGATATGTGTGTAGTACCTCAGAGGCATCATGAAATCAGAGTGGTGGCAGGATACTAGAAGGGAGAGGGAAGGAATTCAGAAGGGAAGGCTCCTTTCTGACCTAAAGCCTCACTTTCTTCCACTCTGAAATCTGGCAAGATAGAAGATCAGAACATCTGCAGCTGGGGTCAAGCTTTTCCCTTGAAAGAAACATAATCTTATGGTCAATCATAACTGAGCAAGAAAAGAAGTGAAACAGACTGAAGAGGAGAACCATCTTCCCAAGACTTAGGGTCATGGATCAAGAATAATTTGCAGGCTGTGTTAAAAAAAAAAAATTAAAAAACAAACAACTTGACAAGTTTTCCAAAGGTTCTATACTACTTCGGACACACACATTATTGGCAGACTTGACTAAATCACCTAAACTTGATAGCTGTTTCTTTTTTGTATTTCTTCTACAAAAAAATTAAATAACAAGGCCAGTTTCAAATATAGTTCTCTGTGAAAAATCAGGAAGAAAATAACTACATTATTTTTTTAACATCATGCAAAAGATTAAAGGAAGCTCAGTAGTAACATTTGTCTAACAGAACAGGAATTTTAATCAGATAATATGTTCTTTAATTGGGAAAAAATATTATGTAATATTTGGGGCACTCGCAAATTTCAGCTACCTCCTAATTGCTCTTTCCAGACCCACAAAATGCCTCCACTGTTTGGGTGTTCTAGTGCCTAACATTCTATGGGAACAAAAGGATATATATGCAAACAATGTTTTGTTGGTAGATAGAAATACCTAGGTAATTAATGTATGAGAAGTTCTATGAATTTTCAACCATATTCTTCACGTGACAATGTGTTTCAAAGAGGGAAAACCATTGTTTCTATTGTATTATAAGAGAGGACTCTGAAATCCTGATTTACATTTGATGAGCAGCGAACTGTTTTGTACATGTTAAGAAAGTAAAGTTCATTTTCTGGTGCCTGGTTATGGTAAGCAAAGTTTATCAATGCTCTGGTTATTACTCCCACAGATGCCCTGAACACCTTAAGACTCAGGCGTACTCTTACCCAACCAGAGCTGATCTACAGTCAGCTTTTCTCACCTGGTCCCAGAAGACCAAACACTGCCCTCTACAGATTCATGCTGCATCTTCAACAGGTCTGGCAATCCTATATGGATCACTTACACTACTCCCCATAATGACAGCAAGGATAATTCTAAATTTTCTTTTCACAGGCTTTAATTCCTAATTACTCTGAACATAACACTTCAATTACTTCCACTTCTAAGATCGAACCCATAAGAGGCAAATGTTAAAATTGGTTTCAAAAAAAATACAAACAGAAAATATCTGAGGGACCAGTGTCCTGAAAGTGGTAAAAAGAAAAATTTTCTTAAGAAACAAATGAGAAAAGAAATTGAGATACTATAAGTTAGTAATATCAATTGGATTAAAACTGAACTAAATAGATGCTTTCTGACCTACTGAAGACTTACTTATAAAAGGCAAGTGGATGTAGCTAATATGCTACAGTACGTATGTATGTAAATATATATAGCAGACACTTTAGAAGGATACATGAAAGCCATTAATAGTGAGGACAGCTCTTTTACTTTCTGCTTTATATTCACTGATCCTATATCATTTTATCCCTACAATGGATAAATACTATTTTTATAAAGCAGGATTCTAACCCAGGTCTGATGAACTGCAAAGTAATTTGAATTATTTATCGAAGAAATTAATATGTTTCTGTCAATAAATATTAACTTTACAAGAAATTATCTACCTCCACCTATCATCATTCTTATTTTTTATCTTTCTATATACTGAGACAAACAAAATGGGGAAGGGGAAAAAGAGTGGCAGGACAAGGAGAGGGGAACGAGGGAGGGGCAGTCAGGGATGGAGAGATAGAGAGGGATGAGAGAAGGAGAGAACTGGTAGGTAGAGAAAAAGAATATCTTTAGGTGTCTGCCGGAGTCAGCTCTGATTTCTAAGGAAAAAAAGTTGTAACAAAAATGAAGGTATCAATAATGCAAATATTAAAACCCAGGTAATTAGATGGTGAAGTGCAAAACATGTATCACTTATGGTCCTAGAAAAGAAGTATCTTTGAAAAACAATTTAAAAAGCTACTCTTGGGTGATCTGATTACTACTTAGGTCATCACATTCAGAAGAGCAGTGGTTCAGATGTCAACAGGCTAAAGAGAAGGTGTCACTTCAAAAAGGTAGTTACCAATAGTTAATTAGATTAAGTGCTTAGATAAGAGATTTAGAGTTCATGAATAAATATAAGCAGGGGAAATGGAGGCCCAGATTTGCACGCATATTTTAAATACTTAGTTCTTTAACTAATGAACAGACATGCCATAATACTATATGTTAAAGCCCTAATTTGTCCTACTATTTCCACGCTCAGTTTCATTTTTTGGAATCTCATTTCAGAAACTATGAAAAGCAGGCTATTAATTCTCACAAACACCAAACTGAATTTAAAAAGGTAACACAGAGCCCCAATCCCCTCCTAGTTTGTCCCCACTCCACAAACATCAAAGGCCAATCAAGCGCCAGGACAAACTGCAGTCTACCTCTGTCAGCAAGAGTGTGTTTGTTAAAAGCATAAGAATACCCTCAAGGCAAAAGGTTAAAGAATCTCTTGAGACAGTTTTGAAAGAAAGAAGGGAGGGAGGGAGGAAGGAAGGAGGAGAAAGAAAGAAAAAGAGAAGACAAGAAAAAGTAAAAGAAAAAGATAACCGCCCCCTTGGTGATCCTTTCTATCCCTAAATTGATAGTAAATATATTATCTTTTCTGTGACTGTTTTTTGTACATGCATCATCAACCTTTTTAAGACCCTAATAAGCAAAGGTAATGTTGCTTTTATACCTATGATGGTCCCACATTTTAATAGTGATTTAATACCAGTACAACCCAGGATAATTTTATTTATTTATTTTTGGCTGTGTTGGGTCTTTATTTCTGTGCAAGCACTTTCTCTAGTTGTGGCAAGCGGGGGCCACTCTTCATTGCAGGGTGCGGGCCTCTCACTGTCGCGGCCTCTCTTGTTGTGGAGCACAAGCTCCAGAAGCGCAGGCTCAGTAGTTGTGGCTCACGGGCCTAGTTGCTCTGCGGCATGTGGGATCTTCCCAGAGCAGGGCTCGAACCCGTGTCCCCTGCATTAGCAGGCAGATTCTCAACCACTGCGCCACCAGGGAAGCCCAGGATAATTAATTTTTATCTTTGAGTCTTTTTATAAAAATAAAAGTTGTCAATCAGAAAATACCCTTTGTTATATTTAGTGTGTTGGTTTCTTAATCCTTTGTTTTCTCCACTGGCTTAGCCAAACAGCTCTTAATGTTTGCTGACAGAAGTGGAAAAGACCCTAGAACTGAATAGTCTTATGGTCTTGGGCAAGTTTCTTGACCTCTGAGATTCTGTAAAATGGGGATAACAGAACATACTTCACAGAACTGGAATATAAAATGATAGTGTCTGGTATATAGTCAGTGCTCTGTAAATGTTACTTCTTTCCTTTCTTGGCAAATCTCAACTGCTCCAGGCCTCAATTACCTCATTTCTAAATTGATGAAGTTAACTATATTTAAATTAACTTATGACAACATTTATACTCACTAATGATGAATTGGATGGCTATAGATAATTTCTTTATGTACCAGTATGGGGAGAGAAAAGATTCAGTGCTACTAAAGTAGAACCAAAAGTGTAGCTAGAAATATCTGGGCAGAAGGTACCAAGAAGAAAGCAAAAACAACGGTGTAAGGATAAGTGTCCTTTTCTTAATTAATAACCAACATAATAGGTTTTTAGAATTACTTACAGTTTATTAATGAAACCAGAGCTGTCAACACCCAAAATCTCATTTGCCCAGACAACTAAACTATATGGTTTTTCACTCTCACAATGATCTATCTACAAGTATGATAAGAAACAGAGACTGAGGGGTTGAGCAAACTAACAAAATTAAAGTTACTGAACAAAACAGTAGATCTGAGAATACTGATCACCAATGAAACATATCTATAATCCAAAAAATTATGTTGTCATGGTGGACATGCTGAAATTATATGGTACTTCTGTTCATGTTACTAAAACATACTGAAGAAACAATTAGGGCCTTTTAAAATCATTAGGATTACTGATTTGATTTTCAGACAAATCTCTTCCCAGAATTAGTAGAAACTAATTCTTTTGACTTTTTAAAACTTTTTAAAATTTATTTTTATTTATTTATTTTTTTTTTTGCGGTATGCGGGCCTCTCACTGTTGTGGCCTCTCCCGTTGCGGAGCACAGGCTCCAGACGCGCAGGCCTAGCGGCCATGGCTCACGGGCTTAGTTGCTCCGCGGCATGTGGGATCTTCCCGGACCAGGGCACGAACCCGTGTCTCCTGCATCGGCAGGCGGATTCTCAACCACTGTGCCACCAGGGAAGACCTAAAATTTATTTTTATAACCATTTTTAAATTGAAGTATGGTTAATTTACAATGTTGTGTTAGTTTCAGGTATACAGAAAAGTGATTCAGTTATACACACACATATATATTATACACACACATATTATACACACACACACACATATATTTTTAAGATTCTTTTCTATTATAAGTTATTACAAGATATTGAATGTAGTTCCCTGTGCTATACTTTTCTATTATAAGTTATTACAAGATATTGAATATAGTTCCCTGTGCTATACAGTAGGTCCCCTTGTTGTGTGTCCACTTTATATAGAGTGTGTATATGTTAATCCCAACCTGCCAATTTATCCCCCCACCCCTTTCCCCTTTGGTAACCGTTTATTTTCTATTCAGTGAGTCTATTTCTGTTTTATAAATAAGTTCATTTGTATCGTTTTAGATTCCACATAAGTGATATCATATGATATTTGTCTTTGACTTCATTTAATACGATAATCTCTAGGTCCATCCATGTTGCTGCAAATGGCATTATTTCCTTCTTTTTTTTTATGGCTGAGTAATATCCCATTGTGTAAATATACACCACATCTTCTTTATCCATTCATCTGTCGATGTACATCGAGGCTGACTTTTTTAAACTTTTAATTTCAAAGTAAAGCTCTCAACACTTTGAATATGAAATAGGTTTTCACTGTTTTTTGCTCTTAACTACTGCCTCTCAAACAAATTTGGCTGTTGAATGCCTAGGAATATCTGAGTCCTTACAACTGCTCCTATGTAAAGCCTTGTTTCTAACCTACTACGTATCTTGAATAGCTCTCCTATCCTATTCTCTTGCTTTTACACAATGTCCTATTTTAATCAACATATTGTCCAATGTTTCTGATTCTCCATTACACACGCACACACATGCACACACGCACACACACACACACACATTCCTATAACAGTCAGACACTCAGGTAACTTTAATGATGAGGATCAAATAAGGAAGTTGAATCATTTAATTACACAATATAAACTATGAATGATGATGATGTCAGACAAAAAGGTATGGTCTGGGGCTTCCCTGCTGGCACAGTGGTTAAGAATCTGCCTGCTAATGCAGGACACATGGCTTCGAGCCCTGGTCTGGGAAGATCCCACATGCCGTGGAGCAACTAAGCCCATGCGCAACAACTACCGAGCCTGCGTGCCACAACTACTGAAGCCCGCGCGCCTAGAGCCCGTGCTCTGCAACAAGAGAAGCCACTGCTATGATAAGCCCGTGCACCACAACAAAGAGTAGCCCCCGCTCACCGCAACTAGAGAAAGCCTGCGTGCAGCAACAGAGACCCAATGCAGCCAAAAATAAAAATAAATTTATTTTTTAAAAAATGGTATGGTCTAAAGACATGGCAAGAGCTAGTAACTCTTTTGAATGTATAACTACGAAATTATTTTACCAAATCTTTAGCTCTTCTGAATCAGTCTTTTCTTAGAACTCTAAAAAACATATGAGAAGCCAAACCACAGAACCCTTCTAATCCAATAATTAAAATATTGCCCTATAATTCTAGTTATTGGGGGAAGGGAAGGCCTAAAATGGGTAAGTACTCAAAGTAAGATACGGTTTCTCCCACTATCCGAAAGTAGAGCATTCCTATGAAACTGTTCGTAGGCCAAAATGGCGTAGTGAAGCATCAGTTACCTTAAGACACATCTTGCTAACAGATGCACAAAATAAATCGAGATAAATCACAGATGCTCAAAGACATAGTTCAAACCTATGGCAGCTGGGATGCTTCATGTAGTTCCTAGGGAAGGAGCTTGGTGGTGCCACTCTTGCTGCTTGGGGTGCATGCTGCCGCTTGAAGAGCTCACTCATTGCAAAACAAACGCTGAAGGCTATTTTCACTTTTCACCTTTTTTCATAAAAGCAAAAATCCTCTTTGGATTTTTTTCTGGTAGCAATAACAGGTACCAACGTAGGCTTTTCGTAAAAGCAAAGTGGTGTGAAAGAAATTTTCAAAAAGCCGAGGATACCTGTATCCTAACTGGGGAAAGAAGTGTAAGTCATGGAAAAAATATGAATAATTATAACCAAAGAGGTTTATTTGCAATCTGTTTGCTTCAACTGCCATTTATTTCTTCTGCTATCAACTATTAGCAGAATCATATCATAACCAAAAGTATTACTACAGAAAAGCAAAGCTGCTTAAGTAAAAGGCAAATTAAAAAGAAAACATTTTAAAGATTAAGATCTTTTGGGGTAGAGAATAGAGAATATAATTTTTAAAGGAAGAAAACAGATTTCTGGAATTCAATCCATTTTAAAATAACACATATCTAGCTGGTCTCTGGCATTTGGATCAAAAAATCAAAGTTTGAAAACACATCCTCATCTACAGATACTAAAATCTTGTTAATTAGCAAAGATTCCATTCATTAAAAGTAATATCAGCTAAGGCCATTTAATCTCTTCCCACAGATTGTGTCAGGCTATACATCATCTAAAAGCACACTCTTCCCTGCATTAACCCTAAGAATAGTGTTTTACGGCCACATACATATAATCAAATAATGAATCATGACCAAGTTCCTATTGCCTAAGGAAAGCCAGTTAATGATATAGTAAAACACTGATTCAAGTTTAGAAAAAAAGAAGAGTATTCTTTAATTCAACAAAGAGAGATGATCATGGTAGAATCTGCTTCTAAGAAATTATAAATCCAAAGAAAAAATACTCAGTTAGTTATAATTCAAAGCAGAATGAAGTAAGGACTATTGAACTATACATCAGAAAGAGTTGGTCTGAAAATGAGCAGTATTTCTGAGGTAAAATGTACAAGAATAGGAAACTTACTGGATATGGGGACATGGTAAAGAGATGAAGATGACCATTTCTGGCTTCAGTACCTGGAGCTTCATGGGGATCATTAACCATGACATGGAATAAAAAAACAGGTTTGAGAAAAGCTGTTGGAGCTCTCAGACAGCTAGGAATTATGTCTGAGTTCAGAGAGTTGGGAAGGTAAAAAATTTGGAACTCAGCAGCATAAACTAGGTGTTTTGATATTATGTGGTCAATTTGATAATCTAGGGAAATAGAATAACTTAATGAGATAAGAACAAAATGTTAAGAAGGATAAATATTCAACTGGAGGGGAGAAGTATCAGTCAGGTAAGGAGACTTAGAAAAATTAGGTAGGGAGAGACTGTATAGTATATTAATATATATGATAATTAAAGCATTATATATATTTATGTATATAAAAGCAATATAGTATATATCTATAATAAATAGCAAACAAGGAAAGAGTTTCAAGAAAGAAGGTAAAGAGAGCTAAAAATACTGAAACATTTTGAAGTCGTTATGTAGTTAAACATATTCATGTCAAATAATCTTAATCTAATTTAAATAGTAGGCAAAGTCATTAACTGAGATATGGAAGCTGGGGAGTTTGGGAAATGGGTGACAATAAAAAAGGTAAGAAACAACCACTCAGGGAGACAGAATACAGTATCAACTAGAGTGACTTAGAGTAGGGATTTCAGGAAGAGCAAATGCAGCTGAGTTGGTATTAGAAGCAGTCAGCTGGGAGTCAGCTGAGTTATGTTTGTATTTTCTCTTTCACCACCAAGGCTCAACAGTCCAGGATCAGGAGGGGAAGAATTAGATACACAAACACACACACATGCACCCTGCTACCAAATACCTACAATATGCCAAGCATGATGCTATGCACTTGGCAAGGCCCTTCAGTATGTCCTCAAACCGTATAGCTTCATTTCTATTTCTCCCTGCTTCTCCCAAACAATTCAGTACTACAGCCATTAGAGGGGGCAGAGTCATGGGGGACCCAAAGCAGGGTGTCAGAGAGTCTGACACATAGGGAGACAAGGGCAGGGTATCAGCCAAAGTGGAGTGTAGAGGGGGACCTTGTGGGGTTAGGGGCATCACAGCCTAAACAGGATAATGAGGGTGACCACATGTGGGAGTGACCCAGAGCAGCAGGGCGAGGAGGTCATCCACTTGGAGGATATGCTCATATGGGGTGTCAGAACCCAAGAAAGATGAAGAAGGTCTAGAATAAAGAGCATGAATGGGATGGTAGGGCAGCTGAGATGGGAGACTGGTTACATATATAAGGACTGATGTCTCAAAAGCCTGAAAATGTTCCTCTCTGTTTATTCAAAAATCTCTATCTATAAAGCTATTAAAGAAGTAAGAGATTATTAGTTCAATGACATGAATGCTATATGTAAATAGGAGAAGGGTTTAATAAATAAATTATGGCATATTTATATAACAGAATATTATACTCTTTAAAATTATGTTTTAAAAGGGTATTTAGTGACATGGGAAAGTACTTTTACATGAAAACAGTATATTAAAAAACTAAATATAATATAATCCTAATTTTGTTGGGGAAAATTCACAATGTTAACAGTAGGATAATTGTGTGACTTCATTATACTTACCTGCATTTTCCACTTTTCATATTGCAGACATGTATTACTTTTAAACTATGATTGAAACATCTTTAAAAATATCAAGAGGACATGGAAGCTAGTATCATCTGAGTAGCATCACATATTAGGTACTGGGCTAGGTGGTTTTGAATACATCTTCTTATGGAAAAGTACTGTGATGGAGGGGGCAAGTCGTTAAGAAAGCAACTGCCACTTCTCAAAATCAATTTAAGTTTCATTATAAAAATAAATAAGGCTTTTCCTATGAGATATATAACAGAAATTTTCTGGGAAAGAGTTATATCTTAATAACAAAACTGTCAGAAATTCTAGTACTATAAAAGGGCAGATAGATAGATATCTACATCCTAGAATATCAAGGGAAAAAATGAGTTAAAGAAGCAAAATGCTAAAATATTTGAATTGCCCAAGAAAAGAACAACATTCCATACAGGACTCTTGTGGCAGAAGGGTAACTTAAATTGCATTAGGCGGTGATGAATGAATTCAACTGATTCACACAGGAAAGGGAGGGAATGGAAGGAAGGGAACCTGGCAAACAGCTCTGTGGTAGAACTGGGAGAACTCCAAGTTCTGGAAGAAGTCAAGGAGAGAAGGCCCTCATCAGCTCTTTGGCCTCTGTAGCAACCAGCAGGGGCTAGCCATATGGCAGAAGGAAGCAGCCATGGACTGTCTCTTCTGAATGCTCTCTTGGTATTCCCTTTTAGTCCTCAAGAGATTAAAAAGATTAACCCTTAGAGCTAGTGAGAGCTAGTGATACAGTGTAATATCGGGGGTCCTCAATAGCCCCCAAGTGTCAAGACCCCATCTTTAATTAGCAGCTATAATCTGTAACCTAAAGATTAAAAAGCAAGTATATAGTTGATTTAACATCTCTCATTTATACTTAAGAAAAATCATTAAATCACTAAGAATAAAGGACTGAAGTCCTGATATACTCTGAGGAGGACTTTAAAGGACCATATCTGTGTAATTTGATCCTATACATACCCCTCCTCCACAGTGATCCCAGGCTAGACAGATGACTCAAACTGAGCCAGTCAAATTCTCTCTGCATTCCAATGTGAGGTGAACAGGAGAAACAGAGATGGATGACTAATAGAGGTGAATAAAATTAATACAACAGAGCCCTACAGAGAAGTTTCTAGAAATTCTGAGGGGCCCAACATAGTCCTGGTTTGTCTTTCCTTCCCAGGTCTTGGCTGTCTGCTGTTGGCACAGTTTACGTGTGTAGTGAAAAGTAGAAGCAGAACACAGTGGTGTTTTTTCCTGGCCCAGCTTTAACGAGAACACTGCTGTTAATGCAAACCAACACCACTCTGCATAATTTATGAAGATTGTTTATTTTCCAATTTGCTGGTACATGGCAGTGTGTTCTCAGTGAATTTATTAATCAAGGTACTGTCCAATTAAAAACTTTCCCCAAGAAGTCATCTTGGCAAAGATAATTTAACTTCTACTTTTCTACTTAACCTAACCTTGCAGCATGAATTGTGAGAAGATCCCGCTAGTGAGGAAAAAAATATTATTAGTTGCCATTATTAATCATAGGAAAATAATTCAAATATGCCTTACTTTATCAATCAGAGGGTCAAAAACACATTACTCAGAGTGAATACTAGCGTTCTATTTAACAATCCTATAACATTAATTCCCAGGTGTTAAAGCTTTTACAGCCAAAACTATAAAATTTAACATTACGCAATTAATAATTATTTGAATTTTTCAATAAATGTTATTTCAACAATTAGAATGGAAATTATTCAA
This sequence comes from Kogia breviceps, assembly GCF_026419965.1. Taxonomy (NCBI): domain Eukaryota; kingdom Metazoa; phylum Chordata; class Mammalia; order Artiodactyla; family Physeteridae; genus Kogia; species Kogia breviceps. Next base: position 87,124,999 of record NC_081318.1, read on the forward strand.
CAAAATAGTTTAAAGAAATTATTAAACTATTTAAAATAGCTTTTTAAAAGCTATTCATTACTTAAAATAAACAGCTTAGTTTAAAAAAAATAAGGATTCATTTCTTTAGCTTCTAAATCATCAAAATACAGTGAAAGGCCAAATATAAACTCTACTTTGTCTTCACTTTACCACTAACAGTGCTGCACATATTTTATACATCAAGCTTAAGGAAAAAAACTACCCCCCGCCAAAAAAAAACCCTTCATCTTCTCACCTAGTCCAAGACAAGGCATTCAGTGACAACACAGATCATAATTCTCCTAGCCAAACACGCATTTACAAAAACTAACTTACTTAAATAACAATGACCAAAACCAAGCTAGTCAGGATACGTACAAGACTTCCAATAGACTAAGCAAATACATTTAAGCTAAAATGAGAGTTGTATGAATAAACAGTTACTGCATAACTGCCACTCCACTTATTGAGCAGTTGTTGCTCTGTCATGGATTACAGTCCAAGCATGAGACAAGATGCACAGGACATATTTAATGCCACCACCCACAACCACCTGAGAGCCCACAGCAAAGGGAAAGAAAAGTGGCAGAAGAAATAGGCCAGATTTGGATATCAGGTTGGGAGCAAAATCACTCTCAGTTAAGGGAGTGCAGATTCTGTAGCCTATTACAACTGGGTTTAAATTCTGGTTCCATCACGCATTCTCTATGTGACTGTGGGGAAACCACTAGACTTCTATGAATCTTAGTTTCCTCAGTTATAAATTCAGAACAATGGCAGTAATGCCTATTTCATAAGGTTGTTGTGATAATTAAATGCAGGTAACATACTTAGGACAGTATGTACCACATAGTAAGCATTCAATGAATGTCACCTGCTATTATTATTCAACTAGCTCAACAACCATGAAATAGGAAGCCTTGGGCCAATTATTTTACTTATACAATATCATTTAATCCTCATTTTTTTAAACATCTTTATTGGAGTAATCCTCATTTTTTAAAGAAAATTAAACAGACATAGAAAAGTTCAATAATTTGCCCAAAGTCACAAGACAGCAAATGAAAGAACCAGACTCAAACATACCATGTCTGACCACAAGGGCCCTGCTTTTTGTTTTTTTCTCCTGGTTGATTTTCAGGTTATTAAGACTCAGAGTATCTGTATGTGGTACAAATTCAAATTGTGTCAAAGTGAAAAGGAATGTTTATTTTTAAAACTCTCAGACTCTGTGTGAGAATTTTCTCAAAAAACATTCAGACTTATGGTTACCGATGGGGAAGGGTATGAGGGAGGGACGGACTGGGAGTGTGGGGTTAGCAGATGCAAACTATGACATTTAAAATGGATAAACAACAAGGTCCTACTGTATATCACAGGAAACTATATTCAATATCCTGTGATAAACCATAATGGAAAAGAATATAAAAAGAATATATATATAACTGAGTCATTTCACTGTACAACAGAAATTAACACAACATTGTAAATGAACTACACTTCAATTAAAAAAAAAATTTTAAGTCAACATTTTTACCCCCATTTTGAAGATGAGGAAATTGAGTCTCACAGAGGTTGAAATAACTTGCCCACGTCAGACAGCTTTTAAGATACAGAGTTTGGATCTCATTTACAGATACAGATACCCATAGGCTGGAGTTCCATTACACAGCACTACCTTCCAAGATAACTCTTAATTTTCTTTTCTCAAAATAATAGCAATCTGTGGAAACTACTATCTCTTAGTAGCAAAACCCATTTCAAATTACTTGTTTAGATAAGAATTAAGTAAACATACCACCTATTTCAGATATATCCATTCTTTGATTGCCAAGATTTGGGTTTTTTAATATTTATTTATTCATTCATTCATTCACTTCATTTATATATTTATTATCATCAATTTATTTATTTTGGCCCCGCCGGGTCCCAGTTGTGGCATGCGGAATCTTAGTTGCGGAACATGGACTTCTTAGTTGCAGCATGCGGGCTCTTAGTTGCGGCATGCACACGGGATCTAGTTCTCCGACAAGGGCTCAAACCCGGGCCCCCTGCACTGGGAGCGTAGAGTCTTACCCACTGGACCACCAGGGAAGGCCCAAGATTTGTTTCTAATCAATCACATTCCCAAGAATAGCTATCACTTTTCCTTTGTATTCATGATTGTAGTTTTTAAAAGTCCAATTTTATTGCTTTCTTTGCATGTAAGACTTAACGCAAACCTGGAAGAATGAGAAAAGATCCTACACCAAGGCACTTCGCTTCGGGTGAGGAAAAAAAAAAAGAAACATAAATATATATATTTAAAACATCTTCTCAACTGTATTGTTTAACCACTTTACTACTTTATAAGAGGTATGGGGCATGATTTACCCCCTAAACACAACTTGTTTTAGGTTTAAAGGTTCTGCCAACCTTGTAAATTCCCTGAACAGGGTTTCGTCAGTCTCGTAAAACCAAAGGAGCACATGAATAGGATAATTCCATAGAGATATTCTACTGTATCAAACTGTAGATTAAAATTATAATACCAAAATAATCAATTAAAAGAAATAACTATACAAATTAAACCACCAAGAGATGGCACTTCACAACCACTAAAATGTCTGTGATTTTAAAAGACATGGGGAGGGGGGGCTTCCATGGTGGCACAGTGGTTGAGAGTCCGTCTGCCAATGCAGGGGACACGGGTTCGTGCCACGATCCGGGAACATCCCACATGCCGCGGAGCGGCTGGGCCCGTGAGCCATGGCCGCTGAGCCTGCGCGTCTGGAGCCTGTGCTCCGCAACGGGAGAGGCCACGACAGTGAGAGGCCCGTGTACCGCAAAAAAAAAAAAAAAAAAGACATGGGACTTCCCTGGAGGTCCAGTGGTTAAGACTCCACGCTTCCACTGATGGGAGCACAGGTTCGATCCCGTTCAGGGAATTAAGATCCCACATGCCGCACGGCTCAGCCAAAGAAAAAACAAAGACAGACAATAACAGGTTTTGGCAAGGATGTGCAGAAACTAAAAATCCTCATATAATGCTTGTGGGAATGTAAAATGAAGCAGTCACTTTGGAAAACAGTTTGGCAGTTATGACCTGGTAATTCCACTCCTAGTTATTATCCCAAGATAAATGAAAATGTATGTCCATATGAAGATATGTACGTGAATGTTTATACCTGCACCATTCATAAGTCAAAAAGTGGAAACAATCCAAATGTCCATCAACTGTGAATAAACAAAATCTGGTACACCTATACAATGGGATTCTACTCAGCAATAAAAAGGAATGGAGTACTCACACATGCTACAACAGGAGTGAAACTCAGAAACAGCATGTTAAGTAAAGAAGCAAGACCCTAATGGCAGAAAAGGCAAATCTGTAAGATACAAAAAGTAGATTAGCGGCTTCGTGGTGGTGGGGATGGGATGGAGGAGTGACTACAAACGAGCAATACATTTTTTTTGGGAATGAGAGAAATGTTCTGAAATTAGACTGTGGGGATGGTTGTACAATACCATAAATTTAGTAAGAATTGTTGAATTGTACACTTAAAACAAGTGAATTTTATCACTTTTAAGTTACATGTCAATAAAGCTCTTTTGTAAAAAAGTAATAGCTATGTTTTTGTAAAATTTCTTTAAATAAAATAACATGACAAGCAATTAAAGGAAAAAAATACATACATATAGTCAGAATTTGGAATGAAAAGAATTTTCCATTAAGTTTTGACTCCTAGCAGGCTTTCCATCCCTATACCTAGAAGACTGCTTCTGCTTTGTGTGTGTGTGTGTGTGTGTGTGTATATTCTAGATTATTAATTTTAATATTGCCCTAATATTAACTTGAATATTTACAGGATTTACTTCCCAAAGGATTTGAGATATCAAAACCTTATGTAGTGAAAATTATAGTTCACTGTAACTAAGAAAATGTTACTCTAAAGAAATTGTCTACGCTATACAAATAGCTGCTAAATTTATATTTTTTGGAATTTCAGGATTCCTCTGAAAATATGTATATGTATATGAAACTTGTTTGAAATTATTAAATTTCCCATTTTCTAGAAAACTCTCCCCCAATCCTTCCACTCAGGAAATCATGTAATAATAACATCAGTATCAGGAGTATTGTTTGAAAAATAATACACATATGAAAATTATGGGAAACTTGAAAGTAAAAGTGAAAAAAGTGTTGGCATTGGGTCATATTCATTGAAAAAAACCTTTTACATCATGCAAGATGTCAATAAGAGGTATCTATCTTTAAAATAACACCTACACTGTAGCATGAACTAACTGGGACCCTAACATGGATGAAAGGCCCCACCCCTGGTTACCTAAAGATATTACCTGCCAGTTGAGGCAGTTAATACTATTAATAATAATAACAACAAGAAAGAGCATTTGATATTATTTATCAAATGCCAGACACACTTTCCATGTACTAACTTAATAAATCCTCACAATTCTATGAAGTAGATACTATTGCTATCCTTATTTTATAGTTACAAAAATTTAGGTTGTACAAATTTTAACAGTAAGTAGCAGAATATAGGAATTCAAAACCAGATGGACTGGCTCCACAAATGAGGTCTTACACATCAGTAATTTCATTCACATCCTTACACAAAAACCACCCTTTTGCCTTGGCTCTCATCACTAAGAAGTATCTGGGAAGGGTGGCATTTAACCCCTAATCATTTTCAGATACTTCTGTCTCTACTGACTCTCCATGGCTGCCTTGCCAGCTGGGAAGTTGTCAGCCCTATTAAGAAAGCAAATGAACCCAAGCACCTATGGTCAGCTAATCTGTGACAAAGGAGGCAAGAATATACAATGGAGAAAAGACAGTCTCTTCTGTAAGTGGTGCTGGGAAAACTAGACAGCTACATGTAAAAGAATGAAATTAGAACACTCCCTAACACCACACACAAAAATAAACTCAAAATGGATTAAAGACCTAAATATAAGGCCAGACTCTACAAAACTCTTAGAGGAAAACATAAGCAGAACACTCTTTGACATAAATCTCAGCAAGATCTTTTTTGACCCACCTCCTAGAGTAATGAAAATAAAAACAAAAATAAACAAATGAGACCTAATTAACTTAAAAGCTTTTGCACAGCAAAGGAAACTGTAAGCAACATGAAAAGACAACCCTCAGAATGGGAGAAAATATTTTCAAGTGAAGCAACGGACAAAGGATTAATCTCCAAAATATACAAAAGCTCATGCAGCTCAATATCAAAAAAAACAAACAATCAAAAATTGGGTGGGGCTTCCCTGGTGGCGCAGTGGTTGAGAATCCGCCTGCCGATGTAGGAGACACAGGTTCGTGCCCTGGTCCGGGAAGATCCCACATGCCGCGGAGCAACTAAGCCCGTGAGCCATGGCCGCTGGGCCTGCATGTCCGGAGCCTGTGCTCCGCAGCGGGAGAGGCCACAACAGTGAGAGGCCCGCATACCGCAAAAAAAAAAAAAAAAAAAAAATTGGGTGCAAGAGCTAAATAGACATTTCTCCAAAGAAGACATACAGATGGCCAAGAGGAACATGAAAAGATGCTCAACATCACTAATTATTAGAGAAATGCAGATCAAAACAACAATGAAGTATCACCTTACATCAGTCAGAATGGCCATTGTCAAAAAATCTACAAACAATGAATGCTGGAGAGGATTCCCTCCTACACTGTTGGTGGGAATGTGAATTGGTACAGCCACTATGAAAAACAGTATGGAGGCTCCTCAAAAAACTAAAAATAGAACTAACATGTGACCCAGCAATCCCACTCCTGGGCATATACCTGGAGAAAACCATAATTCAAAAAGACACATGCACCCCAATGTTCATTGCAGCACTATTTACAATAGCCAGGACTGGAAGCAACCTAAATGTCCATCAACAGAGGAATGGATAAAGAAGATGTGGTACATACATACAATGGAATATTACTCAGCCATAAAAAGGAATGAAACAGTGCCATTTGCAGAGACGTGGGTAGACCTAGAGACTGTCATAGAGTGAAGTCAGAAAGAGAAAAACAAATACCATATAATATCGCTTCTATGTGGAATCTAGAAAAATCGTACAGATGAACTTATTTGCAAAGCAGAAAAAGAGACACAGATGTAGAGAACAAACTTACGGATACCAAGGGGGGAAGGGGAGGAATGAATTGGGAGACTGGAATTGACATATATACACTACTACATATAAAATAGATAACTAAAGAGAACCTACTGTATAGCACAGGGAACTCTACTCAGTGCTCTGTGGTGACCTAAATGGGAAGGAAATCTAAAAAAGAGGGGCTATATGTATACATATAACTGATTCACTTTGATGTACAGCAGAAACTAACACAACACTGTAAAGCAACTATACTCCAATAAAAAATAAATAAATAAATAAAATATTGATTTCTCAGCACAAAAAAAAGAAAGGAAATGAGAATATACAAAACTCTTCCTGAAGTACAATCTACTACTAAAGTAGTAAAGTACTTCCTGAAGTACTCTACTACTAAAAATATGTAAAACAGTTAATATTATTAGTAATCACAGGGTAACTTTAAGGATTAAATGTGCTAATACATATTGAGCTAAAAACATTAACAGACATCTAAGAGCTCAATAAATGTTAGCTATTATGTCATTTTGATGAATTACCTAATCTTCCGTTTCCTTAATAATGCAGCATGGGACAAGGAAGGAAGGTATATGCCTTATTTGCATTATTTTAATATTTATCATAAGATATACTCTGGTTTATTATTCTAAAACATAACCCTGACTAACTGATACATACATATTATGAATCAAGACTACGGTACCTTCCTTGTTTACATATTTCTAACAGTTTACTATAAATAGCATGAAAAGCTGTATCATATTTTTAAAGCAATTTAAATGCCAAGAGTATTAACATAACTTGGTTATATAAATACATTTGTATTTTAGAAAATATCTAACATATTACTGCTGCACATTCAATCATTTGAAATAAAAAATGAGATCATGAAACATCTAAGTTATTCAAAATCAAACACATTAAACTGTTTAGCTTCCTTCCACTTACCTATATAAGGTAAAATGAATATGGAGAAAAAGTTAAGATAACTTGCTCCTGGGTGCTCAGTCCAGATTCCCCAGAATTAGAATCTGAGGGACCTGGACCACTATCATCATTGGGCAAGAAAAGGTTTGCTCTGATTCCAAGAATCTAGGTAGCCAAAATTGCTACTGAGAGGATTACAGGTATGCCTACAGAAGTTATACTGTTCATCGTCACTATGTAGAATTAGGTAAAACTGTGCAGAGGAAGAAATTAACCATTTATCCAGATAGTACTTTAGACTGGGCTAAAGTACTAATTTTTGGTAAGCGCTCTGGAAAGCATCTGCAATCTTATACTGTACATACTAGTGCTATATATATTCTTATACTGATGAGACAACTGAGGCTGTCAGAAAGTTCTGCACCTAGTATTTGGGGGCAGAAACCCAAATTCTGACTTACAACGCCATGCCTTTTCCACTGCACGACACTCTTTTATATAACTTGGCCAGCATTTTCCTAAGTATGTTCCACAGATACTCAGGGGGAAAAATTAAGTCAAATAAACTGAGAAATGATGTTTCTTCTATTTGCCTCATAGGTAGTAACACTGCACATTATTCAAACTATGAAATTCTGTAATCATTAAACTTGTTTACCTTCGTCTAACTCAATATTTTCCAAACTAATCTGACCATAAAAATCCCTCTATTCTAATAACACCTATTAACATCATGCAGAAAACACTTTGGGAAATGTTACTATAGGCTAAAGTATTATGTTTAATACTTAATGTAATAGATATTCAGCATACAGAGACTTTCATATTTACTACTAAATAAATTAAATCACTCAAAATAAGTGTCTACCTTGGTACAAGGCACATCATAGGCATTCACTATAATAATGAAGAACTACATAAACCAAAAGTTTAATGTAACCATTGTCTCCTGACAGCACTGTTATCAAAGCAGCAAAATTTACCAAGTACTAAATATAAGGTAAGGCACTGAAATAAAAAATGGAGATACAAATATAACAATTCCTTCCCTTACCCATTAGCAGGGGGAATTAATTATACTGCAAGTAAAACTGTGATAAGCACTAGAATAAACAAACTACCACTGTAACACAGAGATAGAAAAATAATTGAATTTATACGAATACTATTAGCCATGCCAAAGAGACTCAGAAGCCAATCTGAATAACCTCCTACTGGCAAGACAACAATCTGAGCATCAATAACTGCAACAGGTTGAAACACATCCAATATCTTTAAAGCCAAGAGTTCACAATGATAATTAAAAACAGACAAAGAACAGTGTTCACTGCTGGAAGATGCTAGGTAAGTATCACATTACTTTGCAAAGCTGTAAAAAGAAAGAAGAAAATAAAAAGCACTATACTACTGCCATGAAGAGAGCACACACAACTTTTCTATATGAGCTCTGGCAGCAGACACCTAATCCAGTCTCCACAGGATTATGAAAGATGTCCTTGAGAGGAAGATACTAGCTTTGCCTTTTAAGGACCAACTTGAGTTAGTTTAAAAGAAAAAAAAAAAAAAAAAAAACCCACAAGTGGGCACCCAAGCAATAAGGTGAAAACAGTATGGGGAGACTTCAAAAAGTTTTATTTGTTGGAGAGAGGTAGAATTAGTTCAGTACAAGTTGAAGGCTGGAAGAGGCTAGAAAGGTAACTGAAATTAGATTTTTTTTTTAATCTTTAAAAGTTCTGTGAAGAAATGTGAGTTTATACCATATGTGAGAAGTCTTTGAAGAGTGTTATTAAATATGTAAGTCAAAAAATCAAATTTTTATTTAAGATAAATCACTGGTGGCTGTAAGGAGGAAATATTTAACTGGACAAGAATTAAGAAACAATGAAGGAAAGGAGATTACAGCAAATTTGAGAAATATTTAGGAAATCAAACTAGTGACAGAATGATAACTGAAAGAACAAATTTATTTATTTTTTGTTTGTTTAGAGCCTAGAGATCTTTTTTTTTTAATATGTTGAAGGAATCATCTTTATGGAAAAAAACCTAAAACTATGCAGTGTGAAAACCATTCTTGGAAATCCTGAGCTAGGAGTAACCATAAACCTAAAGTATGAAATAACAGCCTTTCAGAACTGAGAAAAACCTTAGTGACCTTGAACTCAGACTCCATACCTTCTTCGAGGTTAAACGATGTGCTAATTATTTGCACAATTAAAAGCCAGCTTTAAATTCCTGTCTTGACTTCCCTGGTGGCGCAGTAGTTAAGAATCTGCCTGCCAATGCATGGGACACAGTTTCGAGCCCTGGTCCAAGAAGATCCCACATGCCACGGAGCAACTAAGCCCGTGGGCCACAACTACTGAGCCTGTTCACTAGAGCCTGCGGTCCACAACTACTAAGTCCGTGTGCTACAACTACTGAAGCCCACGCGCCTAGAGCCTGTGCTCTGCAACAAGAGAAGCCACAGTGATGAGAAGCGCCAGCAACAAAACGAAAAGCAGCCCCTGCTTGCAGTAACTAGAGAAAGCCTGCGGGCAGCAATGAAGACACAATGTAGCCAAATAAATAAATTTTAAAAAATTCCTGTCTTGAATTTCTCAGTTGTTTTCTAATCCTTTACTATGGTTAATTCACTTTTAATGCTTATGGGAAAAAAAAAAAACTCTAATATTTTATAGCCACCACTGCAACCCTGCCTTGGATTGTAGGATATCCTGAGATACACTGTTACATAGCTAATGATACAATTTATATCTTTCATTCTTTTTTTCCCCACATCTTTATTGAAGAATAAATGCTTTACAATGTTGTGTTAGTTTCTGCTGTACAACAAAGTGAATCAACTATATGTATACATATGTTCCCTTATCCCCTCCCTCTTGAGCCTCCCTCCCACCCTCCCCATCCCATTGTTATAGGTCGTTGTCACAAAGCACCAAGCTGATCTCCCTGTGCTATGCAGCAGCTTCCCACTAGCCATCCATTTTACATTTGGTAGTGTATATAAGTCCATGCCACTCTCACTTCATCCCAGCTTCCCCCCATCCCCGCACCATGTGCCCTCAAGTCTGTTCTCTACGCCTGTGTCTTTTTTGTTTTGTTTTGTTTTTTTGTGGTACGCGGGCCTCTCACCTCTGTGGCCTCTCCGGTTGCGGAGCGCAGGCTCAGCGGCCATGGCTCACGGGCCCAGCCGCTCTGCGGCATGTGGGATCTTCCCAGACCGGGGCACGAACCCGTGTTCCCTGCAACAGCAGGCAGACTCTCAACCACTGAGCCACCAGGGAAGCCCTACGTCTGTGTCTTTATTCCTGCCTTGCCACTAGGTTCATCAGTACCACTTTTTAAAATTCCATATACATGTGTTAGCATATAGTATTTGTTTTTCTCTTTCTGACTTACTTCACTCTGTATGACAGATCCTAGGTCCATCCACCTCACTACAAATAACTCAATTTCATTCCTTTTTATGTCTAATATTCCATTGTATATATGTGCCACATCTTCTTTATCCAGTCATCTGCTAGTGGACATTTAGGTTGCTTCCATGTCCCCGCTATTGTAAATAATGCTGCAATGAACAACATGGTAAATGTATCTTTTTGAATTATGGTTTTCTCAGGGTATATGCCCAGTAGTGGGATTGCTGGATCATATGGTAATTCTATTTTTAGCTTTTTAAGGAACCTCCATACTGTTCTCCACAGTGGCTGTATCAATCTACATTCCCACCAACAGTGCAGGAGGGTTCCCTTTTCTCCACACCCTCTCCAGCATTTACTGTTTGTAGATTTTTTTGATGGTGGCCATTCTGAGCAGTGTGAGGTGATACCTCATTGTGGTTTTGCTTTGCATTTGAAAGAACAGATTTAGATGGAACTTTACATGAGCTCCCATAGTACTTTAAAGATAACTTTGTTGTTGCACTTACCATAAAGTATAACCATTTTCTGTTTGAATTTTGGTTTCCCCATGATGCAGAGCTGCTTTAAGATAAGCACTCAGTGTCCAAATAATAGGTCCATAATAAATGTTATTTAAATGTAGATGGGTGCAAATTGTAACAGAAAATTATTTTTTTGTGGAGAGAGGGGAAGTCTTGGTTTGAAAAAAAAAAAAAAAAGCCTTTAATTCTAAAAGTCAAACTGTACTGATAAAACGAAATGTATTGAGTTTTCCCTGTATGAAGTCAATGTAATGAAGCTTCACTAACAATTTTTCCTAGTTTTCTACCAGTAAATAAAAATGAACCACATAAAGTGTTAAGTGGCCACAAAGCAGTAATTTAAAATATATCCTTCTGTCTACCATTTTGAGATTGGAAAAATAAGACTTCGTTCTCTGATTCCCCGAAACTCTAAAAGAATTAAATTTTAATAAGGCTACCTTACTAACTTCTTCTTTATATACTGTCTTTTACCTGTTTAGAGTTATGCACCAATCCACTTCTCCACAAACTAGTTAACCAGAACTCTTTATCTATAATTCTAATCCCATCATAGGGAGTGGAGGGAAAAGACACCAAACACAGAAAGCAAACTAAAGCAATATTTCACTTTAAATGACCAAGTATAATATCTCCTAATAAGGATATTAATTGGGGGCAAAAAATCAAATAGGAAATTTTAAGGCTATATACTCTCTCCAGCATTTTATTCTTGAATCAATCCTTGGTATTGAATTAACAGCTTTCTTTTGAAAAACTCTATGGGCCATTTGGCAAAAAGCAATTTCGTTTGTAAGTTACCCTGTTAAACAGCATTTATAAATGTCATTCTTTGTGGAACTACAAACACACAGCAGGTTAACACCAGTGTTGTAGATACTTTCAGGCCTTGTAAAAGCTGGTACATTTGCCTAATTTTAGGCTGCCAATGGCAACCTACCAACTTATTTCACCACTATGTCTGTTACCATGGTTGAAGATATACTGACTGCAAGATATTTGGAATATAACTGGCAAACATTATATCCTTGACAAACATTTCTAGTTTAAATCTACTCATCAGAAAATGAAAAAGATTAGAGACTAGTTTTCCAGTATGTCATAAAATATTTTTCTTCCCAACTCCTAACAGGTATAAGAAGCTTTATTTATTGAAGAACTTAAACTCTCTTGAAATAACATCGTTTCCTGGATCTCCTCATAACCTGTTGTAAACAACTACTTTAATCTTTAGGCACTGTATCTAGCAACTGCTATAGGCAAATGCATGTTTCCTCTTAAAGGAATAACTATTCCATGTATCAAAAAAAAAGTCATAAGCAAATAAGAGAACTGCAGCATTTCAAAGAAGTTATGTACTGGGCTTCCCTGGTGGCGCAGTGGTTGAGAATCCGCCTGCCAATGCAGGGGACACGGGTTTGTGCCCTGGTCTGGGAAGATCCCACATGCTGCAGATCGGCTGGGCCCGTGAGCCATGGCCACTAAGCCTGTGCGCCCAGAGCCTGGGCTCCACAATGGGAGAGGCCACAACAGTGAGAGGCCCGTATACCACACACACACACACACACAAAGTTATGTACTATGTAGATATTCCTAGTTCTAGCATACCAAAATATCTGCAAAACAAAACCAAAAACCTTCTATCGCCAAATAACTTTTAAAGAGGACAAACATAAAATACTAAGCATTTGGCTGTTTATGTAGTCACAGTGTCTGAACACGGTGAAAGGTACCTCAAAAACTTTAATAATAAAGAATTTTCTACTAATATTGTTTTTGTGAACCCAGTACTTTTATGCTCAAGAGTACTAAATATGGATCTGCTTGGAGTCTGTAAACATTACTGTGTAGCAGCCTGGGAGGACTTTGCTAGGGAACAGTGCAGGGTATTTTTCTATTTTTCCATTTTCTTTACCCATGGGAGTTGACTCTACTATCTCAGTTAAGTACAGGTACAGCTTGTTCACAAAGTGAAATTCTATTAACTCGTGGTACAGTTTACAAATCTCTAGACTAGGTAAAGACAAACAAATAAAAACAAGACCTGTTGAGTTCCCTTATTTCTCAGGGTCTCAGTTTCCCCATATGTGTAATAAAGATACTAGTAAGGTTAATTTCTAAGGTACCTTTCCCTCCCTACATTTCTGATTCCTAAGTAATAAGATTTTAGCACAAGGCAACCTCAAATGACAGCCTCAGGCAAAAAAAAAAAAAAAAAAAAAAAGAAAGAAAGAAATGAGGGTTTCTGAGTCACTGAAAGAGCTGTCAGCAAAAACAGTTCATTGGAATACTTGAATTTTTACCCAAGGAGAAGTTCCCTGAGCCTTCTCTCAGGTTTTGCTTCAGAGCAGTCATCCTTCGGTATCCACAGGGGATTGGTTCCAGCACCCCCAAATCCATGGATGCTTAAGTCCCTTATATAATGGGTATAGTATTGGGTTGGTCAAAAAGTGCCATTAGTTGTTTTTAAAAAATAATTTTAGGGGCTTCCCTGGTGGCGCAGTGGTTGAGAATCCGCCTGCCGATGCAGGAGACACGGGTTCGTGCCCTGGTCCGGGAAGATCCCACATGCCGCGGAGCAACTAAGCCCGTGAGCCATGGCCGCTGGGCCTGTGCGTCCGGAGCCTGTGCTCCACAACGGGAGAGGCCACAACAGTGAGAGGCCCGCATAACGCAAAAAAAAAAAAATAATAATAATAATAATAATTTTATTTATTTATTTTTGGCTGTGTTTTGTCTTTGTTGCTGCAGGAGGGCTTTCTCTAGTTGCGGTGCGCAGGCTTCTCATTGTAGTGGCTTCTCTTGTTGCAGAGCACGGGCTCTAGGCGCGCAGGCTTCTGTTGTGGCATGCGTGCTCAGTAGTTCTGGCTCGCGGGCATAGTTGCTCCGTGGCATGTGGGACCTTCCCTGACGAGGGATCGAACCCGTGTCCCCTGCACTGGCAGGCGGATTCTTAACCACTGCACCACCAGGGAAGTCCCTAGCTTTTAAGTAAAGATAAAAGACACATTTTTCATCTTCACCAAGAACTTCATTGCACAAGCTATTCACCGTTTTGTTCCACTACCTTCTACCATTTTTCAGGCAACTTCATAATTCCATATTCCCAAAACTTTTTATCTTTTTGAGCAAAGAACTGTTCCAGGTGCCTTTTACAGTCTTCAAGGGAACTGAATTTTTTTCCATTAAGATAATTTTGTAAAGACTGAAATAAATGGAAATCCCAAGGTGCAATGGCTGATGAATACGGTGGATGAATCAGAACTTCCCAGCCAAGCTGTAACAGTTTTTGCCTGGTCATCAAAGAAACACGCAGTCTTGCGTTATCCTGATGGAAGATGATACGTTTTCTGTTAACTAATTCTGGATGCTTTTCGTCGAGTGCTGCTTTCAGTTGGTCTAATTAGGAGCAATACTTGTTGGCATTAATTGTTCGGTTTTCCGGAAGGAGCTCATAATAGAGGACTCCCTTCCAACCCCACCATATACACAACATCACCTTCCTTGGATGAAGACAGACCTTCGGTGTGATTGGTGGTGGTTCATTTCGCTTGCCCCACAATCTCTTCCGTTCCATATTATTATACAGTATCCACTTTTCATTGCCCGTCACGATTTTTTTAAAAACTGGAACGTTTTCATTACGTTTAAGTAGAGAAGAGCATGTGGAAATACAGTCAAGGTTTTTTTCGCTTAACTTATGTGGAGCCCAAACATCAAAGCGATTAACATAACTAAGCTGGTGCAAATGATTTTCAACACTTGATTTGGATATTTTGAGTATGTTGGCTATTTCCCACATGGTATAACGTCGATTGTTCTCAATTAATGTCTCAATTTGATCACTATCAACTTCAGCTGCTGTACCCGAGTGTGGAACAACATCCAGTGAGAAATCTCCAGCATAACATTTCGCAAACCACTTTTGACACGTTCGATCAGTCACGGCACCTTCTCCATGCACTGCACAAATCTTTTTTTGCATTTCAGTTGCATTTTTACCTTTCTTGAAACAATAAAGTATAATATGCCAAAAACATTGCTTTTTTCTTCCAACTTCAACATTAAAATGGCTACCCAACAATTCACCAATTTTGATAAGTTTTTTTAAAATGCACACTGATATGACAGCTGTCACAATACAATCTAACAAAACTGGTTCAAATGAAGTTAAAGACAACTAAGCGCTACTAGAGCCATCTTACGTTAAAAATGGGATGAACTTTTTGGCCAATCCAACATTTGAATAAAACCTATGCACAGCCTCCCGTATACTTTAAATCCTCTCTAGATTACTTACAATACTTAATACAATGTAAAATGCTATGTAAGTTGTTGCTGGTGCTTGGCAAAATCACATTTTGCTTTTTGGAACTTTCTGAAAATTTTTTTCTGAACATCTTTGATCTGAGGTTTGTTGAATCCGTGGATGCACAAGCTGGGGATGTGGAGAGCCCATGGTAATTAATTGACCTACAATTTTACTAACTGATTAAACAAATGGGAATAAGGCCGAAGAAGTGAAAATTCACGGCAAAGAAGCACAGGTAAACCACAATGTATTATAAACCAAAGCCACTATTAACAGACAATAACAACTACGGATCAGGAAAATAACAGAAAATGGTCATTTCTATTCCATTTGCAGTTAAAGAACTTTGGATAGAGGCAAAATTTTTTTAAAGTTTGGTTACTTAAAGAAAGATACCCAGCACAAGCACTGAAATTGAAACTGTGATTCAAAATCTTCCAACAAACAAAAGTCCAGGACCAGATGGCTTCACAGGCGAATTCTATCAAACATTTAGAGAAGAGCTAACACCTATCCTTCTCAAACTCTTCCAAAAGACAGCAGAGGGAGAAACACTCCCAAACTCATTCTATGAGGCCACCATCACCCTGATACCAAAACCAGACAAAGATGTCACAAAGAAAGAAAACTACAGGCCAATATCACTGATGAACATAGATGCAAAAATCCTCAACAAAATACTAGCAAACAGAATCCAACAGCACATTAAAAGGATCATACGCCACGATCAAGTGGGGTTTATCCCAGGAATGCAAGGATTCTTCAATATACGCAAATCAATCAACGTGATACACCATATCAACAAACTGAAGGAGAAAAACCATATGATCATCTCAATAGATGCAGAGAAAGCTTTTGACAAAATTCAACACCCATTAATGATAAAAACCCTGCAGAAAGTAGGCATAGAGGAAACTTTCCTCAACATAATAAAGGCCATATATGACAAACCCACAGCCAGCATCATTCTCAATGGTGAAAAACTGAAGCCATTTCCACTAAGATCAGGAACAAGACAAGGTTGCGTACTCTCACCACTCTTATTCAACATAGTTTTGGAATTTCTAGCCACAGCAATCAGAGAAGAAATAAAAGGAATCCAAATCAGAAAAGAAGAAATAAAGCTGTCACTGTTTGCAGATGACATGATACTATACATAGAGAATCCTAAGGAGGCTACCAGAAAACTACTAGAGCTACTCAATGAATTTGGTAAAGTAGCAGGATACAAAATTAATGCACAGAAATCTCTGGCATTCTTATACACTAATGATGAAAAATCTGAGAGGGAAATTAAGAAAACACTCCCATTTACCATTGCAACAAAAAGAATAAAATATCTAGGAAAAAACTTACCTAAGGAGACAAAAGACCTGTATGTAGAAAATTATAAGACACTGATGAAAGAAATTAAAGATGATACAAATAGATGGAGAAATATACCATGTTCTTGGATTGGAAGAATCAACACTGTGAAAATGACTCTACTACCCAAAGCAATCTACAGATTCAATGCAACCCCTATCAAACTACCACTGGCATTTTTTACAGAACTAGAACAAAAAATTTCACAATTTGTATGGAAACACAAAAGACCCCGAATAGCCAAAACAATACTGAGAACGAAAAATGGAGCTGGAGGAATCAGGCTCCCTGACTTCAGACTCTACTACAAGGCTACAGTAATCAAGACAGTACGGTACTGGCACAAAAACAGAAATATAGATCAATGGAACGGGATAGAAAGCCCAGAGATAAACCCACACACATATGGTCACCTTATCTTTGATAAAGGAGGGAAGAACACACAGTGGAGAAAAGACAGACTCTTCAATAAGTGGTGCTGGGAAAACTGGACAGGTACATGTAAAAGTATGAAATTAGAACACTCCCTAACACCATACACAAAAATAAACTCAAAATGGGTTAAAGACCTACATGTAAGGCCTGACGCTATCAGACTCTTAGAGGAAAACATAGGCACAACACTCTATGACATAAATCACAGCAAAATCCTTTTTGACCCACCTCTTAGAGAAATGGAAATAAAAACAAAAATAAACAAATGGGACCTAACGCAACTTAAAAGCTTTTGCACAGCAAAGGATACCATAAACAAGACCAAAAGACAACCCTCAGAATGGGAGAAAATAGTTGCAAATGAAGAAAATGACAAAGGATTAATCTCCAAAATTTATAAGCAACTCATGCAGCTCAATAAAAAAAAGCAAACAACCCAATCCAAAAACAGACATTTCGCCAAAGAAGATATACAGATTGCCAATAAACACATGAAAGAATGCTCAACATCATTAATCATTAGAGAAATGCATATCAAAACTACAATGAGGTATCATCTCACACTGGTCAGAATGGCCATCATCAAAAACTCTAGAAACAATAAATGCTGTAGAGGTTGTGGAGAAAAGGAAACACTCTTGCACTGCTGGGGGGAATGTAAATTGATACAGCCACTATGGAGAACAGTATGGAGGTTCCTTAAGAAACTACAAATAGAACTACCATACGATCCCACAATCCCACTACTGGGCATATATCCTGAGAAAACCATAATTCAAAAAGAGTCATGTACCACAATGTTCACTGCAGCTCTATTTACAATAGCCAGGACATGGAAGCAACCTAAGTGTCCATCAACAGATGAATGGATAAAGAAGATGTGGCATATATATACAATGGAATATTACTCAGCCATAAAAAGAAATGAAACTGAGTTATTTGTAATGAAGTGGATAGACCTGGAGTCTGTCATACAGAGTGAAGTTAAGTCAGAAGGAGAAAAACAAATACCGTATGCTAACACATATATATGGAATCTAAGAAAAAAAAATGTCACAAAGAGACTAGGGGTAGGACGGGAATAAAACACAGACCTACTAGAGCATGGATTTGAGGATATGGGGAGGGGGAAGGGTAAGCTGTGACAAAGTGAGAGAGTGGCATGGACATATATACACTACCAAATGTAAAATAGATAGCTAGTGGGAAGCAGCCGCATAGCACAGGGAGATCAGCTCAGTGCTTTGTGACCACCTAGAGGGGTGGGATTGGGAGGGTGGGAGGGAGGCAGAGGCAAGAGGGAAGAGATATGGGAACATATGTTTATGTATAACTGATTCACTTTGTTGTAAAGCAGAAACTAACACACCATTGTAAAACAGTTATACTCCAATAAAGATGTTAAAAAAAAAAAAAGAAAGATACCCAGAAAATTCATCAAATAATATTGTGCATTCCTCACAATTGCTATGTAAAATTTTAGGTGGTATTAAACTTAAGAAACTCTCTGTCCTTCTACTTATTTATTCTATCTACTTTTTAATGCATCATTTATTTTGTTCCTTCCTAAAATACCTCTCCTTAACCATGAAAAAAAGAACTTCAATTGATCTCAGATAAAGAATGACATTTTCTGAGAAAAAAAATTATTTGTGCTAGAAATTAAAGCAAAAGGTGAAGGAGAGAGCAACTAAATGCAAATACAGAATTATCAAATATACGGCAGAAAACTGACCACTACTTCTGATGGTGTTTTTCTATTTTAACAGATATAGAAATGTTCAATTTAGAAGAACTATTAACCAAAACCTTTAATTATCCAAATTTTTATTAATAACAATGCTCCATATTTAGCAAGAGGGAACAGAAGAGAAAGCACAGAAACAGAGTGAGGAAGGCAATGTGAAGTTGAAGGCAGAGGCTGAAATAATGCATCTACAAGCCAAGGAACACTAAGGATTGTGTTTCCACAGAAGCTAGAAGAGAAGCACGGGACAGTTTCTCCCCAGGAGCCTCCCTACAGAAGGAACCAACCATGCTGACACTGTGATTTTGGACTGCTGGCCACCTGAACCACGGGAAAAAATACATCTCTGTTGTTTTAAGCCACCCAGTTTGTGGTCATTTGTTATAAAAGCCTTAGAAATCTTATACAACTTCTTATATCTTGATATAGCCACCGAGTTAATCCATTTCATTACCACAATAAATCAAACCATGAAAATATATATGGAAGCACTCTGAAAAATAGATGCTATTTAAATATGTGGTGGTACTAAACATCTTCATTATCATCATCATCATCCAATCATTAATGTTGTTAAATCAACCCCTATGTAAATATAATACTAATTATATCTTTCTTTAAAAAAAGATTTAGGGACTTCCCTGGTGGCACAGTGGTTAAGACTCCACTCACCTAATGCAAGGGCCCCGGGTTCAGTCCCTGCTCAGGGAACTAGATCCCACATGCATGCCGCAACTAAGAAGTCGGCAAGCCGCAACTAAGGAGCCCCTGAGCTGCAACTAAGGATCACACGTGCCACAACTAAGGAGCCCGTGAGCCGCAATTAAGGAGCCTGCCTGCCGCAACTAAGATCCAGTGTAACCAAATACATAAATTAATTATATATATATTTTTTGAAAAAGATGTATACCGCTCCAAACACTCTCACATCAGAAATCATCTTTTTAAAAAAAAAAAAACCTCTGAATATCCATGTAAAGTGCAGACAGTAAACCATTTTACTATAGGGGTCAGACAGGTGACATAAATGTGAGGTGAGGTCGGTCCAAGTACACATGTCCTTACCATTAGGAATGTAGCAAACTAGACAGCACATCCCCCAAATTCAGATTTTTGTCTGAAATGTTCTGATCTTTCAATGCTGACCTGATTTTTAAAAACTGAGCCAACTAAGCCAAAACCATCTCCAAGTCCTGTATGGCCCTATGGTTCTCCAGGTTTCTCCCTCCAACGTAAATAAAGCGCTAAGCCCAGTGTTTGACACCCAGTAAATCCACAAGAAGCACTAGGTGTTATTATAACAATGGTCTATTATCACTGCTGACCTTTGTGAGAGCACTTCCAGCAGAGCAGAGGCAGAAGCCAGACTACAGCGACTTGAGGACCGATGGCTAAAGTGGCAGTAGTCTTGGCACAGTCTTTTCTAATTGGAAGTTGAGGAGTAGTAAGAGGGGATGAGCAAGGACAGAAGCTGAAAGGGGACTATAGGAACATAAACACTCTTCATTAAGGTCGATCTACAGATTAAATGAAGAGCTCTTTTAAACATTCAAAAAAAACTTTTCAAATTAAACAACTGAATTTTATAAAAGTTTCTTCAGTGTGTTTTTCAAAGCAACTTTAGTACAGGAGAAAAGAGTGGTCTGAAAGTCAGCAGATCTGAGTTTTGTTTTATCATTAATTCATGACTATGATCAAGTTATTAGATCTACATGTATCAGGTTTCTCATCTGTAAAACAAAATGTTTAACAGGAACTAGATGATCTCTAAAGTCAAACTATCTTGACTATTGCATAGCACAGTTTCTTTGTCCCTTGTAAATAAAATTCAAACTCAAATGATTTATTTTAGAAATACCCAAACTGGAGAGAGGGTGAGGGTAGAAAATTTTAAGAACTTCATGACCAAAATGCGGGAGAGAAATCTTAGGTGAAAAGGTACATATTTCAGTAACTAAACCAATGTATTTCTGCTAGGAAAAGACTTGTTTTTGGCAAGTAAGTGACATTGAAAAGGAAATGGTGGAAAACACGAGCAGTGACTGAAGCAAAGAAAGTTGAGGCTTATAAATTACACTTAATCATGTCTCTGCTGTATGAGTGTTAGACAACAAACATCAACTAAATACCCACTGTTCTAATATTGGATGGATATTAGAAGACTGACATCTTAGGTTTCTCATTTACAAGCAAGAATCTTTTTAGCCTCATGAGAATTTTTAGAATCCATGAAATTAAGCACTCTGTTAAATTTGGGGAACAATTCCTCTGATAAGTGTATGAATATGAGATAATAATAATAGAAATAACTCTCATTTTTAGAAGGCTTACCCTGTGTAGAACACTTTGCTAATACTCTGCATATATCATCATTTTAAATATAAAAGTGTTTATATATATGAAGAAAGTGAAATTCAGAGACACAATCTGTCCAAAATTATACAGGCTTTCAAGAACAAGGATTCAAATCTCTGCTTTCCAACACCAAAACCTATGTTCTTGTTACCATGAAGATATACAGTCTCCTACAGTGGTCACTCTCAAAGGGGTCAGGCTGTGACTAAAAGGGAGCCTGAAGGTTTTGTAAAGCCAGTAACATTCTGTTTCTTGATATGAGTCCTATTTTATAAACAGAATACAAACAGTTCTGAACACAAGCAGTTGTTCTGCTTGTAAATATATGTGTAAATATATTATATATAATAAAAAATAACCTGTGTGGTTTTGAGTATATATTATATACCACAATAAAACTTATATATTCTCTATGCATTAGCCGGGACTCTCTTTTACAAGTAAAAGTCCAATTCAAACTATCTTCAACAAGAAGGGGAAATTTAGGGACTTCCCTGGTGGTGCAGTGGTTAAGAATCCCCCTGCCAATGCAGGGGACACGGGTTCGAGCCCTGGTCCAGGAAGATCCCACATGCCACGGAGCAACTAAGCCCGTGTGCCACAGCTCCTGAGCCTGCACTCTAGAGCCCGCGAGACACAACTACTGAAGTCCCTGTGCCAAGAGAAGCCACCGCAATGAGAAGCCCGTGCACCACGATGAAGAGTAGCCCCTGCTCACCACAACTAGAGAAAGCCCACACGCAGCAACGAGGACCCAATGCAGCCAAAAATAAATAAATAATTTTCTTCTTCTTCTTTTTTTTTTTTTAAAAAAAGGGAAATTTATTGGCTAAACAACCCGAAGGTCAGGGGTGAAGCTAATCTCAGGGTGGAATGAATCCAGGGACCAGAGCACCTGCTGGCCTGTGGTTGTCTGCTTTTTCCCTATTCCTGACCACTCTCTGTGCTCTCTCATTCTCTTCTTCTAAAACTTTTTCCATGTTGTGGTAACATGCTTAGACTTTCATCCTTCTAAATGAAAGTTCCTAAATGAAAGAAGCAAAAGAGTCTTTTACAGCAGCTCTAATTAAAAACAAAACAAAACAAAAACAAAAAACTATAGAAGGACAGTTTGGGTCGTCAGATTTACCTGGACCCATCACTGTAGCCAAGGGAATGAGGTACCATTTCTGGTCTGTTCTTAGTCACATACCCACCTCTTTGGTCAGATGGAAGAAGTATGTGCAGCACATACTCCTGTTGGTCATTAAAGAAACTGCAGAGTACTGACCGCCACTCTAATGTCTCATCTACTATATTCCAAGTCATAAGATGCATTACTAGTATATTTTTAAGAGTGATACATCATATTTATTCAACAATTCATAAACCAATTTAAAAACCTTTTTAAAAACTATATTTAAAGTTGATTCACTCCTTCATAACCCTGTGAGACACAGAGGAAGCACTACCATCCTCAGAATACAAAAGAAGGAACCGAGGCTCAGAGAGGTTGAGTAACACATTCAATATTACAAGCTGATAAATGTCACAAAATCAAATACAAGTGCTCTTTCAACCATATCATACTATAAGGCACAGTAGTTTAAAATTACATTAAAGATTTAATGGTACCTATGAGAATATGGTTCAAGGAAAAAAAAGCTTAAAAGAGAAAATGTGACAAACCCATTTGTCGGAGGCTCAGTACTTCTATTTGGTAGATCTTAATTTTATATCTACTACTATAAGCATTCAGAGGCAAAAGAGCACTATACAGGAAACCACATACCATCAGAAAGCATTTCTTGGTTATCACTTAGTATGCCTTCAGCTGCAAGGAAATAAAATTAAACTTCAAGTGACTGAAAAAATAAGGGGATTTATTATCTCATACAGTAAGAAGTCCCAAGATAAGACAATTCCAGAGTTAATGAATTCCATGGCTCAAAAAGTTCTGAAAAACTCAGGATCTTTCCATCTTTCAACTCTGCCTGACTTGGCCTGTTGTCAAGCTCCCTTCTGGGGAGCAAGTTCATTACAACAGCTTCAGGCAACAGAGCTTCACCCACTAATGTCCAGAGACAGGAAACAGACCCTCTGTCTCATTTCATCTGTTTACCTATGTTAAATTAGTTAATATATGTAAAGCATCTAGAAAATGCCTGGCACATAATAAATGTTATATAACTGTTAGGGGAAACACTGACTGAAACCACCCACCCTGGCCAGGCACCACAATAACCATTTGCATGAGTTATTTTACAACCGGAGGTCCTGGTAAGGAACACAGAACTAACAAGCCACCACCAACTGGAAGAATTCGGGAAAGGTGAATAGGAGACGCCAGTCCATATGTCCTACCAACCTCCCAGAATCCTCCTCACTGGAATCCATCTTGGCCGAGTGATGCGTGTGCCACCAGGAAGGACCCTGAGTCAGAATGATTGGCCAGAGACAACCAGGAAACTAATCCCACCACCATAAAACCCAAGACTGCAATCCACGTGACAGAGCAGTCCTCCTGGGTTCCCTTACCCTCCTGCTCTCCACCCAGGTGCCCCTTCCTAATAAAGTCTCTTGCTTTGTCAGCATGTTTGTCCCCTCAGACAATTCATTTACGAGTGTTGGACAAGAGCCCACTCTTGTGCCCTGGAAGGGGTCCCTCCTGCAAGAAAAGGATTTTTTTTTATAAGCCTATATTTAAGAGGAACACAAATCTATATGACCAAAGAGCAGTGAAAGGAACTCTCAGGCTGATGATAAAAGGAAATACCAAGGTGGCAGATGAGAGGCATGACTTGAGAACAATCCATCCAAGAATGGAGCAGGAGGGCACAGAATTCTAGGAGGGTCATTCCCAAGAAAGAAAAAAAAGAAATTGGTAGAATACCTGAATGTGACTGAGTACAACAAAAGTTCTGTCAGAGACTTTCAAGAACTAGAAAAACAAAGCAAAACATAAAAACTGTTGCACAGACAGGAAGTATTATCACAGATACTACATGATGTTGCTCTAAATACTGCATACACAAACATAAGCCTTGAATACTGATTTAACCAAAATTTTAGTCACTGGGAGGATGCGGTAGGGGGATTGGAAAGCAGTCATAAAAAAGCTAAAGCCTTATCATACAGTCAGAAATCAACAAAAAACATCTATAATGTGGGCCCCTTGCCCACTACTCTCTGGAGACAACTGAGTAGATTCTAAATAACAGTTACTACTCAGATTGCTAAACTGTGTAACTATTTAGTGAAAATTAATTGCTTTGTGGCAAAGGCTAATAATCATCTTAAATTTGAAGGCTGCCTCAGAGACCCAGATTTTCCATAGTTCTTTCTCCCTCTTGCTCCCTCATGGCATTTTAGCATGCAACTAGCAGGGAGAACAGAGAGGAAGTTATGGTATAAATATGGGTATCTCTGGTCTCTGATTGTGGTTGTATGACTTAATTTCTTTTGCACCTTTATAACTTGGGCAAAGTAGGTATGTATAAAAAAAGAGTAAATACCATTAAAAAAACTAAACAGTGTTATTCAACAGGGCATTATTCCACTTTTAGCAGGGAGTTCTTTTTGGTGCCCTAAGATAGCTCTATGAGGCTATCTTAGAGCACAGGTATGCAAACTAAGGCCTGTGGGCCAAATCTAACGTACTGCTGGTTTCTGTACATTCAGTTTTATTGAAACACTGTCATGCCATTCATTTCATTCATTTACATATTATCTATGGCTGCCTTTGTCCTGTAACAGCAGAGTTGACTAGTTTCCACAGAGACCTATGGCCCTCAAAGCCTAAAACACTTACCACCTGATCCTTTACAGAAAAAGTCTGCCAACTCTAATTTAGAATATTGCATGATATTTTAAATCCCATTCCTACCCACAAATGTCAGTATTCCCCAAAAAGTAATTATGAAAACCCAAACTTCACACCCCATATTTGCAACCCACCCTCCCCTACTCCCTACCAGGATGAAGAGTAGCAGAACTTTGAAACACCAACTGCCTCCAGGGAGCAGAACTCAGAGGTTGGATAAGGATAGGAAAGGGCACCAATAGGGGCTGTTATTTTTGTTTTCAAAAAGTCTTGAAATACTAAATCTTTCAAAGTATTCACACATATTCTTCAAGAAAATTAAATTTAGAATCAAAAGAAAACAACAGAGCAAATCAAATCTGGTTAATGGTTCTGGTGACTCTCTAACATAATATGTGATTATACTTGCTAGATATAATTTGTTTTATCTGTTAGGGTTGCTGTGGAGACTTTTTAGGTTGCACATATCCAAAGCTGCTAGATAGATGACCCTCAGATAAGAAGGGTGTTACTGTGCTAAAACTGAATGTGAGTAGAGTATTTCAAACTCTCCGATCTCAAGAAAGGTCAATTAATCTAACACATCCTACAAATGATCTTCAGTGAAATATTTAAACATAAAAAGTCTGATAGATAAAATGTTTTAATAAATATTACTAACTCTCATAAGTAGAAGTTAAGAGAAAAGCTTTCAAAGATCTATGTAGGAAAAAAAATAGTTTTCTTTAATTCAGCTTTCTTTTAAGTTGACTGGAAATTTAAAAGTAAAGATGACACTAATATAAAAACATAAAAGATTGAATTAATAGTATGATCAACATCAATACTTCCAATTCGTTACTTTACGAGAAAAATGTGATACTGTATATCTGTGGTATGTTCTACCCAGAAAAGAAATGACACACCTAAAGACAGACTGTATTCTTAGGTATGTCTAATCTTTAAAGTGTGCTAATTTACCACTTATTTACAATTTAACTAAATTTTAAAATTGTCTGATTTTCCTATACATAGGAAAAGCTTTAAATATATAATTATCTTTGTTAATAGGGACCTAATGAATAAGGCATCAAAAACGTTTTAAAATGTGCAAACAAACATAATTCACTACATAAGCTAAAAATCTAAGATACCACATAAAACAACAATACATTTTAAAGAGGGTAAACAACACTCTTCAGGAATAAACAGCTTAATGTATCTTCAAAAAAGGTATCAGAATTTGTAATTTATAAAGAAAACATTACATTGTTAAAGCTTATTTTGAAACATAGGATGACACAGCTAGTTAAGCAGTTATGATGACTATTCCTAAAACAACAAAATAAACATTTTAATATTTCAGTTTGGAAAATACAGTCTCCAAAGGTTTATTCTACTGAAAAGATTCAGCTGTTGAATTGTAACGTACAAGAAATAGACTTAAACTATAGTTTCCCTTGTTATAAAAGTATAACAGATCTGTTAACCTAGCTTTCTTCAAAAGAAATTAATGCAAGAAAAAATTTAATGCTTTTATAAAATGCTAACTGTATTCATAATCCTGGAAATTTGGTTTATATTTTAACTGAAAATAATTAATCTAGCTACTTTGATAATGTGGAGTAAAAAGTAGAGAAAAATATTTCTAAGCACCACCTTTCTTATTTTAGGTAATACTTGACATAAATCTATCGTATTAAAAAAAAGCGTGTGCTTTTAGAATAAAAACATTTAAAAGGTTAAAAGCTTTGACTATCAACTTACCTTCTTTTGATACCACACTATAGCATCTGTGACTTTGGACGCCATTTATTCCACTGAGATCACACATTCGTCATTTTAGGCTGTGCAAGAGAGAAAAACATACAAAGGACTTGACTTCCACCTTCTAAAAGGAGACTGAACAACATGTATACATAGCACTCTGGTTACTTGCACAGCAAGGGGTGTATGACTATACTTATATTACACACTTCCTCATTACTATTTTAGCAACAGTTTCCCTTAAGTGAACAAAAATCAGGTGCCATAAGAAAAGAAGGATCTTTCTACATGAATATAACACTTAAATTTTCTTACAAAATAGTTGAATTGTTTTTTTTTAAAATAAGCCGTTTAAATAAATTTCAGAATTTTCCAGGTTATACTGGAAATTTTTCATTTATAAATTCACATATGATAGGAATCAATCCATTCACTAACAGATCAGTTTTGTTTCAGCTTCTATCTAGGAACTAGCATCAATTACTGTTGCTAAAGGATGGCTTGATAGAGATTCCAAAATTTATAATCATATTTAATTTTCCCTGATACTCAGTAAACACAAAGTTGAACTAAAATCAAATAGCTGGAGCAACCTAATTAATGTATGTTAAATACTAAGCTAATATTAGAGTTAATTACACAGGAATAACTACTATTAAGGACTTCTCAGATATCACAGTTTGCAATTATTCAGAAATTTACCACAGACTGCTTCATAAGCATTTTTCTGGATGCTAAACTTAATGGTTCCTTACTCCTAGAGAAAATTAATTTCAGACTGATTCCATTTACCTCTGGAATACTTTTCTAGTCTTAATACTACACCGGCATGGAGGGCATCTCCGGCAGGTGTTAAGGATGAGCTTAAACAGGTTCAAACGCAGAATTCATTGCAGAACTCATCACAAATTAGGATCATCCAAGGCCAAATAGGATCTCAAGAAAATTCTGAGAGTAGAGCACCCTGCTCAGCCAATCCTAGCACATGCAGATCTGCAACCGGCAAGATGCTAACACTACACAGTTTGCCCAGAGTAAACAAAATACCAGAGGTTTTATACTCCATTCTTGGGAGCATATAAGGATTCAAATATAATGACAATTATTACCAGCAGGTTCAAACATTCAGATCAACTTCTAAAATTCAAGGCAGAATTTACTTACTGCCTGTATTTTTTTAACTTTTACTGAAATACAGTTGATTTACAATGTTGTGACTGTATATATTTTTGACAGTGTTAGAGACCAGATTATTTATTACCTCTCCTAAAATACTGATTTCATCTTTAACTGATGAAATTCAAGTAAACCATGTTTTGAAAACCTCATAAATTCCCTGGCATCATGGAAAGAGGAGGAGCATAGTCAAAAGATGAGGATTCAAATGGTTCCACTAATATGCAATACTGAAGTCACTTCACCTCTATGATCTAGTTTCTTTCACTTATAAAACAGGAGTAACTGTACCTATCTATCCCTTATAGTTTTTGTGACTAATAAATTAGACAATATACATAAAATGCTTACCAAAGTTTAGTACATATAGATGGTCAATTATAATTATTTTATTATTAATTTTATATTTAAAAATTCCCCAATTCAGGAACTGGGAAATATTTACATTTCCTCTTTTAAACATGGCAAATACTTTAGAGAAGGAAAACATGCAATCAGTTTTTGTTGACAGTTAAAATAAAAATAGTTACCTTATTATCCTAAGATTGCAACGTCAATTCTCAACTACATACACATGGATTATTTAGAGATTTCAAAGTTCACCTCCTCTGAAGTTTCTTAGTCAGATGTGGCTACCTTTATTTCTCTTACCAGGGTTCTGGTGGGAAGCTTGTCCTTACAGACTTAAAATCTTCCATTTTTTGTTTTACTGTTCTGGAGGCCTTTGGGAGTAATTCATTAACTTTAACCACATTTTGCCCTAGAGGTTTTACCCTGATTGGTCAGCAGACTATTCATTACAACAGCAGACTATTCATTACAACATTACACCTTCATTATAATTGTCTGTGAAGACTATTGCTTATGTTTTCCAAACTGGTTTTAACTCTCCTCCCTCTCCCCACCTTGCCAAATGCAAACTACAAAAAATGCTACAAAAAGTATGAAAACATCAATTTTTCACTTTACTGTCCCTTAATCACACCGAATCTTTACTGACAAAAAGTCCAGCTTATCTACCAAAATAAAGATCCTCTTTCTAATCCCCAGTGGTGTAAATAATATGCATTTCATATAGAAAATGTGAAAGGATTTTTTTATTCACCCAGTCTATTAAATATATAAGGTATTTAATATAATTGGGGAATATTTAAATGGCCACATATAAATAGTATTTTTTTTTTTTTTTTTTTAAGAAAAAGCTTTGGGCTTCCCTGGTGGCCCAGTGGTTGAGCATCTGCCTGCCAATGCAGGGGACACAGGTTCGAGCCCTGGTCTGGGAAGATCTCACATGTCGCGGAGTAACTGGGCCCGTGAGCCACAATTACTGAGCCTGCACGTCTGGAGCCTGTGCTCCGCAACAAGAGAGGCCGTGACAATGAGAGGCCCGCGCAGTGCAATGAAGAGTGGCCCCACTTGCCACAACTAGAGAAAGCCCTTGCACAGAAATGAAGACCCAACATAGCCATAAATAAATAAGTAAATAAATTTTAAAAAAATAAAATGTCAAAAAAAAAGTTCACATTTAAAAAAAAAGAAAAAAAGAAAAAGCTTCAGTGGAAGTGAGGAAAACAGTACTCGGTTCAAATAAAATAATCTCAAAGGTTTTTTTTAACATACTTTGGTATACACCGAGCTACACTAAGAAATAAATTTCAAAAATCAACTCTAACAGTACACTAGGTACATAAAATGTTCTAAATATTTTAATTATATTCATTTGGATTTACGGACTTAAAATTTCAATCAATTTTGTGTAAAAAAAAGAAACACAACCTTTCTTCAGGTAATGGTAAGTTTTGCTCTACAAACTCATTTAACAGTTTTTCCATTGTGTCAACAACCTTTCAGTGACATGGAGTGGCTCATATCTATTTTTAAAACAGGTTTTACAGCATGCTAAGACAGATTCCTGAATCAGACATCTGACAAAGCGCAGACACATGAGTATAAACAACAAGAAATAATAAATCAACAAATGATTTCATAGATAATAAAGATTATTTCTAAAGCTTTTCCAACTTCTTTGATTCTAACAGTCCAGGAATACAGGTTTATAGTCTCTTTTATCATGACAGTTCATGATACTTTTTATGCTAAATTGACACTAAAATTAATTTACAGAAAAAAGTAGAATATTAAGCTTACTGGGTACCTTAAACAGAGGATCTTAATCTTTTTTGATCAAATAATTTGATAGAAAGATGATATTAAGATATAAAAATAATCCAATTGTGAAAACAGAGCTAACCATAGGCATAACATTTAAATATTGCCACAGACAGTTGCTCTGAGCTAATTCTCTCGACGCTGCTTTAGTCATCATACTTGTCAAAACATCTGAAATTACTCTTTTCTATGTCAAGGTCTACACAAAATGCATTTATAATGCCAAAGACAAGGATAGAGGGAAAAGATGACTATGAAGAGACAGTATGGTAAGCCTGCTTTAATAGAATCTCACTATCAGGGACTTGCCTGGTGGCACAGTGGTTAAGAATCCACCTGCCAATGAAGGGGACACAGGTTTGAGCGCTGGTCCAGGAAGATCCCACGTGTTGCGGAGCAACTAAGCCCATGCACCACAACTACTGAGCGTGTGCTCTAGAGCCCGCGAGCCACAACTACTGAAGCCCGCGCCTAGAGCCTGTGCTCTGCAAAGAGAAGCCACCACAATGAGAAGCCCGTGCACCGCGCACCGCAACGAAGAGTAGCCCCCGCTCACCACAACTAGAGAAAGCCCACACACAGCAACGAACACCCAAAGCAGCCAAAAAATAAATAAAATTCTAAAAAAATAAAAGAATTCCACTATCAAATACCCACAGATATAGCTAAAGAAAAATCAAATTTTTAACCATTCCTTAGTTAGAAAAAATAAAGTCTATGGAATACTAATGTTACAATGTACTTCTCTCATAATTCTAAAACATTTCTCTGTTCCAGCATGACTCACTACTCTCAGAAAATAATTTATGCACACCTCTGACACTTCACTTGTGCTGTAATTCTCATTCCTTTTCTCCACTCATCCATCCTTCTAGATCAGTTCAAATCTTACTTTCCTCTAAGATGAAGCTAGCTTTCTGTAAGTGTTCATTTGGACTAAAAAATGTTGAAGCTGGATGTCTCTTCCAGCACTGATTTGTACTAATAAATCTGGTATTTAAATAAAAATGTAAAGCAATATAGCCACACATGTCATTCAATCATATGTAAACACTCTTAAGGAATAAAAGAGGCATCCTTCTTCCTTTGTGTCTAAGTACCCAACACATTATAATATGCAGAAGAGGAAGGAGAGCAGAGAAAAAGCAATGACTAAGCATCAGGAGAACTGGGTTCTAGATTCAAGTTCTGACACTAAGAGCTAGGGCTTTTGAATTAGTTACTGAGTTCTCTAGGCCTTCGTTTCTCACCAGTGCCATCTAGTCAAATATTCCACAACTCAATAACGGTTAAATAAAAATTCGAATAATGTACAGGAGTTCCTCTGAATTCCTTTACTAACACACCCAAAAATATTAACAGTAGTTAAATCAGTGATACATATTTGGAATCTCATTATTATGCTATTCAGCAACCTTGTGTCACTCCCCACTGCACTTAGAATTGTTTTTAGACCCTCTAAAGTCTCACACTAACCTACTTACCCAACATTATTGCTCATCATCTTCTCAAACTTCTGTTTCAATCATACCACACTTCCTACACTTTTCTACCTCTGTGCCAAAATTAACACTTCTTCTGTTTCCAAAACAAGGAAGATTTCAAGAAGGCCTCCTAAATTCTACTTTCTCTATAAGTTTCTCCCAAATTGCTCCATTAAATACTTCTCATCATGTTCTGTATTCCCATTACACTTAGTATGTTCTGTTTTGTACAGACTTTTGTATACTTGTCTGTATATGTGCCCCTACCACTATCCATAAGTTCTTTGAGAGCAGTCCAATGTCTTTACTACCTCAGAACTCTCCGATAGCTTTTTGTATATATTAAGCACAAATGTTTACAAACCAAATTAAACAGTTGCCAACCAAAGTATTGGTACCATCACAGATGAATGAATTAATTTTTCTATCAACTGAAAAAAAAAAAAGAAAAAAGCACAACAATGCAAGTGGTCAGTTAAGTTTTATTTGGGGCAAAATGAGGACTCCAGCCTGGAAGACTAGCCTCTCACAAAGCTCTGAGGACCTGCTCCGAAAAGGGAGGGGGCGAGGTCGGTATATATGTGATTTTAGTAAAGGTGGGGATACATACAATTAATCACACATTTTGGCAGAAGGTTGCTACTAGTCACAAGAAGACCGCTGCTAGTCACGAGGAACAGATGTCTCCCTGAATGATTTTAGTGCTTTTCCAGATATGAAAGTATACAAGAAATCGGGCTCATAAAATCTTCTGAAAATATCTAACTATATGAAGGCCTGTACTGCCAGCTTTTCCGAGAGCACAGAGTGCCTCATTCCTGATCTCCACAATCTCCACCCTGAACTCCTTTCGGGGCATGTTGAAGGTCAGCGACCACAGTGGCCAACAACTTCATTCTTGTAGTGCCAGATGGAGAGTGACAATTTTTAGTTGGCAGGCCAGAAATTAAAAATTCTACCTGTCAAACTCCTGCACTACCCCGACATGCATATAAACATACTCTTCCCTAATACTAAAAGGTACAAAAACATTGTAAAGTTTAATATGGCTGGTTTATTTGCTGACATGTCATTCAATCAACCAATATATAAGGATTTGCAGACCTATAAAGTACAATGAATAGGAGTAGAAGTCAAACCTGCCAAGTCTAGTCTACCTCTATTCCTAAATGCTAAAGTAAAGTTATATATAACTCAGTTGCCTCCTCCAAGGCTAAAATAAGCAATTTTTAGACTTCAGAAACTAGGAACAAAGCTATTCTGTCCTTAAAAAGGTAATAAACACTAAGGTTCAAACCAAATTTTTTCATACTGATATTGAAGTTAAAAAAAAAAAGTGAAATTCTGGTAGGAGGAGCCTGGTGTGGACAGAAGGAAACCTACTAGTTTCAGGGTTGCTATTTTCTAATCATATGACCTATAAATTGTTACAATTTCTTGAAAACTTACAAAATTCTTCATCTGGAACAGGATTTTATTTCATGGAAATGTTGTGAAGAATAAATACCACAAACTATATGCTTAAAGTCATTTCCAATCTTACGCTAGAAAAATCAAACGCAAAATGAGGTCTAAGAGGTATACACTTTCTATTATACCAGTTCATAAAAGGAATATTTGTAACTCTTATTTTCCTTCATGGAACCAACACATAGTCTGTGTATTTAAGAGCTAGAGGATAACACCTAACCTAAGAAGAAAAACTACAGCCAAGTAACTTCTGTGTAAATCTGTATTTACAAAAACATGTTGTACTATTGTGAAATCTAAGAGAATAACTAGAGTTATAATCTTAATACCCACAAAACCCTCTGTAGAACTTCCTGATGTGTACAGCCAACCCACCCTGTATGTCCTTTAAAAGCAGCTCTTTGAATTTCAAGTTTCTTAACTTTAGCATGTTCCCACAAAATCTCTACCAGTAGCATTCCTTAGGGCTTTTTTTTTTTTTTTTTTAATACTTAAAAGGTCCTTCAAATACTTAATTGATAGTATATTGTGTAAGTGATTCTTGTTTTGACAGTTGTGCCATTTGGAAAAATCAATAATGAAATACAATCTAAATGATTTAACTTCCTCATTTACTCACAAGAAATTTTTTACATCAACTGTTCAGTCATCATTCAAATATGGATATGTAATTAGAGGCCTCTAGTAAAAACATGAACTAAATTAGTGTTCCAGGTACTCCATAACAAAATGATAATGCATGAAATGATAATCAAATAGTTTAAAGATTTAATAGATTGTCAAAATGAATTTATTTAGATTAAAAATTGCTACCTATACCTCATTAAAAATACCATAATAAAATTTGAAAAACACTACTTTAGAGATGTTTCAGCCAGTATCTGATAAATACATTAATAAATATTAATATAAATATCAATTAAAATTAATATATTAATAAAAATATTTATTTACTGAACACTTACTAATATTGCACTGTTTAGGCACTAAGGTCACAACAGTGAACAAGAAACAAGGTCCCTGCTATGACGAAACTTACAATGCAGAAAGAGAAGATAGAAAATGAACAGCAAACAATATAATTTTGTGTTGAGGTGGTGCTATCAAGGAAATAAACAGGGAGATATAGTTGGGATGGAGTGGGGTACTTTTGGAAAAGATAGCCAAAGAAGTCCCCTCTGAGATGACATGTGAATTGAGATGTGAAGGATGAGGAAGAACAGCCAGCTGTGCTAAGAACTGAGGGAGGACATTCTGAGCAGAGGGAACAGTAAACACCAAAACCTTGAGGTGGGAATGAGCTCAGAATTTGTAAAGAACAGAAAGGAAGCTTACTTATGGGTAAAATCAACAAGATCTAGAAATGGACTGGGATAGGGCAGGTTGGGGGAGGGATTAGGGAGAAGAATCTAGGTTTTGGGTTTGAACCATTTTTCTGAGATGGATGCATTTTTTTTTTTTAAAAGGTTAATGAACAACATTGTAAAGTAACTATACTCCAATAAAAATTAATTTTAAAAAAGGTTTATGAAAGTAATACAAAAAAATAGTTTTAGACCTGTTAAGGTGACAATACCTATTTGACATATAAATAAAGATGTCAAAAAAGTAGTTACATACTTGAGTCTGAGAACAAGATAAAGATGGAGATATGAGTATAGAAGCCATGAACACA
Source organism: Kogia breviceps (assembly GCF_026419965.1). Taxonomy (NCBI): domain Eukaryota; kingdom Metazoa; phylum Chordata; class Mammalia; order Artiodactyla; family Physeteridae; genus Kogia; species Kogia breviceps. The sequence continues at coordinate 87,159,725 of NC_081318.1, forward strand.
CAGTCAATATTTAAAATCAGAGGTGGGGGCTTCCCTGGGGGCGCAGTGGTTGAGAGTCTGCCCGCCGATGCAGGGGACACGGGTTCGTGCCCCAGTCCGGGAAGATCCCACATGCCGCAGAGCGGCTGGGCCCGTGAGTCATGGCCGCTGAGCCTGCGCATCCGGAGCCTGTGCTCCGCAACGGGAGAGGCCACAACAGTGAGAGGCCCGCGTACCAAAAAAATAAAATAAATAAAATAAAATAAAATCAGAGGTGGATTACACAGGTATATGCATTTGTCAAAACTAAAGTATACTTAAGACCTGTGCTCAGAGATGACTTCAATAAAATCACGTGACTGACATATCAGCTAAGAAGAGTATAATTAGAGAAGAAAAGGATTCAGCCTCAAGTAGATTACTATTCAGAGAAGTGAAACAAGACAGGCCAACAACAGAAAATGAGTACAAAGAAAGCAGGTGAGTGTGATGTCACAGAATCCAAGAGAGGAGGGTCTTTTACAAAAGAGTAGGCTGCTAACAGATCATTGGATTAAACAAAACAGAGGTTAGAATGAACTTGGGAGGAGCAATTTAAATGGAATGGAGGAGACAGAAGTCAAGGTGAAATGAGAAGAAAGAGCTGATAAAGAAGAGGACACCTGTAAAAAAAAAAAAAATCACCAAAGATCGCTAATTGACTCCCATTATTCCATCCTCCTTTTCCTTTTGCAAACATTTTGCTGGACACATTGTTGCCAAAATAAAGACCTTTCCTAAGCCAGGTGTGGCTGTGAGTATGTTCTGGTCCAGATACAGCAGTGTTAGGTGGAACTTCCAAGTTAGGCCCCTTAAAAGAATCTCACTCAGTTGGAGAAAGTCCTTAGTTCTTTCCCCCCTTTCCATTTCCTGCTCCCTGGAATGCTGTTTTAATGGTCAAAGCTCCAGCAGCCACCATGGACAGTGATATTGAGACCAGAAGCCAGGTATATTCATAGATAGGAAGGAACCTAGGTTGCCGGATGAAGCCACCTTACCAGTTCTGTCTACTTCCAAATTTCTTGTATCCAAGATTATAAATCCTTATAGTTTTAGCCATTGTTATTAGCAGCCAAACCAAATCTGATACTGCTGAGTATGATACTTTTGATATATACTTTTTTTGCCATCAAAACTTTGTAAATATTGTTCAAATGTCTTTTGGAATTGTACGTAACTGAGAAGTTTGCAGTCAGCTAGATTTCCCCCCGACACCACATACAGGTCAGGTTTTCTTTTTGGCCAGGATGCCAAATAATTCTCTGCTTATTTCTGAAGTTACTAACTACTAGGGTGTAGTCATTTTTCAACATTTCACAATTTTTTTTCCTGGTGTTCAGAGCCTTTCAACCTGCAGACGTAATTTTTGCATGATATTTCTGAAATCTTTTTCTGTTTCATTTGGTGGAGTCTCTATTCCAGGGATACAAGTTATGCTTAGGTAGAATAGTCTTATTGTCTTTTCATGGTCATTTCTTTCATTTATTTTTTTCCTGTAGTGTATTTGTAGAGTTGCCATGCCACCTTTTAAAAAAATCTTGATCGTGTTTAACATGGGGAGTGCTACACTGAGCTCCTATTAACTTTGATATCTAATGGGTTCTCCTTGACAACTTCAACATCCTTTTCACCTTAGCTGGGAACATTTTTATTTCTATGCACACACGTGCATGCACACACCACACACAAACTTCAATTTGAGATGTGGAGACTGCTTTTAATCTATTTTTCTATAACCCATCAATGCAGGAAATGGACAAAGAAAGCTAAGTTTGGACTGAGTACAGAGACTGCTGAAACGTCATTAGGTGTCCTATACCAGGATCCATCCCCCCAGTCAGAGGGCTATCCTACCTTCATGGGCTTTGGTTCTTGTCCTTAAGGAGAATACCTTTCAAAATGTCAATGCTCCTTGACAGTGTGAGGCTCAGCATTAGTATGCGGGTCTTCTCAAGGATTTTTCGTTGACTTTTTGCTTCCTACTCATCTTTTAGATCTGCTTCCCTGGAGAGTGTTAGTGAGGATACTTCCTGTTTTACAGGCCTCATCTTTCCTTAGTCTGGCTTCTGGGATATGGAGCTGGAATTATCAACCTTGACAGATACACCCAGTATCTTCTCATTCTTTCCTGGCCTCCACTTTCTGAAGTATTTGGCATAAGGTTGTACATACCCCTTTCTCATGCGCTTCTATTCCATTTTTTGCCCTCTCCTTCCCCCACCCACTTTTTCCTACTTTCATCTGGTTTTTAGTGAAGGGAAAATTCTGTGATTCTACTTCATTTTTACTCATAAATACCTAAATTTATTTTTAACATTTATTTTTTAAGTGCTAATGACAATCTTTTGAGTTACTGACTCAACTGAAAAGCAAAATTTAAATATGCTAAAATAGGATTCTAAACTAACAACAGCTGCAATTTTACTTCTGTTATTTCTAACAGAGGGAAGTAAAGGGAAGACACCCAGTTTCAATTCTTTTTATAAATTCAAGATACTAAACAGAAAATACAGAACCAAGCTTAAACTCTTCGGTGAACCTGTTACAGCTACCTAAAGGGAAAACAAAGCTAAAATGCATTTTTCCTCCTCAAATCTACTATTCTTTTACTATCTACTCAATTTGGTACTTAAGCAAGGAACCCTAGAATCTTTGTCTCCTTCCCTTTCCTAACACCACCAATTCTCTACCTGGTACACAGGAATCATTCAATAAATATGAAGGAATAAATCAATGCATCTACCTGTCACACTGCCAAAACACCTCTCATATAACCCCTCCCTGGCCCCACTACCACAGACCTAGTGCAAGCCCATATTTTCTGTTACCAGGACTACTCTGACAGTCTCTTATTATTTCTTCACTTTCACCATTTATCTTTCTAAAATACTGACCTCATCATGTTTCTCTCCTTCTTAAAAATCTCTAATGATTTCCTATTACCTAAGAAAAGAGTTTAATCAGCATAGTGTACAAAAGACCCTTCTTTTACAACCTTATCATAGATTCACTTCTTTTATAATCAGTAGCATCCATCATCTCTACCTTCTTCCACACACAACCTACCCACTCCAATCTGCCATCCATGTACATATCCTACAGTCAGGCCATGTGGGTTACCAAATATATTTTCATGCTTGCCTTCTAGACCTGGTGATAATTCCTCTGTCTAAAATGACTTTCTCCTTGTTCTGACCTATTTGACAAGTTACTTTGGATTCTTCCAGGCCCAGATCATCACAGGAAATTAAATTGCAAGACCATATAAGGAATGGTGTGCAAGTGACTTAATTACTTAAAGAGTAATTTAAGATTTAAATATTTCAAACCACCAAGAAAGAAATGGTAGACTAAACACAGATGTCTAACAACTTCACTCCCTTACAATAAGTAACTGAAACTACATCAAAACCATACACATATAAGAAATGAGCTTGGAATTAGTTCTAAGAAGGTGGATGGAGGGTTAATGGTGAAATAGAAATGAGAACCAAATTGTGTCCCCTGGGTTTTCTTCCCCCATAGTTATAGTGGCCAATTCAAAATTAAGACATATGGCTTCAAATATACCAGATAACTTCTTATGGGACAAGTGAACTATTCTTGGAAACTGAGTCATTTTTAAAATAATGAACATATGGTTGGTCATCAAATCTCACTATTTCATGTAATACCATTATTAATATGTCCAGATCATCAATTCAAGGCTAATAAAAATGAAGTTTGGGGGTTGGGCTTCATATTACTACTAACTACCAAGCCAACTGGCCCAAGCTGCCTGGAAACTCAGGAATGCAACACAATTTAATAGCCACTACACTGATAACATTCTTCTAACCTGAGGGAATTTTCTATAAATCAGGAAACCAACACTTCAATTTCTAGCTCATTCAAATCCATACCACAGAGGAAAGTACTTTCTAAATGTACTACAACTACTATTTAACCAGAATCATGAGCTCAACTTATTCTTTTCACTGTTGCATAATGTCTTCAACTATACAGTACTATGCCATTTTATATAAAGGACCTGAGCACCAGAGGATTTTGGTATCCCCAGTGGGGGGTCCTGGAACCAATCCCTGCAGGTACCGAGGGATGACTCTATAAGACACAAGGTATGTGCTCAGCAAATGCAACTATTCCATTTCTCTTCTCCCCTTCACAGCAAAATTTTTCCATCTTCTCCAATTTCTCCACTTCCTCTCTTCAATCCAATCATGCCTTTACTCTTTAAGGACACGAATAAATTCAGGTTGCTAAATCCAATGGTCAGGTCTCAGTTGCTCATACGACACAGCTGACTATGCTTCCTCCTCTTGGAACACTATTCACTTAGCTTCTAGGAAACCACTCTCTCGGGTTTTCTCCTAACTTTCTGGCTACTCCTCAGTTTCTTTGCTGGCTCCCATCTTCTCCCTGAGCTCAGCCCGATATTTTCTCTGTCTTCACTCAGTCCCTTGGTGATCGCTTCAAAATATCTTAGTTTAAATACCATGTGTATGTAATGACCACTATATATGTAGATTACATCTCTAGTCTAACCTGTCCCCTAAATCCACTACATTAGAAAAAGTCAAACAAGTTTTCTTTGGAGTTCCCACAGCATACTTTATAAATATACAAGAGGAAACTATGTATACATTATTTCTTACATATATTTAGACTAGAACCCCTACCTCATGATGCATCTCATGAGACATACAATGAACTAAGCTACTAAATACAGCATACTGAGACATCTTTCAAGTAGTTCCAACTTCTCACAGCACAAATTAACTATACGAAAATGCGCAAACTTTTCTTCTGATTGAAGAGAGGTAATAACTGAGTTTGAGGCTTTTTTCAAGGCAGTTCACTCCATTAGAAGAGAGCTTGCCTCAAAAATGTCCTTATTCAGAGATAAATTGGTGTCTCTCTTAAATTCCACTCACCTGTATTAGTTATATACTCTAAATGGGCACAGAATAAATTTACATCTTCTGCCTTCACATAAAATAATATAGTAAGTAGATGCTGTTGTAATCTCTCCTTTTTCCATATTAAATATTCCTAGCTCCTTCAACTGTTCTTCACATAACATGCCTTTCAAAACTCTCACTACCCAGGTCATCTTCCTTATCAGATAAGATCTAAATTCCTGGAATCTAGTTGGCCAACAAAACAACCTATTTGAAGAATGCAAAACACTGTGGACTTATAACTTCTACTAATAGGGACATGATCACTTGGTCATGCAGCCTAAGAATATATTCACTTTTTAAATTTTTAGCAGCCATGACACTGGTTAACTCAATAATCCTTTCTAAAAAATATACGTGTATTACACACATCCACACACATAGATATTCACACATATACAATGCACTTAGCTATATCCACTAAGAGGGCCTAGACACAATGATTCCTCAGTAGGAATAAGCACATCTAACAACCAAGTCTCTAAATACTATTCTACAGTAAAGAATCAAGGCTCCTTAGAGAAATGTCTGATTCCAGGGCTGGCATAGAGACAGTGCAAGATGATCCTGGAACAACATGTTGGGTCAGAAATTAAAGGGCTCAAAGAATAATAGGGACAGTGTCAGAAGAATAAAATAAGAATCAGGGCTTCGCTGGTGGCACAGTGGTTAAGAATCCGCCTGCCAATGCAGGGGACATGAGTTCTTTCCTGGTCCAGGAAGATCCCACATGCCACAGAGCAACAAAGTCCGTGCACCACAACTACTGAGCCTGTGCCCTAGAGCCCGCGAGCCACAACTACTGAGCCTGTGTGCCGCAACTACTGAAGCCCGCGCGCCTAGAGCTCATGCTCCGTGACAAAAGAAGCCACCGCAACGAGAAGCCTGCACATTGTAATGAAGAGTAGCCCCCACTCACTGCAACTAGAGAAAGCCCACACACAGCAATGAAGACCCAATGCAGCCAAAAATAAAATAAATTTTTTAAAAAAGAATTTTAAAAAATCAATGAGCCTATACTGATACAAATGAATGAATGCATGAATGAATAAATAAATAAGAGAAGGAAGCTTTCTTTGTAGCAGGAAGCCTTCTTTGTACCAGGAAGCCAGCTAATAAACACAGAAGAAATTGGTGAACTGGGAAATAAAAGATCACTATCTGGCAACCATCTTTTTTTCCCCAATGTTAGTGAGATATAATTGAGATAACATTGCATAAGTTTAATTCATAGAACATAATGATTTGATATATGTATACACTGCAAAATGATTACCGCAATAAGTTAACAACCATCACCTCACAGTCACATAGTTTTTCCCTTGTGATGAGAACTTTTAAGCAACCATCTTGAAAACTGATTTGTACAACAATCATCAATAGATATTAAAGCCAATGGTAAGTTTGAGAGTAATAGGATATTTACATAAAGTATCTCTCCACAAGGTACTTAATAGTTACAAGGAGTGAAATAATGACTTAGCTTTGGAGAAACCTGGCAGATACCTTCTTAACTAAATGATCAAAGTTTTCATCATCAGTAATAGAAGAAACTGCAGCATTTGCTTCTTGATATAATGTACTGGAAGAACATTATGTCTGTGATATTCCTGCCAAAAGTATATAACCTGACTTTAGTCTTGAGAAAAAAATCAACCAAACTAAAATTGAAGGAACTGGCCTCAACACTTTAAAAAATGTTGATATCATGACATATAAACATAGCTTTACAACTATGCCAGCTTAAAGTAAATTAGAGAGACATGATAACTAAAGGCAGGATGTGATCCTGGATTTTCTCTTGCCATAATGGACAGTACTGTGACAACTGGTGAAATGTGAATAATATCTGAAGATTAGATAATACTATTGTATCAAAGTTAATTTCCTTATTTTTGATCATCATACTTTGCTTATGTAGGAGAATGACTTTGTTTATAGGAAATATAACTGAGGTTCACATAGTTAAAGGAGTATCAAGACTCAAATGAGTCAGGAAAAAAGTAATATATATCTGTATATATAAAAATAAGGATAAAGCAAATGTAGTAAAATGTTTAATATCTGGTTAATCTCTGAAACGTATACAGGAATTCTTTTAACTTTTTTTTTTTTTTTTTTTTTTTTTTTTTTGAGGTACGCAGGCCTCTCACTGCTGTGGCCTCTCCCATTGCAGAGCACAGGCTCCGGACATGCAGGCTCAGCGGCCTTGGCTCACGGGCCCAGCCGCTCCGCGACATGTGGGATCCTCCCAGATCGGGGCACGAACCCGTGTCCTGCATCGGCAGACGGACTCTCAACCACTGCACCACCAGGGAAGCCCAATTCTTGAAACTTTTCAAAGTGAAATTACGTCAAAATAAAAAGAAGAAAATAACTATAGTAATTTTTAATTCAGTTTTAAAATACCTCCTTTCTCATGTTAATTTTCTACACACACACTATCAACTTAATACACATAAAGCCTTCCTTTTATAATTAAGTTTATTTTCTCATGTAGTATGGTTGCAGTGAAAGGGATGCACAGGGTAGACAAAAGAAAACTGACTCTATGTTTTTATTTTACCAATTTACATAATTCACCTCCATCAAAAGAAAAAGGCCATTTCAGTTGCCTATGATCAATGAGGAGACATTTTTAGACATACTCTTCTAACATCTTAACTCCATTTCCTCTACAGAGATTTTTAACAACCTTTAATACCTATTATTTCCAAAGTTAAGTCACACTGACCTCTCAAAATATAAAAGGTATTTTTGGATCACAGCAGTATTTTTAGTCTTTGTGGCAAATATTTTCCAATGATGATAAAATCTGAATTATTACACCTTTAGAGAAATATTAATACTTACTTCTCATTAATTTGCCCTAGTAATAATATAGCCATGTTTTTCACTCTCTCACATTTTTTGTCAATAAGAACTGGGTTTTAAAAAGAAGAAAATGCAATTAGTTGCTTTCCTTTTGACTCACCATACATTCCTACATTTGTTTCAAGTGCAACAGGAATGCTGAGGAAGCTGAACATAAACACGTTTACCCAGTCAAAACATACGGTATACTTTGGTTCTTGCTATCCAAAGCTAATACACTCTAAAATCATGGGTTTTAATTAAAACAATACTAAAAATGGTACTTTATGCATTTAAAGTATTACTTTAAAATTTAATGAAGAGGGGTTCCACGATGGAGTATCAGGGACCAGATTAATCCTCCCATTTTTTTTTTTTTTTGGCTGTACCATGCATCTTGCAGGATCTTAGTTCCCCCACCAGGGATCAAACCCAGCCCTCCACAGTGGAAGCACAGAGTCCTCACCACTGGACGGTCAGGGAATTCCCCCTCCCACCTTTAAAACTAAAAAAAAAAAAGGACAAAATATGTGAAATCTTTTCAGACATTGGACAACAGGCTATGCAAGACAGTAATCTTTGAAAAAGGAAACAAAAAAGTGAGCCCTATTATTTCCTAATAGTACTGCCTGTAGAGCTTCCAGGACACAGTGCTAGCAGGGGAAAACCAGAGCCTGACAGTCTCCCCAAGAGGACAGATTTGAGCGTTCAAGGACACCAAAACAACTAGAGTTCTCAGGGCGAAGTACCAGAGAGGAGAGAAGAGCACAAAAAGAGCTCTGGACCTTTGCAGAGGATTCCCACTGAGTCTTCAGCTGATTATTGTTGATCAGCACACATATGAAGAGAAACTACCTAAAGCCAGGAATAGAACCACCAGAAAGGAGCAGGCATAACAATTACCAAAGTTCACACAGGGATGGTAAGAGTTCACAGCCAGAGTGGAGAAATCCTGTAATAATGGGCAATAGCTAGAATACTGAGAAGGGCAGTGCCCCAGTAATAAGGCTAAATTAGCCCTGTACTAATGGATGCTCAGGACTCATCTAACAAAGCTTTAAAAGCATGCCTTGAAGAACTGTTTCTAAGTAACATAACTGTGTCCCAAAACAAAGCTCAAAATATTTATAAGAATACAAAGAAAAGACAGCTCCAAACAACAAAATTCACAATGTCTGGCATCCAAACAAAACTTAGCAGGCATGAAAAGAAAAAGGAAAATATGACCCATAATGAGGAGAAAAATCAGTTACAAGAAGCGAACCCAGAAATGACAAAAGTGTTATGATTAAAACAGCTATTATATACAAAATACTGTGCATGTGTACATACACCTTATATGTATGTATATGTATACATTCACACACATGCGTGCACACACACACAAATGAAAAGAAACCCATGTTCATGACTGGAAGACAATATTATTAAGATGTACAGACCCAAAGCAATCTACAGATTCAATGCAATCTCTATCAAAATTCCAATGTCATTTTTGAAGAAACAGAAAAATTCATCCTGAAATTCATATGGAATCTTGAGGGACCCTGGGTAGCCAAAATAATTTTGTAAAAGAACAACAAATTGGAGGAGTCACACTTTCTGATTTCAAAACATATTACAAAGCTATGATAATCAAAACAGCACAGTACTGGCATAAGGACAAATAGACCAATGGGACAGAACAGAATCCAGAAATAAACCCTTGCATATATGGTCAAATAATCTTTGACAAGAATGCTAAGACCCCACTCAATGAGGAAAGGACAGTCTCTTCAACAACTTGTGTGCAGAAAAATGGATATCTACATGCAAAAGAATGAAGGTGGACCCTTATCTTATACCACATACAAAAATTAACTCGAAGTGGATTAAAGACCTAAGAGTAAAACCTAAAACTATAAAACTCATAGGAGAAAATGTAGGGTTAAACTTTATGACATTGTACTTGGCAGTGATTTATTTGGTTGTGACACCTAAAGCACAGAAAATAAAAGCAAAAATACACAAAAGGGACTAAATCAAACTTAAAAACTTTTGTGCATCAAAGGATACAATCAACAGAGTGAAAAGGTAACCTATGGAATGGGAGAAAATATTTGCATACTATGTATGTGATAAGGGGTTAATATCCAGAATATATAAAGAACTACAACTTAACAACAAAATATCAAATACCTCAATTTAAAAATGGGCAAATGACCTGAATAGACATTTCTCCAAAGATGATATACAAAGATGATATACAGCAAGCACATGAAAAGATGCTCAACGTCGCTAATCATTAGGGAAATGCAAATTAAAACCATAATGAGATATCACTTTATACCCATTATGATGGCTACTATCAACAAAACAGAAAATAACAAGTGTTAACAATGATGTGAAAAAACTGGAACCCTTGTGCACTGTTAGTGCAATGGTGAAGTGCTGCAATCACTACAGAAAATAGTACGGAAGCTTCTCGAAAAATTGAAAATAGAACTACCATATGATCCAGCAATCTCACTTCTGGGTATATACCCAAAAGAACTGAAAGCATGGTCCTGAAGACATATCTGCATACCCATGTTCACAGAAGCACTATTCACAATAGCAAAGAGATTAAAGTAACCCACATGTCCACCAATGGGGGAATAAATAAAGAAAATTACACAACAGAATATTATTCAGCCTTAAAGGAAATCCTACCACATGCCACAACATGGAAGAATCTTCAGGATATTACACTAAGTGAAATAAGCCAGTCACAAAAAGACCAAAGCTGTATTATTCCATTTATTTGAGGTACCTAGCATAGTTGAATTCAGAGACAGAAAACAGAAGAATGTCTTCCAGGGAATGGGGGAAGGAGTAAAGAGTAGTTGTTGAACAGATAAAGAGTTTCAGATTTGCAAGATGAAGAAGTTCTGGAGAGCTATTTCACAACAATATTAATGTAATTAACACTACTGAACTATATACTTAAAAATTATTAAGATGGTAAATTTGATGTTATGTATTTTTTACCACAATTTTTTGAAAACTCAGCTAGTATAGACTCTACATATACAGGTGACCCTTGAACAACAGTCTGAACTGTGCAGTTCCACTTGTACACAGATTTTTTAAAAAATTAAAACATACTACAGTACTACATGATCTATGATTGGTTGAATCTGCAGATGCAGAACCGTGCATGTGGAGGGCCAACTATTTCGGCTGTGTGAATGGTCAGCACCCCTAACACCCACATCATTCAAAGGTCAACTGTATTCAAGAAAGGAGAAGAGGGACTTTCCTGGTGGCAAAGTGGATAAGATTCCATGCTCCCAATGCAGGGGGCCCAGGTTCAATCCTTGGTCAGGGAACTAGATCCCACATGCATGACACAACTAAGAGTTTGTATGCCACAACTAAGAAGCCCATGTGCTGCAACTAAGAAGCCAGCAAGCTGCAACTAAGGAGCCTGCCTGCCATAACCAAGACTAGGCACAACCAGATAAATAAATAAATAAATATATTTTTTCTAAAAGACAGAAGAAAGATTGAACATGTAAAGGAGAAATATGTAAAATACAGACAAAATTCAAATCAAACTTACAGTAATGAAAAATAAAATGTCTAATAAGAAAAATACACTGGATGAGATAACAGCAGATCAGAAACTGAAAAGAAGAAAAGATTACTAATCTTGAGGACAGAGCAGGAGACATTATCCAAGTTGAAACAAGCAGTGAAAAATCTCAGGGTCCTGAGATTTTCTCCCTGAGTTTCTTTGTATAAACTGAATTCTCTTTTAAGACCATAGTTTTAAGTTGTTAGCATCAATGGTCTAATTTAACACTTGTAGGACTTCCCTGGTGGTCCAGTGGTTAAGACTCTGTGCTTCCAGTGCAAGGGGCACAGGTTCAATCCCTGGTCAGAGAACTAAGATACCATATACCATGCAGTGTGGTCGGGGTGGGGTTGGGGGGAAACACCTGCAATGAATGTGTATGTGATTGAAGCAAATGTGAACCGTGTTTTTTAAAAAGCACCTACAGTGGCAAAGTGACTTAACTGATCATGCATGTTCCCCAGTCCTGAGATTTATACTTTATATAGTTATTTTACTTATTTTGTTAGCTGACTTAGTGCCTACATACATTTCTAATATTGATTGGGTATAATTATAAAGGATATTTATTGAATCCAGGGATTGCATTCTGAATTTGAATCATTCATGCATTTGAATCATCACATAATTATTTTCTTTCCTGAAGTGTTCAATGTAAAATATATAATATATATACTATTTTTTTACACATACAAAAGCTGAAAAAATTTCATCAGTAGTACAGCATTACAATAAATACTAAAGGAAGTCTTTCAGGAATAAGGAAAATGATACCAGAGGAAAAAAGAATTCCAAAGGAATGAAGAGCCTTGAAAATGGTAAATATGTGGGTAAATTTAAGAGCATATTTTTCTAAAAAAAAAAAAAAATTTTAATCCCTTTGAAAGACAAATGACCATTTAAAGCTAAAAAAGTAGAACTATATTGTGGAATTTATAACATATGTAAAACCAAAATGTATCACAGTAGCACAAAGGCTGAGAAGGGAATATGGAAGTATACTGTTACAAGGTTCTTATATGATATAAGAAGCTGTGTTTTACCCAAAGTAGATGTGATAAGCTAAAGATGTATACAGCCACTACAGACAGGCAGTAAAAAAAAAAAAAAAAAGAGCTATAGATAATTAAATACTCCAATAAAGAAGACAGTCATAAAAAAATACTCCAATAATACAAAAGAAGACAAAGAAAAAAGGAAAAAAGAACAGATGGGACAAATAAACACATAGCTAGCAAGATGGCAGATTTAAACCCATCAAAATCAATAATCATATTAAATGTAAATAGTCTATATTAAAAGCCAGAGATGAGGATGCTGGATTAAAAAAAAAAAAGGACAAACTATATGCTATATACCAGAAATCTGCTTTAAATACAAACACACAAATAGATAAACAGTTAAAAAATGTAAAAAGATATATCACACTAACACTAATCAAAAGAAAGCTGGAGTGGCAATACTGATAAAGCAGACTTCAGAGAAAAGCATATTACAAGAGGGCCATTTCACAATGATAAAAGAGATCCAATTCATCAAAAGATGTTAACAATCCTAAACATGCATGTGTCTAGTAACAGAACTTCGAAATATACGAAGCCAAACTGATCAAACTGCAAGGAGAATTTGGCAAGTCCATAGTTATGTCAGAGATTTCAACACCCTTCTCTCAAAAACTGAGAGAACAGGGACTTCCCTGGTGGCCCAGCGCCTAAGAATCCGTCTTCCAATGCAGGGGATTCTGGTTAGATCCCTAGTCAGGGAACTCAGATCCCACATGCCGCAACTAAGGAAACTAAGCCCATGCGCTGCAACTACTGAGCCTGCATGTTGCAACTACAGAGCCCACACGCTCTGGAGCCTGTGAGCCACAACTACAGAGCCTGTGCACCGCAACTACTGAGTCCACATGTTCTGGAACACACCACGACGTTCTGGTACACACCACAACTAAAGAGAAGCCTGCCTGCTGCAATGAAGATCCCACGTGCCACGACTCAGACCTGACACAGCCATAAATAAATAAATAAATAAAATTATTTTTAAAAATTGAGAGAACAAGCAGACATAAAATATGTAAGGATAGAGAAGATATGAAAAACTCTACCAATCAACTTGATCTGACATTTATAGAACACTCCACCCAACATTCTTTTCAAGTGCACATGAATCATTTACCAAGAGAGACTATATTCTGGGCCATAAAAAAAGTCTCAATAAATTCAAAACAATTCAAATCACACAACGTATGTTCTCTGACCACAGTGAAATTAAATCAGAAATCAACATCTGAAAAATCCCCCAATATTGGAAGACTTGTGTACATACCTTTAAATAACCAATAGGGTCAACAAAGAAATCACAAAATCAGCAAGGATTTTTCAACTGAACAAAAATGACAACACAACATATCAACACTTGTGAGATGCCACCAAAGCACTATTTAGAAGGGAATTTTATAGCATGAAACATTTATACCAGAAGACAATAAATTAACAAATTAAGTTTACATTTTAAGATTCTAGCAAATCAAGAGCAAATAAAATGCAAAGTAAATAGCAAAATGGAAATAATAAAGAATAGAAATCATTGAAATTGAGAACACAAAATCAATAAAGAAAACCAAAACCTGGTTCTTTGAGAACATCAATAAAACAGACAAACTTCTAGTCAGACTGAACAGGAAAAAAATGAGAAAACACACAAATTTAAAGTCAGGAATGAGGAAGGGGACATTGCTACAAATCTTACAGATATTAAAAAGATAATAAAGGAATATTATGAACAATTTTATGTCCATGAATTTAACCACTTAGATTAAATTGACAAATTCCTTGAAAGACACAAATGATAGATGCTCACTCAAAAAGAAATAAATAAAAAGCCCTTTGTCTATTAAAGAAATTGAATTTGTAGTTAAAATCTTTCCCATAAAAAAAACTCCAGGCATAAGTATGCAAGTCATTTAATACTGTCTTAAGTTTAAGATACATGGAGAGATCAAGTATTTATTAACTATCATGTGCAGGCACTACGGATATAGAAGTTTGATATGGTTATGTTAGTATTTCAACAAAATCATTCTGGAAGGAAGCTGTGTAGAGAACTGGTTAGTACGAGGCTAAATTAAAAGTAAAGAGACCAGGGACTTCCCTGCAGTTCCAGTGGTTAAGACTCTATGCTTCCACTGCAGGAGGCCCACATTCCATCCCTGGTGGAAAAACTAAGATCCCATATGCTACGCGGCCAGAAAAAAAAAGTAAAGAGACTAGTGACAATAGTGAAATGATGAGGGCATGAAATAAGTCAGTGGCAATGAGCATTTTTAAAATTTATTTATTTTTTTCTTTGGCTGCGTCGGGTCTTTGTTGCTACACGCGGGCTTTCTCTAATTGTGGGCAATGAGCATTTTTATTTTAACAGGGTAGGTGTTGGGATAGGGCATGATTAAAAGATAGATAATTAGTAGAGAGAATAACCAGATGCAGTGATGGATTGGACATGAAAGGTATGGGGAGTCAATGAGTAAGGATGTTCCATGATTCTTGGCTTGAATATCAGAAGAACCATTCATTACAACAGGGAATACAAGAGGAGAACAAGAAGATATGTTTAATTTTTCAACATATGGTACATTTAGACATTCAGTGACCAAAAGGTAGATTGGTAGGCAATGTGATAATACACAGAATCAACATTTAGGGAATCTGTGTAAATTAAGCTGCTCTATCTACCAGGATTACTTGCAATTAAAGCCTTCTCTATAACTGTACAATTAACTGCACAATGGCTTTTCTCTGTTAAAAGAACTTGAGGAGTAAGAAGGTAGTTAAAAGAGTTGAGAAGATAAGTCCCTTTCCCTATATACTTAATTCACAGTACAAGAGACCCAATTTCAGTGATCTTTTTACTGTCATTTAGAACAGCAAAACCCCATTTATTTGCTCTATGTGGTTTAATGAGCCTGACCTCCTTTCTTCAGAAAAAAATTGGAGAACGTGAAGCTCTCTCCCTATCTTTTCCCCTTTTTTGTTGTATGTGGCTGCAATGATTCAATTCTTTACTCAACACTGCCTGTTACCTATATAACAACCATTGCCTCCTTTTAAGGTTTTCTTTGTTTGCCATTTTCTGCCTTTCCTTACTCCATTTGAGAATTGTATTTTTTAAAAAGTATACCTGTTCAACTTAGTTGAACAATTGCAGCAACCTTTTTATTTTTGAGCAAGTCTTAAAAGCCAGGCAATGAATCAAGTGCTTCACATATATTAGCTCATTTAGTTTTCAAAATCTTGCAAAGTAGATATCCCCATTTTAAGATTAAATAAAACTGAACATCAAAAAGATTACATAATGAGGGGACTCCCTGGTGGTGCAATGGTAAAGAATCCGCCTGCCAATGCAGGGGACAAGGGTTCGAGCCCTGGTCCAGGAAGATCCCACATGCCGCGGAGCAACTAAGCCCGTGCGCCACACCTACTGAGTCTGCACGCTAGAGCCTGCGAGCCACAACTACTGAGCTTGCCCTCTAGAGTCCAAGAGCCAGAACTACTGAAGCCTGCGTGGCACAAATACTGAAACCCACACGCCTAGAGCCCATGCTCCTCAACAAGAAAAGCCACCACAATGAGAAGCCCACGCACCACAACAAAGAGTAGCCCCACATGCAGCAACGAAAACCCAACGCAGCCAAAAATAATAAATAAATAAAATTTAAAAAAAGAAAAGATTACATACTGAGCCCAAAGTTAGAAAACTGATGGACTGTAGAATTGAAACTTGAACCTAGGTCTGTAGAGCACCAAAACTTGTGCCATATAACTTTCATAAGCTTTTTGTTACCTGTAAGACCTTTTACTGAATGTATGACTAAGGTGCTTTCATTCATGCAACAAACATGTGTGCCTACTACATGTCTTCAAACTTTCTGTACATACACTTTTAGTAGTCCCTTCCCTTACTGTTTCTGAAACTGGAAAGCTGCATACAGTACACTTTTTTGCCTTTACTTCCTCTCATTAAATGTCAAATTTAATCATGTTACGATTATTATCAGTTGTGGTTCAGCCACGGCCATTTCCTGCTTCAGTTCCTGCTCAAAATGAAGTCCAGCATATTTTTTTTCCTAGTCCTCTAAAATTACCTGTTCTAGGAAGCAATTTTTTTTCTCATCTGAAAACTAACCTCTATTATTTTGTGTCATTTTAGCAATTTACATGAAGCTAACAAGTTGGACTAAAAATGCAGCTTTCCTAAATGTCATTTAATATTTTCAACTTAGTCATATGATTCTGGTTATAGTGATCCACATTTATAAATCCAATGTGATATATACGGAATCTAAAACAAAAAAAAAAATGGTTCTGATGAACCTAAGGGCAGGACAGGAATAAAGATGCAGACTTAGAGAATGGACTTGTGGACATCGGGAGGGGGAAGGGTAAGCTGGGACAAAGTGAAAGAGTAGCACTGACATATACACACTACCAAATGTAAAATAGATAGCTAGTGGGAAGCAGCTGCATAGCACAGGGAGATCAGCTCGGTGCTTTGTGACCACCTAGAGGGGTGGGATAGGGAGGGTGGGAGTGAGACACAAGAGGGAGGAGATATGGCAATATATGTATACTACAGCTGATTCACTTTGTTATACAGCACAAACTAACACAACACTGTAAAGCAATTATACTCCAAAAAAGATGTTAAAAATAAATAAATAAACCCAATGTGAGTATTTACGGTTCTGTGCTAACCTGAGGGGAAGACATAACCATGGGACTTTTTCTCTCTCAGATTTTTCTCTCAGACAGTCCTAATTTAAAACATTCTGTCCAACAGTCACATCTCAAGTTTCAGTTCAGAAAAGACAGTCAAAGGGTATACATATGCAAAGGGTAGTTTGCAATATTGACTCTATATGGCAACAGAGTAGGTAAGGGGGGGGTGGTTAAGGGAAGGCAATCAATCACTTAAGACTCTTCTTCTTTACTTTACCTTACTTTATCTTTATTTTTTTGGCCGAGCCATGTGTCCTGCAGATCTTAGTTCTCAACTAGGGATTGAACCCAGGGCTCCTGCAGTGGAAGCACGGAGTCCTAACCATTGGACCTCCAGGGAATTCCCAAGATGATTCTTCTTTTTTAAATAATCCCCAAATACATCCCACAAATTTGGTGCAATTGCCTTAGTCTTCTCTTACAGCTTAGAATGAAGTATCCCAATGAAGTAATGAAACAGTTGCTTGCCTGAACATGTTTGGAAATGAAGTTCTAACTGACAGTAGGGAAAATAAGTATTCAAAGGTAAATATTAAATAAAAATGTAACAATGCACAAACTCTTGAGATATTCCTATGATTTCAGTATCTAAGTATGCAATTTATAACCACTAAAATTGCCCAGCCACATTTCTATACAATTATCATGTAAATTTGGCCTTCAAAAATACTTTCTAGGGCTTCCCTGGTGGCACAGTGGTTGAGAGTCCGCTTGCCGATGCAGGGAACACGGGTTCGTGCCCCAATCCGGGAAGATCCCACATGCCACGGAGCGGCTGGGCCCGTGAGCCATGGCCGCTGAGCCTGCGCGTCCGGAGCCTGTGCTCCGCAACGGAAGAGGCCACAACAGTGAGAGGTCCGCGTACCGCAAAAAAAAAAAAAAAAAAAACTTTCTATACAGAGCCACAATTACTTGCCATTCCCTCAACAATCCATATTCCGGTTCTCTTGCCTCCAGTTCTGTGTGTTCTGTGTTTGATGCCTTCCCTCCCCACTAATCAAAATTATCAGTCACACTTTTAGGTTCCAGAGATAGCTCCCTGCTAAACCTCCAACCCCTTCTCAACTCTGTTCAATTTATTTGTTCCTTCTTCTTTATTCAGGGCTTACCAGTGTGACAATACTTTACATATTTTGTTTAATAATAATACTCCCCTTTGAAGCATTATTCCACTTAACAGATTATCTCCACTTAACAGATAAGGAAACTAAAGATGAAAAAGGTTTGGTATCATGTTCAAGGTCACAAAACAAAACAGGAATTCAAACGCTGGTCTGTCTGAACTTTAACTGAATTCCCTTTCCATGAAACCACACACTTTACGGCACTCTCTTATAGTATATATTGCATTGTGTTACCATTATTCGTTCAAATATCTCTATCTCCCACTAAAAGACCGGGAAAGTGATTCCATCCTTACATCCCAGCAACACTCAACAGTGCCTATTATACAATGATCTCAAAGTGTTACTGAATATTCAGTTTATGGTTTTGCAGCATTATTTTCCATTGATTAGTCTCTTTCAACCAAATCTCTACAAAGCCATTTTTACTGTGATGGGAAAGCACAACAGCTTGGAATACAGGCTTTGTAATCAGATTGATTAGATGTGAATTCCACCTCCACCAACTTATTAGCTGAGAAATCTTGAACACATGAGTTAACCTACATTAACTCATGGGAGGACAGTAATCACAGTAGCTACCTCTTAGGATTAAAAGGATTAAATGAAGTAACATAGACAATCCTCATCTTTTCCTACATGCTACCCTAAATTTTCTTCGGCTCAGTCTAGTGTAGCCTTTTTCAATACAAATTCCTTATAATTTTGATATTACTCAGCCATAATAAAGAATGCAATAATGCCATTTGCAGCAACATGGATGGACCCAGAGATTATCATACTTAGTGAAGTTAAGTCAGACAGAGAAAGACAAATATCACATGATATCACTTATATGTGGAATCTTAAATAAGGGTACAAATGAACTTATCTACAAAAGAGAAATAGAGTTACAGATGTAGAAAACAAACTTATGGTTACCAGGGGGGTGGGGGGGTGTATACTGGAAGACTGAGATTGACATATATACACTACTATATATAAAATAGATAACTAATAAGGACCTATTATGTACCACAGGGAACTCTACTCAATACTCTGTAATGGCCTATATGGGAAAAGAATCTAAAAAAGAGTGGATATATGTATAACTGATTCACTTTCCTGTATGCCTGAAACTAACACAACACTGTAAATCAACTATCCTCCAATAAAAACTTAAAAAAAAAATTCCCTGCAATTTTGAATGAAATGGACTAGCCAAAAAGGTTCATGGTTTAAAAATTGCTCAGGTCGCTTACTTGACATTTAGGGCCAACTGTCCAGTGCCAGTTTGGATTCACAAAAAGTTTATTCTTGGAGGCTTGACTATGCAAGAGTGTTCCCATTGTATACTATATTTTATTTGCTCACCACATTTTCAAGCCCTACCAGCAAGTTTGAAAATTGGAACACAAACACTTCCTACTTTACTACCACCTAACTTAATACTACCTGATGCAGGTAGACAACTAACCTGTGTGGGAGGCAGGCTATTTCCCCTGCAAGAAAACTCTCCTGGAACCACCTGTGTCTGGTCTCAGGCATGGCTCATTCTCCCCACACCTCCATATTGGTCTGCAATCTAGAGGCTAAGCCACTACACCTGACAGAGGATACCCATTTTCTTCTCTTAAACTTAGCAACCCTTACTCCAAAAACTTAGGATTTTATATTGTTATGCTATTTTATGGCTCTTTAGGCTAAAGTGCCTAGTTTCCAAATTATCAGAATTCCCCCTGAAAATTTTAAAAATCTATGAAAAAGCCCAGTTTTGGAGAAAAAAAGTTTTTGTGGTACAGGGGCCTCTCATTGTTGTGGCCTCTCCCGTTGCGGAGCACAGGCTCCGGACGCGCAGGCTCAGGGGCCATGGCTCACGGGCCCAGCCGCTCCGCGGCATGTGGGATATTCCCAGACTAGGGCACGAACCCGTGATCCCTGCATCGGCAGGCGGATTCTCAACCACTGCGCCACCAGGGAAGCCCAAAAAGTTTTTAAAAATACATAATCCCTAGAAACAAGAGCAAACACTAAGGCTATAGCCACAGTCTCAAAGGGGAAAAAAAAAAAAAAAAAAGAAAAATCTTCAAATGCCTAGTTGGCTAAAGCTAACCAAAAGCTATAAAATCAAAGTACCATAAATAACAACTAATCTCAAAGTAAGCAGAATATACCACTAACAAAGTGAGCAAGCGTGAATAACAAAATACCTAACACATTCATCACGAATTTTAAAATTACTTGGTATGTAGATAGAGATTAATAAATTGTTCCAGATTCTGTACTTCCCTAGACAGTATATGTTGTTATAAAGCAGGTCCTTTTTTTTTTTTTTGGCCGGGCTAAAAATTAAAAGGGTGACAGATGAATGACAGAATAATCTCTGAAGTTCTACAAGGAGATGTTGCGTTAGAAAGCCATGACTCGAAGGAACAATACCAGAACACTGGCTGTCAACATCAGGCAGATAAAAATAAGAAAAGGTGAAGCACGCTGATGGACCGCGGCATTGTTTCCAGACAAGAAATATCCCTTTAAGGCCCATGCCAAGGATTTCAGCGCCAGCTCCGCAGTCAGTGCTGGAATCAGAAAACTAAACTGTTGCCCGCTCAGTGGGAGCAGGGCAACGACCCCCTCCAGTCGGCGTCCAGCGCGCGCAGAGTCGCCCCCTCCTCCCGAGCCCGCTCCTCCGGCTGCTAGCTGGCCGCTCCCCGCCGACCCCGGCTCGGCCACCCGATGACCCGCACTCCCTCCAGGACCCGACGCGCCCCAAACATAGCGCCGGGGGAAGGAAGCGAAGGAGAGGGGCCTTGGGAGGGGTCGGAGGGGCGGGAGGCGGCACTGGGCTTCGGCCCATCACCATCAAGGCTCGAGGACAGAGCGGGTTCGGGAGGAGGGAGGCTGAGCCTCCGCCACCGGCCAAATGATAGTATTCCGGAGCGCAGGTGCCGGCGGCTGCCGAGGAAGTCACGGGCGGAGAGGACGACGCGTTGCGCCCAGACCCCACACCTCCATCCCACCCGCCGCTCTTCTCCTCCCTCGTCCAGCTTCATCCTCCGCTTCTGTCAGAACCCAACGACCTCCACGCGGCCCGCCTCAGCGCGGAGGTGATGCCGGCTCTTACCGTAGGAAAGGGCGCCGCGCCGCTAGGAGGCGGCTAGAGTGCGCGCGGGAGACACCGAGGCAAACGCCGCCGCCGCCACGGGAGCCTGACGAGCCACAACGAAGCAACCCGCCGGCGCGCTGCCTCCAGAGCCGTCGCCCCACCCCCTCTCCCGCAGGATTTTGCGCCGGAGCCTGCAGTCTCCGCGCGCTGACTGGAAGAACGAGAGGAGGGGCGGGGCGCCCCGCGGAGGCGGGGCCCAGCTCTGGCAAGTCTGATTGGCATCTGTGGGCCCAATGGGACCACGGACGCTCCCGGCTATGCTTAGACTGACTTTCTTCGTAGCCCGTAGCAGTAGAGAGGCGGGCCTACTGGCTTCTTTTATTGCCGCCTTTTTGACAAACGCGATCGCACGGAAAAGTCGGTTGGTTGGCACTGGCGGCCAAGTGGTCCAATTACCGCAGGGAAGGGGGCCTCTGAACCCAGATTGGCGTTCTCTCTACCTATAGGGTAGGCCCAGGGAAGTGAGACCCTGCCCCGGATGTGGGCGCGGCCCCGAGGTAGACCTGAGAGAGCTTCCACTGTGGTTGTTTGAAGAGGCGGAACTGAGATCGTTTTCTTGATTATCATGTGACGGGTTCTGGACTTAATGGGAGAAAAAGCGTGGAAAAGGCCAAGGATCCAAACTGGCGAATTTTCTGATCTTCGCGCCCCTCTGCGCTCTCCAGCCAGCGGAGCTGCCAGGTGAGTCTGGGGCTCCAACGAGCTGGCATCCTCCGAAGTGCACTCGCCCCCCGCGCCCCCCACACCCCGGTGCCCTGGCCTCCCGATGCTTCCGTGGGCCGTGTCGCCGCCCCTCATCCCCTCACCCCCTCACACTCCCGGTCCCAAACGCACATACACCTCTTGGCACCAGGATTCTGTTTGCATTGTGGATCATATCGTACAAGAACTGCGTTCAACTCCAGAATATATTGGTCCCACAGTGCAGAATGGGGGGAGTCCGGATAGGGCACCGCTGGCGGACCGTCGGCATGCGAAGACGAAGGGCAAGGATAGTTTAGGAACGCCCTGAAGTTCTGAGACAAGTAGGCCCGAAAATCAGGTAAGTGTAAGCAGAACGCTGTTCCTTTGAAGGACGGTCAGGTTGGCCAAGGCTGTGCAGCAGGAATCTTTAGAAAGTGACTCATTGTTTAGAATAGTTCTGTATTGGGGGCCCATTAAGGAAAACTGTCTTCGGGATGGGGCGAGTTCACTGGGAAGTGTACTGGCAGTCGCGAGAGAAGGGAATGGGAGATGGTGTGGCAAGCACCATGGACAAATGATTGAGTCCACACACCTGGTACCGAGACGCTGAACTGTGGGCAGGGGCCTTTAGATTGCCATTTAGGGGAAGCGCAGGTTTTAACAATGGATAAGGAAGCATATACTTAACTATCTTGCAGATGCAAGAAATAACCACCTCAAATGAGAAATACTTTAGTTGAACAAATTTTTGTTATGGAGTATGCAGCTCCCTCCACCCTGCCCCCCCACCGCCCTTCTTTAAGAAGAAAGTAGCAGTAGGAAACAAATATAATAAGTTAACGGAGATTTATTAATAAATTAATGAAATCGGAGCTGTAGGTCATCACTGAACCCCAGCATCCATAATCCTTCAAGTGTCATTTAAATATCAACAGAGTGCTTCCCAATCGAGGGCATTTTAGTAAAAGTGCATACAAAAGTTTGTTGCATCCCACATAATAGAACTTGTAGCCACAAGACTGTGTTCTTTGCAGCCTTTTCACCTCCAGTCTTCAAGCACCTGTGTTGAACGCAGCTCCCTTCCTATGACCAGTTGCTACTCAGTTCTTTACGAGAAAAAAATGAAGCTTGACTCATCCAGTGGCTGGCTGATGGAAAAGTTACGTTTAAGCAACTGTATTATCCTAAACCTTTTACAAGTCCATAAAAATGGCCAGATCGATTGGAAATGGGAATTGAGCAAATTCAATTTACAGTGTGAAACCCATCTGTAGTTACTAATCAGTTCACACCTCTCCACCTCTTCTTCCAAAGTCAGTCCCACATTCCACTATGGCAGCCTCTGGCCAGAAAAGGAGACCAGCACGGAAAATGCCTTCCTGGGAGCAAAAGCATCTGTTTTTCATACTGCAGTATGAAGTATCTGCCAGCCAAGTAAACAAGTTGGGTGCAGGCAGATGGGTGTAAGGGAAAGAAGGGAGCTAGGAGACTCATAGGTCACTATTGAAATAAAACAGATACATATTCTTGCACCATGACAGTCACCCACTATTTGAAGTAGTAAAGATGTAGCAATCAAAGTTAGTTCTAAAATGTAATTACTTAAAACATGATAGTCTAGGGCATTTGATTTATCTAGCCAGTTTCCTCACCTTTTCCCTGTTTCTTATCTTCCTGCATTTTTACTCCTATCACCCATGGTTTTGTTACCATCCCCATTACCTTCTGATCTTTTCCTGTTGCCATTAAGTGTCCTCTCTCATCCTCAGTCTATCACTGCCCAGTGGCTTATTTCCCTCTGTTTATAAACATACTTAGATTCCTCCTTTACTGAAAATTTCTTCTTGATCCTTCCTTTGTCATCCTCATTGTATGTCTGACCTTTCATCTTCTTTTCTCCAGATGTTTCAAAGGAATAAAATGTCAACTGTTTGCATTTCCTTATCTTCTGTTAACTCCTCACCCAACTTCATACAGCCTGGCTTCTGATTTCCCATTCTATTTACCCTTTTCCAAATGGTCACAAGGTTGATAAACAAACTTGAGTAAGTATGGAACATACTGTAAACCTCTATGTGAAGATTAAATAAGTGCTTATACCTAAGTATTATAGATGAATGCATTCCTATCAAAATTCCAAGTTTTTAAGAATTAGTGATTTTAGCATTGAAAAACGTGGAAGGTCAAAATAGTAGAAAATATTCTGGAAAAGAAAATGGTAACTAGGTACTAGACCTCTCAGATATTAGAACATATCCAGTAACAGTCATACAGTATTAGTACAAAACAGAAATATAGATCAGTAAGACAAAACAGGACTATAAGAAATAGCCCCAATTATTGAATAATTTAGCATCTAAAATCACAAAACATCAAAAGTTTTTAAAGTGGTTTTGATTATTGGATAGCAAGTGATAAAAAAGCATGATCGATACCACAAACCAAAAATATAAGTATTAAAAAACAAATTTTTAGAATAAGAAAATATGTATTTGTAAGACCTTTGAGAAAATTTGATTTAAAAAATGCAAGACCCATAGATTAAGCTATGTGAAAATCCAGTGTTATCAATGTGTTCTATATTATGTAACCCAATGATCTCTGTAAAATCATAATTCTGCTTAATGTCTTAACTTTTTATTAACTGTTTCCTTCTTAATACTCTTCTGTCTTGGCTTGATACCACCCGTTCCTTTTTCACTTTGATTTTGAATGCTTTTTCTTAGTATTCCTTGAAATTGAATGAAAATTAATAAATAGGTGGGCAAGTGTACAAAAAGCAGTTAAGAACATCTCTTAGGTGCAGGAAAAAGATCATGAGTGCCTGGACCTGTGTGACAGCAATGAAAAGGAGCAGACTGCTCTTGAGACATTTTGAATAGAGCTTATACCCAGTGGATATACTAAAAATTGCATTTTGTCACAGCTATAAGGAGTGATGGATATGTTGTCAAAGATGGCTACAGGTTTTATAGATAATGAAAATAAGACTGGTAGAATGTTTTCAAAATTAGGAAATATGTGAGTGGGAAGGAGCCAGCTTTGTAAACCAGTAATAGAAAAATTTTTTTCTGGTATCAAAACAATCTTGACTTTTTTTCCTTCTCTTAGGGTATATTTCCCTTTTTTCGACTCTGCAACAGCCTCTTTAAACTGTTTAAATGAGAATGTCCTTGGCTCAGAGAGTACTACTCACCTGGCTTTTCACATTACTCTTCTTGATCATGTTGGTGTTGAAACTGGATGAGAAGGCACCTTGGAACTGGTTCCTCATATTTATTCCAGTCTGGATATTTGATACTATTCTTCTTGTCATGCTGATTGTGAAAATGGCTGGGCGATGTAAGTCTGGCTTTGACCCTCGACATGGATCACACAATATTAAAAAAAAAGCCTGGTACCTCATTGCAATGTTACTTAAATTAGCCTTCTGCCTTGCACTCTGTGCTAAACTGGAACAGTTTACTACCATGAATCTGTCCTATGTCTTCATTCCTTTATGGGCCTTACTGGCTGGGGCTTTGATAGAGCTTGGATATAACGTCTTTTTTGTGAGAGACTGACTTCTAAGGACATCATCTCATTTTATTGCTGTTCAACAAGCTATCATTAAAGTGTTCTGAATCCTTGCAAGCTTGAAGAATGCCAGAGAACTGAGAAAAATATCCAATGTAATTTTATACTGCTTCCATAAAGTAGTCTTGGTGAATAATGGACTTCTAGTCAACACAAAACTTAATTATTCAATATTTGAGTTATTAGTACCCTTATTGCCCTATGTAAATAAAGTTTGTTTTGGATCTTATTTTTCTACTTGACTATGGAATAATCTGTTTTAAGTATGTGATCAACATTTAAAGTAAATATTAAGCCTTTAATCTACATATTGGGTAGAAGTTTAATATATCATGGCCCCATTACTACCAAAGTAAAGAGTGCTTCTCGATTATGAAGGAAAAACACAGTTACTGAAATAATTAGGGGTGCCACTTCATGTTTACATTCAGAAAAAATCTGAGAGTTCAACAGTTTTTTATCTAGGCTAAGTTCATTGTTACCTCTGCCTTCTGTTAGAAACAGATAGAGGTAGCATATTGAAACAGAGCAGAAGCTTGCCTCTTTCTGTTAGGGGAACTATACATCCCAGTTATGTCAGGAAAGTCCAGTTTATGCCTGTTGTCCTGGGGTCTCAGGGAATTAGTTCCCCTTTCATTCTTAGAAGTGTCCTGGTTTGAAAAATTATAGATCACCCTACGGGTACTTAACCAATTCCAGTGAAGTGTAGGTGGAAGTACTTACAAGAATTCCAAAGAGTCTTAAGTGTCTTATAACCCTAAAGCAGGGTCAGGGTGATGTTCTTGCCCTGTACAGCCCTCACTTAGCTTTGGGAGTATCTAAAGTAGTATTTTGTTCATTTTAAAAATATCTAATAAAAAAGTGATTTCTGGCTGCTAATACTTGAGAGGATTGCTTAAATACAGCATTTTGGTCTAGTTATCCTTTGTAAAGACAGATAATATGACAAAGTTTCAGCCACAACACTACAAATTAATACTGCTTAACTCTTTGTTTGAAACTACAGAGGTAGGGTAAATTAAAAAAACTGATCAGTTACAAATATTTCCCTATCTTATAATTGGTATATATTAGTATTGGGGGCATGTAAAAATAGGATTAAGAAGGATAGTTAATATGGGGAACATAATGTTCCAAGACTTGATCAGGTATTCCTAATTCAATTGAGAGATCTAAACTATTTGGTCACTGGAATCTATTATTAATACATTCAAAACAGAAGAAAGCTGTAATCTCTGTGAGAAACCAGATAGGAGGGTTTTGTAGTTTAGGAAAACCTGTATTTGTGAAAGTATCATCTAAGTATAATCTCTCACAGAGAAAAGAAGGAACAGCACCACATGTAAACAATCAGCTAGGCCAGGAGTCAGCAAAATACTTCTGTAAAGGGCTGTATAGTAAATACTTAAGTTTTGTGGGCCATATGGTTTCTGTCACAACTACTCGGCTCTTGTGAGAAAGCAGGCATAGACTATGGCTGTGTCCCAATAAAACTACTTGTGGACAATGAAATTTAAATTTTGTATGATTGCCACATATCACAGCATATTCTTCTGATTTTTGTTTCAACCATTTAAAACTGTAAAAACCTTTCTTGCCTTACAGGCTATACAAAAAGCAGGTAGTGGCCTAAATATGGCCTATTGGCAGTAGTTTCCTGACCCCTGAGCTAGGCCATGAAACAAGCAAAAGCAGAAATTCTGTATGACATTACTAAGAGGAAATGTGGGACTGGTCTCCAAGGAAAAGAGAGAGAAGTTCGGTAAGAATTATATGTAAGGCAACACAATAACCATCTTGTTCACACATGAGGATCAATCAACTGTAATAGTACCTGAAAGAGTCCCAGGAGGTAGGACTCTTCTTACTTAACTTGGTATACTGCCACACTAGATAAACAACCTGAAGCAGCAGTAAGTTATTGATGTGTGCCTCCCCGATTCGGACACCAGATGTGTATGTTTTTTCCCTACATCACCAAGGAAGTAACTCAGTTCTGACATTACCTGGAGATAGCATCAGATACCACAAGTTAAGGGTTCAGTCCCAGAAAACTGCACATGCCCCCCACCCCCTCTGCAACTTCAGATGCCAGGCACAAATTCAGGCTGTCACCTTGCTTCTGACCTACCGCCTCTAGAATGGAGGTTCCCATGACCCTCTCCTTGAATTTGATTAATTTGCTAGAGCAGCTCACATAACTCAGAGAAACAATTTACTTACTAGAACACCAGTTTATTATAAGAGGATATTAACTCAGGAACAGCCAAATGGAAGAGATTCATAAGGCAAGGTATGGGGAAGGGGTGCAGAGCTTCCATGCTCTCTGGGCACACCACTCTTTCCCCATCTCCTCATGTTCACCAACCTAGAAGCTTTCTGAACCTTGTCCTTTTGGTATTTTATGGAAACTTGATTACATAGGCATGATTAATTGAATC
This sequence comes from Kogia breviceps, assembly GCF_026419965.1. Classification (NCBI taxonomy): domain Eukaryota; kingdom Metazoa; phylum Chordata; class Mammalia; order Artiodactyla; family Physeteridae; genus Kogia; species Kogia breviceps. The sequence goes on from NC_081318.1 coordinate 87,187,902, forward strand.
ATTAGCCATTGGTGATTGAACTCAATCTCCACAGCCCTGGTGGGGAGAGGGGGACTGAAAGTTTCAACTCTTTAATCACTAGGTTGGTTCCCCTGGCAACCAGCCCCAATCCTAGGTTACCTAGGAGCTTTCCAAGAGTCTCCTCATTAACATAAGCTCAAAAGACACCTTAATCACACTTACCACTTAGGAAATTCCAAGGGTATCTGATTCCTATGCCAGGAACAGGGATGAAGATTAGATACATATTTCTTATCATAAATCACAATATCACAGCCTACTTTAGAACAGTAAGTAATGAGAGACATAAAAGAAACTGTGCTTACAGATGGAAAAAGCAAAACTAATGTAATAATACATAAACAATAAGTATTGCAGAAAAATATCTTCCCCTTGATTTTAGCTATAGGGTACCTCCTTTATAATACAGATGTTTACTAATGGTGTTTATAAAAAGAACACATTCTGCCTTAAGAAAGAAATTTAAATTTGAAAGGTTTTAGTGAAGTCATTAATTTCCAGGTCAACACAGAGAATAAGTAACTTAAACTGGTTTGGGCAAATACTTATCAAAAAGTCTGACTAAGCGCTTCCCTGGTGGCGCAGTGGTTAAGAAACTGCCTGCCAGTGCAGGGGACACGGGTTCAAGCCCTGGTCTGGGAAGATCCCACATGCCACGGAACAACTAAGCCTGTGCGCCACAACTACTGAGCCTGCAAGCCACAACTACTGAGCCCACGTGCCACAACTACTGAAGACTGCGTGCCTAGAGCCTGCGCACAGCAATAAAGAGGAGCCCCGCTCGCTACAACTAGAGATAGCCCACACGCAGCAACAAAGACCCAATGCAGCCAAAAATAAACAAATTTATAAAAAAAAAAATTCTGAGTAAAAGCAACATGTGAACAAAATAACTTTCTATAGCAATTAAAAATATGAAAAGTAGGAAATAGATATTCAAAGAAACCACGACTTATTCAACATTTCATGAACATAGAAACCAGATGTGGCGGCACCATCCATTACCACATGAAACATGACCACAAATCCAGCAATGGAGAGCTTCCAAGAATTAAGAAAAACAGTTGCATAAAGCTTTAAGGAGTAGAGATCCATCTGTGGGCTACAGCTTACTGTAATTTTAAGAGTTATTAACCTCAGAATTTGGTCATCTGGTTTCTACTTTGCTTTTTCACAGTGCAGCAAATAAGAGGAACTGATATTGATTAATGAACAGAAGTGATGGCCAAAAAAGGAGAGGAAACCATAGAGCCATTTTCAAATAGGGGCAGGCATATTACTATGCACCAGCATCATAAAGAAAAGTTATTTCTCTCTATTGAGAGGAAAATTAACAGAGTTATTTTAGCATTACATTAAACAAAGGGGTTTCCTTTAACCTTGATTGATGTTTGCAGAGTAAACATCACTCTTCCTCAAAGTATTATTGGTGTCCTTAGAATTCATGACTTAGAAAAAGAAGATACACAGGAAAAAAACAAAAAAACCTCCTCATGATAGAAAAACTAAAGCCCAGGTAAATGAAATGAAATTAGCCCAAGGTCATTGGTAAATGGAGAAGTTTAACGCCAAATGCTATTTCCACAAATAGGTTTCTTATTGAAGAAAAAAAAAAAAAAATAGAAAGCATCAACAGAAGATACCAGTCATCAGATGCTACATAAAGACAACACTGGATTAAAAGCTTGAGAGGGATCTACACTTCAATATTTTACTTTCATTTTGCATGCCCTGTATTAAAGTTAGCCCATCATACTGTAACCATACTGGTAATACTATACCATAAAGCAAATTTACTACCACTATAATCTATACACTACAAACACAAATTTGTAATTCACTCATATAAGGAAAAGACAGTCTGTGACATGATTTTGAATTGCCATCCCTGAGCAAAAGAGTGAACTAGAGGGCTTCCCTGGTGGCACAGTGGTTGAGAGTCCGCCTGCCGATGAAGGGGACGCGGGTTCGTGCCCCGGTCTGGGAAGGTCCCACATGCCGCGGAGCGGCTGGGCCCGTGAGCCATGGCCGCTGAACCTGCGCGTCCGGAGCCTGTGTTCCACAACGGGAGAAGCCACAACAGTGAGAGGCCTAAGTACCGAAAAAAAAAAAAAAAAAAAGTGAACTAGAAAGAAGTTTGTTTTTGATGTCCTACCTCCACCATACCTCACCTTTGACCCCTTAATGCAACTTTTTCCTCTTGCCAGATGCCTATCCTCTGCCCAAAATTAGAGACAGGAATACATAGAAGTGATGTGAAGATGTGAAATTAGGGTGACCCAGCACACAGCTCTTCTATTCTTTTTACTATGTTAATTCCAGGATCAGAAGCTAACGTTTGTAGTGTCTATGATATGCCAAGCAATGTGCTAGATAAGCATTTGGCATGTGCTGTCATTAATTTTCACCACCAATTAACAGAATAGGTATTACCCCCTATTTTATAGATGAGAAATACAGACTAGTGAAGAAATTTCTCAACACTCTACAAGTGTACTATCACCCTTTAATGACCCACAGCTGTACTGCTACAAATGCCCTCAGCATCTCATCCCAGTGAAGTGGCTTTATAGAACGTTGTCTGTGAAAATGTGCCACCTGTATGTCCTTGTCCCACTCCTGTACCAGAATAAAGACAAAGAAAACTAGTGCATGTTACCATCTTGCTTCAATATTTTCAATTTTTGAATGTTTATTTATTGTATCAATAGGGAGAACAACACAAGCTTAATCAGAATGCCTCTCTGACAACCAGATAACCAGACTTTATCTTGCCAAATATGACTTAGGAATAGCTAAATTCTGCTTCAGACTATGAGATATTAAGATGTTTCTTAAATTATATTTGCTGGGGCTTCCCTGGTGGCACAGTGGTTAAGAATCCGCCTGCCAATGCAGGGGACACAGGTTCGAGCCCTGGTCTGGGAAGATCCCACATGCCACGGAGCAACTAAGCCCTTGTGCCACAACTACTGAGCCTGTGCTCTAGAGCCCACGAGCCACAACTACTGAGCCCGTGAGCCACAGCTACTGAAGCCCATGCGCCCAGAGCCTATGCTCTGCAACAGGAGAAGCCACTGCAATGAGAAACCCACACACCACAACGAAGAGTAGCCCCCGCTCACCACAACTAGAGAAAGCCCATGTGCAGCAACAAAGACCCAACACAGGCAAAAATAAAAAATAATTTTTAAAAAATTATATTTGCTATTTTTATTTTAGGTATAGTTAAAATTTATCCTTAATTTGTAATAACTTTCAGTGTATCTCTAGTTGAAGGGAAAGAAGTTGAACAAGTTTTATAGGTATAATTATCTTTACAATACTTACTCTCTCCACATTGCCCAATGGGCCTAGATATCCAATAGGTAGCTTCTTAAACTTTATCTATAAGGCTGTAGTTAAGTACAAAATAGAAACTTCATCTCTTTATAGTGCCCACTGATCTAATTTTCTCCACTTTTCTTTCTGTTGCAATTCTAGAATTACATTATGAATTAAGTCAGAGATAGACTTTTTAAATTATAGAAACCTACATAATTTCTTTTTCCACCCCAATAAAGTTAAGGTTCAACTTTTGTTCCTTCAAATATTTATTGAACACCAAGTGTACTATATATTAGGTATTGAGGACACAAAGGGATAAAGAAAATTTGTAACTTCTAACTCATGGTTTAGCTAGAGCCTGACATACACTTAACAAATATTAATGATGTGAAGGACACAAGAAGCAGAGGAAATCATTGCATCTATATCAGCTGTGAGGTGAGGGGACAGTTGGAGCAGATGAGGTCAGTAAAAGATACACAGAAGAGATGGTTTAACTGGAGTTTTGTTTTTGTTGTTGTTGTTTTGTTTTTTTGGGGTGGGTTTTTTGGGTCTTTTTTTTGCAGTACGCAGGCCTCTCACTGTTGTGGCCTCTTCCGTTGCGGAGCACAGGCTCCGGACGCACAGGCTCAGTGGCCATGGCTCACGGGGCCAGCCGCTCCGCGGCATGTGGGATCTTCCCGGACTGGGGCACAAACCCACATCACCTGCATCGCCAGGCAGACTCTCAACCACTGTGCCACCAGGGAAGCCCTTAACTGGAGTTTTGAATACGAGGCAGAGATTTTCCCCAGCAAAGGCAAAGCATTTTAAAAGTACACAAAGGAAATGGCAAGTACTGCCACCTGGTAAAGCTGAAAACTGAGTACATCAAATGAAAGAGATTATAGCAGATAAGGCTGGAAAGGAAGGGCCACATCTTAAAGGCTCTTTGGAGCCATGGAATATTTCTAAGCAGAGTAGCAACCATATCTGTCTTCTTAGAAAGATTAATCTGGTGGTAACGTAATGGGCTGGAATGGGGGTCGGGGCAGAGGACTGTAGGCAACCTAGAACATGTTATGCTATTGTAAGAGTCTAGGTGAGATGAACATCTACTATGACTGTGAGTAGCTACCATAACAAGAAGAGTAGACAAACATTTCTGGGGTCAACTCAAGAAAATCTCATGATATATTGTAGAGTTGACATGTGAACAACGTGGGGGTTAGGAGCGCTGACCTCCACACTGGCGAAAATCCACTTACAACTTTACACTTGGCCCTCCGGCCCTCCATATCCAAGGTTCCACACTCTTAGATTCAACCAACAGATTGTATAGTACTGTGGTACGTATTTGTTGAAAAATATGTGTGTAAGTGGACCCTCGCAGTTCAAGCCCATGCTGTTCAAGCGTCAACTGTACAGAGGAAAAGATAGAGAAATCAGATTACCATGAGATGACTGCACAGAGAGAAAGTGATGCAATAACAAAATTAGGAGGGAATGGAACAGCTAATTCTTGGGGGCAAGGGAGAAGAATTCATATTTGATTACATGGGTCATCAGAGATTGAGAAACCAAGGCTGACTGAAGTCATGGGGTCACGAAGATAAGGGACAAAGCCTAGAGACCTAAGGGGAAGAACCAGAGAGACTGCCTTAAACAATGGTGGAGAGGTAAAAGAAGCCATCCAAAGAAACAGAAAACAACAACAAAAAACCCCACAAGAGGTCATGCAGAGCTTGAATGAGTAAATAATTGATAACAAGTGTTACAGGGATTAAACAGAAGTATTAAGAAACGCACCCACTGGATTTGGTAGTCAAAAGGTGACCACTGAATCACTTCAGCTAAAAGGTTAAATTTGAGGATTAAATTGAAATTATAGTGAGATGAGGAAGTAAAGCAGACAGATTTCTAAGAACTCTGTCACTCAGGAAGACAGATGGAAAAAGAGCATAAAAGTCATACTCACGATTTTTTGGGTTTTTTTTTAAAGACAGACTTGAGATTTTTCAAATAAAATTTCATCTGAAGAAGAAACTTGACAGCGGGGTGGGAACTGAACTGTCTGAATAAAATTTTAAACACTATTATGCAAAATATTTGCAACTATGTTGACTTGCAAGCCTGCACACTTAGTAGTAGTCAGTAGTACAATAGCAATGAACTTTATAGGAAAGTGTAAAGATTTAACATTTTCAAGACATAAATGCATAAATTCTTAACTTCAAAATGTACTGAAGGATCCAAAGTTCTCATATTTTAATAGTGCAGTTCTTGGAAGGTAGATAATGGTAATAAAGCATACAAGTAGTAAGTTTTAATTTCTAGTTAGCGTAATTCTGTTTCCCACATTTTGTTCTCAGGTCATTCACATTCCCTGATTGGGTCTGAAATCCTGAAGGGAAGATAACCTAAAATGCAAGATGTTTTCCCCCTCCTTTCCCTGCTCTCCCAGTAGAAATATGATATACAACACCTGTAAACTTAAAAAGGAAAGACATCTCTGCTTTTAGGTTCCTTGTGCTTAACATTTTAGAAAGCTGTCACTCCCATCTGCAATATGCAGTGGGTTACAGGAAAAACTGAACAGAAAAGCTAGGACAGAGATAAAGGATGTTACACCTCTCCTGAGTTGTCCTCTTAATTTTCTTATCTGAGGTGTATTGCTAGAGCCAATCATATCAAACAGAACTCTTCAATGAAATAGCACATTCTAAAACCAGTAAAATTTTGTTTACATATCAAAGTAGTTAAACAGAAGGAAGAAAGATTAAGAAAGAGCTTTTCTACCACTCTAAAGATAAAACCCATCATGTCACTTTTTACCAGCCTAAGAGTATTTTGAAAACAATGGTACTTTTGTCCTCTCCTCCTGGGATAAAAATAGTCATATCTAGAGGGAAGGGAGGCAATTTACCATGCCATCCCAGCACCCATACCTTACTAGTTTAGCGACCTTGTTTAAGGTGATCTTTAATATTCTTCTCTGTTGGCATAAGTCAATTTTTGATATTTTTAAGAGTAAAAATGATTTTCAGATTGGAATCACTTTCAAGATCTATGGTTTCTGTTGAAGATAGAGAAACAAGAATTTTTAAATATGACAAGATGAAAGTAAAATGTCAAATATAAGAAAATAATTAAAAAACATGGAAAAAGATTATGGTTATCAATTTTAGTATTTATTGAAAGGTGGAAGACAAGGAAAATTCCTCTCAAGCTCCAAAAATAAATCCTGCACCTTCGCTAAAAATGCAAAATAAACTGAGATATTTGCTTTACATGACAATGAAACTATCCAAAAAATAACTGAATCCAAATTTACCAAAACAGTGCTAATCTATTATTTACAAAGATGATCTTACCTGCCATAAGTTTTGGGGAAAAACCTATTTTATACTCAGGAACACTAATGAAATACCTTGAAGACTTAATCCAAGAAATAAAATATTTCCTACCCTCCATGGCCACCTCCCCCCACAAAGTTAAAGAATGGATTAAAAATGAATATATGCGGAAACAAACTATTTCCAATAACCTTATACACATACACGCGCACAGGCACATGCACACACACACAGAGTGTTGTGCTAGATCAACCTAATCTTTATTTAAGGTCAACAGCTGTAGTGACAAAGACGATAATGAATATGGCTTTAGTAAAGTTTTCAACCAAATATCACAAATGCTTAATTCTTTTGATAGCTAACCAGCTAACCTGAGTATGGAATATATATTACTTAGCTAAAAGGATATGAACAAAAATAATTAAAAAGAAAAAAATCACTGTAGCAGACACCACTGAGGTACCTTAGTTTTTTTTTTTTTTGTAAAGGTTTGTATGGCAATTTCATAATTTACATAACAACTATTTATTCTATATAGTATAAGTTCACGTAGAAACTGTATCTTAAGTGCTTCATTATTCTGGTCCAAGAAACTGGAAATAATAGAAAAAAAGTTGTGTTCAGATAAGAACTGGAATGTACTAACTAGGAAACCATTAATATAATACAATATTGAAATAAAAACTATTTGTATGTAACAAACGTAGCCAACAACTTCTCAGATTGCATCTGAAGAGAATTTTTAAGTTATAACCCATAAGACAGGAACATAAGCATTACTCAAGGTGACAAGGCTGTATCTTGAAATCTGTGTTCACTGACTTGTATTTCACCTCCACAAAGATGTATGCATTTTACAAAACAATTAAAATTTCAAAATATGGAGAAGTTTGACTATAGGTTATATAGGAAACTACACTTAAAAACGACCACTCTGGTTGTTTCAGGTACGTCTTTAAGTTAAAAGTTTAAGGCTCATATATTTTGGAGGGATACCCTAAAGACATTTTATTACAGTATGTTCTCATGCATCTATGGGTATGACACTGGAAAACTGGAGCTAAAACGAACCTTGTTAAATACGTTGCCCTTCACTTAAAGAAAGAAAAACCTAAACATTTTTACCACATTCTCTCTCAATTTACAATACTGGTTTGTTATAAACTTTTGTCTCCCAAAAAGGTAGGTGAAAATACATAAATTTAGCTAAAAATAGAAGATAAAGGTGGTGAGGAGCAGGATAAGTAATATATAAAACAAAATCCCTATTTACATTTGCATGATTTATACTTTCCTTACGTCATGAAAATTCCTATGTTGCAAATATATTCTACTAACAACTGAGATTTCCTTACAATGTTTGCCTACCCTTTTAAACTGGAGGCCAGAAATGACATCATTGCTGCAGTTTATTTTTTCTGGTGAAATGCCTCTAAGTAAGCTTCTCCCTAACCAGAGAGATATGCAGTTTTATGGGTACCACAAATAAGGCTGGAGCAGAAACCACTGAAAGTGGAATAGCAACACTAGCTCAAAAGGCAGCACAAAGAAACCCATTTGAAAGTAATCAACCAAAGTATGAGCCCAGAAAAATACCAAATTCAAGTAAAAGAAAATAGATTTGCAACCAGCAGAGTTCCTAACATCAAAGCATACACTGAAGACATTTGTTTGACTTTTAATTACAGTAGTGGAAGCAATCTGAAACAGTGCTGAAGTCCATTATTGAAGAGATTTGTTTTAATCATCTTTCGCTAGGCACTGGCAATCCTGTTTCCTATCTCAATTTTACTTTCTAGAGCTTCTTTTGAAAAAAGAAAAAAATACTCTAAGTTGTTTACCTTGCTAGGGTAGGGAGAGGGATACTTAGAAAGATGAGGTAACAAATCTAATTTTGTTAGTTATCTCTCTGTATATGGCAGTTGAGTCACTGCCCTTATTTTAATATTTTGCATTTGCCATATTTTCCTTCTGTTCCTCAAGAAAAATGTAATAGAGGATTTTAACTGCTCAGAATTAAACTTTCTGTAACTGAACATTTTTTCTCAGCTACTATTAGGTATAGTATGGGTGCTGATTAGTAAGAAACTTTTCTCAACTTCTTATTCCATACACTACAAAGAAAATTCACGTTATAGGGCTATATAATCGGGTCACATAACTTCATTCGTTAAAGGGTTAAATATCACTAACAGACCTTGTTTCTCCCAACTTATAAAATTGTTTCTATTACCTAAACTGCTCTCTTAATGTTGAATATAAATATTTAAAAATGTATTCCAGGGAGTAAAGGAAGTTTCACATATTCATCTTATTCAGCAATTTAAGAAGTTATGCAAAATATGATAACATACATATATATTCCCATACATACACACACACATATAAATATGCTTTCATAACTGAATCTTGGTTTTAAAAACGCTTGCACAGTGTGGGGAATTTAAATATTCACAAGATTTGAATACATACATTTGTACTCCATTAGCACTCTAAGTGGATATACCAGCAGAAACATAATAGATCAAATAAATGATTTAACTGAATTGTCAGTTTGGTGGGGTTTTTTTGCAGACCCAACAGAAAACAGATTATTATGAACCTTTATTAAGTGGCTCACATTTCAGTATAAATCACACTAAAAAGGTTTTTTAAAAGCTATTTACACTACAGTGCTGACACATTTAAAATGAAAAAAAAATCGGTATAAATAAGCTCTATGGAAAAGCCTTAAATTGTCAAAAAAGAATTCTGGCTCATATTACAAAATATATATATATATATATATATATATATATATATATATGTTAATGTCAGCTCTATTCTAAAACCTACAACTCCAACTCAAATGATTTTTTTAAAGACTCCTTTTGTTTAAACCTGCAATGTTTACAGTGCATCTGGCCCTAAGTGCTTTGATACTTCACAGTTATGGACAGGCACTGAGGAATGTTACAAAGCTACATAAACTATAATTTGTAACAGACTTGGGAGCAAGTCTTGGCTTGCTTTCAGAACTCATGAATCTTTATTACATTATTAAGTTGAAGAAAAAAAAACAATTTTAAATGGTATATACAAATTTAGCACAAAATGTTATCATCTTTTCTCTCTTGATTTGAATGTGTTGAACTATGTTGCCTTGTATCAACTAGACTTATGAGACTTCCAGGACACATTTCTTCCTTTAAATCTTTGTTGCTATTTTCAAATTTAGAGTCCACATCAATCTTAAATTCTGTAAATTGAACATGATCCAATTTTGCTTTAACATTCTTGCCATCCATATTATTTGGTGCTCCAGTCTTTTCGGGAATATAAACATTCACAGGTTCTTCCTTGATTCTTACAGTTGCAATAGGTTCATGTTTAATCTGCTGTAATTCATATTTAGAATGAAGTTTGTCTGAAAAAACAGAATCCAAGGAGGTTTTGCTTACAGCACAAATCATGTTGTCAGTGTGAGGTCCAAGAACTGATGATGTGGAATCTGGTGATGTGCATGTTTCATGAGTAACTGTATTCTGAGCACTGTCCTCCTCTGAGTGATATAACTTGAGACGAACATGCCATGCTAAACTGCATACAGCTGAAACTGTCTTGAACTGATGAACAACATTCCTTGGAATAAAATAAATGTCATTATCATACAGCTGAATCCTGGCATAGCGAATGCCTTCCCTCCTCAGTTGATTAAGTTTTGCATCATCAACCCACTGGACACACTAAAATAAAACAAACAAAACAAGAAATACCAGTAAGTCTTTTCCACAATAAAAATTAAATTGAAGATAATAGTAGTTTAAAATATACCTGGGACAGTGGAGGTTCATGTAAATCTAACTGCATTCGTTGAACTACTTCTAAGAAATCTTCAGCATGAAAACAAATTACATCTTTGGTTATTCGAGGTTGATCAGGCCTAAAAAAGAACATGAGATAATGAAGAGTCTGCCATTAATGTTTCACTCTGCTAAGTCCTTATTAAATTCAAAGCAAAAATAGTTTATGGTCAAAATCAAAGTACTATCTTAGAAATGAACTGTAATTAGAAGACCACTTTACATATTTAAACAAAGGGATAACACCATGAATTTCAACCTAAATATGGATAAAAACAACTCATTTTATTATTTATACACACACACACGTTTTGGTATAGCAGAGCAGAAACTTTATTCATTAATCAAGGAATGGAGAAGGGAAAGCTCATTCTCTAAAACCACCTTCTCCCTGTAGGGAGAAGAGTAAGGGAATTTTAAGGGTAGGAGGCAGACATATCATCAGGGCTCTTGCAAAGGGGTGTGGATTTCCAGGAGCAGCCTCACCTCATTTTATTATAGCTATGTGTAACCATATTTTCAAAAATTAAATTGACCTGAATTGGTTAATTATGCAAATCAAAAAACTAAATGTTTAAAGTTAAGACTTTAACTTAAAGTCTTTAATGTGTTGTCAATATTTCAATAAATTAAGTGCTAAATAAAAAATACTACATAATATAAAATTTAGAAGTAAATATAGGGGAAAGGGAAGATATTCTTTCAATACAGACATATATAACTGCAATGATACCAAAAATCCCTAAAATAACACCTAAAATTAAGAGACATTCATTAGAAAAGTACTTATAAAATAAACTGCTACCATCCTACTTGCTGAGGTTAATAGAGTCTTTAAATATAATTCTAAAAAAAATCCCGGGCTTCCCTGGTGGCGCAGTGGTTGAGAATCCGCCTGCCGATGCAGGGGATACGGGTTCGTGCCCCGGTCCGGGAAGATCCCACATGCCGCGGAGCGGCTGGGTCCGTGAGCCATGGCCGCTGAGCCTGTGCGTCCGGAGCCTGTGCTCCGCAACGGGAGAGGCCACAACAGTGACAGGCCCGCGTACCACCAAAAAAATATATAAAACAAATAAAAAATCCCCAAATTCTTCAATTAATTAAGAATATACAAATGCATGTTTATAAAAGATGCTCAAAATGGATTTTAGAATAAAATCCCAAGCAACATAAATACCACCACCCCCCAAAATCATACCAAGGCAAATCATAACCAAATTTTTAAAAAAACAGTGATAAAGAGAAAATCTAAAACTCATGCATCACATTAATATACAGGGAAAGAGGGTAAGAATGATTGCAGGCTTCTCATCAGAAACAATGCAAGCCAGAAGAGAGCACACTATCTTTAAAGTATTGAAAGAAAAAGTCAGTCTAGAATTCTATAACCCCTAAAATACCCTTAAGAAAGTGTGAAATAAAAACATTTTCAGACAAACAAAAACTGAGAGAATCTGTCACCAGAAGACCAGTACAACAAAGAATGTTAAAGAACTTCTTCAGGCTGAAGGAAAATGATATTTAGATGAAAATGTAGATCTATTCAAAGGAATGTAGGGTGCAAGTAATAGTAAATATGAAAGATACTTTATTCTCACCTTAAAAATCTCTTCAGAAATAATTCCTTAATGCCAAAGAAAGCAACGTATTTGGAGGGGATGGTTATAGCACACATAAAGCAAAATGTATTAATAATAATTAGCACAAGGCTTCCCTGGTGGCGCAATGGTTGAGAATCCGCCTGCCGATGCAGGGGACACGGGTTGCGGGTTTGTGCCCCGGTCTGGGAAGATCCCACATGCCACGGAGCGGCTGGGCCCGTGAGCCATGGCCGCTGAGCCTGTGCGTCCGGAGCCTGTGCTCCGCAACAGGAGAGGCCACAGCAGTGAGAGGCCCGCGTACCACAAAATAAATAAATAAATAAATAAATAAATAATTAGCACAGAGGCCATAAATGGGAGCAGGGAGAGACGGCAGTATACTATTGAAAGTTCTTATACATTACATAGCAGGTATAATATTATTTGAAGGTACACTATGATAACTTTAGAGCAACCACTAGTAAACAAATAGTGGAGGTATAATGAAACGCTAAAAAAGGTAAGAAAGAAAAGTGGGGAAAAGGAATGAACTGACATATTAATAATATTGAGTCTTTCAATCCATAAACAAGGTATATCTCTAACATTTCTGTAAGTCTTATTTAATTTTTCTCATTGGTGTTTTGTAGTTTTCAGTATATCATTTATTTTACAAATGTATCTAAATATTTCATAATTTTTATGTTTTTATAAGTTGGCAATTTTTCTTTTCATTTTCAAAATGTTTCAAAGTGTTTATTGCTAATATATAGAATTAAAATATATACAAGTGACTTTTCAACATTGTCTTATCTTGTGACTTAGATAAATTCTAGTACTTCTTTTGGAGACTTAGAACTATCTCTATACACAATTATTTTGTCTTACTCTAAGACCCTGTAATTCCATTTCTATGTATTTACTGAAATGAAATGAAATTATATGTACACTCAAAGGCTTGAAAGGGAATGTTCATAGGAGCTTTATTCATAAAAACCCCAAACTGGAAACAATTCAAATGTCTATCATCAGGTGAATGGATAAATCAACTGTGATGTATCCATACAATGACATACCACTCAGCAACACAAAGGAATGAATTACTAATACACATAACAATATAGATGAATGTCAAAAACATTATGCTGAGTAAAAGAAGTCAGGCAACATATGATTCTATTTAAATGAGATTCTAGACTAGGCAATACTAACCTATAAAGACAGAAAATAGATTTATAGATGTCTGGAGCTGGGGTAAGAATAGGGGGAGATTAACTGCCAAGGTATATGAAGGAAACAAAATGTTCTATATTTTAGTTGTGGTAATGGTAACATGGTATAAATTTGTCAAAACACATCAAACTGTACACTTATAACAAGCGTGTGTATTATTGAATACAAATTATACTTCAATAGTTGATTTTTTAAAAAACTGGATTTCAGGAAGCACCCTTAAATATATAAATCTATGTGAATTCTATCTTCCTAATACTAAGAAGTGATATAAAATTCATCAACACTTCACAAGTCTATCTAGTTTAAGATTTCTTTGTAGTCTCAATCAATCCCAGTCCTTTATCTCAAATTGGTGTTAAGCCTGGCTCTAAGATAAAGTAAAGAATCTTGGACTTCCCTGGTGGCGCAGTGGTTAAGGATCTGCCTGCCAATGCAGGGGACACAGGTTCAAGCCACGGTCTGGGAAGATCCCACACGCCATGGAGCAATGAGCCAGTGCGCCACAACTACTGAGCCTGTGCTCTAAAGCCAGTGAGCCACAACTACTGAAGCCTGCACACCTAGAGCCCGTGATCCACAATAAGAGAAGCCACTTCAATGAGAGGCCCACATGCTGCAATGAAGAGTGGCCACTGCTCAGGGCAACCAGAGAAAGCCTGTGTGCAGCAGCAAAGACCCAACAGAGCCAAAAATAATAAATAAAAAAATTAATTAATAAAAAAAGAATCTAATACTCTAATGCCTAATGTCTCCTTGAGAAAAAGAACAGAACTCAAAACACTAAGATAAGAACACTAAGAGAAAGCACCAATTTCCTTAGTATAGCTTAATTTAACAGCAAGGAATAACAACAAAGGGATCATAGACCACGTCAGCATCAGAGCCATGAAACCCTCTTAAGGCATCGACCAAATTATTTTCTTACCATCTTTAATACTAAGAGATTAAAGCAGCATTGGTATAGAAAGCAAACTGTATTTTACAATACTGAGAAAACTCATAGCTAGCAACATCTCATTCCAAAATCTGTCTCAAATTAAATCTGGCCACCTAATATATTCATACTTTGGCAACAGTCTTTTTTCACTGTGAAATTGCTAGCTTCGAGTGTTTTTTCATTCAGTAACTATTCATAGGGAACTATGATGGACCTGTGAAGGACAGGACACAATCTCTAACTTCAAATCACATATAAAGTGGAGAAGAAAGCATATACCAACAATAATTTAAAGGAGCTTAAGAGAGATTTAAACAAAGTTAAGGCCAAGAAGCAAGAGTATTTATCTCTGAAAAAAAATGTAACTATATGGCTAACTTTAACAAATACTATCTATAAATCAGAGTTCATCCTAAATAAATTTTGATGCCACTCTTAAATCCTTTATACCAAACATTCAAGAAAAATCTCATTAATTTGAAACAGGGAGTTGTTGTAATGATTTCCAAAGAGATAAATTTGCCTTTACTCTTTGACAAAATTAGTATTTTAAACCAGATTATAGTAAGGAATTAGAAACTATATGGGAACAACCACAGATACTTGATAATTACCATTTAACTTAAACACAATTATAAATTATTATCATTGAATTATAAACTATTAATGTCATTTTCCTAAGGACCTCTTAGGGTTAGTTCAGTACTAGTTACTTTGTATATCTGAAATTGATAAAGCTTCATTTATGTTAAGAAAGAAGGTCAGTTTACAGTGGCCTCCCCACTCAGTATTAATTTATAAAATGTTACCTTAAATTTTCCCTTTTGAACAAAGGGTCAATCTTGTATTCACAGCCCCTGAAAAAATTTCCTCGTATAGAAAATACAGGCAATATTTTTCACAACATCTTAGGAATCTATGCAACAATACTGACATTTTATACTTTGAGAATTAAAAAGTTTCTTTTTACTTAGAAAAATTTCTTGCATACTTAGTATCTAATTCAACTGCTTTAATAAGCAAAATAGCATATTCCATCTTAAGTTTCATACCCAAACAATACTCAATTTGAAAATAAAACCTAACTGAGCGAAATTATCTTACAGTATAAATACAGCTTTGCTCTATGGGTTTTATCAATTTAATAAATGGAAATTTTTTTTAATGTATGGGATGACCACCTCTAAGTATATTATCCATTTTCATTAAGAAAATTATCCATTTTTCTAATCTATCAAAAGAGTCAGTGAAACTTACAAGCAAAGCCAGAAAAAAATAATACAGTAAGGTAAACAAACACTTAGTAGATACCAAACCTTAGAAAGATAGCGAGTTAAAACAGTATAAAGAAAAAACACAAGAATCTGGAGTCAGTTCTGAAATCAGACTCAGCTCTACCACTTACTAACTATATGACTACGACAACATTACTTGATAGTCATGAGCCTCAGTCTCCTTGTGCAATAAATACGGGCCTAAAAGTAGAGAAAATTAACTGAACATTTGTAAATGGGCATACAATAAGCACCAAGTGAACTTTAGGTTTTCCATTACCTTAGATAAGACAACCGTTTTCAACTCTAGTCACGTAGAAAATGAAACTACTTCAGTCAAGCCCAAAAGATAAAATCTAGGTTCTAGCAATTGAAAATTTTCTTTAGTACAATTATACAACTAGGATATCCAAATACAGGGGAAAATGAAACTTTTTCCCCCACAGTAAGAAGAATTACTGAAAAACTTCCCAAGAAAAATTTTAGAAGCCATTAAATAGCAGTAGTTAATATATACCACTCTCCACAGTGCACAGCCTTCAACACTCCAACAGCAGCTGTAGTCTGTCGTTCAAAACCTTGTCCTATATGATCTGCGTGAGC
Source organism: Kogia breviceps (assembly GCF_026419965.1). Taxonomy (NCBI): domain Eukaryota; kingdom Metazoa; phylum Chordata; class Mammalia; order Artiodactyla; family Physeteridae; genus Kogia; species Kogia breviceps. Next base: position 87,204,057 of record NC_081318.1, read on the forward strand.
TCTTGTTCTGTCTTCAAAGAGCATCTCACGAGGCTCACTAGTTCGAGGTAGGTACTGCAGGTTTTTTATCTCATTGGTAGTTCTGTTAAAACAAAATTATATATATAAAGAGACAGAGAGAGGCAGGTTTATGTATATTAAGGCTTAATTGCCTTCAAACATTTGTACTGATGTACTGACAGGTTTAACTTTTTAAAATGCATTAATAGTTAGAGAACACCTACTCTGTGTCAGGCACTATCTAGGCAATGCAGCTACTGAACAAGACAGTAGTAGTAAATAAGACAGACAAGTTCCTTACTCTCGTAGAAGTTTATATTCTAGTGATAGATAGACCAAAAAATAAACAGCAAGAAAACACTAGGCAATAAGTGCTTCCATAAAACATGCACGGTTTATCGGAGGTAAGGGGAAAAAAACACTTTAGCTCCACCCTGGAGGACAGACATCTCCCACTGGGCCTCTCCTCCACTGCTCAACTTCTAGAATCCTTATGCATACAGAAGCTGCTAACTACTTGGCCTCACTCACTGCAGAAACCCTCTCCAATTTTGCTGCAGAAGGGGAACTGGGTGAGAAGAATTTATTTTGGGAGTCATCATCTTATTTATCTCCCTGTATGATTTTTCTGTTGCTTCCAGAGACAAATCAGGATTGCCCCCATTATCTTCTCATCTCATCCTAGTCCATCCCCTAGGGTCACTCTTCCTTTTTGGTTCTCTAACTTCCCACCCTCAATCTCTACTACTTTACTACTCTTTGTGCACTCTTGTCTTACAGTTTTATATAAACTTTCACACACACACACACACACACACACACAATGCTTTAACATACTTTTTTGCTGTTTGTGATTAATGTTTTACAGGTATTAGAAAGCTAGATGATGATGTTGCTTTCTGTGGAAAGCTAACAGGCTTTCAAACCAAGTCTCGCCTCATTATACCACATTCTAATGAATTAAGACTTTATTAAAGCATTTGGCACAGTGCCTAGGGCAGTGTTGTCATTAGTTGGTCCGACTATAACGTGATGTGAAATGACCACATATACCATGGATTGTAATCCCTGAGGATTACAAGTTCCTCAAGGGGCTGGTAAACTCCCTTAAATTACATGTAAAAGTTTGTATATATCTGCATTATTCTATGGAGAGTCTTTCAGATTCTCAAAATATTTGTATATCCAAATTAAGAATCACTGAGATACACACCAAGTTTACCATTTACTACCAACTTAAAAATTAACTTGTAAAAAGTTCACTGAACCAAAATTTATTTATTAAACAGACACTCTTTTTAGGTGCTAGAGACGCATTTAGTAACAAGCACAACATTGTCCCTGCTCTCATATAACCTACATTTTACTCTATGACCATTTCTCCCTGTTCTGTTTTTTCTTTTAAAATTTATAACCAGTGAGACCATCTTTAGACATCTAAAAAAAGTATTATCTCCCCCAGGATCACCCACTCCATTCCCATCAATGTTAAGCTAGTATACATTCTTCTACACTTTTCTCTGTGCTTACATAAATATACTCTTACACATTTCATTTTATTTCTTTTCATAAAAATAGAATCATACTGGACATATACTCTACATTTTGCTCTTTTCAAGTATCATGGATATCCAGCCCAACAGACAAAATTACATATTATGAAATTAAATATTTCACCACATTCTTTAACAGGAATGTACCAAAATGTATTCAACCATTCTCCTGTTAATGGACATTCAGTCCATTTAAAAATTTATCTCAATATAATAAATGCTGCAATTAACATTCTTATACATTTACCTTTAGTGCTTTTATTTCTTGGGACAAATTTCCAAAAGTAGGGGTCCTGGTTCAAGGAGTATACATATGTTAAACTTTATGAGCTATTTTAGATTACTTCTAAAAAATGATTATAGAAGCTCACCCGTCAACAAATAATATATATTACCCTGTTTCCTCACGTACCTACCAGCCTGTAATATACTCACTCTGTTAATAATTTTTGCCAATGTAATGGGTAAAAATCTCATAATTCTTTTAATATATACTTAATATACAATTGACTACCTGGGGCCTATTTTTCTATTGGGTTGTTTTGCATTTTTCTTCTCAATTTAGAAATGCTCTTTGTATATTAACTTTAGTCTGTCACATGTTACAAATGTTTTAGTCCAGTCTATCATAGCTTTGAACTTTGTTGTTGATGTCTTTTCTCTCACAAATAGTATTATCATTGTATCGTTTTTGGGTTTTTTTTTTGCGGTACACTGGCCTCTCACTGTTGTGGCCTCTCCCGTTGCGGAGCACAGGCTCCGGTTGCGCAGGCTCATGGGCCTAGCCGCTCCGCGGCATGTGGGATCTTCCTGGGCCGGGGCACGAATCCGTGTGTCCCCTGCATCGGCAGGCGGACTCTCAACCACTGCGCCACCAGGGAAGCCCCATTGTATCTTTTAATCTTTGCTTAGGAAGATCTCTCCTAAGCTTAAGCATTTTATTCTAATATTTTTATTTTTTACTTATGTTCAAATCCCTTACTTCTTGTATAACACTGCGGTTATGGCTTTGTTTTCCTTCAAATGGACTCCCATTTATGCCAGCATTATTCATTAAATAAATTTTTCTTTTCCCACTTATCTCATTATTAAGTTCCCAATATACTTTGATCTGTTTGTATACTCTATCCTATTCCAATGATCTTTTTGCGCTTTATAGTACTTTTTAATATCGAGTAAGACAAGGTCCCCCCGCTCATACTTACCTTCTTTTTCACAGCTTTCTAGACTGACTTTATTTATTCTTCCTTATTAACTTTAAAATTATTTTATCCAGTGCTGGAAGTATGAGTCCATTTGTAATGCCAGAAATTCCAAAGGACTATCATTTTTGGCCAATCCAGAACATAGATATAAACATTTGTTTAGATCTTATTCTATACCTTTCATAAGATGTTTTAGTTTTCTTAAAATGAATATTATTTAAATTTATTTCTGAATATTTATTAAATTTATTCCAAAACACTTTATGTCTCTGTTGTGAATATTTTTTCCATTCCTAGTTACAATTTATTGTCATTTGCCTACATTTTTCATGTTTTATTAATATTTGATACTTATAAGAAATTATATCAGCATGTGTAACCATTTTTGAACTTACATTTCAATTACACTCTAAATTTTCCCTTCCTTCTTCCTACAAATTTCAACAAATATACACATATCAATGTACAAATACCCATCCCCAGCAAAAAACATTTATATCCAACATACCTTTTCCTTTTGAAAGGTGACTTTGGCATATCAGCCACAGGGATCATTTGTTCTCCTGGGCGTACCCACATGATTGGACCATCATCACTATCTTTTCGACTCTCTAATTTTAGACTAGATAGTGTCCCCCATGGCAGTGTACACTAGAGGCAAATAATTACAGAGAAATTAATTATTTTTAAAATGTATCTTCAAATATACATTAAAGACTATTGTCCCCTTGACAAAATTTCATATATACATTTGAAATACATACCTATTTTAAATATATTCATATATATTCATAAATTTTCCTTCATAATATTCTATTTCAAACACAACAAGAGAGTAATTATTCTTGGATGGTTTCCCCACTTCCCCAACCCCGCCAGAGATATGATTCACTGTATTTATCATTTATTATTCTTCCTTCTACCAAATATATGGGTCATATGATGTTAATTAGTTGGCAAAATAACTATCTTCCATGAGAATCTATAAAAATGAACAACTGAGTTTTAAAAAAATGGATACCTCAAGGGGGCTTCCCTGGTGGCACAGTGGTTGAGAGTCGGCCTGCCGATGCAGGGGACACGGGTTCATGCCCTGGTCCGGGAAGATCCCACATGCGGCGGAGCGGCTGGGCCCGTGAGCCATGGCCGCTGAGCCTGCGCGTCCGGAGCCTGTGCTCCGCAACAGGAGAGGCCACAACAGTGAGAGGCCCGGGTACCGCAAAAAAAAAAAAAGGATACCTCAAAAAAAAGGGGGGGTATATACCTCTGATTAGTTATAATCAAAACCTAACCAAACAAAAAGGAAAACTAAACCAAAATCAAAATTTATTTCTGTGTAGCAGTTTCTTGAAAAGGTTGCTGGTCTAAAAGCAGGAATTAACACCTTTGAAAAGAGAAATGACCAAGGGCCACTATCCATGGAATGGTAACAAAATGGGTATTTTTTAAAAAGCCATACCCCCTTTTCAAAAAGGGGATCTTGTCAAATTAAATTTCTCCAGAAAGAATGCATTTAGCTCATTTGCTTTTAAAATTAAAATCTGAAACATAAATGTTTAAATGATGGTGTTTTTAAAATAGCACCCAAAATAAATGCAACCAAATTCCATGTCACTAGTTGGGAGAAACAGACAAGGAACCAAAGGTTTAAAAGGAAAAAAAAGGAAATAAAAGGGGAATGGAGTAGGGTGAAAAAGAAAAGGAAGAAAAAAGATATATATACACATATAGACTAGAAAATTGAGCATGCAGAAATGAAAAAAGAAGAGATGTTTAACAGATTATGTGGCAAATACTAGAGATAAACTGATCTTGTCACATTTTGACCTTTGAATTACTGATTAAATAACTGACCTAACTACATAGATCAGAGATTTTTCTCTCAATAGGACAGCCCCAGCCGCCCATAAGAAGAAATATTTTCTGCAATGCAGAGACTGTTGGGGGAAAAAAAAAAAAGAAAACAGAATCTGGCTAAAAATCATTTAAAGAATTTAAAGGGGACTTAAAGCTGCATAGTTTAAATACCTTATTTTATGGATGAGGAAACTGAAGCCCAGAAAGTTTAAACAGCTTGCCCAACCCAGCTAAGGATCTCCAAGATTGAAATACAGTTATACAACTTCCCAGGCCAGTTTTCCACAAACCCAAACTGCCATTCCCTTGCCCTGAACACTTTAATTTAGTAGGCATTCTTCCTGTACCTCTTAAATCCTCTGGCACTCAGTTTATAAAAAGCTGATAAACGGATGGAACTTATTTTCCTAAAGTGGCAGCTACAGGCAAGTGTTATTTTCTGGTCCACCACTTAGCTATGCCTTTAAAATTAGTACTTGAGAAGTCACACATACACACTACACAAGAATACTTCTACTTTGTCATCTCCTCCTTTCCTTCCTTATAATTCAAATGAAATCAAAGTTTTTATAATTCTGAAACAGCCATGATCTGTTATCACTTGTAGCATGAAAGTAACTCCCACAACTTAGACTGCTTGATATTGTTTTCTCTTACTTTTAAAAATGGTGAATCTTCCAACATGTCAAGGAACTCAGGGAAGTAATCTCCCACTTCTTCATCTACTGCTCCCACCAAGCTGATCTGTCGCATTGGGCCAGCTCTATAAGTACCGTGAGAATACGTTCTTTTTACCTGAAGGATATGGAGTTAATTAAGTTAAACATAAGATAATGCCTGTTATCACTGGATAACACTAAATTATGTTGTCTGAAAATATTAGAACATAACGTGTGGCAAGCAAAACAACAAAAAAAAGCCTTTCACAAACAGTAAAAAAAAAAAAAATAAGGCACTTAAAAAAAAAGACAAGATCGGCACAAAATCAAGCTATTTTACCTTCTCTAGCTATTCCTACACACTGCTTATGAAAACACAGCTGAGATAAACAGCGTAATTCCAGACAACTAACTATAATTTCTCCGTATAACAGAGGAGTTTACTGTTTGATCTACAGTGCCACTGAAATTATATTCAGATTTTCCTGTACCTATATTTTCCTAAATGGTTCATATTCTTTTGTCAGAATTTTCAAAAGTAGACCCTTTGAAAACGTTGCATTTAACCATCACCAGTAGTTTGTATGTCCAAAAGGCCACCAGGAATCATCTTCCCTTCTAGATCTTAGCATGTTAACTAAGATCCAGTTTACATTTTTCTGAGGAAAATCTACTAGAGCTTGAGAACCAAAAGTCCTAGGTCCCAAATCTATCTACCTTGCCATCTACCAGCTATGTGACCTCCAGAAATCATTTAAATTCCTTGAGTTTGTTTCCTTAACCCTAAAGATTTACCTCGGATTGCTGAAGAAAACAATAATTGTACAGTGTGAGCAAATGGGTATCATTTGAATATCAACCAAAATAAAACAACCTATACACCTCAAGAATCACTGGTACCTAAGTTTTCAAAAGCACATTTAAATCTTGCAAAGAAACCTCATATACTAACAGTAGTAAACAAGAGTATTTTTAAATTAAAACAACTTCCTTTCATAAACAAACTTCAAGCAAAATCCTAATTATTTTTTTCTCTGGATTAGCCTTTGTGGCCACTAACTGTAGGGAAATTACATTGTCTCAGTTTGCCTGGGTGTATCCCAGTTTTAAAATGGAAAGTCCCATACCAGGCAAACCCAGATGGATGAGGTTTCATCACATCAGGGACACAGACTAAAATATTTTCATATCACAAGGTGAATTCCCACAATTGCAGTTGATACAGATAGTATTCTGTATAAATGTATTTAAGCCCCCACCCACATCAAAAACATGACAATAAAAGTTCTATCATAATAGAACATTTGACTAAAACATTAGAAAATTTTATTTTTTAGCATAATAAGCAAAACAGTATAACAATGATACATTAATTCCTTAATAACTTTACCAGAATTCCAAGGTTAAGTTTTCATGAACTATCACAAATTCACTTCTCAGAACCATAAAACCTTGCTCCAATCCTCAAGTTACAAAAAAAAGTTGGGGTCTGTGTCCCCATTTTGTACTCATGATCTGACCTTTTTCTTGTCTCCCAAAAGTTCCTACCATCTCCAGTACTGAGAGAGCTAAAAGTTAAAATCTGACTCTACAACAATATTTAGGCTTTAGATGTTTAGATATACTAAGAGTACCGCAACAGGAAAATTAGTCATCACTGTGCATTTCTGTAATGCAGTCTAACAAAGCTAAAAATATCAAGTTGAAATTTAGCAAATTTATAAGAATTGATATAAATTCTGTACATGACTGAGTTTGTGGCTTCAGTTCTGGATCTGCAAATGGTCATATGAGTTTTTGAGAGACCTCAAGACCATTCAGTGAAATCAAACACCTTCTACTGTAAAACACAAATTTACAAGTGCTTTGAAATATTCATTTGACTTACAAGTCACATTAGGTAATACTTCCACTTCATACAAATAAGTAAATTTTCTGTACAAATAAGTAAATTTTCTGTGCCTCAATCTTCTCTGTCTTGTTTAAACTTAAATAACTCATCTAACTCATTAACCAGTTCTAACAAAGCCAGAATCAAGAAAGTCTTTGCCATCCAACTGGTTCATTCTACTACATCAACTGAATAATTTGGGCAGTGACTCAATTATCAACTAAATAATTAGGGCAGGGAGGAATGTTCAGTGAGGGAATCCTTCTAAAGTACTAAGCACAACTGAATTTATGAGCTCTCGCAAAGAAATGGGTACTTTAAACATACTTTTAAAGCAAAAGTCAAACGCATATATGGTCTACTGGACTCTTTTTTTCCCAAGAGAGTATGTGCAAGAACTAAATACATGCATACAAAAGATACACCAATAAAGAAAGAATGCTCTTTAATATGAATGTTAGGATTTAGGAGTCAGAGACAATCCACCCTGAGGAAATGTAAAGTCTGAAATTATAACAGTTTATTTAATAGGCAAAAACATGAAATAACTCATTTCTCAAATAACTGAAATAGATTTTGGAGTTCTACCTAGTGGTTGCCATGCAATTCAAATACCTACTTCCATTCTAAAAAAAAAACAAACAAAAACCCTACTATAACAGTATTTAACTATAGAGAAGGGATAAATACAATTAATAATCAAAAAAACAGAACTAGTAGGACTTCCCTGGTGGCACAGTGGTTAAGATTGCTCACTCCCAATGCAGGGGGCCTGGGTTCGATCCCTGGTCAGGAAACTAGATCCCACATGCATGCCACAACTAAGAGTTTGCATGCCACAACTAAGGAGCTTGCCTGCTGCAACTAAGGAGGCGAACCACAACTAAGGAGCCCTCAAGCCACAACTAAAGGAGCATGCGTGCCGCAACTAAGACCCAACACAACCAAATAAATAAATAAATATTTTTTTAAAAAAACAAACTAGAACTAGTTATTAACAAATTTAACATTCAGCCCTCTTAGAGTAAAATTTCTGTGTTTAAATGTTAAGTAAAAACATGTATCGTTTAGTAACAGAAAAAATGGGTAAAACTTCTTGGGTGGTAATATTAAAGACAGATGACTTATAACTTAAGTACTTAACTAACTTTGATTTAACCAGATATTGCTATTTTAGGTTGGAATGATCACTTCATTGATTGAAGAGAGCATTACTGACCTAGCCATCTCATTTCATTCAAATTACACCTTTACATTAATTTCCAAGTTTACAAATGTTGTTCTTTGTTTACAAGTAAAATAAAATGAAACACGTCTAAATATTAGAAATGTTAACACAACAGACTAAATTAAAACAGATTTGATTTTTCCTCCTCTCCTATGTCTATTTAGAGGCTACCTAAAAGGAGGCTTTATCTTTAGATGATTTTTTTTAAAAGTATATCCTATTAAAATTCATAAATATTTCAAAGGATATTTGGGAGAAACTGAATTTTAAAGAGTAAAGTAATACAGACTCTATTTGTTGGATTATAACCTTAAATATGGTATTTGAATCTTCATAGTTCTGGTCACCTCATGGCAAAATACATATATACTATATGTAAATTCACATACACACATAATTTGCTATAATAAAAGCAAAATTCTCTCCCCTTTTCACCAAAATGTGCTAGAACTGTAAAGTACATTCTGTTTGTCCACTATTAAAACCACAGATAGGGAATTCCCTGGCGGTCCAGTGGTTAGGACTTCACACTCTCTCACTGGCAAGGGTCCAGGTTCAATCCCTGGCCAGGGAACTAAGATCTTGCAAGCCATGCAGTGCAGGAAAAAAAAAAAAAAAAACCCACAACACAGATACATTCCACTAAGTATGGTCTCTATATAAATTACATATACTTAGCTATCAGGTTTAAAACAAAACAGCAATTTTCTTCTAAGACATTCATTCTCTAAATATTAAAGATAATAATCTGAAGACTCAATAGGATGGATATAAATAAATTTAAAACTAAATTTTAAAAATTAAATTAATCAAAATCTTAGCTTGTGAAAGTAATCTGAATTTTAAAATACAGTATAACTCAATTAAAAAATGGGCAGGCCTGAATAGACACTTTTCCAAAGAAGACATACAGATGGCCAGCAGGCACATGAAAAGATGCTCAACATCACTAATCATCGGGGAAATGCAAATCAAAACCACAATGAAATATCACCTCACACCCGTCAAAATGGCTATCAGCAAAAAGATCAAAAATAACAAATGTTGGAGAGGATGTGAAGAAAAGGGAACGCTTGTACACTGTTGACGGGAATATAAAATGGTACAGCTGCTATGGAGGACAGTATGAAGTTTCCTCAAAAAACTAAAAACAGAACTACCATATGAGCCAGCAATTTCACTCCTAGGTATATATCTGAAGAAAATGAAAACATGAATTCAAAAAGATATATACACCCCAATGTTCACAGCAGCATTATTTACAATGGCCAAGATATAAAAGCAATCCAAGTGACCAACAACAGAGGAATGGATAACAAAGATGTGGTATATACATACAATGGAATACTATTCAGCCATAAAAAGAATGAAACTTTGCTATTTGCAACAACATGGGTGGACCTGGAGAATATTATGCTAAGTGAAATAAGTCAAACAAAGAAAAATTAATACTGTATATTATTATTCATATATGGAATCTAAAAAGTAAAATGAATGAATATAACAAAAGAGAAACAGACTCACAGATACAGAAACAAACTAGTGGTTACCTGTACGGAGTGGGAGGGGGAATGGGGGAAGAGGGAGGACCAAGACAGGGGCAGGGAGTTAAGAAGTACAAACTACTATGTATAAAATAAATAAGGTACAAGGATATAATGTACAGCACAGGGAATATAGCCAATATTTTTTAACAACTTTATATGGAGTATAATCTATAAAAATTCTGAAGCACTACTTTGTCACCTGAAACTAATATATTATAAATCAACTATCCCCCAATTAAAATAAACACATTGTAATATAGCTTTTAATTACATACCATTTAATACAACTTTCTAGATTAATAACCAATACTTGAAACATATACTAAATCAGTCTGAACCATTAATTTAATGTTTCAAAAATGGAAAACTACACATAACAATGTATTCAAATTCAAAAAGTATATACTTCTTGATGAAACATATAGGTACCACTTAAGTTGTTAAAAAAAAAATCACAAAAATATAATCCACACACTTTTCACAAAAAAGTAAATAGTACACCTTGATTTATGTGATACCTATTATACGGCAATATTATATAGCAAATAATCCAGTTTCCTCTATTACATGGAATAAAAGTAAATCTATAATAATCGTAAGAAAAAAACCTTAATTCTCCAAAAATAATCTATCCAACAATTACAACTCAAAAGCAGTGGGATGGGAGAAGGAAACAGGTAAGAGTGGAAAGAATCTCTAAATAGTCAAAATTACTGTCACAAAGGCCATGATTCACAGAAGGATACTCTTCTTACATATATGTTTCTACACTAGGCATAATTCTAACATCTAAAATCATAAAGGATAAGAAATCACAAGTTTAGAAGAGGAAGGAGGGGCAAGAGATAAGCACAGCTGCAGCTCCCCTAGGTCATCAATATTATAATATCATAATGACAAACCTAGACTGAAAGTTATGTTTTATATGCTCAGGAAAAGGATAAATCTTGGTCCTTACAATTGTATGCTTCCATTATCTAGAAAAACCACTAATCTGGAAAATCTCACATCCTGATGATGCTTGACATGAAATTACTGTATTTGCTTCAGTAAACATTCATCACACTATCAATTTTCTGATGCAGTTAAAAAATTAAATTGGAAATACCAAAAAATGTCACTGCTTTAAAACATATCCTATATGCTTCCTAAAAGGGAAATGTAGAGTTACAAAGAAGACACATATTGTTCCTCCCAATTTAGGTATACTTCTCAAAAAACACAATGAAAGACAGAAATGATACTTATTCATATATTTGCAAAAGCTGTTGACAGATATAACATTTTTAATCTAAATCTCCCCTAGAGTCTCCCTACCCGGCAAAAACCCTACCACCATCATGACTGTATTTTCACACTTCCCTTCATTTATTCTCTATAAATGTTTTAAAGGGGGGGGTGGAGGAGACTGGAGAGCAGGAAATAAAAGACTTCTTGAACCCTCTGCCAGTAAGTGTCAATAACAAAATCTCAGAAGTTTTGGTTAATGGGAAAACAACTGTTACATTACATTTAAACTAAACCCTAATCATTTTTCTTCATGTAAATAATCTTTAAAAAACAAAAACAAAAAACACAACCTTATGATTCTGAGTTTGGCTTGCTACAAAGAAAAAAGTAGGCTTTATGATAGGAAATATATTGGCAAAAGTAAATCTGTAAGTGTCAATACTGCTTTCTCTTATTTCACGTATCAAAACTGCTGCAACAAGGGAAGCAAATATGGACACATGTAATTCAAAAAACCATGAGGAATGACTCACTTGAAATAATGCTGATATGTCAGTCCCTGAAGAGAGGATTCTATAGTCCATTAAGTTTGGAAAACTCTTCCTGTTTGAGAGGTTCACCACACACTATTAAAGGCTAGGTTCTGAGAAGTCTCACAGTAAACAAACATAACTTATTTGGCCCACTATTAGACAAACTATTTTGACTTCAAAACCTGTTTTTCTTATTTACTTGTTTTCTTTTAGTGTACCTATCAACATCCCAAGATAGTAAAAATACCACAGAATATGTTATAAATATTTTATACTTTATACAGTATAGTTATCCATAATAAATATAGAAGATATTATAGATGCTTCTAGCTAGTATTATCATTAATCCAAAGAAAACACAAAAACAGGACAGTTACTACAGCAAAAAATTGAGGAGGTGAGGGAAGAAGAGGCTATTGGTTCAATTCTGGTGAGCTTTTTGGGGGGAGGGCAAGAAGAAAGAAGGGAGTCTCGTATTTTAAAAAACAAGACCAGCTCACCACATTCCTACTGCAGCAATCTGAACATCTAACAAAAATAAGTGTGCCACAAGGGGGAGCCAATCCCCGTCACATCTGGCATATCCTTTCAAATTAAAACATATAACAAGAAATAACATATAATCAACATTTCAAAAATATCCATATAACTATACCTAAAATAAGAATAAAATTGTTATTAATCATTTTTAAACTAGTACAAGAAGAAAAAAGTCTCTCAATTAGAACATCTGGTACCTGCCATAACAGATCAGTTCAAAAGCATTCAAGGACATTACAAGCACAACCAGTCAAATGAAAATTCAGTACAAAGGCTGGCAGTGGTCAAAGATGGTATGTCAAATCATCTTTATTGTCCTAGCATGGTGAATGACCCCAGCATGAATTCAATAGAAGTTAGTTCTCTCCCCTCACTTTGTAGAGAGGCAAGGCTAACAGATCCGATCAGATTTAATAACTGTTTCACTATTAAAATATTAGCCATTTAATTATGAGTTAACACTTGACATAAATTATTTACTACAAGCAACTCAGAACCAGGCTAAAATAAAAAATAAGATTTAGAGTTTGGGGGAGGGAAAAGGGTGATTAGAAGATAACTGCCCGAGTTTTCATATTCTCACAGTTCTTACTACAGAGTTTGGAGCGCATGCTGATTAAATATTGCATGGCAAGACAGAAATCTCAATTGCTTCTTGACAGATAAAACTCCTGTCTTACTTGCCTTTCTGTTTCCCTACCATCAAAGGCAAAGGAGAATGATCAATGTCCAAATGAGTATTTGAAGAAAATAGAGATGGCAGAAAAACTAAGACAGATGTGGAAGAGTGCAAATGGCCAAAAACTCTTCCCAAGCATGTATGCTCACTTCTGATCAATGTGACTGTGTCACTCCTATCATCAAGAAGTGAACCTGGGGCTTCCCTGGTGGCGCAGTGGTTGAGAGTCCGCCTGCCGATGCAGGGGACACGGGTTCGTGTCCCGGTCCGGGAGGATCCCACATGCCGCGGAGAGGCTGGGTCCGTGAACCATGGCCGCTAAGCCTGCACGTCCGGAGCCTGTGCTCCGCAACGGGAGAGACCACAACAGTGAGAGGCCCGTGTACCAGAAAAAAAAAAAAAAAGTGAATCTGGGTTTGGCCTTGCCCTCTTTCTGCTCTATGAACCCTGCAACTATCAACGTGTACAAGCCCAGGCTAACCTGCTCAATGATGAGAAAATTGTGATTATCACCCCAATCGACATTGCATCAAACCGCCAGACAAATAAGCAAGGTCTCCTAAGACGAACTGACAGGCAAACCATCAGACATGATTGAGGCCATCCAGCCCCGAGCTGAGCTGACAAAGACTGTCCAGAGAGTCCAACAGATTGTGAGAAAAATCTTTAAGCCACTTAGTTTTGAGGGTTTTGGTTTGATTTGCAGCAAAATAACTGATATAGATAGGTTACAAACTTCCTACGAAAATCCATTTCTATTCTCAAATAGAATTTTATTTCATACAGTTTGATTGATATTATACCACTAACATCAGAAAAATGACAAGACAATATATAATTCTACCATGTCTTCAGATTCTTCAGGCAATCGGCAGGGAAATAGATGAAGATGAAAAATAGAATTATGCAAGTAAAAAGAATTCCAAAATCAAAGAACAGGATGTCTCGATCCTTTTGTCAGTATTGTGTGTGTGTGTGTGTGCGTGTGCATGTGCATGTGTGCATACATATATACACACGTAAACGCACCAAAAAAATCTCAAGTTAACATGTTTCAAGGATAAAGGCTAAACAGATGCAAAAATGAATTTCTATGAAAACTACAGAGTATTATCACAAAGATAAGCATTATCACTATAAAGATGATAGAAACAACTACATCTCACCTATACTGTCATATTTTAGTTTCTACAGAATTTAGGGCAAATTCTTTTCGCTGCTCTGGTTTTAATTAAACAAACAAAAAAAGAAAGGTCTGCAGAAAAGAACTTCCTCAGTCTTCTAAGCTCTTAAAAAAATAAGCAAAGTAAAAATCCAGTTTGGGGAAATATCAAATGACCAGTTCAGGAAAGCTTTTCGCTAGATACTCCTCTTCATACCATAGGAATGGCTGGATCTGGAGGATACTGAGGTAAAGGCACATGCACCGTACACAGGCAGCTTCCTGCCATGAAATCTAAAGTTGCAGGACTAAAAGCAGTCCTTGAGCTTCCCTGGTGGCACAGTGGTTAAGAATCCAGCTGCCAATGCAGGGGACAGGGTTCGAGCCCTGGTCCGGGAAGATCCCACATGCCGCGGAGCAGCTAAGCCCATGCACCACAACTACTGAGCCTGTACTCTAGACCCCATGAGCCACAACTACTGAGCCCGCATGCCTCAAAGACTGAAACCCGCACGTCTAGAGCCCATGCTCCACAACGAAAAGCCACCTCAATGAGAAGCCCGTGCACCACAACAAAGAGTAGCCCCCGCTCACAACAACTAGGGAGAAGCCTGCGTGCAGCAGCGAAGAACCAACACAGCCAAATTATTTATTTATTTATTTACTTACTTATTTATTTGTTTATGCATGCATGCAGTCCTTGCAGCAGATCACATAGATATGGGGCCAGAGCCACAACTGGTAACAAAGAGGATGCATCTGCCTAGAGTTTCCTCTGTGCCATATGTATTATCCAAGAACCCTAAGAGGTAATGGCAACCACGGTAGGTGGCTCTTCAAGGACTTGAGACCCACAGCCTAGCCACACACTAGCATAATTAACAAGTCCCAGCATCATGTTGTATTTAATAAAAGGAAGCATGGTTTTCATGTTGTACATACTGCACAAGTTAGGATGAAAATTATAATTTAATAAAAAATTAATAATTCCTAACCTTAAAAGCTATCTGAAAATCAAATTTAACTATTGTGACATTTAAAAGATGTCGGAAATAACTTGCATAGTATGGCAGCAGAAAGTTTATGATACAGTGGAAACAAATCACACTGTAAGTCAAGAGACCTACCATAAAACCTAGCACTTAGCAGACATAATAAATGAAAAACAAATGAATGATCTAGTACCAAAGGACTTTGGGCAATTATTTCTTCTCTGTTTCCTCATTGCTAAAATTAAATTGTAATGAAGAATAAATGAGTTATTACATATAAAGTGCTTAGAATAGTTCCTGGCAGTCAGCACTCAATAAATAGCTGATACTATCACTAGATGCCAGTCTAGTTCTACCACTAAACACAGGTGTAATCTCAAATTACTAACCATTCTGAATTCTATAAAATGACAGGGCTAGTGACAGATGCTCTACAGCTCCCTTTCGGCTCTAAAAAATATTTAAATTCCAATTCTCAAACATGTTACATAGGCAAGAGTACCCCCCCAACACACACATTAAAATTTTAAATACCAGCATGTTTTCCAGACTTCAGTATATTACACAATATACACCAAACATACTGTGGGGTGGGGGGTTGGTATGAGTAGATGTTATTGCATGTCCAGACTATCATTTAAGGTGGAGACTATAACTTGAACACATATCAAAAAAAGAAATATACTCAAAATAAGGAAAAGAGACCTGGATGAAGTTTAAGGAAATTTTGTTCTATTCCTGGCACAGCTGCCAACCTTAAAACCCTAAGTTACTCCTATCTACGTTTGTTTAAGTTGAGAAAGGTCGGGATAGATGATCACTAAAAGATCCCTTTGAAACTTTCTTCACTTTTTTCCTCTTTCCAAACTAGAAGGTCAATTATTACTTATGATACCGAAAGTTTAGCACAAATAAATGTGAAAATTGGCTGATCTTTGACCGAAGCAGTCTCTGCTCTGAGAATGAGTAACAATGCACCAGACTTAGATGGGCCTACATTCACTTCCAAGAGCCAGTGGACTGGATTCTGCCTCTGCTTTTAAAATAATCTATATTCTACAACACAAAGAAGGGTAGGAAATAGAAAGTAGCTCAATATATGCACTGGTCTGCTCATTTTCAAACATAATCACATATTTAACTGATGATTCCTTTGTATCACAATATATTAACAGCCAACATTTATTCAGCACCTTCCACATGATGAATCCAATGCTAAGCATTAAAGCATTACTGCATAAAGCAAGAAGACAATTTTAAGTGATGTTCAAGTAAGAGAACTATTGTATGGACTGGAAAAATACATAGCAAAATTCATTTCACTTCCAAAATAAATCCATGGTAAAAAGGACAACAGAATCTTAATTATTTCACTGAATTTCTTTTGAAAAAAATAAAACAGATAAATAGAAGCTGGAATTTAACCTCTAGCATTCACATCAAGAAAGTAATTTATTCTTAATATTCCCAAGAGGTTTCATTATAGTCTTATCTTTTTATTTCAAACCTATAGCAAAATGAGTAACAAAGAACAGAAACTTGCCTAAAACATATAATTAAAAGTTAAAATAAAAAAACTAAAACCTCTTACCTGAGCATGAAAATTGGACATAGTTGTTGTCTCTATATCCTTCTTTCCCAATATCTCCATTTTCACTGGTGAATTGGGAAAATTAAATGAAAAGTAGTCTAAAAAATCAGGTAAATAAGTAGCTGCCCCATGAACAATACCCATTACATAGAAAGCTGCAGAGTTCTCGTTTTCACTGAACACCAGACCCACAAACTCTTCTGCAAACCTCTCCATCTCCACAGGAGACAGGTGGGAGAGTTCATTGCTGTAGGCGTGGATAACTGATGCACCTCCATTAGGCTGGTGCTCAATATGAATGAGCTGTTTGAACTCCAAAGTGTCTAGCCTTTTGAGGTTGTTCTGAACCCGTGGCTCCTTTAATGAGACAAATGGAAACTCACTGTTCTCTGGAATTTTGGAATCATAGTTCTTGGTATCCAAATTCTTTCCACTGTAATCTTTTATGTTATCACTTAGGATGCCTTTGGCTTCTTGATCTTCAACATCAGACAGCAATCCTGAGCAGATGGTTTGAATAGATTTGCTATACATTTTTGGACGCTTCCGTTTTTCATTCTCTTTGTGTTTCTTTTTCTTCTTCTTCTTTGCCTTCTTAATTTGTAAGTCTTCTACACTTGTTTTTGGTTTCTCCTTCCCACCTGTTGGGAAAAATTTTTTTTGAAACTCTGTATTTTAGTTTCTTTAAAAATGATGCTTTAGAAATTGTTTTATAATAAATAAGCAAAATTCACTCAGAATGAAGTTTATATTTGGGACTTGCTTTACACAGTATTGATAACCATACTTTAGTCAGGTTCTTTCCCTCTCTCTCCACACACACAGACACACACACAGAGGAAGGCTTAAGACAAAGTTATGCCTAGAGTGCACAGTACCATTCTGACATGTAGCAGATGCTCAATCAGTATTTACTGAAGTAACAAAACGAATGTTTTAGAAAGCATATCTTCAAATTCTAAATATAGAAATTCAGAAATGGAAAGTTGAACAAAAGTCAACATGAACAATACCCTGCAGATATTTCCCATCAATATATATCATTTTTACTTTTAAATTCTTAAAAATTGCATATAGGTGTCGACTTACAAATCATAAAAGGAGAAAAATACTTGCATAGTGTATCAGCAACAAACATAGCAATTCCTTAGCTTTTTACCATATGTCCTCCTTGGTAAACTACTCTTTCATCCAAAATGGGCTATGTTAGATCTACTAGAGTCTACAAAGTTTCCAGTGAAGACCTAACAAGGTACCATAAGAGATGACAAAATTAGAATCATTTATCATGTCCTAAGTACAAATGATATGCATGAAAGAGAAATTTAAAGAAAGAAAGAAAAAGACATGGGTCATAGTAAGTTTATATATTAATGAGTTTCTGTAACCAAAGGCAAGTAGACCCTGGGCTCAGTAATTCAGGAATCCAAAGAATAAAAGATTAATCCACAGAGGCTATACAGCTATAGAACTTAAGTGTACATATATAAAAACAACATTATCACAGTATACTTATTTCTATACAATAAGAAAAATAGAAAAGAGTAAACATCCTCACAAGAAAATATTATGCTTCCTAAGATAATATGAAAAAAGCCAGTAAGATAACAGTTGAGGAAAGAAGGCATTCACTGTTTCCATCTGTTATTTCACTTTTATAGATAACCTGTCACGAATTAGGTTTTCTCAACCTGCTTCTTTAGCTGAATTTTTCCATCCTCACATATCTCTATGATTTTTTCTGTCTCTGGTGAATGAGATGTCCTGCCTACTTCCCCAAAATAAGTCCATCCCACCAACTCCAAAACTCTTGCTTAAAGTTCTCTATCCTCTTCTTTTGACCATCAAACTTCTTATAAAAAATTGCAATGCCCAGTGCCTTCCCTTTATTAACTGACCATTCTTATCCCTTAAATTCTAGGTCTGCTTCCAGTCTACTCAAATTTACTTTCCCAGAATGTTCATATATCAAATCCAATGATATTCTCTCAAATCACTCTTCCTGATCTCTCCAATGTTTTATGTAATTATGCAACTCATCCTTGATTATTTTTTACTTCCATGATACTACTGCCTTAATTTTTTGTCTAAAAGCCTCATGACTATCTCTCATCCTTAATGTGGGAGCCATATTAATCATTCTACACATTTTATATATTGCTTTGATCATGTTCATCCCTTGACTCAACTGCTTTCAAGGGTTCTCAAATACAACCTCTTCAGTCTGGAATCCAGAGTCAATGCCCTCAAGTACACCACGCTCTGGTCCAATTTTCACTACTTACAATTTCTTATGAAACATACCTAGTCCTACTTTAGTTTTCTACTACTGGCAAAGGCATTTCCTTTCCCTAAAATATCCTTGCCCTGCCTAGTACTTACTACTGAACTCTTTCTTACCTATCCTTTAAAGACTACTCTTACATCATCTTCTTCATTTTGTTTTCCCTCACCTTTGTAGTTGGAACTGAAATCACTTCACTCTAAATTCATGTTATTATATATTCTATATCTATGAATATATATGATATGGTCATATAAAGTTATTATTTTTTCATTCATAGGATGCCTGTATAATATATGTCCTTCAGGATACTGTATGAGTGAAACAAATAACTTTGAATTCAGAGTGAAACACTTTTTTTCACCAATCATCAAATCCCTCCTGGCATCTAGTACACTGCTACAGATGAACATTTAATGACTCCATGAATGCAAAGATTTCTCTCACCAACAGACTACCTGAAGTTTATAGGTTTTTTCCCTTGTCTCCCTTTCAGTCAGTTTCTCACCATATGAATACTATCACTAAATCCTAACCCTGAAACAACAACCATAAAAATTCTCTCAAGTTCACAGCAATTCTTGAAAAAGGAAAGTTTAATGTTAATAATAAACTATCTCTTCTAAAAATTTGTAAGTATGCAATGGAGACCAAATTCGTATCATTATGAAAAGCAAAACTAAAAATCTGTCAACATTATTGATTATGCTTTGCAAAGTAATAAAATGCAACACTTAATAAAGTGTTAATTTTCTCGAGTCTACATGTAAGTAGTTTTAAAATATATTAACAAATTCATACTTGCTACCCAGGTATAAACTATCAAAACATCAGATTCAGGTTAAAATCTTAGGAAAAAATTAATTTAAAAAAGTTAAAACAGGGAGTTAATCAAAATGAAAGATAAAAGAGGTTTATATTCAATATATGTAAGTAAAATCCAAATGAGTCAAGCAAAAAAGACAGTAGTGTATTAAAAAACAGGACTTAAAGTTTAACGGGCTTAGGTATAATTAATAACTAAACTGGAAATACATGTAAAATTGTACAAATTAAATGGTTTGCCAAACTAAGCAGAATTTCATTTGAATGAAAATATAAGCTTAATATCCTATTATATTTACAACTAACACAGTTTTTAAAGTTAAAATAGTAAATATCCAGTCATGTTACTTTAAAATAAAATAGGTACAACAGTCTGTCTATTTCTTAGTCACAAGGATGGATGAAAACAGTAGTAGTATAATAGAAACTGAAAAATACAAACTAATAAGAAATTAGTCAAGAAACTGTTATATTGAGCATCAAGTAATTAAACTTCCATGACAAACTACTCTAATTAAATACTAAAGTGAGCACAGGGTGCAGAAAAGAGTTAAACATAACACACTTGAGACTACTATCCTTAGGCCTGCTTGCAAGGGTGGCCTTTGGCTGGCATCTGAGAACTTGTATTTTGGGAAGGTTACTACCATTCCCTGATAAGAGTGGCTCACTGTACCTAAACAGTTTGTGCAAACAATATGGTTTACATTGAACACCTGTTTTCCTTCTGGAATTTTGCTACATGCTACACAGGGGGTGCCTATGTGACCAGCTCCCAGTAGAAACCCTGACTACTGAGTTTCTAATGAGCTTCCCTGGTAGACAACACTTCACATATTTTATCACAATTCAATGCTGGAAGAATTAAGTGCATCCTTTGTGACTCCACTAGGAGAGGACTCTTGGAAGCTTAGGCCTAGCTTCCTCCAGAAATCGCCACATGTGCCTTTTCTCCTTACTAATTTTACTTTGTATCCTCCACTATAATAAATCATAGCCATGAGTACAAATTTATGCTGAGTCTTGTGAGTCCTCCCAGCAAATCATCAAACCTGGGGGTAGTCTTGGGGATCCCCCCTCAATGGTACAGGTAAAATGCATTCTTTACATTTAAATCAAATCAAGGCACTAGCCTTTACCAGGTAATTTTTTTTAAGTTTTATACAATCTCTCACTCATTTAAAGACTTGGAATGATACATGAAATGCAATAGGTACATATGTAGGAAATTTTTTAATAAGGAGATAAGATCATTTTGAATATTAATGTTTTTCTCTTATACTAAAAGGTTTTATTTAAAGTACATATTTACTTTAAATTCATAATTCTTCAAATGGAGCCCAATAAATCAGAACTGTAGTGTTTTTTTTAAAGGATCCTGGTAAATACCCATAACGGAAAGAAATGCTAAGTAATTTGGACCCTCTAAAAGTATAAGGTTAATGGGAGACCCTCCCTGCAAAGATCCACCGATATATGCACAGTGGACCTCAAACACACATATACACACACACACACCCCAAGCAGACACACACATGCACAGATAGCCAAAGAGAGAATCTGACACAGAGAGAAATGGAGAGACACACACAGTCAGAAAAAAGAGGCACTCATACAGAGACAGAAAAAACCACACACACAAACAGATTAAAAGAAACTGCATGTGTTGTTAATGGAAAATTATTTTTAAAAAATCTTTAAAAATCACAAAATCACTGGAATTAATTTCCACTCCTAACCTTAGTATATTTTTAGTGTTAATAAAAGAAAAATAAAGGTTGCCCAGAAATACTGGATATGATTTCATATCTAATATGGGAAGTGTTTTATATATATATATAATTCTATTATCATACACAGAAACAAAGCAGTAATTAGCTTAGCTATTTTCAACCTCTGGTCTTTCGGGAATGACTTTCCTTTTCTGGCACAGCAACATCTTCGCTCCTCCTGTCATGAATGACCTACCTGTGACCTTTAGTACACTACCAATAACCTTGAACACTAGCTTCTTTTCATCCCTTTTCTACCTGCTCGCCAGCAAGCTTCGCTGATATGCTATAATGATAAAATTTACTCTCAAGAATACTATAATCATAACATCCATGTTCTCACACCTTATCAATAAACAACATAAAATGGCTGAAACACATAAGTGTACTCAGAAAAAGTAGTTGGTAGACATTAGATATAAAAGGATGAGCTAAATAAGCTTATGTTTCAAATTTATTTGTTCCTTTAAACTGTTTCTAATAAAGCAAACTCCTATTTTATCAGTGAAAAACATTTACAAGATTTCTGCCTTAATAAAACATTTCTGGCATGTATATAATCATGTATATATTTCTAGTCATAATGCAGTTTTTAATGAAAATGTGGAAGAAATAAGACTGGTGTGGAGTAAGAATTAGTTACTTTATTTTTTTTCCCCTTTTTTAAAAAAAATATTTTTTTTTGGCCGTGCCCCACAGCATGCGGGATCTTAGTTCCTGGACTAGGATCAAACCGTGCCCCCTGCAATGGAAGCACAGACTCTTAACCACTGGGCCACCAGGGAAGTCCCATGGAGTAAGAGTTAGAATCTATTGTCAGATATTCAAGTGTCATCACCAAACAATCAATGCCTGCGTCTGCCATAGCTTGCAATGTTAGCATTATCAGAAGGAGAAAATTTTGAGAATAAAAGTTGAAAGCCATAAAAGAAAAAGGGACACAAAGTAGTAAATAATAGGATACTTACTGCCCCCACCTAACTGATTCTCTTGTTGCTCCAGGACACCAGTAACAAAAGATGCCCTTCCCTGATCATAAGGCTCACTTGGGAAATGGCCGGCCACACAAGCAGAACAAATTGTTTCTGCCGGATAGTAACAATAGCTAACACTTACTCAGTGCTTACCATGGGACAAGCACAATTTCTCAAATTAATCATGTTTTTATTCATTTAATTATCTATATACTACCCACTAGGAGGGGAGATAGTTTTGTCATTGCTTTTAATCAAAAGAGTTAATTTTTCATATGTGTTTATAAGTAACATTCATAGCTACTTACTGAATACCTGTGGGCTAGACAAGTGTACTTGGCACTTCCCCCTTACTTTACCTCATTTAATCTCCACAACCCTGTAAGACAGTAATTAAATTATTATTTACCTCCATTTTACAGTAAATAGATTTTCCTATGGTCATCCCAGAGGTCACCAATTTATTTCCAAATCTATCTCTTTTTTCCCCTCTATCATCACTAGGTTTCAGTTTAGCTTGGTTCAAAATACCTCTTAAATTTTTCATTTACTTCAAAGTCAAGGTTACCACTGTATATGACTGGAAAATCTCCACTTTTTAGGCTATTTAAAATTCTGCTTGCATATGTAATTTCTAGGTTCACATACTTCACATTAATGGTATGTTAGGAATCTAACATTCAACCAAGTGACAGGAATTTACATCACTGTACAAATGGATAACAAAATGACTATGTGACTAAACCAATAAAAAATGACTGTTTGACTAAACCAAGAGGGTAAAGACAAGAAAACATTTCAAGTGTTAATCATTAGCTGCTGTAGAGCACTAGTGTGATTATATTCAACTCCTGCCTCAAAGGCTTACAGTCTATTTAGACAACACAGATAAAACACGCTGGCCAAAAAAAATAGAAAAGGACCATGAGCATTCACCAAGTAGCCATCAACTTAAGCTCTGACATGTTTCTTCAAGGTCAAAAGAATTTTATAGCAAGTAAAGTTCTGGGCTTCCCTGGTGGCACAGTGGTTGAGAGTCCGCCTGCCGATGCAGGGGACACGGGTTCGTGTCCCGGTGTGGGAAGATCCCACATGCTGCAGAGCGGCTGGGCCTGGGAGCCGTGGCCGCTGAGCCTGTGCGTCCGGAGCCTGTGCTCCGCAACGGGAGAGGCCACAGCAGTGAGAGGCCCACGTACCGTAAAAAAAAAAAAAAGAAAAGAAAGTTCTGACAAGTAGAAAATAGAGCTTAGACAAAGTACCAAAGAACATCTGGAAACATGACAAAGAATGAAATGAAATTATATAATCTAATATTGTTTACCTTAAATAATATAAATTAACCAGTAATTTCATTGCACCTACAGTGCTATGGCCTTTTCTCCCTTATGTAGATAGAAAGGCTTACCCATACATAAATTCAATATGAAATTAATCAAAGTCAACATGTTCTAATCCACAAATTGTTAACTTGATGAGGCAGCAAATGAATTTGCTAGCTATCTAGCAACCAAATGCCACTGATTCTTCTTACCTTGCTATCTGAGTGAATTTAAAACTATCCTTCTATCACAAATTCTCTCTGGAAAAGTACAGATTTATCGACAGGATTTATATTATTACCTCACCATCCACCCCTATGTATAAACAACTAAAAATAGTTGTAATGAGAAAAAACAGGAAACAAAAAGAGGATATTCTTAAGCATGCAAGAAACATACAGTAAAACAGTACACCTTCTTATTTACCTCAGAGTAAAATGCTCCCTTCTAAATCCCAGACTATGCTATGGTGATTATCATCAAATATTGGTAAGATCACTTCCTCTACCATACCTATCATGCTAAAAATTTCTTTAGCCTTTTATTTTAGATTATCTAAATATGGATAAAGACTAGTAATATAAACACAGTTAGATAACCTATTTTCAAATAATTTAAGGAACCTAGTAATTACCTTTACTACTTTCTAATAACTCACTCAATATACTAAAGACATATTACTACACAGATTAGAAAACCCCACTATTATATTTACTTCTCATAGTCTGACCACAAATGTTTATTCCCAGCAAAATTCAGCACCAAATAACATTTCTTATTTTAATCACTAAGCCAAAACATATATACTGAACAATATAACACAGTACAACTGAAATCACTTAATATAAACTTACTTTTCAGCAAAATCTTTACTTCTCCATTTTCTTTCTTGATCTCATTCATTATTTTAAGCTTCTTTTTTTCTCTCTCCTTTTCTTTATCTCTTTCTTTAATTTTGTCTTTGATTTTATCTAAAAGACAAAATAAGTATTTTAAACTATTTAAAAATTTTATTTTTTTCATGAACTAAAGTGAAATTTCTAGAATTACAACACACCAAGAAAATCAGAATGAAAAACAAACATGCCTTTTCTTCTTTCTCTAAGGTTTTAGTTATTTATAAATTTCCTTTCATATATTGAACACTGGAATACATAATACATCATAAACTATCAAAATTTATCACTACACTTTTTTTTTTTTTTTTGTACGCGGGCCTCTCACCGTTGCGGCCTCTCCCGTTGCGGAGCACAGGCTCCGGACGCACAGGCTCAGCGGCCATGGCTCCGCGGCATGTGGGATCCTCCCGGACTGGGGCACGAACCCGTGTCCCCTGCATCGGCAGGCGGACTCTCAACCACTGAGCCACCAGGGAAGCCCAATCACTACACATTTTATTCTAAAGATTATTCTTCACATATTTCATGTCCAATACAGTATCAAACTAACTTCAAATCACTTAAAATAAGTGGCTAACTTTAATTGAGAGAGTAAACTATAGCAGAAAAGGGGCTAATTTGGGGCATATCTGGACTGGTTAATATAACACTGGAAAAAATACTCATTCTCAATATTCTAATATGTAAAATAATGGTTGATATCTTTCTCATGGGTTACTACAAGGACTAAGTGAAGAAAGATATAAAATAACTACCCAGAGCCTGGTATATATATATGACTAGATGTTAGTTCCCTTATCCTTGCACCTTTTAAAAAAGATACGACATGGCTAACTGGTGATATTATGATATTAAAATAAAGGGTATAGGAACTCTAAGAATCATTGACCTGCATTCTAAAAACTCAAACTTTGTGTGTATAAAATTATTCGATGTTCTTTTAATTATTGTTGTTCAATCAAGCTCCTACGCACCCAGCAAAAGACGAAATGTAGAGGAGAATTTTTAAATAGTGTTGAAATCCTTGTCTTCAAAAAGCTTACTACTGATTACAAAGCTACGATGGAAACACACAAAACTGCAAAAAGCCTGTAATGTAACACCCGAGATTATATAACATATATGCCAATTGCATAATTTCTTAAAATCCCTCCTTACTTCTCTTTCTATAAATACTACCCTAAGTTCAGGTCCTAGTCACCTAATGTTTAGATTATTGTCTTGATCAGCTCTGTCAAACAGAAATATAATGGTTACCACATACATAAATTTAAATTTTCTAGTAGTCACATTAGAAACATTTTATTTAGCCAATATATCTAAAACATCATTTCAACATGGAACCAATGCTAAAAAATTACTGAGATATTTTACATTCCTTTTTTCATAATAAGATTTCAAATTCCAGTCTATATTTTACACTTATGGCACATTTCAATTCAAAGTAGCTCAACTTTAACTGTTCAAAAACCACATGAGGACTTCCCTGGTGGCACAGTGGTTAAGAATCCACCTGCCAAAGCAGGAGACACGGGTTCCAGCCCTGGTCTGGGAAAATCCCACATGCCACGGAGCAACTAAGCCCATGCGCCACAACTACTGAGCCTGCGCTCTAGAGCTGGCAAGCCACAACTACTGAAGCCCACTCGCCTAGAGCCCATGCTCCACAACAAGAGAAGCCACTGCTATGAGAAGCCCGCACACCGCAACGAAGAGCAGCCCCCGCTCACTACAACTAGAGAAAGCCCGAGTGCAGCAACGAAGGCCCAACGCAGCCAAACATTAAATAAATTAATTTTTTTTTAAAAAAAGCCACGAGTCTAGGGGCTACCACACTTAACGACTCTCCAAACTACTTAACTAGATAATTTTCAAAAAAGTTAAATCTATGTATTTAATAAACATTTTAAAACTTATTAATTAAAAAAACACAAATTCAAATAAGATATTTTCACCTATCAACTGACAAAGTCCTTTTTTATTTATTTATTTTTTTTTTGTGGTACGCGGGCCTCTCTCACTGTTGTGGCCTCTCTCACTGTTGTGGCCTCTCCCACTGTTGTGGCCTCTCCCGTTGCGGAGCACAGGCTCCGGACGCACAGGCTAAGCGGCCATGGCTCACGGGCCCAGCCGCTCCGTGGTATGTGGGATCCTCCCACACCGGGGCACGAACCCGCGTCCCCTGCATCGGCAGGCGGACTCTCAACCATTGCGCCACCAGGGAAGCCCCAAAGTGCTTTTTTTTAAAGTGATAATACTCAAAGCAGATGAGAGGACAGTTGATGGTTGAGCAAACCAAAACAGGGATTCACTGACTTAACAAATATGCATTGCTGAGTATAAGAAAAAGTTAGGGATACAGGGATGAAAAAGCTAGATAAAGTGCTCATATACATATTCATATACAACTTATTCTAAAATTCTAGAGTAGATTAAGCTGTTCTCACACTTCAGGTTAGCTCACTACTCTTACTTTTTGGTGTTTTAAAATCCTTGAAAACATGTCATAGGCTGTCATCCAGCCATAAAATGTCAGTACAAATAGCTGGAGCTCAGACACATATATAAGTTAATACTGCCTAAGTAACTACACATTTTTAAGTGAACTAGTTATATATCATTAATCACAACTGAAGAAAATAGTCATCTGAAATGTCTCCACATTTCTTTTCCCAATTATCCCTATTAATCTTACTAACCTAAAAGTGTTATTTCAATAATTATTAAACTTTAAAAAGTTTATTAAAGTATAATATACATACAGAAAAAAGCACGTAAGTATACAGCTCAATTTTCACAAAAATGAACAGCACCCGGAGCCCATCTCAGCCCTTCCAGTCTTTATTATGCAGCACTGCTAAGGGTAACCACGATCCTGACTTCTAACCCCACAGATTAAAATAACTATAGAATTTTAATGACATATATAAACAATATGATACACTATAAACCTACCACAGTCACAAAACAAATTTTTTTCAGAATGAAATGAAACTAGTTTCTCAGGAAATAAAACTATAATATAATATGACCCAATTTTAAAGACTTTATTTATAAATATACTTATTTATAGACATTATAGACTTTATTTTTTAGAGTGTTTTAGGTTCCCAGAAAAATGGAACAGAAGACAGAGATTTCTCATATATAACTCCTGCCTCTACACATCACAATTTTTAAACATTTATAATTAATATACACATTCAGAAAACAGACTGAAAGATAACAGTGCAAATCATTAAAAGCCATTACTTTTTTTTAACATCTTTATTGGAGTATAATTGCTTTACAGTGGTATGTTAGTTTCTGCTGTATAACAGAGTGAATCAGCTATACATATAAATATATCCCCATAACTCCTCCTTCTTGCATCTCCCTCCCACCCTTCCTACCCCACCCCTCTAGGTGGTCACAAAGCACAGAGCTGATCTCTCTGTGCTATGCGGCTGCTTCCCACTAGCTATCTATTTTACATTTGGTAGTGTATATATGTCCATGCCACTCTCTCACTTCGTCCCAGCTTATCCTTCCCCCTCCCCGTGTCCTCAAGTCCATTCTCTATGTCTGCGTCTTTATTCCTGTCCTGCCTCTAGGTTCTTCAGAACCCTTTTTTGTTAGAGTCCATACATATATAAATTCCAACAAATGCCATATATTTGTTAGATTCCATATACGGTACTTGTTTTTCTCTTTCTGACTTACTTCACTCTGTATGAAAGACTCTAGGTCCATCCACCTCACTACAAATAACTCAATTTCATTTTTTTTGGTAAGCCATTACTTTTTTTTTTTTTTTTTAATATTTATTTACTTCTCTGGTCAGCCGGGTCTTAGTTGTGGCATGTGGGATCTAGTTCCCTGACCAGGGATTGAACCCGGACCCCCTGCATTGGTAGTGCAGTCTTAGCCACTGTACCGTCAGGGAACTCCCAAGCCATTACTTTTAAATGGCAAAAAGTTTCTAAGTTTCTGCAATAGAAGCATAGTAGTTTTGTAATCCAGGAAAAGGGGTCTTGAAATATGCCTTCAAGTATGGTATTAAATAGTTCAAGTAAAAATAAAAATAAGTTGAAGGTGTGAAGTCATTATACAAAAAACACCTATGGAAACAAAACAGTGGCATAGCCAAGACTATAACAGTGACTGATGACATAACTGCATTTACCTCCTACCCGATACTACACCCAAAACCTTCAAAGCAAAGGAAGCAAAAACAAATCAGTCTATATATACATAATAGAAAAGCATTTTTTTCTTTTTTTTAAATAAAGACTTATATTTTTTGGCTGCGTCGGGTCTTAGTTGCGGCACGTGGGTTTCTCTAGTTGTGGCCTGAAGGGTTTTCTCTCTCTAGTTGTGGCACCGGAGCTCCAGAGCGCATGGGCTCTGTAGTTTGTGGCACACAGGCTCTCTAGTTGAGGCCATAACAAGTCAGAACCCCACTGTCTATAAAACCTCAAGTCTGCTGCTACCACACTGTCATGCATTCATATTTATAAAAGCCACTTCAAGGTCTTTTCACAAAGAAAAGACTCCCTGGCATCAAGTTTACAGTTATACATTGTTCTTTAACAAGTGTCATTCTTAGTTTTTACTTCTTTTCATGACCATGAATTTGTACAGTTTTATCCTTCAGGATTTAATCTAAGGCTTGGAAAGAATTTCTAGCTCATCTTTCCATCACAATTCTTAGAATAAAAGTAAGAATTATTCCATCATAAGAACAACAAATTATCTGTTTTGAAAAGTCCAATTTAACATAAGGACACTTTTTATTTGAAAGGATAGGGGACAGACAGAACACAGATGCTAAGAGACCCATGATACGGTTTGAATTTAAAGATGCAAAAGGAATCTAAGAATGGAGGGAAAGAGAAGGAATAAATAAGTCATTATCAACTCACAACATACTTTAAATTATATATGTGAAAAAACACACATGGGCTAAAGACATACCTTATATGTAGAAGTCAAGATATAAAAAAGAAAGCTGATGAAAATAATTTCAAACAAAATATAAATGGGATTTTCAAACATATGGTCAACTTATGATTTAGCAGTATATGCCACATATGCATCAATGTAAAATGTATTTCACTAACCCAATACATTTCTATTGCGCATTTACGTGTAGGAGATAAAAATAAGTAATAGTGCTGTACTAAAGAATCTTAAAATCGACAAGGTATCAGTTGATTCTTATTATAAGTACCAATTTGGAAACCAGTTCTTAAATAACAAAATAAATTTTTTCATCTGATTATAATAAAATTCACTTGTCTCCACAAGTATTGATGTCATTATAATAATGTAGGGATGAAAACACACACACACACACACACACACACACACACACACAAAGTATTAGATGAACTGCTCCAGTAAGAAAGCAAAACATAAAAAGCTTTGTGAATATTTTTAAGAGACTGATCAAATAATACATCAACAAACCATTCATCTGGAATCTTCAGAATTAATTCACAGATTCCCAGATAACAGGAGATTGCCACCTATTTTTTAACAGTTCTAATTACTTTAAAAAATGTACTACATACATCCCTGTTTTCAAAAATATAAGAAATATAATTTACTCTTTTCATTTTGATAAAAATTTTAACTCTCACTGTCATACTCATATTGACCTCAAAAACAGAAGAAAAAATTAACTGTTCAAAACTAAACAGCAGCTGAGAATCATTTCATTTTTATTGTCTCAGCTGTCTCTTATCACTCCAGGTAAAAGAGGTGACAGCTCTAACTTCTGGCAGTTACTGATAGGCTCATTCTCATTTGTTCTGTGCTAAGAAACTAGACCAGGTCCATTGTGCTATAATACAGCAAGCAGGTTCTCTATATCACACCGTATTCTAGTTAGTTACAAACATATCTTTCTTCCTAGCATCATTCCTAACCCCACCAGTGTACATTCCTTGAGGGTAGAGAAGGCTCTCCCTCAATAAATGCTTGTTCAATGCATGAAACAAGTCCTGTAATAAAGTGAGAAATTACTGCTATTTTCTACAGCACATCATGACTTTCTCTCCAGTAAGGTGCTCTAGGTTGATCTTTGTTAATCCTTCCTTCTTTTCTACGGCAAGGAAGGGAATACTTAGTCCTGAAAGCCTTTCAGTAGTAGTTCTTCAAGTGTAAATCCCTTTTCTAACTGACCTGGTCATTTCTGACAAACAGTTCTAAGATTTAATAAAGCTATTCCTCCAATAACAGTAGGGATCCAAAATTTTTCTGTGTAAGTCTCAATAAAGACAAATAATTTTCCCCAAAAGACAGTGGGCTGATTTCTTTTTTATGCAGAGTTCTTTTTATATAAAGAACTTTCACAATTTACCACCAAAAAAAAGAAAAATTAAAAATAGAAAAATAAAATTTTAAAAAGAAAATAAAAAATAGTAAATAGGAAAAGATACAAAGGACATAAAACAAGCAAATTTCAAAGAATGCTAATGTCAAACATGAAGAAAAGCTCAATTAAAATAACATGAAATCATTTCTTCACCTATGAAATTGACCATTTTTATTGAGATATCACTGACAAACAGCGCTGAATAAGTTTAACGTGTATACAGCATAATGATCTGACTTACATATATGACATACTGATTACCACAGTAAGTTTAGTGAATATCCATCATCTTATATGGACACAAAATTTTTAAAAAGACCATTTTTCTTAAAAATAACAGTAACCAGTGCTGCTCGGCAAAGGTGAAGCAAAACAGGCACTTCTACACAGTGATGAGCATAAACTGATAGTCTTTACTAGAGAACAATTTAACAATATGTTGGAAAAATATTAAAACTCATCATTCCCTTGATCCCACAATTCCACAACTAAGATTAATAAAAAGAAAACCAAACCTGCACAAAAATACACATACAAAGGTCTTCATCCCACATTATTATTATTTTTTTTGTGGTACGCGGGCCTCTCACCATTGTGGCCTCTCCCGTTGAGGAGCACAGGCCCCGGACGCGCAGGCTCAGTGGCCATGGCTCATGGGCCCAGCCGCTCCGCGGCATGTGGGATCTTCCCGGACCGGGGCACGAACCTGCGTCCCCTGCATCGGCAGTGTACTCCCAACTACTGCGCCACCAGGGAAGCCCCCACATTATTTTTAACAGTGAAAAACTGTAAATAACAAATGTTTAATAATGGAGATTGGTTAGATAAATTTGGTTATATTCAGAAATGGAAAATTATGAAGCCATTAAAAATCATGTTTAAATAACAGTTAACATCATGGGGGAAATGTTCATGATATGTTAGACGAAAACTGAAAGTTGATATATGTAAATGCAAATCTATAAAAGGATCGCAAGTCTGACATATATATGTATACTGTGTGTATATATATAAACACACACACATATACACACATTTATGTGTATACATCTGTATATGTATATGTATGTATACACACACACACACACACATACAGGGATCTTAAAACAAGGGAAATTGTTTAAGAGTTTATATAAGAAAGAGTTGGGGGCTTCCCTGGTGGCGCAGTGGTTGAGAGTCCGCCTGCCGATGCAGGGGACACGGGTTCGTGCCCCGGTCTGGGAAGATCCCACGTGCCGCAGAGCGGCTGGGCCCGTGAGCCATGGCCACTGAGCCTGCGCTTCCGGAGCCTGTGCTCCGCAATGGGAGAGGCCACAACAGTGAGAGGCCCGCATACTGCAAAAAAAAAAAAAAAAAAAAAAAAAGAAAGAGTTGGACTTCCCAGTTCTCCCACCCTCACCCCAAACATTCAAGTGATCATTTCAATCTCACCCTTTAAGACAAACACTGAAACTTTCATTTTCTGGAGGAAATGAACAGGACTCAAGACTCAAGTACCCTAGGCAAGGCAAAGACAAGCTAATTGTACTCCCCTAAAATATTCAAGCTGAATTGAATCAAGAAATTTTAAAAATGAGAACTTTTAAAAATTAAAAATACAATAACAAAACTGAAAGGCTTAATTAAAAGGTTGGAAGAGATAAAGTTTAGATAATCTTCCAAAAAGCAGAGCAACAAGACAAAGAAGTGAAAAATAGCAAAAAATAAGGCAACACAAAGGATCTATTCAGGAGATCTAATATCAAATTAACTGAAATTTCAGAAAAAGAAAACAATTGCATGAAGAAGAAAAGTATAAATAAATAAATAAATAAATAAATAAATAAATATTTCCCATAAAAGATCAGTCTCCAGAATGAAGATTCTTCAAGGGATGAGTACAAAGAATGGACTTCACCATTGTAGCCCCTCTGGCCCCAAACACACCCTCATGAAATTTCAGTACACTGGGGATAAAGAAAAGATCTTAAAAGCCTCCAGAAGAAGGGGGGAAAAAAAAAAGATCACATATAAAAGATCAGGTAACAGGGTGGAACTGGACTCCGTCAAGGCAACAGTAGACGCTAGAAAGTAATACAGCAGTAACTTCAAAATTCGTAATGAAAATATTTTTTAACCTAGAATTCTAAAATCTGCCAAACTATCAATCAAGCATGATGGAAGACATTTTCAGAAAGCAAAAGTTCAAAATTTTTACCACACATGCATCCTTTCTGAGGAAGTTACATGAGGGCATGCTAAGTAAAGGAGTAAACAAAGAAGGAAGAAGACATGAGACCCAGGAAACAAGGGACTCAGAGCAAAGGAGAGCAACACAAGAAAATATCAGTATGAAAGCTGTGCAGCTGGCTTAAAGGGTAACAGTTCAGGTCGAAACACAGGAATGGAGAACTGCAGAAACAAGGCCCCCCTGGAATAAAGGGGAATTGCCAGATTACCTCTTAACACACAACAGAGAATTAGACAGAAAATGAAGCAATAAGTATATATGTAAGTGAAAAAGAGAGGCAATTTTTAGCTACATGAAAACCAAGAAAGCCATAGAGAAAAGGATCTCTGATCTGCACTGAACAGTATTTGCAAAGAAAGTCACAATAAGTCCTGATTATTGCTTCAATTAAGGTTTATGAAATTATTAGATAGGAAAGAAGCTAAATTATAAAAGTGCTAAATTCTTATTTATCTTAACAAGAACGCAATATATGTCTAAAACTGATCGATTCAAAAATAAAAGGCAGTATGAGCATTTTATTTAGAAATCTGGAATTAAAAGGAGATGAGAATTAAGAATCACAGCCGGGGGAGGGATGGATAGGGAGTTTGGATTAGCAGATGCAAATTATTATAAATAGAATGGATAAACAACAAGGTCCTACTGTATAGCACAGGGAACTATATTCAATATCCTGTAATAAACCATAATGGAAAAGAATATGAAAAAGAATATATATGTATATATATATTTTTGTATACCTGAATCACTTTGCTGTACAGCAAAAATTAACACAACATTGTAAATCAACTATACTTCAATAAAATAAATTTTTTAAAAGAGTTACAAGGGGGCTTCCCTGGTGGCGCAGTGGTTGAGAATCCACCTGCCGATGCAGGGGACACGGGTTCGTGCCCCGGTCCGGGAAGATCCCACATGCCGCAGAGCGGCTGGGCCCGTGAGCCATGGCCGCTGAGCCTGTGCGTCCGGAGCCTGTGCTCCGCAATGGGAGAGGCCACAACAGTGAGAGGCCCGCGTACCACAAATAAATAAATAAATAAATAAATAAATAAATAATAAAAGAGTTACAAGGGTTCCCTGGTAGTAGTACATTGGTTAAGAATCCTCCTGCCAGTGCCGGAGACACGGGTTCGAGTCCTGGTACGGGGAGATCTCACATGCCGTGGAGCCTAAGCCCACGCACCACAACTACTGAGCCTGCACTCTAGAGCCCGCAAGTCACAACTACTGAGCCCACGTGCCACAACTACTGAAGCCCGTGCACCTAGAAGCCATGCTCCGCAATAAAAGAAGCCATAGCAATGAGAAGCCTGTGCACCACAAAGAAGAGCAGCCAGCCTTCGCCGCAACCAGAGAAAGCCCACGCACAACAACAAAGACCCAATGCAGCCAAAAATAAATAAATAAATTTATTTTTTTAAAAAAGAGTTACAGCTGGACAGGGGGCTGGAGATAGGAATGGAGAGTGTTGTGGCCATTTTTCACTATAAACCTTTCAGTATTATTTGATTTTTTTAATTAAATTTTATTTTTAAAATTTACAAAGCCATGGTCTTCCTCCCAAATACCCATAACCCCAGTCTAATCATGAGAAAATCATTAGACAAATCCCAATTGAGGGACATTTTACAAAATACCTGACCAGTATTCCTCAAACTGTCAAGGTCATCTAAAGCAAGAAAAGTCTAAGAAACTACCATAGTCAAGAAGAGCCTAAAGAGACATAATGACTAAATATAATGTGGTATCCTCATGCACCCCAATGTTCACTGCAGCGCAGTTTACAACAGCCAAGTCATGGAAGCAAACTAAATGACCATCAATAGATGAATGGGGCTTCCCTGGTGGCGCAGTGGTTGAGAGTCTGCCTGCTGATGCAGGGGACGCGGGTTCGTGCCCCGGTCCGAGAAGATCCCGCATGCCGTGGAGTGGCTGGGTCCGTGAGCCACGGCCGCTGAGCCTGCGCGTCCGGAGCCTGTGCTCCGCAACGGGAGAGGCCACAACAGTAAGAGGCCCACATACAGCAAAAAAAAATAAAAAAAAATAAAAAAATAGATGAATGGATAAAGAAGATGTGGTACATGTATACTATGTAATTACTCAGCCATTAAAAAGAATGAATTAATGCCATTTGCAGCAACATGGGTGGACCTGGAGATTATCATGCTAAGTCAGTCAGACAAAGACAAATATCATATGACACTGCTTATATGCAGAATCTAAAAACATGATACAAATGAACTTATTTACAAAACAGAAACAGACTCATAGACTTAGAGAAGGAACGTATGGTTACCAGCCAGGGAGGATGGGGGTGGGGGAAAGGGAAAGACTGGGAATTTGACATTGACACATACACACTGCTATATTTAAAATAAATAACCAACAAGGACCTACTACACAGCAAAGGGAACTCTGCTCAGTACTCTGTAATAACCTAAATGGGAAAAGAATTTGAAAAAGAAAGGATACATGTGTATGTATAACTGAAAAAAATTAAATTAAAAAACAAAAATCATCTCTACAAAGCAAAAATTAATTAATTAATTTAAAATGTGGTATCCTCAACAGGATCCTTGAACGGAAAAGGGAAATTAGGTAAAAACTAAGGAAATGTGAATAAAATATGGACTTTAGTTAATGATAATACATCAATACTGGTTCATTAAGTGTAACAAATACAAGTTTAAGATTTTTAATAATAGGAGAAAGTGAGTATAGCATATATACTCTTGAACTCTTACTTGAACTTAAGTATAGCATATATACTTGAACTTTGTACAAAGTTCCCAACTTTTCTGTAAATCTAAAACTATCCTAATCCGCCTGCCGATGCAGGAGACACGGGTTCGTGCCCTGGTCCGGGAAGATCCCACATGCCGCGGAGCAACTAAGCCCGTGAGCCATGGCCGCTGAGCCTGTGCGTCCGGAGCCTGTGCTCCGCAACGGGAGAGGCCACAACAGTGAGAGGCCCGCATACCGCAAAAAAATAAAAATAAAAAAAATAAAACTATCCTAAAATTAAAAGCTTACTGAAATCTATACTTTATATAAATTTATAAAGGCAAAACTTAATTAAAACGAAAACACACGCACAGACACATACTGGTTGTGTACATAAATTTAACACTATGTAATAGAGCTCCAAGACACACTGTTAAGTTAAAGAGTACAAGTTACAGAAAAATGCATATAGAATATTTAGGTTTTAAAAAATAAACTGAATATTCTTTTCTGTGAGTGTATATATGTAAACATGTATATATGTAAATGCATAGCAAAAGGTCTGGAAGGACAGACACAAACACCTAAGGAACAAAGGGAGCTCCTGGTTTTTATTTCATGTACTTCTAAATTATTTTAAATGCCTGCAACAGAAAGGGATACATATTTATGTATTACATGTATAAATAAGTTGTTAGCCTAAATCCTCTCCCTGAAAGAACTGATAATTATTTTCAGACAAATATTTTTTAAGAAAGAATTAGAATCATTTAAGCCATATTAGAAGAGATGAGAAAAAAACACTTCAAAATAAAACACTGAATTAATATACTAGAAACTAACACACACAAATAATCTTACTTTTTCCCAAGTCCTACCTTCATTTACAACTATTCAAATGCATTTCTGCCTCACTTTACACACATTATCTCAAGGTTATGTTATAATTAAAAAAGAGAAGAACAAAAGAAAAAAAGGAAATATAACACAATTATATATGTATTCTGAATATGTACACATATATACATTTGTTAGATTTAATAGTTTTTAAGAGAAAGATAGAAATCCCATACAATATTAAGACTCATTAAACCACAGATTTTGTTATAAAGAAGGATAGTCATATAGGCTCATTAGATTTTTTTTAAATATTTTTATTTATTTATTTATTTGGCTGCGCCGGGTATTTAGTTGCAGCACACAGGCTCTTCGTTGCCTTGTGCGGGATCTTCTTTGTGTCACGTGGGATCTTCAGCTGTGGTATGCAGGATCTTTACTTGCATGTAAACTCTTAGTTGTGGCATGAGGGATCTAGTTCCTAACCAGGGATTGAACCCAGGCCCCCTGCATTGGAAGCACAAACTCTTAGCCACTGGACCACCAGGGAAGTCCCCAGATTTTTTTTTTTTTAATAGAAGTGTCATAAAAATCCACACTGGCAGTTCTTAAGAAATGTTGGTAGAATTTCATGCTAAAGCTTTCAGCTGCAATACATTTGTGTAGCACAAACCTCAAATAGGCTTCATGTGATCACAGTTTTACTTGCTTTGTTATATGTGCCATAATTCACGTTGCAATAATGCAGTCCATAAAACTTATTGGTCTAGCAACAACACTGATATCCTCCCCTATTATCCTTCCCCACCCAGGAAAAAGTATAGCTGGAAATAGATCTGAGAACAAGCAGGAAGCAGGAGAATAAGAGAAATGATACAGAAATTAAGTGGGGAGGCAGAAGGGAAAGTAAATTACAAAAATAAGAACATCAACAGAAAGAAAAAGATGAAGGATACAATAAAAAGAGAAAGGACTGCACATACAGTGGATGGGGAAAGAAGACACTTATCACACCTCCTCCCCCAACAATGCTAATCAAGACCACCAAATCCAAAGTTTTCTCAGCCCTTTTTCCTCAGTCCTTAGTGCAACAGACATTATTGACCTCCAACTCAAAATTCTCCCTAAGTTGCAGTGAAACTGCACTATCCTACATGACTACTCAATAATTCACAATGTATCATCCCAAACCTGCACATTCCCCTAGGGTATACCCTAGGCATGCTTCATCTCTTCTATTTCCTCTAAAAATGCAATCCTATAATTTAAACTATAACTTTAGGCAAATGAATCCCCAAACTAATTTCTCAACCCAGCCCTTCTACCAAGTTCCATAAGACATCTCCATAAGAAATATTTAACACCAAAATCATCATCTTTATCATATAACTAAGGTTCAAGCTCTCCTTTTAATTCTCTTTATGTTAATGGCACAACATCCTAACATTCAAATTCAAAAAATTCTCAAAAACCTTTATAATACTTCCTTCTTCCATTTCCCTGTAACATTAAGTCACCTGCTCAGTTCAGTCTATTTTTCCATTAAAATATGTCTATCTTCCTTTCGCTTTCCATAGCTACCACCACCACTGATTCATTACCTTTTGAAAAGAAGTGACCTTCCTACCTAGAGTTTCTGTCCTCCCCACCAGTCCACTAAGCAGAGTGACCAAATATTCCTTGAAAGTATAGTTTATCATACCACTCTCTTCTACTTTAAACAAACGCTACCAAAAAAAGAAAATTCCCATAGTATGCCATTCAAGAATCTTAGTCAAGACTCGCCTTATCTTTTAATAATTTCTTCTACTACTCATCCACATGTATACATACACAAAATTCCAGAATGTTTGATTCATTATTATTCAAATGTCTTACTCCAGTATCTTTGCTAACACCATTGAGCTGGAATGTCTTGCCCATCCCAACTCTGCCTACCAAAATCCTACACATCCTGAAAGACCTAGGTGAAATTCAGCTTCTTTCATTAAGCACTCCTAGACCCCTACAACTAGAAATGATCACTGCCTCTCTCTTACGATTTGAATTCTGATTGTGTAACTGCTCCATCTGCCCTACTGGATTATAAACTCTTTTGTAGTTATCATATCTTACTCATCTTTGTTATCTTCTACAGAACCTAGAAGAGTGTTTTGCATATAAATGATGTTCAATATGAATGCAGTTTCCAGGGGAAAAAGAAGAAAATGGTTCAAGTAAAGAGAAGCAAATTGCTAGTGATAAGCATCTAAAGTGTCAGCAGTCACAGAAGACAAAAAAAAAAAAAAGGTCAATATGCAGAAAAAAGAAACAAGATGAGTAACAATACAGAGCCTTGCTTACACTGCAGCTAATTATCTCTCCAATTAAATTATAAATACTCTAGAAGCAAGAAATATAAATAGGGCTTCCCTGGTGGCCCAGTGGTTGGGAGTCTGCCTGCCATTGCAGGGGACACGGGTTCGAGCCCTGGTCCAGGAAGATCCCACATGCCACAGAGCAACTAAGCCCATGAGCCACAACTACTGAAGCCAGCGCACCTAGAGCCCGTGCTCCCAACAAGAGAAGCCACCACAATGAGAAGCCCCCACCTGACGCAACTAAAGAAAGCCCGTGTGCAGCAATGAAGACCCAAAACAGCCATAAATTAATTTTTAAAATGCTCCTTATAAAAAAATATATAAATAGCTTTCCTCCTTGCATTCCCCCCACAGTGCCAAGGGTACAGCAGGCAGTAAAATGCTTGTTGAATCCACATAAGAAAGAAATACAGGACAAATTAGAGAAATCATGATGTAATATAAGAAAGTACATAAATTCTTTTATAAAACTCTAGAAATAAGCAGGGTATAGTGGAGATACAACAAGAGAAGAATAAGATAGTGTTGGAGTGGGGCAGTTGTCAGAAAAGTTTCCACAGAACTTGTTTTTTCATAGGAACAACTTAGAAATCTCACCTACTATCCTCAATTTACAGAGGAAAAAGTTGGGTCTCACTGCACTTAAAAGATTTTCCCAGGAACAGACACTAAATGGCAGAACCAGGACAACTCCTAATCAGGTCCCCTTGTTTCTAGTTAAAAACTCTTATACCACACATTAGGAAAGAAAAGCAAGAACTATGAAGAGAATTATTTGCCACGAATGTTTTTTGATATTTAAAAATAAGAGACAGTTTCTAACTTATAACCTGCACATATATAAGCACTACTTCTGGCTCTTCTGCATCAAGTCTTGCCCAGTAAATAGAGTTGTATGATAGGGGAAGAAATGATGTATAAACAGGCTACAGAAACTTGGAAGGAAAAGAAGAAAACTTTTCCTTCCTATTTAAGGAACGGCTGAGATCTGACAGGCATGAGGCAGATGGTATTTAAAACACCTGACTCCTCCTCCTCTAGAGTTGTTTACCCATCCACACTGAGGGAAACTGCTGAAATCAGGGTGAATTGTCCTTATGGACAAAACTGTAAAAACTGATACATTAAGAACCCTGAGATTTGAAAGACTTATGCAGACCCAGTCGACTAAGAACACAAGGACTTGTGAACTGCTGAAACGAGGGAGTGTCGAGGGAGTGTCTTGGGGCTCCTGCTGCTTGTGCTTATATAACCTGGGGCAGTAATAACTGACCTCTGAAGACTCCTTCTTTTCTAGTATTCCTTAATTCTATGTTTCTTTTTTTTTTTTATAAAGGGGAAATACTACAATGACTCATACAGCAACAACATTCTATGTTTTGTACAGCAGTGCAAAAAATGGTTCTGCCTCAAGTTATGAAGAGGAAGTTGAAACTGTACAATTCTTACGTCTCCTACTATTCAGGTATGGGCCAAAAAAAAAAAAGAGGAATAGGCAGGTTGCTTTGGCTAACATATTAGAGGCCAAAAGAAAAAAAAGAAAAAGGAACAGAATGTTGAAAATGGGACAGTTTAAGACAGCTGGAAATTAAGAAATTTTAAATGGATTGTAATTCAGTAGTCTCCCTTTACCCTGGGGAGATATATTCTAAAACCAGTTGGATGCCTGAAATCACAAATAGTACTGAACCGTACGTATACTATGTTTTTTCCTATACATACATACGATAAAGATTAATTTATAAATTAGGCACAGCAAGAGAATATTCAAATTGCCAGCATCACTACTCTTATGCTTTGGGGCCATTATTAAGTAAAATAAGGGTACATGAATACGACAGTAGATCTGATGACTGAGATGGCTGCTAAGTGACTAAGAGGTGGGTAGTGCATGCAGTGTGTGGATGTGCTGGGCAAAGGCATGATTAACTACCTGGGAGGGATAGAGCAGGACGGTGCAAGATTTCATCACACTACTCAGAACAGCACGCAATTTACAACTTATGAATTGTTTATTTCTGGAATTTTCCATTTAATACTTTCAGACAATGGTTGACCCCAAGTACCTGAAACCACAGAAAATGAAACCTCGGACAGGTGGTCTACTGTACGGTGGAAATAACTCAGGCTTTGCAGTTAGACATGTTAAGTTCACGTTTCAGCTCTACCACCAACTGACCAACTGACACAAACAAGCTACTGAATTGTGTTGTGCCTCAGCATTCTCATCTGTCAAAGACAACAGCATTTATCTTTTAGATTTTTTTAGAAGAATTAAAGGCAACATATGCATTATTTCCAACACATGCCCAGTATATTAA
This sequence comes from Kogia breviceps, assembly GCF_026419965.1. NCBI lineage: Eukaryota > Metazoa > Chordata > Mammalia > Artiodactyla > Physeteridae > Kogia > Kogia breviceps. The sequence continues at coordinate 87,245,633 of NC_081318.1, forward strand.
AGGCACTTTATCAATGTAGCCATTATTATTAAAAACAAATAGAATTTTATTAGTAAAGCCTCTAGTAACATGCATAGAGTGACAAAATAGTATAGCAATAGTAGTCCCAAGAACACCAAAAAAAAAGTAACAGGAAAACAAAAATATTTATATACCTACATGAAAGCCAAGCCAGGCATAACATGGAAAAGTGGTTTGGGCTCCCTCTCCTGCCATAGCAAAAGATTTCAAGTCAGATTTTCTTCATTGACCTAGCAGGAAAAATTTGCCTCTAAAGCAGAAGTATAATTACTTCTTCTTTTTTCAATATATTGTAAAACAAAGATATTAAGTATTGAGATATTATAATGGGTATCTAGGTTACAGAATTAAACCACTCTAGTCACCGAATCTTACACTATAGTTGTTATATAAAATGTGACACATATTGGGCTTCCCTGGTGGCGCAGTGGTTAAGAATCTGCCTGCCAATGCAGGGGACACGGGTTCGAGCCCTGGTCTGGGAAGATCCCACATGCCGCGGAGCAACTGAGCCCGTGTGCCACAACTACTGAGCCTGCACTCTAGAGCCCGCAAGACACAACTACGGAAGCCCACGTGCCTAGAGCCTGTGCTCCACAACAATAGAAGCCACTGCAATGAGAAGCCCGAGCACCGCAACAAAGAGTAGCTCCCGCTCACCACACCTAGAGAAAGCCTGCATGCAGCAATTAAGACCCAACACAGCCAAAAATAATAAATAAATTTATTTTGTTTTTAAAAAGTAATGCATAGTAAAAGACCCTTCACTATCCAGCCCCGATTTCCCTTAAAAAAAAAAAAAAGTGACACATAAAACCTGGGACATTCTAGACCTCTTAAGTCGACATTATACAATTATTTAGTTAAAATTATACTCTATAATGCAACAGTAAATCATACAGTTCTTTCCGGTTAATGTAATAACGTAAGTGGGAACAAATGTTCTTTTTATACACTCCTAATTATATTTTTTCATACAACCAATTAAGGTTCTAAATTTTTTAAAGTTATGTATTTAGGGGGCTTCCCTGGTGGCGCAGTGGTTGAGAGTCCGCCTGCCGATGCAGGGGACGCAGGTTCGTGCCCCGGTCCGGGAAGATCCCACATGCCGCGGAGCGGCTGGGTCCGTGAGCCATGGCCGCTGAGCCCGCGCGTGCGGAGCCTGTGCTCCACAACAGGAGAGGCCACAACACTAAGAGGCCCGCGTACCGCAAAAAAAAAAAAAAAAAAAAAAAAGTTATGTATTTAGCTAATAACACTAAATAACTCTCCTATAGGTGCTTTATCTATTTCAGTTCAATGTAGAATATGCTCTTAATAAAATTTTACAAAACAAATATACCTATTAAGGCCCTAATAAGTATACAGGGAGGCACTGTTTCAAGCTTCCAAAGCTAGATTAGAAGAAGCCTTGGTGTTTCCACCCAGGTCTCTTGGTCTCCTTCTGCCATGTAAGAAATCCTACTATCCTGATGAGGAAGAGATCATGTAAAAAGGCGCTGAGATGACAAGAGAGAGAGGGGACCAGCTCAGCATCTCCTCATCCCTGACAGGCAACAGGCACATGAGTAAAGTCATCACGGACTCACCAGACAAAACTAGCCACCAAATGAACACCACTGAGTAACCCCAGTCAGCCCTGAATGAAGCAAAATTACCTAGCCAATCCTGCTGAATTCCTGACCCAGAACATCATTAGATACAATAAAATGGTTGTTGTTTTAAGCCTCCAAGTTTTAGGTTAGTTTGTTACACAGCAATACCTAATGCAGCCTTCACAAAATCTTCTTATACTCAAAGAAGTTGGCTAAGTTATGTACGTACATGCAATGACTTCAGAGAAATGTTAAAAGAGTATCTTATAAAAACTGATATTTTAAAATCTAAGATGAAGGGCTAGAATAAAGACGCTTAGCAATATATAATGTCAAAGCTTTAAAGAGAATCAAACATCTATAAATTGTTTCCTGCCTCAGTATCTGTGACACTGCAAAGCTCAGTTTTCCTATATAGTTCCCATGAATGTTAGACTTCATATAATGCTCTAACTAGAACTCCTTTAACTCTTTATTGAAATCCTACCACACTGTCTTTCAAAGTTTCTCTCAAAACACCCTCTCCTTCCTCCTGCATCCCTTCTGCCTGTCTTAACATCTACGCAAGCCCACTCCCACTAGCTACCACCACTACTTTCCATTTGCCTTGTGGTCTTTAACTTACTGTACTAAATATTATAACTACTTTTTCTAGTACCCTGCTAGACTGTTTAAGTTTAAGTTACTTGAAGGCATGGACTGCAAATTCTTGATTTAGTCATTTTTGTTAACACCTACCACAGCATCTAAGTACTAAAAATGTTTAAGTTGAATAATTACATACTCTACTACTAGAGATCTCAGATTTTAAAGACAAACACAATGCTTGATGTACCATAAACAAATCACTTCCTGAACGGTACAAAGTAATCTTACTGTAATTCAATCTGTTCCTGATTATAATTGATAACCTTTCACTGTTATAAAATTATACACCCAATTATCAAGTACATGTAGAAAAACCAAAAGCTTTCTTATATACCAGTAATAACCTGGAAAAAAAACTCCCCAAAATAAAACAAAATACAAGAAAACTCATATGTATTAAATATCAATAAATTTTACAGAGATATAAAAGAATAGGTAAAGATATACATGTACAAAGATAAGTACAAAGATAATTTTAAGTACAAAGATAATTCTGTAACAATTACAGTTTGCCCCTAATTCAATCAATATATTTAATAAAAATCTCTATGGGATGGGTGGGGGAGAGGGTACTTTACAAAATAACTCTTAAGTTAATCAAAAAGTAAAAATAAGAGTAAAGGAACCTTGATCCAAAACTCACATACAAAAATTTTCCGAATGCATCACAGACCTAAATGTAAAACCTAAAACTATAGAGTATCTAAAAGAAAACATACGAGAAAACCTGTATGACCTTGGGTTAGGCAAAGCTCCCTTAGTTCAGAGACAAAAAGCACAAACTATAAAATAAATAAATTATAAAGTGGACCTAATCAAAATTAAAATTTTCTGCGGTGCAAAAGTGTAAAGGACAATAGAGAAAGAAAAGCCAAGGAACTGTAGAACACATTTGCAAAAATACGTATCTCGTATGGAACTTATTCACAGAATATGTGGAGAACTTTCACAATTTCCTAATAATAAGAAAACACCCAATAATAGACAATTTGAACAGACACTGCACAAAAAAGAGATAGGGATAGAAAATAAGCACATGAAAAGATGTTCACCATCGCTAATCATAAGGAATTGCAAATTAAAACCACAATGAAATACTACTACATGTCCACTAGGATGGCTAAAATTTAGTAAACTGACAATATCAAAGGGCTAGTGGGAATAAAAAATGGTACAGCCACTTTAGAAAAGTCTGACAGTTTCTTATGAAGTTAAAAATGCACTTAACCATACAACCCAGCAATTCTACTTCTAGGTATTCTAAAGAGAAATGAAAACATATATCCATCCCAAGATTTGTATGTAAATGTTGGTAGCAGGCTTTTTTTGTTTGTTTGGTTGGTTTTTGTTTGTTTTTGTGGTACGCGGGCCTCTCACTGTTGCGGCCCCTCCCGCTGTGGAGCACAGCCGGACGCACAGGCTCAGCGGCCCTGGCTCACGGGCCCAGCCGCTCTGCGGCACGTGGGCTCTTCCCAGACCGGGGCACAAACCCATGTCCCCTGCATCAGCAGGCGGACTCTCAACCACTGCGCCACCAGGGAAACCCTGTAGCATGCTTTTTAATAATTACAAAAACTAGAAACAATCTAAATGTCCATCAACTGGCAAACAATAAAACAAAGTGTGGTGTCTCCATACAATGAACTACTACTAGAAATAGAAAAGAATGAGCTGATTAATGTAACAACTCAAAAGCAACATGCTAAATGAAAGAAGCCAAACATGAAAAAAGTTAGATAGTTCAACTTAAAAGACATTCTGAAAAAGGCAAAACCACTGGGACATAAAACAGATCACCCCCAGAGAGGAAGTAGTGGGAGAACACTAAGTGGCAAGAGGGAAATTTTTTTTAAATTTTATTGAACTATAGTGGATTTACAACATTGTGTTAATTTCTGCTGTACAGCAAAGGGACCCAGTTACATATATTCTTTCTCATATCTTTTCCCATTATGGTTTATCACAGAATATTGAATATAGTTCCCTGTGCTGTATAGTAGGACCTTGTTTATCCATCCGATATATAATAGCTTGCATCTGCTAATCCCAAACTCCCAGTCTTCCCTCCCCCATTCACCCTTCCCCTTGGCAACCACAAGTCTGTTCTCTATGTCTCTGAGTCTGTTTCTATTTTGTTATGTTCATTTGTGTCACATTTTAGATTCCACATGTAAGTGATATCATATGGTATTTGTTTTTTTCTTTCTGATTTACTTTGATTACTATGATAATCTCTAGGTCCATCCATGTTGCTGCAAATGGCATTTCATTCTTAATGGCTGAGTAATATTCCACTGTATATATACACCACATCTTCTTTATCCAGCCATCTGTTGATGGACATTTAGGTTGTTTCCAAGCCTTAGCTATTGTAAACATTGCTTCTATGAACATAGGGGTGCATGTGTCTTTCAAATTATAGTCTTGTCTAGGTATATGCCTAGGAGTATGTGGCTACTCTATTTTTAGTCTTTTTAAGGAACCTCCATACTGTTTTCCATAGTGGCTACACCAATTTACATGGGTGGCTGCACCCAATTAAACCAACAGTGCAGAAGCATTCCCTTTTCTCCTCACCCTCTCCAGCATTTATTATTTCTACTTTGTTTTTGGCTGTGTTCTGTCTTCGTTGCTGCGCACACACTTTCTCTAGTTGCAGCGAGCGGGGGCTACTCTTCATTGCAGTGCGTGGACTTCTCATTGCGGTGGCTTCTCTTATTGCAGAGCACAGGCTCTAGGCATGTGGGCTTCAGTAGTTGTGGCTTGCAGGCTCTAGAGCGCAGGCTCAGTAGTTGTGGCGCACTGGCTTAGCTGCTCTGCGACATGTGGGATCTTCCCGGACCAGGGCTCGAACCCATAGCCCTGCGCTGGCAGGCAGATTTTTAACCATTGTGCCACCAGGGAAGTCCCTATTTGTAGACTTTTTAATGATGGCCATTCTGACCAGTGTGAGGTGGTACCTCACTATAGTTTTTTCTTTTCTTTTTTCTTTTTTTTTTTTTTTTGGCGGTACGTGGGCTTCTCACTGTTGTGGCCTCTCCCGTTGCAGAGCACAGGCTCCAGACGCACAGGCTCAGCGGCCATGGCTCATGAGCCTAGCTGCTCCGTGGCATGTGGGATCTTCCTGGACCAGGGCACGAACCCATGTCCCCTGCATCAACAGGCGGACTCTCAAGCACTGCGCCACCAGGGAAGCCCCCCTCATTGTAGTTTTGATTTGCATTTCAAAGAGGGAACTTTTTGCTTTTTAGTAGTACGTGATAAAAGCTGGCATTCTATATCTGTGTAGAAAGGAAAAACTATTCATTAAATGGTATTAAAAACTAATTACTGGAACAAAATTAATTATGATTCCTACCTAATTTTATGTCTAAATAAATTCCAAACAGAGCAAAGGTTTTCATTTATAATTGCATTACAGATTTTGTAAACAAGCTCAGATTAAAAATATAAAATATCCTGTTTGTACGATGTGTAGTAAGTTTAATTTTTTGAGGTTAGAATATATAAAATAGCAATTGTGATAATTCAAGATTAGTCAAACATTCAATTATTATTATCCACAAAGTTCATTTTCTTTCTACTTATCATGCCATTAATACCTGCCTCTTGTGCTCACCTGACAATCTGCCCATTGTTTGTGAGCAGCTGGTCAACTTCCCATCCCATTATCACCTTCTGCTGTTTTCACATTTGAAATAACCTGCCAAGATTTTCCTGAACAACAATCAGACATCTCTTCTGAGGAGGCAAAAACAGCCGTAAGGTAGTGCAACTTATTCATTTCTCAAAGTTATCAAGTACCCAGAAGTTGAAGGCCTGACCTGAAACAAGATAATCACAGCCCCAGATTCCAGAGAGCTTACAGTCTGGTGAAGAAGACAACTAAACATGTGATTAAAATGAAGTGAAGAAAATGAAAAGACAACCCTCAGAATGGGAGAAAATATTTGCAAACAAAGCAATCGACAAGGGATTAATCTCCAAAACATACAGACAGCTCATGCAGCTCAATATCACAAACAACCCAATCAAAAAACAGGCAGAGGGTCTAAACAGACATTTCTCCAAAGACGACATACAGATGGTTAAAAAGCACATGAAAAGATGCTCAACATCACTAATTATTAGAGAAATGCAACTCAAAACTACAATGACGTATCACCTCACACTGGTCAGAATGGCCATCATTTAAAACTCTACAAATAATAAAGGCTGGAGAGGGTATGGAGAAAAGGGAATCCTCCTACACTGTCGGTGGGAATGTAAATTGATACAGCCACTATGGAGAATATGGAGGTTCCTTAAAAAACTAAAAATAGAGCTACTATATGATCCAGCAATCCCACTCCTGGGCATATATCTAGAGAAAACCATAATTCAAAAAGATACATGCACCCCATTGTTCACTGCAGTGCTATTTACAGTAGTCAGGACATGGAAGCACCCTAAATGTCCATCAACAGAGGAATGGATAAAGAAGATGCGGTACATATATACAATGGAATATTATTCAGCCATGAAAAAGAATGAAACAATGCTATCTGCAGCAACATGGATGGACCTAGAGATTATCATACTAAGTGAAGGAAGTCAGAGAAGACAGATATCATATGATATTGCTTATATGTGGAATCTAAAAAAAGGCTATAAATGAACTTATCTACAAAACAGAAATAGAGTTACAGATGTAGAAAATAAACTTAAGGTTACCAGGGGGTAAGTGGGGGGGGATAAATTGGAAGATTGGGACTGACATATACACACTAGTATATATAAAATAGATAAATAATGAGGACCTACTGTATAGTACAGGGAACTCTACTCAATAGTCTGTAATGGCCTATATGGGAAAAAAATCTAAAAAGAGTGGATATATGTATAATAGATTCGCTTTGCTGTACATCTGAAACTAACACAACATTGTAAATCAGCTATACCCCAATAAAATTTTTTTTAAAAAATGAAGTGAAGAAAGTCAGGATATGGCAAAGTGATATGTGGGGACAGCAAGGGGACCTAATCTAGTCCAGAGAGTAGCAAAGGCCTCCCTTTCAAGTTCAGTCCTAAAAGATGAGTAAGTTCAGTGGAGTAGAAGTGTGGAACTAGAGATGGAAGGATAATGGATAGAGAAAGTTCTAGGCAGCAAGGAGCACTGAGGAGAAGCTGAAGAGCTAAACGAGGATATGATCATCCAGAACCTTAGGGGACATTTTAAGGAATTTGAACATCATCTCATAAATAGAAAAGTGACATCAAATAGGCATTTAGATCTCTAGTTATCATTTAGGCTGTAGAATGAAGAATGAAATGAAAGATCATAGATGTGAAGTAGAGAGCCCAATAAGGAAGCAGTTATACAATAATTGAGGTTAGAGATAATTAGGCTAGAGATAATTCGCTTTCAACTAATACTAAGAGAAAGGAAGGCGTAAAAGTAGATAGATGTGAAAGACAGTGGCTAGAAGTGAAAAGATCTGGCTACAGGTGTGATAAAGTTAAAGTGGAGAATTCAGTTTTCAAACTTGAGTGCTGAGATAAGGAGCATACATTGAAAGACAAATTTGGGTAAGGAAGACAATGAGTTGTGAACATATTACTCTTACAGTTCTATGGACCACCTAATAGTGGTCATGTCAAGGAGGCAACTGAATACACAGATCTAAACCTCTGGACTAAGCTAAGATCTGAGGAGTGCTAACAATAGACATAAGAAAACTAACAGGGTCATTAGCAAAGCCAGAGAGACTACTACTGTAAAAGGGCCCCAAACTAAACCAAATGCTAAAATAGCTGCAGGAGAGATAAGGAAAATGGCAGCGGACGCTAAAAGGGGAAGGACAAATGGAATGTAAATTGTTAAACTGTTGAGTGGAGTGAAGGTTAAGGGACCAGGCCTAATCTTGGGGTTTTTAGAGACCTTTTCAAGACTGAACAGCTGGTTACCTAAGAATTAATGATCTGAGATTATCTGCTCCTCACAGAAAAAGCCCTCTACATACACACACTGAAGCACACATGTTAACTGAACAGAATCTCCTACATACAGAGCAACATTTTTAAACCTCACCCTTGGACTCACTACTGATTTGACATGCATCTGACAACAGAACTTTAATAAGGTACTTGCCTGCATCTCAAACTCACATCCATCTTTTTGAACCAGTTTCTCTTACAGGCATACCCACATTTTTTCAAAAAATGCTTATTCTCTCCATCTGAAAGCATAAAATAACATGTAAATTCTCCTTTCTTGCTATATATTTGAAAACCATGATGCCCTATCATATAATCCCTCTTAAAATCTTCCTTTTCATGTCCAGGAGTACCAATCATTTCACCACTAAAATCACTTCATTTCACGACTACAGTAGTCTCCAATACCCCTGACTGTACAGTTTTCTCAGCCAATCTCTCCTATACAATGCTACTAAAGTAATATTCCTAAAATAGCAGTTTGAATATATTATCACCTTACTAAAAAACTGTGCCTTGCTGTTGCCCACAGAATGAAGTCTGAACTCCTTATCCAGACAAATAGAAAGCAAATTATGGCAGACTTTCAACTGCAATGCAGTCCTATCTCACAACTGTACAAAATCATCAATCCCAGCCAAATGGTTCTTCTCACAGACCACTGAACATGCCAGACACACTTCTGTCTCTACAGTCTTGCTCACACCATCCCTCCTGCCTAACAAGCCTGTCTCCATCATCTCCATTTACATAAGTCCTAATTTTCCATCAAAGCCCCGTTCATTTACTTGGCAAACTATCTCACAATGCAAGGTACAATTCTGGATGAAGGAGATTTAAAAATATTAACATGGTTTGCACAGTAGTTTAGAGAGAGAGCTCTGAGGTCAAACTATCTAAAGATCTGAAACCTAGATTTACTACTTACTTCATATCCTTCAGCAAGTCACTTAAATTATTCTGAGCTTCCATAAAGTACTTTCAAAAGTCTACTATCTAACTAAACTTTAAAGAAGTTGTGAAAATTAAATAAAAATCAATATAAAGTGCTGAGTATATAGTTCTATAAATGTTAACCCTTTGTTCTTATTTTTGTTTTTTCTGTCCTCAAGCTTATATTCTAGCACAAATTGCACCTAAGTACTCACTGCATCAGCTTGTGGCCCAACTCAAAAAAGCTTGACACAATTTACTAATTCTAACATTTTCATTATCCTCAAAGGAGAAAACCAAAATTATACAGTTCTGGTTTCTTTTGTATCAATTAAATTTTTTTCATGATAAAAAGTTAAATAGTTATTTTTAAAAAGCTAAATATTTTAAATCTACAATTCAAAAAAATGTACAAAGTTTAATGTACCTTCAGAAATAAAAATGTTTAAAGTGATAAAAAAATTAGTTTAGTTGGTAAGAGTGTACATTATTATTAATTCTCCTTAATCACACACACACAAAGATTTTATATAAGCCACAATTATTTCATCAGAATTCTTTTTACTCTAACACTCTAACTGAAAAAGTATCATTATTTTTTCAATATCCTATTTTAAGTAGTTTATCTGTAATTTGAAACTTTAATTCATTTGAAGATGGTGAAAAATTAATGACATTTACTATAATAACTGTAAACCTCTGACATATAAACTTCTTTCAGCAAGTTAGTATGGTTCCTACTAATACCAAAAATTCTCAGAAACCAGGATACCAAAGGGAAAACTATACAGGTTATACATACCCATGAATTCAGTGAAACTCAATGTGTCCAATGTGTTATACAGGAAAAAATGGTTAGGAACTAATATCCCTACAAATGCCTACCATATAGCAGGCTCATGTAATTCTAACAACCATGCTGTGGACACCTATAACTGATGAGTATGAGCTCAAAAAGATTAAGTGATTTCACCAGTGTCCCACAAATAGGAACAAATCAAAGTAAGGCTAAAATTTAAGATCTCTTCTTGAAATACATACCACAACAATAGGGAGAAAAAGAACTAGAAACATAAATTCCACCTTTAATGTAACTAGGAGATACTGTAACTGTAACCTGAAATACAATTTATAAAGATAGAACGTTGATGGTGGAATGGTAAATGACCTGGCATAAATGGAAAAAGGTTAAGGTAAGTCCCTATAGAAATAAATAATGACAAACAACCCTGTTTACTCTGCAGCACCACAGAAGGGCTCAGAAATGGGAGGTGCTGGGAAAGGCAAGATGACAGAACCACACTGCTTCACCACCCCCACCCCACCCCCGCTCCCACCCCCACACTCCTAAGGGAATGAGAGGTGTTCAGCAAAACTGAATCAGAGCGTGGCTCCAGCCTCAGGGGCGACACACACAGAAAAAGGGAGAAGCGAGTGCTGGTATGAAAACAAGGAGACTAAGTGAAAATTTAGAAACTGGTGAGACTTGTAGTAGCTTTCTTCCTCCACCCAGCACTAGAACTCTGCCATCAATACTCATTACTTCTGCCAATCCTCTCCTCGCTCCATTATTCCACTTATGCAGACGGACAGTAAAATGAAGGACCATTATCTAAAGAAACCGAAAGCCTTCTTACCCACCACCTAAAGAAAAAAAAAAAAAAAGATAAAAACAAGGGAGTTCATTAGTCACTAAGCTATGCTCATGCATGTCCAGTGAGCTTTCAATCAGTTTTGCAACATTCTGTTGAATATGAAGGAACTACTGAGGATCACACAGATCTGAAGAAAGCCTTCAACAACAACAGAAAATAGACCAAAACAAACAGAAAAAAAGTTATAGGAACCAAAAACAATGCAAGGCACTGAAGAAAATGTCAAAGAAACTGTATGTAATTAATATCCTTGAAGAGGTAAGAGAAGATGCTGTACCCATGAAAAAGAAACAAGATGCTATAATACAAGAACTCATAAAACATTTTTTTAAAAAAAGATACCTGAGGGCTTCCCTGGTGGCGCAGAGGTTGGGAATCTGCCTGCCGATGCAGGGGACACGGGTTCGTGCCCCGGTCTGGGAGGATCCCACGTGCCATGGCCGCTGAGCCTGCGCGTCCGGAGCCTGTGCTCCGCAACGGGAGAGGCCACAACAGTGAGAGGCCCCCGTACCACAAAAAAAAAAAAAAAAAAAAAAAATAGATACCTGAAATTTTAAAATTCAGTGAAAGGATTGAAATCTCCCAGATAGGACAAAAGACAGTTTTTTGGAGATCAAATTTCTCAGCATCAACATTGGAGGCCAAGCAATAAAGGAACACCTCCAAACTTTTAAGGAAAAATGATTTCCAATACAGAAATCTCTCAACAGCCCAACAGTCAAGTGTGAGGGTAAAATCGAAACCCCCCAAAATATCTCATGCACTTTTTAACAGTAATAGTAGAGAAACCAAAAAGAAGGAATAAACTAAAAGGAAGGCATGGGATCCAGGAAAAAAGGGACTCAACAAAAGTGAAAAAAATTCCCAGAATGTCCCAAGATAACAGCTTTGCAGCAGGTCTAAACAGAAAACAATCCAGAATAAAGCAGGAAGGACAGCTACACAAGGGATGACTACAGGAATAAGTGAAAGTGGTAAGTCTATACGACAGATTTGACCATGTGGAAAATTGTACTGAGAAGCATTTTACCGAGCTGCTGGGGGATACAGAAAGACAAAACTAAGCAAATGAAAAAACAAGGCATGAAAAGCAAAAGGTTACACGAGAAAACGAAATCATAGTAAACTACTATCTCAGCAGTGACAAATATTTGGTTGGAATGATGAAAGCTCTCAACATGAAATTAACCTGAAATTGCAGAATAACAGTATTAGAAGATGGAGGAAAAGCCTAGTTTGAAAAGTCTCTGAACATCTATCCCTTTAAAATCATTGATAATTACATACCTCAAATTATTCAATTCTAAGGAAAGCCTCTATTTTCATTAAATTCTGTAACTACACTTTCAAGGCAAAACTTTAGTGAAATGCACTGGTTTTGTCTTGGGATACTTCACAGGGTCATTTTAAGGAAATAAGGTAATAAATGCAAAGCAAAAATGCTAACAAAAATTAGAAGATCTATACAAGTTTTATTGGTTACTGGAATCAATTAAGGCAGCTTATTATCTAGTAATATGTTTGTTCTATTGTTTGCTATAATTATTTTCTTTTAATATTTATGTACTTATATTTATTTTGGCTATGTCTGGTCTCAGTTGCGGCACACGGGGTCTTCGTTGCAGCATGTGGGATCTTTAGTTGATCTTTACTGCAGCATGCAGGATCTTCTAGTTGCAGCATGTGGACTTCTTAGTCGCAGCATGCATGCAGGACCTAGTTCCCCGACCAGGGATCAAACCTGGGCCCCCTGCACTGGGAACACGGAGTCTTACCCACTAGACAGCCACACAAGTCCCTGTTTGTTGTAATTCTAAATGTTGGACACCTTCAGCACATGTCCACTTTTACCTTCCACATTTACCAGCTAATAATTTATTCAGTCTTATAGGAAAATGGGCTGCGAACTCTTTAGTAGTTTACCTCTTTATACACCAATAAAACTTTTATTTCATAGTTTTAAAAATCTAGGACTTCCCCAGTGGCGCATTCATTGGGAGTCCACCTGCCAATGCAGGGGACACGGGTTCGAGCCCTGGTCCGGGAGGATCCCACATGCCGTGGGTCAACTGGGCCTGTGCACCACAGCTGCTGAGCCTGTGCTCTAGAGCCCATGAGCCACAAGGGCTTAAGCCCGGGCGCCTGGAGCCTGCGCTATGCAACAAGAGAGGCCACCATAATGAGAGGCCTGCGCATAGCAGCAAGGAGTAGCCCTGGCTGGTGCAACTGGAGAGAGCCCGTGGGCAACAATGAAGACCCAAGACAGACAAAAATAAATAAATAAATTTTAAAAATTAATTTAAAAAACTAATTTTTAAAAAATCTAAAATGTTTTGCACGTTTTCTTTTTATAATAAATTTAACTTTTACTTGATGATTCAGGCTGTCATGCAAGTCAGCTACAGTACTATGACTAGATGGCCTCAGAGGTTTTAGGTCTGTAAGGCATCAGCCTTTATGCTAAATGGACCTAGACTGGTATGCTTTTATAACCTTCCTGTTCATCACTGTTAACTTTCAGATCTACTGTCAACGATCCTTCCTCTATCTGGACTGACCCATCTTTTACTTACTATGGGGTTAAAAAAAATCATCATGCTTCTGACTCAACATTTACTAAATGCCCCTCCTTTCATACACACACTTTCATTTAATGCAAATAACTTCTGTTAGAATGGTAGTCAATGTAAAAATTTAGCAGTTCTGACTAAAGACTTTAAAAAAAATTACTACAAATAAATACAGGAGTTTAATTGTTTAATGGAGTTTGGGGGCTGCATCTTTTGGATGGTTTTGGGGGTTTTGTTTGTTTTTTGAGAGAAGGATTTATTTTCCTTGCTTTGGTGTCTTTATAACTAATTTCCAGTTCTGATCAAGATTGGTCAATCAATGATCTATGGGATAATTGTGGGAGTCACTGAACTATCCTATGTGCTATCCTATCAACTATCCAACTTAGAGCAATACCAAAGAGAGATATATACTTAAAACTACAGACACGTGGTCATCCATTCACTAAGACTTTCACAAAAAACATAGAAAAATGAGAAATGTATTGCAAATTAGGACTTTTATATTTGCAATTATATCTCTATTAAATGCATATATATAATTTTGTTATTTTAATACTTCTGTTGCTTAAAAAATGTTCTTAGTTGAATAAAACAGAACCTCAATTCAGTTAAATCTGAACTTCAGAAGGATATGAGTACTTCCCAAATTAAGAGGTAAAGATTTTCACCATTAAATGCATCACCAAGACACTGAAAAGCAATCCTTCTCATTGATTTTTAGTTATTCCTCTAGAAAATAGCAGCATTTCCATAAAAAGAAAGAAAAGAAAATCTTACCATAGTGTCACTCTCTAGTCACTACTCAAAAAACCTACATAAATCATGGAATAAAAGCTATCATTGCTTATATTCAGGCTTAATAATGTAAGCTGTAGCCCTCAAAAGGAGGATTCTAAATGTACTTTAAAAGTCTAGAAAACTTTCTCTTTAACAGTCATTTCACTTTAAAAGCAATTTATGTGCTCCAGAGAATTGTTAAAGAATGCTTACTTATTCATTTTCAGCCATTCCAATACATCGACAATGTTATACCCATATTCACGTTCTCATTCAAAGAACTTAGAAGAGCAAATACACTGTTTACACATCACAAACTGATATTGAGCTGCAAATGCTGACTTCCAGGCACTTTCAAATTTTAAATGTAATTATTAAAACAAAATTGCTGTAAAATACTAATCACCTAAAATCCCAGACTAAAAGTAGTATAAATTCCATCCTCAAAACCACTTTCCTAGAAACAACACTCTCCAAAGCTGAGAGATCCTTTACCTTGTGCCAGAGTACCTGATGCCTATGCTTAGATGTCAAAGCTTCGCTACAGGCAATATCAAAAAAGTAACACTGCTGCTACATACTCATGCACAACATTTTAAAAAATTGGGAAAATATGCCATTCTAATTCAAACATACAGAGAATTTTTTATTCTCTAAGCTACCATTAGATCAGCAACGCTAAAACTGCTTGACATTTCATTTTTCCTAAAACAAACAAAAATACTTTCACAATACTGTGTATTAATGTACATTTATAATAAAGATCACTACGTGCTTTAAGCTTTTGATCACATAAAGATCTAATTTTCAACCAGTCTCCACGTTGTACCACTGTCAAAACTGTGTATCAAACATCTAAATAGGTAGGACCATCTATTTTATAGAAATACTTCCTGAAAATTATATGACTAGCCTACTTTTAAAAAGAAAACCGCGCAGTCGTGTCTGAAAAGAACGCTTAAGAATTTGCCTTTCTCTGATGGTAAAACATTTTGCAGCAAGTACTTGGTCTGGCAAAAAAACGTCAATGCTCCTGATTTTATCATTTGCTGCAGGAAAAAAAGAATATGGCTGAAAATTCTTTCTGAAGGGTGGTATATCCAAACAGGACCACTCACAACACTTGAGAATACGGAGCGGAGAGGAGGGTGGAGGGAGGGTACCTTATGAAACAGCACACTCCGGGCCCTGCACACTACCTCATTTCCCTAATAGGGATGAAAAGCTCAGGCCTCTAGTAGTTTCCAGCTGACGCCAATGCTCTCCACACCCCTTTTATTGACAGGATTTTCTGGCGTTGGAGCCTGTGTCACAAATACAAATTCCGTGATCACGTCTAAACGGTCTAATGATCAAGCATCTTCTACAGGACCAAACCCTTCGCGATCCCATTCCCTCCCGTCTCCCTCCGTAGCGAAACACACCTAGGCGGGTCCTCTACATCGAATTCTACAAATTCTGCCGCGCATTATCTAGGCAGAAACGATACAGAAAATAGATTTCTGCCATCCCCCTCGGTGCTACCGAAATTACAGGCTCCATTTCCTGTCCCCATGGGGACCGCAAAATCTCCGGCGGAGAACCGGGAGCCTCCCGCCCCCTGCAGGCTGGCGCAAGCGGCCCCCGCGCTCCCCCTGCCTGGGCCCCGCGGGCGCAAACGGGTGGCGGGGACCCGAGGCGCCCTCCCCTCCCCCCACCCGGCGCCGGCACCCACCTCTCGGCAGCGGCTTCATCTCCCCGTTCTCCTCGCGGGCTGCCCCGCCAGCCTCGCCCGCCCCGCCGAGGCCGTGCCTCCTCCTTTCCTTCTCTCGCTTCTCCTTGGGTCTGCGCGGCTTGGCGTTGGCGGAGGAGGCGGCGGCCGGCAGCAGGAGATGGTGAGGCTGAGCGTGCAGGAGCGTAGGAGGGACCAGCAGTTTGCGCGGCACCGGCTGGGACGAGGAAGCAGAGGCTGAGGAGGGGACGGCCGTGCCAGCGGAGAAAGAGAAATTGCTCCGAGCAGAGGACGGGGAGGGGGCAGCAGACAGAGCGGCGAAGCTCCAAGACCCAGGGCTACCATAGCTCTGAGGAGAAGGTGCCGCGGAAGACTGCAGCTGCCTGCTGTTGCCGCCGCTGCCTCCTTCTCCGTTCAGTCTCCGCGGCGTCTTCTTCTCCTCAGTCCGGATCTTCTTGGCGGACAGAGGACCTGGCGGGTCCCGGGAGGGGGGCTGCAGCTTGGAAAACGGTTCTTTCTCCGAGACGGCGGCGGGGGCGCAGTGCACTAGGCTCGGCGGTTCCGCCATTTTGCGCTCCTGTTGTATTTACTCTCCTCCGCTCCCAGGCGCGGGGCAGGGGCGGGCTCTCCTCAGGGGGCAGGGAAGGGGCGGAGCGGCCGGGCCCTCCATTGGGCGAACCACGCTGAGGGATATCTTAAGAACCAATCAAAAGCGCGAGTCTGGAGCCGAAGTTGTGGGGGGAATCGCCGAGCGTACCAGTTTTGGAGGTCACAGGTCCGCGGGGCGCGGCTAATGGCGGAGCAAGCGGTGAGGGGAGGGTCGTACAGTTGTCGTCAGCGTGAACGCGGGTGCCCAGGGAGTGTCTGAGAGAACCCCAACTCCAGACCCTAAAGTCGGCCCCAGCCCCGCGCTCGTCTCTGCCTCGTCGACTTTGTCTTATACCACTTTCCCTTCCTTTTTCCCTGGCGGAGGGGGGGGGGGTCCTTTTGGTCCCTCCCCTGCCTTTTCCCGCTCAGAAAGCTGAATTTCGCCGATTCTCAGCTCCAAGCAGAAAATTTTGCCGGAAATTAAATCCTTCCTTCTGTTAGGCAGTAGTCGATTGATGGGAGGAGCTAAAAGTCACTTGGTGTCCTGACAAGATGTGTTACTCTTTTGCTAAGATCGTCATCTCTAATGCTTTGAGGGAGATAACTTCTGCACACCTAGAACTTTCGGATTACTACCGAGCTTGAAGGTAAGACTCTCCTGGAGAAAATTTTTTTAAGCTCTTGTGTTTAGACCGTTAAAGATTTTAATTTATTATCATTATTATAACTCAGATTCGCTAAGAAAAATTCATTAGCGATATTTATAGATGTTTGAAAAGCAAGTTTTTTTTAAGTGTGTATTTTAGCGTTTAGTTAGCAGTCTGCGTGTTCGATGTTTTGTAAGCGCGTGCTTTGATTTGTAGCTTAGAAGATAAGGAATTTGAGGAGATGGGTTATAGTAATTGCAACCAAGTGAAGAGTACGATTATAATTTTACTGTGAGGTCTTACATGAGACCAAGAAGTCAAAGGAATAGATGGAAGAATAAAAGTAGTCAAATGAGGAGATGACCAGTCAGAGGATATTTTGAGTCCCAAAAGGTGCCTTAAGTTGCCTGTAACTTTGTGGAAAACAATTAAAAGTAACTTTCCAGAATTACCAGTTCTCGTGACCTCATGAAGTTGGAATTCTTTATTTTGTTTTCACCTTTGAGTGGTAAATGGGATTGGTTTTAAGAATATTTTGGAGTCAAAATTTAATATTGGTTTATAGACTTTTTTTTGAGGTGCGTCAAATTTTTTAAATAATGAAAACTATTCACTGTACTTTAATGCATAGCAATGAAAGCAAGTGTAAGCTGTGTAGTAGGAACTGACTGACAGTAGATGTCTTACTGAAAAGTGTGGACAGAGATTATGGGGCTGGAAATCATCTGCTACTAACTAGCTTTGTGACCTCACTCAGGGTGCCCTTTATCTGTCTGAACTTATGTTTTATTTATTAAGTGAGTATATTTGATTACATGATTACTAAGATCCCTTCTGCGCTGTAAACTTCGGCTGTATTTAAGAAGCTTTTCAAAATCACACTGAAATCATTACAATTAAAATAACTTCTTGGGGGGCTTCCCTGGTGACGCAGTGGTTGAGAGTCCGCCTGCCGATGCAGGGAGCGCGTGTTCGTGCCCCGGTCCGGGAGGATCCCACGTGCCGCGGAGCCGCTGGGCCCGTGAGCCATGGCCGCTGAGCCTGTGCGTCCGGAGCCTGTGCTGCGCAACGGGAGAGGCCACAGCAGTGAGAGGCCCGCGTACAGCAAAAAAGAAAATAATAATAATAATAATAACTTCTTAATTGTTTGCCCTCCAGATATGAGATTGTCTCTTATATACATAATATAGTGCCTGTAAATTTGCACCATTTATACCCTTATCTTCCCTGCAGAAGTCTGGAAAATCTGACTTCTTAAGGGCCCAGCTAAAGTGGAATCTCACCTGAATTCGTTACTAATTGCACTATATTCTTTTATACACTCTTATCAAGGCAGACCCTAAATTTATAGAGCCTGAGCAAGAGTGTGGTTATGGAGGTTCACAGACCGTGTGTCTAAATATTTAAGTTATAAATCAAGATAAAAAACTATTATTAAAAACATAGTCTACTCTCCTACCTTGGCAAACCTACTTAAATAACGGTCTGGAAAACCAGATTTAAATTTAGAATTCTTAGAAATCTAGAGTCCTCAGACTGACCTTGTTCTCTTCCCATTCCCAACTTCTTCACCCACCTCACCCAGCATGTCCAAGCTATGTCCACATCTTGAATGCCCTTCAAATAGTGATGTGTAATCAGCTGCTCCATCTGCCTGCAGATCTAGCCACTCTGAAAGAGGAGTGCAGGCTCAAGGGGCAGACATTGGCCCCTTGACCTCATGGACTTCTTGTCCTTTGCAGCAGGAGGAGGGTACTCAACTCAAGTCTAAGGGCAGTACTGTTACAAAACATGCTCAGTTATCTGTCTTTTCTCCCATGTAATCAGCCATTCCCTTACAACTAGGTCATACCTAACAACATTGAACTAGGAGAGAATTCCCACTACTGTCACCAGTTCCTACTGGCTTAATCTCTACAACCACTAAAACCATCCACTTCTCTCCATGTCCATTGTTGGTACCCTATTCCAAGTACCACCCCTCTCAGCTGGATAACTACAGTAACCTTTTTTCTGGTCTTATACTCCAGTTTTCTCCAGTCTGCCCACCATTCTACCCAGAATGCACTTTTCAAAAGATAAATCTGATCTTGTCACTTTCCTTGCTTCAGACCCATCAATGGCTTCCATTTCTCTTAGGATAAAGAGCAAAATCCTTAACTGACCAACAAAACCCATCATGATCTAGCCCCTTCTTCTTCTATCTCAAAATAAAAGGTCTTCAATTTCCAGAATGCACCATACTGTCTTACAATTTAGGAATATTATATATGTTGTTTCCTCTACCCGACTGCTTTTCTCTTTACCTGATGCTTATGTGATGATTTGGATAACGGGCACAAGGGAGGCAGATGCCATTAATACCTCCTACATTTCTAACCTGCGTGACTTGATGGATAGTGGGGCCATTCACTGAGCTAGGAAACACTGGAAGAGTGACAAGTTTGGGATGCTTTTTGATCTTGGACCTGATGAACATGAGGTACCTATGAGACATCACATCCTTTGGGTCTCAGCTCAAGCTAAGCCTCACTTCCTTGGAGAAGCCTTCTCTCCCTGTCAAGACTAGATTCCTAACTTGCTGGTTCCTTTTCTTCTCGTCCCCATTTCTTTTCGCTTGTTGTTGCTGTTGTTTACTCCCTTATTATCTCTCCCACCTCTTTTCATTCCTCCTCTAACAGCTAACAGCTCTATTGAAAACATACTACCCTGTACCCTGGTTCTCCATCTTCTTGGCTGACACCTGGCTGCCCTCTGAGGACACAGACTGTACTTTTTTTCTCTCTCTCTCTCATATGCTATTTTATTTTTTAAATTAATTTTTATTGGGGATTTGGGGATTCTTAGTGATATGTCATTGCTCTTTATCTGACTCTAAATACTTCTATGTGGTATTATGCATCGCAGTGTCTTCTGATTTATCAGAAATGCTGTCAGTTCCCAAGTCTTTCTCTCCTGCCTTGACCTTCCGCCTGATTCCTGACTCTTATCCATATGCCAAATGTATGTTGCCGCTTTTGTAGCCACTTACACCTCAGATTTTATACCATCCATTCTCATCCTCCCATGTATCAATTCTCCTGCATTTTTTATCCACCTTATCATTCAAGCTACAAGCCTGGGAGTCTTCTTTGACTTCTTTTTTTCTCTCACCCTCTGCATTATTCAGTCACTAACTCTAGCCATTTTCTCTTCTCCGTTCCCACTGCTGCCTCTTGCCTTCAGGCCTCAAGCCAGTTTGGATTTTGTCAATGATCCCTTCCTAACTGTAAGTCTTCCATCTTCTAAACTATCCTCCATGCTGCTTCCAAAATTATATTTCTAAAATATTAACCTGATTATGCCTCAGTCTCTTCATTAATTCCCTTTGGCATAAGGGATAAAAGTCACACTTTCCAGTGTAAATACAAGCCATTCTTGATATAACCCCAGCACTCCTTTCTCACTCTCCCACAGCTTTCCTCTGTTTCATCTCTTCTGAACTATGTGTAATTGCCAAAAGAATGGCACTCTTTGTCGCTCTGTGCGTACTGCCCGTCATACCCCTCCAGGATTGGGTTCAAGCATCTCCCTAGTCCTGTGCTTCCTGACCTGCCAAACCAGAGTTGATGGTTCCTTTGTGCCATCATCATTCTGCCTAGGAGCAGTTAACTCATTGGTCGCTGCTTCTAGCCTGAGAGCCTCCTTGAGAGCAGGGATGATGCATTATTTATATTTGTATGCATAGTATCTGGGACATGGTTAGAAAACAAATGTTGAAAAGAAGTATATAAAGAGCAGTTTGTGATCTTTATGATAAGATGAGGATCAGAGGTTACAATCAAATGGTCTTGATAGGTTAAAATATAATAAGGCAGGTTGACTCTAATGTAATAGGAAGTGGTGAGGACTGTGGAAACTGGGAATTATATGCCGTATCTACAAGGTACATTGCTGATTGTTCCTCTGTGGAAATGAAGCAGGCCTACTTGCCAAATATCTAGATTTTTTTTTTTTTTTTTTCTGTACGCGGGCCTCTCCCTGTTTTGGCCTCTCCCGTTGCGGAGCACAGGCTCCGGACGCGCAGGCTCAGCGGCCATGGCTCACAGGCCCAGCTGCTCCGCGGCATGTGGGATCCTCCCGGACTGGTGCACAAACCCGTGTCCCCTGCATCGGCAGGCGGACTCTCAACTACTGCACCACCAGGGAAGCCCTAGACTTTTTTAATGTGAGGTTTCCTAAGAAACTATGCAAGCCAGACAAAACGTATCTGTGGGTCACATAACCGAGTCTGACTTCTGATCTAGAAATAAGTGACTTAACTTCGGGTTAAGGTAGCCTTTGAGAGTTTTGTTTGTTTGTTAACTCAGGGCCCTACCTTTGTCAATTGCTAGAATAGATAGATACTAAGCAAATATATGTGAACTTGTAGCCATGATAAATGTGTGTTAGCAGCGTTTAGAGCTGTCCTCCTAGAATCTGGTTTTCTCTGTGTATAATGTCCTCCAGTATTCCTGAGCCTAACTGCGTTTTTGCTCTGCAGTATACTATCCTCTGGCCTTGTCCAGGTTCCTGACCCCCTGTGCTTTTTTTTTTTTTTTTAATTTATTTATTTATGGCTGTGTTGGGTCTTCATTGCTGCACGCAGTCTTTCTCTAGTTGCGGTGAGCGGGGGCTACTCTTTATTGCGGTGCGCGGGCTTCTCTTTGTCGCAGAGCACGGACTCTAGGCGTGCAGATTTCAGTAGTTGCGGCTCGCAGGCTCAGGAGTTGTGGCTTGCGGGCCCTAGAGTGTGGACTCAGTAGTTGTGGAGCACGGGCTTAGTTACTCTGCGGTATGTGGGATCTTCCCAGACCAGGGCTCGAACCCGTGTCCCCTGCACTGGCAGGCGGATTCTTAACCACTGTGCCACCAGGGAAGTACCCCCCTGTGCTTTATGAAACCCTGTGCTTTATGAAACCCTGTATTAACCTTAAAGACATCCCTTCTACCCTTCTGGCATGGAAATCTCAAAGTCCTATCTCTGTCACACTGACCTGCACATCTTTATGTGTCTTTCTTTTGTGAATCAACATTGACCAGTTATAAAGGGTGGTTCTGTGCTTTTAGGAAAGCCTGATCTTTTCAACTTTCATGTTATCAGTTCTAATTTAGACCACACTTAGTACAGGAGCCAGCAAACTTGTTCTGTAAAGAGCCAGATAGTATATATTTTAAGCTTTGCAGACCACATGTCTCTCTAGCAACTACTGCTTGTAGCACAAAAGCAGGCATAGACAATATATTAATGAGTGGGCACGGCTGTGTTCCAGTAAAACTATAAAAATAGGCAGGATAGATTTGGACTGCAATATATAGTTTGCTGACTCTTGCTCTAGGATTTTGATTTCTACCTTTATACCATGTGAAAAGATCGTTGAACATCTCTTCCACACTCCCCTTTGCTCCTGCTGCATCAGCCACATGGCTTTGTCTCTATTCCCTGATCATGCCCAGTCCTGCCAAAGACCCTTGGCCCAGGCTAGTTCCCTGCCTGGAATGCTTCTTCCCTCCCACTTCTAACTCTTCTTTCAGATGTCATTACAGGCCTTCCTCTTTTTATTATTCTCTATCACGGCATTCTCTTTTTTTCAGAGCACCTATCACGGTTTATAATTATTTTATAATTATTTCCTTACTTTTTATCATTTGTCTCCCTCAGTAAATAATAAGCTCCATGGGGACAGGGACCACATCTTTCTTATTCACTCTTATTCACCACTGTATCTCTGGAATCTAGCAAATGCCTTGTATACATTAGACACCCACCAAATGGTTATTGAATGGATAAATCAATTGATGACTCAGCCTGAATTTTGATTAACTAATTTAGTTGTTTTTCACCAGAAACTAATAGAATAGTTCTATAGTGATGCAATAGTATATCCACAAAGAAATCAATGGACTTCCCTGGCAGTCCAGTGGTTAAGACTCTGTGCTTCCACTGCAGGGGTGCGGGTTCAATCCCTGGTCAGGGAACTAAGATCCCACATGCCACATGGTGCAGCCAAAAAATAAAAGTCAAAATTTTAGTTTTCTGATGAATCTAGTTATACCTACATGTGCATTTCAGTCATAGTGACTGTTTCTTAGTTTATTAGTTTCACTCTTTCTTAATGTATTGATATTAGTACAATGATGCATTGAAAATTCATACAACTCAGAATACATTTCTATAACTCTTTTCCAAAAGTGCAGAATAGCTCTAGCTGCAGATCTGAATAGTGAAACAACGCCAGGTTTATAGCATGAGATCTTATGGGTGTCTCCCTCATACAGGGATGGTCAGGGCTGTAAGAAAAACACTGACGTAATCTTGTCCTGTAGGAATAAAGGTCTATTTAGATAACAGAGCAGTAACAGGAGTAAGAGTGTCAATTTTGGTTCTTCTGTAGCTGTCTTCAGAATCTTGGAGTTAAGTAACTCTGAATAAACTTCAAAAAGAACTCTATCAAACTGGAACAAAACATAATATCTAGGACCAGTTTCTTTGTATTCATCTGAAAACTTTCTGTTGTACTATTGAAGTAGAAAATCTGTTGACCAGCATTGCATCCATCCACACCTAACCTGTTAAATGAACTATTGGAATTAACTATAGAAAAGGAAACTTATTAATGTGCATAACATTATATTTTTGCCCTTTCTGCTGACAAATAAGATCCCTCTCAAGTTTTGAATCCATGTATACATATATGACAAAAGAACCCACTGAACCATAGATTCACCATTAATTTCTCTGGCATCTACCAACACTGGGCTCTGTGATGATTATGTAAACCTTTTCCCTCACCCTGGTTATAATCATTCTTAAATTTAAGGGGTAAAAAACAACCTATTTGAGGTCCCGGAGTTGAGATATACTCTGTGTTGTAAGTAGAGGTGTTGCATACAGAAATAATTAAAGTAACTCTGGTTAAAAAAATAAAAGGCAATTAATTATTATGAGATCAGGTTACAAGAAAAAGTTAAAGTACCCAAATAGCATTTGTTTAGCCATATAGTATCCAAAATAAAAATTTTTAATAAATAAAGGTTGGATGGGGGGGACACCAGGAGAGAATTATCATTCAAATTCAAGTGCAACTATTAGTTCACTTGACTATCTCAAAAACATTTCAGACTTATCATATCAGCTCCTCCTCACAATATTTTATAGGCTCCTCCTCTGGAGACTCTCAAGTTTCAATTTAAGGGCATTTTTTCCCTCACAGTATTCCTTTTCTTGGCCAATCTCAAAAATGCCCATAATGTCAGTAAATTGTTTTTATCGTGACAGCTCCCCAGTGTATATCTGTAAACCTGGCTGGTCCTCTGTGTTTGTGACCTAACCACTCAGCATCTTCCACAGATATATCAAAAGCACCTCAAACTCAATATGTCTGTGGCAGAGATGTCTAGTATCTGTTTTCCCCCTTCTTCCTACTATGTGAACTTTATTTCACTCAAGTGCAATGTGCCTAGGTAAAAAAATGCAAACAAACAAAAATGTAGACTGCCCAACCTCCCTCATTCCTAGGGATGGCAGTGATGTCATGGAAGTCTGGGTGAGGCTTTCAGGACAGCTCCTTTCAGGGAGGGAGGGGGCACTTAACCCCTTTGCCCTTCCCCCTTTCTCTCCTGCCTGGAACTTGGGTAAGGGGGAAAAGAAAGGGCCTTAACTATCAAGATGTGAAACTTTCAGCCCATATTTTTCTAATTCAACAGTGCAGGTGAGTTGAACTCTCATCTCTTAACCACTGATATTTTACAACAAATAAGACTTAACTGCTTGCTCAATCGCAGTCTTTCCAGTTCGTGTATGTACTCAAATTTGGGGGAAGTTGAAAATTGTAGGTGAGGGAGTGGCTGCTGCTTAAAGGCTTCGTTGGAGAGTCAGCAGCCACCACGGAGCAGGAAGAAGGCAGAAAGAATAAAAGGAACCAAACAGAGTAAATAGAAACCATCTGTAACATCTCTTGGCAGGTTAATTTTGCGGCCAGAATTTTGTATGGAGGGACATCAGATTATTTTGATACTTATTTATTTATTTGGTTGTGCTGGGTCTTAGTTGTGGCAGGCGGGCTCCTTAGTTGTGGCTTGAGGGCTCCTTAGTTGCTGCATGCATGTGGCATCTAGTTCCCTGACCAGGGATCGAACCCGGGCCCCCTGCATTGCAAACATGGAGTCTTACCCACTGTGCTACCAGGGAAATCCTTTGATATTTATTTTTAAGAAAGGGATAGGAAGCCTGTAAAATGTATGACAGGAGCCTTACTCAGTGTTGTAATCTCTAAAAAGACAAGCATAAGTTTTATGGTACTAGTGAGTTTTCTGGAAAGAGGGAATTATTTTAGCTAAGAATTGGTGGGTAGAGGGTGAAGTATGTATTATGACTTTGAAATCTAAGTATGGCAAAGGGTGTAAAGAAAGATGATAAATTCATAGAATTTCTAGATTGAAAACCCAGCCCTGTACCCAATTTGTGAATTTCCTTTGCTGCTTATACTTTACTTTGTTCTTGAACAGGAAAACTTCACCTCCAGAATAACTGTTCTCTGCTTCATTGTTTCAGCCACACTTTCAGACCATCACTGTGGGTAGGGGGATAATGTTTACTGAGTGCCTTGTGTCAGCCTCATGTTTGTGGACATTTTACCTCATCTTATGCTTTGAAAAACCTTACAAGGAATTTTTCACAAATGAACTGGAATTCCATGTTCATCCTGACACTAAACTAATTTTCTAATGTAGCCTATCTTGCAGGAGGAAGCAGAAGTCTAAAGTGTCAAAATTTCATTTTATTTTTTTTTTTTTTGCGGTACGCGGGACTCTCACTGTTGTGGCCTCTCCCGTTGCGGAGCACAGGCTCCGGACGCACAGGCTCAGTGGCCATGGCTCACGGGCCCAGCCGCTCCGCGGCATGTGGGATCTTCCCGGACCGGGGCATGAACCCGTGTCCCCTGCATCGGCAGGCGGACTCTCAACCACTGCGCCACCAGGGAAGCCCTAAAGTGTCAAAATTTTAAATCTAAACATTGATCATGCCTTTTTAGAAATTTCAGTTAATTAAATTATGTTTCAAAAATACACATTCAGAAAAGATGCAGTGTTTCTTAGGGTGCTGGTAGACAACAAGTGCTTTTATCTCATACTAGGCCAAGAGTATTTTTAGGGGAAGGACTGAGAGTGGGAGAGGGTAAGGACAGACAGACCTATATAAGCAGCGGCTTGAACTTCTCAAGACACTTTATAATTCAGTTGCCCAAAGTCTGGGTAACCTGAATATCCTGAAGCCGGTCTAACAAGATTCCCAGAAGTGATGACCCACAGAAGAACAATTTTGTGCAAATGCTGCATTTGTCAGTAGAGCCAGGAAATTACAAAACTATGACTGTCACAAAGTTATCATTTCAATTTTCTGGTTTCACAGATTCTAATTTGAAAAGCTTGTCTGAATAATTAATGAACAGTGCCATGAAGTAACATGTATCTTGCCTCAGGTGCAAGTGCTGGCTTTTCTTGATTCCTCTTGGATGAACGACTACTTCTGTGTACCATTAGATTGAAAAATAGATGTATAACCAAAACAGCTAAACTAAAAAACCATCAAATAAATACCCACTTTTTAAGTTAACTTTTAAATCCAAGCTCTGATTAAGGCTATTTACATTGTAATTTCTATTTTTAGGATTTTTTTTTTTTTTTTTTTTTTTTTTTTTTTGCGGTACATGGGCCTCTCACTGTTGTGGCGTCTCCCATTGCGGAGCACAGGCTCCGGACGCACAGGCTCAGTGGCCATGGCTCACGGACCCAGCCGCTCCACGGCATGTGGGATCTTCCCAGACCGGGGCACGAACCCGTGTCCGCTGCATCGGCAGGCAGATTCTCAACCACTGCGCCACCAGGGAAGCCCCAATTTTTAGGATTTTAATCTTAGTTTTTGCCCCGTTTTATCCCTATGATTGATTTCAATGAGTAGAAAATACTAAATTCTAGAATAAAGTCACTGGGAGTTTTACATCTGTTAGTGAAAGAGGACAGAAAAAGAAGGTACAAATCAGGTACCTGGAAACCTTGACTACCACGGCATGAAACCTGGGGTCAAGGGTTGCCACATCCAACCTTGCCAGCACAGACGGGCAAGTCCAAGTGCCAAGCAAAGAGGGTAAGCTTTCTATGTGTAGAATTCTTATAACCTTGGGTGGAGTTTGCCCTGAAGTCTTAATCTTGCCATCTGAGTTTACAAATACTACCAGTGTACCTTGATGATCACCTTGATCTAGGTCAAAAGTGTGAGTGGTATAGGGACTTCCCTGGCAGTCCAGTGGTTAAGACTCCGCACTTCCAATGCAGGGGGCGTGAGTTCCATCCCTGGTCAGGGAACTAAGATCCCACATGCTGTGTGGTGCAGCCAAAAAAAAAAAAAAAAATAGTGTGAGTGGAATGGACATTTAGAGATTTCAGCTTCTTCATAGTGAACTGTAAGTACATGGGCATAGGTATTAGAGGCACACAGGTCCTCTTAAATATTGTTTGATGATGATACTAAGTTAAGTGCCTCAGTGTATCATAGGAAAGCAAGCCTAAAATAATGCAGCACCAATATAAGTTACAGGTATGCAGTCATAATGTGGTGTGCTTGTAAATGAATAACTAATTCCATTTGGAGATTAAATACCACTTTTGATGCCCCAGGTAGAGGTATTAAACAGAAAAACACAAATGCATAGTGGCAAATGATACAGAATCTTTTGCAGATGTGAAGGACGTTGTTATTTTTATTTCTGTGGTCAGGCTAATGTCTATGACCACTCTGACTAACTGAAAGCATAAATCATATTTACATGAACTTATATTTGCCTCTCCCCCTCAGTATTCTTTCATGTTTATAATATGTTTAGTAATTTTTAAAAATTTTTTTTGCTAATCAATGATCTTATTGTTTTCTACAGTTTCTTTATTCCTTGATATACTACCTCTTAACACTAGAGGTGCTTCTCTTATTACCTCTTTTTGGATGCCCTTCTTCAGTTTATCTTAATTAATATGTAGTCTGCTTTTTCTTATTTTCCATATACATTAGTATTTAGTTAGTAAATATTTATAGGATGTGAGGGTGAGCTGGCTGCAACATATGTCACCCCATTAATCACCAGGGTTGATCTGGCCAATCTGACTGGCTAGGCAGGTATCCCCTCCCTCACTACTCCATGTGTGTCCCTCCCAAAGCTGTGCGCTCAGTCGAAGAGGACAGCCGTCTTCAATAGAGGTGGACCATTCTTAGGTCAAAGGTATAGGAGTAGCTGTGCTCCCCTGCTAGAACCTCCAAACAAGCTCTCAAATACTTACAAAGCATCCACATGCTGCCAGGCAGTAGACTAAGTGCTAGGAATATAGCAGTAGACAAGGCAGACATGGTCTCTGTCCTCGTGGAACAGACTTTACTCTGTAGTCACAATTTCTGTTTCCAAATAAGCTTTCCATTAGTACTTTGTTATTCAAGACTGTCATTTCATTTCTTACTGATTTATTTGTATAACAAACGTCATGGAGTATCTGTGGTGCACCCAGCACTGTGTGATAATATAATTGAGAAGATAGATGTCAACAGGTGAATTATAGCACTAAGGTTAAAATAATGCAGTGGTGGCATGAGCTATGTACAGTGAAAATGCAAAAGGCAAGTCAACAACACTAGCTGGAGAAATGAAGAAAATCCCAGAGAAGATGATATTTGAGCTGACTTTTTAACAATTAGAAGGCAAAAAGATGGAAAAAGATTTTTGAGGCTGAGGAAAGAGCATTTAGAAAAAGATATGTAATAACGACATGTTTAATGTGGTTTTCTCTGTGAGAAGTTCATTGTAGTTCAAGTGTAAGGGGCATGAAATGCCGTAAAAGGATCAGAGTCTCTAAAATAGACAAGAACCAGATTGTGAAAGGTGTTGCTCCTGACTGCCTTGGCATGCTGAAGACTCAGTGCATGCATTTTTGTTAATTTAAGGGCTTAATGAGGAAGAGTGGAAAATGTTCATGTAACTGTGTTTCACTTCCTTCTAATTTCTCAAAGGTTCACCAATTATTGCTTCCTAACTCTAGCTGAATACTTCTGCAGGCCATGCTTTTTAACTCTCTGTGTAATACTGGAATGCTATCTCAGTTATCACAGCTTTTCTACAAACTGAATAAAATTAGGAAAAATTTGAAATTCTAAAATTAGATTTACACTAGCTCTCTAAAATATTGTTGGAATTTAAAATATCATATTCATTTTATACAACTAATCTCTTTATTTAGCTCTCCTGTTTATATTCCTTATGATTACTTGTATTTTCTGTTCAAAAGCATAAAAATATTTTGAAAGTAAAACAATAAAATTGTAAAATATATTTATATTGATTACAAAACGATACTTACTTACATAGCTTCTTCCTGCTTTTTCTCTGTTTTTAAAAAATGAGTGTCTCTCTCTCTTTTTTTTTTTTTTTTTTTTTTTTGTGTGTGTGTGTGTGTGTGTGTGTGGTACGCCGGCCTCTCACTGCCGTGGCCTCTCACTCTGCGGAGCACAGGCTCTGGATGCCCAGGGTCAGCGGCCATGGCTCATGGGCCCAGCTGCTCCGTGGCATGTGGGACCCTCCCAGACCGGGGCAGAAACCCGCATCGGCAGGCGGACTCCCAACCACTGCGCCACCAGGGGAGCCCAGAGTGTCTCTTTTGAAGAGATTTTACCACACACACAGATACAAAGGCAAGGGAAAGTAATTTAAAATACTATTGAACTAAATAAAGCCAATGAAGCTTAAACCAATGGTTTATTTTATAGGAAGGATCAAGTCAATATTTACCCATTCTTGAAAAGGAAAATCTGAAAGTGGAAGGTATATGTGTAAGCCTTTCCTTAATTTCAAGAAGCAAATATTACGGACTTTATGTCAAACTCCATTTTAGTCACTGGAAATATAAAAATGAGTAATACTGTCCATGCTCTCGTTGGACTTGTTGTCTAGTGAAATATTAAGTTGAACCACATGAAATTGCATTGGTTTTTAGATCAAAAATAATCACATATCAGTTCAGCCTAAATATATATGTAAACAGAAATTTGCAATAATAGAGATATGAACAAGGTGCTACGTGCCCTGCAAAAGTGCTTTGTGCTGCCTAGAGCAGTCTGTGAAGGCTTTCCAGAGATGACATTTGAGCCGAGTTTCAGAAAATGGTTGAGAGTTCACTATGTGTTCACGGGAAGCAAAGAGAATGAGCACATTCCAGTAATAGGAAACAGCAAGTGCAGAGTTGCTGAACGGAGAAGGAGCCTGGCACATGTGGGAAACTGCAGATACTTTAGATTGGTTGGAATGCCAGGTATGTGGTGGGTGACAGAAGAGGCAGGCGAAGTAAGCAGAGGGCAGATGTTAGAAGGTAGGATGTACCAAGCCAAAGAGCTTGATTTTATCCTTGAAATTGGTGAGATGTGTATAATCCAGAGTGTGTGCAAGGCAACCTGTTATGGTTCATAAAGAAAATATTACTACTTCTAGTATATTTACCTTTGTATTGTTTTTAAAAATTTTCTAATTGTGTAGGGGTTACAGTGTATATAATTTTCTGCAGTACTGGATGTAAATAATTTATACATAAATAAATATACATGTATTATGGTGTGACTGAATTGTGTCCCCCCACAGAATTTATGTTGAAATCCTAACTTCTGGTATTTCAAAGTATGACCTTAATTGGAAATAGGGTCATTACAGATGTTGGTTAAGATGAGGTCATATTGGAGTAGCGTGGGCCCCTAAGCCAATATGACTGGTGTTCTTGAAGATAAAGGCAGATTTGGGGGTAATGCTTCTACAAGCCAGGGAACTCCAAGATTGCCAGCATACCATTAGGAGCTAGGGGAGAGGCATGGAACAGATCCTTCCCTCATAGCCCTCAGAAGGAACCATCCATGTTGGCATCTTGATCTTGGACTCCTAGTCTCCAAACTGTAAGACAATTTTTCTGTTGTTTAAGCCACTCAGTTTGTAGTACTTGGTTACAGCAGCCCTAGAAAACGAGCACATGCTACGGGATTGGAAAGTTTAGAGACCCTGATTAGATGATGGGGAGCAATAGAAGAGTTGGTTTATGTTTAAGAGTCCAAATTATTTATGTCCTGTAATTATTCAGTCTCAGAATTCAGTAATTTACTTGACTTGAATTGATTTCTTGACTTCCCAGTTCTTACTCTCCTTCTTTGAAACACTGTAGTTTGCAAATAACTTGTTTGCATTTGTGTTTTGTATAGTTTATGGTAAAGGAAGAAGGAATTAGGAAATACCTTTAGTTCAAAACAGACGGTGATAATATGCAACAGTTTTAGGGAAAAAAATTACATTTAAGAAAAAAAAGTATCATTTAATCCCATTAGGTAGAAATGGAACTAAGAAACAGGATCCTACCAACAGAAGTCACAGCTGTAAAGAGTTTAATCAGTGCAAGGAGAATTGTAAGTAAAACATGCATTATTCTAGCTATATAATCTTCAAGTATTAAGCACAACCAGTCCTTTTTTATAAGTCATATGTTAGTCACTTGCCTGAGGTTCCAAAACAGAGTGATTGAGAGAGTTTTCAAGGTCAGGAATAATACCCTAAATTCAGATGTACCTATTTGAAGCCCATTTTTAGGTCAGCAAAATCCAAAAGTCAGCAATACATTAATTAATTAATTAAAATACAAAGTATATTTTGTGTATTATATTTTGGACATTTTAGATCTTTGTGGGCCATGGAATATTTGATAATTTTTGGCCTTACTTATGCAAATCAACTAAAGCATTTTAAAATACTACCTTTTTAAAAATCCACATGTATTGTAATAGTTCTGCCATCCTTTAGACAAGTAGTTTTCAGACTTTCTAAAAGAATCCACTCTTCAAATGAATTCTTATGTGGAAGCCCAATATGCAATAACTACATTAGGCAGTTTACTCCATCTCAGAAGACCATATATAGCCCCTTGATGTTTTAAATCTTTGTTTCTTATATGTAGCCTGGAAGTTCTGTATTTTGTGAATATATATTCTGTATTCACTGTTTAATATGTTAGCAGAATGAAAAGAAATTTACGTGATAGGAATAACAAATATGCTACTGACCTATGATCATAGGGCCTATGCTTGGAGTTGCTTTCCTATAGTGGGATTGGATTTATAAGAATCTATCCATCGTCTCTAATTTGGTCCCCTTTGTGACCAACACAGCACTCTGTGACCTATATCTACTTGGTCAAGAATCTAATGTCCACTGTTCTCATTAAGGGACCTCCTTTTCTCTGCCTTTACCCCATTCTTATAACAATTTTTGGTTTTGCTCTATTCGTTTAACTACACCTTTGCTACCTTTGGACTCTAATAAACTCAAAAACCTGTTTGTCCAGTTTAGTACATGGTTATTTTTTCCCTCACCCATGACTTACAATCATATTGCTGTAAGCTGATAAATATTTGGAACTATGTATACTTTTTATATGCTTAGATTATTATAAAAAGTAGCACCATATGGAGAGGAGATAGCAGTGGAGACTCAGAATTAGAGTTTTCACATTCATGGTATTTATTAGATGAGTAACTTTTTTAAGATCAAGATAGGTCAGGTGGCCAATCTGACAGCCCATAAATCACAATTTAGAGACTTACCTACCTTTTTCTGAAGTGTACATATAAAAGGATATAAATAACAGGCTTTTTAGATAATTGGTCATCAGTGATTCTTTTCAATAAAAATATAATCAGTCTTTATTCTTTTAGCAAATATCTATTGAGCCCTTACCATGTGCTAACAGTCATTATGCTAAGTTTTAAGTATAAAGTGGCAGACTAAATGAACATGATCCCAGCCTTAGAGAATAGATGTATTACACAAAAAACTCTATATATATGTACACACACACACACACACACACACACACACTCTCACACACACACTCACACACATATATACTCCCTGGTATGAGTTATGAAGGAAAAAAATGGAGTTCCACAGCAGGACTAGAAGAAATTACTTTAAACTACTTTTTTTGGGGGGGGGGGGCCGTACCACGTGGCTTGCGGGATCTTAGTTGGGGCCACCACAGTGACAGCGCTGAGTCCTAATCACTGGACCTCCATGGAAACCCCAGAAGAAGGTACTTTAAATAGAATAGTCAGAAAAGGAACAGGAAGTGTAAAGAAACGCATTCTAGGTAGAGAATAGCCTGTGCAAAGGCCCTGAGGGAGGAAGATGGTGGGCTTGTTCAAGGAACAAGAAGAAAGTTAAGTTCCATGAGGAAAAGATTTTTCTCTTTTGTCTAGAACAATATTTTAAATAATAGACACTACAGAAATATTTGTGTATGACTGAAGGAATATCCGTATACCTAGGATGTAGTGAGTACAAGCTGAAGTTGGAAAAGTAGGCAAGATCTAGAAGACAACAAGCCCTGTTAAAAAAAAAAAAACTGGGGGATCTAATTTACATTTTATAAAGATCACTCACAACTGTGTGAGGAATTGTTTGGTGGGGAGCAAAAATGGAAGAAGGGAAACCAGGTTCGTGAGTGCAGTAGAGGTGGAGACAAGTAGATCAAAGAAATCACTAAACGACTGTATGTTAGAGCCAAGATCAATGGGTTTCACTTCCTGCGCATTTCACCTCTTCAGCATCTTAGCAAAGTGAATATATCTGATTTATCTTTGTATCTCTAGAACTACCACTGCCCCTCAACCCTCAGACCAAGCCCCAAAAGAAATTAACCTTTGGCAAAGAATTTAATCGAGTCCTTGAAGAAAATAATTTAAAAGTTTCTCCTGGGTCTTTGTATTATTGAGGGAGTGACCATCCTAAATGAAGTCGCAAGGAAAATGAGAAATGTGGGTTATTCTGCAAGATTACAGACTTGGTCTTGTAAAAAAGTCAATGCCATGGAGGAAAAAAGGCAGAGAAACATTCTGGTTATCTACTACTGTATACCAATTTATGCCCAGTGAGTATCCCTTTTGAAGAGATTTTACCACTGTACAGAAGCAAAAACAAGGGAAAATCATGTTTTAAATGTTGTTATGCTGAATAAACCCATGCAACTTAAACTAATGGTGATTTTTATAGAAGGCTTGCCCCTCTCACACCTCCTCTGGCACTATTGTAAGGGAATAGCTTGTTTTGTGGGGCCTCTACCCATAGTTCTAGGGAGTGACCAGCAGAGTTGAGTCTTGGTACTAGCAGGGAAGTCTTTGGGAAGCTAAGGACTGATTGCTTGGTGGAGAACTCAGAGGGACATTAAGACAAAACTCTCTTTTTCCCAACATATACTAAAAATAACCTTGAGTGGAGCTGTAAAGCTAATGGTTGTTTTATAACACTGATCAGCACATAGGTTCTCAGTGAATGGGGATTTGCTACCTCTCAGAGTAGTCTGTTCTACTTCTGAATTCCTCTAGTTGTTAAGAAGTTACTTCTTTCACTGAGCCAAACATTCTTCCCCTCTTATTCCCACCCATTGTATGTGGTTTTACTCTCTAAAACCTTAGTAAATAAGGCTGATCTCTAGTGTTGGAATTTTAAGATTTAATTTAATTTAATTTGGAATGGCTGCCTGGACCACTTTCAATCTTTTAATATGTAAGAGAAAGTGAAGCTGTAGCAAGAGTTAAATTTATTTGATGCAGTAGACAAAGTTCCCCATGTGAAGGCAAGTTTTGTCTTAAGATTTGCCAGTCTCTACAGCCTTTTTAATGAGGCAACTTAGTCTGCTCCTGTATAACTTCCAATTTATTCTCCTGGATCTTAAAGGAACCCCAGCTCCAGGTGGGCAGGCCTCTGCTGGAATAATAATAATAATAACCAAAATAATTAAAAGCCAGATCACTGCCCTATTCCCTTCCCTCTCCCGCTTTCCTAAACCATCTACATAACTGGTAAAATAGTATCAAGATCCTCCTTTTGAGTTCTAGGGTACTCATCCTCTCACCAACTTGCTCTTGGTATGAGTTGGTGCTTCCCATTCCTGAGATACTGCCAGGTTCTGCATAAAGGAGTGGCTGTCCCCTCGGCCACACTCTGCATTTCTCTGCTGCACTGTTCCCTGCCCTCTTTCTTCATTAGCTATTCCTCTACCAGATTTCCTTCTTCCAGAAGTGTAATCTCTCAGCCAGGTATAGCCTCTACCATTCTCTTCCTTTTTGTGGTTTTACAGATGCTTCATTATCATTGTATTGGGGCCTCTTGGGGAAGAAGAGATAAATATGCATTGTCAGTGAGCCAACTTGAACCAGAATTGTAGTTAAAATCATATTTTAATATAACTAAATCATACTCCAGTGATTTTTTTAAACAATTCAGTGATTTTTAGCATATTCACAAAGTCGTGCAACCATCACCACAGTCTAATTGCAGAACATTTTCATCACCCCAGAGAAGCCACATACCATTAGCAGTCACCCCCTATTTCCTCTACTCTCCTGCCAGCCCTAGTCAATCACTAATCTACCTTCTGTCTACAGATTTGTTATTAGTGCTGTTTGTAGAGGGGACAGGTGCAGATGGGGAGAAAGGTGAGCTCTGGTCTGGAGGGGAGCTTCTACTTCTGATCTCTGCTTATCTGCCATCCCAGAATTTGAAGTGAAAACTCCTTGCTTCTTTGAAGATTAATTTCATTCCAAAGATTCCGTCTGATCTCCTAAGGTATTTACATACAGTATCTATAACCATAAATAGATATATAGACAGATACCAAAATTTCATCTTATTTTATAACTTTAATCTTATTTCTTGGGAATGAGTAACCCTAGTACACACACATGCACACACTCCCACCTTGTCCTGAGTTATATTTCAAAGTCTTCTTGTCTAAACTGACAATGAAGGACACCATGCCTCAAACACTTTCCTCTAATTCCCTAATTCCTAGGTTTTTCAGATCAGGCTGCCATACTTGTATCTTGTTGATTTTAGGTAAGTTATCCGAAATACTAGGTGACAGTGAACGGTGGGAGACAGTAGAATGAACCATGGGGAATGACTTAGAGGAAACACCCTCTCTGCCTTGTGTACAACCAGAACTGAACATGGGGAGATGAGGAGGGGTAGCAGGTCAGTGTGGGAAGGCTTTTCAGTGGGTACTTTTTGTAGCCAGGGCATCTGGGCCTCCCCAGCACCCCCAGCCCTCAGGAGTGGATCTTCATGATGTATCAGCCCCCCGTAGCCACCGTTGGCTGTCGGGAGTGCCCTAATGACCAAACAAAGCAGAACAGGTATGACTCTTCATTATCCTGGGGAGAGGTATATATACAGAGGGCAGGCCTGGCAGACCGGTAGACAACTGAGTGGCTTCAACATGGCAAAAGTGACCAAGAAATCATGGAAGCCACAAACTACAAGCATCAAGCAGGGGAAGAAGAGGAAGACCCCCTCTCAGCCTGGATCAGGAGGCAAGGTCAGATGACCCTACCCAAGCTCCTCTTCTTCTTTCCCCTTTATGCCCTCTATCCCCCAACCCACCCCAGATAATCCTGCCCCTTCCTGCACAAACCTCCTCCCTAGCTACCCCCTTTCCACCCAGCCCCCTTCTCTTCTCTCAACCAATGACCTCTGGGCTCACCTTGTTGCCTTAATAGGTGGTGAAGATATATAAGAAGGTTAAAAGACCACTTCATGTGTGTTCAAGAAAAAAATACTCTTCTAAAGTTTTAACTACTTCAAGAAGGCAGAAGAGAGCGAGAATGGCCAAAAAGCTTCAGCCAATCCCATAGACTGAGCCAAAAGCAGCCAGGCCAGGCCCAACGGCCCCTGTAGAACGACACCACTCTGAGATAAGCCCCAAGCAAACATCACCTGCAGAGCAAACTTGAGAAACCTCAGACAATCTGCTGTATATAGAGTCCTAGCTGCAGAGAGCTGGCCAACTGAATAGAGACTGGCTCAGACACTAACGTGGAACATGGAACACAAATGGTGGTTATTAAAATAAAGTCAGCAAGGTGTGAGAAGCCCCTCGAAAAAATAAAATTAGGCACTGTGCACAGAAATGAATTGTGTTGCATTCGCGTTGTCTGATACTGTTTCTCAAAGTAAGAGTGAGATGACAGCGAAGCTTAGCATCTTTGATCCCCCCATATCCACCTGAGGAGAAAATGTACACGCATCTCACCAAGGGTGGAAAATATCCTTTCCACCAGGTTGCTCAGCTCTGACAGACCAATTTCACCATTTCTGTACTTGGTAGTCAACACTCATTTTAAGTGTGAGTGAAGTCAGCAGAGCACAGCAGTGCCAAGTACACTCTAATAGATTTAAAGGCAACAGAGAAGGGAAAGGGGGAGAAAGAACAAGGAGAAAGCTCTGACTTTCTCAGTCATAACACAGACTGAGTTGCGCTGGTCACTTGGGATAATTCAGTTATGAGTTGAAAGCCCCTGAGCCTCATGGCTCCCTCATCCTTTGTTGACCTTGTGGTGAGTTTTGTAACAAAGGAAAGGGCCGCACCAGGCCCAGCCACCAGGAGAGGATAATCACGAGACCACACTGAGCAGAGACCTTACCAGCTACACGTTGCTGGTCTGATTATGCCCTCCTTCCCCAGTCTCACCCACCCCATCAATCATTCTTCCCCTTTAAAGCCCAGAATGGAGCACTCACTCAGAGTCCCCCACAGAGGCAGAAATGGTTGGGAGTCCAATATTTATAGGTTAGAACAGTGATCCTCAAAAATTTGTTTTGTGTCTCTCCAAGAATTTGAAAAACTATGCACCTCCTTACACAGTTTTAAGTTAACGTTCAAAGTTTTTATCATGAGTTTAAATATTTACTAAGGACATAATTTCTAATTTATTGTAAATACTGCTATTAAAAGTAAAACTATTACATCAGTCTTTTTTTTTCTTTTTTTAATTTATAGTCTGATGTATATTTTTATCTGGATAAATTCCACCCCAGTTTGCTATGGAATTAGACTAGAGGGGTGCCACCAGACAGGATTTTTATTTGCCATGTTTCTCTCAAAGCTTTGAATCTTTGAACATGCACATGGTTGAGACTCCGTTCTTTGCCATGCCATATAAATGAGATGATTTTTTTTTCTGTACATTTTTAAAGGCTGCTATTATGTGATATTGGCCTGAACCGTAAGGGCTTATCTGACTGCTGTGCACTCTGTGTCCGTGGAACATGTTAGCTACAAGCTGCACACCAGCAGTGGAGCCAATGAACTGATTGTAGGTGGTTGTTTAGGAGTAGTCACATGAAAACCAGATGTCCAGTGTTGTACAGCATCTTTTGTGAACAGGAATGTCCTGACCATATTTTGCTAGTGAAAAATATAACACAGGTGTATTTCTATAGATTTGCTGAAATTTAGAATGCTTACAGCATAACAACAAAAACAGTCCCCTGTATCACCTTTTGGCTTTTTCTATGTCTTTTTATTAAATTTAAAACATGTTTCTTTGTCCCTGGGAAGATGCATCCACAGAAAATGATAACATTAGTTGTCTCTGGAAAGGGGAACTGAGTGGCTTGGACAGGCATGAGAGGGAAACTTCTATTGTATGTCCTGTTGTATCTGTTGAATATTAAGCCATATGAATGCATTGCATGTTCATATTTAAAATCTAAAAAATAAGAGTTAACTATGTGATAACTTAAAAAAAGACTTTGCTTGCCTGAATTGTAGTAAGATGTACTTATTTTGGTTTTCAATCATTAAAACATTTGTTTAGTTCTTGAAAATTTATCTAATTTATCCAACAAGCATACATAATAATGACATAATGGCAACAAGAAAATTACTGTCAAGAATACATCAGAACAGTATAATGAAGCCAGATTAGGAAAAGGGGGCCCAAATAAGAAATTAAGACTCAGTACCCCAACTTTTATTTTTTTAAACTGGGAAGGAATTCCCTGGCAGTCCAGTGGTTAGGACTCTGTGCTCTCACTGCCAAGGGCCTGGGTTCGATCCCTGGTCTGGGAACTAAGATCTCATGAGCTTTGTAGTGCAGCCAGAAAAAATAAGATTATATAAAATAATTAATTAAATAAAAAACTGAGAGATTAGTACAATGAACATCCGTATTAACACTCTTCATTCCGGTTTCACCAGTTGTTAAATATATTACAAATACCATGTTTGCATTATCACTAATCATTATTGGTCTTCCACACGCCCAGCAGACCCCAGTGCTGTCTGGGACCTTTTTGATCTTGTTAACAGCTTTGTCAGACTGTCCTATCAGGACTTTGCCCTGTGAAACTGTAGAGCATATTATTCTTCTATCACCAGAGCTGCTGATCTGGTATCCTCAAAGATACTGCAGACCTGAGGGTGCTACGTACCTTCACAACTTGGATCTAGGCCCATTTATGGTCTAAGAAAATCGTGAGAACTTGGCATTAACTGAATTGATAATTAACTTTTGTCAGGTGTGTTGTAGGCAGGTACTGTGGAACTGGTATAAGGGAAGGAAAGAATTAGGTCTCCTTGGAGGAGTTAAATCCCTTCATGGTAAACCAGTGACCTAGGAATAAAATGTTTCTCTGAGTTCTATGAGCCACTCTAGCAAATTAATCAAACCAGGGGAGGGCGTTGTGGGAACCTCCTCTTTATAACCAGTTGGTTAGAAGCACAGGTAACCACCTGGACCTGTGATTAGTGTCTGAAGTAGGGTGCAGCCTGGTGGGACTGAACCTTAACCTGTGGGATCTGATGCTATCTCCAGGTAAATAGTATCAGAACTGAGTTGAATTGTAGGACACCCAGTTGGTGACTGAGAATTGGTTGGTGTGGGGAGAAAACCCACACATTTTCATTGGTGTCAGAATCGTAATAAACAAACAAATAGATGCAGGATTCAGGTGCCAAACCTAAAGAGAGAACTAGGACACTTAAATGAGATTACTACATCTAATTACATCTAACATCTACATCTAATTTTAAAAATTATGAGGCTAATAAAACAACTTTAAAGTAAAAGACAGTGGTACAAGCTTCCTGGTTTCATCTCTCTCCCTCTGCATTTAAGAAATAAAGAGTGTAAACTGGAGAAGAAATATTTGTCTACGTGCTTTGCCCATCAAGACCTCCAAATAGCAGAAGTGGGGACTTCCCTGGTGGTCCAGTGGTTAAGAATCCGCCTTCCAGTGGGGATGCGGGTTCAACCCCTGGTCAGGGAACTAAGGTCCCACATGCTGCAGGGCAACTAAGCCCACACGATGCAACTACTGAGCCCTCGAGCTCTGGAGCCCACGCGCCACAACTAGAGAGAAGCCCGCATGTTGCAACGAAGACCCAACGCAGCCAAAAATTTTTAAAAATAAATAAATAAATATTTTTTAAAATAGCAGAAGTTACTTCAGAGGAGGAACTGTTTCTGTTGGACAAAGAGAAAGGATAATTAACAGGGACCATTCTGGAGAGAATCATGTATCTCATGGTGGGGATTTCTGGGGAGTCTTTAATGAGGGTTGAACCTCAAGAAGCCAGACAAGCTGCTCACGACACTGCCCCCCCACCAACAACACAAAGGAATTACCCTCATTCAGGAACTAAGAGACTTAATCTCAGAGCTCCTCTCTGTTCTCGCAAACCTGGGTCCCAAAGAAGGCTCCCAGATAGACCATTTTTTCTTAAAAACATTCTTCATACTTGATCTGATATTTTTTACCTTTTAAATGCAATCCATGAAAATATTTTTCTATTTTCTAGGTTATATCTATTTAAGTATAAAATTATATTTATTTTAATAATAGTATATGCAGAATTCTAACTTACAGATACCTCCATTCATCAATTTCTTAAAAGCTTTTTAGTTTAAGGTTTTCACAATATTTAATCCATACTTCCGTGGACTTTTGTGTTCTTAATCCCATGATTTTTAACTTTCTGTTTCACCTAAACCTCAGACTTGGGAACCATCTCTTCACATATTTGTACTTAATTGTTCATCCTGCCTAAATGTCTTGCATTTGCCCAGTTCTTCTGACAATTTTTCATAGGTCTAATTTAACAAACCTTTAATCAATTGCCGTTCTCTGAACACTCTCCAAATTTTTTTTTTCTGTATATAGCATGGCATGTAAAATTGAATATAGTTTGATCGAACTGAAGCCTGGCCAATGCCAAATAAAGCAAAAGTAATTGCTTTTCTCCTTTGTCTCATATATACCTTAATACAGTCCTATTAAGTACTTGTCTTATTTCAACATAGAGAAGACTCATCCAACTTGATACCACCCATAATTGTTGGATCTCACTTGGCTTTGTTTCACCTATGGCTGTCTTAGCCAGTATTTCCACATGTTTGTTTCAACTCAGTAGCATATTAAAAGTTAAATCCATAAGAGGATTCCATGTATTTTTCCTTCAAAGATTGTTCCATGAACAATTGGTATAAATGTGGAATTTAGTGCTTGGGGTCTTAAGGACCCCAAGGCTTGAATAATTCAGAGTATTTCTGTGATGTGAACTGGAAAGGATTCAGATGGCTAGCTACCAGGAGAGGTTGTTGAAACGTGCAGAAGCAGCAGGCTGCCTTTGCTTTCTCCTATCAGAGTTCAGCTGTAAGCACGATAAACCAATTTCAGCCAACTTAAGCAAAGGGGAATTTATTGGAAAGATATCAGTATTTTCAGTAGGCTGAAGAACCATGCTTAGAAACTAGCAAACCCCAAGAATGCTCCAAAAAGCAAGAATCTCAGCCATGCTCTGAAGAAGAGCATTAGCATCTGCTTGTTGAGACTGTTGTTTGGTTCTTCCCTAGTCCGTCAGGTTCTGAACCCTGGTGTTGCAGGAAAAATGCAGTGCAAGATGATGGTCATGTCCCAGGTCTCAAGTGAGTCCCTGGGATGGGCCGCCAAGTGAGGGTCCTTGGCTTCACACAGGGAAAAATTCAAGAGTGAACCACAGTGAAGTGGAAGCAAGTTAATTCAGAGAGATACATATTCCACAGACAGAATGCGGTCTGTCTCAGAAGGGAGACTGGCCCCAAAATATGGGGTGGTTCGTTTTTATGGGCTGGGTAGTTTCATAGACTAACAAGTGGGAGGAGTATTCCAACTATTTGGGAAAAGGGACAAGGATTTCCAGGAATTGGGCCACCACCCACTTTTTGGCCTTTTATGGTCAGCCTCAGAACTGTCCTGTTGCTACTGGGTGTGTCATTTAGCATGCTAATGGATTACAGTGGGGCTCAAGTCCTACTGGAAGTCAAATCTTCTACCATTTGGGGCCTAATCGGTCCTAACCAGTTCATGTCATATCCTCGGCTATGTTATTCCTTTAAAGGTTGCACCCTGCCCCCTGTTTCACTGCGCCCTGATCTTAAACACTGTGGGGATCCTAAAAGACTCAATCAGTGCCCTTTAGGACATTACAGTCTAGACAGGAGAGAAAGACATACAAATAACGAAATATAAAGCCAAGTATTTGGGATCTTCTCTCGTGGTCCAGTGGTTAAGACACTGTATTCCCAATGCAGGGGGTTCAATCCTTTGTCAGGGAACTACGATCCCACATGCTGCATGGTGCAGCCTGAAAAACAACAACAACAACAACAACAAAAAAAAACACCAAGTGTTTAACTTGCTATAAGAAAATTATAATGTGCTAAAATCGAAGTTGGGAAGGTCCTGGACGCGGAGCTTTCACTCCCTCTACCCTTAGAATCAGGGCATGTCACCCTCTCAGCATGTCAGTGTGTTCATCAACCGGGAAACTCCACTGAGCCTTAGCTTACAGAGTTTTTACTGGGGTTTCATTACTTAGGAACTAACACTGGCCATATGATTGAACTCCATCTCCAGCATTCCTCCCTTTTCTGGAGGTCTGGCTGACTCAAAGCCCCAGCCTGCTAAACACAGGGTTGGTCTTCCTGGTAACTAGGCCCCATCCTGAGCCATGTCATTAGCATAAAATCAGATGTGATCCAAGGGACTCATGAATAACAAAGATACTCTTATCATTCAGAAAATTCCAAAAGCTTTAGAGGCCAGGTGATAGGAACTCAGAACAAAGACCAGAGAAATTGTTTATTGTACAACAGAGTAGAATGAGAAAACTAAGACATTTTTTCATAATAATGAGTTAGCCAGGGGAAAGTTAAATAGCAATGATTGTGGTATATTATTGGGTTGACCAAAAAAGTTTGTTCAGTTTTTTGTAATATCTTATGGAAAAACGCAAATGAACTTTTTGGCCAACCCAGTACTCCCTAAGAAGTTATGTAATGGTCAAGTTACTCTCTGCTTGAACTCCATACTATCTCTGTACCCCTTATGCTAATAATTACATCCAGATAAATCTCACTGATGTCTATAGAGATGGAGAACTGCATGTTCTCTCCTTCATTTAGCTGATTATTACTTTCCACAGTGAAGTAGAAATGTGTGATATTCCTCACTCTGGTACAATTTTAACATTTTTAGGACTGCTTCATTCATCCTTTAGCTCTTGCCATTCTTACAAAAAATTATTTTTTAATCTTTGGGTGATGATATACATTTGATATTTGTTGAATACATAATCTAAGAATCACATCCTTCTCATTTTTTCATTCTTTTTTTTTTCTTTTTTCCCATTTCCATGGACCTGTCTCTCTAACTTCAGTACCAGAAATCGGTCTAGTATTAGAATTCTCTTTGGAAGTTAAGATAGATGTGTCAATTAGGATGCTTTCAACTGTAAGTCATATGAATAAGTAAACACACCAACTGGCCTAAACCATAGGATTTTTATTGGCTAACATAAGTTCCCTGGAGCAGAAATTTGGCTAGCATCTCTAAATCTCATGTGATACAAGGACAAGGGGTAAGTATTTGAACAAAGGAGCTGTTAGGAAGGAGGAGGAGCAAAATGGACACTGGGTGGGCAGCCAGCATTATTCATTGTACCTGAAATAACTGAACTGACAAATTGATAATAACAAAAACTACATTTATACAGTCATACAGTACTTAAATGTATACAGTACTTACTATTCTAGGTGCTTTGCATGTATTATCTCATAACAGCCCTATAAAGCAGATACCTGTATTGTTCTTCTCTGGCAGTCCAGTGGTAGGGACTTTCGCTGCGGTGTCCTGGGATCAAGCCCTGGTCGGGGAACTGAGATCTTGCAAGACGCATGGCGTGGCCAAAAAAAAATTTAAAAAGCAGTTCACGCATTTCTTTCACCTCCCATTCCCTACCTCTGGCAACCACCAATCTAATCTCTGTATCTATAAGCTTAGCTTTATATACATATTTTAGATTCCACATTTTTAAAATATCATACAGTATTTGTCTTTATCTGTCTGACATCTCACTATTTCACTTAGCATAATGCACTCGAGGTCCATCCATGTTGTTGCAAATGGTATAATTCCATTCTTTTCTTATGGCTGAATAATATTCCTGTGTGTGTGTGTGTGTGTGTGTGTACACACACACACACACACACACACACACACACACACATATATATATACACACACACCACAATTTCTTTATCCATTCATCCATCAGTGGACACTCAGGTTGTTTCCATATCTTGGTTATTATA
Source organism: Kogia breviceps (assembly GCF_026419965.1). NCBI lineage: Eukaryota > Metazoa > Chordata > Mammalia > Artiodactyla > Physeteridae > Kogia > Kogia breviceps. The sequence goes on from NC_081318.1 coordinate 87,290,313, forward strand.
AAAAAGCTGCAATGAATGGGGTGCATTTATCTTTTTGAATTAGTCCATTTTCTGTGGATAAATGCCCAGAAGTAGAATTTCTATATCATATGATAGTTTTATTCTTAATTTTTTTAGGAATCTAAATACTGTTTTGCATAGCGGTTGCACCAATTTACATTCCCACGAACAATGCAGAAGGGTTCCCTTTTCTCTACATCCTCTTTGAGTCCTTTTGATAATACCCATTTTGACATGTATGAGGTGATATCTCATTGTGGTTTTGATTTGCATTCACCTGATAATTAATGATGTAGAGCATCTTTTCATGTACCTGCTGACCATCCATATGTCTTTGGAAAAATGCTTGTTCATATTATCTACCCAGTTTTTAATTGGATTATTTGTTTTCTGATATATGAGTTCATTATATATTCTGGATATTAACCCCTTATCTGATATATGATTTGCAAATATTTTCTCCCATTCAGTAGGTTGCCTTTTCATTTTGTTGATGGTTTCCTTTGCTGTGCAGAAGTTTTTTAGTTTGATGTAGTCCCATTTGAATTTATTTTTGCTTTTGTTGCTTTTGCTTTTGGTGTCTATTGTTCGTATTCTAAAAGTGATGAAATTGAGAGAGCTTAAGTGACTTGCAGTGATACTGCACAAAGATGAATTACTAAGAGCTATCACAGTAATTTTATCAGCACAATCCAATTACTTGGGGGTGATGAGATGTGAAACTCAGAGTAAATTCTTGCTTGATTTTGTGCCTTGCATGTAAGATCCTCCCCAAAGTAGTAAATTATAACTTAATAAATAATTCAAGTAATTTATTAAGAATATGTAATGTGACAATAGCCAAAAGGTAGAAACAACCTAAATTTTAATTGATAAATGAATGGATGAACAAAATGTGGTATTTCCATAGAAGTGAGTATTATTAACCTTAAAAAGGAGTGAAGTTCTGATACATGCAACAACATGAGTAAACCTTGGAAACTTTGTGCTAAGTGAAATAAGCCAGGCACAAAAGGCAAATACTGTATAACTTCACTTACATAAGGTGCCTGGATTAGTCAAATTCATAGAGATGAAAAGTAGAATAGTGTTCACTGGGGGCTGGGAGGAAGGGTTAATGGGTAGTTATTGTTTAATAGGTACAGAGTTTCAGTTTAGGATGATGAAAAAGAGATGATGAAATCTTTACATGGATTACCTGATTTAATCTTCACAACAGCCCTATGATGTAGATACTATTATTATCTCCATTCTGTGAATAAGGAAATCAAGGCACAGAGTGGGTTAAGTAATTTGACCAAAATAATACAGTTGGTAAATGTTAGAGCTAAGAATTAAACTTAGGCAGTTGACTTCAGAAGCTATCTTGTATTGGTTAATTTTATTACATCCCTTGAGGGAATTTGAGATGCTTTAGGGAGCTGAAAATGGGGGAATTCCTGCCCTACCAACCAATATTTTCAACTTGTTCAGTTTCATGTCCAACACCTGAATAGGGAAAATGAATTCATAGAGTTGTTGATTATTTTATTTATTTTTTGCATTACAGAATCTTATTTTGGAAGAGACTTTTTGGTTTTTCTAGACCTTGGACTTTCATGTACAGTTAAATTTTCAAGATAATTTTGGAGACCAATGGAGTTTTTTACTTTCATTTTTGCCAAGGTAAGTGCAAGAAAATATAAAACTATCATTCATCACCACTACTAACAAAAAGGACATCTTAACACAAAAATAAATAGGCAAATCATAAAGACAGAGAAAAAGAAAATTCAATTCAATTGGGTACATTTACCCTTATGAAAGTGTTGCTCACTGCATGTTTCTTATTTCTCTGAATGTACCAGTGGCTAGTGGAAACCTTGACATAGAGAAGCAACATTCTTAGAAAAAGCAAATGAATATTTGGTCTCAGTCAACCACCTTCCACCAATATCCAGTGCTTGAATTCATCACATTCTCCCAAGTGGCAGGGAGCCTCTGATGTCTCACTTAGATATGATTTCTCTTAGGTATGGTTTTTTTTTGTTTTTTTGTTTTTTGGTTTTTTTTGCGGTACGCGGGCCTCTCACTGTTGTGGCCTCTCCCGTTGCGGAGCACAGGCTCCGGACGCACAGGCTCAGCGGCCATGGCTCACGAGCCTAGCCGCTTCGCGGCACGTGGGATCCTCCCACACCGGGGCATGAACCTGCGTCCCCTGCATCAGCAGGCTGACTCGCAACCACTGCGCCACCAGGGAAGCCCCCTGAGGTATGTTTTAATGACAGTCACCACTGGGCTATTTGAAAGTCTTGTGGGGACCTGCAGAGCATATGTTTATTTAGTGAGAGGGTAGCACTAGCTGTAGCAGGAGATTGCTTTGGACATTTAACGTTTTATAGCTTATGGCATAAAATTTCTCTACATACCTATTTTGAGTATAAAATACAAGGTGATTTTTTTTTTTTTTTTTTTTTTTTTTTTTTTTGTGGTACGCGGGCCTCTCACTGTTGTGGCCTCTCCCGTTGCGGAGCACAGGCTCCTGACGCACAGGCTCAGAGGCCATGGCTCACGGGCCCAGCCGCTCCGCGGCATATGGGATCTTCCCGGACCCGGGCACGAACCCGTGTCTCCTGCATCGGCAGGCGGATTCTCAACCACTGCGCCACCAGGGAAGCCCACAAGGTGATTTTATGGTTTTTAAATCTGTCTAATTTGCCCGGTCCCTTGATTCCCATCTAGGTAGGCCACCATTGTGATCTCCAACAGGAAAACTGATAATTTGAAATTATTGTTTATGTTGCTCTCTATACAGACACAATAAAAAATAATTTGCCTCTCATTTTCTTGAAGAGACAAAAATATATTTAAACAAAATCTCACAGTAACTGTTGAGATGTCTGCTAGCTTGATGAACTTGTGCTGAATATGGAAATGCTCTTCCAGGGCAAGGAAATCTCAAAGCAAATTATCACCTTAAAAGGTAATTTTAACATTGCAGCATATTTAAATTTCCTCAGGTATCACCAGTCTGAAGGTACAAAAGGAGAGTAACATCAACAGTAATAATTCAAATTCCACTGACTCTTGCCCCCACTGATTTACAGACAAACTTCGCATTTGTTTCTAGGCAGTCCCAGGGTGTGTTTGCAGAGTGCCCAAACAGTTCTGGGAAGTTTTCCTATGGTCCCCATCAGAAGGCAGGGCTGGGACTACCCCGGCCGTCCCGTGCTTAAGACTTCACCTTCCAGTGCAGGGGCTGCAGGTTTGATCCCTGGTCAGGGAGCTAAGATGCCACATGCCTCGTGGCCAAAAAACAAAAACAGAAAACAGAAGCAATATTGTAGTAAATTCAGTAAAGACTAAAAAGTAAAAAAACGTAAAGAAGGCAGTGCTGCTTCTGCCCAGCCATGGGCTTTGGCACAACCTGCCCCACAAGTCAGCTGAGCCTCAGTGGCTGGTGCACGGTAGGCTGGTGCTGAGGTTCCTGCTGCACATATGGAAAACATGGTCCCTTCTGTGTAATTGCAGCTCCAGCTCTAGGTAACCAACCCATGTGCTTATTTTTATGTTAAGACATTTTTATTTTAGAAAAACTTCTTTCATTAGTATTGGCATGAAATATGTGAGGATTATGTTTGGAATCAAGCACTTGAATTCACTCCTTCCTTCAGTGAATATGTATTGAACACTAATATGTGCCAGGCAGGGTTCTACATGCTGGGGATAAATGATAAAACAAACTAAGCCCCTGCCCTCATGGAGAGTAACAATAACCAAATTAACATTGAGTTCATGATGCCAGCTCATTTCTGCAAATATAACATCTTGATTTCCATCAAGTTTTCTGAGATTCTGATCTAAAGAATTGCTACCTTCAATAGCACAAATCATTTGAGGGGGAGAGGGGCCAGTTATGTAGTTTCTCTTTTATAATTAAAGTAACTGTAAAAAGAGGAGGAGAGTTCTGAGGGTAAAGGCAGAGAGTGTTGAAATCTTGCTAGATTTCAGATTGAGTCTCTCACTCTGATTGATGCCATTTACACTTCGTGCAACTCCTTCCCTAGATCTTCGCCAGGACTTGACAATTCAGGACACTATAGACTAGTGTCTAGTCTATAGACTTTCTAATGCATTTTATGTCATTTGGAAGCCCTTCAGTGCCCAAATACTATATCCGGAAAAAAAACTTCTTTTGTTATGCCGAAGTATTTAGGCCTGAAGTGTACTCATGTTTGCAACTTACTTTGAAATGTATCAAAAAATAAGATGGATGGGCTTCCCTGGTGGCGCAGTGGTTGAGAGTCCGCCTGCCGATGCAGGGGACACGGGTTTGTGCCCCGGTCTGGGAAGATCCCACATGCCGCGGAGTGGCTGGGCCCATGAGCCATGGCCACTGAGCCTGCGCGTCCGGAGCCTGTGCTCCTCAATGGGAGAGGCCACAACAGTGAGAGGCCCGCATACCGGAAAAAAAAAAAAAAAAAAAAAGATGGATTAATGTATGATAGAGGGATGCATAGGTTGGGTATGTAATAAAGCAAATATAACAATGTTAACTGTAGAGTCCAGGTGACAGGTATATGTATAATTAGGTCACTGGATAGGTCATGGTATAATTCTTTCAACTTCTCTGTGTTTGAACATTTATGTAGTAAAATATTGAATGAAAATCTCTTTACTAGACTCTGAAGATTTATACTTTTTAGTTCACATTATGGAATTAAAATTTTGTGAAGATGATATTTAAATTACCTTTCAATAAAATTGTCTTCATTAATGGACATGGATTAATTTTTCTTAACAGGGATTAATTTTTAAATGTTTTTAAAAAACACTGAGGGGGGCTTCCCTGGTGGTGCAGTGGTTGAGAGTCCGCCTGCTGATGCAGGGGACACAGGTTCGTGCCCCGGTCCGGGAAGATCCCACATGCCGCGAAGCGGCTGGGCCCGTGAGCCATGGCCGCTGAGCCTGCGCGTCGGGAGCCTGTGCTCCGCAACGGGAGAGGCCACAACAGTGAGAGGCCCACGTACCAATAAAAAATAAAAAAATAAAAACACTGGGGGTGGAGGGAATTGGAGGAAGGTGGTCAAAATGTACAAACTTTCAGTTATAAGATAACTAAGTACTAGGATTTTGCTGTACAACATGATGACTATAGCTGACACTGCTGTATGACATACAGGAAAGTTGTTAGGAGAGTCTCATCTAAGAGCTCTCCTAAGAGCTGTCATCTCAAGGAGAAAATTTTTTTTCTTTTTATTGAATCTATGAGATGATAGATGTCACTTGAACCTATTGTGGTAATCGTTTCACAATATATGTGAATCAAGTCATCATGGTGTATGCCTTAAACTTGTACACCAATGTATGTCAATTATTTCTCAATAAAACGGGGGGGAAGCACTTTCGTGTTTCTTTTTAGAAAGTTTATACAATGGGAATGTGAAATTGCTATATGATTTTTTTGTTTTAAAAAGGCATATCTTCCTAGAATATCTATTTTACATACTCAGGCAATTGTTAACAAGTTTAACTATTAATAAATTTGCTTTTTAAAATAAAATCAGAGAGGCAACTGTTTGACAACTGCTGAAAATACTTTTTCTTAGAGGAGCTGTATTGGTCAGGGTTCAAAGCAGAGAACAAAATCCACTCTTCAGTAATTTAAGCCAAAAGGGATTTATTACATGGTCTATTACAAATGGTTGGCAGGGTTGAAAAAACAGCCTGCAGGCTAAACTTCAGGAGTGACTCACAAATCCAGGCTATAGAACCAAGCTGTCAAGGGACTGTTGTTAAGGCCATTCTCAAAGGCCACCTCTTGAATGGGGAAGCCACCCCTACAGCCACTGGTTCCACAGCCACATGTCCTTCACTACAATATACCTTGTCACGGAGATGCCTCATAACCTGCCCCTCCCCCACTTAGTTCACTCTACACAAGTGCCTCTAGTGGTGGAATTTATATCACATCAATAACTCTAGCTGCAAGGGAATTTGAGAAATGCATTTTTAGCCTTCTAGATACTAAAGCCCAAGAAGGCGTGAATAGAAAATGGTGGCATTAAATGAAAGACTGTTGGAGACTTTTTGATGAACAAATCAGCCTGACAGCACTCAACTGATCAACATTACCATTGAGTAGTGTCTACATTACTAAACACTGCAGCCCTTCTGCTGGGTGTAATGAGTAAATGGCAGCACCTATGAAGTCTTCTTGCCCAAAACATCAAACCTGAATCTGAGAAAGCCACCAGATCCAACTATCAAGTTTACAAGAAATAGAGGGATAGAGGCACATGTTAACACCACCACAGGGATGCAATTAGCAAAATCCAGTGTGGGAAACTTTATAGGACAAATGACACAGTTCAGCAAATAAATGGCAAGGGAAAAAAAAGGGAGGGGAACTTAAAATTAAGAAATTTAAGAGGTGTTTCAAGTAAATGCAGTGTGTGAATCTTGTATGGATCTTGATTCAAACAAAACAGTTGTCAAAAACATTTTATGAGACTCTCAGGGAAATTTGAACATGTATAATACTTGGAAAATTGATCATATTAAAGAATTATTGTTAATTTTTTTAGATGTGATAATGGTATTGTGGTTATGTCAACAATAGTTTCAGGCACTTAGACAGTAAGCTCTTTGCTTTTCAGTTGGTTATATATTGTTTCTTTCATAATTTATGGCTTTGTGTTTTATTTATTTATTTATTTTTTGCTTTATTGGGTCTTCGTTGCTGCATGGGGGCTTTCTCTAGTTGCAGCATGGGGGCTTTCTCTAGTTGCAGCGAGCAGGGGCTACTCTTCGTTGCAGTGCGCAGGCTTCTTATTGTGGTGGCTTCTCTCTGTTGCGGAGCACGGGCTCTAGGCGCATGGGCTCAGCAGTTGCACGGACTTAGTTGCTCTGTGGCACGTGGGATGTTCCTGAACCAGGGCTCGAACCCATGTCTCTGCATTGGTAGGCGGATTCTTAACCACTGTACCACCAGGGAAGTCCGTGTGTTTTATACTAAAGAGAAAGTTTATTGTGCTGGGAATTTTATGTATGTTAAATAATTTAATCCTTGTAACAATCCTTTGGTAAAAGGAAATTATGGTGTTCATTAAGCCTATTACAGCCTTTCTGGAAGTGTATAAAAACAAATATCTATTTTAAAGTACACTTAGTAGTGGGCTTCCCTGGTGGCATAATGGTTGGTGGTCCGCCCGCCGATGCAAGGGACGCGGGTTCGTGCTCCGGTCTGGGAGGATCCCACATGCCGCAGAGCGGCTGGGCCCGTGAGCCATGGCCGCTGAGCCTGCGCGTCTGGAGCCTGTGCTCCGCAGTGGGAGAGGCCACAACAGTGAGAGGCCCGTGTACCACCAATAAAAAAAAAACAAAAACAAAAACAAATAAAGTACGCTTAGTATGTTTAGGAAAGAACAAGGAGGCAGAGAGTCTTTCAGGGAAGGAACACCATTAGGCATCTCAGCTAATTAACAGGTAAGGCAAATTATCAGATATCTCCTTTCAAGAAAACAGATTTGTTAGATTACATAAAGTAAACATTAGATTCAATGTTCAAAATATTTTCAAATTATTCCCTTGTCCCTAAAACTATGAGAGAGCGTGAAACTACTCTCTCATTTTAAAGTGAGGAAAAACCCAAAACACACTCCCAGCAGGGTGAGCTAAGCGTGAGAAGCACATTGAGAGTCTTGATATTTTCAGACACAGCCAAGGGGATGACACCTGGCCCATCAGTGCATCTAAAACTAGTTGGGCAGAATCTTGAATTTGCACTTTTCTGTTAATGGGCTTATACCATGCATTCTGAAACTTTGTTCTTGGAGGCAAAAAGACCCTTAGATTAAAAAAAAAAAAAAAGACCCTTAGGTATAATAGTGGCTTGTGCCCCTTCAAAACTCAACTCTACCCAACAAAATCTTATTCCTTATTTCTCTCACTAGGGAGAAGTTAAATTTAATTTAAATTATGTACGAGGAGGGCAATAATGGAAAAAAAAGTTTCAGAAACACTGCCTTAGGCCAAAAGATGTTTTATTTAGAATACAGTGATTTTTTTAAGCTATACCTGATTTGCTATGTTTCAAGTATATAGCAAAGTGATTCAGTCATGTGTGAGTGTGTGTATATATATATATATATATATATATATATTCCTTTTCAGCTTATTTTCCATTATAGGCTATTACAAGATATTGAATATAGTTCCTTGTGCTATAGTGCTATACAGTAGGTCCTTGTTTTTTATCTGTTTTATATATAGTAGTGTGTATTGGTTAATCCCAAATTCCTAATTATCCCTGCCTCCACTTTCCCCCTTGGTAACCAGAAGATTGTTTTCTATGTCTGTGAGTCTATTTTTCTTTTGTAAATAAGTTCATTTGGATCCTTTTTTTAGACACATATAAGTGATGTCATGTATTTGTCTTTCTCTGTCTGACTTGCTTCACTTAGAATGATTATCTCTAGGTTCATCCATGTAGCTAGCTGCAAATGACATTATTTCATTCTTTTTTATGGCTGAGTAATATTCCATTGTAGAGTACAGTGATTTTTAAATCATGTTTTCATATTCTTAGATGGATATCATTACATTTTTAACACCTTTATTAGAGTATAATTGCTTTACAATGGTGTCTTTTTTCCTGCTTTATAACAAAGTAAATCAGCTGTACATATACATATATCCCCATATCTCCTCCCTCTTGCATCGCCCTCCCACCCACCCTATCCCACCCCTCTAGGTGGTCACAAAGCACAGAGCTGATCTCCCTATACTATGCGGCTGCTTCCCACTAGCTACTTATGTTACATTTGGTAGTGTATATATATGTCCATACCACTCTCTCACTTCGTCCCAGCTTACCCTTCCCCCTCCCTGTATCCACAAGTCCATTCTCTATGTCTGCGTCTTTATTCCTGTCCTGCCCCTAGGTTCTTCAGAACCATTTTCTTTCTCTTTAGATTCCATATATATGTTAGCATATGGTATTTGTTTTTCTCTTTCTAAGTTACTTCACTCTATGACAGTCTCTAGGTCCATCCACCTCACTACAAATAACTCAATTCATTTCTTTTCATGGCTGAGTGATATTCCATTGTATATATGTGCCACACCTTCTTTATCCATTCATCTGTCAATGGACATTTAGGTTGCTTCCATATACTGACTGTTGTAAATAGAGCTGCAGTGAACATTGTGGTACATGACTCTTTTTGAATTATGGTTTTCTCAGGGTATATGCCCAATAGAGGGATTGCTGGGTCATATGGTGGTTCTATTTTTACTTTTTTAAGGAACCTCCATACTGTTCTCCATAGTGGCTGTATCAATTTACATTCCCACCAATGGTGCAAGAGGGATCCCTTTTCTCCACATCCTCTCCAGCATTTATTGTTTGTAGATTTTTTGATAATGGCCATTCTGACCAGTGTGAGATGATACTCCATTATAGTTTTGACTTGCATTTCTCTAATGATTAGTGATGTCGAGCATCCTTTCCTGTGTTTGTTGGCAATCTGTATATCTTCTTTGGAGAAATGTCTGTTTGGGTCTTCTGCCCATTTTTGGATTGGGTTGTTTGTTTTATTGATATTGAGCTGCATGAGCTGCTTGTAAATTTTGGAGATTAATCCTTTGTCAGTTGCTTCATTTGCAAATATTTTCTCCCATTCTGAGGGTTGTCTTTTTGTCTTCTTTATGGTTTCCTTAGCTGTGCAAAAGCTTTTAAGTTTCATTAGGTCCCATTTGTTTATTTTTGTTTTTATTTCCATTTCTCTAGGATGTGGGTCAAAAAGGATCTTGCTGTGATTTATGTCGTAGAGTGTTCTGCCTATGTTTTCCTCTAAGTTTTATAGTATTTGGCCTTACATTTAGGTCTTTAATCCATTTTGAGTTTATTTTTGTATATGGTGTTAGGAAGTGTTCTAATTTCTTTCTTTTACATGTAGCTGTCCAGTTTTCCCAGCACCACTTATTAAAGAAGCTGTCTTTTCTCCATTGTATATTCTTGCCTCCTTTATCAAAAATAAGGTGACCATATGTGTGTGGGTTTATCTCTGGGCTTTCTATCCTGTTCCGTTGATCTATATTTCTGTTTTTGTGCCAGTCCCATACTGTCTTGATTACTGTAGCTTTGTAGTATAGTGTGAAATCCAGGAGCCTGATACCTCCAGCTCCGTTTTTTTCCCTCAAGATTGCCTTGGCTATTCAGGGTTTTTCGTGTTTCCATACAAATTGTGAAATATTTTGTTCTAGTTCTGTGAAAAATGCCATTGGTAGTTTGATAGGGGTTGCACTGAATCTGTAGATTGCTTTGGGTAGTAGAGTCATTTTCACAATGTTGATTCTTCCATCCAGAAACATGGTATATCTCTCCATTTGTTTGTATCATCTTTAATTTCTTTCATCATTGTCTTATAGTTTTCTGCATACAGGTCTTTTGTCTCCTTAGGTAGATTTATTCCTAGGTATTTTATTCTTTTTGTTGCAATGGTAAATTGGAGTGTTTCCTTAACTTCTCTTTCAAATTTTTCATCATTAGTGTATAGGAATGCCAGAGATTTCTGTGCATTAATTTTGTATCCTGCTACTTTACCAAATTCATTGATTAGCTCTAGTAGTTTTCTGGTAGCATCTTTAGGATTCTTTGTGTATAGTATCATGTCATCTGCAAACAGTGACAGCTCTACTTCTTCTTTTCCAATTTGGATTCCTTTTATTTCTTTTTCTTCTTTGATTGCTGTGGCTAAAACTTCCAAAACAATGTTGAATAGTAGTGGTGAGAGTGGACAACATTGTCTTGTTCCTGATCTTGGTGGAAATAGTTTCAGTTTTTCACCATTGAGAACAATGTTGGCTGTCATATATGGCCTTTATTATGTTGAGGTATGTTCCCTCTATGCTTACTTTCTGGAAGGTTTTTTATCATAAATGGGTATTGAATTTTGTCGAAAGCTTTTTCTGCATCTATTGAGATGATCATATGGTTTTTCTCCTCAATTTGTTAATATGGTTTATCACATTGATTGATTTGCATATATTGAAGAATCATTGCATTCCTAGGATAAACCCCACTTGATCATGGTGTACGATCCTTTTAATGTGCAGTTGGATTCTGTTTGCTAGCATTTTGTTGAGGATTTTTGCATCTATGTTCATCAGTGATATTGGCCTGTAGTTTTCTTTCTTTGTGACGTCTTTGTCTGGTTTTGGTATCAGGGTGATGGTGGCCTCGTAGAATTAGTTTGGGAGTGTTCCTCCCTCTGCTATATTTAGGAAAAGTTTGAGAAGGATAGATGTTAGCTCTACTCTAAATGTTTGATAGAATTCACCTGTGAAGCCATCTGGTCCTGGGCTTTTGTTTGTTGTTAAATTTTTTTTTTTTTTTTTTTGCGGTTCACGGGCCTCTCACTGTTGTGGCCTCTCTCGTTGCGGAGCGCAGGCTCAGCGGCCATGGCTCACGGGCCCAGCTGCTTTGCGGCATGTGGGATCTTCCCGGACCAGGGCACGAACCCACGTCCCCTGCATCGGCAGGGGGACTCTCAACCACTGCGCCACCAGGGAAGCCCTGTTGTTAGATTTTTTAATCACAGTCCCAATTTCAGTGCTTCTGATTGGTCTGTGTATATTTTCTATTTCTTCCTGGTTCAGTCTCAGAAGGTTGTGCTTTTCTAAGAATTTGTCCATTTCTTCCAGGTTGTCCATTTTATTAGCATATAGTTGCTTGTAGTAATCTCTCATGATCCTTTGTATTTCTGCAGTGTCAGTTGTTACTTCTCCTTTTTCATTTCTAATTCTATTGATTTGAGTCTTTTCCCTTTTTTTCTTGATGAGTCTGGCTAATGGTTTATCAGTTTTGTTTATCTTCACAAAGAACCACTTTTAGTTTTATTGATTTTTTTCTATTGTTTCTTTCATTTCTTCTTCATTGATTTCTGCTCTGATGTTTATGATTTCTTTCCTTTGGCTAACTTTGGGGTTTTTTGGTTCTTCTATCTCTAATTGCTTTAGGTGTAAGGTTATGTTGTTTATTTGAGATGTTTCTTGTTTCTTGAGGGAGGATTGTATTGCTATAAACTTCCCTCTTAGAACTGCTTTTGCTGCATCCCATAGGTTTTGGGTTGTGTTTTCATTGTCATTTGTTTCTAGGTATTTTTTTATTTCCTCTTTGATTTCTTCAGTGATCTCTTGGTTATTTAGTAGTGTCTTGTTTAGCCTCCATGTGTTTATATTTTTTATAGATATTTTTCCTGTAATTGATATCTAGTCTCATAGCATTGTGGTTGGAAAAGATATTTGATACGATTTCAATTTTCTTAAATTTACCAAGGCTTGATTTGTGACCTATCCTGGAGAATGTTCCATGAGCACTTGAGAAAGTGTATTCTCTTGTGTTTGGATGGAATGTCCTATAAATATCAATTAAGTCCATATTGTTTAATGTATCATTTAAAGCTTGTGTTTCCTTATTTATTTTCATTTTGGATGATCTGTCCATTGGTGAAAGTGGGGTGGTAAAGTTCCCTACTATGATTGTGTTACTGTTGATTTCCCTGTTTATGGCTGTTAGCATTTGTCTTATGTATTGAGGTGCTCCTATGTTGGGTGCATAAATATTTACAAATGTTATATCTTCCTTTTTGATTGATTACTTGATCTTTATGTAGTGTCCTTCTTTGTCTCTTTTAATAATCTTTATTTTAAATACACTTTATTTTAAAGTGTATTTTCTCTGATACGAGAATTGCTACTTCAGCTTTCTTTTGATTTCCATTTGCATGGAATATCATTTTCCATCCCCTCACTTTCAGTCTGTTTGTGTCCCTTGGTCTGAATTGGGTCTCTTGTAGACAGCATATATATGGGTCTTGTTTTTGTATCCATTCAGCCAGTCTATGTCTTTTGGTTGGAGCATTTAATCCATTTATATTTAAGGTAGGTAAATGTAAATGGATTAAATGTATGTACATCAACATGTATGTACATCGACATGTATGTTCCTATTACCATTTTCTTAATTGTTTTGGGTTTGTTATTGTAGGTCTTTTCCTTGTCTTCTGTTTCCTGCCTAGAGAAGTTCCTTTAGCATTTGTTGTAAAGCTGGTTTGGTGGTGCTGAATTCTCTTGGGTTTTGCTTGTCTGTAAGGGTTTTAATTTCTCCATCGAATCTGAATGAGATCCTTGCTGGTTAGAGTAATCTTGGTTGTAGGTCGTTCCCTTTCATCCCTTTCAATATGTCCTGCCAGTCCCTTCTGGCTTGCAGAGTTTCTGCTGAAAGATCAGCTGTTAACCTTATGAGCATTCCTTTGTATGTTATTTGTTGTTTTTCCCTTGCTGCTTTTAATCTTTTACTCTGTATTTAATTTTTGATAGTTTGAATAATATGTGTCTTGGTATGTTTCTCCTTGGATTTATACTGTATGGGACTCTCTGCACTTCCTGGACTTGATTAACTATTTCCTTTCCCATATTAGGGAAGTTTCCAGCTATAATCTCTTCAAATATTTGAAGAAAGTCCCTTTCTTTCTCTCTTCTTCTTCTGGGACCCCTATAATTCGAATGTTGGTGGGTTTAATGTTGTCCCAGAGATCTCTAAGACTGTCCTCAATTCTTTTCATTCTTTTTTCTTTATTCTGCTCTGTGGTAGTTATTTCCACTATTTTATCTTCCAGTCACTTATCCATTATTCTGCCTCAGTTATTCTGCTATTGATTCCTTCTAGAGAATTTTTAATTTCATTTATTGTGTTGTTCATTATTGTTTGTTTGCTCTTTAGTTTTTCTAGGTCCTTGTTAAACGTTTCTTATATTTTCTCCATTCTATTTCCAAGATTTTGGATCATCTTTACTATCATTACTCTGAATTCTTTTTCAGGTAGACTTCCTATTTCCTCTTCATTTGTTTGGTTTGGTAGGTTTTTACCTTGCTCCTTCATCTGCTATGTGTTTCTCGGTCTCCTCATTTTGCTTAATTTACTGTTTGGGGTCTTCTTTTCTCAGGCTGCAGGTTCGTAGTTCCCATTGTTTTTGGTGTCTACCCCCAGAGGGTATGGTTGGTTCAGTGCCTTATGTAGGCTTCCTGGTGGAGGGGACTCATGCCTGTGTTCTGGTGAATGAGGCTGTATCTTGTCTTTCTGGTGGGCAGGACTGTGGCTGGTGTTGTGTTTTGGGGTGTCTGTGACCTTATTATGATTTTAGGCAGCCTCTCTGCTAATGGGTGGGGTTGTGTTCCTGTCTTGCTAGTAGTTTGGCATAGGGTGTCCAGCATTGTAGCTTGCTTGTTGTTGAGTGGAGCTGGGTCTTAGCATTGACATGGAGATTTCTGGGAGAGCTTTCACTGTTTGATTTTACATGGAACCGGGAGGTCTCTTGTGGACGAATGTCCTGAACTCGGCTCTTCCACCTCAGAGGCTCAGGCCTGACACCCAGCCAGAGCACCAAGACCCTGTCAGCCACATGGTATCTAGAAAAACATCTGGCAGAAACCACAGCAGGGCCAGCTGCTTAGCAGTTGCAGCTGTAACAAGAAGCTTATTCCTCCCTATGGATGGGGCAAGTTGTCCTGCAGGTGCAAGTGTGCCTCCTTGGTCCTAAGGAAACTAACTTCTTTTCACCCCCACTGTGGACTAGGTGCCGACATTGTGTCATTGTATTTGTTTTTAATTAAATTAATTTTAAAAGCATATACGTAAAGTTCTTTTTTTCCAGATTCCGAGTGGCTTATGAAATCAAAATGCTACCTTGTCTTCCTAAAAATGATACACCAAAAATAAATAAATAAATGTTTAAAAAAAGAATTCTAGACCTAAGGAAACATGATGGAAGGAGCAATTGATTCTAGAAGTCAAGAGTAATATATTGAGAATTAGGAAGACTATGGGAAGAGGGTTCTATGCAGGGGGTGGATGTTGGGTGGGACCAGATGAGCAAAGCACAGAGGAGAAAAAATCCAAGGTATATTTGTTTCTGCTTTGGGTTTTTAAATAAATTTATTTATATTTTATTTATTTATTTTTGGCTGTGTTGGGTCATCGTGGCTTCGTGCGGGCTTTCTCTAGTTGAAGAGAGCAGGGGCTACTCTTTGTTGCAGTGCGCAGGTTTCTCGTTGCAGTGGCTTCTCGTTGTGGCGCATGGGCTCTAGGCATGTGGGCTCAGTAGCTGTGGCTCATGGGCTCTACAGCGCAGGCTCAGTAGTTGTGGCGCAAGGGCTTAGTAGCTCCGCAGCATGTGGGATCTTCCTGGACCAGGGATGGAAGCCATGTCCCCTGCATTGGCAGGCAGACTCTTAACCACTGCGCCACCAGGGAAGTCCCTCCAAGGTATATTTGGGGGCTAAGTTTCCTATAGCTGAAGTTTTCTATAGCTGAGATTTGACTTACGCATTTTCTGTTCTCCATGTTTGTAGTTGTTTTGGTTGTATATTGCTTCATAATAAACTTTACAGTAAAACATAATGTCTTTAAAACAACATTTTATTATTTCGCACAGTTCTGGGGATTAGGAGGGCCACCTGGACACTTCTCCACGTGGTGTTGGCTGGGATTAGCTCTTCACATAGTTTCTCATCATCCTCTCATTGTTCAGTGGTTTAGCCTGAGGTTCTTTACATGCCAGCAGGGACCCAAGAGACTGAAGCAGCCTGTCCTCTTAAGGTCTACACAAAGAGTCAGCCTAGAAACACATCTGCTGCATTTGATTGGTCAAAGCAAAGCAGAAGTCCAGCCCAGATACTAGAAAACAAACTCCACCTTGATGGGAGGAGCTGAAAATATTGTGGCCATGATTTCCAACCTGCCACAATAGCTTACCAAGTTAACTATAAAATTAAAATTGACCAAGTTGGTAAAATTCCAGATTCTGACTTCTGTCCCATACTTTTGCCCTGGAAATTTACTGCAGGATAGGAAGTAAACAGAGATACCAAGGAAAAGCATGCAGATGTCCTTCATCAGTTTTCTTTAACATTTGTTTTTCCTCTTTTTTTGTTTATGCCATGTGGCACATGGGATCTTAGCTCCCCAACCAGGGATTGAACCCACGCCCCCTGCAGTGGAAGCGCAGAGTCCCAACCACTGGACCGCCAGGGAAGTTCCCTTCATCAGTTTTCAAGCTGTGTATTTTAAAGCCTATTAGTGACATTTGACTTAAGTACCCAGTCAGTTAACTAGCACACACATTTTCTTATCAGTTAACTAGCGCACGTTTCTTGCCTGCTAAAGCCTACACTCCTAGCTTCTCTGAAAACTAGGGCATATAGTAGTGTCAGTAATTAAGTACAAGGATTTTGTAACAGGAGCTAGGTTTAAATTCTGGCTTTGCTACTTTGTGTGACTTAAAATTATGTAAAGTCTGTATTCCTCAGATTCATCCATAAAACAGGGATGTCCATCTGGTAAAGTTTTTGTGAATATTAAGAAAGATAATGTATTCAGAGATTAGCAGAAGGTCTGGCACTTGGTAAGCATTCAGCAAGGTTAGTAATTTTTATTAGATAGGCCTGAGTCTGCATGAAGGTATATTGATGCCTTAAGATTTGCATATGACTCTTGCAAAGGGGGGACACCTGGCATTAGGGACTTCACTAACACTCTAAAACAGTGAAGCCACCCCAAGAAGCTTTTGGGCTATAGCTTTCTAAATTTTCTTGAGTGCCTTTCCTTTCTTTGGTACGTATAAATTTCCTCTTGGCTTGCTTTGCTGCCCCCTTCTGACAGAATGGGGAAGAGTTCCATGATGTCCCACCTCTACAGCCACTGAAACTGCTAAAAGCTATCAAAGAATCCAACTTTCAAAAGCCTTTGGCCGTAAATTCAAGTGAAGTCACATGAAAGCAAAGTCTAAATGTAAAACTTCTACATATAAATTTTACTTTATTTCTGTTACATGGAAATCGATATTGACAGATGAAATAATATTAAAATTGATCAATCCATTTTCAATCTTTAGATTGAAAAGATGCCAAGAATACCTTGTTATTATGAATGGCAATAGTAAATTTCCTATAAACTTCATTTGACCTTTCTGAAACAATAAAATGTGTACATACATAATTTTAATTTAAAAAATCTTTTTCTAGGGAATTCCCTGGTGGTTAGGACTCAGTGCTTTCACTGTGGAGGCCCGTGTTCAGTCCCTGACCTGGGGAACTAAGATCCTGCAGGCCACAAGGTGCAGTGTGGTCAGAAAAAGAAATAAAAATGGTTTTCTAATGTTAATCTCAGCTAATCTCTACATATGTCAAATTATACAATATATGTAGTGTGCCCAGATTGGTATTTAAAATTTTTTGCATAGAAGCTGCAGTGAAAATGTTATTGTATAATGAATTCAAATACAATGAGAAATGCTAAATACTTAGATTTTATATTTAATACAGTAAATTATTTAATGCTTTCTCACATTTTAGTTTTAGAAAGTATTGGAAATATTCTAACAGGTTTACATATAAGTTGATAAAGCTAAAATTTAAAAACTACAATACTTTAAAATATCACAGATATATTGTATATTTGTGTACTTAGTATAAACTTAATCTTACTAAAAATTTTTTCAGTCAGGAAAACATTGTTTTAAGGAGAAATTTAGAACTACTTTTCTGTTTAATGTTTGGCTATTTGGGGTATAAATCTGTAGTAGCTAAAGAATATGTTCTTGCTGAAATGTTGGCAAGAGAGTTAAGTCACAATTACTATTACATTAAATCACGATTATAGTACATAGGCCATCTTATCTCTAAAAATGAAAAATGGCTGGAATCTTAGGAATTCCCTTCCCCCACTAACACTAACAAAGCCCAGATTTGTTGTAGTTTAAAACACTGAGACACATCTTCTTGAGCTACCCAAGCATAGCTGCTTTTCACTGATTAAATTGCTCACGATATAATTGGTCATCTGCGTATCATGCAAGATTTGTGCACCTTAAAGACAAATAGCGGGGGAAACAGACTGCAGCAAATCTGTTAAGAAAATACAGTTTATATTCAAAACTAGAGCTACTTTTAGCACAATATATTGAATGGATATGTGCCAAAATTTTTGTTAAAGTTTTTTCAATTCTCCATCTGCCAGAATTGAAAATATGAGCTTCTGGCATTTAAGAGCTGTGTAACAAAAAACTAAAATTGGAAAAAGGAGTATTAAAAAACTGAAATTAATTCACATCTGATTATTTAGAAAGCTATTAAATGTGAATGTGAACTTTTGATATCTAAAATAATATCTCTAAAAGCAGGCAATTAGGAGACATCTGTGTAAGAAAACAAAACAGCAAAAACTTTTCCAAAACTAGCACAACAGTGATTTAATTAAATTTAATTCTATATTTAGGCTTAAAATAGAATGACTTCACAGATTGCAATCAAGACCACCAAAAAATGTACTTCAACAAAAGTATTATAATCAGAACACATTTTAAGACTAAATATACTTAAGATGTCATTCTTCACTTGAATTTCTCTCAAAAGCTTCAGATTGCAAATTGCATTCTTTTCATTGCTTCCCTTCTCATTTAGCACAAAATCGTCTCTTTTTAGTTTAACTATGTGCCCATTAATAGACAAATGAATAAAGAAGATGTGGCATATGCATACGATGAATATATATTACTCAGCCGTGAAAAAGAATGAAAATTTGCCATTTGCAACAACATGCATGGAACTAGAGTGTATTATGCTAAGTCAGACAGAGAAAAACAAATCCTGTACGATTTCACTTATATGTGGAATCTAAAAAACAAAACAAACAAACCTCACAAAACAGAAACATTCATAGAACAAACTGGTGGTTGCCAGAGGGAAAGGGGGTGGGGGGATGAGTGAAATCGGTGGAGATTAAGAGGTACAAACTTCCAGTTATAAATGAGTCTCACAGGGATGTCATGTACAGCACAGGGAATACAGTTCAATCATATTGTAGTAACTTTGTGTGATTACATATGGTAACTAGACTTATCGTGGTGATAATTTTGTAATGTCTAAAAATATTGGATCACTGTGTTGTACACCTGAAACTAATATAATATTGTAAGTCAATTATACTTCACTTAAAAATTGACACAGGCCGTGGCATTAAAAAGTGTTTTAAACAATAAAATAAAAGAATTTCATAGTTTCAGCTATTTGATGTGACCACAGGGGTTTAGGACATAGTTATGTAAATTTGCTCAAGTAAAAACTTAACCACATGTCCTACGAGGCTGTTACCTAAGAGGAAGTCACTTAGCTAATGACTGAGCCTAGCTCAGCACTGACATATGACTATGGCTTTACTGCTCTCTGTTTACCAATATTAGGAGAAAATGTCCATAAAGTGAAAAATTCTAGAGTAAAAAATCCTATTTATGAAAAATTGCTTCCAAAAGAAAGGTAACTGATAGTGTTAGGATGGAAAAGGAAAGATTAAAGGTCTTTGTAGCATTAGCTGTAAGGGAGAGGATTTGGATAAAGTGGCAGGATAAATTTGCCAGTGGTTTATCTCAGATACAAATGACCTTATTATATGCTTTATATAGAAAAATAAAAATGAGTAACTTTACTGAGTGTTCTCGGCAATATAAAAATCACTGGGAGAAAGCTAAAGGTGGAAAAAGGCAGAATTTAAAATATTATAAAGATAGACAATGGAACAGAAAGAAAATATCTAGTAATTGACTCAGATCAGTGAATATATAACATATGACAAGACTATTTAATGGAGGAAGGACATTAACTGGTGATTCATAAAAGGAAAAAGAAATCTACCTCACACTATACAAAAAAATTAATTCTGTAGCTTTAGATAAAAACATAACATAAAAATATAAAAAATAGAGCTTCTAGAAAACTAAAGAATATCTTTATGATTGTGGGGTTGGCAAAGATTTCTAAAAGAGGACACCAAAAAGGAGTAATTATAAAAGATTGATAAATTGGATTTAATTAAATTCAATTAAAACAAAAACAAACAAAAAAACACCATTAGTAGAGTGAAAAGGCAAAGCACAGGCAAACCCACTTGGAATATATAAATAATTCCAACAAATCAATAAGAAAAAGACAAACAACTAAATAGAAAACCAGGTGCAAAGTTGCCGGATGATAGGATATCTGCATACTCAGCTTTAGTAGATACTGCCAAACAGTATCTGCTTGAGACTTGAACAGGTCCTTCACAAAAATGAATATCCACATGGTCATAAGCACATGAGAATGTGCTCAACCTCATTAGTCAGGAGGGAAAATATGTTAACAATCAGTACCACCACTTTGGAAAATTGTTTGACAATATCTACCAAGCTGAATATATATATGCATACTCTATAATCCAAAAATTGCACTCCTGGATATATACCCAACAGATTCATATATATAAGTGTACCAAAACATATTTTTAAATGTTTGTAGCAACAAAATTTGTAATTTTTCCAAGCCAAAAACAATCCAAATGTTAACTTTTAGTAGCAGAATGAACAAACTGTGGTATATTCATACAATGCAAAACTCTAGCAATGAAAAATGAACAAGCAACTGCTACACATATAATAATGAACAAATCTTAGAAGCCCAAGGGGAAGCTTCTCAGTGGCTGGTCCTGTTCTACTGCTTGACCTAGGGGTGGTCACACTCAGAGGAGTGTATACTTTTGTGGTGGTTAATATGCTTTTTTGCACCCTTCTGAATACATGTATACTTCAATGAAGGAGATCCAAAGCAACTCCTTCCCAAGAAAAAAATCTTTACAAATGATTTTAGTGCCATATTATACAAATCACAAAGTGTATGGAGACTAAATTTTTTTTCAGTTATACTTTATTTCAGTTTAAATTTTATTAAGAAAATGATGTGCTATAGAGGTGTTTGTGTCTTATGACTGTCAAGGGTCCACTGTATTCACATTTTTTGAACAAATATGAGAAAAATGTGAAATTCTAAGACCACTGAGCTTTATAAATTTTTCAACATGAAATCATAGTATTATTTTCTCTTCCACAACAATCCTCTTTCTATTCATATATGATTACTTTATCTCACTTTAGTCTCATAATTTCTTCCCTTTTTTATATGCAGAGGGAAAATACAGATGTCTATCAGCTTTGATCCATGATGTCAAAATTCATACTTGGTACTTACGGAAAGGGCCTCTGCTCCAGTGCAGGATGGGAAGAAACCAGTTCCCTTTTCCCAACTGCACCTTTGTTTGGTGTTTTCCTGGCATCCCAGTAGGCAACAATGAGAAGGCTAAGAAGGATGCCCAGGGCTGACTCCAGGATAAGTATTTAGAACTGCAAAGCCATGTTTCTGCAGAAGGTGCTCCCTATTCTATAATTAAGAAATTAAACCCCATTCACACTCATGACTTAAAGACTGAGCTGGGAGGAAGGTGGATATTAAGTCTAATTTCCCACAAAAGAGGAATGAAAAACCAAAACAAGTAGGCACTGTAAAATTGTTTTTGTCTTTTTAATGGCAGGTCAAATATCCTGAAACATACATATATTTTGATAGTCTTCTAATCCCAGTTGAGTTCAAATATTAAAGTAACACACACAAGCTAAGAGAATTCAATATTGTTCCAAGGCACTTACTGAATCTCCATGACTAGATGAAAACAAGGACAATTAGGATGGACAATTAGACAGTATATAATATAAAAATAACTTTTTGCTTACAATTTACAAAATGTATTATTATTACAATCTTTGATCTCTGATAACCTGTAATGCTGGCTGCATGAATCCAGCAATTTTAAAATTCAGAAACTATTTTCTAAAACTTCAGGGCAAATAATTTACAAATAAGGTACACAAAGATTTAGACCATGCAGAAATTTCTTACATCTTCTGTTAATAATATTTTATGACTGTAACTTTATCAAATTATATACCTACTTGCCCTGTACATATACAAAATAATGCATACATGATAAAACATTAGCAAAAGAGTAGTCCTTAAACTCAATTTATCATAAAAGTATTACTATATTAACATGTCTACAAGCAGCGTGTAACAGGGTTAAGAGACATTAAGGCAATAATACTTGAAGTTACAAAATAAACCATATGTAATACTTTTTCCTAAGTGTAATATAAGGCAGGTAGATGGTCCCAGCAAAAAACACTAAGGTAACAATCTACACTGCTGTTAGTCCCACATTTTTAAGATGGAATACTATAAATCTGGCTTTCAGTGGCACTTGAATTTTCCAGTATAATTTAAAGTGTCTTTTTTAGTTCCCTGAATCATGTCCATTCTGAAGGTGGATCTCTTGGTCCTTTGGGTTTTCCACAGCGATTACCAAAACCTATAAACAAAATACCACAATAATTCTCTAGTGTTCAGAAATATTTTTACACTATTAAGCTCATGTCTGTAGACATTCTGATTTTCTGGAACAAATAAATTTCCATATGGAAATTTAGAACTTAAACTAAACAAATCTCTACAAACACAAACCAACTCTTAATTTGTTCTAGGTAGGTGAAAATAATTGCTTCTTTTATAAAAATAAAATCAATTCTATCAAAATGTAAGAAAAACAGCTAAGATATTTTAGTCTTTCCAACTCAAAAGAAAGATTTGTTTACATACTGCAGTTTTTTATATTTTAGTATTTAACCTCAGTATGAAACAGAATAAATTAGTTCATTTGTTTCATAATTAATTCTAAGCAACTTGGACAGTACATGTTTTATTCTTGGCAAGTGCCATTTAAGAACCTGAATAAATCATAGCACAAAGATAAACTTTGCCTTAAGTAAATTCTGGAATGATGGCAAATAACTTTTTCATTCTTGCCAGCATTAACTATACAATTACAGTTTTAAAATTATCTAATAAACAAATTACCAATCTCTGTGGCTTCTGTTGGACTTTCTGATATTTGATCTTTCTTGTTACTGAGAGTAGGTGGACATTCTGTACAAGTCTCTGTATGAATACCTCGTGCTGGATGGTCTAAAATGCAAATCAAAGCCACTGTTAGTCATGGTCACGTGTAGCATCATAGGTAGAAGAATCCTCTAATTGTTTCAATATGGGCAGTTAGTTAAAAGAGCAAGTTTTTTTCTTGAGCATCATAATTTTAGAGGCCCAGATAAATATAAATGCAAGGGTAATAAATATAAATGCAAGGGTAATGAACACAGGAAATTATATTAGGTGTTCTTGCAGGCACCTAGAAATGTGCAGCAAGTACTTCTGCTCTGTGACGATTCTCTTTATGCTCCTACTTTAACTGCAACTGAAATGCCTTTATATGGAAATCAATGGCAAACAAGTTTATAGTTTATTAATGGACTTAATATTTGTGCTTAAAAGTAGTAATCCTTTTAAGATTTAGCATTGCTTAAATTTTAGTTAGCTTACGTATTTAACTGCCAATGCATAAGATTAGTAACAAAAGAAATCAACTACTATGATTCAGGCATTCTTTCACCACCTTCATCACATCCCCTACACCCCCTGTAAGGAACTTTTCTGGAAACTTGGAATACAAGTCAAATAACAGACTATCCTTTTCCTCGGGTGCTTATAGTATAGACAGGGGTCGGCAAACATTTTCTGTAAAGGGCTAGAGAATATTTTAGGCTTTGCAAGCCACATACGGTCTCTGTCGCACATTCTTCACTGATTTTTCTTTGTTTTTATTTTTAAACAACTCTTTAAAATGTAAAAATAATTCATTCAGCTCAAGGGCAGAATAAGAAAACAAGTCACAGGCAGGATTAGGACTGTGGCATACAGTTTGCTAACCCCTGGTCTAGTAGGAGAGACAGACAAGTACATTACTTATTATAGTAGTGTGATAAGTTTTATAATAAACGGGGACAGAACGGAGAGACATGTCGACGAAACTAGTGGCGGAGGTATTCAGGGTTGGCTTCTATGAGGAAATGATGATCTAGGCTAAAAGCCTCAATTTTCTCAATGAAGTAAAGGGTCTACTACTGAGTAAGAGTTAGTGGGATTCATGAAGAAAATAAAGATTTGGAAAATCCAGGGGAAATAAAAAGGGTACACACTAGAGCATGTAAGATAACCAAGCAATGCTGAGGGCTCAACTGTGGATCAATCCTAGAACTGTATGCTCAATCTGTAAAACAGCCAAGTTGCCCAGCAGTATTCAGTAATCCTGAGGGATAAAGTAAAATGGTATGGGAATTAGGGGCAAGAAAGTTAAGGATAACTGTGAGTGTGACTAGAGTGATGGATGATGGTATCTAGAGTGAATAGAAAAGGAAGAGAAACCAGAAAGGAGTTAACAGATACTAAGAAAATAAAAGACCCAGGGATCTAGCCATAGCAGCAGTAGTGATATAACATAGATAATAATAACAGCATTGCTACCATTTCAGTGCCTACCATGTGCCGGGCACTGTCTAATACTCTCCATATGTGATTTAATTTAATTAAATAAATCTTCGCAACAGTCCTCTAGGGTAGGTTACTACTATTATCTGCATTTCACAGAGAAGAAAACTGAAGCCTAGAAAGATTAAGTAACTTGCCCCAACCCAAATAGTAAGTAAAATGGCAAAAATGGGACTCCAATCCAGGTGGGCTTGACACTGAAGCTCCTGCTCTTTTCCTTATAATATGTTGCTGCAGAAAAGTAAACAGAGAGTAATAAAGAGTTTATGAGATGAAATGGAGCCCCATTAGGCAAAGATCCAGGAAGAGAGCAGCTGAAGCAGAATGGAGGGTAAGGGCAGAGGTGATAGATAAATTGAGGGAACTGTATAAGCTAGGATGTTTGATAAGCTGCTTACATAGTTACTGATTTATAAGAATTAACAATAACTTGACCTATTTTACTATGATCATAAAAGTAATGTAGTAGAAAAATTTTCTAGCTTGGCACTATAACACGAGGTTGAGCTAACATAATCTTACTAGCCTTCACAAATGTAAAAGTCCTAAAAGGAAGATTTCCAAAACAATTGATTTTTAGGCACCCAATTCAATCATCTAGGTTAATTTGGGGCATTTATTCAAATCATTGTCAGATCTAGATTCTAGGTGTTTTTATAAACAACAGACATAAAATACAGAAAAATATTTTTAAATACTTTTATTTCCCATCAGCCTGTTAACTACTGATAATAAATGCTGTTATCCTCCTGATCAATAATAATATCTGGTATAATAACGAATAAAATTCGTTATATATATAACGAATAATATTTATTAAAAATTTAATATTTATTAAATAATAATATCTGGTATAATAACGAATTTCAAAGAATTATGCTACATAATTCAGGTTCTAGAAGAGTTGTCCTATATGTTTTCACATACTGAAATAACCAAATAAATAGCATACACCGTGAGACATGCTATTTTATAGAAATTAATCTATATAATCTATAGCAAAAAGGAACGCAATCCAACTTACCACATTTTTCACTTCCAGAGGTTATCAAGCCCTATAAGGAAGACATTCAATAGCTATTACGGTACATCCCTTTCATGTACAAATTATAGAAAATTTGCTCTGTTATGAGTATATATCCCAATAAATCAAGATCTATCAAGATGCTCATGTCCAAGGAAAAGAAAACAATGGTGTTCTCAATTAGGGTTAGAAATTTTTAATGTTGTGGTGTTTTATACTGGGAGTAAAAGGATAGGGGAATTCCTTTTCCTTCTGGATGAAAACTGAAAATGCAGAAGTTACTACCTAAGAGAACATACACACAACTGCATTTTGCCAGCCCTCTACTGTACTCATCAAATTATGATATCACTGATTGTAAGACATAGCATCATTATTAGGTTACCAATACTTTATCTACCAATTAAAGTATATCACAATGCTTTTTTAATCAATTTTAAGATATACCCCAATTTCAGATATTCAAATATGAGAGAAATATGAAAAATATTAATGTTGATGAAAAGTGGCATTTCCTGTGGCTAAAATATTTAGCTACCAAAACATTTCCTGAATGTGAAAGGAAGTCTCACGTGACCAGAAAAACCAAAGGGAGAGACAATATACCTGGTTTTATAATGGAAAGAACAAAATCTAGGAAAGTACTAGGACCCTGAAAATAGTAACTCCTGTTCTATTCATACCTCCAAAATGATTTGAAACAAGGCATAATTTACAAATTTCAAAAGCAGCTTGGGAAAATAATACTCTGAAGTGATGGTCATATGTAGATCATAATGCTCTTTAAAAAAATTTTAGATCTCACATTTTATACACTTTCATCTGAAATCATAGCATAAGAAATAATTATCAAAAATTATATTTAGTAGTCTTAAGTTATTATAACAAACAACTGCAAGATAAATTAATAAAACAAAAGAACAAAAATATTGAGCTATAGCTGTTCCAATCCCAAAAGAACTCACTTCAGGTTTTCTTTCTTCACACTGTTCCTGATTTTGAAGTTCACTCCACTCAGATCTTACAGGTGTATCTGAGAAAAATGAAATCTTACAATTAAAATTAACATCTTTAATTCTTAAAATTTCTTGCTTTAAGGTAATATACAAAAACAGATACTATAGATTTTTAGAAACTATCGCTTTCACTAAAAAATTTCTAGCTTCTATTAATTGAAGAATATCTCTTTAAGCTTTCTTCCTTAAAATTTAAAGAACTGAGTTATCAGTTTATTACAAGTGCATTGTAATCTACAGGTATGACAGACATAGACTTATTTATTTAATATTAGTGGAGTATACGGCTTCACTGTTTTTAACATTCTTAAAATCAGTTAAAATGAATAAAATATTTGTAAAATGCAGCTCAGATAAGACTAGTAGTGTGCACCTCCACTGAGCACAAGACACCATAAATATATTAAAGCTGTTTCTATACTCTTTTTCAGGATGGGAAGGAGGAGGAATATATTATCAATGCTCTGAAATATCACTTTCTCTCTCACTGATACTCTTGTGGCCTTAAGGGTCCTCAGTTAACATCAACTGAGCGATGCCTGCCTACGACAGAATTTAAATGTGTACTTACCTAAACTGGTACCAAGTGAAGCAGTTAATGTCTTTTCATAAGTACCATTTTTAACGAATGAAAAGACAATAAACTGTACAGTTATAGTTGCATTTAACTGGATTATAGTGTTTGATATAAATGCAGTCATTTTATTAGCAGACTTAGCCAATAAAAAATACCATTATAAGTATTTTTCATACAAAGAATTAAAAACATTTGTCAGTATAAATTCAAACCTGTTTCTGAATTTAATTGTGTAGCTCAACAGCAACAGACTGAAATCAGCCAATTTTTTCAGAGCTTATTATTAAAGCATGAAACATGTAAAATCAGAAGATATACTCACTATGTTCACTGGCCAATACAAAAGACTCAGGAGTTCTTTCAGGTAGGGGAGGAGGCGAATCTTCACTAACATCAACATCTATATCAAATACATAAAATTTAGACAAATTATGAACTTGTTAAAAAATGTTAACTCATTTAAAAGTGAACTTGTTATCTAAACAAAATAAGACAGCTTTCTTGACATTCTTAAAAATCACTGCCACAAGTATCTAGGAGAACCAGTTTTTAAAAATGCAAAAATAAACAAGATATCCTTATCACTTGACTTGTTAATCAAAAACAATTACAAAGCTTACTGAGCAAAGACTGAACTCCATCACTGTTGCACAGAGAAAATGACTCTCCCATGACTTTCCTGACACCGTGTAGGCATTAATCACACTGGCCTCTGAGTCTGAAGGCATCTTCAGCAGAGAAGGCAGCAGGCGAGTGCCTTCTCTACTGGGTTTGCCGACAATGCTTTGAGTCCACAAAGGAAAGCTTCAGTCATTTGACTTAAGTCAGTGTTTCCCAAACTGTAATCAATTGCTTAAGTCCTTTTATGGGTTTTGCCATATTGTGGACCATATGTCCTATTTTTTAAAATCCCACTCATTTTAAACTTAACTATGTACTTCAGTCATGTTTTAAATAGTAATGACTAAATCAGCAGATTAAAAGTACTATTTTTCTAATACACAAAAATAAAACCATTAAAATTTTTAGATATTCATTTATTTATTGCCTAAAAACAGTGGCATACCATAATTTGAGAATACTGACTGATGCCATATAAAAGCTTTTCACCAGTAAAAACAAAATTAGCTCTTGGAAAAGATAATGCATTAAGTAAGCCTTGTCAGGTAGCCTTATTATGGCATAAGGTGAAATGAGAGTATTAGATCCTCTGAGGTTTCACTGGAGGTAGAAAAAGAAAATATGAGGATACAATTCTGTGTGTGGACGCTCAGGTTAGAAAAGATGGGGCAAAGAAAGGAAGATGTGAGGATCCTATATTGTCTGGGCCTTGACAACTGTTTTCTTAAAAATGTGAACAACTGTGCCATGATAGTTTGCTATTTTACCACATTTGATAGGCTATGCATTAAAAAGAGAGTGAAAATCAAGAAAAGTCTTTTTTTCAGTTTTCAACATGCATGAGCCAGGTGCGACTGCTCTGGTTCCTCCTACAATTATTTGGCTGAAGACACAAGAAAATACAGCCCCTAGATCCTGCTGAGAGAAGAGTTCCAGTCCAGCACTTTATATATATATGTGTGTGTGTGTGTGTGTGTGTATATAAAAATCTGTGTATACACACACACACACACACACACACACATACACATACATATATAACATGAGTACTGGAACTCTTGCATATAAAGTTAAGCTACTAAAGAACTATCTACCCTGTCTGGTAGTAACAGTCTAAGCAATCATATGTCCCCTTGCTCTTTTGTTACTAAGAGCTCACAGTGAAGAGATGGCTGTTGGATGGAAGGGATGCATAATCTTGACATTGTGGTGCCATTTCACAATTACGTGAACAAATCAGGAAGGACAGTATGGCTTGTTTCCATCAAGTATCAAGTATCTTTTGGAAACTATATACCTCTTCTGTTATAACAGTCCTCGCTCTTAAAAGACTTTACTTTCTAACTGTGGCCTTGGCTTCTCAACTGCATGTTTCTCCCTGGATCTCTGGATTGCCTTTTCTGTGTTAAAAACTTGTGTTTTAGAGGTTATCTAACCAGAGCCTGCATATTTTTTATAGGCTTTTGTAAATCATACACTTTATGGGAGCCTAGTGTAGCCATGTTTGAGAAATCTTTCAGGAGGCCTGAGTCAATATTAAAATCAGAATGATAGCCAGGAATTTTTTTTCAGGCAGTAACTTATGCAAAAGGTTGTTTTAGGTATCAAAACAAAATTATTCCATAGCAAATTTTAAAACAAACAAGCAAACAATAATCTAATCCTTGTGCCAAAGGTTCATCTACAAGGTAAATAATTACTAACATTAAAAATAGGACTGCTTGGGCTTCCCTGGTGGCACAGTGGTTGAAAGTCCGCCTGCCGATGCAAGGGACACGGGCTCGTGCCCCGTCCGGGAAGATCCCACATGCCGCGGAGCAGCTGGGCCCGTGAGCTATGGCCGCTGAGCCTGCGCTCCACAGCGGGAGAGGCCACAACAGTGAGAGGCCCACGTACCACCACCAAAAAAAAAAAAAAAAAAAAGGACTGCTTGTAGTTATGCTGCAACACAGAATATTTACACAGGAAAATCTTCTGTTAATACCAAACTCATTTAGCATAGTTAAGGTAGGGTGAAAAGAAACCAGAAATCACATTTACAGCTATCTTTGCTTTGAAATACAAATAAAATGGAGACAAAGGAAGTGAGCTGGTATACAGAAGAGTGCTTTCAACTATTCTGTACAGTATGTTGTATTCTAAAGGAACTCTTTCTGTTATCACCAAAACACTGGTCATATGGCAGTAACTTTTAATGAGCATGTCATATCATGCATCATTCCTGCCCTCACCAAATTCTACTTCTAGTAATGATTTAAAAAAATTTATTTCCTAGGTACAAAACACATGCTTGATATGCTAAAAAAAACCCAAAACGACAATTCCTTATCTACATGTTTTCTTGTGTAGTTACAACTTAGCGGTTATTTTTCAAACTCTGAAGTCAAGGGGAAAAAAATATATTAACAATTTTAAATTATGCCAAACTGGTAAAGTAGTATTTATTGTCGCAACCATTATCTTCTGAAGATCCTTCAAATAAACCACAGAAGAATCAAGAACATAGAAAATCCCGTAAATTTAAAAAACTAGCTTAGACTCTCATTTACTCTACCAGATACATCCCCAAGATAAAAAAAGAAAAAAAGTATGTGTGAGTTGAGGAAAATAGAGGCACCACAGTATGGGTGGTACTTACTGGGTCAGAATTAGAAAAGGTCATCTTTCAAGTTCACAGTACTTATGTGACTGCACGTTATAAATACCAGTCTATGTGTGTCGCTATCAAAGTTCACCAACAAGTAAAAGACCACTGATAATCAACCTATCAAGAAACAGCTTTTGTGTTTATATATTTGCTGTCAACTTCATGGTCTGTTTAAGACAGCAGCCGTGGTAATTTTTAGCAGATTACAGAGGAGTTTCAAGACCCAGTAATACATCTTGGGAACTTAGGGCATGCGTTATCTTGAAATGCTTAGAATGCTTAAAGAAGAGAGTCATTAATTAAATAGTAGTAGCACTGATGACTAGACATGGAAATATCCCACTTTCTACTGACTGAATTAAACTTCCTATATTCTGCTGAGCAGCTGCAATATTGCTCCTTGGTTAATAAACTCATTGTTGAGAGGAGCCTTTTTTGCAAGCATTTGTGAGGAGGTTTAATATTTTTAAAAGGTATTTTGCAGTTAAAAGATCATAAAAAGATAACAAAATAGATATCTGTAATATACATGGGTGAAATTAAATGGCCAATCAAGCCATTCTACAATATTTGTGTCACCGTCACTTTAAGTAATCCCTAAATTATTTCTAATTATTCAGTCATATAAAATTTTGACCCATATAAATACTAAGAGTTGTAAGATATAAGAAAAGAAAATTTTCAGTTACAACAATTTAAATATTTTGGGAACAAGAAGTCTAGTAATGCAATGTGATCAAACTAAGGTAACAATAAAGGCTTACTTAAAAAAATTAGTATCAAAAATAATGAAATTTTGCATAGGTTCTGGAGTAAAGTGTGGAATAAAACCTAATGAATTAATATAGCTAAAGTGCTTAGAACAGTGACCGGCACATAGTAAAAATACTTAAGTGTTAGATACTATTATCATTACCTTTTTCAGCACCTGAATGTATTGTTCCTGCTATATCATGTCTAGCAATGGACATTGATAATACTTTCCTTGTAGAAATGCTTTCAGTACTAGCGGCAGCAGAAACAGTGGCACTTGCTGTTGAAATACTGGTTTTATTCTTGGTCGCAGCAACATCAGAGTTCCTTTCATCAGACTCTGAGTCATCAGAGTGAAGAGGATTAGTAAAACTGAGGGGTGCTCTGAATAGAGGGGAACTGTTGTGATGATCTGTGAGATCATGGGTTGCAAGTTGTGTCGTGGGGCTTGGTGTTGAACTCCCAGTTTTCATTGTTTGACAGTGGGTATCTGAAGATTTGCCTTCAGAGGAATCAGGCATGGGTAGAGTATTCTCAGGTCCATGAAATGACCATGGTGCATGTCCTTTCTCATCAAGAGGTAAGCGGTCTGGCCTTGGAGGTGTGTCGGAATTCTTCTGTGATTCTTCTGGTAGGATAACTGGAGCTTTATTTGACTGTGTTGCATTGCAGTCCACACAGGAATTCTGGGAAATATCATCAATTTTTAGATCTCTTGAATTCAATTCCTGTGATTTAAAGATTTTATCAATTGTACATGGTGAAGCCAAAGCCGATTTAATTTTAATTGCATGTCCCCTATTCAAGAGTGTGTTCCCTTCAAAACTTTTTGGTCCTTCTTGAAGAGGGACCTTCTTAATCTCAAAACTTAAATTTCGCTCCAATTTTTTATCTATTTGTTCAATAGTTGATTCATTTTTCCCTGTAAGTTCTGTGGATTTATTATAGTTTCTGTTGAGGTCTGTTGAATGTTGTTCTGATGAAACCAGGTGCAACACTGGCTTTGGATGGTATCTGTCATTGTCCTGCCACACAGTAGTGACTGTTGGAAAAGCTGAAGGGGGAGAAGGTGTCAAGATGGGTGGCACTGGGTGAGGTTCTGGAGGCTGCAGTATTTCTTCCTTAGCATCCCCTTCTACAAGGCAACTGGAAAATATTAAGAAAAGGGTATTAAAAGAATATTCATCCTTTTAAAAAATAAGTTGATAGGTAACAGTTACGTAGCTAAGCCTCTTTAAATTAAAAGTCAGTAGAGTCTGTGGTTATGAATAAAAAATTAAAATTGGCCAAACTAAGAAAAGTTAATGTTTAACAAGGTAGTAATGTATGTACATTGTTTAAAAAAGTCAAATAACACAAGAATTTTAATAAAAAAAACAGCGGTCCCCTCCCACAGCCCTCCATTTACCCTGAGACATCAAGTTTCAACTTTTTAAAAAGAGCTACTTCGAAGATTTGCCTCCATATTTCAAAATATTTCAAAATGCATAAACATTATTACTTGATCTTTCTATTTCACATATACTCTACTGTCTTCCTACTATGGAAATGTCTTCTCCATCTTCCTAATACTGCTAATTTTTGGTTAGTTCAATCTTATGACTACAGTTATTATTCATACCAATGACAGCATGATTTCCTATTTTTTCTTATATAACTCTTATTTTTTCCCTAATAATTGCCTTGGGTTTCCTATGTACCATCAGTAATTCAGCCCTTCCTCAAACTTTCCTGCAGATTTGTACACCTCCTCTCAATTGGTCAAGCATACCAGGTAACTGTCAATATCACAGACATCACGCTTAGAAACCTTGAGCCTCGTGCTCCAGTGTGGACCCCTGGCCCCCCAAGGCTACCATAGAGCTGACACTCTCTCTTGTGTTCGACTCTCCTGTATCCCAGGTCCCATCTTCGTTTTTCTAGCTACACTTGCTCAATTTAGTGGGTTATACCCTCCAATTGCTTCTTAAGAACTGTACATAGGAAACAAACTTCCTGAGGCCTACATAATTATTATATTTTCAAGGTTACTCATAATTATTATATTTTCAAGGTTACTGACTTTTGGAAAAGGTGTATTATTCTAGACTAGAAATAACTTTCCTTCAGAATTTTATAATTGTGATTCCTGTTCCTTTGAATGTGAGCTGTTTTTTCTCTCTTTTGAGCTTTTAGTTTTTTTAAAAAAATTTCTTCATGCTCTACAATCTCATGGTGTAAATATTTTTAATCCATTGTATTACAATTTTTAATCCATTATATTGAGAACTTTCTGTGCAAAAATTCATGTTACTACTAGAAACGTCTTTCCTAATTTCTTCTCTTCTAGTCTCCTTCCAGACTATGATTAGTTTTAGTTATAATTATTACTATTACTATGATTATGTGACATACCTCCTGGTTTGATTCTCTAATTTCTTTATCTTCTCTCTCCTATTGTCTCTCTTTCTACTGTTCATTTTCTTGGGAGATTTCCTTGACTGTCTTCTAGCCTTCTTTAATTAAAATTAAATTTTAATGTTTAAAATTTATGCTATTATATTTTTAATTTCCAAGAGCTTCTTATTTATTATGACCTATTTATTTCATGGTTGCAGTATTTCCTAATTACTGAGAAAACAGACAGTTGCCACCCCCCCATCTTTTTTCTATTCTGTGTTGTCTCCATTCCATCCATTTTTTCCTGCTTATTTGGATTATGTCTTTCATGTTAGAGGCTTTGTCAAGTGTCTGATAATTCCTGGTTCTGTTCATTTTGAGAGGATGGAATATTTTAAATGACTGGGAAATGTGTACGTAAATGTAAGGGGGAGCGCTTGTGGCTTAGTGGCCATCATACTGCTTGGTGACTGAATACAGTCCTTGCAATGTCATTCGTGGGCCACAACCATCAATAACTATCGATTTCCTCTCTTGGGCTGGTGAGTTTTTCAAGAGAGGGATTCTGTCTCCCACCAGAAGTGGCTATCAGTATTCTGGGAGCCAAATAAGGTCTGGGAGCAATCTCACTATTCAGCATGCAGATTCCTGCTTTCAGCAAGGAACTAACACCCCCACCATCAGTTGGACCTGACCATCAGTTGGACCTGATATACTGAACCCAGAGACTTCCAGGTTCAACCACGCCAGAGTAAATCCCTCCCTACTCTGTTCCCAGGTGTGCGCGAAGCTGTCATCTGTCTGCTCAATTTGATGGAAGGAATCTGGGGTTCTAAACACTCTTTATAGAGACATTCAAGTACTCTTCTTGTTTTCAGTCCCATCCTACACACCTTAAGGGGGACCTCCAATTTCTGGGCCTTTCTGGGGGTTCTTTGTCATCTTGATTCTTATTGGCTTCCCTCACCTACAGGAAAGCAAGTTTTAGCTTTCTCTGTTCTAATTCCCTTTTCACATTGGTCAATGTGTTTTCCACTTCCCAAAATTCTGTCAAAATCTCATTTACTACCTCTTCATTTTTTTGGTTTTTAATCTTTATATATTTTTATGTTCCTCCACCAAAATTTTAGGAAGTTTAGGAAGGGACCAGAGTTAAATGTGCTTAAACTAACTGCCTATTTAACCAACAATCCTGTAAATGTTTTTTAGAAGCAGTAGCCTTACATGATGTTGATATGTACATAGTAAAGAAATTCTTAGCTACTCACATTTTAAAAATAGCTTTAAGTGAGGTACAGTTGATATACAAAACCCTGAACATACATTTTTTCTAATTTATATATATGTTTTTTATTTTTGGCCGTGTTGGGTCTTCGTGGCTGCGCACAGGCTTTCTCTCGCAAGAGTAGTTGCGGCGATCGGGGCCTACTCTTCATTGCGGTGTGTGGGCTCCTCATTGCAGTGGCTTCTCTTGTTGTGGAGCACGGGCTCTAGGCACATGGGCTTCAGTAGTTGTGTCATGTGGGTTCAGCAGTCGTGGCTTTCGGGCAGGCTTAGTAGTTGTGGCGCATGGGCTTAGTTGCTCCATGACATGTGGGATCTTCCCGGACCAGGGCTCAAACCCGTGTCCCCTGCATTGGCATGCAGATTCTTAACCACTGTGCCACCAAGGAAGCTCTGAATATATTATATATATGTAGATTGACTGCTGTGTTGGGTCTTAGTTACAGTGCGTGCAGGCTTCTCTCTAGTTGTGGCACGTGGGCTTCTCTCTAGTTGTGACGCACGGGCTCCAGAGCACATGGGCTCTGTAGTTGCAGCATGTGGGCTCTCTAGTTGTGGCGTGCAGGCTCAATAGTTGCAGCGTGCGGTCTTAGTTGTCCCGCAGCATGTGGGATCTTAGTTCCCTGACCGGGGATTGAACCCGCATTCCCTGTGCTGGAAAGTGGATTCTTAACCACTGGACCACCACGGAAGTCCCTGAACATATTTAATGTATATAATTTAATGAGTTTGGACATATGCATATATTGGACTGGCCAAAAAGTGCTTTCACTTTCTAAGTAAAAATAAAAGACACGTTTTTCATTTTTACCAAGAACTTTATTGAACAATGTATTCACCATCTTGTTCCACTACGTTTTGCCATTTTTCAGGCAATTTTATAATTCCATCTTCCCAAAACTTCATCTTTTTGAGCAAAGACTATTCCAGGTGCCTTTTACAGTCTTCCAGGGAATTGAATTTTCCATTAAGAGAATTTTGTAAACACTGAAATAAATGGAAATCCCAAGGTGCAATGTCTGGTGAATACGATGGATGAATCAGAACTTCCCAGCCGAGCTGTAACAGTTTTTGCCTGGTCATCAAAGAAACATGTGGTCTTGTGCTATCCTGATGGGAGATTATGCATATTCTGTTGACTAATTCTGGATGCTTTTTGTCAAGTGCTGCTTTCAGTTGGCTTAATTGGGAGCAGTACTTGTTGGAATTAATCGTTTCGTTTTCCGGAAGGAGCTCAAAATAGAGGACTCCACATATACAACATCCAATCCCACCACATACACAACATCACATTCTTTGGATAAAGAGCAGCCTTTGGTGTGGTCGGTGGCGTTCATTTCGCTTGCCCCACGATCTCTTCCATTCCACATTATTGTACAGTATCCACTTTTCATCGCCCATCGCGATTTGTTTTAAAAATGGAACGTTTTCGTTAGAGAATCGCAGGCAGAAATACGGTCAAGAAGGTTTTTCTCACTTTACTTATATGGAACCCAAACATCAAAGCAGTTCACACAACCAAGCTACTGCAAATGATTTTCAACGCTTGATTTGGATATTTTGAGTATGTCGGCTATCTCCCACGTGGTATAACATTGAATGTTCTCAGTTAATGTCTCGATTTGATCGCTATCAACTTCAACTGGTCTACCTGACCATGGAGCATCGTCCAGCGAGAAATCTCCAGCACGAAACTTCACAAACCACTTTTGAAACATTCATTCAGTCACAGCACCTTCTCCATATACTGCACAAATCTTTTTTGCATTTCAGTTACGTTTTTACCGTTCTTGAAATAATAAAGTATAATATGCCAAAAATGTTGTTTTCTTCCATCTTCAATATTAAAATGGCTACACAAAAATTCACCAATTTTGATAAGTCTTTTTTAAATGCACGCTGATATGACAGTTGTCACAATACAATCTAACAAAATTGTTTCGAATGAAGTTAAAGATAACTAAGTACTGCTACTAGAACCATCTTATGGAAAAAAACCAAATAAACCTTTTGGCCAGCCCAATACATCCATGATACTATCACCACAATGAAGGTAATAAACATCCGTCACCTCCAAAAGTTTCCTTGTATCCCTTTGTGGTTCTTTTTTGTTACTCAAATTTAACTGATCGTTATACTAACAGACTTTCCCCTTATCCTTCCTTAATCTAAGGCTTGTTGAAATAAGGCTTAATACACTTTTATAGTACTTTCATATGCACAAAAATTATAAGCCCCATCACAAAAAATATATGCTACATACTGACTTTCCACTATGGTATTCAGCATTCATATTTTCACGAGGTATTCTGATAGAAGAAAATTCCACTGATTATAATGACTTGCATCATTCTTATTGTAAATATTGTTCTTAATTTCATCTGTCCTGAGGAATGCATTTTTTACTTCTCAAAAACAAAACAAAACATTCAGTACCTACCACTTCCTAGGTATTACACCAGTACCAGAAGACAGAACAATGAACACAACAGTCTGGGTCCCTAAGGAGTAAAATAAGGCTAAAAAGGTAAGTTGGAGACATACTATGAAGGCCCAGAATTTCACGGTAAGAAGTTTGGTCTTTATAATATAGAAATATTACATTTAATTGGTGTGACAAAGTCTTAAAACGAATAACTCGATAACTTTTGTTTCAAATTGATGTTTTATAGAAACTCAGAAAATTATTTTCCTTATAATAAATTAGGCTGGATTCTGTAAGAGATGGAAAGATTATAGAGGTGAAGGAAATGACAACCAAAATATTATAACATAACATTATAAAAACAAAAAACCTTCACTACTACCCTTTCTTCTAGAGAGTTAATACTATATACTATATAATGAAAAGAGTATTGGACTAGAAGATAACAGATGTGTGTTCTTAGTTGAACTCTGCTAGTCTATGCAGGTCAACACCTTTGGGAACTAGCTATATTAACATCCATGTGATCAAGATTACTGTAAAAATCACTGGGTTCACTATATCACTTATTACTTTGACATATCATTGACTGTCCACAGAATGAATAAAGAATACATGTGATCTAAAAAAGATGAGAAAACATATTTAATAGATGCTATATCAATGCTAATGATTACTTTTTAACCAAATGATATCTCCTAAACACCTTACACTTTGGAGTTGAGGATGATGATCCACTTGTGTTTAACCTTTATTTCTTGGTTTTATTATGTATTCTAATATCTATCAATAACTTTACAAATACATCTGAGATTAAAGGTATTTCTAAACAGTGAAAAGGAACAAAACAAGAATTAGAAAAGAAATAAAACACAGAGAGCACAGG
Organism: Kogia breviceps; assembly: GCF_026419965.1. Taxonomy (NCBI): domain Eukaryota; kingdom Metazoa; phylum Chordata; class Mammalia; order Artiodactyla; family Physeteridae; genus Kogia; species Kogia breviceps. The sequence goes on from NC_081318.1 coordinate 87,328,264, forward strand.
AAATTAGAGAACTACAGTAAGCATGCATAGCAGTGTGTTTTGCCAAAATCTACCCTCATTTATCTTAAAAATATGCCAATTTGGATAATTCAATTAGAACTTTAAATTTTCAGTAGTCAAATAAATCAATCTTGTCCTTTGTGATTTCCTTTATCCCTTCTATTATATCCCCCTCTACAAGTCTGTCAAACATTAAACTATATTCTATGTTTCAGTGATTTGACTTTTTATATTTAATTAATTTAACTATCTGAAGCTTACTTTGGTATGTGGTGTGATATAAAGATCTAAATATATTTTTCCCCGAATGGTTAATAATATGACTTAATAAATAACCCCTATCCTTGTTTAATATGTTAAATTAATTCATAACACGATCTATATTTCCTAGTTGCTTATTCAAGTCCATCAACTAACTGGTATGTATGTATGTGTGTGTGTATACACACACACACACACACACACACACACACACATATATACATATACATATATATACACACACACATTTTGGTGGGGGGGCACTACATGCACCATGCAGGATTTTAGGTCCCTGACCGGGGATTGAACCTGTGCCCCCTGCATTGGGAATGTGTGGAGTCTTAACTACTGGACCGCCAAGGAAGTCCCAACTGGTATATTATACTACTAACAGATTATTTTATTTTTATTTATTTGTTTGTTTATTTTGGCTGCACTGGGTCTTAGTTGCGACATGCAGGATCTTTTAGTTGTGGCATGTGGGCTCATGGTTGAGGCATGCGGACTCTTAGCTGCGGCATGCATGTGGGATCTAGTTTCCCAACCAGGAATCAAACCCAGGCCCCCTGCATTGGGAGCATGGAGTCTTACCCACTGGAGCACCAGGGAAGTCCCACTAACAGATTGTTTTAAATATAGTTTTATAATTTTTAAAAGGGTTGGTTCTCACTCATCACTACTTTCATCCTAAGTTTTCTTTGGTATTTTTGTCTCTTTATTCTTACAAGTGAACTTTAACATTATATTGGAAAGTTCAGAGAAGATTCCTTTGGTATTTTGATGAGAACTGCATCAAATTAGAAAACAACTGATATTTTAAATATCACTAAAAAAAGCTAAATTAAAGTTAACTTTTCCAACCAAGAACACTTAATTTTTTTCACTAATGCAAATGAATACATTTCTACTTCAGGTTCTACTTTCTACTTATGGTTATTTCCAGGTATTTACATTTTGAAAGGGATCGCTTTTAAAATTTTTTCTTCTCCTACTTGGCTGGTCTATAGGACCACTTTCTACTTTTTTTTTTTTTTTTAATTTTTAATTTTTAATTTTTTTTTTTTTGCGGTACGCGGGCCTCTCACTGCTGTGGCCTCTCCCGCTGCGGAGCACAGGCTCCGGACGCGCAGGCTCAGCCGCCATGGCTCACAGGCCCAGCCGCTCCACAGCATGTGGGATCCTCCCTGACCGGGGCACGAACCCACGTCCCCTGCATCGGCAGGCGGACTCACAACCACTGCGCCACCAGGGAAGCCCCACTTTCTACTTTTATTCAACCACTTTGCTCCTCTTTCTTATAAATTAGTCATTTTAAGGAAATATATTTGGTTTTAATGTAATTATTTTTTAAATCAACAAAAGGAAAATAACATTTCAAAGAAGAACCAAAGGGCTTCCCTGGTGGTGCAGTGGTTAAGAATCTGCCTGCCAAGCCAGGGGACACGGGTTCGAGCCCTGGTCCAGGAAAATCCCATGTGCCGCGGAGCAACTAAAGGCCATGCAACACAACTACTGAGCCTGCACTCTAGAGCCTGCGTTCCACAACTGCTGAGCCCACATGCTGCAACTACTGAAGCCCAGGCACCTAGAGCCCGTGCTCCACAACAAGAGAAGCCACCGCAATAAGAAGCTGGTGCGCCGCAACGAAGAGTAGCCCCAGCTCGCCGCGAATGCCTGCACGCAGCAACAAAGACCCAACACTGGCAAAAATAAATAAATTTATTTTTAAAAAAAAAAAAAACAGTCAAGTAGAATAATAGCTGTTTTATGTAGATGGATTTCTTCCATCACCCAAATTTCTACTCGCCTTTTCCCCAGGGCCCTTGGTCACCTGAATCCCACCATATCCTGTGCTTGATGACAGTTCCCAAATGCCTCTATCTGAGCATACCTCAGCTCCTTGTTTTGATCTCAGAAATACCCTCACCTATCCAGGTATTCTAAGTGCCACAGATGTTTAAAAGTCCAGTTCATTCTCCCAGGCAGCCCTTAATGGAAGTAGATAGATATTCATGCATTTCTGCCAGATATAAAACTCTCTCGTTCTTGGCCTATATAATGCCACTGTTTCCTGGTTTTCCTTTATCCCTTGATTGTTCATTTCTTTTTTTTACAGCTTTCTTTTAGTTTGCTCTTCACACATTTTGGTGCTTACCTGGGTTCCCTCCTTGGTACTTTGAGATATGGTACCCAGAATCTGAAAGATCTTATTCATGCCCAAGTCTTCTACATCAGCTATATACAGAGTCCTCAGTATATCTTTACCTCCAGCCTAGATATCAAAATGTCTAAAACAGAACCACTTTCTTTCTCCAGTCCTATTCCAACTTAAGTTTGTTTGAATTGAGAGGCATTAGAAGCATCAAGTATATTGTTTTTGTCTCTGAAATATTTATAAATTAAGAAAAATTTACTAAGGCATACTTTTGTGTCTCTGTAGTAGATCTGTTGACAGTTTATAGAAATAACTAACAATGTATACTTCCAGAGTGCTGGTGTTAGTGAAAAAATATCAAGAATATTATTAGTTTAACAACATATATATTGAAAAGAGAAAATGAAATCTGCTATTCAAAATCTACAATTTGATTTCTTTAAGTATTTATAAACCAGAATCATATGACTGACTAAATCTAATACAACAAACATGAGCCTTCCTCTCTAGATCCGTCTCCAAAAACTCCAATGTACTCTAAACAACTGAATAACTTGCTTACTGTAGCCATACTGAGAAAACAAAGTATACTGTTTTTATCAATCTTACGCTCTTGGGATTTTATTTTCAGTTAACAAAGTATTCTTTGTGGAACACAATGAAATTCTGCCAGTTACCTCTACTTCATGAATAAGAAAGAAGATGGACTAAGCATGTAATACAAACTCACACACATATAAAAACTTGAGCACATATCCCGAAATAAAACCCTGACATAAGCTGAATGAACATTTTTCTGTTAATACTCATTTACTACTTTTTAGAATTATTTTTTCATTTACTGAAGAAATATAGGAGCCACACTTTTAAAAAGGTATATGAGAAAGGTTTAAAATTCGGAACACTTTACACTCATTTTTTTCCTTCAAAATTAGGAAAAGGCTACCACGATTTGTTGTTGGAGGTAGATGACCATATAAATCACAACTATTAGTGTACACTTTGAGGGCCTCTACCTTGGCTCACTCTCAAAATCCAAATTAAAAGATATCAGTGTAGCAAAAATGTTTCTTAATTTCCTTTAAGGTCATTACAGTTTCTTTAGGACTCTACAGAACTGATATGGGAGACAAAAAAATTAGAGAACTAACAGTTTATAGGTTTTAACTGGCTACCTTCCACAGTAAATACCAAAATGGAAATCAAACAGGAAAGAACTGCTGAGAAGTGTTGGTGTACAGTTAACATCCTGAGCATTTAAACACTGAGACCTAAACCCACCTATATAGGCTTTCTGATCTCCCTTAGAGAAGTATGCAAAGGCATTCCAGAGACTATAATAGCTACTACATCTTGCCTTAGTTGTAAGTTTTTACTTTTGTAAAGAAAGATCTCATTAAGGTACAGCAACTCAATGCCAAGACACAACCATAATCACCTCACCCAACTTTATGCAACTTCCATCAAACTTTTAAGGGGAAAAAATTGGTGAATCCTATTAAAGGAAGTCCTACTTTGAGGGAAGGTCAATCAGTTTGGGCAGATCTATGCTAGGGACAAGACACCGTATAAGTCATTCTAACAGTTTTATTACTTATCTTCCACTGTGTCTCCTTTTAAAAATAATTCAGTAACTCCACATTGTAATGGGAAAACCAACATTTAGTGAAGACCAAGTATGTGCCAGGTTCTATATGTAGCATTTCCACATACTTTATTTCATTTAATTCTTAGGACAATAGTTAAACAAACAAAAAAAACCCCAAGATCAAATAAATTAAGTGGCTTACTCACAACTTCAGAGCTAGTAAGTGGATGAAAAGGATTTGAAACTAAATCATTCTGACTCTATCTATATTTTTTCCATACTACCATCTAACTGACCTAGCTACCCTGAAAGAAAAGAGAGGGAAAAAGGGGGATAGGAATATATATTGATTTTAACTATTATAAATGAGAGCTTGGTATGAAAGTAAGAAAATCTAGGAAGAAATAAACTCAGCTTTGCCAGTGATGTTATTAAAACATCTTCACATAACCTCTTCAGCATGCATACAATTTTTGACAATCATATTACCTGTTCAGTCATTAGAAAACTGAAATAAATCTTAGGAATAGCTAAAATTTTAGTTGTACCATGTACCAAAAGATGAGCTGTAGTCAATTCATGGTTATGCTGACTGCTGGTACAGTATACTACTGAAATTTTATCTAAATTGAAAAGAATTTTTTATAGTACACTGTTAAAAAAGTCAGTTGCCATATATATGCTACATCCTAAACAAAAGAATAAGAAAAGTTATAAAATAAAACTTAGAAATATTCAGAATTTTTTTGTTTTAGTAACAATGAGTAAAAGATAAGTATCCTTTCAAAGAAAATGTGACGTACAATACCTGCGGGTCCTTGGTGGTTTTGGAGGGGGAGAATCTTGTTTGTCAGGATCTATGGAGCTGACCATATTTTCAGTGTTAATTTCATTCTACCAAGAAAAAAAAATGCTTCATTAAAGTTAGGGGAAAAATAATTTTCCTTCCTCATGTTTCAAATAAATTGTTATTGGGCTTGTGAATTTTTAAAACAATGCTAATTTTGCCAAATAATAAAACAGGTGTTATGTCCTCTATACTTAAGCCCGAAAGACCAAATTCAATGAGAAAAATTAATATCAAAAAAAAGTCCATATCCAGTTACCAAGAAAATCAACCGTGTAGAGGAGCATTTCAACATATTTCAAATGCTACTGTAAAGAAACCGATTTCCCAAGAAAATAAAGATCCAAGAAGATCTTTTTTTCAGGCATTACTACCACTAGATTCGTAATGTGCACATAGGGGGGAAAAGAAACAAGGTAAGTCTTATATCCTTCACCTTTCCCAGACTTTTTTGGGACTCCTGTTGCTACCTACTACTTTAAAAGGGATGATCCTGGGCTTCCCTGGTGGCGCAGTGGTTGAGAGTCCGCCTGCCGATGCAGAGGTCACAGGTTCGTGCCCCGGTCCCGGAGGATCCCACATGCCGCCGAGCGGCTGGGCCCGTGAGCCATGGCCGCTGAGCCTGCGCATCCGGAGCCTGTGCTCCGCAACATGAGAGGCCCGCGTACCGCAAAAAAAAAGGGATGATCCTGAGTCAATACAGTTCTTATACAACCTATAAGAACCTCCGGTTGTATTTAGGATTGTGAATAGAGGAGATGTGAAATTATTATATAAAACATTGTCTTGAATTAGTTTCAGCCTCAGAAAGTACCTCATTTTTATATAGCTAGGCTATGTTAATTCTGGGCCAGAAGACAAGAATGGTTTTCACCCTTGCCTACATCTCAGATAATTTTAGGAAAAAAAGACATCTTTGCATATACTATAATCAATTAAGGAATTCTGAAACTGTAGTTGACTTTTTTTTTTAAAGTCAAAAGACACTTCTACCATGTCCATCATGGCATCTTCTTTGTCTATATAACTGTTCTTGCCAGTGTCCTTTTTTTTTTTTTTTTTTTTTTTTTTTTGGTATGCGGGCCTCTCACTGCTGTGGCCTCTCCCGTTGCGGAGCACAGGCTCCGGACGCGCAGGCCTAGCGGCCATGGCTCACGGGCCCAGTCGCTCCGCGGCATGTGGGATCTTCCCGGACCAGGGCACGAACCCGTGTCCCCTGCATCGGCAGGCGGATTCTCAACCACTGTGCCACCAGGGAAGCCCGCCAGTGTCCTTTTTAACTAAGTACTCCCAACAATAGGAAACAGAGACCTCAAGTTTACAGCAATTTTTAATGAACCCTGTTTCCTAATATTAGATGCATTAGAAGTGTCTTACACATCTTACTATGCATCTTGTTCTGACCAAAACAAGAGTTACATTATGAGACTGAAAGCTTGCATCCTTAATTACAGCTACCTATCAAATCGGAGGCATCTGTTGCAGAGATATCTACTATAGAGAGGATAACCACATAATTTATTGTCCAAATCAGGGCTTTTATACCTAGACAACAGGTATAAACTGGTTTTGCCTCAAGTAAATCAGGACTTTGTTACCACACTTTTAGATCCTCAGATATTACCAGAATTTAAAGACTCCTCTCATCATAAAGATTCCTCTCACATATAAGTGATTCATTTGCTTATTATTTCTATTAAACAATCATATTCCCATAGTAACATTCATTAATATTTTTGTACCAAAATCTATAAATATTCTTATTAAGTGGGTTAAATAAAGATTAGTGAACCATATGAAACTGCTTCGACTGAACTGTTGTTTCTTACCTACAAAAACACATCAATTTTTTACAATTTCAACATAAACAGCCTCATGTCATGTCAAGTCAGGTTTTGCTGCCAAATACCAAACACACACACACAGACACACAAACCAACTGTAGGTTTTCAGTGTATTTTAGATTTTGGAACCACAGTGAAGGCATTGTGGATCTATATGTGAAAGGCAATGAACAGTAAGGACTGGAAAGGATACAAAAATGTAAAGGACATAGTCCTTAACTTCAAGAACTCTACAGTCATCAAACAAAAAAGTGAAAGGGTAACAATAAAACCATAAAGTGGTAAATTCAGTACAATGAAGCTATGAAATCAGAGAAAGGAGCTGTTATAGGTGAGAATATTAAGAATATACTTCGGGGCTTCCCTGGTGGCGCAGTGGTTGAGAATCTGCCTGACAATGCAGAGGACACGGGTTCGATCCCTGGTATGGGAAGGTCCCATATGCCGCGGAGCAGCTAGGCCCGTGAGCTACAATTACTGAGCCTGTGCGTTTGGAGCGTGTGCTCCGCAACAAGAGAGGTCACGATAGTGAGAGGCCCCCGCTCGCTGCAACTAGCGAAAGCCCTCGCAGAGAAATGAAGACCCAACACAGCCATAAATTAAATAAATAAATACATAAATAAACCTCGCACAGAAACGAAGACCCAACACAGCCATACATTAAATAAATAAATAAATAAATAAATAGAATATACTTGGGAAAATATTAAGAAGTTGAAAATATTAAGGTAGCATGTCAAATGGCATTAAGGGGTGGATAAGACACTGACAAAAGAGAACAAAGGATGGAAGAATGGAACAGGAAGAGAAAGTAAGGGTATATGTAGGCAAATGACTACATGTGACAAAGGAAAGAAGGTGTCATGAAGGATTCGTCATTCTGGGTGAATGAAAGCTATTAACAGAAAGGGACAAAACAGGAACTTCTCTGGGGGAGGTAAGCTTTTTGAGCATGTTGAATTTCATATGATTAAAGGAATCCATGTGGCAATGCAGAACTGCAACTAAGAGAGCCACTGCCCCACACAGCATGAACAAAACCTCCTAGTCAGTGGACTTGAGAATAAAACAGTGTTCTTCTTGGATTCCTAGTTTTTACCTACAATAATGTTTGCTGTACTTTTATATCTTCTGATCCTCTTATATGTACAGCTTTTGTCCCCACACTTGTCCTAATGTATACAGCTCTTTTTGGCTGCTTTTATTGCCACTTAAAACAATCACCAACTTTTGAAGTTGAAAGGAATTTTAGAAATTAAAGAATCTACTGGAGATTAGGTTCTAGTGTATTCTTTTGTTTCAAGCAGAGCTTGCTAAAGCTATTTTTTTTTTTAACTTTTGACCACCTTTAACCATTTCGCTAAAGTGTATTAATATTTTTTGTGTATTAATATTTCCACATAACAGCTTTATCAAGGGCCACAAAAAAATCAGAACCTAATTATCAAATATATAAGGATATATTATCAGCTGCAGAACAAAATAAATATTAAAACAAGGTGCTTTAAAAAAACTTTACATAGGAAAAAAATTCAGAATTCAGTAATATCACATCTAAAATGTACAACACAAGCATAACAGAAGGACCGTAACACAAACTATTGTTGCTGTTAATCACCCTAGAACTGAAAATCCTGGTGTCAACTGGTGGTAGTATCTTTTATATACAAGATTAAAAGGCATGTGCGCATACCTTAGAGATGCTTGCTTACTGAGGTGTTTCTAAATCCCAAGTCAAATGCTACTGGATTCCAAAATAAATTTTCTCTTTATGTCTTCTACTCTGAGAAGTGATTTTAGTTGTAAATACCTCTAACAAATAACATTTATCATAGAGTCATATTGCTGATTAGCATTTCAAACTAAAATCTCTACAAAAATAATTTGGGGACATAGAGCTTTAAGAGCTTTTTTAAAAATTCCTTAACTTTACTTCTAAATTAAGTTGTCAGAGAAATAATAAATGGAGATTTATGATTGTTTTTCAGAGCATAGGTTCAGAAAGATAAGTAACATATTTCAAATCATTTTACTCAACCACACAGCTCTAAGATAATTTTCCCCAATTTTTTAGATACTACATTTTCTCTAACTGGGATTTATGGTTTCCAACCATATATAAACATGTTATAAAAACAGTCATTTATATTTTACAGTACCTAGAAAATAATATTTCTTAAGAGGAAAACATTAAAAATATTATCTAGAATGATATGCTATCTTTTCTCCTATCCACTTGTCCTTCCACCTTTTTATCCATTCATCCATTGAGATATATAGTACCAGACATTATGGTATACAACCTTTGGCAAAATATTTATTCTCATAAAATATAGTTTCTCAGAATGGATTCTATAGAAAATTGGTTTTCCCTTTTGCAAAATAGGAAAACATCTTGTACAAATGGCAAATTCAGCAGTCATCATGTCAGCTTTAACAAAACACAAGGACATAATCTAATATTTTAAGTTCAGTTAGCAAACGAACATGTAGTGTGTGTCTCCTATATAACCAGGCAATGAGATAAGAAAGTAGGATTGAAGTAACCACTATCTGATATTGGATTCTATTTCATCTAATCTCATATAATGTATGATTTTTCTTGTATTCCTTAGGGATTTGTAAACCTTTGACCTATTAGACAGAAACAATCTATAACAAAATTGTAATTGTAGTGTGGAGTTCAGGCTAGTAAAAAGGAAGTTTAATTTTATGAATAAAACCTAAAAAAAAGAAAAATCAGGTAATGAGAAAAACGAAGATGAGAGAGTAATGCAGTATTTTTCACATATTTTTTTGGAAATAAATATAGTTAAAAACTTTAAAAATACAACATTGAACATTGCCTTAAAATTTCTTTCTAGCAAACGCAACAAAAGCAAATTTAAGCAAGTGGTATTATATCACACTAAAAAGCTTCTGCATAGCAAAGGAAACCTCAAGAAAATGAAAAGGCAACATACCAAATGGGAAAAAATATTTGCATATCATATATCTGATAAGGGGTCAATATCCAAAAAATATAAGGAACTCACATAATTCAGTAGCCAAAAAAAAAAAAAAACCCACAAGTCGATTAAAAAGTGAGAAGATCATGTGAATAGACATTTTTCCAAAAAAGACATGCAGATGGCCAACAGGTACGTGAAAAGGTGCACAACATTACTAGCCTCCAGGGAAATGCAAATCAAAACCACAAAGAGACCTCATACCGATCAAAATGGCTATTATCAGAAAGACAAGAAAAAAGTGTTGAAGAGGATGTAAAGAAAAGGGAACCTTTGCATATTGTTGGTGGAAATGCAAATTGGTGCAGCCACTATACAAAACAGCATGGAGGTTCCTCAAAAAATTAAAATACAACTACCATATGATCCAGCAATTCCATTTATGCATATTTATCTGAAGAAAACAAAAACACTAACTTGAAAAGATACATGTACCCCCATGTTCACTACAGCATCATTTACAACCTAACTGCACTGATGAACAGATAAAGAAAATGTGGTATTAAAAAAAAAAAAAAAGAAAATGTAGTGTACACACACACACACACACACAGAGGAATATTTTCAGCCATAAAAAAGAATAAAACCTTGCCATTTGCAACAACATGAATGGAACTTGAGGGCATTACATCAAGTGAACTAAGCCAGAGAAAAGACATATGCTGTATGAACTCATATGTGGAATCAAACAACAAAAAACAGAACTCGTAGATACAGAGAACCGATTGGTGCTTGCCAGAGGTGGTGGTGGTGGTGGGGCCCAAAGTGGGTGAAACATGGTCAAAAGTTGCAAACTTCCAGTTATAAAATAAGTAAGTCACAGGCTGTAATGTACAGTTTGGTGACTATAGTTAATAATACTGTATTTTATATTTGAAGATTCCTAAGAGAGCTTAAAAGTTCTCCCCACAAGGAAAAAAAAATTCTGTTAACTATGTATGATGATGGATGTTAATTAGACTTATTGTAGTGATAACTGCACAATATATGCAAATATTGAATCACTATGTTTTACACCTGAAAGTAACATGTTACATGTCAATTATATCTCAATAAAAATTAAATTTTTTTCTAGCTGATTCACTTTGCTTTACAGCAGAAACACAACACTGTAAAGCACCTATACTCCAATAGAAACTAATTTTAAAAAAGAAAAAAAATTTTCTATACATTAAAAAATTTTTTCACTTCTAGAAATAAGTAAATGGTATAACTAAAGTATAAAAACCTTAACTTTGAAATTAATATTGCATTTATGGAAAAAAACAAATATTTTTCAATTAAAGTTTAAAGAAAAAGTAGCCTATTTAGCTTTCTGAAATATTAAAGGAGTCTCAATTTAGATAAAATTATACATAGTAATATATAAGCATTCTATTCTATATTATAAAATATTTGGCTTCATTGAGCACAGGTTATAACAGGCTTTAGTTAATCTAAAGGGAAAACAGAGGTGATAATATATGAGGCACAGTTGTAAAATGATTTCTATGTTAACATAGGAAATAAGAATGAGGTCACATATATGAATCTTAAAAATCTGAAACTATCACCTGTCTAATAAAGGAAATACACTGTCCCAAAAACCCATGGATTAATAATAGATTTTAACACACTGAGGTAAGCATTTGGTTAACAAATCTCTCATTTGTAACACCAAGAAATTTCAAATAGTCTGGGAAATTACCAAAACCATACAAAGAGGAAAAAGGAAAACAGCGGTTATAAATTTTGCCACTAATTTCCTCATTTTACTTCAGTTATTGGGGCTAAATTGGTTTATCATGTGATAGTCATCTTAGATTCAATAATAAAGATGTAAAGAAATTCATCCAAAAAAACAGCCCGATACCTTCAAGGATAAGATGATATATAGAGGAAATAAGAGAAATACTTTAAAAAGAGGCAGAAATGAGAACACTGTGAGAAAAGAGTATTTTTGTCAGGTCAAAAGTTTGATTATCCAATAAATTCTAATGCTAAAATGACAGTGAACTAAAACAAGCCCCAGAGGGACCTAATTATGGTCCTATATTTCTACATAATTAAAAAGCATGTACAAAATAAGGACAAAGCTTTATATCATGACCAAGAACAAAATAAAATTCATGTAGAATCAACTTAGAATTACTTTGGTTGGATGGAAGGGTAGAGAGAAAAATGCAGTTAATTTGTTAAAAGTAATCTATACTTGAAACAATATTGAATTATATAACTTTTGACTGAGATCTACACTCATAACTATATTTTACTTAGAATATCATTTAACTTGTATTGGAGTCATTATATATCCATCACAATAGAGATTCAAAGAGGAAGAAGGAAAGGAGTTAAAAAAATCAAAGCTAAATAAAAATAGTAACTGTAACGGATACTCTCAGATAAAACACAAGATGGCAATTAAAAAGCTAAATATCACATCTTGGTAAAAAGTAAAAGTTTTCTAAAATTAATAGGTGAAGAATACCTACCACTCCATCAGCAATTTTCTGGGCTCCATGAATTTCATATAGTTGTAGCTGTTTTTCAAACAGTTGGGCGATAGCTCTATGAACAAGCTCATACTGCTCCTATTAGGGAGATGAAATGGTAAACAAGGGAAAAGACATTTAAAAAAATAAGAAGGCATTTATAAAAATATAGTTTATAAGGTGAAAGAAAAAACTATACCTTAGTTTGTACTGCAGAATGCCTCTGTGTTCTCATTTCTTGTATTAAGTTGAAAACATTAAATTCCTCTGGTATTTTCTAAAACAAAGAATTTAAAACGTGAACTGTGGACAACTGTTCAGAAAAAAACAGTAAAATAGTCTTCAACTCAGCTTTTCACACAGACCTTATATACGTGCTGGGTAACTGAAAATTTACTGAGTACTATCTATCATGCATCAGAGACTGCTTAGTCAAGAACTAATCTTGACACTCAGCACTCAAGCTAGTGAGCTAGATACGTGAACAAATAAATGTCCAGCCAACGTATGGTTGCAGTACAGTGGAAATAAACATGCTGTGACTAACTCTGGTGTGTGAGTGAAAAGTGAAATATACATAAGCATGGCAGATTAAATGTATAATCTATTTGAGGAATTGAGAAGCTTGATGTAGATAAAACTGACTAAAAGACTGAAAGAAGGAGAGCAATTCAAAGGAGGAGAAAAGATAAGGCTACTTGGCATCAGACTGTAAACATAACAGAGTCTGAACTCATTTTATAGACCAGTGTTTCCTGGGCTGGCTACATAATGACCAGCTAAGAGAGCTACATCTCTGGAGACTGTGAAACATCCTAGACAATTCGTTTGTACATCTGGAATTATAACTACTGCAACAGGCAACCAGGACATGAGCAGATCTGATATTCGGGTAACTTTTGTAGCAGGGAAGATGAGAGAGTGAAAAGGGGAGAAACTGGTGGAGGCTTACTGAAGCAGTCCAAAAAAGCAGACAGGCAGATTTAAGGCACATTTCTGAGGCAGAATTACTAGAACTTGGTGGTCAACAAGAATATTTTGGAGTGATAAAGAAGACAGAAGAGTTAAACATGATTTCCAGGTTCACTGCTTGGGAGTCTTTATATACACCAGAAGATTTTTATATCAGTCCCTAAACCAAGGCTTAAGATTATATTTATGTTATGTCAAACTTAATCAAATGAGGACTGTGTTCAAAATACACAGCTTTTGAAATAAGATGTTTGTTTGCTACTATTCAACCAAATGCCTCTTCCCACCCCAATTTTAATCTTTGACTTTTATGTTAAAATGTGTTAAAATCTAGCATTTTTGTTCACTGAAAAATTTTCATACACGTGTTAGGAGATGTTTTGTTTAGGGGGAATACAAAAATAAAATTTAACAGAGGGCTTTTTGAAAAACTGTTTAAAATTTAAATATTCCAGGGCTTCCCTGGTGGCACAGTGGTTGGGAGTCCCCGATGCATGGGACACGGGTTCGAGCCCTGGTCCGGGAAGATCCCACATGCCGCACAGCAACTAAGCCCGTGCGCCACAACTGCTGAGCCTGCACTCTAGAGCCCGCGAGCCACAACTAGTGAAGCCCGCGCACCTAGAGCCCGTGCTCCGCAACAAGAAAAGCCACTGCAATGAGAAGCCCACGCACTGCAACGCAGAGTAGCCCCTGCTCACTGCAACTAGAGAAAGCCCGCGCGCATGCAGCAATGAAGACCCAACGCAGCCATAAGTAAATAAATAAAATAAATAAATTTTAAAAACAATTAAATATTCCCTAAGCAAAAGTGAAAAATGGAACGAAGGCAGGGAAAAAAAGAATAGAAGGAAGAAAGAAGGAAAAAGAAACTAAATATTTTATTATTCCTATTTTATATGACATAGATTGACAAATTCATAGAAACTATAAAGCTACGAAGAATAATAAAATCTTCTCCCTAATGCATAGAAAATAAACATACTACAGAACCAGCAAATAAACCAAATCTACATACAATGAGGAGACTTGTGCTTTTCAAATCTGTAATGAGGGCTATGTCTTTATATTCTCCATAGTATCAAACCCAATTTCTTGGAAACAGTACTGGTAGCAACAATAATACCAGGGATAGTAAGAGAAACGAACATTAAATTTAGCACTTGCTGCATGTCACATATGGTACTGAGGAACTTTACAAACTTTCTTAAGAACTTATTTAATTCTTTGAGTTATTAACGTTATGATTCCCATTTTCAGATAAAGAAATTGTGGCACAATGAGATTAACTAAATCGACCAAGATCCCACAGCTAGTAAATGAGACAGCCAGAATTTCAATCTGGGAAGTCTGGCTGCAGTTAGCATTCTTAACCACCATACTATATAATGTTTCCAGTTAGGCGTAAATATTTACTGAATTGATTATACTTATACATAGAATAAATATAAAAGGCAACAAGAGTGCTATATTTGGAAAAGTCAATGCAGAGTTTACATGCCTAATGTAGGTATTAATTCATCCAGAACGAATGGATGACAATATGTTTATCTTGCTGCCCAGTGTATTACCTCAAGGTAATATGCATCATTTATACCTTTCACTGCCTTTATCTCTTACATAGCAAAGCTACTTCTAAAAAAGTAACATGTATAACAAAACATATGCTATAATTTACTGCAATTGATTATCAAATTTGAAAATCATAACAGATCAATTAGATATAATGATACATAAAAATTATTCTTACCCCAGCTTTTAGTAAATTCCACGTATAATCTATGGCACAAATGGCACCTGTTCTTCCACAGCCTGCACTGTAGATATAAAATTTGAAAAAAACAATTTGATTTTTGTGATAAAAGAACCGTTAAATACATGTGGGTGGACATGTTAATATTCAGAAGCAAAAAATCATTTAAGAAATCTGACAAAATTCTACTTATTTAGTAAACAAACTACAACTTAAAGCGTGTGCATGGCAAACATCCTTAACATTAAGATTTATATCTTGTTTTCATTTAATTTAATGAACTTCCAAAAGTAACTCACAGAATACCCAGAAGCCTTCACTTTGAAAGTCTGTCTACCTCAGAAAACCTTGTCTAGCTAACAAAATACCTTGCAGATATAAATTTATACTATGTTCTAGATGGCTCTGGTGCTTTAGAGTAGAGGAGAAAACTACATCATTTCAATTGCAAAAGGCACAGGAAAGACGAAGAATGGTACAAGCCCGAGAAACTGGTTTGAACACCAGCAGTGATTTCACCAAAGAAACAAAAGCCACTAATGCTCTCTAATCTCCTGAAGAACTAATAGAACCCGGAGAATGTAAAGTAAATACCACAGGTTAGTTATTTTAAAATATGACAAATACTTTAAAGCAACTGATTTCCAGCTAGAGGGAGGCATATGCACCTAAGGATTGAGAATCACATGAGTAATTAAAGATGTTACTGATATCACTGGAATAATTTTAGGCAGAAAAAAAAGTTGCGTAGCACTTTAATGTGTATTTTGAAACTTTTAGAAGTATCAGTAGTTTGTTAAACATGTAATCTAAGAATTCCTGATAAAGTACATTATAAGCAACTTAGTATGTTTTTAAAAAGCTCTTAACAATAAACAATAATATTAATTTTAAACCACTGATATATTTGTCAATTCCACACATCAGAACGTTTCTAACATTTTGGAGTTAACAGTTACTAGGGCTAAATGATATATATTTAAAACTTGATGGTTCAAAGTGTGATATTACAGAGACACAGAAAACCAGATCAATGCAACACAATACAAAATTCAGAAACAGATTTGAGTATATTTAAGTATTTATTACATAATGGTGGATTCTCCAATTAAAGCGGAAAGACTAGACCATTCAATAAATAGTACAGGGAAAGTTAGTTAAAGCAAAAATTAGATTCTTACCCTTTATCTTAATCACAAAAATATTCCAGATGCATTAAAAATATAATGTTTAAAAAAACCTACAAGTGTATTTTTATGCACTACTGTGTTAGGGAAGGACTTTCTAAGCATATGTCAATGGACACAAATCGTTAATGAAGATATTCACAATTATGTATGGTAAAACATAGGCAGAATAAAAACCATGAAAAACCAGAGCACTTACAACATGACTACACATTAACATCTTCAACATATATATATAAAGAATTCATAACATAATTACTGAGATGAAAATCACTGACAAAGTAAACAGACAAGCAATTCACAAAAGAATATAAATGACCAAGAAAAAAAAAGCTTGCCTGTCACACTGACATTGAAACAAAAAGATAAAAGTATTGGGAAGAATATGGGGAAATGGGAATTCCCACAAACCAACCAGCGGTGGTATGCTTAATTATAATGAGCATCAAATTTATGGATAACAAATTTTAAAATATATACTAAACGTATGAAAAAGTTCATGTCCTTTAACTTAGAAATCCCACTGTTAGATATCTGTTCTAATGAATTACAGATGTGTTCAACGATTTCACCATAAGATTGGCCACTGGATATTTAAATTGTTGTTTAAAATAGCTGAAAATGAATGGGGTAATAAATGAAATGCCAAGAAATGGAGGATAAATATAAAACACAGTGCAGTCATAATGTATTCCAGAAGAAAATTTATATGACTTAGAAAGATGTACATAATATATGAAATGGGAAAACATTCTTTAAAAAAAATACTATACACACATTGAAAGCACATACACTAAAATTTTAACAATGGTCATCTCTAGTGGGATTGTGAGTGACTCCTTCCTTTTATGTTTGTGCTATCTAAGTTCCTACAGTTACCATACTATTTTGGTTCAAAAATATTAAATGATCAATTTATTTTTTTAAAGGAAAATCTTCCTATAAAATTGGATTTATGAACTATGTACACTGACCGGACAATATTAATAGAACAGGAAATAATTTCAACTAACTTGTAAGGAAGTTAAGCCAAAGCAATTTCTTTACCTTTTAATTCTACAATTAAATAGATCTTTTTCTTTTTAACCAGTTAACTACTTAATTGAAAAGTCAACTAACCACAGAATTAACTACAGAAAAATAATTTTAATTAACCAGATTGTTAACTTATTCCCACATCTCCATCAGCAAGCCACCTTTCTGGCCCATAAATAAAAAGAAGCCCTTTCACTTCACTAATATAGGCATCACAATCCAACCAACTGGCTAAGAAAACTATCTTTGGTGTTCCATCTCCACTAATATCTTTTAACTATTTAATTAACCAGTAAATCTCTGAGTCTGAAAAATTTCATTTATTGATGCTTTTTATAACAAATGTGAATGAGATATAAGCCACTTAAAAAGATAAATTGTAGTTTTTTAAGTACTATGGTTTTAAGTTTTTTAGAAGCATCGAATGTAAAATAAAAATTAAGACAAGAAAAGCTGCCTTAGGATTCAAATAGCTTTTACTGTTTGGAAACCCATATAATGACCTATCTAATGAAATTCCAAAATTTAGGTTTCAAAATACCATACATTACCCATATTATAATGCCACCTATATTTCAAAGTATTTACTTTAAATATTTAGAAAATTCTTTTGTACCTGCAGTGAATACAAATAGGCACATCTTCATGTTCTTGGTATTTCCTCATTAAGCTTATCATGTCCAGAATAGAATCAAATGATGAGGGAACATCATGGTCTGGCCAGTTCACATAATGAAACTGATATAGCCTACGAGATTCCTTCAAGAATAACAGAAATTCAGCCATTATGAAAATACACTTGCAAATTTTAAAGCATACAGAAAAGCTGCAAATCTCACTTTATTGCCATTTCTTTTTTTTTTTTTTCCTTTTTTTTTTTTTTCCCGGTACGCGGGCCTCTCGCTGCTGTGGCCTCTCCCATTGCGGAGCACAGGCTCTGGACGCGCAGGCTCAGCGGCCATGGCTCACAGGTCCAGCCGCTCCACGGCATGTGGGATCTTCCCGGACCGGGGCACAAACCCGCGTCCCCTGCATCGGCAGGCGGACTGTCAACCACTGCGCCACCAGGGAAGCCCATATTGCCATTTCTAAGATATGTAATTCATATTTAGCACTTGCTTAAAAAAAATGATAGCCTACATTTATCACATATAAAGTATTGATCTAAGGGCTTCACATGTAACAATTTACTTAATCCCCATGTAACACCATGGGGAAGGTATTGTTAATACTATCCTCATTTTATAGGTAAGGAAATTGAGACAGAAAGAATAACATGCACAATGTTTCACAGCAAGTTACAGATATGGGATCTGAAAGCAGGCAGTCTTACTTCCAAAACCTACACTTTAACCATTATACTATGTATACTACTTAATTAATCTACAGTATTAAATAGATGAGCAATACACCATAAGCACTGTTTTAGAATCTATTGTAATCAGAAGACTAATAGACTATTTAAACCAAAAAGAAAATTAGAAATGAACTTGTCCACACCCAAACCTACTCAAATTATGGTGTGGGCTGCCACCCATCTCCCTACCCTTTCAAGTGATCTGTGAGTTTCACACTATTTTTATAATAATACTAAGGTGTTATTTGCCATTTTCATTCTCATTCTCTCATGAGTGTACAGCAGAGTCTTCTCAAGGCTATACGATTTAGGATGATGTCATCACTTGGAAAGGTAATGGAATGTCTGCTTGTATATTCATGCTTTTAAAAAAACTTCTCAGTTTTAATTTCAAATATAGTAAATATTAAAAGATATAACCCACAGAAACAAGAGCTCTTTAGAATCTTCAACAATTTTTAAGAATGTAAGAGTCCTGACATCAGAATATTTTGAGAATGGGTATTCTGGTGTTTAATAGAAAGAGCACCGGCTTGGAATTCAGGTAAAACTGTATTCAAATTCTACTTCTGCCATTAACTGAATAACTTCAGGTAAGCTACCTAACTTCTCAAGATTCTTTATATTCATCTATGGGCAATAGAGATAACAGTACCTACCACTATGAAGCTAGGAGGATTGAAATGCCTGATACAATACTGAAATTCAGTAAGGTACCTATCATTATTATTATAGATTTAAAAATAGCAACCAAATGATAATAATGGACTCAACTAAAGGGAAATGATTAGTCAGGTCAGGGGTTGCTAAGAGTACTGGAACCATGTCTACTTATAAACAGGAAGGAGTTGTTCAGTATGCTTACAATGCAGTGTTTGGGGAAGAATGATGAGCTTCATGGCCAAGCTTAATTACTTACAGTGATTTAAAATTTAAGATAATAAAAACAGAGAAATTGAGGAAGAATTGATAGGCATTCTCTAATGTCTATCAGATTTTTCTTTGATTCCTTCCTGGAAAAATTATCATTTTATATAGCTCTGAAACTGAAGTCATGGGCCTCTAGTGAAAACAAGTTATATCTAAATGAAGACTTAGTGTTAATAGTGGCTTGTCTCTTTCTAAAAAATTGTAAACAAGTAAAAGTGGGTAATAATTATATAAATAATGCTATAATCTGTTTACTGCAATAGAGGAAAAATATTTGCAGCACAGAAACCCACTATTCCAAATACAGTAAATTTAATTTAGGGAAAGTTGTTCTAAGTAAGTAATTATATTACTTTAATTGATAAAACATAAGGCTCAAGATAATAAAATATTACATCTGATTTTCTTCTTCATTATTTTAGATAACTAAAAATATCAACAAACCTCCTTAACTATGTAAGGTAAGATAGTATACTATTTATATATATATATCCTCTCTTTAAAAACTATCCTTAGAAACTGTCTCTAAATGGAAAATACTTACATTCTGAAATTCAAGTAAGAGTGTCCTAACGAAGTAGTCTGTTCTTGCTTGTTCAGCTTCCTAAGTAAAAGGAAACACTTGTGAGTCAGTAGAACATTAAAACAAAAACATACACACCAAAACAAACAATAACCTCATATTTAAAGTCCACAATATGAAATTAATCTTTAAAATTCCAGGTATGCCTGATAATTATAAAAACAATTCTAGAAGTCATCAATTTGTTTATCTAGGTTTTATTTATTTATTTATTTATAAACAGAAGTGTCTGTTAACCAATTACTTAGCTAGAAGTCTATCATCCAACAAAATATTTGCAAAGTGACAACCACCCCCAGAATCATGTAACAGAAATAACACCTACAAACAGAATGTCACTCCTTAGTACCTACAAACATATTCAACCAGTTTATCTTTCCATTAAGTTTGGTTTTCTCTACCTAACATTCAACTCTGAATTAACTGGATTACAAATGTGGAAGGAAAAGGCACTCACAAAATCCCAAATTATTATTTTGGTTAATGACAACATAATCACTTTAAAAGTCTCTTAACTATCATTTGTCAATATATTAGAAAGCTAACTATTATTTTTGCTTTTTTAATTAAAACTACAGACAGGGTAGGACAGTGATTGTCAAGAACAACAGGGTATGCTGCTTTATTAATTTTTAAAAATTCAGTATTATTCCTGCTTTAATTTTTTAAACCATAGTAATTTATTTTGAACTTTTCAAATAACATTGCAGAGGGACTTCCCTGGTGGTCTGATGGGTAAGACTCCACGCTTCCAATGCAGGGGGCCCGGGTTCGATCCCTGGTCAGGGAACTAGATCCTGCATGCATGCTGCAACTAAGAAGTCTGCATGCCACAACTAAGAAGCCTGCATGATGCAGTGAAGATCCCACGTGCCTCAACTATGACCTGGCACAGCCAGAATAAATTTTTTTTTTTTAAAAGAACGTTAAGAGGAAAGTATGTTTTTATTTTCATCATAACAGAGTATGAATGAAAATATTGGTCCAAGACTTAACCTTTTCTCACCTATAAAAGGTGAGATAATTACTTTTGGCTTTGTGGGCCGTAAAGTCTCTGTCTACTTTATGTTGCTGTTGTGATAGGCAAATATATAAATTAATGGGTGTGGTTGTACTCCAATAAAACTTCACTCACAAAACAAGCAATGAGCTAGACTGACCCATGGACAGTGTGCTGCTATCTGATCTAAGTGGTTACACACAGCAACATGCTACTGAGCTCCAGCCTGCCCATTCCCCACTGTTCACCAACACTTTACCCTCCTTCTCATCCCCAAACCAAGAGAGCTCCTGATACTGTCCTGTCTCAGTCTCAAACACTCTGATTGCCAAGTATAGTCAAGTCACGTACTATGGTTATTTTCACTACCTTGCTTTCTACTTATAAATTTGATTTTTTGTTTGCAACAGTGATAACAAATCCTGAGTTGTCTGAAACAACCACATGACATACAAATTACTTTCCATTTTGAAATTTTGAAAGAAAAATTTTGCTTCTTCAGCATGGATTAATCCCATCATTGACAAATCAAACCAGCTGTTACGAATCAAATCAAACCTCTTATCAAGAGGACTTTTTAAAATTATCTTTTAGTGCAACTGAAAAACCAACCCAAAAAGTCAATTCATCTTTTTCCAAATTATAAACTATTTCTTACTTTTCACTATTCATTATTATAAGTTGTTTACTATTTCTGATCCCCGAATGTTAAAAAATTTTAAGTTGTTTTGTTGTTGACTATTAATCACTATATGTGGTCACTTGAACTGTGACATTCATTACAATTATCTTATTACATCTAAATTTACAAATATTCAACACAACCATGCTGCACAGAACTAGGTTTCCTGGACTACCCAGGAACTTAATATTGTAGAATACTTTCTGAACTGGTGAGGGGGTAGTGTTCCCTCACAGGAGCACAATATGGTTATGTATTGGTTTTTATTCATTCCAAACAATATGAAATGCAGCAGGATTTTTAAATTTTTTAAATTTAATCCACAAACAGTTAATTCTAACCAGGACTTTAGAGTATTGACTACACTTTAAATCCAGGTCATTTAACTATGAGCTACAGTTAACATTACAAAAATCACACTGTATTTATAAAGGAGACTGTGTAAAACAGTCTGAGTCCTTTTCTACATAAACCTAGATAGCACTAAATTTCTGGTAGCATCAGAGGAATCGTAAGTCCTAAGTACAAATAGGTCATAAAATTAAGGACTTCTTGAATTCACCAATGACGAGTAAAATCATAGAATTATATTTCATTTAACCACGGAAAACAAAGTCAAAAACAAGCAACTATGAGATGGGTAATGTAATGGTTAACTTTATGTGTCAGCCTGGCTGGGCCATGGTGTGCTCAGATACTTGGTCATACGTTATTCTTGGTGTTCCTGTGAGGGAGTTTTGGGGTGAGATTAACATTTAAATCCGTGGACTTTGAGTAGTGCAGACTGCTCTCTCTAAGGTGGCTGGCCCTCATCCAATCAGTTAAGGCTTGAATAGAAAAAAAGGACCAGCCTCCTCCAAGTAAGAGAATTCTCCAGGAGACTGCTTTCGTCTGTAACACTAGCTCTTCTTGGTTCTACAGCAGGCTGTCTTTGGACTGGAGCTGAACATCAGTTTGCCTGGGTCTCAGCCTGCCCACCTTCGGATTAGAACTGCTGTATCAGCTCTCGGTCTCCAGGCTGCTGCTCTTCAGCGTGAAACTGAAGCATCAGCTCCTCGTGGGTCTCCAGCTTGCCCACCCTCCCCTGCAGATTTCGTACTTGCCAGCCTCCAGACTCATGTAAGCCAATTCCTTATGATAAACCTCTTTCCCTCTATATATAAACATCCTACTGCTTCTGTTTCTCTGGAAAACCGTGACTAATATAGGGAAATTATTTAATTTTCATGTATGTTTAATCATCGTATTTTGAGTTGAGTACATAGATAATATATTTCTTTCAAGTGATTAAAAAAAAACACCTTCATGTGTAACCCAAAGCAAATTGCTGGTTCTATTCTAAAGCTTATTTTACTTCTTTTTTGTTGTTCCTTCACTGTTTTTGTTTTTTAATTCATTTTCTCAGATTTGTATTGTTAGTTTTAGAACTTAAATTTAATTCACTTCCACAGCTCATCAAATAGGTATATATTTTAAGTTTCATGTCAAGTTTTCTGCCATAAAAGATCAATCTCTACTTTCAGGATGGAAGTTCTCAAACCCATCTTTGTACATAATTATAGCAGTTCTGGGGAGAATAACATAGTTATGAAAGATTAACATAATAAACTATACTTCAGTCATCAAGGATCCTTCTCGTTTGTTGAATTTGAAACTAATACTTTATACCACTTTTCAAATAGATATTTTCAAAGCAGTTATTCATTTATTCTTAGATATATAACACTTATGATCAACTTATATACAAAGACTAACACAGAATTAACATAATAAGGTACAAGGAAATTATACATTTACGAAGTCATTCTCAAAGCTTCTCAATTTAAAAGCAGTATAAAAACAAACATTAATGTTTGTTTATTAAGTGTAGATTTACATGAAAACATTGAAGGCTTGGCTTATATAAAACCAGGTTCATACCATATTATAATTTAATTATCAGTCCAAAATACTCATTACCTGATTAAATAATGTATATAAAAATAGGTACTTACACAAGAGATTTTAAATGGTGCAAATGTTATAGGGTCTTCTCCATACAAAGGCCAATAGCGCTCACATTTTTTCTGTTTTCCAAAAAAAAGTTAGTAAATAACTGATCATTTGTTTTACTTGAACTTTAACAAATATTTTGTGTTCAGGTTGTTCTTCCTTCCCAGAAAACAGAAAAACTGCCATCAACAGGCAAGGAGCTAGGAGCTCTCAGACTTACCCAACTAACCATAAAGGTGGGCTACCATGACCTCTCCAATATTAGTCATAAGAACCTTATTAACATAAGTGTATAAACTGTTCATTGCTACCGGCTTGGTATACAGAGTAGACTCCAAAGATCCTCCTCTAGAGAAGAAAAATTGCTTAAAAAAATAAGTGCCTGGCACAAGGAGGTCCTTTCAGTATAAAAAGTTGCCAGGCAAGTTTTAATGCTTGTAAAATGACAATCTCTATAATAACTGGCTGGCTGAATTCTTGTTAAGTGTAAAATCTGTGGCATCATGGAAAGAGCACTCCACTTGGTATCAGAAGAATTTTGCAAGTAGCGATTTTACTGTTTGGTTGACCTTTAGTTCCTTTACATGTAAAAATGGGAATGATAATCCTTATCTTATATGATTGTTTCAAGTACTAAATAAGGGTTTATTTCAAATCTTCCACTGGTGGAACGCTATACAAGAATAATGTATTATTTAAACTATCCACTTACGAGATTCTAGAAAGTGTAATCGAACAGTTTCTCCTTTTACTTTCCCATTTTAAACAGGTATAGAAATAGTAGAATATTCAATTTTCATTGGTTTCTAACATCAAGCCCCATCATTTTAGAAACTTAGGTAAGTGAATGAAAGCCTAAATTTACAGAAGATCCAGTGATTCTGATGGAAGAAATGATGCAGTTTTACCAAGACACAATAAAATGAAACCCTTTAAGTGACAATTTAGCTTAAAATAAACCTTTGGCATGGGAAATACATCAGTTCTTACTAAATTCTCATAGTTCCATATATAGTAAGTGGAATTGTTACCTATAGGCTAGAATTAACTGTAAGCTGACAATACTGCTCTCAGGGCAACAAAGTAGAACTGCCTAGTATGTCAGTTTAGCTTAGAGTAAATACTATTAATATTTTAGAAGCCTTAAAGCCACAAACTTCATTTCCCAGTAGAAGTTTATAGAAAATGATAAAATTAAATTACTTTGAAGGTTTTTTTTTCTTGTTTTGCCTAGTAAAGTTTTAACATCTTGAAACAGAAAACAAGTTTATAGAAGATTAACTTAGTAAGAATGAAAGCTTGTGACTAACATGCCCCTCATTCAGATGAGCAATAACTGAGTAATGATTACACTGATATTTATATTTCAGGTATGAACTAATTACAATTGATACCAAAAATAATGTGTTAAACATCATATATACATAATCTATAATTTATCATTCGTTTCAGAGATGAGGAAGCTGAAGCCCAGAGGGGACAGTTCAATGTACCATGCTCCAAATGCTAGCAAAGTGTAGGTCTGTTTGATTTTATTACCTGTGCTCTTTCCATTAGGTCACATTCTAAGTCAAAGTCAAGGTTATCAAATAAATTCATAGCCCTAACTGACAAAACAACAAAACTGACTACTAACAAAACACTATGCATCAAAAAAACATTACCTTCAAAAATTTCTGCATGCAATACACTTAATTTTTCAAGTATTATTATACAATGTGAGCTTATTAATAGAATGAAGGGAAACAAAGCCTAAATCTTAAAAGTAACTGTAAAAAAATTAGGAAGGTGAAATTTAAATTTCCTAACACCACTGATTAATAGTAATGGTAATGAAGTACATACTGACAATACTTAAACAGATAACTTAATTACTTAACAGTTTGTACTGTAATTACAATTACTTAATTACTTTCTCAGTTTGTTTATTTTCTAATCTTAGACTATTCATTTTCTGTCCAATATTGCTAATACTTCCACTATCTGTAAATGATATGGTTGGGCAGAATGACAAAAATTACTAGTAAAAATAAAGTTTTCCAATGATTTATACATCATAACATCTCACATAACTGAAAGATGTATTATCTTGTTTTATGCAACATATCCTTTACTGAAAATTTTCATAAGAAGTTTTACAACTTAAAAATGACTTTTTACTTTAACTAATGAACTACCTTTGTATAAGGAGACTTCAAATCATCACATAATTTCTTTGATTTGTTTCTCACATTTATAGAAGCCCACACTTAAAAATGAAGACTTAAGAATTGATGCTGCAGGAGACCACAACGGTTTTGAAACTAATTTCACGTGGACAGAGATTTTACCAATGTTAAAAATTTCAGATTAAGGAATTTTCTTCTCTTTGGAGATAACATTACAAAAATATAGTGGTATTGGCAGACAGAAATTAGAATATTCAAGCTATAAATTGATGAAAATTAATCAGAATTATTGAATTCATTTTTATTGCTCGATTTTATTCAATCCATAAAAAGTGTTCTACTTACACCACCATTAAATATTTGAAGACTATTAAGTAATAGTATAAAACCTATTAAATGTATTTATAAAATATAAAAGTTTATGTGCTTGGGGATTATTTGGCTCCTTTTGATGAAATAAAAGCAACTGCAGAACACAAAAAAAGAAAAGAAGTAACTGTTTTAAAAACTAGGGCTAAGAGTATAATAAAAGACCAGGAATATATATATATATATCCCTAGAAATGAAGTACTAAAAAGAATACTCCACAATTATTTTAAGTGTTAATAGTTATACATACCCTTCCCATCTCAAATTCACGACAGGCCATTACAATGATCTAAAAAGAAGTGGGGGAAGGATGAGATAAAGAATATATCAGTTAAACACAATTTTATTTTTTCAATAAAATATACATTTCAAGAATTATTTTTTATTCTGAGCAAAAGTATGCCTGGCCTGTCAAAAAAGAAAAAGTAGGTTTAATATTAAAGTATGAGTTAAACAAATGATCAAAATCATTCCTTCGAAGTAAAGAGCTAACTAAATAAATATCAACAAATTAAATTGGCTTCAAATAACATGATGTATTTGATTTGAATTAAATTTTTTGAAGTTTATAGACTTATTTCTGTCTTTTGAAATAATATTAAAATAACGCATTCAGGATATTTACCCAATAAAATAGCAATACTTTATATACATTTAATAAAATTATCAAGGTTGAAGGTATTTAACTGTCTTTGATCATAAAGGTTATTACATTTGCTTACCCATCCCAACATTTTATAATGTAATATTTCAAACATACAGCAAAGTTGAAATAATCTTACAGTAAACTCTGTATAGGCACCATCTATTCTCTACCATTAACATTTTACAATAATTGTTTTTATCACATAGCTCTCCCTCCACTCATCTATCAGTCTATCTTATTTGGTAGTTGTCTTATTAGTACTGACATAGGACAAGATTCAAAGTATTATCACACCCTATTCTTGAAATATTTCAACAAGTTTATCAAAATTTAATGAGAAATCTTAGCCATCAGTTGCTGTCTTTTTAATCAACATTAGCTATAATTAACATATCATTATGGCTCAAAAGTCATGTCATTACATGTAATACTTACTACAACATTGTACTCCCATATCATCCTCCAAAAATCTATTACTGTATTTGCTAAAGGTCCTTGGGTTGCCACATATGCTTTTGGCCCATAAACACCCTAAAAGGGTTAAAAGCAAATTTCATATTTATTATGATTAATAAAAATATTTCCCTACCTAAATTTTAAGTTTTCAAATTTTATTATTAGTAATACTGCCGTTTTCGCCTAAACCATTTACAAATAATTTTTCTTTAATAGAACATAAAAGCATGGCAAAATATATTTCACTTCAGCTTCTGATGAAATGTTACTACTTTTGTGTAATTATTAGACATGGTGCACAGAATTCATAATTAAACCTCCTTGTGCTAATTTTAAAATTATTAGTTACCTAGGAATTAAAAACAAAAGCCTTAGTACCTAGTCAACAAAGCTAACTAGCAGAAAAATAAAAGCATGCATCAATTCTAAAAGATAATACTGGAACTAGCTAACACTTCTTTCTTACCTAGATTCCTCCATAACTGCCTTTAGTTACTTATTCAACTTAAAGTTTTTTAAACACCTACTATGTATACTCTAATAGTAAACCCAAGAATATATCAAACAAAACAGTGGACTAAAATACTAAACCAGCACATAATTGAATCACACAGTGAGTCAGTGTTATTAAGTGCAATTAAAAACTAGAACTTTGGGGCTTCCCTGGTGGCACAGTGGTTGAGAATCCGCCTGCCGATGCAGGGGACACGGGTTCGTGCCCCGGTCCGGGAAGATCCCACATTGCCGCGGAGCGGCTGGGCCCGTGAGCCATGGCCGCTGAGCCTGCGCGTCCGGAGCCTGTGCTCCACAACGGGAGAGGCCACAACAGTGAGAGGCCCGCGTACCACCAAAAAAAAAAAACCAAAAACTAGAACTTTTAACAGATGTCCTTATAAAAGAACATAAACATCAATAATATCTGAAAGAACGAACTACCTACGTGTTAATTTTTGTTTAACCTATTAGTTTTGGGTTTTGCCATAACTGTAGTAAAACTGACTTTTTAGTAAAAACAGTTTTTATTTGAAACCATGACTGTTCAATGTTGACAGATATTAATTTTACCATATAACTCTTACCACCTTAACATTTTCCTCAACAAAATATTATATTAAGATATGTAAAAGGGCTTCCCTGGTGGCGCAGTGGTTAAGAATCTGCCTGCCAGTGCAGGGGACACGGTTTCCAGCCCTGGTCCAGGAAGATCCCACATGCCGTGGAGCAACTAAGCCAGCGTGCCGAAACTACTGAGCCTGCGCTCTAAAGCCTGTGAGCCACAACTACTGAAACTGCATGCCACAACGACTGAAGCCCGAGTGCTCCACAACAAGAGAAGCCACCGTAATGAGAAGCCCATGCATCACAATGAAGAGTAGCCCCCGCTCGCCGCAACTAGAGAAAGCCCGCACAGCAACAAAGACCCAACACAGCCAAAAATAAATAAATTAAATAAATTAATTTTTTTTAATTAAAAGAAAAAGAACCTTAAAAAATGTATAAATACCATATATAAAATAATTGAAATTATACTGCTATATAACTAGAAAGATTCAAAAGCACAGAATAACAGAACAAAATAGTCTTTTATTTACTCAAGTAGCAGTTTGAATCTCTCTCTCTGCTGATAAATATGTAAAAAAACTTGACTGCTTTTGATCAGAGTATTCAAAAAAGGTTATCTATAAAGACTATATTTAATCTTGCATTTCAATTGTCACCTGAAACATAGTGACAATTGCCAAAAGTTTTTAATCTAAGTTTATGTTCTGTAATTTTAAATCAGTATTACCCAGTAATTCCAGCCCTGGTAATTTATTCTAAGAAATTATGCAAAAGAATAACAATATTCAGGGCTTCACTGGTAGTACAGTGGTTAAGAATCCACCTGCCTAATGCAGAATCCGGACACAGGTTCGAGCCCTGGTCCAGGAAGATCCCACATGCCATGGAGCAACTAAGCCCATGTACCACAACTACTGAGCCTGCGCTCTAGAGCCCGCATGCCACAACTACTGAGCCTGCGTGCCTAGAGCCCGTGCTCCACAACAAGAGAAGCCAACGCAATGAAAAGCCCACGCACCACAACACAGAGTAGCCCTCACTCGCTGCAACTAGAGAAAACTCGTGGGCAACAATGAAGACCCAACACAGCCAAAAATAAATAAATAAAATTTAAAACTTTTTAAAAACTTAAAAAAAAAAGAATAACAATGTTCACTGCAATATTACCATCAAGAAAAACTGGAAACAACCTATACGGTTCAACGACAGAAATGACCATGTACATTTGTGTACCTAAACTCAAGGGGACAAACAAGAAGATTTAGCAATCAGTAAGGTGTTTTTAAGTGTTCAACGTAGAAGAAGAAACAAAAATAGAAAAACTTTTTCTCCACTGTCATAAAACCAAGCAAAATCTTTATGAATAAGGAAGCTAGAAGAAAAGCCCATAAAATATGTCATGGCTGTGCTTTTATTTTTACTTCTTTTACTATTTGGTATCATGTTAGGCAATTTTAAAATTTTTAATAAAATTAGTATGTAGGAAGACATTAAATATGACAGAGTTAATACTTAAAGTTAATACATACCTTAATAAAATTTGCATTGATATAGTCTGAATCTTGAGAAGGAGTCTTTAAAGTCAACTTAACTCGGCTGTGATCAACTACAAGAAAAAAAAAAAAAGGATTTCATAAATTATGTCCCATTGGCAAACAGGGTTTTTTTCTAACAAACCATAAACAAGATTAAATAAATAACTAAAATTATTGACTTTGAAAAACAATGAATGGGACTTCCCTGGTGGCACAGTGGTTAAGAATCCGCCTGCCAATGCAGGGGACACAGGTTCAAGCCCTGGTCCGGGAAGATCCCTCATGCCACAGAGCAACGAAGCCCATGCACCACAACTACTGAGCCTACGCTCTAGAGTCCACAAACCACAACTACCGAGCCCGTGTACCACAACTACTGAAGCTCATACGCCTAGAGCCTGTGCTCCGCAACAAGAGAAGCCTCTGCAGTGAGAAGCCGGCGCACCACAATGAAGAGGAGCCCTGGCTCGCCACAACTAGAGAAAGCCCGTGCGCAGCAACAAAGACCGAATGCAGCCAAAAATAAATTAATTTTTAAAAAAACAATGAATGAAAATTGACTCTAGGTACCAGCAGGCTAATTTCTAACATCATATTGACAGGAAGTCTAATTGTAAAGCTGTGTTTTAAAGTTGGAATCAGAATAAATCTCAGGAGCTCTTTTAAAATACAAATTCCTAGGCATCGTCCTAGATTTACTATACAAGAGTCTGAGGTTTAAGTTTCTACAGTTTTTAACAAGCATACTAGGTGATGAACACTAACCATTTATACACAAATACATTTGCCAAAGTTCTTGTAAGGAAATCTAACTTTCATATTTCACAAGAAATTAGAAAAATTAAGTAAACTGTGACAAATGAAATTAAGATGATGTATGTAAAGTGCTCAATACTGCACTTCACCAATGATACTTATTATTAGGTAATGTCCACTTAGGGTAAAATAAAATCTTTACAAGAAAGTCTCAAA
This sequence comes from Kogia breviceps, assembly GCF_026419965.1. NCBI lineage: Eukaryota > Metazoa > Chordata > Mammalia > Artiodactyla > Physeteridae > Kogia > Kogia breviceps. The sequence continues at coordinate 87,359,138 of NC_081318.1, forward strand.
ATATAAATTTTATTAATTTTATAAAATTATGTAGTTTTATTTTTAAAATAAAGGTAATATCAATATGATTTTTAAAAGTTAGATCTTAAAGAAAGATACAAGATGAGACTTCCTTGGTGGTACAGTGGTTAAGAATCCATGCTCCCAATGCAGGGGGCCCAGGTTTGATCCCTGGTCAGGGAACTAGATCCCACATGCCACAACTAAGAGCCCGCATGCCGCAACTAAAGATCCCGTGTGCCGCAACTAAGACCTGGCACAGCCAAATAAATAAATAAATAATATTTAAAAAAAAAAAAAAAAAAGATACAAGATGAAAAGTGAACTGCCCCTATCCTTGAATTCCAGGGCTCTCTCTTTTCCAAAAAAGACACTATAAAAGTTCTTTTTTCATTCCAAAATTTTTATGCATATACCTATATACTTTGAAAAAGCAGACAAATACAATCATACTAAACATGTTGTTCTGAACCTTGTTACTTTTCAGTTAGCAATATATCCTAGAACTCTTCCCAGAGCAAAAACAGATCATCTTACTTGTTTTTAATGTTACACGGAATCCATTATATGGACGTTTCATTATTTATTTAACTAGCTACATTACTGATGGGCCATTTTCTCTTACTAGACACACTACTACAATGAACACTGCAGTACTTGTATCTGTTACCGACAGTACCAGAGGGTAAGTTCCTAACAGAGGAATTGCTACCTGCCTTCTAAAAGGTATATACCAGCTTATGCAAGTGTTATTAGTAAGAGTAACTAACTGGGTGTTATCATATATTTTAATAGTTGACAATCTAAAAAATAAGACATCAGACTTGTATTTCTTAAATTATGCAAATGGTGCATATTTTCATATAGTTGTTTGTATTTCTTTTACCAAAGCTGCTTGTTTATACCCTTTGAACATTATCCTCATATGTCTATGTTTTCCTACTGATTTATATGAAATCTATGTAAAGAGAGAAAAATCAGCCCTTGGTCATAGGTAGTGCAGATAGATTTTTTTAAACTTTTCATTTAGAATTAATTTTGGATTTACAGAAAAATCGCAAAAATAGTATAGAGAATTCTCATGCATCCCTCACTCATCTTCCCTTAATGTTAACATCTTACTTACATAACCATGGCACAGTTATCAAGATGAGAAAACTAACATTGTTACAATACTATTAATTAAACAAGACTGTATACAAATTTTACCAGTTTAAAAAAAGTATCTTTTTTTCTTTCCAGATCCCACAATACACTTTGTTATTATTTCTCCTAAGTCTCTTCCAATCTATAATTTGACTTATATTTTCTTATGATTGGAATGAGGTTATGCATTTTGTCCAGAAGAGCAGAGAACAATCATGTATCCTCAGTGAGAAGACACACCAAGGGGTTCATGACGTCAATATGTCGTGTTACTTTTGAGGTTAACCTTGGTCTTGGTTAATTTGGTGTCAGCTGATGTCTTCACTGTGAAGTTACTATCTTTCCCTTTGTAGTAAATAAATATTTGGGGACATACTTTGAGCCTGTGAAACCCTAAGGTAGTAGGTTTATCTAAGATTCATGGTCTCCAGATTAGAAAGGGCCATAACATGTAACATGCCATCATTTTGGTCCTTTCTAATCCAGGGACAATGACTATTAAAGGCAATTAAAATACAAAAAGACATACAGAAATGGTAACAGATACAAATAAACTTCTTAGCAAACTTTTTTAAAGGAAAACTAATGAATAACTAATTTATTTGCCAATGATGCGAATTTTATACATTAGTACAAAGGCCCAGTTCTGCTGATTTCATTTATTTATTTTTGGTGAAATTTTCTTTGGAAGTTTGTAGGAAGAGATATATAAGAAAGACATAGTAGCTTTCAATTAAAATTATGTATCTCCTTACCATGTTTCCAGGAAAGAGAATATTTACATGTTTATCAATGCTTTCTTATTTCACTCCATCCTACATGTCTTTTTAAAAAGCCATTTGGGATAAGAAATATACATATAAAAAATCCTATGCTTTGGGTAAATGACAAGAGAATAATTCAGTAGTTAGGACAATGACAGTTAAGTAACTATATGAAGCTTCCTCTCAACCATGTTTGCCAGTAATGAGGTGTTCCACCTAATTACCCTTATTCATGTGGCATGTTAGCCTGTATTCAAAGTATATCAAAGCCAGAGACTTTGTACAGTAGTTGGTTTACCACTGGATCCTTAGTAAATGTTTTGGGGATTGTGAATCCAAATGAGAACAGTGGCTCCCAAATTGACAGTCAAGACTTGTGCCAAGCTGCTTGCTACTTGCAAGCTGGGAGTTTTTTTTTTTAATTTTCTGTGATGGAAAATTTTATGCAAATTCAAAAATATGATAGTATAATGAATCCCCATCTATCCATTACCCAACTTCAATAATTATCAGTATTTTGCCAATCTTATTTCACCTATGGCTAATCATACAGCAGCTGGGGACTGGGAAAAGCAAATTAAAATGCAAGATTTCCGAGTTGCATACTCTGCAGTAAGTTTGATTCAGTCAGTTCAAGATGGGGCACAGAAATGGCTTTTTTTTTTTTTAATGAAATAATGCCCTTTGCATGCAGCAACATGGATGGACATAGAGATTCTCATACGAAGTGAAGTAAGGCAGAAAGAGAAAGACAAATACCATATGATATCACTTATATGTGGAATCTAAAATACGACAGGGCTTCCCTGGTGGCACAGTGGTTGAGAGTCTGCCTGCCGATGCAGGGCACACGGGTTCGTGCCCCGGTCCGGGAAGATCCCACATGCCGCGGAGCGGCTGGGCCCGTGAGCCATGGCCGCTGAGCCTGCGCGTCCGGAGCCTGTGCTCCGCAACGGGAGAGGCCACAGCGGTGAGAGGCCCGCGTACTGCAAAAAAAACCACAAACAAAAAAAAAAATACGACACAAATGAACATATCTATGAAACAGAAACAGACTCACCGACATAGGTAACAGACTTGTGGTTGCCAAGGGGGAGGGTGGTCGGGGGAGAGAAGAATTGGAAGTTTGGGATTAGCAGATGCAAACTATTATATATAGGATGGATAAACAAGGTCCTACTGTATAGAACAGGAAACTGTATTCAATATCCTGTGATAAGCCATAATGGAAAGGGATATGAAAAAGAATATATAAATATAACTGAATGACTTTGCTGTACAGCAAAAATTAACAACATTGTAAATCAACTATGCTTCAATAAAAATTTTTTTAGAAGAAATGGCTTTTTTTAAAACTCTAAAGTACAGGCAAATTTTGTAGTCACTACTTCATACTGTATAATCATAGTATATATATATTTTTATAATTTTTTAAAATTTTATTTATTATTTATTTATTAGGCTGCACTGGGTCTTTGTTGCGGCATGGTCTTAATTGTGGTATGTGGGATCTTAGTTCCCCGACCTATTTATTTATTTATTTATTTATTTAGGCTGCGCTGCATCTTTGTTGCCGTGGGCTTGGCTGTGGTATGTGGGATCTTAGTTCCCCAACCAGGGCTCCCAGCGTTTGAACCTGGGCCCCCGGCATTGGGAGCACGGAGTCTTAACCACTGGACTGTGAGGAAAGTCCCAATCATAGTACATTATTGAGAATTTAAAAATCAATATTATGCTGTGTATAACACATAATGCATATTTTAATATTCACTGGTGCTGCTATTAAGCATAAACATGAATAGAAATAATTTAAAGAATATTAAAGAAATGAAAACAATCATTCCTCTCCATTGTTTTGCAGACTGACTCTACAATCTCCCAAGAGCCCAATTCCAAATAGATAAAACCAATATTCGCTACACAAGAGGCTCTTTAAAGTAGCACATTTTTTTTTCTTGAGCAAACATCAACACCTATTGCAACAACAAAAATATATATTGTCACCTCCAAGGAAACACACACCTATTGATAAATCCTAGGTCTGAGAAATAAAAGGATCTCCATAACTAATATTGGGATAGGCAGAACACCCTGATCCGTCACTTCTAAAGGCTAGCCAACTCAGTTTTAGCCCTTTTCAACAGACAAAAGCACAGGTCATCCTTGACACAAGAGTATCTAGAAATTTCTTAATTATAGGACTAGCCTCAGTGTTGTACCATAAAATAAACCAAATCTCCAAGATGGCTTGAGAAAAAACTAAGTGATCTCTGAATAGTGATGAAATTACTTTTAATGGATCAAAAGCAAGGATGTCTGCTCTTGCCATTTCAAGTTAACATTATACTAGAGGTTCTAGCCAGAGCAATAAGGCAAAAAAGACACTCAGATTGGAAAGGAAGTAGTAAAACGGTCATTAGTTGCAAATGACAAGATTCTGATAGGTAAAAAAATCCTAGTTTTCACAAAAAAATACTAAGCTAAATACTAAAATAAATGAGTCCAGGGACGTCAGTGAATTAAAAAAAAAATCAACATGCAAATATAAATTGTATTTCTACACACTAGTAATAAAGAACTTGAAAATACAATTAAAATAATTCTATTCACAATAGCATAAAGACTTTTTAAAAATAAATACAAGACTTGGACACTGAAAACCATAAAACATTGCTGAGAGAAATAAAGAAGATCTAAATAAATGGAGAGAGACATTCTATATATATATTTCACACCTTCGTTATCCATTCATCTGTTGTTGGACACTTAGATTGGAAGAGTCAATATGGTTTAAGATGGCAGTTCTCCCTAAATTGATCCACAGATTCATCACAACTCTTATCAAAATTCCAGTATGATTTTTTGCAGAAATTGACAAGCTTATCTCACAATTTATATGGAAATGCAAAGGACTCAGAAGAACCAAACCAATTTTTTAAAAGTAACAACACAGAGAACTTAACACTTCTTGCTTTTAAAACTTACTATATAAAGCTATAATGATCAAGACAGTGTGATATTGGCTGAAGAATAAGTCAATGAAATAGAATTAGGTGTCCAGAAATAAACCCTTACATTTACAGTAAGATGATTTCCAACAAAGGAAAGAAGGCAATTCAATGGAGAAAGGATAATGTTCAATAAATAGTACTGGAACACTGGCACATGCTCAAAGATTATTTTAGACCCTTACCTCATGCCATATTAAAAATTAACTCAAAATGAATTATAGACTTAAATGTAGGAGCTAAAAGTATAATACTTCTAGGAATGAAATGAGAAAACATAGGAGAAAATCTTTGTGAGTTTGGATTAGGCAAAGAGTTCTTGGATTGAATATCAAAAACATGATCCATAAAACTGATAAACTGAACTTCATGAAAATTAAAAGCTTGCACACTTTAAAAAACACCATTAAGAAAAGACAAGCTATAAACTGGGAAAAAAATTTTCAAATCATAATATCTGAAAAAATACTTGTATCTAGGGTATGTAAAAAACTTTTATAACTCAACTTTATAAAACTTTATAACTTTTATAAAAGTTATGAACTTTTATAACTTTTATAAAAAATCAATTTTAAAAAACTACAAATGATTTGAAGAGACTGTTCACCAAAGACGGTATACAGTAGCTAACAGAACATGAAAATATGCTCAACATCATTAGTCATTAGTGAAATGCAAAGTGGAACCAAAAGGAGATACCTCTATTATTCTAGTGGATGTGTAGAGATACCTCTACACATCCACTAGAAAAATTATAATCAAAAAGACTGTCAATAACAAGTGTTAGCAAGGATGTAGAGAAACTAGAACCCTCATACACTGCTGGTGTAAATTGGTACACAGCTACTTTGAAAAACAATTTAGCAGCCCCTTAAAATGTTAAACATAAGCTTCTGGGACTTCCCTGGAGGCGCAGTGGTTAAGACCCCGTGTTCCTAATGCAGGGGGCCAGGGTTTGATCCCTGGTCAGGGAACTAGATCCCGCATGCATGCCACAACTAAGAGTTCACATGTCACAACTAAGGAGCCAGTGAGATGCAACTAAGGAGCCCGCGAGCCACAACTAAGAAGCCTGCGAGCCATAACTAAGACCAAATAGACCCAGGACAACCAAATAAAATTAATTTATTTGAAAAAATAATTTTAAAAAATAAACATACGCTTCCACAGACCCAGAAATTCCATTCCTAAGTATCTACCCAAGAAAAATAAAACCATATGTCCATACAAAGATTTACCTAGAAATGTTCATAGCAGCATTATTTATAATGTTCCTCAACTACTGAATGGATATACAAAATGTGACAGCCATACAATGGAATACTAGTGAACAACAAAAAGGAATGAACTACGTACTAATATATTATATGACATGGATGAATCTCAAAAATATGCTAAGTGAAAAAAGCCAGACACAAAAGACTATATATTGTATGATTACATTTATATGAGATTTCCAGGAAAGGAAAATCTAGAGGTGGAAAGCAGATTAGTGGCTGCCTGGGGCTGAAGATTACAAACTAGCATAAGTGACCTTTTTGGTGTGATGGAAATATTCTAAAACTGTATTGTGTTGATGATTATACAACTCTATAAACTTTTTTTAAAGACTGCTTTCCATTTATAGTTATTACACAATATTGGCCATATTCCCCATGTTGTATAATACATCCCTGAGCATATCATACACCAACAGTTTATCCTTCCCACCCCCACCCCCATATTGCCACTCCCACTCTCCGTAGCCACTAGTTTGTTCACTATATCTGTGAGCCTGCTTCTTTTCTGTTAGATTCACTAGTTTGTTGTATTTTTTTTAATTCCACATATAAGTGATATCATACAGTATTTGTCTTTGTCTGACTTATTTCACTTGGCATAACGCCCTCCAAGTCCATCCATGTCGCTCCAAATGGCAAAATTTCCTTCGTTTTCATAGTTCAGTAGTATTCCACTATACCTACATCTATATTTAAAATACCTCTTTATCCATTCATCTGTTGATGGACACTTAGGTTGCTTCCATATCTTGGCAATTGTAAATAATGCTGCTATGAATATTGGGGTGCTTGTATCTCTTCAAATTAGTGTTTCTGTTTTTGTGGATATATACCCAGAAGTGAAATTGCTGGGTCATATGGTAGTTCTATTTTGGGCCGGGGTGGGGGGTGGTTGCGGTACGCGGGCCTCTCACTGTTGTGGCCTCTCCCATTGCGGAGCACAGGCTCCGGACGCACAGGCTCAGCGGCCATGGCTCATGGGCCCAGCCGCTCCGCGGCATGTGGGTTCCACACGAACCCGTGTCCCCTGTATCGGCAGGCAGACTCTCAACAACTGCGCCACTAGGGAAGCCCTATTTTTTTGTTTTTTTGGGAAAGCTCCATACTGTTTTCCACAGTGGCTGCACCAAATTACATTCCCATCAACAGTGTACAAGAGTTCCCTTTTCTTAAAATGGGTAAATTTTATGGTATGTAAATTATACCTCAACAAAGCTGTTTTTAAAAATATACCAAAAAAAAGGGGGCTTCCCTGGTGGCGCAGGGGTTGAGAGGCCGACTGCCGATGCAGGCGACACGAGTTCGTTCCCCGGTCCGGGAAGATCCCACATGCCGCGGAGTGGCTGGGCCCGTGAGCCATGGCCGCTGAGCCTGCGCGTCCGGAGCCTGTGCTCCGCAACGGGAGAGGCCACAACAGTGAGAGGCCCGCGTACCACAAGAAAAAATAAAATAAAATAAATAAAAAATAAATTTAAAAATAAAAATAAATAAATAAATAAAAATATATCGTACCTGCAAGCACTGGACATGCTAAATACTCAAAGGAAATTGACAATTTACATTATTCTTATGATAGTAAGAAAACTATCTCTAAATATTATTACTTTCAATATAGTTTTCCAAAATAAAATGACTAGAAATTTATTGGAAACTGACTTATCAAACCTTAAATAACTTAAAGGGAAAAAGGCACTGCTACTCTGCCTATAGCACTGTAATTAAGAGCTCAGGCTCTAGGGCAAGGTTTCTCAGCCTCAGCACTATTGATATTTTGGCCTTGGATAATTCTTTGTTGTGGGGAGGCTGAAGCCTCTGTATTGTAGGATGCAGTAGCATCCCTGTTCTCTACCCACTAGATGCCAGTAGCAGCCTGCTTGTGACACAGCCTAGTTGTGACAACCGAACCACCTCCGGACACTGTTAAATGTCCCTTCAGGAGCAAAATCACTGTAGTTGAAAACCAATGCTCGGGGTACAACCTGACTGGGTTTAACTTTTCACCACCCTATTAGCTGTGTGACAAGGTATTTAACCTCTCTCTGTCTCAGTTTTTCATCTGCAAAATGGCATGTAATAGTAACTACCTCGTAGTTTTCTTGTGATGATTATGGTAAATAGTCCATTTACTATGGAAATTAGCAAGCAATACAAACCAAGGCTTTTATTTTTCAGAGGGGCAGTTGAACAACATACCATTGACCTTCCCCCTCTATCTCTATTTAAAATCACAAAACTTCCCCCTTCTATTCTCAATTTTCTCTCTGTACCTCCTACTATATTATTCTCAACAGCACTAATTACTATGAGAGAACATACTATGTTATTTGAATTAATTGTCCATCACCTTGACTAGAATATAAGCTCCACGGGGGCAGGGAATTTTGTCAGTTCGTTTCCTGCTGTATCTGCAGCACATAGTATATGCTCAAAGTTTTTTATGAAATTAATGAATGAAACACAACATATGAAAACAGTAATCTGAAACTGTATGAGATTCATTTCTCCAGATGATAGAAAAAGAAGGTAGAGAAACTGTCTCTTTAAGAGTATGTGCATTAATTCCAGAGCACAGTAAGAGTACCTCAAGATTATATTGCTTAATTTTTAAAATACTGTCCAGAAACATATACTACTCACTATTCTGAAGTGGACTGGTAAGAAAAGTAGAGTATATTTTCCAAAAGCTTAATGAGTGGTTACTATATACTAGGGATAATTGTAAGCATTTTACACGTACAAAATAACCTTTAGAAGTATTATTATTTTAATCTCCATTGCGAAGATGAAGAAACAAAGGCACGGAGAGGATGAGTCCAAAGTCATAGATAGCAAATGACAGAACCAGGATTTGAACTTCCAGAGTCAGAACTCTTCACCATTATGCTATGCTGCCGCTCTAATAATTTTGCAACTACCAGCCACTCACAGATCCCACAGCTGAGAGTACAGCTGAACAACAACAGAAAGATGAAGGATTAAATTTATGCAAAGAAGACAGTAAGAAAGAGAGGGAAGGAGACAAGAGAGAGGGGAAGCAATATGAAAAAGGGATATTAAGGAAAAAGAAAATTTCAAAAATAGGGACTGGTCAATGACATCAAAATAGTTAACAGAAAGGAATAAGCACTAAAAAAAGACTACCAAATATGGCAATTAAAGTCATTGGGAAATTTATCAAGGACATTTTAGAAGAACAAGCTTTAGGAATGAATGACATTTTGTCAACTGTACCTCAGTAAAGCTAGGGAAAAAAGGATGAATGGAGAGTTGAGGGAATGGTGTCATGGAATGTATATATTTCAAGATACTTGAAGGAAAAGAGAAAGACTACTGGTAGCTTTAACATAGCAGGTATGATATAAATTTTTACTTTATAAAATGGGGACCCTTATGTATGCATGCTTTTAGAGGTAAAGGTATTTTGCTAGAAAACTATGCTATTTAAGAATATAATTATATTATCGTTATTAGAATATTATGCTATCAGTCTTAGGCATGCCCTCAGAGATACCCTCAGAGATCATATTTAGACTACTGAGAACAGCAGACACACAGGCATGAATCATCTTATGGTTCATTTTTAATGCATAATTAATCAATTAAGGTTCTTATTAATAGACAATAGGTAAGAGTTAATATTTTTATCATTTTACAAAATGTATTCAATTATACTTACTGAATTATGTCTGTATTATTTTATTCTAACAAAATAACTTCTTTGAACAGGGAGTCCACAAAAGGTATTTTTACTTGGATTTTTCATTATTTAAAAGTGAGTATCAGAGTAATTGTGATGCTTAAAGAAAAATTAAACAAGAAAACAACTACAACAACAAAACTATTATCAGAAGGAAAGGCAAGCTCAATCACAAATTATTATCATTTATTTATTTAGAACAAAGCTAGTTTAGGCTATAAAACTGCTAATTAGCATTTCCATTTGTTCCATTAATGGCATTTCAAACTTACATGGCAGTATGTCCTTATATCTGTTCTTTTTAACATTTTCTTCTTTTTCTCCAGTGGCTGTGGGATAAATCTTTTCTGTTCTATACTTGGTTGACAATCTTCTTAGTCGCTTAAAATCAAAAGCAGAAAATTCAAGTTCAGAAAAACATTAGTATTACAAATTTTTAATGAAAATTTTAATGATAAATAGCTCTTCATTGAATTTTGCTAACCCTGATTCCTCACAGCTCATTTTCTTGTTTTTCTAAGTACACAATATCTCCCTACCCCTTAATAATTAACCCTAACATAATTTCATTTTTAGCATAAGTGCAAACATAAGATTAATACTCCAAACAGTAGTAAAAGTCAAAAAGCGGTTGGGGGGGACACACTAGAATAAAAGTAATTTTATTTAAATAAATCATTAATACACTGAATCAGAATATTTAACTCAGGGTCTCAAAAAGCAAATTTGAAAATCATGCCTAAAAGATTATGTACAAGTTTCTTTATTTCTTCTCTCAATAAACCTTGAGCACCCATGATGTGCAAGCCTCCTTCCAAGGCATAAGCTAATAATTACTTATAAGACACTGCAAAACAAAGTTCTTTGATATTGAACTGGAAATGTCTAACAAAGACCAATTCTGCTTATTCACTGCATTACAGAAGTGGTTTGTGAGTTAGTGACAAATTCTTACCACATATGGCAGTAGGGATGTTCTTTGGGCTGGAATATTTCTGCATGTCAGTAATACACTTCCTGCTTTCAGAAGCACTGAAAGTCAGCATTGTGAATTGTTTAAATTCACTACTCAACTACATTGCTGAAATTTAATTTCAAAGGAGCCTACTTTCTTCCAGGCTTAAAGACATATTGAAGGCATTCTAGTTTTACTATTCAACAAAATTATTAAATACAAATGAAAAAGAAATCTGGTAATGTTTAACTTTTTCACCATTTTATTTTTGTTCCTTGTGATGCTAATAATTAAGCAACTAAGAATATTATGTCTATATTTTTAAAAAATCAGATAGAACTTTAATTCAAGATCCTTAACTTATTCTTATATTGACATACTTTAACATATAACACTTGAAATAATCTTAAAATAGACTCTAACACATAGAATAGTAAGCTTTCTGTTTTCCTCTGAAAAACTACTGAACTTTATCATCACAATCTTAGAGATCTAAAGCAGGAATATTCATTTTTAAGATAAAAAGACTTAACTAGAATCTTGTTCTGCACTGGCACAATGCCAAAGCAAAATTCTCCACATTTATGATGTTATTTCCTGTAGTAATAAAGTTCTCAAAGTATGTAGGTGTACTGGGGGTAAAAATTGTATTTAAAAAGTAAATGGGCTGTTCGTGAGGGTGTGGGAAAACCAGAACTTTGATGCAATACGGGTAGAAAAGAACATTAGCACAACCCCTAAGGAGGATAATTTGTCAACTACAAATACACATAACCCTTTAACCTAGGAACTGCACTTCTACAAATTTGTTCTCTAGATAAATGGCACACACTCATGAAATGATGTACACACAAAGTTATTTATTGCAGAACTGTTTATAACAGCAAAAGACTGCAAAAATTGGAAAAGACTGTTAACAGAGGACTGGCTAAAAAGATGTTTCATTTATACAATCAAATATGACATATGTTGAAAACAAATGAGGAAGCTCTTGATATACTGTGATATGTAAAGATCTCAAAAATATATATTAAGTGTAAAAAAGCAGAGAACACAATAGTGTATATATAACTATTGGTGTTAAAGAGAAAAAAAATACATTTGTATTCGCTTGTACATGTGCCTAAAACATCTCCGAAACTATTAACAAAAGTTGTTGTCTATGGGGAAGAGATGAGTTGCTGTAGGAAATGGATGGGAAGGAAACATTACTATGTGTCCTTTCATACTTTTTGGATTACATGAATGCATTACCTATTCAAAAATAAAATGTTTAAAAAAGTAAAAGAAAAGATTATTCATAATTTCATTATTCCACATTAACAAAGATCCTCCCAGTTACTAACATATATATCTCACATATTTAATCAGAATTTTTGCGTTTTCTCTGCTCAGAGATTTTCATTTTTAAATATAGTACCTTTATGTATTACAAAATATTCTATGTGAATGTAACTGACAGAAAGATATCAATCCAAACAGTTGCAGAAACACAGGGGGAAAGGGATATAAGTTAGGTAACTGTCACTGAAAACACACACACACACACACACACACACACACACACACACACATATTTTAAAAACTACAAAGCAAAGGGAAGAGGAGATGAATTTAATTATAAAATGTAAATGCACTTCTGGAATACCTGCTGCAATCACTCCAAGCATTTCTTCTTTTACAAGACAAATTATGTTATTGAGAAATGTGCAAAACAAAGTTTTTCTAGAAAATGACTTCTCATTTCTCGTGTAATGAAACTTAAGAACACTTCTGTGTACAAATATCTAATTTGAGTTTCAATTTTTATACATTCAGTTTTCTTAAAGACTAGCACAGCATGGGATGCCTTCTAATGTCACAGTTCCAATGAAGAATGTTCTATTAAAATAAGTCTACATAAGTAGTGAACTTAGAAATTTTCATACCCCTTAGAGATACTAATCTATGATGTAGTATAAATAAAACGGTGGCCTATTAAACATAAAAACTGTTTCGTACTTTAAAAAAATTGGCATCAAAAAAATTCTACCCAACTGTATTAAAAAGATATCCTCAAAAAGGAACTTATTTCCTAACAAAAAGATCAGCTTTATAGTTAGTTGCTTGAATTAAAATTCTTGATCTGACACTCTCTGGCTATAAGACACTGAATTAATTTAACCTGTGTCTCATCCTCTGTGATCTGAGGATAATACCTACTACTCTCACCAAAGAGCCTGGCATGAAAAAATTGGCTCAATAAATGTTAACTATTACTATTGAGTAATTACTGAAACTCTTTAAATGTTATTTGCTACTATAGATTTCTTTCTTTCTTTAAATAAAACCTTTCTTAGATCAGAGATCAAAAGGAGTCACATATTCTAGGCTAATTTGTTTACTTGGGAGTGTTGAGTATTTTAAAGCATGCTTCATTCATACTGTCAAATTTGCGCATGCTTCAGAGTCACCTGGAGGCCTTGTTAAAAGGAGGATTGCAGAACCCCACTCTCAGAGTTTCTGATTTGGTAGGTCTGGGATGCAGCCTGGGATTTTGTATTTAATGAGTTTCCAGGTGATGCTGCAGCTGCTGTCTGGGGGTTGTGCGTAAGAACCACTGGTATAAGGTATGTTCAAGAGGAAGGAGTATGGTGATCGACTGCAAGGAGGAATGGATGTTGATTTTCAAGAATTCTTAGATTCCTCTGGATTTTATGTACATACTGGCAGCACTGACAATTTCTGAAAAGTGATTAAGGATTTTTCTTGAGAGGAGGAGCACGGATTAGGGATGAAGAAGGAAAAATGTAATTATCAAGTAGCAAAAAAAGGGATGGGGAGGAGATCACTGTTCAGCAGCAAGTGGGAGCAAAAAAGCCACACCACCAAAAACAAAAGTACTTAAATGAAAGAATTAAAAGGGTTTGAGGGAATTCCCTGGGGGTCCAGTGGTTAGGGCTCGGCACTTTAACTGCCAGAACCTCAGGTTCGATCCCTGGTCGGGGAACTAAGATCCCACAAGCCGCGCGAGGCGTGGCAAAAAAAACAAAAAACCAAAAAAACCCACAAAGTTTTGAGATTAAATTCTAGATAAACTGGGAGGTACAGCAAACAAAAACTCCTTCCTAAATCTCTTAAAACATCAGAATAATACAACAATGTACAGATCTGGTAGCCCTTGACACCAGCAGTATGTAATTGGTAAACAAAACAAAACACCATAAAAAGATGCTTTCGAGATTCGACTTTTAAAAATTATCATGATAATCATCTTTCTGTGTCTTTGTGTATGCTCTTTCTTTGCTTCTTAGTGGTCATTCCACTCACATACCTCCAAATCTTATACATCTTTTAAGTCCTAGCTCCTTCAGAGTTTCTTACTCCCCTCATGCAACAATAAACTTTCCCTTCTGAGTTCTTTTTAGACTGTATATGTACTCTTTTTTTTTTTTTTTTTTTTTGCGGTACGCGGGCCTCTCACCGTTGTGGCCTCTCCCGTTGCGGAGCACAGGCTCCGGACGCGCAGGCCCAGCGGCCATGGCCCACCGGCCCAGCCGCTCCGCGACATTTGGGATCTTCCCGGACCGGGGCACGAACCCGTGTCCCCTGCATCGGCAGGCGGACTCTCAACCACTGCGCCACCAGGGAAGCCCCCAGTCTTTCTTGAACACTCCCTTCCTCATTGCTCCCAGTTCCCAGCACTTAGTAGTCAATAATATTGTTTTATTACCACTTCTGAAAAGTATTTACAGTCTAATGTCTCACCCATTAGACTATAAAGCTGAAAGAAGAGACGGGACTATCTTATTGTACTTTACAGCTAGTGCAATGCAAATCACATTAAAATGGGTGACTTCAAGAATTGTTTAATTAGCCTTCTCAGATAAGTCACAGAGATGTCTCTAATACATTAGAATTTGTGATGCAAACAAAAATGGAGTTTAATATGCACTGTTTTAAAGTTCCAAACAAATTACTTTCTCTTTATTTCTTAAAAACACAGAAGTTTTATTCCCCAATCCTAAATCAATAACTGATTCTCAGAGGCCCCTAAAGTCACATGCAATATGACTATCCTCTTTAAGGTATCCAGTTGTGTGTCAAGATTTGGTTCTTTAAAAGGGTAGAACAGTTCCCTTGTTTATCTGAGGACCAAAGCTAGTGACAATGTGTTTGCGACACTTGTTGAATCTCTCCAGTCAAAGAGTGAACTGTCTACTCAGTTGTCACTGGGTGTCTCACAGGCATCACAACCATGTCCAAAAACACCACCATTCAATAGCTGCTCAAGCCTCAAAGCTGGGAATCATCGTGATTCCTACCTCTGCCTCCCCTCACCCCCAACATCCAGCCAATCCATCAGCAAGCTGTGTTAGCTCCACCGCTAAAACTTATCTAATTCTCTTCATACTCACCAAACAGACTTAGAATTCAGAATAAATGTAGACAGGAACAAGTGTTAAATTTACTTGTTGGCTGGATTTTCAATCAGGACAATTAAGAAAACAAATGGACAGAAAAGTAGTAGAGCTAAAATAAAATTAAGCTAACTCAAACTCTTTTTGTATAAAATGGCCTATAAATAAATATTGGAGCTCAAGCCTTCTCGTACTCTGTCACTAGGCCACACACTACTGCCCCAAATTCCTGAATGTCATTAACACTTAAAAAACAGCTTCATCACAGGGAGATCACCTCTGTGCTTTGTGACCGCCTGGGGGGGTGGGATAGGGAGGGTGGGAGAGAGGGTGATGCAAGAGGGAGGAGATGTGGAAGCATGTGTGTATGTATAACTGATTCAGTTTGTTGTAGAGGGAAAACTAACACACTATTGTAAAACAATTATACTCCAATAAAGATGTTAAAAAATAAAAAAAAAAAATTAAAAAAAAAAACAGCTTCATAAGACACTAATTTTAGTAAATATGCACACACTATACAAATCCAAACATTACCTTAAAGTGAAATAAAATGGAATTACCTCAAGCTTTAGAGTTACACTGTAGCAAAATACATGAAAATCTATATAGTACTGCTTTTGCCATTGCTCTGAAATATTTCTGAGGCAAATACTGGAAAATCCATCTGAATTTTAAAAGGCAGGGCGTTTGGCACACAGTTGGCACACGGTAATAACTGTGAAATGAAAAAATTCATCTGGTTTTATGCCTGAAATGTTAACTCCATCAGTCACCAAAGCCCCTCAATCGTAATACTACTGAGCTAATCCAACCACACAAGGTGGATGATTACCAAGACAAAATAAATTTTTTTAAAACCTCAAATACAAAGTAACAGCAGCAAGTAGTAAAATCAGAGTATAATTTCCACCAAACATGTACTATCTCTAACTTAACTGGCTGTTCTTAAATCTTTACAAATATATTTATATAAAAATATGTATGCCTCTAATAATAACTGTTACAAGCAACTAAAATAACTAACGGGTCTTTCAACTACACAACCGCAATGTTTACCTTTAGGTGCAAAATATGAAACTGACTTTCAAAATTCATCTTTCTATCTTTGCTCACGCTTTACCTACAGCTGCATGACAGACTAAACTGTCTGCCATTCTTCTTCAGAAATGCATAGTGCCTTCTCATTAAAGCTAAGTCAGGGCTGATACTAAAAGGACATACTTTGAAGTAAACAGGGGCCAATCGTACCAGTCTTTGGGTATTAATAAGAGTAATGATTTTTACTCTTTGATCATCCTGATTTCGGTGCTTCAGTTATTTTCCTAGTAGTCTACCCAGCAAACTCCTCGCTTCTTTCTAGCTCAGTACAGATATCATCTTGCTGCAACATTCCCTGAGAATAGTCCTGGCACCCAATCCCATCTTCCACTTCCTCCCATACTGCTTTTCCTCATCTCTACCCACAGCACTTGCGATATACCTCTCCATCTAGGACATCTCCCAATGTACAATAATTATTTATATGTGCACATATACCATCCCTGATAGAACATGAGTTCCCTGAAGATGCGGACCATATCTTCTTACTCTATTAATACCAGCTACTACAATCATAACCTGTGACAAACTGCAGCAAGTCAGTATACTCTTTAGGTTTTCTCAGGTGGTTATGTTCAGAAGAAATGGATGCAAATCAGAATTGACCAGTAAACTTAGGAAATGATTTTTCTCTCACTCCTTAAATTTCATTACCACTTCACAGTGAGACAGCTTTGAGTCAGAGAAGCTGGGGTTCAATTCCTAGTTCCATCAAATAACAGCAAAGGAGATCTCCTCAACATAGTAGCTTTATAATCCTCCCTGAATAGATGAAGCAATGGATCTTCATTTTGAGTATTCGTTTTTAAATAAAACTTTGCACTACAGACTTTATATTTTAAAACAATGAATATGGCAAACCATAAAAGTTTTTACGAAAAAAGGTAATAAAAAAATTTCACAGCAAGACTATAATCGTTTTTTGCACACCCTAGACAACAAGCAAATGGTTTCCTTTTCTTAAAGGAAAGCCTCCTGTTCTCTGGTTTGAAAAGAAAATACAGTACTTTCTCAAGATCAAAATATTAGGAGGATATAATCCAAGTTTATCCCCTCCCTACCTCTGGGCTATATTTATTATGGACAAAAAGTAGAATCCTATTTTAACTAAGAGGACAATACAATTGTTTTGTTAATACAGCAAATGGGGGAAAATAAGTGTTCCCAGGTTTATTTTGTTTCTACTCACAAAGCCCTCAACTTCTCTTTAATCTGTTTCATCATCCTTTATCTCATGTCCCTCTAACTATTTAACTCATGTAACCACTGGTTCCACATTTTCCAGGGCAATCCCAACTTCAAATATTTTGTCCCAGTGTCCCCACAGCAAATTGCTCAAAAATTCCAAAACCTGGGTATTACTACTATGGCCTCTGACTGTGGCTCCCTTTATCTAGTTATGTGTCTGATTTAAGGAAACATGATCACTATAGTGCTCTTTACCCTTTAGATTCCACCGAGGAATACTCTGCCAAGCCCAGACTCTCAAAGTATTCCAAAGTAATCCGTCACTAATCTCCTTATTCCAAAATATATAATATAAACATACAGTGAGCTTGAGAATACCGAGTCCCAGGTTTAACACATTCAGTTATAATAACATCAACTGTCCAACTAAAAAAGAAAACAAAGAAGACCCCTCAAATTAATAGCATGGATGCACAATTCTTATTTTCATCTTTGCAAAAATGTAGCACAGGAAGAGTCACCTCTGCAGTTTAAGAAACTAAATTCATATCTGCCACTATATGGAAATAAATAATTTTTTGCTAGGCCAGACTGCCACAAAGCTGTGGTCAACAGACCAAACTTTTAAAGAGAAACCTATACTTCCTGGGGAACCATTAACTCCTGAACCCCCTGAAAATTTCACTCTTCCCTCTACCACTTATACTGAAAAACTACTTTCATGAAGTCAACAATAATCTCCAAAAGGCATCAAAACCAAAAGCCTCAGTTCCTATAAAGTATTTAACAGATGATGACCTCCTTTTAAAACTCCTTTCTTCAATTTCATGAAACAAGTGTCTCTTGATTCTCCTCTAACCCTTTCTGATCCTTTGCATCCAGCCCCTTAAAGCATGTGTTCTCTCTTGAACTATCCTCTCCTCAGATTTTGTCTTTCAGCAAGTTTATCTCCTGACTCCATGCCTTTAACCATTACATTTATGACGATCCCCAAATCTGTATTTCTGCTGACTTTTCTCCCCAGTTCCAGTTCCATATTTTTTTTAAGATTTTTTTATTAGTTTATTTGTATTTATTTTTGACTGTGTAGGGTCTTCGTTGCCGCGGGCGGGCTTTCTCTAGTTGCAACGAGCAGGGGGAGCAGGGGCTACTCTTCGTTGCGCTGCGCGTGTTTCTCATTGCAGTGGCTTCTCTTGTTGCACAGCACAGGCTCTAGGGGCGCGGGCTTCAGCAGTTGTGGCTCGCAGACTCTAGAGCACAGGCTCGGTAGTCGTGGCGCACGGGCTTAGTTGCTCCGCGGCATGTGGGGTCTTTCTGGACCAGGGCTCGAACCCGTGTCCCCTGCGTTGGCAGGCGGATTCTTAACCACTGCGCCACCAGGGACGTCCCTGCTTCTGTTTTATGTTTTGGTTTTTTGGCCGCGCGGTATGTGAGATCCTAGCTCCCCGACCAGGGATTGAACCTGCACCCCCTGCATTGGAAGGCAAAGACTTAGCCACTGGACTGCCAGGGAAATCCCTCCAGTTCCATATTCAAACTGCTTACGGAACATCCACAACAGCAACTCAAACCTAACTAGATAAAAAGAAATTCACCTGCTTCTATGTCCCTTTTTATTTCCGTGGCACCTCTGCCCCCCTTAACCATTCAGACTTAAAAACGTCCTAGTAGTTTTGGACTCTTCCCGTTATATGTCCACTTGCTTCCTCGCACATCCAGTCAGTTTCAGGTTCTGGTGAGTCCACCTCGGTAAACATCTCCCAAACCTGGCCCTTAACTTTCCAGTCCCACTACCAATGAAGAAAGACAGTTGTTTTAAGTATAAGATGATAGGTAACTTAATTTTCTTTCCTTTAATTATATTGTCTTTTCAATTAAAAATAAAAAGACTTAAGAAACGCTTTGTTGTTGTTGGTTTGTTTGTTTTTGCCACGTTGTGGGGCATGTGGGATTTGAGTTACCCGACCAGGGATGGAACCCGTGCCCCTTGCATCGGAAAAACAGAGTCTTAACCACTGGACTGCCAGGGAAATCCCTCCAGTTCCATATTCAAACTGCTAGACTGCCAGGGAAGTCCCAAAGAAACCCTTTGAATGACTGAGGAAAAAGAGAAAATTTGGTGAGCATGACAAAATAGTATAATAAATAAATAACTAATTAATGTATGTATGTCAAGGAGTAGAGACAGAAAAAAATGCATTTATGCTCATTAAACCATGCATATAAAGCACCATACCCAACATCTAGCATAGGGCAGGCCTTTAAATATGTAAAGACTGAGATGACCATATAAGATTAACAGATGAGGAATTTTAGGGAATATTTTAATTACCTGCCTCAGATTAGTTGACTTGTTATTGAAACTAGCAAATACCAAAATATCTTTATTTCTATACTCAAATACTATCTGATTTTTTTTTCTTAAAGAGCATTTTAATCTTTTTGTGTGTACCCTAAGATTTGATGCCATACCACAGTACAATACTTGAGACCACACTGTTCATTACCAGCTACAGTTTCTTTTTAAAAATTCAGAAAGCAATTTTCAACTGTATATTGCAAGTCTATTTGAGGCTGCATTAGACAAAATAAATTATGGGCCAAATTCCGGAATGGTACAATAAATTGTCATTGATGTTCTCCCTAATCATTCCATTATGGGTCTACACAGAGATCACATATGTCCCATGATTTATTCGAAAGCTTGAAAATTACCTGGCAAACCAGACTTAACTTTACAAGCCATATTTTTGCAACTTCCCATTCCACTCCCCAAGTCTAGTAACACATAAGGAATTACTATTTAGGGATCTGCTGGGCCCATTTTTCCTATCAATGCATAAAAATGCTTTAATATAAGGTATTTATGTTTTTTAAAAGATAAAAAATTAAGTATAATAAAGGATGTGCTTTCACATAATCATTTCGTTTTTCAAAAAGAAGGGAAGACCAAGTAGAGATAAAGTCAGGGTAGGGTGGCAAACTTTTGTTTATAAAAATTAAGTTTTAAATTCTTAATAGAGACACAGTTTGGCAACTACTCAAAAGGTTAAATATAGAGTTACCATATGACCCAGCAATTCCACTCCTAGGTATATACCCAAGAGCACTAAAAACATACGTCCACACAAAAACGTGTACACAAGTGCTCATAGTAACACTGTTCATAGAAGCCAAAAAGTGGAAACAACCCAAATGTCCATCCACTGATGAATGAATAAACAAAATGTAGTCTAGTCATACAACAGAATATTATTTGGCCACAAAAAGGAATAAAGTGCCGATACATGCTCAGCTGATAAATCTTGAAAACATTATGCTAAGTGAAAGAAGACACAAAAAAACATGTATTATATAATTCCATTTATATGAAGTGTCCAGAATAGGCAAATTTATAGTTAGAAAGTAGATTAGTGGTTTCCAGGGTGCTGGAGTGAAAGGGAGTGAGGTATGACTGGTAATGGGTATGGGGTTTCTTTTTAGAGTGATGAAAAAGTTCTGAAATTAGATAGTGATAATTTCCTGCAAAAAGTATTTCATCCTGGCATTATATTAGACTTGGTCCGGAAAAGGCCAGATCACACTACTGTGAAGTTATGTGCACCCCAAGTTACCAAGGGCATGATTTTGTCTTCGAATATCTCTTTGTAATAACGATAAACAGTGCTCCTCTTTCATATAACATACAAAAATCAAACAAAAAGCCAAACTTCAATCATGATAAAAATTAGGATCTACTTACATATAATTATCAAGATTTCTGCAAGAAATCTTGCACATAACTTCCTACCCCAAGTTACCAAGGCCATGATTTTGTCTTCGAATATCTCTACCTATATAGTTGTTTGCCCTAACCACTAAAGAGGAACCAGCTAGTTGTTGGTAAGTGCCATTACAGTGTCTCAGATTACCAAGCCACACAATATTCATATAACATTAGATAGCTCTGCTCAACTCATGAATTAACTGTTACGATTTTCAAAAAAAACCTACTTTCTCAGCTTGCTGACATACTGGATCTGGACACCTATAATAAAAGGAAAAAGTAAGATTCAATTATCACCTTCATGAGGATGACTGGTCTTATATCATTTTTCCTAATCTACTCTATGTGTCAGGTATTCTTTTAGGTGGTACAGATATAGTGGTGAATAATATATTGCCCTCAGGAAGCATATATTCCAAAAGTAGATCTTGGTCATAAAGTATTTATCATTCCTGCTTCTTCTATCCATCATTTGTTTACAGGTTTTATCCCATCACTACAATCACTGCTGCCACCCAAGATAATAATTTTCTGTCTTCCAGAGATAATCTTTTATATTTTTCTTTATTCCTTCAAAATACCTAGTATCTTCCATGTATCACATATTCAGTAAAGCATGGCAAGTCTTTTAAACAAAATGGGCACTGACACCATATTCAGAGCATCACATAGTCAATGAATTGGCACCCTTCTATCACATTTATAACTTAGTTCAATAAGCTGAGATAACAGAGTTTGTATAACTTGAGAGTATACATTTAAAATGCTACTTGAAATTTGATCCTTGTGGTTTACCATCATACTGACATATGAAACTGATAAAAAAATGAAGTGCAGGGGCTTCCCTGGTGGCACAGTGGTTGAGAGTCCGCCCGCCGATTCAGGCCACGCGGGTTCGTGCCCCGGTCAGGGAAGATCCCACATGCCGCGGAGCGGCTAGGCCCGTGAGCCATGGCCGCTGAGCCTGCGCGTCCGGAGCCTGTGCTCCGCAACGGGAGAGGCCACAACAATGAGAGGCCCGCGTACCACAAAAAAAAAAAAAAAAAAAAGTGTAATTTAAAATAATTTATTTAAAGTAATAATCCCCTTGTCCTAAATAACATACCTGAAGACACTTTGTTTTTGATTTGCTTCTTTATTATATTACCTACAATGTCAAGGAAAGTTTTCAATCTTTTATCACCAGGGGGAAAATGTACAGAATAAATGGGTGCTAATACACACATATAAAAACCCATCAACATATTCTTAGAGATGAGGTATATATGTGTGCCTATGTATACACATACATACATATAATTTAAATAGGTAATATATAAAATTTAAGTTTAAAATTTATACAAGCAATGCATGCAAATGCTAAAACATTCAAACCATAATGTCAAATTGTGCCATGGGTTCCTAAGACCACCCGCAGGTTCAGTGATACATGAGGATGACTCACAGCACTATCTCTACCGTCATATTCACAGCTATGATTTATTACGGCTGAAGTATACAAAGCAAAAGCAGCAAAGGGAAAGGAGCATGAGGCAAAGTCCAGAAGAAACTAGGCACACGGTTTCAAGAGTCCTCCCCTAATGGAGTCACACATGACCCACTGAATTACTCCAGCAATGAGCTGTGACAGCACTGGTGAAATGCTGTCTACCAGGGAAGCTCATTAGAGACTCAGTAGCCAGAGTGTTTATTGGTGGCTGATCATACAGGTAATCTCTGTCTTAGCAGGAACCAAATTCCCAGATTTCCATAAGGAAAGTAGGTGTTTAACAAAAACTATATTTGTACAGTAAAGGCAAAGGGAGCCATTCTTATCATGGAATGATGGGAACCCTCCCCAAAGTCCAAGAGTCCAGACCCCAGCCAAGGGCCAATCTTGCAAGTAGGCCTTTCTGAGGATAGCAGTCACAGGCTTGTTAACTTTTTCTGCACACAATTATAAATGAAAAAGTAATCACCTCTCCTCCATGTATCCCTCCCCTTTGAAGTAACCAACCATGTTAAGCCTCTTTATTAATAGATATTTTATATACTGTTTCACAAAAAATTGCTGTAACTAATATACTTGGACATACTATTTTACACACATATGCAAATATTTTAAAGAAAAGATTCCTAGAAGTTGACATGATGGGTCAAAGAGTATACACATGATCAATTCTATTAGAAGTGGCCAAACTGCTGTCCAAAAAAGGCCTTACCAGTTTACTTCCTTTTTTTTTTTTTTTTGGTGGTACGCGGGCTTCTCACTGTTTTGGCCTCTCCCGTTGCGGAGCACAGGCTCCGGACGCGCAGGCTCAGCGGCCATGGCTCACGGGCCCAGCCGCTCCGCGGCATGTGGGATCCTCCCGGACCGGGGCACGAACCTGCGTCCCCTGCATCGGCAGGCGGACTCTCAACCACTGCACCACTAGGGAAGCCCTACCTTCCTATTAACAGATCTAGAATACTAGTTTTTCTCTATCCTTGCCAACATTTGCTATTATCAATTTCTGAAATGCCATGATTATCAATTTTTGAATTTCACCAAATATGGTGGAATCTGATAGACCCCCTCAAAAGTTAACATTAATTAATTTGTATTTCTCTGATTATTGAATAGGTTGGTGACTTTTCCTCCATGTTTAAATAATTATTTGCATTTTTCTTCTGTTAATTTTCTTAGCATTTGTTAGTTTTCCTATTGGAGTGTTATATATAGAAGCTACTTATATATTTTAGATAATAATCCTCCAACTGTTTAATGTGGCTAAAATGTTTTATCTCAATCTACTGCTTATCTTGCATTATCTTTTGTATTATAGGTGTCTTTCATTTTTATGAGGTCAAATTTGAGCTTTATTATTATAATATTTGTGCTTTAAATAAACACAAGTCAGGATAATTCAGACTGGCTTTGTCCCTAAATGCTTCACCAGTCTCTTTACACTGGCAAACTGACTCCTTTAGACAACTATTACATTAAAAAAGTTTACCCAAATATGGTGGATCCTTTTTGAACTTGCTTATTTTAAAATAAAATGAAAAACTCTTATAATTCAGCTACCATTTTAGACTACAAAGTGAAGTCTCAGGCAAAGCAGTATTCTCTTGCATCACTTTGTGAAGTGACAATTCTTAGGTACAAGCTAATTTCTAATAGGATGAGGCCATTAGGGTGACTTGGTACTTCACTGTCAGCGTGACTTCTCTGAGACACACAAAACCTCCTGTAATAATATTTAATGTGTAGTGTGGGTACACTGGCAATCTCTGAGAGTAAAATATTTTAAAGCATATCCCCTATAATCAAATAACATTTATTATTTAAATTATAAATCTTCTGCTGGCTAGAACATTTAATGAATGACAAAGACCAAATCTACTTTTACCTCTGAAAAACTGATTTAGCAATTATTCTAAAAATTCATACTATTTTTAACCAATTCCTTGTTTATTAAGCAGAAGTCTTAATACTTATAAATTCACCAACAGCCCTACTATATGAGTTATTTCTATAAATGTTCTTTTTGATTGTGCTTATTTAGTTAATAATGCTAATTGCTGTTCCCTGAAGTCTCTTCTTTATCCCCACCTTTATTTGTTTGCTCATAGGGTTCCCTCTACTTATAAAGTCCCTCCACCAAAATTCACCTATCCATCTAGGCTCATTTTGAAAGCACTTTCTTATTAAGCATTCCATGATTCTCCTAACAGTATATGATTTTTCCTTTTTAAGAATCCTCATTTAAAAAAGAAAAAAAAAAAAGAATCCTCATTGCACAACAACGTGAATGTACTTAATGCCAATGAACTGTACACTTAAAAATGGTTAAAACATTGACTTTTGTTATGTACGTTTTTACCACAATAAAAAAAGTTGCCCCCCCAAAATAGTAGAGGGACTTCCCTGGTGGCGCTGCAGTTAAGAATCCACCTGCCAATTCAAGGGACACAGGTTCGATCCCTGGTCCAGGAAGATCCCACGTGCTGCAGAGCAACTATGCCTGAGCACCACAACTACTGAGCCCACGCTCTGCAACTACTGAAGCCTGTGCGCCCAGTACCCATGCTCCACAACAAGAGAAGCCACCGCAATGAGAAGCCCGTGCACCGCAACAAAGAGTACCCCCACTTGCCACAACTACAGAAAGCCTGCATGCAGCAACAGAGAACCAATGCGGCCAAAAATTTTTTTTTAAAAAAAGTATAGGATGCAAGGTAAACAGTAACACAAGGGTTGGTGGTAAGAGGGGAGAAATGGGAGAAGGGATCCAGGGTTAAGAGAGGAGGGGAGGGCTTCCCTGGTGGCGCAGTGGTTAAGAATCCACCTGCCAGTGCAGGGGACACAGGTTCGATCCCTGGTCCAGGAAGATCCCACATGCCGCAGAGCAACTGGGCCCGTGAGCCACAACTACTGAGCCTGTGTGCTGCAACTGCTGAAGCCCATGTGCCTAGAGCCCGTGCTCCACAACAAGAGAAGCCACCACAATGAGAAGCCCACACACCGCAATGAAGACCCAACACAGCCATCCATAAATAAATAAATAGATAATAAAAATAAATTTATAAAAAAGAAAAAAAAGAGAGGAGGGGAGAATAATAAACCAAAACAGTACATTTATTAGCTTTCTGAGCAATCCTCACTCCTTTCCCCAACTTCTCTTTTCCCTGAAATGTCTACAGCAGATTTACCTTTCAGGATAACTCATATATGATAGGATTTCATAGACAGGGGTAATTTTCCGACTGCTTTAAAAAAATAACATAAAATCCATTCAAAAAAATTTTAATGCATAATAATACTATCCCCTACACCTGTCATATGGTAGACTGATCATATTAATAGCCTGATTTTCAACTCTTCCTATATTAAAACCACAAGTGACTTCACAGTTCTTCCAACTTAAAAGGTGTAATTTATCTCCCAACCCCTTGAAGTTGATGTGGCATTATAACTTGCTTTGGCCAACAGGATGTGAGAACATTTTGGAACATATTCAAAATTAGATATGGCATAAACAATATATGGTTTGCAAACAAAACATGGCTTGTAAACAATATAGAAACTGGCATATAATAAAGCAACAACAGAAAATTAAATGTGTTGGTTAAATATTCATCTTATACTTCTGGTTTAGATTAAATTGCATTTTCCAAAAATACCTTAAGAATAATCTACCTGCCATCACATGAATGCAGAGCATGAGAAAATATCAATTTTATTATTCTTTGAAACTCTTAAGCAGCATTAGAATAATTCATGTCACTGTAGTCTATTTTACAAGATTTGCAAGATTCTCTCTTATTTTTAAATATCCAATATTCAATTATATTTCCCTTAAGACCTAAGAGCATGAAAAATAGAAGGTATGCTGCATCTGAGCCAATAATAGAGGAGAGAGACTAAAGAGGTAGGTGAAAAACTAGGTATAAATGATGCTTCAACATCAAGGGCAGGAAGGACTTAAAAAAAAAAAGTCAACAGTGCTAAATGCTAAAGAGGCAACAAGAAAGCTACGTATTACTACTATAAAGTATCTACTGGATATGTCCAGGAGATCTAAGGCAACCATAGTAAATGCAATTTCAGCAGAATGGTAGCGCTTGAAATCAGCTTACAGTGGGGGTTAAAGGAATAAAGAGGCCAAGAAAGTAGAGCTAGCCACTGCCCACCTAATTACTCATTCAAGGAAGCTTAGTTTAAACCTTCATTTTACCATTAATAGTTTCTTTGAATGCTGTCTTTCACACCAAAAAAAATTTCTAGTTTTTGAACTATTAAAATACCCATCCTCTTTACTTTTCCATAAAATGAAAAGATCAAAGCATCTGGTATACTGAACATTAAAACTGTGCTTCTTACTTTAATAATTAATCTTCTACTATCTAAATTATAAAGCAATGAAAAAAAATTTGTTATTTTGTACAACATCTAATAATGCCAGTGAATGGGTTTAGAGATATTTGAACACATTCAATTTCTTCAAATAGTTGCAAAATCCTATTATTAATACCCACCTACTCTGTGTTCCTCCTTGGCATCTACATATAACGTATTTACAGCACTAGAAGTAAAGGATTACAAACAACTAGGCATAAATTACAGGAAATTTGTAAAGTACACAGTGCATCCAGATTTATCTCTTAACACCCATTAACGAATCTTAGGCACAAAGAGGCCAATGGACAGAGTAGATAGAGAAAGCTAAGAAGACAGAGGTTCACAGGCAAGCAGATACACAGCACAGACAGAGGCACACTGACAACCAGGCAAACACAGTATTACAGCACTTAGGTTTTAGATGATCCAGGAACTACAGTTAGATTTATTTTACTAATGTAAAATCTATTGTGAAGAAAATACATTAGTCTTTCAGATAGTGATAAATTTCAGATACATATTCAGAGAGAGAATAAGAAAATGACAATATACTACTTTGATAAAATTGATCTTTAGAATTACACTTCCTTGCAAGAAGGTAATATTCTGGTTCCATATTTTAACACTGAAAAATTACAACTTAAATCTTAAGTACCATAAATATGCAGCTTATAGATTATCTTAATTTTATAGTTTCTACACAGAAACCTTAAAAGTTTGACGTTTAATATGTACTGAATATGTGAAATAACGCTCTGCCAGAGCCAACCGAATGTTCTCTCAACTCACAAGGACTCCTTATGCTTCTTTTTCCCTTCTCTGAAAGAAGGTGGGTGGAGTTTATTTGGGGCTGAAACCTTAAAATAGTTAAAAATTTTTTTATTGTTTTGCTTCAAAACGAATACACTTTGGGCTACCTGCCTAGTTAGGGAACTTTTCTCTTTAAGAAAAGTACCTATCAATCACATCTGAACAAGTTCCCCACCTTGGTCAACTCTACACATTTATACTACACAATACCCATTTCACCATGGCAAGTTGATTGATGTGATGTGAACTTCAGGAATGTGAAAGTGAGATAGAGCAATTCTAGTCATAATGAGTCCTTCCCCTAAACTGACATAAAGTGAATGAGATAGGTTAGATCACCGTAAGGGATGCCTTTATTCAATAGCAGGTGCAGCCCCAAACAGTGAAAGTCAAATGCAGATAGCTAAGAGTAAAGCAGGTGCACAGAGAAGCAAAGACAAGTATCCAAGCAGCCCTAGATAGACACAGAAACTGAAAAATATGGAGAACCACAGAAAGACAGAGGGGCTGAAATGAAGTCACCCAGGTTACGGATGGCTCTCTATTTCTTGGTTCCTGTCCTTAAAGCAGCTCAAGGGCAGTATTCTACTGCAATATTTTTTTTTCCACTTAAGCTGGTTTGCAAAGAGGCTACAACCAAAAATCTATACCAACAAAGAAGTTTTCTATAATTTTCAGGATACTTATGCCCCCTTTTTTTTTCCTTTATTGACTTTTCCCCTAAAGAATAAGAATGCAACTGTTGGTCTAAGCAACATCATGTCATAGAAAAAGCATCTTACTATTATACATCTTGCTTATTTGGGACAAACTCAGCTCTGCCAACTTCTAACCGTAAAACCTGTAACAAGCTCCTTAAACAGCTTTCATGTTTCCTTTAACATCAAAGGGTCTATGACCTATGAGTAAATCCAGTGTACACAGTGAGGGGAGAAGGTGTCCAGAAAAGCCATTCTCCACATTTTCATAGCACGGGAGCTAGAACTCCTTTCCTTTCTCACTTTGGTTCTGGCCCCAAATGTGTAGTCTCAAAATCTCTCAGAGTCATCTCTTAGAAAACTCAAATATGCTGAGGAATCCAAACTAACAGAGGCTTACTACTATAAATAACTTGCTAAGGTTCTAAAGACTCTTTTTAATGTAATTTTTTTACAGGGCACTTTTAACAGAAGCCAATGAAAAACACTGATCTGGCCACTTAAGAACTATATAAACAGAGAGTGTATTACTTTATATATCTGGAATAAGGTAAAATTACCAGATTTAAGAACACTGGGCTTCTGGAACTCCATTTTTAAAAGATCCTTCAGGGACTTCCCTGGTGGCGCAGTGGTTAAGAATCTGCCTGCCAACGCAAGGACACAGATTCAAGCCCTGGTCCGGGAAGATCCCACATGCCATGGAGCAACTAAGCCCATGCGCCACAACTACCGAGCCTGTGCTCTAGAGCCCGCGAGCTACAACTACTGAGCCCACGTGCCTAAGCCCGTGCTCTGCAACAAGAGAAGCCACCACACCACAACAAAGAATAGCCCCCGGAAGGGTAGCCCCTGCTCGCCGCAACTAGAGAAAGCCAGAAAGCCTGCATGCAGCAACAAAGACCCCACGCAGCCAAAACAAAATTTTTAAATAA
Organism: Kogia breviceps; assembly: GCF_026419965.1. Classification (NCBI taxonomy): domain Eukaryota; kingdom Metazoa; phylum Chordata; class Mammalia; order Artiodactyla; family Physeteridae; genus Kogia; species Kogia breviceps. The sequence goes on from NC_081318.1 coordinate 87,388,749, forward strand.
ATAAATAAAAAGATCCTTCATACCAACCAAACCATACATTATAAGAGTGAACAACTATGCCACAATAACGAGACATCAAAACACTCCTCACCAAAACATCCAGGAATGCTGAGGCCAATATTATATTCATCTCATGCTCAGCATTTAAGCTGCTCTCCCTTTGGGAATCCCCTCCTATTTATTTGGGTATATGGGCTTTGCTTATTTTTTACACTGCCACCCTGTTCCTCTCATCTAAAACCCACAGTTCTTATCTCTGTGTCTTTGCAAGTGCTGTTTGCTTTCTATCTCTGAAATGCCTTTTATCCTAATCCACCTGACAAACTCTTCCTTCAAGAGTCAAGTCAAATGTGGCCTCTGTGCTGAAGTTGTCCATGTTCTATTCAGGCAGATTTAGGCTCTCCTGCCTCTGTGGTTTAAATCTTGAATACACTTCCATTAGAGTAATACCAAGTCTTGAACTACTATTGACCACCTTCTATGTACTACATTAGAAGCTTTACATACATATTACCTTGGTCCTTCTAGGTAGGTAATATATCCCCAATTTCCCTAGATAACCTGCTTACAATCATAACAGGACCAGGACAGAAATTAATTACCTGATGACTCCAAAGCTGATTATCTTTCTACTAGTCTAGAGTTTCTAAGATTTTTGAAACCCAAACCCCTTAAGAATCTAAGAGCTATGAACCTTCTCCACCCCTCTCCCAATGAGCTTACACACAAAACACTATGCATAATTTAAAAGGGTTCACAAACCCCCTGAAGCCCATGCACTGCCCCCAGGAAAATTTCTTGCTGCTTCTCACAAGTCTATTCACAGTCAGTAAACTTCTTAAGGGCAACAACTGTCATATTTTCAAATACCAATTCTAAACACAGTACCTAGGGCATAGTGGGCACTCAGTGAACATCTTTTGAATGGTGGATAGTAGGAACCATGGAAGGATGACAGGGCTGCCATTTTTGCATTCTTTCAGAGCCTACCAGGGTAGCTACTCAACTGTTGTTAAATAGCTTTTCAAATGCAGATTACATCTAAAAACAGTTACTAAAGGAAATGTAGATATTAGCATACACCCCAAAGCCTCTGAGATTAACATGATGCACACTCCACATTCTCTAGGGAAAACTTTCAGGGAGCAACTACTTATATCTGCTATAAGCCAGTTCACAGACATTATAATTAATATTATACAAATGGAAACAAGATATCTCTGCTATTTCAGAGTGAAGGAGATAAGTCAAGGTTTGAATGCATGAATCTAAAAAATTTAAATACTACAGGAAATATGAAATGCTGGGAGAGGGGTTCAATTCCTGTTTGGAAGAGACTAGTGGTTTAGAAGAACTCTTCAACTCAAATCTAATGAAGGCTTTTTTCCCATGGTATTAAAAATCAAATTTGCAATGGAGAACAGGTGCTTTAAGATAAACTGGGCTAATATATTTATCTCAGAAAGTGAGAGTTAATTACAATTCTTACTTCTGAGCTCCGGGTGAATGCGGTAAAGTCATTCTAAATTTTTAGTGTTTTGATCTTCAAGGCATTCGTCTATAATATAGAAGCAAAGTTTTCTAAGAAAGGGGAAAAATATGCTCAACAGTACAAACACAGATAAGCAAGATTTCATTCATTCAGTGGGTATGCTCAAGGATGAGAAATAGCTCATTCCAGAGGAATGAAAGGACACACACTGCAGAGTACAGGAGTTTAATACTGGAAAGGTATGAGAGACTATGTTAAGAAGGCTCTGGAAGGCCAGGTTTGGCCTGTGATTCTAAACCAGGGCAAAAGCTACAAAATAGGCAGCAGGGGGAGAGGAGAAAGGGAAACTCGTAAGACAGACAGACATATAATTATAGTTTGAAAAAAAGCAGAGCTTGGGTCTGATGTTTTGAGTTGCCTTAGGCATTTAAAATTCCAATAATTTTAATGGTCATCAAAGGGAGCCTTGAGGGTTTTTTGAACTTACATTTTTCGATGATAAAAATAAAACCATGTTTCCAATACGGTTCTACATAGATGTATTAAAGAAAACCGAACTAGGCAGCAACACGGGGACTCAAACCCACATCTTCTGATTTTATAACCCGTATGCCCTCCATTATCCCACAGATGCCAGCACTTGAAAGTGATATTTTAGGAAAGTGAGCATGATATATGGAATGAATTAGATGAGGCAAGAAACTAGAGGCAAGGAGAGAACAGCTATTCCTGTAATCACTCCCAAAACACCCACGACTTACAAGATACCACTATTGTTGAAGAGATGCCAGTGACATGATATCTGGATTTTCTTAATGAAATCTAAAACCAAAAGTTAAAAGTGGACATTTTATTAAAATTAATCATGGGGTGGAGGATATACAAGTAGTTACTTTAAGTGGTTCCCTCAATCCTTATGCATATCAACCAGTGTCCCGAGAAAAATACACACCGTATTCACATTTATGTAGAAGATATTACAATTAATAAAAATGTATTTATTTTAAAGTTTTACTAAATTCAGTCTAATACTTTATCTTTTATTTTCTTTTTTTCAGTGGATACTAAAAATAAAACAACATTTGTGCCAGCACACCTGTAGGTAAGAGGAAGAAAAAGCAATTCTCCTGCTGGTCTAAGAGACAAGCCCCTTGGACCACCTGAAGAGTCAAGCTCTGTCTTACAGCATTAAGCTTGCTACAATTTCTGCAATGCAATGGCCACTAATGCTTATTAAATGCCAGGCACTATATTAAGCAATGGGGATACAGAGATAGTTAACCAAGTCCCAGTCTGTAGCCTTGGAGGATTTCAGTCTGGGGAAATCAGAAATGTAAATGTTTATGAATCTAATGAACTGAGTGCTATAGAAACCCAGAAATGTTTACCATACGAACAAAAAAATTTAATCTATCTAAATGTTAATGCCTTACTGTCAGTTTCAATCTTTCAAAAATCTTTTCCAAATTAGATATCAAATATTGAAGGAAAAATAGGTAACAATATTCTAAAGTTAAATACAGGAAAACATCCTTGAGAATTAACACTTGAGGTAAATTTTTATTGTGCTATCTCAGTGAGCCATGTCTGGAAAGTTACTTAAAAGTTCACTTCCACTTTTGAAGTTAGTTAAAATATACATATGTTTGGCTGGACACTCATCAAAGGTAAGAAAATCTTAACTAAACCAGTGGCACTGGGAAAGGACTAAGATTAGCTCAGATGCTACGACTGGAAAATACTTCCTTTTCACTCTAGCTTTAGAGACATGTTAGACATACCGCACCATTCATATAAGCTGACTGAGATACTTTAAAAACCTACAAGCCAACCACAAGATAGCACTTCACACCTTCTAAGGTGGTTATAATAAAAAAGACAAACAGTGACAAGTATTGGTGAGGATATAAAGAAACTGGTGGGAATGGAAAATGTGCATTCTCCTGGTAGAAACGTAAAACATGGAGCAGCTTTGGATAACACTGGCAGTTCCTCAAAATGTTAAACATACTTGTAGGTACATACCCAAGATAATCAAAACATTGTGCAAAACAAAAACATGTGTAAAAGTTTCATAGTAGCATTATTCATAAAATACAAAATATATTACATCTTATGTATTACTATATACAAAATATTCCAAAATGTGGAAACAACTCAGTGTCTATCAACAAATGAATAGATAAGCAAAACATGGTATATCCATACAACAGAAAATTATTCAGTCATAAAAAGGAATGAAGTATTTCTGACCACGCAACAACACTGATGAACTTTGAAAACATTAAGTCCAAGGAGTCAGTCACAGAATACTGATTCCATTTATATGAAATGTCTAGACGAGGCAAATCTATGGAAACAGAAGGTAGATTAGTGGTTGCCAAGGTCTGCGGGGAGCGGGGAGGAAGGGAGTAATGACTGCTAATGAGTATGAGGTTTCTTTTGGGGGTGATAAAAACTGATTGTGGTGATGGTTGCACAATTTTGTGAATATACTAAAACCTATTAAATTGCACAACTTAAATGAGTGAATTTTACACTAAGTGAATTATATCTCCATAAAGCTGTTATTAATTTTTAAAACACCTACAAGCCACAATATTGAACAGTTTAACAACGATGAGTTTTTTATACTTATCTAGTCTGTGCAGCATTAAGATCTTGCCAGGCTTTCAGTCCTTCCTCCCCACCTATTTTTTAACAAATCAAATCCTAGCCTTAAATCAAAACCCCAGAGGTCTTGGGGCTTCCCTGGTGGCGCTGTGGTTGAGAATCTGCCTGCTGATGCAGGGGACACGGGTTCGAGCCCTGGTCTGGGAAGATCCCACATGCCGCAGAGCAACTAGGTGCGTGAGCCACAACTGCTGAGCCTGCACATCTGGAGCCTGTGCTCCGCAACAGGAGAGGCCGCGATAGTGAGAGGCCCGCGCACCGCGATGAAGAGTGGCCCCCCGCTTGCCACAACGAGAGAAAGCCCTCGCACAGAAACGAAGACCCAACACAGCCAAAAATAAATAAATTAATTAAAAAAACAAAAAAACAAAAAAACTTCAGAGGTCTTATTTAACCAAAAGACAAGTTCTTGTTATCCGTCTTTTAAAATTATACTTAAACAGCAATCATTTCACAAAAAAGATATCGATAAGGAATGCATATATCAAAAATGTCCCTATCTCATCTTTTTTTAAAAAAGCAGAGGGTGGGAGGGGATCTGTGTCTTCCTCTGGCTTCTGCCATCTCCTTTCAGAATGTTAAAAGTAAATGGAAGAAATTTATACCACTTCACCTATTTCTTCTTCAACTGACTATAGTCTGGCTTTTTCCCATACGCCAACCCCAAACTGCTTTTTCTAGTCACCAAATCACTCCTACTTGGCAAATAGAATGGGTGCTTTCTCAAGCTCACCTTACAGGTCCTCCCAGAATCACTGTATCAGACTTTGGTGACTACTCCTTTCCTGAAACTCTCCCAGGCTTTTCTGACACCCTCTGGGTTCCCTTCCTTCCTCTTTGACCACACCTTCCCGGGAGCAATCACTAGCACTTCCATTTAGAAGCTGCTCTTTAAAAGCTGATGCTCTTCAACCAACCTAAAGCTGGTCACTCTACAGGCTTGTCTGAATAAGTTCGTTTCACTTTCATGCTTTCAAATACCTCTTACATGCTTTAATTCTGTCCCGTCAGCTCTCTCGAGATCTACATTTCCACAGATGTCTCATAGGCACCTGTTTTTAACGTGTCCAAAGCTAAACTCGTTCTCTTCGACTTTGAAATTTCTTCCATCTTCTGCTTGGTCTCCTCTGCTTGTTTCTCCTCTCTTCCTCCTTACCCTACCAAACAGTACCTTCCAACTTGAGCAACGGTATACCAAGCTAGAAACCTTGTAGTCATACTACAACATTCCTATCTCCTTCACTACTCGCATAGTGACTCACTGAGACTTCTTCCTTTATCCTTATCAGATGCTTTGTACACTCTCTGTTCTACTGTCTTAGTTTAGCTCAGGCCTTCATATCTCACTCCCTATTATTTCAACAGCTTCAAAAATGCTCTCCTTCAATCCGGTAATCCATTTTTCATACTACCATCAGAATCAACTTTCTGCAGCACAAATCTGTCAAATGACTGCTTACTTTTCTTAAACTATGCAGTGATCTGCAGAGACCTATAGTACTGATTCTCAGCATTTTAGCAGCACCAACCTGAATGATATAAGCGAAGGCTCAAAGTAAAACAGGCTGGGGTGGTGAGGGGACAACTGGAGGTGGGGAAACACTGCTGGAGTGCTCAAACAGAATGTCTATTTTCTTAACACCTGCCTACTTTCCCTGTAACTCTAAGACCTGTAGTGTGTTACAGTTCAGAATTACTATTACTGATCTATAGTATCCAGCACAGATTCAAGAACCTTCAACACCTGATCCCTACCCTAGCCTTCTCAGCATCATGTTAGCTTTTATCATGCATTATTTCACTGTTACTCAAAATCTGGTGATGGCCCACCCCCAGACCAATTCAAAGAGTCCACGAGGTCAAAACTCTTTTCCTAACAATACTAAGTTATGCTTCCTCACCTGTAAATATGCAAATGCACAGACTTTAGTACAAGATTTTTTTAATCACCTTCATTCCCTTTAGGAGTGTACAGCGGAGTTTTCCAGAGGGTACATGACACGTGACACTGAACAGTGATAATGCAACAGTACGAATGTAACAGCTATAAGAATCCAGCTCTCTTCTATTAAGCCAGACATTAAAAAATTTGCCAAACTATAAAAATAATGCTTCTTCCCACCAATAACTTTTTGAAAAATAATTACTTGTCATAAAATATAGTATACAGGTTAATACAGAATGGCTTTATTATCATTATTTTAAAGTGAATTATTTTTAAAAATATCTTCTAATTTCTAATACAGTAAATAAACAAAAGCTCTTTAGAGTCCTCAGTAATTTTTGAGAGTGTAAAAGACTCTTAAGATCAAAAGGTGTGAGAACTGCTACATTATTTACAGCAGATTATCTACCACTCCCTAAACATGCTCAACTCTGAAACCTCCATCCTTTTGCATGGCGATGCATCCTCCACCACCTGCCTAGTCCCAGCCAGGTCCTAAGGGACCTCAGATGCATTCTGGAGAAACAGGATAAAGAGAAAAGGTTTTGAAGTCAAGCAAGATACTTAACTTTTCAGAGTGTGTTCCCTTACCTGTAAAATATAAGTTATATCTACCTCATAAATTGCCAATATGTTAAATAAGACACAGCGTAAAATATCTGGCACAGTGTTTAACATATAGTAGGGATGAAAAATGTTAATTTCCTTTCTACTTAAAATAATTTATAAAATCACAAACACTACTGTAGTAAGATTAAAAACAATACAGCAATTATTGAATCATAACAAAGCAAGCAACCTGGTTGTTTTGAGCAGTTCCTTCAGGATTACTATTAGTAGAGCAGATGGTGTTATATAATAAATTCCCTGAAATGCATAACTACTAAGGTAGTTCTGCAGTTACTTGTGATTGATAAATTCAGATTAATTTAAAATATCAGTTATTGGGACTTCCCTGGTGGTCCAGTGGTAAAGAATCCACCTTGCAATGCAGGGGACGCGGGTTCAATCCCTGGTCAAGCAACTAAGATCCCACATGCCATGGGGCAACTAAGCCCGCGCACCACAACTACTGAGCTTGCGCACCTCAACTAGAGCCCACGTGCCGCAAACTACAGAGCCCACGTGCTCTGGAACCAGCGCGCCACAACTGGAGAGAAGCCCACGCGCAGCAATGAAGATCCCAACTAAGACACGATGCAGCCAAAAATAAATTTAAAAAATAAATAATAAATCTTTTTTAAAAAATAAAATAAAAATCAGTTATTTTAAATAGCATTTTAACATAGGAATGCTTGCTATTATACCTCAGTTTAGCCTTAAAAAATGTCCATAAATCTTCTCCTTCCAGTGTTTCACAAAAAAGTACTATAATTCACACCTCCACTGCATCCTGTTTTTTAAATACTCTAAGTCCACTCATTAAATTTTTGTTTTCATCTTCATAAGTAGAAAGAGAACTAGTTTTTAAACTGAAACTGCCATATTTGTAGCTTTACTGTTGTCTTTTATGATTTTTTATATGCAAGTGTCTAGTGTATAAACTTTAGCCTAATCATTATAAATGTACTTCTTGTTTCAGTACTTTAATTATACATGATAAAGCTTTAAAAAGCAAAAGAAAATTACTGAAAATGGAAAGCCCAGACATCTCTTTTTCCTTCTATCTCTAGTTACATGTAACTGACTACATAAATTAGCCATTTGAGAATATAGAGACAGCACAATAATCTGTTAGATGAAGACCCAAAATATCAGTCTCATATTTCAGTCTTGTGAAGTAGGTAGCATTTTTCTTCTTTTAAAGGTGAGAAAATTCAGTCAACTCATTTTCTTTCAAGTGGCCTGCCCAAGGTCAGAAAACTAGCCAATGGCAGAGATGGGAGTAAAACATCTGTCAAACATAAATGTACACCACCCTGCCATACACATTTACTTGTCATGATCACTGTCTCTCATTTCATAAAGAAGACTAAAAATCGAGATAGTTGAGATCACGTTCTGGATTTGCCACAGATTAGCTATTTAATCATCAACTTGTAAAGTAATCATTTTGGTGCCGTAGTTTACACCATCTCAATACCTTAGTTTTCTCCTCTTTCACAGAACAGCGTGCACAACAGGCAAAGGCCAAGAACAGACAACTCACAGAATAGTTAACAACGAGAGGAAAAATTTCTACCCTTACTAGTATCAAGATATTCAAATTAAAACAAGATACCATTTTTCAATCATCAAATTATCAAAGATCCAAGATAATTATTATATGAACACTCATACAGTACTGACAGTTGTATAAACTGACAACTTCTTCAAAAAATTATTCATAAACACATATTAAATGTTTATATTCCTTCATCTAGTACTTCCACTACTGGAAGATATCTTATGCAATAATCCAAAATAAAGCTTTATGCATAAGTGTTCACTACAGAATTATGACGTATAATAGCAGAAAATAAATGGCCTAAACATTCAACCATAAGAAAATAGTTAAGCTAAAAGACAGTGGCTAGGTGAAATATTATGTAGCCACCTAAAATCATTTTTACAAATGAAAAACACTTCAATATTAAGCTGGAAAAAAATTTCCACTATTAAATGGTATTGATATATGTAGTATGGTCACAGACAAGCATTAAAAACATTAACAGAGATAGCCTGTGGGAGATGGGACTATAGGAAGGCTGAACGGAATAATGGAAGGACCACAGTTTGAATGCCCATTTCACTTTCCTACAGGTAAGGCATTCTTTATTATTGTATAATTTCCAAATTTGAAACAATGAACATTATCACTTCATATCTGAATAAGGTTTTAATACAGTAGCTAGATTACCCCTAAGACTCAGTTCTAAAATGCTAAAAAATTTTAAATGCATTTTTAATCCACATCAGAATGTAAGAACAACAGAAGAGTTAGAATCTATCATTCTCTTTCCATGGCAGAGGGGACAAAGTTTCCCCTCCAGCCTTCTAGTCAAGGGAAAAAGAGGCACCAACTAGCAGCCTTAATTACAGCTATTGCTTATCAAGTCACGGAATAAAAAAAGCAAGCACTACAAAAGAACAGTCCTAGTAATCAAATCTCAAGCGTAGAATCCCCTAACTATCCCTAGGTATTATGGAAGAAAAAGGAAACTCATTTAGTCCTGGAGAAATCTCCAATAGGAATCCCTGACTCATCTCCAAAGCATGAACCCTAAGGCTACTTCCCCTGTACAGGAGTTCAGAGACTGGGCACTTGTCGTGATGGCCTGCATCACCAAACAATGCTCTTTCCTGACAGGATATGCCCATGGATAACAAGATGATTAGCATGCAAAAAATTAGTGGCCAGGGACCACACCACCTCTTCTTCCACAACCAAAATAAGATTGTGTAAGACTAGATTTAAACATTTAAAATATTCTAAGTAAATATTTTCTTCTCTTTTGGCCGAAGAGTAGTAAAAAGGGTACTCTGTCCAATTATTGTGATACCATTCCAAAGATACCAAAACATTTAAAATTCTCAATAGTAAAAAGGGAACATGTTTTCTTTTCTTTAACCTTTTCAGATCAAAAAGTAATTTTTCAAATACACAGGCTAAATATCAAGAGAAAATCTTTAAAATAAGGCATAAATTACTTAATCAACATTTTCTGTACCTTCAAAAGATACTAACAAAACCTAACTCCTAGCCTCCTCTACTATTGGTCTAGGGAGGCGGGAAGCACAAAGCTCCAACAACACTGTTATAATATTGTGTAAGGTTAAGGGTTAAGAATTTTAACGCTAAAGCTTTACTAGACCAAAGTCTCTTTAAAATGTGAAAAATTATTTCAGCGCTAAAAGCCATTTCACCTGCACCTTGTAAACAATTAAACTGTACTTTGAAACAAAAACTAGCCAATGTTTGCTGCTCACTCATTTTTATACACATTAACTGTGTATCCCCTGAACAATTGCGAATTTCAGAGTTAAGTGACTATTCCTGGAGGTGTATCTGGCCCGGGAGCAAAATTTTCCCTAGCCTATTTCCCATTCCCAAACCCCGCCAAGACTAAGGAGCAGCCACTTCCCAAAGTCCCACTTCCTTTTCCCTTCCCCAGACCTCCAGGGTTTCCAACGCCCCAGTCTTGCGCAATATCCGTAGGAGCAGCAGCCGCAACCACCGCCTCCTAAGCCGAGAAACAACCCTAAAGGGAACATTGTCCAGCAGAAAAATACAGGGGGGGTGTGGGGGAGGCAATGGAGGAAGTCGACTTCTCGTCCCACGCCTTCGGATCTGACCCCCTCGTAGTGATGGACCAAGAGCAATTCCACGACCAGGACTTTTAACCTCCTCTCCAGCCCGCCTGTACAAGCAGAGGGCGGAAGGGGGGGGAGGGGGTGTCGGATGGGGGGGGTTGGGGAGACTTCGAAGGTTATCTCCCACTTCAGGGCTTCGGCCCGTACGGTCGCCTCCGCCTCAACACGACTATTGTTCCCAAGTTCCCCACCCCCACCCCGGATAGGAAGTGATAGTCACATCCCCTCTGCCTTCGGCAATGTCCCCTAGAGAGTCTGAAGCAGGCTTCCTTCAGGATAACCACGCACCTCCCCACCTCTACACACACACACACGCGCGCGCGCGCGCGCTTACCCCCTCAACCTCAAGTCACGTTGACCCCAAAACCATCTCCAACCCGGGTCTCAAGAGACCAGAGATGGAACAGGGGTAAATGGAAATTGAGCAAACCACGAGACTGCTTAGGGACAGACCCTTTCCCATGCACCGGAGATAACTGCGAAGCCAGGAACTGCAAACAGTCCTACCTTGCCCACCCCTGAGACCAGCTTGAGAAAAGGGACCCCACGAGTTAATTGCCACCTTAAGAGCCCCGTTCCTCCCTCAGCTGCGACACGCTCTCCTCCCTGCCTCGACCCTCCCTGGAGGGGCTGTTGAATGGGGAGGTGAGGAGAGACGAGCCCCCCGGCCTGTACCTCATTCGCCTCCGGCTCCCGGCCCGAGAAACAATAGGTGGTCTCTGGCGGCGGTGCTGAGTGCGGGCTCGGCCGGGCGGCCTCTCCCTTCGGGTCCCGGACGCCGGCGGAGGGGGCCGCGATCGCGGGAGGAGAAAAGGCGGCCGAGGGGGAGAGGCGACCTCACCTCCCGCCGGCCTCCGAGTCCACCCGGCCCTTGGGGCTGGTGCGCGCCCCCTCCGCCCCTCTCCTTACAGCCCCACACAAAGCGCTGGCGGCCCGGCCGAGGCTGCAGTGGGCTCCGGTGCCGGCGAGAGGAGTCGACAGCGAGGGGAGGGACTCACCATGAAGTCCCGGGCGAAGTTGTCCTCCCCATTGTGGTCCGGACTCTTCATGGCCTGGACCCTCTGTATGAATTTCCTCAGGATCTCCACTTGCTCCATCCTCCCGCGTCCCCCCGGCTGCGGTCGCTGGCCCCCCCGCCGCCCTCCCGCCCGGCGCAGAGCCTGCTCAGTCTTCCCCAGTTCGCTCCCCCTACCCGACCCCTCTCTCCCGACCCCCGCCGCTCCCTGCTCCTCCCCACCGCCCAAGGCGGTGGCAGCGGCGGCACCAGCCCGGCTCCCGATCCTACAACTTCCAGGAGCAGCCGCCGCTCTCCCACAGTACGGGGCGAGCCACTGCGGCTAGCGCCAACCCCAACCCCCAGCTTGCTCCATCCTCCTTCCCCGCCCTCCTCCTGCTCTGCCGGAGACGCCGCCACCGCCTTAGGAACACGGCTCTCCGACCGCCCTGCCCCCCCAACCCCTTCCCGGTTCCTCCTTCCCTCCCTCCCTCCCTCCCGGCTAGCAGCCGCAGCCGCCTCTCCCCACGAGCGCGCCCCCGCCGCCACCCAAACGCGCGTCTCCGCGCAGCGGCTCCGTCCCGGGCGCGACGCCGCGCCGAGCCGCCCCCGCCCGCCACGCCCCCAAGCCCGCCCCGCCGGCCCTAGCCCGTCTAGGAGTGGCTGGGAGGCGCTTCGGCACTCGGCTGGGAGACTTGACTCCACTTCCGGGGCGTGGTCTCGCCAGGGCGGCGCGTAGGTCTGAGGAGCGCTCGTAGGAAGGAATTTGACACGGCCGGGCAAACCCTACTCAATTGGAGTAGGACTTGAGTTGGAAACTGCAGTCTCACTGCCTATTAGTGGGAAAAACATATTTCTAGAGTGCTTCCGCCCGCCGCCAGCCATGGGCTGGGACTACAAGTCCAGGCCGGCCGGAGTCCAGGAGTGGGGGCGGGGGAGGGCGGCGGTGGGAAGAGAGGCATGCTGGGAACTGTAGTAGTGTCATCTCCACGTTCGCCGCAGGTATGTCTTCATCTTAATGTTGAGGGCAGTTAGACCTTGGCACTTTGGGGAATGGCTACGGCCAAGAGAAACGAAACGCTTCTTCAGTGATAGGACTTTTGCTTTTTGCACATGCATCTGAACCCCAGCGAGTGAGCGCCTGAGATTCATGTTGTCCTAGTATGAATTGAAAGGAATCTGTCTTCTTGCCTTTAGATTCGCAGCACCTCAGAACTGAATAATAGATTTTTCTCCGTATAATGCATCTTTGTAAGTCTTCTAGTAATCAAAGAAATCCGTCCCAGTCTAATTCACCATTTTACAAAGAAAGTGTTTGCCCATGGTCCCCCAGCATATTCTTAGCAGAGCCCAAACTAGAGCTCAGATCCTTCTGCTTTCACTACACCATATTGTTTCTCACAAAGGAGCGTAAACTTGTGATAATGTGACTGAGGTTGAAGGACCTGATCCCTGGACTTCTTTTGGTCACTTAGACCCACACACACGTTTTTTACAGATCAGATTGGTCAGGCAATTTGGTTAAAATAGGAAATGTCAGTGGTAGGCCCCTTTTCCCAGATGAATGTTTAGAAACACCATGGAATTTAGTGATAAACTTGAACAAAACAGGTATGAGTAACAAGATCCAATTTCCTATTTGTTTTAAAGAAAAATATTTCTCTTTAAAATAATACAACTGACATATACCAATCTACTCTTCTTCTCAGAAATAACCACTTCCAGATGTGCCCTTCCAAATGTCTTCCTATGCATTTATATACAGGTATGTGCGTGTTAAAAGATACAGTTTTGTCCTGTATTTTAAAAATTCACTTAGAGGAATAGTTTAATTTCTAAGGTAAGCTTTACTTAAAACAAGGGTCTGGAGTATTTTACTTTAATCAGATTACTGAGACCCAGTTTCACTGGATATGAGAAAAGATTAGGATCTGGGTTTGATCACCTACCAGTATAGCTCACTGTAGGGTACCCTTTCCCCCCAGAACTAGGAGAGAAATTAGACATGGGCCAAGAAATGGGCAGATGATCGAGGACTGCTTCTACTTTTGATATGTCAAAAGAATGTGCAAATCAGATGGTGATTGATAAAGACTATAAGCTGGACAAGCTGTATATCAGTCTAGTGTCAGTCGGGTTACTTGTTTGAGTTACCGAAAGTGTTAGTTGCTTCAGTTATCACGTCCTATTTTCGCTAGTGCTTTTGCAGTCTTCTTTTTTTCTTTTTTCTTTTTTTTTAACTTTTCCTCTTATTGCAAGCATCTCTCTTTTTCTTGCAACACAAGTCTCTTGAGTTCTCAGCATCTACCTTTGGCATCTCATGTAGGTTAGGGAAAACAAAAGTAAAGTACCTTTATGGATTTCAGGTCTTTTGGAAAGACGTTCCTCTTTTTAATATATTTAAATCTTGTTTCAATCTACAGATATTTTTTGAGCACCTCAAAATAGGAGGGGTTGTGCTGTGTGAGGGCAGGGGGAGATACAAAAATATCTCAGAGATGGCTTCTTCTAGAGCTTACAGCTGTTTCAGGAAACAGGAAAAAACACTAAAATCTTGGTTACTGTAAGTTAATAATTGCCAAATGAGTGATACAGACAATGAGTAGTTTAGCAATTCTCAGAAGAGAGAATTATGAACTGGGTTGTCAGCATAAAGTGGTCACAGAGGACCGTGAAAGATAAGTTAAATTCGGTTTGAATGGGAAGAAGAACTCCCAGGGAAGAGAAGTGATGAAACAAAGAGCATGAAGATAGCAAAGCAGAAGTTTGAAGCAGAACTTTTTTATATGTGTAAAGGCACTAAAGTAGACTAGGACTGGACTCTGGCTGAGGATTTGGACCTGATACTCTTGTCAGTGGGAGCCACCAAAGGTTTCTGAGTATAAAAGTGAAATTAGGAAAATATTAGTCTGGCCGTGTATGGATAGGTTGTGAAGTAATAAGGGAAGAGAATGGAATGAGCCCTATTGGGAGCCAATACATGACACGACAAAAGCTGAAACTAAGGTCATAGCACTGCAATTACAAAGACACAGATGGAGGCGAGAGACTGAAAACTCACAGAACTCGGTGACTGACTTAGTGGACAAGAAAGAAGGTGGAATTTTAAAATGACTGAAATTAGATTGGAAGAGATCAGAAAGTTTGACAGAATACAGGGCTGTGCATGGTATGAGCAGATGGGGACATTTGCACAGAAGGTGAGTGAAATTGGCACATCATCTTTGGAGGCAATTTGGCCATAAATGTATCAGAGTGGAAACGTCATGCATGCTTTGACTGAAAAATTTATAGGTAATATTTATAGCTGTGTACAAACATATATGCTTATTGCAGGCTGTTTTGTAACGGACAAGAGTGGAAACAATGTACCTGCCTATCAAAACTTAAAAAACAGAATCACATATATGTAATTAAGTCCTGTGAAGCCATTAAAAAGTGAAAAAAATAATCTGTATGTGTTGATGTGGAATAGGTTTCAGGATCTGCTTATTAAATGAGAAAAGCTAGACACACATTGCGTTTATCGTATTTTTCCATTTATGTAAAATGGAATGTGGATAAAATACCGATAAAATGCTTAAACACGCATAGGATTTTCCTGAAGGATACTTCAAAAACTGTTAGCTGTGATCGCCTCTAGGAGGGCCTTGAGAATCTTTGGTGGAGAGGGTACAACTTCCAATGTGCATACCCTGTCATATTTTGAGTATTTTATGATGTGTGTACATTACTTTTCCAACAAAGTTAAATCTATTTGATTGAAAATATTTTTAGACTTTCAATCCAGTCAATAGGAAGAATGGTGATATCTTTAACAGAAACACACAAATAAATAAAAAATGAAGCAGATCTTGTCTGGGTGGTGTTTTAAAATGGCACACCTGTTTCAGAATGTCCACCTACTTGCACCACAGTTCTCAAGGAACACAGCTGCCCTGCCCATTCACAGCCACAGCTGAGGGTTTGGGCACTTGACTCAAGTTAACCAACCCATGTGGACTGGCCAGCAGCCTACGGCCTGGTATAGGAACATGATCTGGGAGTATCGGTCCTCACTGTGAAGAATCGGAACTTAAAACCTAGAGGGAGTAAGTCATTAAGCCACAAGGGCAGAAGCTGAATGCCATGGGTTAGAATTAGGGATCTGACAAGCCGAAGCCTTGTGAGAAGAGTAGAAAGTATGGAGAATCTAGATAGTCAAGAAAGGAGCATGAAGCATGCATGCAGAGATAGGTAGATATGTCACCTTATACCCATGTGGCCATGGGAGAGATGGGAAGAATCTCTGGAACAACCTAACTTCTTCATAACTGTTTAGGACAGGTTACATTGACATTTATTCCAGAAGTCAATTCTGCTTTTCCTGAAACAGAATAGGGCAATAATAAAGAGCATGGGCTCTGAAATGAGAGAGATGAAGATTCAAAAACCCACTCCATTTCTTACTCAGGGCAAATCACTTAACCTCTCTAATCCTCAGTTTCATCTTCTAGGAAAGCTGCCCGGTGCTATCTTAAAGAGGTGTGTTTCAAAATCAGTGTACTACACCTTACACTTGCTTATAGAAAACATAAGAACTGGTTAAACAAAGAATTAATGGTTTCCAGACCTTTTCATTTTTACCCTACGTCTCCTCTTTTGGCTTTTTTTCTGCTCACTGGCCACCTTTACTCTGGATAAATACATGAGGGATAAGAAGAAAGCCAAATACTGTTTTCAGAAATCTCCCTTCTTAGTATTGCAATACTTTTGTGAAGGTTTGAGTAGGAGTTTAAAACTAATAATCCAAAAGAGGGTTCAGAATTATATACCTACTTCATATTCACAGTATCCCTTTCCCTCCCAGCTCAGGTAGAAGTAATGCTTTATATCTATATAGAAATTTTAACTTCTGGAGTATTGTTACACCTATTCTCTCATAAAAACTACCTTTGTTATGGCTTTCATGGCATTATAGCTCTTTGTGATCTCTGTTTTTCTTTACAACCCTGGGAAATAATTTGGCATCATTGTCCTCATTAATACATGAAAAACTAAATAAAACATGAGAGTGAACGTGACTAGCTTATGTAAAAAACAAATGTCATGCATGACCAGAAGCCACAGGTCCTGAGTTTCCAGCTTGTTGCATAAACCAATGAGTTACAATACTTTTATACCTGTGAGACTACAGGTTAAGAGTCAAACCATTCCTAAGATTCTCCCAAAGTAGTACTTCTAATATTAACCTGTCATTTCACACTACATTCCTCAGTCTTCTCCATACTCTCAAACTTAAGGACTCATAGCTGAGAAGTTATGGGAGCATGGATAAGAAAGGAGGGAGGGAAATTCTTCTCTACTTCATTCCTGGTATTCTTAACTCCCTCATTCCTAGACCTAGTTACAGCAACAAAGCTGTTCACCATTTTTTTAATATGTGAGTTTATTGTTGAAATATGAATTCCATTTTATAGGGAACTGGATGCGGGGGGGAAGGAGCATATCTTTTTAGTCTAGTGTAGTATGAGAGTTTTAGAAGAAAGGCATATAAAAATGAAGAGAAATTTGGAAAAGATGAAATTTTTTAAATATATATATCTAAACTTAATATGTCAGAGTTTTTTTCAAACAGTACCCCCTGTTTATTCTTATAACTCTACCCTAAAGTAAGCAGGCTGGGTAGTATCCTCTCCATCTTTATTTATGCATTAGAATACTAGTAGGGATAGTAATGCCTAAACTTAGAGAAATTAAATGATTTGCCCAAGGTCATATAGATGGCAGAACTGAAACCAAAACCCAGGTGGTTCTCCACTCAGAGTGTTACACAAGGAAGGCTAAATAGTGTAATAAATACTAACTGCAGGAGCATGCTGTGATTAAATCCACTCTCTTCTCTAAATTTTCTATCTCATATTTCTCATGCTGTTTCATTTAGCATTCTAAGAAAAATTAAAATTTTATAAATAACTTCAAAGTCAAGTACTACCTGAGCATCTAATTAGTGATCCTTCAACCTGATGACATTTAGTTTTTGTATTCAGGAATGGATGATTAACAAGGGCTGTGACATATGATTGCACCATATATAAAATCCATCCAGTGTATTGGTTGGTCTCAGGTCCAACTATCAGCAAAAAGCCACAAAACAAGCAAAAAATCCCTTTCATTCAGTGACTGCTATTATTTTAAATTAAAAATAATGGGCTTCCCTGGTGGCGCAGTGGTTGAGAATCCGCCTGCCGATGCAGGAGACACGGGTTCGTGCCCTGGTCCGGGAAGATCCCACATGCCGCGGAGCAACTAAGCCCGTGAGCCATGGCCGCTGAGCCTGTGCGTCCGGAGCCTGTGCTCCGCAACGGGAGAGGCCACAACAGTGAGAGGCCCGCATACCGAAAAAAAAAAAAAAAAAAAAAAAAAAAATAAATTGTGGGGGCTTCCCTGGTGGCCCAATGGTTAAGGATCCACCTGCCAATGCAGAGGACACAGGTTCGAGCCCTGGTCTGGGAAGATCCCACATGCCGTGGAGCAACTAAGCCTGTGCACCACAACTACTGAGCCCGTGTGCCACAACTACTGAAGCCCACGTGCCGAGAGCCCATGCTGTGCAACAAGAGAAGCCACCGCAAATGAGAAGTCGATGCACCACAACTAGAGAAAGCCCGTGCATGGCAACGAAGACCCAACACAGCCAAAAATTAAATAAATAAATAAAATTGTGGACAGAGAAAGAGGAATACTGTATGATCTCAATTATATGTGGACTCTAAAACAAACTCAGAAAAAAGAGATCAGACTTGTGGTTACCAAAGTCAGAGGGTGTGGGGAGGGGGAATCAGAGGAAGGTAGTCAAAAGGTACAAACTTCCAGTTACAACATAAATAAGTACTAGGGATATGATGTACAATATGATGACTATAGTTTACACTTATATGATATATAGGAAAATTGTAGAAAGATAGTAAATCCTAAGAGTTCTCATCACAAGGAGAAAAGTTATTTTCTTTTTTCTTCTTTCTTTTTATTGTGTTTATATGAGATGATGGATGTTAGCTAAACCTATTGTGGTAATCATTTCACAATATATTTGAATCAAACCATCATGCTGTACACTTTAAACTTACACAGTGATTCATGTCAATTATTTCTCAATAAAACTAGAAAAAATAAATTGTGATTCCACTTATATGAGGTATCTAAAGTTATCAAATTCATAGAAACATAAAGTAGAATGGTGGTTACCAGGGTCTAGGGGTGAGGGGAAAGGGCAACTGTTTAATGGGTATAGAGTTTTGATTTGCAAGATGGAAATGTTCTGGAGATGTGCTTCACAACAATGTGAATATACCCAACACCACTGAACTGTACACTTAAAAGTGTTTAAGTGTTGCCTGGAGGGAAGCTTTATATATGCTTGGTACCCTGGTTTTTATGTCTGTTGCCCCAGTTTGGGGGACTGCTGCCTGGGGAAAGCCTCTTGATTCTCCTGGCTCTGGTAGCCATGAGGCTTGCATTTCTGGGTCCCATGGTGCTGTGGCAATTGGAGAAATGGGCTTTGGCAAGTTACATCCCCAAAGCACTGTACAGATAGTGGACTGAGGCACACCCCCCAGCCTTTCTGTGAAGGAGGCCTCTTTGCTTGTCCTGGAGCTTCAGCCTGAGGGGCAGGCTTCAGGTTTGACCACGTTTTGTGGCATATAGAGCTGCTTTTAAGGAACGTAGGCCTTGCCATGCCATCTGGGCTCTCTCCCTCTGACTTGCTCCAGTTCATCAATATCACCCAGGAAAGACCTTATACACTTGTCTGGAGCCCTGAATTTTGCTAATGCCACCCAGGGACACCTCCAGATCATATGGCTCTGGTGGCCAGTGGGGCTTACACTTGTAGTCCTACAGGAGTGTATATATTTGCATACATTTAAAAACTGATGTTTGAGGGTCTGAATCAGCCTGAATCTACGTACTGAGATCTTCCACTTTGGGACCCTGACAGATCTTGGCACAACCTCAACAACTAGGAGCTGTTAGAAATATAGTCTGCTTCGTCTAGCACAGAGATTTGAGAAACAAGCAAGAGGAAATGAAACAACAAATTTTGTCTCCTACATGAGGCCACACCTTCAAGACTGGGAGAGGGGTGGTTTCACCTACTGTTAGAAACCAACACACAGAGTCACGCAAAATGAAGAAATAGAGGAATATGTTCCAAATGAAAGAACAAGATAAGCCCTCAGGAAAAATAAACCTTAATGAAATGGAGATAAATAGTTTTCGTGATAAAGACTTTAAAGTAATGGTCGTAAAGATGCTCACTGAACTGGGGGGAAGAATGGGTGAACACAGTGAAAACGTCAACAAAAAGATGGAAAATATAGGAAAGTACCAAATAGAAGTCATAGAGCAGAGAATACAATAACTGAGCTGAAAAATACACTAGCTGGGTTTAAGAGCAAACTAGATGAAGCAGAGAAAAGGATCAGTCAACTCGAAGATAGAGCAGTGGAACTCACCCAGTCAGAGGAGCACAGTGAAGATAGCTTAAGGGACTAATGGTTCAACATCAAACAGACTAATATTCGTATCTTCAAGCTCCCAGAAGGAGAAGAGAGAAAGGGGCAGAAATCTTATTTGAAGAAATAATGGCTAAATATTTCTCTGACCTGAGGAAGGAAACAGACATCCAGGTACAGGAATCCAGAGTTCCAAATAAGAGGAATCAAGTAAGAGACCCACATACCAAGACACATTACACTTTAAATGTCAAAAATTAAAGATAAGAAGAGAATCTTAAAAGTAGCAAGAGAAAAATAACTTGCTACATACAAGAAAACCCCCATAATACTATTACCAGAATTTTCAACAGAAACTTTGCAGGCTAAAAGGGAGTAGCACAATATATTCAAAGTGCTGAAAGAAAAACACTTCCAACCAAGAATACCATACCTGGCAGCAAAGCTCACTCGGAAGTGAAGGAGGGATAAGGTGTTTTACAGATGTGCAAAAGCTAAGGGAGTTCATCACCATTAAACTGCTTTACAAGAAATGTCAATGGGACTTCTTGGAGCTGAAAAGAAAGGGTGCTAATTAATAACAAGAACACATATGAAAGAATAAATCTCACTGGAAAGGCAAATACATAGTAAAGATAGTGAATTAATTACTTATAAAGCTAGTATGAAGGTTAAAGACAAAAAGTAGTAAAAATAACTGGTTACAATAGTTATAAGGGATATACAATATAAAAAGATGCAACATCAAAAAATTAAGATGTGGCAGGGGGAGTAATAACAATGAGCGTTACAATTGGATCAAACTTAAGTTGTTTTCAACTTAAAATAGAATGTTATAGATATAAGTTGTTACATGTAAGCCTCATGGTAACCACAAAGCAAAAATCTATAGTAAATACACAAAAAGAGAAACAGAAAGGAATATAAGCATGCCACTAAAGAAAGTAATCAAACAACAACCAAAGAGAGCAAGAGAAGAATAAAGGCACAGAAAGGAATTACAAAAACAGCCAGAAAACAATTAACAAAATGGCACTAAGCACATATGTTTCAATAATTACTTTAACTGTAAATGGACCAAATGCTCCAATCAAAAGACATAGAATGGTGAATGGATTTTTTTTTTAAGGATCCATCTATATACTGCCTACAAAAGACTCACTTTAGAGGTAGGGACTCACACAGACTGAAAGTAAAGGGATGGAAAAATATATTTTTCCATGCAAATGGAAACCAAAAGAAAGGTAAAGTAACTATACTTATATCAGACAAAATAGACTTTAAAACAAAGAATGTGATAACAGACAAAGAAGGGCATTACATAATGATAAAGGGGTCAATCCAACAAGAGATAAAACGTTTTGTAAATATGCACCCAACATAGGTCACCTTATATAGGTAAAAATCATCAACAAAATATTAGAAAACCAAAATCAACAGTACATTAAAAGAAATCATACACCACAGTCAAGTGGGATTTATTCCAGGGATGCGGGGTGGGGAGGCTGGTTCAACATCCACAAATCCATCCATATGTTGCACCACATTAACAAAATGAAGGAAAAAAATCATATGATCATCTCAATAGACGCAGAAAAAGCATTTGCCAAAATTCAGCATTTATTTATGATTTTAAAAAGCTCTTAAAAACTCTCAACAAAACAAGTATAGAAGGAATGTACATCAACATAATAAAGTCCCTATGTGACAAGACTACAGCTAACATCATACTCAATCGTGAAAAGCTGAACATTTTTCCTCTAAGATCAGGAACAAGTGATGTTCCTTGTTCAAGTGGAACAAGAATGTTCACTCTCACCACTTTTTTCAACATAGAATTGGAAGTCCTAGCCAGAGCACTTAGGCAAGAAAAAGAAAAGGCATCCAAGTTGGAAAGAAAAAAGTAAAACTGTCAATGATTGCAGATAACATGATATTATACATAGAAAACTCTAAAGACTCCCATCAAAAAACTGTTAGAACTAATCAGCAAGTTAAGTAAACTTTCAGGATACAAAATCAATACAAATTTCTCTATACAAATAATGAACTATCAGAAAGAGAAATTAAGAAAACAATCCCATTTACAAGTACATCATAAAGATAAAATACCTAGGAATAAATTTAACCAAGGAGATGAAAGACCTGTATATTGAAAACTACAAGACGTTAATGAAAGAAATTGAAAAAGACAAATAACTGAAAACATATTCCATGCTCATGGGTTGGAAGAATTAATATTGTTAAAATGACCATTCTACCCAAAGCAATGTATGGTTTCAATGCAATCCCTATCAAAATTCCAATGGCATTTTTCACAGAAATAGAATAAACAACCCTAAAATTTGTATGTAGCCATAAAAAACCCTGAATAGTCAAAACAATCTTGAAAAAAAAGAACAAAGCTGGAGACATCATACTCTCTGATTTCAAACTACTCCAAAGCTATAGTAACTAAAACAATATATTGACATAAAAAGACACCTAGATCAGTAGAACATAATAGAGAGCCCAGAAATAAACCCATGCATAAGTGGTCAATTAATTTACAATAAAGGAATCAAGAATATACAATGGGGAAAGGACAGTCTCTTCAGTAAGTGGTTTCGGTAAAACTGAACAGTCACATGCAAAAGAATGAAACTGGAACTCTGTCATAGACCATCCACAAAAACTAACTCAAAATGGATTAAAGAATTGAATGTAAGGCCTAAAACCATAAAACTGCTAGAAGAAAACATAGGCAATAAGCTACTTGACATAGGTGTTGGTGATTTTTTTTTAATATTATTTATTTGGCGGTGGTGGGTCTTAGTTGTGGCAGGCAGGCTCCTTAATTGCGGCTCACGGGCTCCTTACTTGTGGCATGCATGTGGAATCTAGTTCCCTGACCAGGGATCGAACCTGGGCCCCCTGCATTGGGAGCATGGAGACTTAACCACTGCACCACCAGGGAAGTCCCCAGTGATGATTTTTTGAATCTGACACCAAAAGCAAAAGGAACAAAAGCAAAAATAAACAAGTGGGACTACATCAAACTAAAAAGCTTCTGCATAGCAAAATAAACCATCAGCAAAATGAAAAAGCAACCTACTGAATGGGAGAAAATATTTGCAAATCATAGATCTGATAAAGGGCTAATATCCAAAAATATATAAAGATCTCATACAATAGCAAAAACAGAATCTGATTTTAAAAATGGTCAGAAGATCTGAATAGACATTTTTCCAAAGAAGACATACAGATGGCCAACAGGTACATGAAAAGGTGTTCAACATTAGTAATCATCAGGGAAGTGCAAATCAAAACCATAATAAGATATCACCTCAGACGTTAGAATGGCTATTATAAAAAAAAAGACTAGAAATAATAAGTGTTGGTGAGGATGTGGTGAAAGAGAAACTCTTCTGTACTGTAGGTGGGAATGTTGCAGCTGCTATGGAAAAACACTATGACGTTTCCTCAAAAAACTAAAACTAGAACTACTGTATGATCTAGCATTCCCACTTCTGTATATTTATCTGAAGAAAATGAAAACAGTAACTCAAAAGGTATATGCACCCTCATGTTCATTGCAACATTGTTTAGCCAAGACATAGAAACAACCTAAGTGTCCATCAATATATGAATGGATAAAGAAATTGTGATATATATGTGATGGAATATTATTCAGCCCTAAAAAGGAATGAAATCTGCTATTTGGGAGAACACAGATGGACCTTGAGGGTATTATGTGAAGTGAAACAAGTCAGACAGGGAAAGATGAATACAATACTGTGTGATCTCTCTCATATCTGAAAAAAAAAAGTTCATAGATACAAAGAACAGACTGGTGGTTGTCAGAGGTGGAGGGAAGGGGTGGGAGAAATGGTTGACCTGTTTTATTGTTGCTTTTTTAAAATTTAAATAAATTGGGTTTTTTTAAGTGACTAAGAAGGTAAATTTTGTATTATGTGTTTTTTGCCACAATATAAATAAATAAATTGTATTTCTTGGGATGATGATAAAGTATTGGAGGTGAATAATGGTGGTGGTTGTACAACAGTGTGAATGGACTCAATGTCACTAAACTTCATAATGCAAAATGGTTAAAATGGTAAATATTATGTTGGGTATATTTTACCACAGTAAAAAAGATAAATAGTAATAAATTTTATTTAAAGTACCAGTGTGATTTTATCTTTTTATCACTTTCATTATTCTGTGAAAAACTTTGCATTTCACGTTTCTGCATAGGCCACTCTAAAGCTAAGATTTCTTTGAGCCTCTCAGTTATTCAACTATAGTAAAACATAAATAATTTGCATTGTTAGGGAGCTGTTAAAATCTCAACTAAAATCTGTAGAGGGAAATTTCATTTCCAAGACTCATCATAACATTATGCAAAAAATCTTTTAGTGCCCACAAAATTCCACAAGGCACCTTACATGCATATTATGTTCCATTCAGTGAAATCACTAGATGATTACCTTACCTCATCAGTGACTATCTCATTTCAACATACCCATTTTGTAGTTATATTCAAATTCATTCAGTAGTTGAAAATTTGTTTAAAGGCATTTACTGTTAATAGCTAGTTACTCATTTTTCCTTTGTTTTCAACAAATAAATATTCAGGTTTTAAAATAATTTAAAAATCTCCTTTTAATATGTTCTAAACGTTACTTTTTAAAAGTAAACTTGAAAAATTATTTATTTTATTATTATTTTTTAAATATTTATTTATTTATTTGGTTGTGCCGGGTCTTAGTTGCGGCAGGCAGTCTCCTTAGTTGTGGCATGTGCACTCTTAGTTGTGGCATGCATGTGGGATCTAGTTCCCTGAGCAGGGATTGAACCTAGGCCCCCTGCATTGGGAGCACAGAGGCTTAACCACTGTGCCACCGGGGAAGTCCCCAAAATAATTTATTTTAAACTTTGAGGTACATATTTCTTTCTTTTTCAAAGAAATAAGCTATGTAATTTATCAAAGCAATTATTATCTACACTCTCCTTATCCATTTTTAAGTAGTCCCATTATTTCAAAATTCAAGTGAAATATTTGCTTATACCTTTCTTTAAATACTAAGTTGTCTCCTAGAGATCTTTCATTTCCTTTTCCTAGTTGAATGTTTGATATTTAATGTTTCTTCAGTAGATTCTACTTTGCTCTCTTTGTCTAATTTTCCCTGACTGATCTTTATGTTGCATGTTACATAAAGACTATTTTAAGTATATTCATAATATGTCACAAATCCAGTATCAAACGTCACATAAATGGTACTGTGCAGTGGTTTTATTTCTGGTGAGCAATTTGTGAGGCATAATATTAATTACGCAATGCTTTTAACAGCTAAACTTTTAAATTGTGTATTTGTATGAGTGTGGGGAGATATTTATGATTTCCACTAAAGCACTCAGAGCTGCCCAGGCAGCCCTTTTTTTATTCATTTTCAGTCAACTCCCACAGCTCCTGAAGCCCTACACCCTACTTCCTCATTCCTAGAGAACATGGAAGTTACCTAGTTTCAACTCACCCCTTTCCAAGTGAAATTTGGAAATCACAATATCCCATACTCATTTGTTTCTCTCCAATATTAGGTTTCTTAATTCTCTCCAAAGCTAACTCCTCTCCCTGTTGATCCTCTCTTCATTCCTTTATCTCTTCCTAGTCTTGCTGTACAAATATTTCGTCTCTGTTATCTATCTTCAGTCTTTCCCTCTCCACTGACTCTCCTTATCCTACTAAATGCTCAGGACTCCCACAAGCTACTGCACAGGCCCATTTATTGCAACCCACAATGCTCTGACTACTGGCACATTTCTCCTAAAAGGACCTCCTACTTGCTAAAACCAATGACCTGTTAGTTTACATCCAGCTCAATCTTTCCTTGGCATATGACCCTTTTCAATAAATATCCTTCTGGGCTTCCCTGGTGGCGCAGTGGTTGAGAGTCCGCCTGCCGGTGCAGGGGACACGGGTTCGTGCCCCGGTCCGGGAAGATCCCATATGCCGCAGAGCAGCTGGGCCCGTGAGCCATGGCCGCTGAGCCTGGACGTCTGGAGCCTGTGCTCCGCAACGGGAGAGGCCACAACAGTGATAGGCCCGCGTATCGCAAAAAAATAATAATAATAAATAAATAAAATAAATATTCTTCTTCCTGAAATCCTCGCCTTCCTTAGTTTTGTTTTTAAATTGAAGTGAAATTGACATAGCATAAAATTAACCATTTTAAAATGAACAATTCAGTGGCACTGAGTACATTCACAGTGCTGTGCAACCACCACCTCTGTCTAGTTCTAAAACATTTTCATGACCCCAAAATGAAACCCTGTACCTGTTAAGCAATTGCTGCCCACTCCTCCAACCTCTCAACCCCTGGCAACCCTGAATCTGTGTTCTGTTTCTGGATTTACCTATTCTGGATATTTTATATAAATGGAATCATACAATATGTGATCTCTTGTATCTGGCTTCTTTTTTTTTTCCTATGCTTTTGATTATGTTAGATACCTCATATAAGTGATATCATACAGTATTTGTCTTTTTGTGACTGGTTTATTCTTCTTAGCATAATACCCTTAATATTCATCCATGTTGTAGCATGTGACAGGATTTTCCTTCCTTTTTAAGGCTGAATAATATTCCTTTGTATTTACCTACCACATTTTCTTTATTTATTCATCCAAGGACATTGCGCTGTTTCCACATTTTGGCTGTTGTGAACGGTGCTGGTATGAACATGTGTTTACATGTATGTGGAGCAATATCGCTAGATCATATTAGTACTTCTGTGTTAAACTTTACGAGGAAGCACCAACCTATTTTCTACAGTGATTACACCATTTTATATTCTCAGCAGCAATGTACAAGGGTCCCAATATCTCCATATACTTGCCAACACTTGTTATTTTCCTTAAAAAGATTTCTTTTGCTAATTTTTTGCCATTGTAGTGGGTGTGAAGTGGTATCTTGTTGTGGTTTAGTTTGCATTTTCTGAAGACGAATGTTGTTGAGCATCTTTTCTTATGCTTATTGGCTATTTATATGTCTTCTTTGGAAAAAGGTCTACTCATGTCTTTTGCCCACTTTTTAGTTGGGTTCTTTGTCTTTTTGTTGTTGAGTTGTAAGAGTTCTTTATATCTTCTAGTTACTAGACCCCTGTCAGATATATGAGTTGCAGATGTTTCTTTCCCATCCCGTAGGTTATCTTCTTCCTTGGGTTTTAAAACACTGCTGTCTGCTATTTTCCTCTTAGCTCTCTTTCAAGCAATAAATTTATTCAGTAGGATAATTTTGAGCACCCAGTATATTGTTAGTCACTGTTTTAGGTAGTGGCAATAAAAATACAAATATTGTTTACTCTCTGACACCTTTTTATTTTTTTCACTGTCTTCTATATTTCTTTTAATGCCTTAATGTGAGCGTTTTCTGGAGTTATGTTGCCTTCTCTGCAGAGGCTTCTTGCCCCTTCCTTTTGTCCCAGAGAAAGCCTATTTAACCTTCAGGGTGCAATTTTAACTTCAGTCCCCTGGGAAGGTTCTGTGATTTCACCAGGAAGAATCAATTACTCCTTCTTCGTTCCTGTAGCACTTTATACATTTAACACAATATTATAGTCCTCACATTGCTTTATAATTGTTTATGTGATATGAGCTAGGATATGAGCTCTTTAATGTAAGGATCTTATCCTCATAGTTAATAAATCTCTCCCAAGCTCCCAGTAAAAGTTGGGCACATAGCAGTTATTCAACAAATATTGAATGAATTATCAGGCCCTGAATTTTTTTTTAAGTTTTCATTATGGAAACTTCTAAATTTATACAAAAATAAAGAGAACAGTGAAATGAATCACCATTACTCATCTGTCAGCTTTGACAGTTATCATCATATGGC
This sequence comes from Kogia breviceps, assembly GCF_026419965.1. Taxonomy (NCBI): domain Eukaryota; kingdom Metazoa; phylum Chordata; class Mammalia; order Artiodactyla; family Physeteridae; genus Kogia; species Kogia breviceps. Next base: position 87,416,517 of record NC_081318.1, read on the forward strand.
CAATGTTGTCTCCTCTAAATCCCTTCCACACTGTCTCTCCACTGTATTATTTTGAAGCAAACCTGAGAAATCATTTCATTCAAAAACGCTTTTCTGATTTTTTGTTGCTGTTGTTATAAAGTACTTATTTATTTATTTTTGGCTGCGTAGGGTCTTCATTGCTATGTGCGGGCTTTCTCTAGTTGTAGCGAGTGGGGGCTCTTCTTCCTCGTGGCACATGGCCTTCTCACTGCGGTGGCTTCTCTTGTTGTGGAGCACGGGCCCTAGGTGCATGGGCCTCAGTAGTTGTGGCTCGTGGGCTCTAGAACGCAGGCTCGGTAGTTGTGGCGCAGGGGCTTAGTTGCTTCGCAGCATGTGGGATCTTCCCGAACCAGGGCTCGAACACGTGTCTCCTGCATTGGCAGGCAGATTCTTAACCACTGCATCACCAGGGAAGACCCTTTTCTGATATTTTTAAAGGAAAGATTTGAACATTAAATATAAAACGTTAGTGTACATGGAATCAACTAACTAGAACTCTCTGTTAACTGTCCCCCAATTTTTTTTTTTTTTTTTTTTTTTTTTGTGGTATGCGGGCCTCTCACTGCTGTGGCCTCTCCCATTGCGGAGCACGGGCTCCAGACGTGCAGGCTCAGCCTCTCCACAGCATGTGGGATCTTCCCGGACCGGGGCACGAACCCATATCCCCTGCATCAGCAGGCGGACTCTCAACCACTGAGCCACCAGGGAAGCCCCTGTCCCCCAATTTTAAGAGAACAAGACAAATCATAAGAAATTATCTGTGATCTCAAAGCTTAAACAATCGATTTAGTAGGTTCTAATCTTACAGCAAATCCAGAATAATCTTCTGAATTAGAAAAACTCTCAGATGACAAGCTAACATTCATTACACTGAGCTTAAAGGTATTACAAGATCTAAATTATCACAGAAACAGCCAAGGTAAAGTATTTCACTTAGGCAAGAAATATACTTTTTTATGGTAATTTTTTTTAAAAAACATTTTTGTTAAATCTCATTTTATCAGAAAAATGTTTCATTACATTTAGGTATAAAATGACACAGCTAGGGCCACAAAGTGTTTTTTAATTGCACTGCATAATGAAGTACGGAGTGTTATAGGAGTATGGTTAAGAATATTGAAAATTACTACTCTTCTTTTAATCTGAGAAACATTCTTTGAGTTCTTTCTATTTCCTACATTACCTTTGGTGGCTCTGTTGGAAACTTGTGAAGGTCTTTTCTGATACATCTTATGATTATCACTTTGCTAAGCTACTATCATCTCTTGCCTACCTTTCATGATAGTCTTGTAATTGGTCTTTCTGCATCAGCCCTTGCCTGTCTCTGCTCCAAATGTCAGAACAGTCCTTTTTAAAACATGTCAGATCCCATCACTCCTCAGCTCAAAACCCCCTAGTGACTTCCTGTCCCACTAAGAGACAGCGTGCCATATTCTCAGTGGATGTGGTATTACTTACTAGGGTGTGTTTTGGAAATTTGAGGCAAGCCTTTTGGGATGTACCATGATTGAATGGCATTTAGTATGTTGGGACCTGCTAGTCTATCCTACAGATTCCCTTACTGTAAAGAATCGTCTCTCACCCTGTATGATGTTTAAAAAGCAATTTTAGAGGTATAATTTGTGTAAAATAAAATAGGCCACTTTAAGTGTGCAGTTTGATCAATTTTGACAAATGTATACACCCGTGGAACCACAACAATCAAAGTATTAAAGCATTCCCATCACCAGGAAAAGTCTCCTTGTGTGTCTTCTACATGACTCTTGGATGTCCTTTGGACATTCTTGAAGGTGAAAAACCTGTTTATCATGATCTGAGCCTAGAACCTAACTCCATTTATATATAAATACAAAATATTTTTTGCGTGATTTTAATGTATACTTGATCTTCCAGAAATGCACCTATCATAGAAATTGAGGGAAAATGACACTCTAGAGTGTTCAGAATTTTACCAGAGGTTTGTTATTTAGAAAGTCATTTCAGAGATTGCATCAGCATCACCATTTGTGACATTTGAGATTCCAAGAAAACACTCCTTTATCATTCTGCATTTGAAGCTGCCGTATTTATGGTGATTATAAAGGTGACATCTTTCTTTATGTTTTTTATGGTGTTCATGTCTGAACATTTACATATTGAAATAGATTTATTTTGTTATAGATTACTTTCATTTATTTCTCATTTATATGACAGGCTCAGTATTATATTGATTTTTTTGAAGTTAGGTGTGTAGATAAATTGTATCATCTGTGAGGTTAATCTCAGGATAGTAAGGGAGGAGTATAAAATATTTGTTATAAAAAGAGAGAGTTGGGACTTCCCTGGTGGCGCAGTTGTTAAGAATCTGCCTGCCAGTGCAGAGAACACGGGTTCAAGCCCTGATCTGGGAAGATGCCGTGTGCCGCGAAGCAACTAAGCCCGTGTGCCACAACAACTGAGCCTGCGCTCTAGAGCCCGTAAGCCACCAACTACTGAGCCCATGTGCACAACTACTGAAGGCCTCACACCTAGAGCCTGTGCTCTGCAACAAGAGAAGTCACCGCAATGAGGAGCCCGCGCACCGCAACTAGAGAAAGCCTGTGCGCAGCAACAAAGACCCAATGCAGCCAAAAATAAATAAATAAATAAAAGAGAACGTTGGGCCTGTCAGATTGGAGAAGAACTGTCCTATATATTCCAATCCTGTTTCTTTCCTCCCCTGGATTACCGCTCTGATTGAATCTACTATTTACTATTCTCCTCCATGCTCCCTTGCTCTAGCTACACTGGCTACTGGCTTCCCTGCTGTTCCATGAAAGTTGCAGGCACCTCTGGACCCCTGTACTCATTTGCTGTTTGTTTCCTCTGCTGGAATACTCTTCTGCCACATATCCACATGGCCCACTCCCTTGCTTTCTTCAGCTTTTTGCTTAAATGCCACTATCTCAGTGAGGCTTTTCCCTGGCCGCCCTGTTTTAAATTGCACCTCTACCCCTCAGTACTCCTCATGTCTCTTACCTGCTTTATTTCTCTTACAGTACTTATTAGTATCTTAACAGGTTTACTTATTTATTTTTTTTGTCATCTGTTGACCTGCCCTATGCCTTCTCCCCCGCACCACTAACATCTAAATTTCATGAGGACAGATGCAAAATGTGCATTGGTGCTGGTGAAAAGAAAGTCATCCGGTTCCCCAGCAAACTGGCATTTGTTTTGATATGCTACATAGTCAGCCCTGGGCTCCCCTCTTACCTTCCAGCCTGGTATATTGTACTGGCTTCCTCAGCCCTTAGTCGTATTTATAAAGGCAGCAGCATCCCTAGAGTTTAGAATAGTGTCCAGCACACAGTAGGTACTCAATAAATATTTATTAAATGAATGACTGTCTTTATAACTCCAAGAGAGGTGTTTTTGTGTGCTTTTATCTGAAAGTTTGAAGCTTTAAATATTTTTAGTTTTATATTAACATGGCTCTCTAGAGAGTAATACAAAGTATATTACCTAGAGATGTGCCATTTACATTCTCTTATGTTGTAAAGGTTGGTTGATTCATAATTAGTTCTCTAAAGGTCCTATTATATTCTTTTCCTCATTAAGAAGATTGATAGCTATAACCTAGTGTTATTTATAAGCTATACCCATAAGGCATGCTGATATGTGTCCTACATATAGTATAATTAACCTGAATCATAAATTACTTATCAGTCCTTTGCCTCCATGTGTCAGAGGCAATATATGGTATCTTTCTTAAGAATAAAACTGGGGAAAATTGTTAATACAAATATACTTTATTGATTTGAGCTCCTGCTATTTCAGAAATTGAATTAATTTTCTTGAACTGAGCTAAAAATTTTAACCCTTGAATAATCTCCAAATAGAAGCAAATCAGTGGTGTAAAGAGGATTACAGGAGGATGATCATCCTATTTAAGAGAACACCTACTTATAAGTAATCATTTGACATAATCATTCATTTATTCATTCAAGCCAATATTTTTTAAGCAGCTGTATGTACCAAGTATGGGTCTGGAAATATAAGGGCAAATGAGGCAGAGTCCCAGACTAATACAAGCAAGTAAACAAATAGGCACAATAAAATGTCATGGTCACTAATATAGCAATCTTACAGGGGACAGAAAGGGATAGATGTGGGACTGCAATGGTCATATCTACCTGCAGAATTGGGAATGAGACAGAAAAGTCTTCAAAAAGAAGGTAATACTTGAACCAGATTTTTGGAGTTAAGAATGTCGTTGTGTGGGTTGAATGATGAGATGAAGATATTCTAGGCATAAAGAACTGCATGATCCAGAGGATGGAAATAACCCACCTGGTTAGCAGAACTGTTTGAAAGGGTTGGAGTGTAGACTGCTGTGGGAGTGAAATGAGTTAAGGCTGGAGTGGTGGGCTGAGGTCAGGGAATGAATGACCTGGTACTGTGGACTAAAGGAATTTGAACTTTGACCTGTGGGCCATAGAGAACCAGTGAAGTCCTTCAGGTAGGATAATTACATCAGTTTGCTTCACTGGTATGTCAGTAATCCATTAGACAGGTGGAACTAGCGGTATTTCAACTGTTACAGTAGTCCAGATGAGCATTGCTTGAGATCCCACAGTAAGAATGTAGCGATTGAGATGAAGAGGAGAGAAACAGATTGGAGAAATGCTAGAGGCTATAGGACTTGCTGATGGTTGTGGTGGAGGTATGGGGAGAGAAAGGATTTAGCATAAGAGTCATAATCTTAGATGCCTCAAGAGCCAGACAGTTGACAAAAATGAATGAAAGAAGCCTCAGCAATCATTGTGGCCATTATGAATACTACATGAAGCAAGAGCTTACCTGAATCTAAATGGGACATCTGCTACTCAGCTTTAGCTCATTGTTCCGTGTAGGTAGGGCCTGATGTTGCTTCATTTTCTGATTTTTTAAAAGTTTTTATTTGTCTTATTATTTATTTTCCTTATTTTTTTGGCTGCGTCGGGTCTTAGTTGCGGTACATGGAATCTTCGTTGAGGCATGCAGGATCTTTCCTTACATTGTGCAGTTTCTCTCTAGTTGCAGCGTGTGGGTTTTCTCTTCTCTAGTTGTGGTGCGCAGGCTCCAGGGCGCGTGGGCTCTGTAGTTTGTGGCACACATGCTCTTTTGTTGAGGCGCAGGAGCTCAATAGTTGTGGCGCGTGGGCTTAGTTGCCCCATGGCATTTGGGGTCTTAGTTCCCCAACCAGGGATCGAACCTGTGTCCCCTGCATTGGAAGGCGGATTCTTTACCACTGGACCACCAGAGGAGTCCCCATTTTCTGATTTTTAAAGAGAAGCCTAAATCTGTATTTTCCTGTGACATCTCCCAAATCTTAAATGTTGGCTCAAAGTTTTTTAAAGTTCTGTCTGAACCAAATACAAACAACTTCAGACAATAAGCAGGTAAATTGAAGCCTCTGTCCTAAGATGTCTCCTGTTTTTGTTTGTTTGTTTTTATGATTAGAACTATGGTGTTATTCCCTAAGATAGGAAATAGAGGGAGAGAAGCAGATTGGGAAGATGAAATGGAGAAGGCTAATGATTAGATTTAGGACATGTTGAGTTTGAGGTGCATCAATTAATAGGAAGCTACAAATGCAGGTCCAGAACACAAGTGAAAAGTCTGAACTGGAAAATAAACACCTGGGAGTTATTAGTAAATAGATGGTAGATGAAATCATTAGCCAATTTGCTTTAAACAACATTTCAAGAAACTTTTGTTTTTCTGTTCTTGCTCACTGGCAACAATTGTTAGAGACACCTCTCCTGGCCCATTTAGGAGTCCTCCAGAATACCTGACACAGTCAAGGGCTTCAGAAAAATTCACTTTCTGACAAATGCGAGAATTTTTCTCTAGTTTCTGTAGCACTGTCCTTATCCCAATGTCTGTTAGCTTTTTGTGTCTCTAAGCAGGATCTTCGTGTCTCTGTTGGTACCAGAAGAACTGACATGTGGTAGGCTCTCTGAAGGCAAAGTCAAATGTCTCCAAATGCCACTGTGTTTATAATATTGCATGATTATAAGTTCTTAGAAGACAGGGATTCTTCTACTTTGTTCCATGATTCCTCTTTAGCAGCTAATTTTCTCTGTGAATCCTTAGAAACTAGAATTGAGTGGAACAAAAGTGAGCTGGCATTTATGCAGAGTTTGAATACTATGGGAAGATGAATTCATCTCCAAGGTTGTGATCTCAGTAGCTTGCTCATATTACATGTAGGATGTGGGTCAGTTGCAGCTCTATCAGCCTTCAAGTAGGTGTCATATGTGTCCTCATTTCAGGACCTAGGCTGAAGGAGCATTGCCTTTCTGGGACATTCCCTTTTCATGGCAGATAAAGATGGCTGGTGGAAACTCACCATGTCTTTTAAAGCTTCTTCTCAGAGATTACGTGTATCATATCTTCTCACATTCCGTTGGCTAAACCTGACATCTGTGGGTGGGATTACATAATCCTCTTTCAGAAAGCCTGTACTTGGGGATAATCACTGCAGTCTACAGTAGACGGTGAGTGTATTTTCTATGCTGTGGGTGTAATGAGAAAATGAAAAGAAAGGAAGTGCCGTAATTGAGATCGTACTCTTCTGATGGGGTAGGAAAAGTGCTTATAAATAATTAGATATTGGGCTTCCCTGGTGGCGCAGTGGTTGAGAGTCCGCCTGCCGATGCAGGGGACACGGGTTCGTGCCCCGGTCCGGGAAGATCCCACATGCCGCGGAGTGGCTGGGCCCGTGAGCCATGGCCGCTGAGCCTGCGCGTCCGGAGCCTGTGCTCCGCAACGGGAGAGGCCACAACAGTGAGAGGCCCACGTACCGCAAAAAAAAAAAAAAAAAGTAAGCACCTATTGATTAAGGAATAAAATGCTTATAACAGAGCTATTAGAAGTTGGAGCTAATGTTACTTCCTTTCAGGCCTGTGTAAAGTTTAGAAATAATAATGAAGTGCTTAGCGGGTTGTATCCATTCAGCAAGTAGTATCTATTATTATTACATCCTGTAGTCCAAATAGTCTTTGATTCTATAAATAATATTTCCATGGCCTTATCTGAAAAGTTTTCTACTTTAGTACAGTCCATATTAACAGTTCTGAAATATAGAGTAAACTAATAAGCTCAGTTTCTTAAATTTTTCCTTATAGATCTGATTGCATGTCCTTTAAAGCTTTAGATTGCTTTTCTCTGGAATCTAAGTAATCTGTAATATGTCTACAAGCATTTATTTTTCCAATATTCCTATAAGATGCATACATTTTAAAATATAAACAGACAAAATAGAAACATTACTGTAATTTAGAACTAACAAATGCTGAGAACAAAGGAAGGATAACTTCAAGGTTAATAAATTTTGGAATATTGTTCATATGTACAATATTAGACACATTTCCAAATGCGCTACTGTCTTGACTCATTTAGAATGGGAATCACTTTAATCCTCTATTCTCTTCTATTCTATCCTGATATACTTGTATAAAGCCCATCCTGTGCCACCTTGTGCTTGAACAGATGATTTTTCCTTTCCTAAAATAATTAAATTACACTACTGGTATCCTGCAAAACATCTACTGTTCTTATCCATCCATTTTTCTGTCTTGTTAGAAATTTTAGTTTTAATGCAAATTTCTTAGGTTACAGCCACCCCTTTCAGTTTGGAATTACTCTTAATTATCATCATTCAAATTATTAATGGAAGTGCTAAATGGCATAGGGTTCAGGACTGATCCCTTGAGATGATCTTTATTGCCCAGATCCCTATTAGCTGTGATAATATGATGGAAAGAAGGAAACACTGAAAAGATGGAGAAGGTTTTTTGGAAAGGGAAAGAGGCCAAAATGAGAGAGAGAGAGAGAGAGAGAGAGAGAGAGGGAGAGATACAGAGATCCAAAATATCCAGAAAGAAAGATATAGATGAATAATATGACTAAATGAGAGGATGTGGAAAAGGGAATAACATCTGTGATAAAGAGAGACATGTGGCAAATAAAAGTTCAATAAGTAAATAAAAGTTCAATATATACACCAAGTCTTAAAGCTGGCACACCAGATTTCCATTATTTCCAGTGCCTGATTTAAAATATACTCCTAACTTTAAAAATTTACCATTGGCATTTTAAAAAATTCTCTTCAAAAGTTAATCTACTTTTTATACAGAGAAAGGTCAATAACATTTACATTTGGTTTTGGCTAACATATAGAAACTTAGATTTTTCATTTAGAAGAAATGCAATATGATATGCTAGAGCAAGAGGGCTTTGAGATCCAGGTAGGTTTATGTTCAAATCTTGTCTTTTCCACTTACTACCTGTTAATCCCAAAAGAATCACTGAATTCTCTTGATTCATAGGCAAAATGGAGCTGATATTAAATTTTTTCAGGTCTGTAATAAAGTTTAGAAATAATGCACGTTAAAATGTTTTTTAGGTAGTATGCATAAAATATATCAAAACTATGTTTATTAGGTCATGAGTCCCATTAGTCATTGATACAATAAGTAATATTTCTTATTTATTTATTTATTTTACTTTGGGCTGCATTGGGTCTTCGTTGCTGCACGCGGGCTTTCTTTAGTTGCGGTGCGTGGGCTTCTCATTGCGGTGGCTTCTCTTCTTGCAGAGCACAGGCTCTAGGCGCACAGGCTTCAGTAGTTGTGGCTCGTGGGCTCTAGAGCACAGGTTCAGTAGTTGTGGTGCATGGGCTTAGTTGCTCCGCGTCATGTGGATCTTCCCGGACAAGGGCTCGAGCCTGTGTCCCCTGCATTGGCAGGTGTATTCTTAACCACTGCACCACCAGGGAAGCCCAATAAGTAATATTTCTTGCTTGAGTTCCTAGCACTTAATTTAGCAAGTCCTATATATTTTTTTATTTTGAGTGCTTGGTATTGTGTCATTAAATATGAAATTTTAATATTCAGAAAACAATCCACACAAAATAACTCTAAAATTTCATCTAATTATTTCCTCTTGGCAGCCAATAATTATCTTGTTTTGCTAATGGGCATCACCTTAACCAAGTGATCAAGTTAAAATCACTAATGAGAAAAACCTTTCATTGTGTGCCCCTGATGCCATGAACCGAGGACACAACATCACTTATTAAGCATTCTTGCCAATGATACATACTTTGATGTAATAATGAGGAAACATCAAAGCAATCCAAATTGAAGGATATTCTATAAAAACAAATGGACTGTATTCTGCTTTTGTTGTTGTTGTTGAAGTATAGTTAATTTACAATGCTGTGCCAATCTCTGCTGTACAGCAAAGTGACTCAGTTATACACATAGAGACATTCTTTTTTTTAATATTCTTTTCCATTATGGTTTATTCCAGTAGGTTGGATATAGTTCCCTGTGCTATACATTAGGACCCTGTTGTTTATCCATTCTAAATGTAATAGTTTGCATCTGCCAACCAAACTCCCAGTCCATCCCTCTCCCTCTTTTGGCAACCACAAGTCTGTTCTCTATGTCTATGAGTCTATTTCTGTTTTGTAGATAGGTTCATTTGTGCCATATTTTAGATTCCACATATAAGTAATATCATATTTAATGGACTGTATTAAAAAATTTTCAATGTCATGAAAAATACAGGAAGACTGGGAAACTTTCCAGATTAAAGGAGATTAAAAGATACACAACTAAGTGCAATGAGTAACCCTGGATTAGATTCTGGATTAGGAGGAAATTTGCCATAAAGATCATTATTAGTGAAGTTTGAATATGGACAGTATATTAGATATAATATTTCATTAATGTTAAAGTTCCTGATATGTAAAAGAATATCTATAAATATAAATACATACATAGAGACACAGATAGGCAGAGAGAGACAGAGATAGCAAGTACTAAAGCAAATGTGACAAACTTAAATATTGGTGAATCTAGATGAAAAATATCAGTAATTCTGTGTCCTATTCTTGCATTTCTTTTGTACGTTTAAAATTATTTAATAATAAAAAGTTCAAAAATAATTTATCTTTTATAGAAAGTAATTGATTTCTTGATGCAACTAGTTGACTTTTTAAAAAGAATTGCTTTAGAAAAGGCTTACAAGCCCAAATCACAGGCATAAGTCTTCCCTTAGCAACCTGTTAAGATTAATTTATCATAATTGATGCATTATTCTCATGAATGTGCTTAAAAGAAGTAATGAGGGTGATGAATTCTCTCTCATCCTTTTAATGGGTGGTTCCTCCAGGGAAGTATAATGTCATAGAGAGATCTGCATGTAAAAGGTTGCGTTATTAATATGAACTGAATTGATGATTCAGTAGGAAGCAACAGTTACAATGAACAGTTTTGAACTTCCCTATGCAAAAGTTGGACCCAGCCAAAAAAAAAAAAAAATTAAACCTCTTTTGGGAAAAATAAATCTCAATTTAGCACATCGATCTTCAGAGAAAACTATTAATATATACATTTCAAAAATCATTTTTAATATTTTACCTTTGTTTTCTTTGAGATTTTAAGAAGGTATCTCTCATATAACTTTCTCTTGAAATCTGGAAGCAGATTAAATCTTACTTTTTGAGATTTGGTATTTCAGAAGATAAAAGGGAGTCTTGGATGTTTGTTTCATCATTTCCCTCTTTATTAGAAATGTGAAATTCTTTGTATGTAACAATCAAAATATGCGGTTTTCAAACAACATAAAAATGGTACTGTTATTTGGCTTAGCATCATGTCTATATTCTCAAATTTGTGTGCATATATTCATTTTAGGCTGTAATTTTGGATTCTATTTTTCTTTAAAAAGAATAGATTTCCTATATAAAACTAGCAAAAAGCAAGTGCTAATTTATTTTGTGTATTCTCCAATTGAGAGTGGCCACAGGATCCAAGAAGCCATGTGTCATGAGGTCAGTGGTGCAGGGGCCAAAGAGCTTTTTGTAAGTCCCTGGGTGGTCTGGCCAGATTTCCGGGTTGAGTTAGAACAGTCTTTTATATCATGGGATGCCTTGCTCAGGTTGTGCAATGTAACCTTTAAAATGAAGCAAACCTGTTGCTCAGCTGCTTCAGTCCTGTTTCTTCTGTATCCAAATCAGGTTATTTCCATACAAACATGGTTCAGCAGGATATTTACCACCTGACAAGAAGGATTGTAAAAATTTCTGTGGACTTACTGAATTTTCTTTAAAAATTGGTTTGAAAATATGCTGTGAGCCAACTGGGGCCCAGAAAGCACTCTGAAAAACAGGCATAATTGTCTGGGTAAGATTCAGGTTCAACAAAGAACAGGTGACATCAGATGTAATTGTTCTTTATGGGTGGCTCTCCCCTTGCTCCTTTCTATCCACCTGGGCTACCCACAAACTCCTTTATTTCTCATCCTAGGACTATGCCACAGGTGTGGCACTGCCACTGGCATAATGCTGGAAGAGTTGCTTCTGCTTCCCACCAAGGCCCAAGACCAGGTCATTGGAGTAGGAATGGATGGGGTGTTCTTGCTCTGGGGCAGAGGTGGGAGGGAAAGTGAGAGGAATATATGAATCGTCCTGACAGGAGAGCATGCTTAATAGTTTCAATCATTACAAATTTCTTTAGTTTTTACAGTGACCTTAAGAGTCAGTCATCTAGGGCTTCCCTGGTGGCGCAGTGGTTGAGAGTCCGCCTGCCAATGCAGAGCACACGGGTTCGTGCCCCGGTCCGGGAAGATCCCACATGCTGCGGAGCGGCTGGACCCGTGAGCCATGGCCGCTGAGCCTGCGCGTCCGGAGCCTGTGCTCCGCAATGGGAGAGGCCACAACAGTGAGAGGCCCGCGTACCACCAAAAAAAAAAAAAAAAAAAAAAAAAAAAAGAGTCAGTCATGTATTCTCTTTGAAGTAGATGATTCATTTCTTATGCTTTGTGTTCTGCCTTCCAAATTTATTTTGAGAAAAATGTGCATCAACTAAGTTTGATCTCAGTTTTTACTGGCACTTAATTTGTTAACTCCTCAAGTATCAGTCCCTCAAAGAAAAATAAAACAATTATGATCCTAAAAGATGGATTTGGAAATTTTGTTTTTAAAAAGAAGAAAAGAAATTGCTGACATTTCTCTGGGTAGTTCTATGCTGTAATTTTCCACTGACAACATCTGAAACTTCCAGGGTTTCTGTTGCAAAAACTGCTCTTGCATATAAGGCTCTTCTTTGCTTTATTCTATAATATTTCAAGCCTGTAATTACTTTGATGCATTGTGAGGACATTTCAAGGTCTACCCCATGTAAAAATACATAGATTATTAATTTTATCTGTGTGCTAAACAAATGATTACTGAAGGCCTACTATGTGCCAATCACTGTCTGTGTGCCAAAGACACAAAAATGAAGCTCCCAGTCTAATTGGGGAAATATATACATATCTGAATAATTATAAAGTAGTCACAGAGAGGTTAGAAGAGATACCTACAAAGTACAACTAGGACCAGACAATGGAACAACTAATTTTTCCAGAGAGAGTCAAGGAATGTAGGAATATTTGATCAAGGTCTTAAAGTATGACTAGTGATTCGCCCAGTGAGTCCACCCAGTGGGAGTAGGCATTCCAATCACAGGGAACATTGTTTGCAAAAGCACAGAGGCCTGAAATGCAAGATAAATCCTGAAAGTGGCCTGGAATCACTGGAATTTAGGGTACAAAGATTAAGCATAACTTCCTTTCACCAGTTGGCTGGCTCTCTAGCAGCTGCCTGTCACATTCTCCTCTTAGTTTCACTCCAGCTTCTGTTCCCAATACAACAGAGCTCTTTTTCTCACTCAGCATCTCTGGTCATTGAGGGTAATTTCTGAGCTAGTTTATGAGCATCAGACTCCTTTCATGAAAGGGGGACACACCTTGTGCCTCTGTGTATATTACTCTCTTTAACAGAACCAGTCCTACCCAGTCTCATTACTCCCCCTATTTATTGGGGATTATTCCCAAAGACTTTTGACTGTTTTCAAGTCAAGTCTACCCTTGAAGAGTAAAGATTTGTCATCACTTGGGATAATTAAGGAATACATTGCAAATCCTGAAAATAATCCTGAGAAGTATTCCAAAATACTTCTAAAAAGTATTTAGAAATGCTAGCATTTAGCATCCTTATAGCCTTTTAAGATGATTCTTTGGAGAAAGTAATCCTTTGGATGTACAAATTCCTATGCATTTAAAAATAACCAAGTATTGTTAATTTTTAGGTATCATAATGGTATTGTGGTTGTGTGTTTTTTAAAGTCATTTTGGGGAGATATGCGCAGAAATAATATGGTAAAACAGTAGAATTTGCTTTAAAATAATCCAGTGATGGAAGGGGAGGGTAGTGTGGGGAGTATAGATGAAATAATATTAGTGGATAGACATTTGAGGTCCATTGTAATAATCCATTTTTACGTTTGAAATTTTCAACAATAAAAAGTAAAAGAAAGTCACCTTACATTGTAGTCACACTTTGTCTTATATTTATAAGCTGGAAAGGAATAAACATTTTCAAGGTACATCAAGGTACATGGTACACTTTGTCACCAGCTCCTTACCACCCCCACCTAAGTGGAGAGAACATGAGTTCTCTATAAGGACCTCTGATACCTTTTGTTATAAAGATTTTAATATATATTCATATATAAATAATCTTTTATTAATTCCAAAGACAACTAAGTAGGCAACTGAACATATACTGCAAATCAAACAAATTAATGTACACTAAAAATTCGAGCTTTTACCCCAAAGAGAGTATTACTTCTTATTTTAGCTTATCATTGTTTTTTAGTTTTACAGCACAACTGCACTGTGAACACTAATGAATAAATGTTATCAAATGTAAAAGTAGAGATATTTCCCCTCTATTATAATGTATCAAGTTATATTGATTTATTTGCCCTCTTCATAGTGTCCTCCTCCACCTATTTTAATAAAATTATTTAAAAACTCCAGGACGGGGCTCCAGTGCACGTTAATGACCGACAGGTCACTTCTGGAGGAAGTTTTCATTTGGCTGTGGAATGGCAGGATCGAGAACAGTAAACCACCTCTCTGCTCCTGCCCACCCACTTCTTTAGAAGTGTATTTCCTCAAGTTATAAAATGCACTGTTGATTAAACAACAGCTTCTTATGCAAAAGAAACCCTACATTTTGGGTAAAATTTTAGAAATAACTGCAAAAATATTCCTCAGTTCTAGAAACGGTGACATTACACATATGTTTATCAGTTGTCAAGTCACTTAATAGTGAGTTCTTTTAAAATACATGTTTAAATGATTAGTCACTCTCAACTTAAAAATTTTTTTCAAATTGTGAATATTTTATGCCAATAAGGAGATACTACTTAGGCAAGTTTTGCTGTTTGGGGGTAGCAGTCTTCAAACTGTACCTATACCTATACTATGGTACAGGTACTTTACAAGAGATATGAAGGCCAAAAAACGTTTTAAGGGAATTAGGACTCTGTATATTTAGTTTCTCTTTGCACTCCTTAAAAGTGATCTGAGGGCCTTCCCTGGTGGCGCAGTGGTTGAGAGTCCGCCTGCCGATGCAGGGGACGCGGGTTCGTGCCCCGGTCCGGGAAGATCCCACATGCCGCGGAGCGGCTGGGCCCGTGAGCCGTGGCCGCTGGGCCTGCACGTCCGGAGCCTGTGCTCCGCAGCGGGAGAGGCCACAACAGTGAGAGGCCCGCGTACCGCAAAAAAAAAAAAAAAGTGATCTGAAAAAATAATTTCTGGAGAGAGGACCAAAATGGCAACCTGAGAGCTACCCTTCTCCCATGGACGCACAGAAAGTACAGCTGCATATGGAGCAATTCCCACTGAAAGAGATCCAGAAACTAGCCAAGCAACTCCTACACATTTGACAAATAAGAAAATTCCCACATCAAAACAGGCAGGAGAGAATGAGACATTCTCTCACCATAAACCTCGCCCCTCGCACAGAGCCATACAATAAGGACTAATCCACTGACTGCCAGCTTTTCCTTGAGGAGTGAAAGGTTTGGACCCCACTTTCAGCACCCCAGCTTTTAGGACTTCCATTTGACTAGCTCCCAAAACACCTAGCTCTGAAAGCCAGTGGGGCTTGCATCCCATGAGACCCACAAGACCATAGCAAACAAAGATAATATTAATAAATGGTGCTGGAAAACTGGACCTTTATCTTACATCATACACAAAAATCAACTCAAAGTGGATTAAAGACTTAAACATTTAAGACCTGATTCTGTAAAATTTCTAGAGGAAATCATAAGGGGGTTAGCTCTTTGAAATCGGTCTTGACAGTGATTTTTTGGAATTAACCCCAAAAGTAAAGGCAACAAAAGCAAAAATAAAGAAATGAGACTACATCAAATTAAAAAACTGCACAGCGAAGGAAACCATCAATAAGGTGAAAAGGCAATCTATGGAATGGGTTATTTCACTTAGCAAATGCCCTCCAGCTTCACCCAAGTTGTTGCAAATGATGTGATTTCCTTCCTTCTTAAGGCTGAATAATATTCCAGTATATATATACTACCACATTTTCTGTATGCCTTCACTTGAGGACAGGAATGGGAGAAAATATTTGCAAACCACATATTTATAAGGGGTTAATATGCACAATATATACAGAACTCATACAGCCCAACAGCAAAAAAGGAAATAATTCAATTTAAAAATAGGCAAGGGATCTGAATAGACATTTTTCCAAGGAAGACATACAGATGGTCAACAGGTACATGAAAAGGTGCTCAGCAGGTAAATGCAAATCAAAACCATGATAAGAGGGGCTTCCCTGTTGGCACAGTGGTTAAGAATCCACCTGCCAATGCAGGAGACACGGGTTCAAGCCCTGGTTCAGGAAGATCCCATATGCCACGGAGCAACTAAGCCCCTGCAACACAACTACTGAGCCTGCATGCCACGACTACTGAAGCCTGCCCACCTAGAGCCTGTGCTCTGCAACAAGAGAAGCTACTGCAACGAAGAGTAGCCCCTGCTCAGCACAAGAGAAAGCTCGCATGCAGCAACGAAGACCCAACGCAGCCAAAAAAAAAAAAAACACGATATGATATCACTATCACCTCACACCATTTAGAATGGCTGTCCTCTAAAAGACCAGAGATAAGAAGTATTGGCAAGGGTTTGGAGAAAAGGGAACCTTTGTGCACTGCTGGTGGAATGTAAATTGGTGCAGCCACTATGGAAAACAGTATGGAGATTCCTCAAAAAATGAAAAATAAAACTATCATATGAGCCAGTAATCCCACTTCTGGGTGCATATCTGGAAGAAACTAAATCACTATCTTGAAGAGACATCTGTACTCCCATGTTCATAGCAGCATTATTCACAATAACCAAGGTGTAGAAACAACCTAAGTGCCTGTCCTCAAGTGAAGGGATAAAGAAAATGTGGTAGTATATATATATAATGGAATATTATTCAGGCTTAAGAAGGAAGGAAATCCCATCATTTGTAACAACTTGGGTGAAGCTGGAGGGCATTAAGCTAAGTGAAATAACCCAGACAGAGAACGACAGATACTGCATGGTATCACAATATGTGGAATCTGGAAAAAAAGTCAAACTCACAGAAACAGAGTAGGAAAGTAGTTTCCTTGTGTGGGGTTGGGAGCAGTGAGGGAAATAGAGAGAGACTGGTAAAGGGGTACAGAAAAAGATAAAGTCTGAGGATGTAATGTATAGCATGACTGTTGTTG
The DNA here is from genome assembly GCF_026419965.1 of Kogia breviceps. Taxonomy (NCBI): domain Eukaryota; kingdom Metazoa; phylum Chordata; class Mammalia; order Artiodactyla; family Physeteridae; genus Kogia; species Kogia breviceps. Next base: position 87,433,169 of record NC_081318.1, read on the forward strand.
ATAACGCTGTATTATATAACTGAAATTTGCTAAGAGAGTAGAACTTAAATGTTCTCACCAAAAAAAAAAAAAAAAAAAGGTAAATATGTGCAGTGCTTGCTATGTTAATTAACTCAACGGGACAAATCCTTTTACAGTGTATGCATATATCAAATCATCACATTGTACACTTTAGATATCTTATGATTTTGTCAATTATACATCAGTAAAGCTGAAAAATATTTTTTTAGCTGATCTGCCTGAAGATACATTTCCACCTCTTCTTTTACACACTCATTCCCCACTATCTCATATTTTAAAGAAGTAAGGCCTTCTCTCACCCTAATCTTTCCATCGTGTATTACCCTACAGTAGAAAAACCTCTGTAACCCACTGGTGTAATACAGTATAGGTATTGGTATTGGTGTTGAGAAAGGGAGTCCCACTAAAGAATGAATAATAAATCCTTTTGCAATTAGATGGCTTCCTAGTTTGCTTTCAGTAAAATCACAGGAAGATCTACAATCAAGTTTTCCATTGATAGTTCATTAAAAACAAATTTTTGGTGCTAGGTTTCCCCTGATTTTTGGCATATGTTTCTGACAGAGTGCAAAGAATTGAGGGCATTGCTGTAACAAAATTCGCTCTATTCCTACCTATTTATTTACATGAACAAATTTTTCTCAACATCTGCATTAATAATAAAACACAAAAAGTTGTGGAGATAATACTGGGGTTGAACCCTATCTCAATTTAGTCATAAGTAATAAGTAATTATGACTAAATTGATACCCGACCTAATTTTAGCAAAAATTAGATACTTGACCTAATTTTAGCAAAACTAGCCAGTCCTCATCCAGCTCATTAAAAGATATATTTAAAATAAAATTTTGGTTTTTCTGTTTAATAATTAATTACCAAAATTTATAATATATTCATATGGTTTTTATAAATACTATACTAATATTAATAAACAACTCAATCTAGAATAATTTTTAAACACAGCTTCATGGTCACTGATATAAAAAATATAATTTCAACATTTATGCCTTTCGTTGTGATAATTAGACAATTGACAAAAGACAATAATAAAATATGTCATATTAGGATGAAATTTTTTGATAGAAGCATAATGGAAATAAATTCAAGTTCAAGGAGAAAAAGGAAAGATGCCAAATCTCATTATTAAAGAATAGCTTGTTCATGTATTTTTAAAAAATAGATGATGTGGTATTTAGATACTATTGGATATATTTTTTAAAGTACTGTAATTTTTTTTTAGAGACAATATTTACAATACACTGGAAGTTACATCCTTTGCAAATGTTTTAGCTTGGGATGAAAAGTTTTAGATGCCAACTTAATAATGTGCAAGAGGATACAAAGCTTTACAAGATTTTTTTGGAAATGTTTTCAAGTAAAAAGTTTGAAGACCACTATTTTAGGAAACTCAGAGATCAGTGTGTAGAATGGATAGAATGGGGAAAAATTGGGCAAGACACTAGTTAGGGGACAATTGATTTTTTTCCAGACATAAGGAAATTGAACTGTATTAAGTTTATAGTCATGGAAATGAAGACAAACAGACTGAAACCAAAAGCTACTAAGAAGTAAGAATTAGTGTCAGTCCCTGCTTCATTTCATCTTAAGTTTTAAATACTGTCGAAAGTGAATTTCCCAGTGTTTTCCACCTATAGCTTCTGTCCGCCTTGGTCCTGAGCTCCTTCCTGTCTTCCCTCCCTCCCTTCCTTCCTTCTCTCCTCCCTTCCTTTCTTCCTTCCCCCCACTATTCATCAGACACTCTGCAAAGTGCTGGGACTTGAAACAGTTAAAATCAGGTCCCTTCCCTATAGTAGGGAAGCTTGCAGCTGAGTATGACGGTGAGAGAGATATCATATATGGCTCGCACAGCTCCACCTCCCTCCCATTTGTAACATGATAGAGGATAGGAAGCTGAAGCCTCCATTTCCCAGACCCCCTCAGATTCCACGTATGGCCCAGCCTCTGCCCAAGCAGACATATGAATGTCATATTTGGAAGACGGAAGTGAGACAGGTGGCACATCTGCTGCTTCCACTAGCAAGCAGGGATGTGGGGGATCTGGTTTTTCTATGGCAGTGTAGCAGAGGCCCCAGCGTCTGATACGTACTTTTGTGGGTTCCGGGGACATCCATTTTGATGGCATGGATCTGGACTGAGGCAGTGTGTCTGGAACCAGCAGTTGAGACTCCCATTTCCATATTCCCCAGCTTTCTGACCATGACACAGGCAATAGCTCCCTTGGTTGGCATGTCTGACAATCATTCCTGGAAGCTCAGACTGGAGCCTGTTTCCCCAGACTTTCTAACAATTTTGTAAGCACCTAATTTGTTATATTAAGTCCCTTTAAGTTTAAATGAGCTAGAATGGCTTCTTTTATTAGCAGCCAGATTCTGACTGACACAAATGAAGCTCATCATTATATCCAGCCCCCTACCAGCCTCTTGTATTGTTCCCTAGGTCTCTTTGTGGTCAAACAGAGCTGTTATCCTACAGGTCAGTGATAACCCTGGAATGGGTACATTGTTACATGAGTTGCCACTGTTCCTCTCCTGTATATTTAATTCTCAGAACTAGTCTCTGACAGGACTTGTTGTTGATACTCTTTGTGGTGAACTAGAGTCTCTGCTGCCCTATCCTGGTGAAGGCTATTCATGAACAGGTCTAAAAGGCGACTTCAGAAGTATTGAACCCTTACAGACTGTTTACTCTATTTCTCTGCCTCTATGTTCCATCCACCTGTTTGGGACTCCTTTACTTCCTCTTGTGCCCTTTGGACAGGATGCCTTACTCACCTAGCTGCTCCTCCACAGTGTGTCTTTCTGTAATTGGGTCATTTCTTTTAGAGCACTGATTCTGTTTAGTAGACCTAAGAAGTTCCCTGGAGAGCTAATTTAAAATGCAGATTCCCCAACCCAACCCTGATTCAGTAGGTCTGAGGTGTGTCTGGTAGTACGCATTTTTTAAAAAAAAAACAGGAACTTTTTTCTTTTTAAAAATATTTATTTATTTATTTGTTTTATTTATTTTTGGCTGCGTTGGGTCTTTGTTGCTGTGTGTGGGCTTTCTCTAGTTGCAACGAGCGGGGGCTACTCTTCATTGTGGTGCGCAGGCTTCTCATTGTGGTGGCTTCTTTTGTTGCAGTTGCAGAGCACGGGCTCCAGTAGTTGTGGCATGTGGGCTCAGTAGTTGTGGCTTGTGGGCTCTAGAACATAGGCTCAGTAGTTGTGGCGCACGGGCTTAGTTGCTCTGCAGCATGTGGGATCTTCCCAGACCAGGACTCGAACCCATGTCTCCTGCATTGGCAGGCGGATTCTTAACCACTGCACCACCAGGGAAGCCCCGCAGGGGCTACTCTTCATTGCGGTGTGCAGGCTTCTCATTGCGGTGGCTTCTTTTGTTGCAGTTGCAGAGCACGGGCTCCAGTAGTTGTGGCACGTGGGCTCAGTAGTTGTGGCTTGTGGGCTCTAGAACATAGGCTCAGTAGTTGTGGCGCACAGGCTTAGTTGCTCCGCAGCATGTGGGATCTTCCTGGACCAGGGCTCAAACCCGTGTCCCCTACATTGGCAGGCAGATTCTTAACCACTGTGTCACCAGGGAAGCCCATGGAAGTCCACATTTTAAACAAATGCAACAGGGCTCTCTGACCCACCCTGGCCTTGTATTACACCTTGACAACTCTCTGATGGGGTTAGGACAGAGAGTGGGTCCTAGCTCCTTCCCTCTTTCCTGTACTGTGGAGGGTGAGGAAAGAGAGAGGGTAAAGGTAGCCCCTAGGTTGTAAATTTGGATGAGTAGTGTTATGACTGGAGCACTGGTTCAAACGGCGAAATTAAGAAGGGAAGCCAGTTTGTGGAGGAAATAATGAGTTCCATTTGAGACATGTTGGTTTTGACATCCAAGTGAAGATGATATATTGTTGGCAGCGTGTAATGGATTGATGACTCAGGTCTTGAGGTTAATTAGTGAGATGGATTCTCTGTTGAATGGACTTCAGAGAATTGCTGCTGTAGCTAAATTATTTCTTTAATGTGGTGCAACCATTATTGTCCTGAAGATGACATACATCTATTGGTGTCATTCCCAATATGACATGGAGTCAGATATATTTTGTGTTTTCTATTGGATTGTATAATAGGAAAAGTGAAAAGATTCATGGTGGGATAATCAGTGTTCTATGTAGCTTAGGAGATGCCTAAGGCCCACCTCTTTCCCTTAGAGCTCTCCTCCTCTCCCTCAATTCTTTCTCCCCAAGCGACTGACAAACATACCTCTATTATGTAAACTGGGGAAGGAAAAATTATGTAGGATAATTGTAAGAGAAGGGAATAAAACCTCACACTACAAGTATTATTGTAAATGTTTCAATTGGCCACAAAGTAGGTAGGATGAAATAATACTTTTCCTACAGATGTCTCACAGGTCTTTGTCTAGGCTTCATCCAACCTAGTGTAGAAATTCTGTTTCGTCTCTAGGACTGAAACCCATTGTTTAAAAGTGGCTTTCAAGCTCTCTTTTCAAGTGAAATCTTGTGCAGAAATAGTGTTTCAGAAATGTAATTGTACTTGATCGAGTTCAAATATATACCATTTATTCATTCTAAAGTTGTTGCCTAGGTTTCATGAGAACAGTGAGGTTGTTTTGATTGAGATAAAATTTTTAAACTAGGATATATGGATGACTGTATGTGAGCAAACAAATTTCTTTCCCAATGTATACTGATAAAATCCTGATTCATTCAGAAAAGTAGTTGCAAATGGAACTTAAAAAAAACCCAGCACGGGGGCTTCCCTGGTGGCGCAGTGGTTGAGAGTCCGCCTGCGGATGCAGGGGATACGGGTTCGTGCCCCGTATGTAGGAGGATCCCACATGCCACGGAGCGGCTGGGCCCAAGAGCCATGGCCGCTGAGCCTGCGCGTCCGGGGCCTGTGCTCCACAAAAGGGAGAGGGCACAACAGTGAAAGGCCCGCGTACCGCCAAAAAAAAAAAAAAACCAGCATGTTTTGCAACTGTAGGATACTATAGATAAACAGGTATGGTACCGGAATCCCAATTCTGAAATCCACCCTAAAATGATATGACTTTGACAGTGGGTCAGTCATAAATATTCATTGAACACTTTGTATGTTCTAGATACTGAGACTGCATTGGAGAAAACAGACACATGGAATTTATAACCTAACCAGGAGGATAGACACTAAACAAATAATTGTAAGTAATTATAAGTGCATAAATTGCAAGGTAAAAGAAATTCTAAGTATACTGGGAATGTATGACAGGAGACCTAACGTTGTATAAAAGTGGGCAGAGATGTTTTTCCTAAGGAAATCATGTTTAAATTGAGACATGAAAGGTGAATAGGCAAAGGGAAGAGCAAAAAAAGTATTCCAGGTAGATGGGCCACTATATGCAAAGGCCCAAAGGTGGGAGAATCATGGTTTAGCTGAGAAACTAAAAGTCAGCATGGCTCTTCCCCAGCAAAGCTAGAGAGACTAGTGAGCTGTTCATAGAGGCTGAAGAGTACAAGACTTTCTAGCCAATGCAATGCAATGGGGTAATTTATAAAGAATTAATGTGTTTTTAATGCCAGTACTGTATTAACCTTCAGCCCTCCACCACTTGGGCTGTAGGCAAAGAGGTATTCCCCCAAGAGGTGACGAGAGTACCACAAAGAAAACCAATAACAGAAACTTCAAATTTTTGACTTTCAGCTCTAAACAAACAAACAAACAAAAAAGGCCAGGAATTAGAAAGTTGGGGGCATTGTAGTTGCTGGCTAAGGATATAGTACAGGGCCTGCATAGGGTGCCGAAGAGAAGGGCCTGGCACAGCCTCACAGATAAACGTGATCCCTAGTGGGCCGGTGGGAACAGCCAGATGCTTTCCCACATGGCCAGAAATTGACACATAAGAACACACTTACCGTGAGGGTGCTGGCGAGGCAATGCAAGCACTGAGGGAGCAAGTGTCTAGAGGAGGAAACACAAGGGATCAGTATATTGGGGTGGGGTTGGAGTCCATCAGTTAATATCTCTTATATCATCCTGACGTATCTCTGTTAAGTATTTGGGCATTATTTGAACGATAATGGAAGGCCACTGAAGGATTTTAAATAAAAACCTGACTTGATGATACCCCTCTCTAACTGGGTATAGAGAGTGGTTTGAAGAAGGTGAGACTCTTCTAGAAGGATGTTGCAGTAGTCTAGGCAAGAGATGTTGGTAGTCTGTACAAGGATGCTAGCAGTGGAGATAAAAGGAAATGGACAGTTTACAGACATCTGTTTTAGTTGGCTCAGGCTACCATAATAAAATATATAATAAATACTGGGTGGCTTAAACAACAGAAACTTATTTTCTCACAGTTGTGGAGGCTGGAAGTCCCAGATCAAGGTACACCAGGGTTGGTGTCTGGTGAGAGCGCTCTTCCTGGCTTTCAGATGGTCACCTTCTCACTGTGTCCTCACATGGAAGAGAGAGAGATCTCTATTCTCTCTCTCTCTCTCTCTCTCGCTCTCTCTCTCTCTGTCTCTTCCTCCTCTTGTAAAACCACAGTCTTAGGTAGAAGAGAGTGGGAGGAGTCAAAGATGACACTTGGGTTTCTTGAGTAGAAGTGATAGTGCTGTTTATGGAGATTGGGATCACTGGAGGTAGAGAATATTTGGGGAAGAAATATCTGAACCGAATGTTAAACATGTTTATTTTGAAGTATCTATGAGATATCAGAAAGCAAATGCCACGTGAGTTGTTGGTTTGGAATTCAGAAAAGACATCTGGGGTACAGGTGTCGATTTAGGTTTCATCCCTCTACAGATGGTCAGTAAGCTATGGGAGTGGGTGAGAGCCCATAGGGCAGTGGTTCTCGATCTTAAATGTACATCAGAATTGCTTGGATAGCTTGTTAAGACACAGATAGCTTTGCCCCACCCCCCAGGTTTCTGGTACCACTGTACTTGCAGAGGCATATGAACATTTTAAGGCTTTTGAAATTTTAACTTTCAAGAGAGTTCCTAGCAATTTATATTTTTATCAGCTGAGTATGAGAAAGCCCATCCCACTGTACCCTTTATTGCATTCAATATTGTAATTTTTAATATTAGAGGCAAAAAATGTGAACTAATTGCAATTTTATTTTGCACATCTTGGGTTTTGGGTTTTTTTTTTAACTGTTGTTGTTTTTTTTTTAATTCTGTCAGTTTTATTCCCAAAAAAACAAGTTCCTGGTAACTCCATCAGCTGGGATTGTAGGATGCCTCTGTGATAGTGAACATTTTTTTCCCCACATTTTAAAATGCTGTTTGCATGTCCTTCAGTTTTTGGTAAAAACCTTTCTGTTTTTACATATTTATCTTTTACCACATTTATTCTTTGGCTCCTTAAATGCAACACTGCATTTTGCGATCGGCATATTTGGGAGATAACTCACATTGATAAAATGTACCCTAATGTGTGTGAATTGTCACAATTAGGCAGGTCTTTAATATTCACCTCTGTGAATATGACTTAAATACTCTGCCACTGATAATAGCAGAGTATTTTCCAAGTTGAATAATATTAAAATGTGACTTAGGTAGTGGTAGAGACAGTTTCCATGTAGGGTAAGTAAAACCACGACATTGTCATTCTGATTGACCCTAGGTTGTCCTATGGCCTATTAAGGGGAAAGGGCCCAGAAATTCTTCCTCTTCTTCTTCTTCTTTTTTTTAAAAATAAATTTATTTTATTTTATTTATTTTTATTTTTGGCTGCGGTGTGTCTTTGTTGTTGCGCGCGGGCTTTCTCTAGTTGCGGCGAGCAGGGACTACTCTTCGTTACTGTACTCGGGCTTCTCGCTGCAGTGGCTTCTCTTGTTGCGGAGCACGGGCTCTAGGTGCGTGGGCTTCAGTAGTTGTGGCTCGTGGGCTCAGTAGTTGTGGTCGCGGGCTCTAGAGCGCAGGCTCAGCGGCCATGGCTCACGGGCCCAGCCACTCCGCGGCATGTGGGATCTTCCCAGACCGGGGCACAAACCCGTGTCCCCTGCATCGGCAGGCGGATTCTTAACCACTGCGCCACCAGGGAAGCCCTATTCCTCTTCTTCTAAATGTAGATCACACTTGACTGGCTCTGGCAAACTGGCCATGACCTTATGTTCCACCTTACACAGTCCCACTGCCTGTGAAAGCCAGCCCACATGCTTAGCTAGACAGCAGTGAAGCTACTGATGGCAAAACCAGATCCTGCTGGGAACTCAGCTGTCTTGTCTCTGTAGCTCTTTTAGGCAAAACTGGGTTACTTTTCTGACAACCTCTTTCAGTCAACGATGTTAGATGACTTGAAATTATACTTCAGCATATGCTTCAAACACTTTATTACTCTTTCCTGGCCTGAAGCCTCTCTTGTTAATTTGTCATAACATCTGCCTGGGCCCCCTGTCATCACTTCTCTTGGCACCTGACAATCTCAGTTCAATGAAGCTGGGATTAGGTCTGGCTTGATGGCTGTGAAGCAGATGTTCCCACAGTCATCATCCAATTGCATTTCTTAAAGCCCCACCCTAGAGTTAGTTAATCATAGAGGTACTTTCTGGCTCTTTGAAGTGAAGGGTAGCCAGCAGATTTTGCAGATAAAGTGAACAGAGACATAATATGGCATCATAGCAAGGCCAGCTCTCTCCATCTCCAATACATTGGATTTTACAATATATTTTTATTCCGAATGGAGATTTGGGGATCCTCTACCTCTTGTTAGATTAGAGAAGGAGCAGAGAGTGGTGGAATGGACTTAAATTTTGAGTTTAAACAGACCAGTGTTTTGGCTGTATGATCTTGAACAACTTTGCTCATTTTTTGGAACTTGTCCCTGCATTTGTGAAGTGGGGTAATACATTTCTTACAGGGCTGTTGTGAAAATGTGGAAACATGTAAAACACATTGCAGGTGCTCAGGTGTCACTTCCCTTCCCTTATTGACTAGGAGTAGCCATTACTTTGTGAAAGGGGTTGTCAGTACATGACTAGGACTCAGAAGGTTAGTTCTTCAATGAATAGCCTGATTCTTTGATACTAATGTCTCAGCTTCAAGGGCTTGAGTAATCGTTTTATTGCCTTGAACTTCCTTTGGCACAGGGTCCCACCCACCCCATATGAAAATGAATACACTGAGCAGCCAAGTGTTCCTCAGTTGTAAGCACTCTCAGCACAAATGTGTGAAAAGGAATTTAATGGCCAGAAAGCAAGTAACTACAACTGAATATTGCACATGAATAGTAAGGTTCCCAATAAATCCACAGACTCTTATTATATGTCATGTCATTAAGATGACTATCTCCCCTTCTCTTTTTACAGTCCGTGGTGGTAGAGGGAGACAAGGAGTTAGATTGAGAAGGTTCCTGTTTTGGGCTCCATTGAAAGTCTCTGATGCAGTTTCCTGCCAGACCTCCACTTTCTCTTTGCTGGAGATTTTTCACAATTACAGTAACACCATAATTAGAACTTCTGAAAATCACAAACTAGATAGAAGCTGGATGTGCTTTAGAGCCCTTCTTTGTAGAGAGAGATGGAACAACTCAGCTTAGACTTGTGATATGCTGATTACCTATCATCCATATCCAGTTATTAAAACAGAATCTCTAATCTTTATGAGCAAGACATGGTCAGCTCATAGTCTCATTACTGTGTTCACTCCAAAGAACAAATTCTTCTAAATTTTATTTTATTTTATTTTTATTTATTATTATTATTTTTTTGCATACGCGGGCCTCTCACTGTTGTGGCCTCTCCCATTGCGGAGCACAGGCTCCGGACGCGCAGGCTCAGCGGCCATGGCTCACGGGCCCAGCTGCTCCGTGGCATGTGGGATCCTCCCCACATACGGGGCACGAACCCGTATCCCCTGCATCCGCAGGCGGACTCTCAACCACTGTGCCACCAGGGAAGCCCAAATTCTTCTAAATTTTAAAAAATTTCACTCTTTTGAATAATTCAGGCTATATGTCCACACAATCTCTAATCTCTTCTTGTTCAAATTCAACAGGTATGATTGTTTGAATGTATTTTCCTTTAAGCATACTGAATAGAGATATGAAAATCAGGATTTGATAAAATATAATGTAATTTAGAGGCGGGTTATTAACTTTATGAAAAAGAGTTCCTTTTCTAGTTGAAATTTCTTTGGCCCAACTAAGGTGGTGATAAGGTCATGGAAAAGACAGGCAGGGATGCTTGAGAAGAGCTCTGGTCTAGATTCTAGGGCCATTACCAACTAGTTTTCTCTTGTTATATCAGATAATTCTTTGGCCCTCAGTTTCTTCATATTAGAACGCTGAGCAAGATAATCTCCATGGCTTCTTCTATAAACTCAAGTTACAGGAACTAATCTATTGTTTAAAACAAGGCCCCAATTTCTGTCTTGGACATTGAGTCTCTTATGGAATTGTTAGTGAAGTCAGGAATTTCCCAAACTCTATTTACCTTTATTCCTGAGTTCTACCATTAAGTACCACTGGTAATAGAGTTCTAAATATTTTATTATAACAACAGCAATTTAACATTAAATTTAAGGGCATATGGAGAAAAAAATGGTTGAAGTTAAAAGCATGCTAATATGTTTCATGTGATAATGAGCTTGCAAATGAGCTTGTATTCAATAGGCTTGCAAAGTTTCTAACTAATGCAATATTTTGTTTTACGACTTATATCTGTATCTATTAGTTTCTAACTAATGCAGTATTATGTTTTACAATTGGTATCTATAAAGTCCATTGAGCAGTGCCTTTCCCAGTTCATTGAAATGTGTGCAAATTGACATTAGCGAGAACACTTTCCTTCAAATCACACCTGTCATAATATGTGATTTGAGTCCTAAGTTTAAATTCATATTGCATGGCAATTCCTTTGCGTTTCTCTGATACATTTAAGAAGGTTGATGGTATTACTCAACCAAATTTTTAAACATTAGGATAACTCATTATTTAAAACAAATTTGAGAACTGAAACTCCACTAATCATTAGAATGACATTAAAAGTGACTCACCGAGTTTGGTGGTCAGCCTATCTTTTAAAAAACTTGGTTTGAATGGAAAATTGAAAAAGCAAAGGACTATTAATAATGACAGGAGGTGGGTGTACAAACAGGTGTAGTAGACTATTGTGACAGAGATGTGAAATTGCTGCATTTCTAAAGAACCACATCCCCTTTTTTTTTTTTTTTTTTTTTTTTGTCACCTTCTCAACAAATAGTGGTTTTATGATTTGGAAAAATAGGTACTGAATGTTGAGACTAGACCATCAAAATCATTTTTATTCAAGAGGGTGAAAAGATTTCAATAAAGAATTTTAGGACTCAAAAGTAAGAGTGAGTATTATTTGTTTTAATCTGAACTTCACACCATAAAGGAGATCAAACATTTTCACAAGTGTTTATAATGACCCTGACCAGAAAGTCCTTCATTTCTCACATCCAGGAAGTTATCAGGTCTTACTGACTCTATGTCCTAAACGTCTTCAGTTGCATCCTCTTTTCTTTATCTTCACTGTCACCACCTAGGCTCATGCCATTATCATTTCTTACCTGGGTGACTACACCAGCTCCCACCTGTCTATTTCCAATATCGATTCTCCATTCTGCCAACAAACTGACATAAAATAAAAGTCTGATTTTGGCTCTCTTCTGTTAAAAAGACTTCAATGAATTCCCATTACCTTGGAAATAAAATTCAAACCTTCAGCATGACATAAAAGATTCTTTATGACCTGACATCCATCCTTCTATTCAACCTTATCTGCTAGCCCTCTCTTCCACACTCCAAATTAACTTCTTGCTCATGCTGAACCAAATTTTAGCTCCCTAAATGCACCTTGCTTTCTCGCCATATTTCTCTGCACGAACTGCTCCTCTTGCTTGGAATGACTTTCCTCACTTTTTCCTCTGGGAAACTGTTACTCATCCTTTAAGAGTCAGCCGCCATCTCCTTTTTCATCTCTAACCACTCTTCCAGTTTGCTGTCCTGCTGGTGCGTTCCCACGCGTGGCGCATTGCATGCTTCATCCTACTCTGAATTGCACCTCATCGCTGCACTGCAGTGCACTTGTCCACTTTCTCTACCCTGAGAGCTCTTAGAGGGAGAACACTGTATCTTGTTCATCCTCTTCTCTCAGCACCTTGCATAATGCCTGGCACAGAGTTGGCATTCTGTAAATGTATGTTATGATAACCAATGTATAAATAACCCAAGAAAGAAAAGTTCAACATGGAGCAGCTTTAAAATGGGATTACTTATAAGAGTTGTTGATTCAAATTGTTTTTAACGCTATTGAAACTGCTACGACCTACAATAGAAAGGCTCAAAAAATACAAAAAACTCACAGTAAACATTATTTTTACTTTACTAGAAAGAACCACATTAAAACAACAACCTTTCTTGATACTCTTTTATTTTACTTGGAAAGAAAAGGAAGCTTTTTTTCCCCTCCATAATCTTATAAGTTCATAATTTCCCTTCTCTCAAACTGCAGCTGTCACTGGCATCTTAAATCTGTGAAACCTTATCAAACCTCGCTAAAGTAGAAGAGGTAACTACTGTTTACACTTCTTCAACCACTCTCTAAAGTTATTAGACATTTTACTTACATGTTCACCATGTAATTCTGAGAAAAATGCAAGTCCCAAAACAGTATGCTTTCATAGGGAGAAACAACAGGCACAAGGATGAATCTTCATGAACTTGGGCATCCAGGAAGTATTATCTTATTTTTTTATAGGGTGGTCATTCTATGAACTTAATTTCAATATAAACCCTAGTCGGAAGGCAACTAGAATGAGAGGTGACAGAAACTTAATCTAAGTCAATTTGGACTTCTCTTTCCTTCTTGAAGTCTAGGGGCTGATGTAGTTCCTGGGGTGTCAGAGGGGTGGGGAGAAGGCGTGTTTGGCCCTTACTCTAATCATCTAACTAGCTATCTCAAGTATTTTTGTAATACGTACATGGACACGGTACAGCTACATCCACACACGGTTGACAATGATCTCAAACTGGCTATTACAGACATCTAAGATACTGAAAGCGAAAGTGACAGCATACAGCTTTCTACTAGAACCAAGTGATGGATATTATGATCTAAGCTCCAAAGTACGTAATATGCCCTCTGGGGAGCTCAAACTAATTTCAAATAAGTTTAAAATGTCATACAAGGTTAATGCGTGTAATGAGTTCTACAGAAATTAAAATATTATATAAGGTTCAAAGTATGTAATATTGTATTGAACAATAAAGGTTTTTTTTATGTCAAAAACAAATTATTTTTAAGTTGTCAACACTATCTGCCAAACCAAGGATGTCGGCAGGCCAGATGTAGCTCCCAGGCAGTACATTTGGACTTCTGCTCAGACCTGTTGATTCATACTTTGATAAATTAGTTTACAATGCTTCCCAACATATTTGACACCAGGACACACATAAAATTATGATAATATTTGTACAGCACATTGAAAAAAGCTTCTTGTTGCCTAGAGGTATCTGAACTGCGGCCTCCTAATGCCTGGGTCTCATCCCTCCCCCCTGAATTATTGAGGGCCTGAAGAGCTATGCTGGGCATCCCTGTAACCCATCTACTTGCAGTGCCCACTATGGCATGACCCAGTCTGCATCAGAAAGCACTGAACAGTGTCTGGAGGAAATGAGATCGTATAGCTTTTGGTGGTAGTAGAATAGTGAAGGGAGTGGGTGGGGAGAAATCAGAGGATGTGGAGAAGTATTTTCTGGGAAGCAGGGAGGGTGGCTGGCTAGAGCACCTCAGTGAAGACCCTGAGTCCTGAGCAGCTGGTATAATTTCCTTGAAGACAAGGAGTGTAAAGGTCTTTGTACCCTGGGGCCTGGCACAGAGGCTGACATTGAAAGTGCCTTCAAAATGTTTGTTGAATAAATGAAATGCAATACCAGGGTGCTGATTCCAGAAGAAGAGACCTTATCTCAAGGTTCTACCTTTGTGGGGTGGGGGGTAGGAGTAGCCCCTTGTCTGCCCCACCCATGGACACCTACCACTCCTTCCTCCTCCTCCCCACCCAACCCCCCTCTCTGAAGAATTTTCCTGATCCCTAGGGATCAGACTCTTATTTTTCTACGACCCTCAAAAAATGTTCTCAGATTTATACTTTCTTTCCTACCTCTTTTTTTTTTTCCCCCACGATGGGGTAAGATGAAAGAAAGGAAATGCTAGTTGGTTTAAAACAACTAAGGGTGCATAAAGACTTCTAAGGGGCAAGATAGATTTACAGGATGCATTCAACTTCTGGATTTCAACTTCCTTCATTCTCCTTAAAACTGATCTGCTTGAGGACACCCTTTCACTGTGCTGCTTTCTCCTTTCTCACTTCCTCTTGCATAATCCCATCCCCTCCAGCTCCCACATTAAGAAAGGCCTCCCTTCCTCTGAGATGTTACAGCACATTGCCCTGTGGGTGGAAGAACCTCTGAAGGGCCAGAGAATTCAAATTATTGGTGTCGGCAGTGAGCAGGAGGAATAATTATAATAATCTTTTTGAAACTCAGGAGGTTTTCACTTCTTTACTTTCCACAAAATTAAAGGAGGAATTAATTGAATCGTCAGTTGGTGACTCATTAAAAATATTTTTAATTTTCCATTACTATGTGATTTTAGTTCTATAACTCTTAAGAGGTTCAAATAATTGTAGGCTACTGCTATAATAAAACTTTCAGTTCCATCTTCTCACTTATGTGAATAAGTTTTTTTCAGAGCTTACATGAAAACAAAACAAAACAAAATGTATATCTAAATTCTGGCAGTAAGTAATATTAACCTATAGATACATAAACTAATTGAAAAAAGGCCCCTTTAGAGTGTGTGAGGGGTGGCAAAATAGGTGAAGGAGTTTAAGAGGTACAAACCTCCAGTTATAAAATCAATAAGCCACGGGGATGTAATATACAGAATAAGGTATATTGTCAGTAATATTGTAATAGCTTTGTATGGAGACAGATAATTACTAGGTTTATCATGGTGATCATTTCATGATGTATGCAAATGTCAAATCGCTATGTAGTACACCTGAAACTAACATAATATTGTACATCAACTATATTTCAATTTATTTCTTTTCTGGTGTTAATTTATTTATAATCATGAAGACATGAAGAATCTTCAAAAAAAAAAAATTAAAACCATTCCTGTACAAGAAAGGCTGTAGTTCCTCACCCCTCCCCCTTTGCAATATAGTGATGATGAAATACCAAGAAACAGAATGAACACAGTGTATAGCTCAACCTACCCAAAGAACAGAGATAATGAACTATATTTCATTTTAAAAAAGTTAAACCTCGGGCTTCCCTGGTGGCGCAGTGGTTGGGAGTCCGCCTGCCGATGCAGGGGACGCGGGTTCGTGCCCTGGTCCGGGAGGATCCCACGTGCCACGGAGCAGCTGAGCCCGTGGGCCATGGCCGCTGGGCCTGCGCGTCCGGAGCCTGTGCTCCGCAATGGGAGAGGCCACAACAGTGAGAGGCC
This sequence comes from Kogia breviceps, assembly GCF_026419965.1. Classification (NCBI taxonomy): domain Eukaryota; kingdom Metazoa; phylum Chordata; class Mammalia; order Artiodactyla; family Physeteridae; genus Kogia; species Kogia breviceps. The sequence continues at coordinate 87,448,679 of NC_081318.1, forward strand.
CGCATAAAAAAAAAAAAAAAGTTAAACCTCATCTGCTTTAGGGGAGTGTCAATAAATAATGACTAAAACTTTTCAAAATCAAGAAATAGTAATATAAGTATGTTATTTGGATATATGGAGTTAAAAATAGAAGTCGTTGCCTGTTGGAAACAGGAAATAGGGGAAAGCATATGATAATTTTGTTTGTTATATGTCTTCTAGGACAATTTGATTCTTTAAACCATATGGATGCATAACTTTAATATTAGAGAAACTAATAAAGTAACACATACTTATAATACCATTATTGAATTGAATTCACACACAAAGAAGAAAAAAGGCCCCATTATCTTATTAAAGATATATTTACAATAAAATTTTAACTTTCCATATTTAACATTTATTTAAATATGGCATTTATGTTCTTTGATCATCTTTATCTATTTAATAACTGTAATGGTAACTAAATACAGAAGAAAAAATAACACAGCATTATAGAACCAAAGAATATTGCAATTTGTATGCATATTTTTATTGCAAAAAATTATGATAGAGTGATCAATCAAAGATTTTCAAGCATCAAAACATGGCATATTAGGTTAAAATTTTGTGGGGAAAATGGAATGAAAGTATGAGTTCAAGGAAAAAAGAAATGAAGTTTCTGGCAATTAAAAAAGTTTGTTCATATATATTTATGAAATGTAAAAGATGGTGGGAATGAAATCTCTATGGTATTTACATTCCTTGATTGTTTTTAAGAGTGATGTAATAGTTTAATTTTAAACATGTCAGTAGTTACAAGACACCCAAAATCACATCTTTTGCCATTATTTAAATTTGATGAAAAAAATTCAGATGCAAATTTTAAAATATGTGAGGGAATATAAAGTATTTTAAAGTTATTTTAGGGAGATTGCAAGCAGAGTCTAAGCACTGCTGGTTTAGGAGCCAGGCCCCAGATCTTGGGACCAAATACAATCCTGTGTACTTTAATAGACTCCATCTTTAGCATTGTAATAAATGGTCTTATCTTTTACTTTGTCAGTGGAGCAGATACTAAAGAATTCTGCAAGAAAATCTCAGTAATTATCTGTTAGTAATAGGAGAAAACATCTAGAGTATTTAGCTTTAAATAACTTATAAATGCAGATGATTCAAACTTATAATTCCAGCCCAGACCTCTTTTCTGAGAACTAGATTTACATTTCCAGTTACCTGTGACAGGTTCACATGGTATCTTCTTACAGGCAGTTTGCCAATATCATGTCCACTGTCCAGTTCTGGTACCGTGATTACCCTCCCTGAAACCCCAAACTGGCTTCTCTTCTCAAAAAAGATCCTCTCCCTCAGAGTTTTAGGCATTGTGGCCCCTTGCTTCTGCCACAGTGGCTGCTGTGGATACTCCTAGATTGCCTGGAGGCTGAAACAGGAAAAAAAAATAAGAAATGGAAAAAAAAAAGATTTAAAAAACTAGGTAATTGCTTCTGCTTTCTTTGAGCATTAGGGTTCCTCTTTCTGTTTCTTGGGCCAGAACTAGGGCCTTCTTATGGAGCTCTCTCTGTCCAGGACCGGTTCCCACTTCCGGTTTCAGGCTGCCCTGAGTCCAGGCTAGGAAATACTGAGGGAAAAGAAAATAGGAAACTCACTGCTGATTTAGCAGGACTTGACATTCTCATCTTCTTTTCCAACCTGACTCCTGCTGTTTCATTTTAGAGCAGTCATGCATTCTGTCCATTTTATATCTCCATTCAGTGGGAAAGGCAGGAGGGAGTCAGCTTACCCTGAACTGGAACCTCTGTATTCTGCATCTTCACTTCTTATTCTAGTATAAGCATTTTCCATTTTTGTTAAATAGTTAATAGGCACCTACCACACTCTCAACTGGACATTTAGGTTGCTTTCCCTTTTTCCTTATTGTAAACTGTGAAGAGTGTATACTTAGGAGAACTCAGGAAAATCTCTCTTTTTGTGGGACCTAGGCCTTCCAAGCAGATTTCTATTATTAATATAATAAGACTCCTTCTTCTTTTCACCAACAGGCTATCTCTTAAATTAGCTCAATCTAGTAGGTGTTAAGTTATCAGCAAGATCAAGCAACTCTGTTATAGTACAATAGTTTGCATTTAGGGGCAAATGATGTATTTGACCTTTAAGACCATAACTGTCTTACAGCAATGTAATTTGAGGGTGCAGGAGTGGTCCAGTCCATGTATGTCTGGCCATTGTTGACAAGACCCTCAAATGTATCTGGATAGTCGCATAAAAATCAGACCCCTGGGCTCTCTGTCTCTCCAGGACAGCCTTGCACACTAGGATGCAGGTCAGTATTATGTGTTACAACTTCCGGAACCTAGAGAAAGCACCGCTTTCTTCTCCTGTGGATCTGAGGCAGACCCTGTGATCTTGGAAGACCCAGAGACATCCAGATGCTTCCAATTCTCTCCACCGTCAGCATGTTCTGCCTCTGTTCCTGGAGTGGTGAGAGTTATAACCCTTACTCTGTCTCGGGGTAGGGACCCCCATCTTTCCATCCCACTGAGTCAGCAGAGGGCTGGAGGTGGCATGAAGCTTGCTTTTCATTTTATCACATATCGTGAGTCTGTATTCTCCATGTAAGGGCTCACTTGATTAGAGGGAAAAAAACCAGATTGTAGTTCCAACTTGAGTAGTAGGAAATTACTCTGATTTTCTTCTGTCAGGATTAATCTCTCTATATGGTTAGATTTCTTTCCAGAAAGATGGTACCAATTTACATCTCCACTAATCATATATGAAAATGCCTGTCTCCCTACACCCTTATTAATAATTCTCATTTTTAATATTCATTAATTTGACAGATGAAAGGAGGAAGTTTCTTATTTTAAATGTGTATTTCTTTAATTGCCTGTGAAATGGAACATATTTCCATGTTCACTGCCAGTTGAATTTCTTTTGTGAATTTTCTATTCTTGTTCATTGCCCATCTATTTCCCTACATGTTTTTTAAATTTATTTATTTATTTATTTTTGGCTGCGTTGGGTCTTCGTTACCACACGCGGGCTTTCTCTAGTTGCGGTAAGCAGGGGCTACTCTTTGTTGCGGTGTGCGGGCTTCTCATTGCGGTGGCTTCTCTTGTTGTGGAGCACGGGCTCTAGGCACGCGGGCTTCAGTAATTGTGGCTCACGGGCCCTAGAGTGCAGGCTCAGTAGTTGTGGCTCACAGGCTTAGTTGCTCTGTAGCATGTGGAATCTTCCCGGACAGGGCTCGAACCTGTGTCCCCAGCATTGGCAGGCAGATTTTCAACCACTGCGCCACCAGGTAAGTCCCTCCCTACATGTTGTTAAGTGTTATATATATTTTTAAAGATTATATTTTATTTATTTATTTATTTATTTATTTGGTTGCTCTGGGTCTTTGTTTTGGTAGGAGGGCTCCTTAGTTGCTTCTCACTGGCTCCTTAGTTGTGGCTCGCAGCCTTCTTAGTTGTGGCACGCAAACTCTTAGTTTTGGCACGCATGTGGGATCTAGTTCCCTTACCAGGGATCGAACCTGGGCCCCCTGCATTGGGAGAATGGAGTCTTAACCACTGTGCCACCAGGGAGGTCCCAAGTGTTATATTTTTAAAGATTCAACATTTTATATTGATCATTTAGAAAAATCAGAGTGGAAGTATAGAGCGGTATAATGAAACTCTAGTCTCCAGTTCTGATCATTTTGCTACATTATTTATTCTGTGGTGGCAAAGTTTTCATTCATAACTGAAATCTAGGAAGACTGCAAAAGCTTAAATTAAGATAGTGATCTAAGTTTTCTTCTTCCAACGTTTTGATCAAACAGGTCACCAACGCTCTTCTTCCTGCCCTGCCTGCCCTCTGGTGGAGGTGCCAAAGAGCAGGCCAGGAGAGCAAGCTAGCCATAAACTCCGGGAGTGTGGGGGGTGCAGGGGAACAGGGGATGGGGAGGAGGGGAACCAAGGTACGCCTAAATGGCAAACCAGCCCCTGAATAATTAAAGAGCCAGTGTTTGACTTAACAAACCTCTGTTCCTTGGTTTCTCGAACCTTAAATAGAGACGACAGAATTACCACAAGGCAATTATTCCCAAGCTAGCACTTCTCAATAGATACTGCTTACCACCTTTGGTTTTGCTGACCTGATAATTCCTGCACAGGAAAAACATTTTTTCCCACAATTCTATATCTGGAAAAAAACACAAGTTGGTAAATTATAAAGACCTAGGAAGTAAGGGTTCCTTTCCCAGCTCTAGCACTTGTTAATTAGTTGCGTGCCATTGGATAAGTCCCATAAACTCTCTGAGTCTGGGTTTCTTTATCTGTAAATTAAGAACAATGATGCTAATGGGTCTATTGTGAGGCTCAAATGAGATAATGGTAGTGAAAGTGCTTTGTAAATAATAACCACTCTACAGTTCTAGGGTAATATTAATAGTGTTGACAGCTCTTCTCTCTCTGAATAAATGTTTAACTTGACTTAGTTGCCTTTGTATGTTAAAGTAAGAAATAATCAGTTTATCCTTTTAATCTTAGCAAATAAATGGAACCTTTGGCCTTAGATCCATAGAAGAGGCAAATTACATGTCCTGATGTGACCCAGGTCTCTGTGGGTACTCTCTAGATCTTGCTTTCATTTTGCTTTTAATTACAGCATTAAAGAGTGGAAGGTTTAAAATGACACTTTTCAGAGCTAGTCATTATTTAGTGACTCTGTATTTCAAAAATATTGCTCATGTCTTTAAAATAAATTATCAGTTTCTTTTATTGTTACCTTGGCCTAAATATAGATTTATTGACAGGGTGATGATAATGATTTTTAGTTTTGTTTTTTTAAAACATTTCCTTGAATCTGTAATAATTTAGAAGATTTAATTATTTAAACATATTAAATGTTTAAGTTAAATGTTTAAATTAAGTTGCATATACATTTTGTTCTGTGTGACTGAAGATAAATGTGAAAATATATAAAATTATGTAACTAGAAGATTTGAGAGTTCTGCACTCCTTTCCCTGCTATGTACACAATCTTTCCGCCCTCCTGCATCCCACCGTAGTACGATATACTAGAAGAAAAACAAAAAAGGTAGCTATTTGAAAAGAGAGAAAACTGTCAAAGGTACCTGGTCTGAGTCACCATTATTCTTGCCTTGGTATTCACAGTAGCCACCTATCTGGTTGTCCTATTTCGATCTGTTCTTAGAATAGCAACCCCAATGATTCTGTTAAAATCCAAGTCAGATAATGTCACTTACATGCTCAAAAACCTTCGATGGCCTTTACTCCTCAGTCTTCTTTTCCTGCCCACCCCTACACTCCCTCAGTTCAGCCACACTGGCCTTCTTGACCCTCAGGCCACTTCAGTCTTGCCCTGGAAGGTGCTTCCCTCAGGTATCTGCAAGAGTGGCTTCCTTACCTCCTTCAGGTCTATTTGTCTTCTCAGTGGTGACCTCCCTGTCACCTCTTTTAAAATTGCAACTGTCACCCCACCCCTATATTCCTTCTTTCTATAACACTTATTGCCATCTAACATACAATATGTTTACTTATTTCTTTTGTTTATTATCTATAATATCTTCTTCTTTCCCCTCTAGAATGTAAGCCCCAGGAGTGCAAATGGTTATGTCTGTTTTGTTAACTGCTGTATCCTCAAAACCCAGAAGAGTGCCTGGCTCATAATAAGTGTTCAATAAATGTTTGCTGAATGAATGGATGAATAAAACAAAGTTAAGTCATGGTCTTATTGAATTTGCAACACTGTGAAAATTACAAAATTTTCATCAAAAACTTTTTAAAAAGTCACAGAAACTTTGGATATCTTCTGAGGATGAGACCAATTACTATAACATCTAAAGCATCAGTGTTCTCTTATATTTTGGGCATTCTGTGTCTCAAGAATTAAGATCTTCTTTAATCCATCACTGTCAAGTTTAATGTAAGTAAAACTGTGTAAATCACTCCTAATTTGTCATGAAACAAGGGAAGAATTGAATAATAATGAAACATCTGTCCTTTGCTTTCTTTGACACTGTAATCTGCTGACCTTAGTTTTGGCCATCCATTTTCTGACTTCCTTTTCTCTCCTGTTTCCAAAATATTAACAAAGGATCTTGTTTGGATTTCTTCTCTTGCTTTGCATGCTCTTATTCAGTTTTATGGCTTCTATTTCCTCCTTTTTTAGATTGTTCTCAAATGTGCAAGCCCAATCTTGACATTTCTTATTGGCTCCCAATTCTACATGTATCAGGCTGGTTATATCTACCTGGCCATCTTTGAAGTTCTCAAACCTCACACATCTAAAACTACATTTATCTTTTTCCTTTAAAACTGGTTCCTGTTCCAGTGACCCCTTTGTGTTAATGACTCTGCCTTCTTCCAAGTTTGGAAATACTTCCAAGGTCTGTAATCGTTCATGACTTTTTAAAAAAATTTATTTTATTTATTTTTGGCTGCGTTGGGTCTTCGTTGCTGCTTGCGGGCTTTCTCTAGTTGCGGCGAGCGGGGGCTACTCTTTGTTGCGGTGCACAGGCTTCTCATTGCGGTGGCTTCTCTTGTTGTGGAGCATGGGCTCTAAGTGCGCAGGCTTCAGTAGTTGTGGCACGCGGGGTCAGTAGTTGTGGTTCACGGGTCCTAGAACACAGGTTCAGTAGTTGTGGTGCACGGGGTTAGTTGCTCCACAGCATGTGGGATCTTCCCAGACCAGGGTTCAAACCCGTGTCCCCTGCATTGGCAGGCGGATTCTTAACCACTGTGCCACCAGAGAAGCCCTTGTTCATGACTTTTTTCACACTGTCATTTGTCAAGCCTTGCTGGTTATACTTCTAGAATAGCTCTTGAATCATCTTCTCCTTTGCTGTCAGTAGATCAGGGATGGGGCCTGAAATTCTGCATTTTTAATATGCTTCTGAATCAAGCTGATGGTGCTGGTCTAGGCTTTGATAAGCAAGGGCCTGCTCTAGGCTGACAGTGGCCACCTGACCGAGTTGCCTACTACCCAGTCCATGGCCAGATCTAAGAAAGACTCAATTCTCCTTCAAAAATAGAGATTGGATATTGCCTAGTCTTGTTTGAAAAGAGAAAAGGTCTTTTCTATGTCATAGAAGATTTGGAAAGTTACAGAGACAGAAGATAAAAAATTCAAATCGGCTACATTGGTCAATTAAAAATTAATCATTAACACTTTGAGATATATATATACATATCTCCTTTTAGTTGTTTCTTTCTAAACAAGTAAATATATGTTCAGGTTATATCTGTATTTTTCAAACACCAAAGGGATCATTTATATCTTTCTTTTGTTGCCCAATGTATAAATTTGCTAAGTGTATTGAATCCCCTGACTTACAAAGTAGAATCTTCCTTTTCTATATGATAAAAACGCTCAATGCTCCTTTGCTCAATCTCCCTTATATCTGGGAACTGGAGACTTGGTACAACCAAGCAGATGCATCCTCTCTAGGCTCTGATTCAGAACCTGGTGACTCAAAGCAGCAGGGATGACGCAGAATCCGTTCAGACCACGGCCCAGCAGTGATGGCAGCTGCATCCGGTTTCCAGTGGCAGCAGAGACAGCTGTTCTGGAGCAGTGTGCAGTGTCCAGCATCTGAGGACTTGGCAGTGCAAGCCATGCAGTCATTCAGTGCTTGGCAGCTGTGGTGATGACTTCACAGGACCAGCTCTGCAGAGTTCTTTGGGTGTGGTTCTTGCCCTGTGGTTTGTCTTCCCACCTTTACTTCTTAAATTAGCTTAAAAGTTGAATTAATTTACTGGCAACAAGTGCTAATGATGTTAACAATAACTAACTCTTAGATAGATATTAACACTAACTAACTTTAGATAGTACTTATTATGTGCCAAGCAAATTTCAAAGTGTTTTATGTATATTAATTCATTTAATATTTACAACAACCCTATGACACATATACTGGTATTATTCCCATTTTACAGATGATGAAACTGAGTTGCAGAGAGGATAGGTTACGTGTTCAATGTCACACGACTGTAAATCGCGGCTCTGAAACTCAAACCCAGTGAGTCTGACCTCGTTCTTAAGAGCTCTGATACATGTACTGTTTTATAACCTAATTTTTTTTCATATAACAGAAATTTTGTAGGCATTTCATGTTATTAAATATTCCTCTAAATATTTAAAGTAGCTGCATAGTGCTCAGTTATAAGGGTGATTCATGATTTATTTAACCAACTTGCTATTGTTAGACATTAAAGTATATTCTGGTAGCTAAACTTCTTTTTTTTTTTTTCGGTTAATATCCATGGCCGTTTCCCTAGGATACAGTTCTAGGAGTGAAGTGCTTGGTCAAAGGGTATTTTGATTGCCTTCCAGAAATATCATTCCAGTTTACACATGCAGCAGTGTATGGGAGCATCCTGTTTCCCTGGGTCCTTATTAGCACTGAATATTATCATTAAATTTTTAAAACTTGTGGTACTGAAAATGATACATAGTTTTCTTTTAAACCCAAAATTCTTTAAACATTTAATAATACATTTATTGGTATTTGTTTAAAGTTCCTTTTGTGAATTGACTGCCTTTGTCACCTATGGGATAAAGTTGAAACTTAGAAGGCAATTCAAGGCCTTTTCTACTCTGACGGTAACTACTTTTCTAACTAATTCTCTGAAACATTCCCCCAACACACCAGTGGGGATTATTTTGTATTAGTTGGAGCCATATGAATGTGCTATTTTTGTAGGCCAAAAAGTGGTTGACTGTTGACAGTTTTATATGGTTAAACCTTATAAATTTCCAAAACATTTGCTCTCCCACTAGAGTGTTTTCACAAATGTCCTTTGTCTTTCTCTGCTTGGTGAAATCCTTCATGTTCTTTATGAGTCTGAGTTCACTGGTCACGTTCCCTATTCCTTTGCCATCCATATCCTGTCCTTTCACGCTGGCTGAGATTACTGTAAATCACCCCTCTTCATTATTTCCACTCTGCTCCTTTACTATCAAAGCTGTAGAATGGTCCCAGGGTATTGCAGCTGGATAATATGTTTGCATCTGCCTGAGAGGCCAAGGCCTCTGCTGCTTTTTGCCAGCAGAGACTGTGTATTATTTATTTTGGCAGCCACAAAGCTACCAAAGTTTGGGGCTCATAGCAGATGCACAACAAATATCTGTTGACTTGAAGAACGAGTAACATTAGGGCCCAGGAATTGCCTTACTAGCCACGTATTAATTGCAGTTTCCTTCCATGCTAAGTAAGGAAGAGCATGTGTAACACCCTCTAACATCTTCTAATATGGTTGGTTGGTATTGTGTATGGAATTGGTCCTCCTTAGTTTGAATCCTCCATCCTTATAATTTTTTTCCTATATTTTCAGGTGTGGTCATTGTATTGCAAATCAATGCAATTAATTTATTCCACAGCACAATTCTCAAGGATGAAATAACACAATTCTCTTACTAGCTAAATAAGTAATCAGTGTACTTCCAAGGAATAAATTTTATTTTTTCCCTTTTAACCATATTCACCTTTTTTCTTGGGTGAACTTTCAGGAACTTTTAGTGACTTCCAGGAAATACTAATGCTAATGCTAAAGTTATAATATTATGACAAGATTCAGGAATCATTAAAAGTAAAAATGTTTTTAAATAAACATTAAAAATCTTTAAACTGAATCTTATTAAGACAAAGTCTCTGTTTATAAAAGAGATACATAGCACAGTCAATTAAAATTGCACTTACAGGGAGAAAATCATGGAATCATAGAACTTTAAAGGTAAAGAATATCCCCAACGTTCTCAGTGTGTACTCTTTGGTGGAAGAATACCAAGTGAGAGTGGAGGAGAGAAGGTAGAGTTCAGCTTTGACTCCATATTCCCCCACTCAGTTAACTTTCAAGTGATGTTTCAACCTTTTCTCATCTTCTCACATCTACATGTCCTGCCCTCACCATGGCTTGAATAAGTTCAAGTAGAAACAGTGTCGGGATTTCCCTGGTGGTCCAGTGGGTAAGACTTCGTGCTTCCAATTCAGGGCGCCAGGGGTCGATCCCTGGTCAGGGAACTAGATCCCGCATGCATGTTGTAACTAAGAAGTCCACGTGCCATAACTAAGAAGTCCACATGCTGCAACTAAAAAAGATTCTGCATGCCACAACAAAGATCCCGCGTGCCACAACAAAGATCCAGTACAGCCAAATTAAATAAATAAATATTAAAATAAAAGACGAAGAAGCAGTGTCAATGTCAGGCCTCCTTTGTGTTTATAGTCAGAAGGGACTGGGTGCCCTGGCTCTGACCTTTTCTTTCCCACTTGTTCATTAGGCATGTGTGTACTCAGTTTTGCCTTTTGTAAGTGGTTCCTCTAACCAAGGAGCTGGTTCAATTACCAGACCCAAAGATCCAGAAGATCTGTTTGAGATTTTAAACCAGGGGGTAGAATATTATAATAAAAAAGACAGATAATAACTATTGGCAAGAGTATGGAGAAATTGGAACCCTCCTACACTGCTGGTGGGAATGGAAAATGGTACAGCTGCTTTGGAAAACAGTCTGGCAGTTCTTCAAATAGTTAAACATAGAGTTACCATATGATTTAACAATTCCACTTCTAGGTATACAGAAGAGAAATGAAAATATTTGTCCACACTAGAGCTTGTGCTTGTACATGAATGTTCTTTGCAGTATCATTCAGAATAGCCAAAGAGTAAAAAAAACCTAAATGCCCATTAGCTGATGAATGGATAAATAAAATGTGGAATGCTATTCAGCAATTAATAGGAATGAAACAACTGATACATGCTACAGCATGGGTGAACCTTGAAAATGTACTAAGTGAAAGAAACCAGTCATAAAGGACCACATATTGTACGATTCTATGTGAAATTTCCAGATAGGCAAATCTATACAGACAGGAAGTAGATTAGTGGTTGACCAGAGTGCTGGCTAAGCGGGGTGGGGTTTCTTTTTGGGGTAATGAAAATGTTCTAAAATTGATTGTGGTGTTAGATGTACAAGTCTGTAAATATATTAAAAGCAATTAAATTATATACTTTAAATGGATGGATTGTATAGTATGTGAATTATATATTAATAAATTTGTAAAAAAGAAAAAAGGGGTGTGTGTTCATTTCATTTAATTTTGTCTCCTAGCACTTCTCTGACTAGCTGGATATTCTCAGCCTAATTTCACATTTGCTTTGCCCTTTAATTCTGCTTAAAGTCCAGCCAATCACTAATGTAACAGGGTAGAAGTTTAACTCACACACAGAAAGAAAATGTAAGTTCTTTCTTTGGTCTATAATTAGTCTGGCTTTCCTCCTGAAGCCCAACTGATGGATATTGGGGAAAACGAATGGCATGTTTCATCCTCAGTCTCTGGGAGGCCACTATGGTGGAAGGAATGGCTGGGAATGATCTACCTGCAGCTAACACATACTACTCTTGCTGCAACTAGATCCACTCAAATGACCAATGGACCAATGGACAGTGTGGTGCTACATATGTATGATTCTGAATTGTTGTCTTGATTCTGTGCCTTACTTTGGCCTCTGTTTTTTTATGTGATTCAAGACTTGTTTTGAACTCTGCATGTGTGTGCTCCGTAACTCACAGTGGCTCTTCTGACTTCTGACTACTGGCTCTGTTTCGAGCACTGGCTCCCAAGCAGTGCCTATGATCTGAGTTTGCTGTATTCCTGTACTTGGTCACAAAGGTTCATTGTTTCATTCTCCTAGTCATGGCTTCTTATGCCATTTCTATGATTAGTAGCTAACTAGGGTGATAAAATGATCATTTTGTGGTTTCCTGAAGCATTAGAGTTTAATAGAATACATACACATATTCCCTTCTTCTGAAACTATATTTAAAAGCACTCCAACGTGTTTTAAATAAATTTGCCATGTTTTTATAATTTTGTATTAATGATGCTATGAGTACTTATTTTACTAAGCTCTATTTTTTTTTCTTTTTTGGGGGGGCAAGAGGGCTATTGGTGCTTTGAATGGAGGGAGGTACAGAATAGTATTGTATAATATTAGCTGATCCAGGAGGAAGATAAACTGCGATGTATGTGTGTGCTTTTAAAATTGTTTTATCTTGGCCAAACCAAGTCAGTGATGTAACGGTTTGGAAAGGAATTTGGAATACTATATCAATTGAAAAAAAATCTGTGTATAATAGACTCAAGCAGTTCAAACCTGTGTTGTTCCAAGGTTAACTGTATTTACTGGCTATTTTGAGCAATTTTTATTCTGAAAATTATTATATTCTATAAACCAAAAATATTTCAAAATTGATATTCAGGACTGAATAGTCCTACATTCTGAGAGCAAACGCCTGGGCAGTCCTTTTTTTCTTAACAAATAATACATTATTTTGGAAAGCACAACCCAAATTTTAAGATATTTAACATTATATGAATGCATGTTGAGTTTACAAAGAGACAAACTTGATTAAAATATTTGACTACTAAATGAATAGGGATTTGAGAATGTATTTTTTTTTGAGAACGTATTTTATAGGATCTTTTATTCGCTAGAAGCTATCTTTGTGTTTATTATATACATACATGTAAATTTGAAATTCAGGGATATATATGTAAATATATAAAAATAAGTATGCATATATAAGTAAATAATAAATACATGTGTACATTCTTAGGTGTGTTTCCCTAAGATTCAACTAGATGTAATTTTCACATTATCACCTTAATCAAAATCATACCTGTTAATTCATAAATGATACCTGTTACTTCACAAAGAAGTGAAAGGTTGATAATGACAATTTAAAGCAAGTGTACTCTTTTGAGTATTTATTTACTTATTCTGATATTCAGAAGTATTAAGAGGTATAAAAAATGCCTGAGCCATTTCTAACAACTGTAAAGCAGCTAGAAGAAATACTAATAAAACATGTGGTGAAATTACATAGATCACTAGACCTGAAAAAATGTGATAATGATAGACTAAAAACATCCAAGAAAGAAAAGAAAAATTGGAAATGAGAATAAGAGTGAAACCCTGAAGGACTCATCTAACCAAAGCCCTGGACGGATCATTGGCCAGTCAGTGTGGAAGGGTGTAACATAGGAAAAATGTGTTTATACAACTTAAGCACTCACTGCAAGGACTTTATGTATTATTCTCACACGACTCATACCTCTCATTCCATTTGTATCAGTTGGTATGCAGGTTAGACAGACTGATGTATCAAGTGGGCCCAACATATAATGACAGACAGGTAAAATCCAGGGTCTATAAGGTGGCTTGACAGTGTCTGGGACTGAAGCTCCTTCTATTTTGTGGCTTTGCCATTCTTGAAGATGTTGCCTTTATCATTCACACCACTGAAGTTGGCTCAGTACCATACCAACTGGGTCCACTTTCCAGCCAGTGGGAAAAGGAAAAGGGGACGCAGAAGGCCATATGAAACCTGGCATGGTTATTAGAAAAGGAAATGAATGAGAAAGAAACCTGACAGTATGTCCAATATAGTTTAAGAATAGTTAGATTTGGGAATTTAAACAGTCCCTTAGGGACATATACACACTACCAAATGTAAATTAGATAGCTAGTGGGAAGCTACAGCATAGCACAGGGAGATCACCTCTGTACTTAGTGACCACCTAGAGGGGTGGGATAGGGAGGGTGGGAGGGAGGGTGACAAAAGAGGGAAGAGTTATGGGAACATATGTATATGTATAACTGATTCACTTTGTTGTAAAGGAGAAACTAACCCACTATTGTAAAACAGTTATACTCAAATAAAGATGTTAAAAAAAATAAATAAATAAAAAATAAAAATAAAAATAAAAATAAACAGTCCCTTAGGCAATGCTATGTCTTTCTAGGAAAAAATAGTCAACCTCTGAGCTATCCCCATCCTGTTTCTCTCTTTAAGGTGCCTGTTGTAAAGGGAAGAGAGATGTGGTTTATGTGTCCCCATTGATGTGGGATGAATTGCGGAGATTTGGCTGCTCACCAGGTTTCAGCAGGGGCCAGTCATTGAAATGGTCTCTTTCCAGGGCTCTACGTAAAAATCAAGGACAAACTCCTCTGCCCTTGGTTTGACTTTCACTTTTTCAACACAGTGGTCCCTGGGCCAGCAGCCTCAGCATCACCTGGGAACTTGTGAGAAATGCAAATTCTCGAGTCCTACCCTAGACCTACTGAATCAGAAACTCTGGGGCTGGAGCCCAGCAACTGTGCTTTAACAGGTACTCTAGGTGATTTGAGACACATTAAAGTTTGCGAACCATGGATTTAACACAGTTCATTGAAAGGAGAAATCAGAATGCATGCTCAACTGACTGACTCTCTTTTTCTCTTGGTCTCTCTCTTCTTTTTTTTTTTTTTTTTTTTTTGCGGTACGTGGGCCTCTCACTGTTGTGGCCTCTCCCCTTGCGGAGCACAGGCTGAGGACGCGCAGGCTCAGCGGCCATGGCTCACAGGCCCAGCCGCTCCGCGCCATGTGGGATCTTCCCGGACCTGGGCACGAACCCGCGTCCCCTGCATCGGCAGGCAGGCTCCCAACCACTGCGCCACCAGGGAAGCCCTCTTCTTTTTACAATTCCCTGGGACTAAAAAAAGTAAGCTTTCTGACTTCCCCTGATGTAATATCCTACTACCAACATTTCAGAGCAACGTCCCATAATAAACAAGCAAACAAACAAACAAAACTTGTGAGGATGGGCTCTTTGAGTTTGGTTGAAATAAGTTACTTGGAAATTAACCTGGATTGCTGCACGATTCTATTTTGAATGCCAGAAGCTGTTACTTTTGCTTTTGCATTCCTTCTTTAAGGTATACTAATTTCCCGCCCCCTCCCCTGTTGGATACCAGGAACTGACCATGCCAATGGTCCTGTTCTCAGAGCAGTAAGAGAAGAGCATATTATTTTCTAATTATTATTTTTTAAATTTGTGGTAAGTTTTAAATTTTTTGAAAAATTTATTATTTTATTTATTTTTGGCTGCTTTGGTTCTTTGTTGCTGTGCACGGCTTTTTCTAGTTGCGGCGAGCGGGGGCTACTCTTAGTTGCGGTGCAGGGGCTTCTCATTGTCATGGCCTCTCCTGTTGCGGAGTACGGGCTCTAGGGTGCATGGGCTCAGTAGTTGTGGGGCGCAGGCTCAGTAGTTGTGGCTCACGGGTTCTAGAGCACAGGCCCAGTAGTTGTGGCGCACGGGCCTAGTTACTCCTCGGCATGTGGGATCTTCCCGTACCAGGGCTCAAACCTGTGTCCCCGGCATTGGCAGGTGGATTCTTAACCCCTGTGCCATCAGGGAAGCCCCGAGAAGAGCATATTATTTTTCCAAGTATTAACCAGTTACATATACTCACTTTTGCCCGAAGTCTACACTTAAATTTGATGAGAATGATGAAGAGCACTGGCTTCCTGCTCCTATGTTCTCCACAGAAAGAAATAGTACAGGGCAACAAAAACAGAGAGATGGCTAAGACAGAGAATGTCTAATTCTGGCTCTGTTTCTGTCCCAGCATCCTCAGTGAAGTGCATAGTTTCCCCAGATTATGAAATAGAGATAACATTCGGAATGCAACATTACATAAAAAGGCAATTATTTTTACTCCTTCTTCTGCATAGAAATAGTCATTTGTCTTCCTTCTCAGTGTGAGTTAGAATTTATACTGCCTGAACAGAAAATATTTCCGTTTCCTTGGGAGAGAGTCGCCTAGTAAACAAAAAATGTGTGGGATGTTGAACTCATAATTATTTAAAAGGAATAACCAAATATGCTACATTAATATGGTTGTAAATTGGATGTTGTCATTTTCTGTGACTAGGAGATTGAGAAAGAGACATGATTCTTGTCTGCACCTAATCTATTCTCTATGTCTAACCTTTTGAATAATCATTTTAAAAATGTAAATTGCATACTCCCCTATTTGGGGGCTTCCCATTGCATTCAGAGTCCCCTTCAATCTCCAAGGCTCCACAGGTTCTGCCCTTGTGTTCTTCCACAGTGTCATAACAAGGCTTCTTTCCCCAGCTTCCCACCGGCCCTTGCTCATATTGGCTTTCTTTCCATTTCTTGAAAGAACCAAATTCTTTCCCACCCCAGAGCTTTGGGTTATGTCCTTTGCCAGGAATGTCCTTTCCCTAACCCTTCACAAGGTTAGTTCTCACCTACTCTTAATTTCTCAGAGAAATTAAGAGTCTCTTCCTCTTCTCTTTCTGACCATTTGCCTTCATATGGAATGTCACAATTTGTAGTTATGTATTAATTTGGTGCTTTTTTTTGGTCTAAATTAGAGTTTAAACCCTGTAACATCAGAGATCATGTCCATTTTGCTTCCCTCCCTATAACCAGCATGGTGCCTTGCACATAGGAGGTGTTAAGTAAATATTTGATGATTGGATTACCAAATAACATACAGCAAAATGGACACTGTAGTTTGAAATATAAATGATAAATGATCCTGAAATTTTAAGAACATTACAATGTATTGAATTTGATTATTCAACAAATGGGTTGAATTCCAAAATTTGCAAACTGGTTATCTGACACTCAGATTACGTTTCTCTAACAGAAAAACGTACTGTCCGTTCAGGCTTGCGTCCACTGAAAATAATAGTTACAGATCTCTGTAAGATCAAGACCTTGGTTTCCAATCAGGATTCCTAGTTTTCAGCCTGCGCATAATTTTTAAGTCCTTTATTTTTGTGAAATTAAGATAGAAATGATGGATTCAAAAGGTGATTTTTAATTTTCTTCTCTCTCGATGTCTCTTTCATGATTTGAGTGTTTTCATGAGGAGAAACCTGTCAAGCTGTGCTCGGGATAAGGGATAGCCTTAAGAAGCTGGGAAAAAGGATAGCTTCCAAAAGTAGTTTGGAAGGAGATCTGTCAGCACACCACTGTAGCTCCTGTTGTAGAAATATATTTGTGTGTAAGTGGACTGGGGGTAGGGGGTTGGGGAAGAAGAGGACGACTGCTCCAAGGAAAGGGAGCGACCCTGGAATTGGTCCCTTGTATGCTGCAATATTCAACTGTTTAGTCACAGTGGCAGCTGCACAGCCCTAACTACCATTGGAATGCTGGCTCTCAAAGACCTCATCAGTGGCATGAAGTGGCCACCCACAAGTGCAGATGTATTACTTAAAGGGCCTAATATTGTTGCCCTCTCCCCTAGAGGTCAGTTCAAATCAAACTCAGTTTTGCTTTCAAGTCTGTCCCAGAACTATAGAAGCATATTAGGCTCACAAAGGCCTAAGTGGCTTAAAAATTTCCTGACCAGAACAGGAATTTCCACTACAACACCCCTGACAGGTGTTCTTCTAGGCTTTGTTTGAATACTCACCTCCTTAACAGTCAGTCCACTTCATATTTGGACAGCTCTCATTGTTATGTGTTTCACTTCCTTATGCTGTAATGAAATCTGGCTCCCTGGACTTTCACCCCATTTATCTTTGTTCTGCCGTTTGGAGGTATGCAGGATATGTCTAATCCGTCTTCAACATGATAGTTCTTTACACATTTGAAGACATCTGTCAGATCCTCTCCCCTAAATTCTCTTTCCCAGGTAAAATAGCTTCAGATCTTTCTGTTGTACCTTTTATCAATAGTGTTATTAATGCGGAAAGTATATGAGCAACAGCCCTAGGCAGACCTGAGTTCTGTTAATTTGTTTATTCAATTATTTATTCTCTTTGCATTTATTCCCACTAATAAATAGAATAAGTATGATAAATCCTATAAAGGAGAGGCACACTAGGGAGGAGTTTGACTAAAGTAGGGGAATTCAGCTAAGACTCTCTTAGGAGGTCAAGACTGAAGCGACCTGATGGATTGGTAGTCGTTAACAAGGTGAAGAGGAGAGGAAGTGCTTTCCAGGCATAAGGGGCAGTATGTGAAAAGGCACTGTGGCGGGTATGGCATGTGATGGAGGCATTTAAGTTGATTTAAGTTATGTATATATATGCAAAGATGGATTATAATACCTTCTTCCCTATGGAAGAATTTGTTCCTATGATATTATTCATAATAAGATAATCCATTAACCCAGTCAGGTCTGTTCCTTCACTGTTTCACCAACAGAGATTGCCACTTCTGTCCTTTTGCTTCTGCTTTTCCCTTTCTAGAAAGGTCTCTCCTTTTCTGTTTATCTAATCCTTGCAATCTTTACTGTCTATCTCCAGTTCTAACTCCTCTGGGAAGCTTCCCTTCGCACTCAGCCTCAGGTCCTTCCTATGGTATAATGGTTAAACACAGGATTTTGTAGTCCTGGGACTTGAGTCCAGGTTTGATTACTGACTACCTGGTGGCCTTAGGCAAATTACTTAATTTCTCTGATATTCAATTTCCTTATCTGGACAAAAGAGGTAATAACAGTAACTACTTCATTAAAGTGGTAGTGAGTATTAAGTGAGATTATATATATAGATGTATAATAAGCCCTTCATAGTGGTTCTTGCTTCCTTGTTCTGTACCTCCTCTGTGGCCCACACCAAACTGGCTCAGTAATTTTTTCTAAGACTGACTCTAAGGATAGAGGAGCAGCGAGGAAGCCATTTGCTTTGGTCCCAGGTATTTGAAATCTCCAGCTCCCCAGCTATCTATCGCTACTGCATACCCAGTGAAAGTGCTCTTGCAGTAAGGTTTGGTGTGCCTGCACACAGAGCCTCTGAGCTACTCACTGGCCGATCCAGTTACCTTACAGCTCCCCAGGTTGTGTCACCATGTACAACCAAACCAGCCCAGGAAATTGTAGAAGGCAAGTTATATTCATGCTTTAAATGGAAAGTAAAATTATTTTTCAGAACGTCACATCCAAGACTTTTTTGAATTAATGATTCTTTTGTAGAATCCTATTTCATGAATATAGCGTGATGATTTTTAATAACAGAAAAACAAATTAATTACTAAACAAACAGGTTTTAAAAGAACTTACATTCAAATGAGATTAACTGTGAAATTCTAGTATTATCTTTAAAAAGATTGCAACCTATATGGCAAGACTGCTGTCAAGGTTGTAGTGGAAGGATATTGAATTTCTATCTCAAAAAAGGAATGGAAATGTGCTAAATTAAGTCCATTGATTTAAGATTTTTTATGTTTACAGACTGCAGACAATTGTGGTTCAAGATGGCAAGTGATTTTCTTCTTCGTAGAATTAAAAGAATCTGCAAAATAGAAACTAAATCAATGGTGCACTTGCAATTTAAAATAAAACCCCTTACTAGTACCAATCTGCATTTATTTCATACTTCAGATACTTCTCATACCCTGCTGAGGTCAGGGACTATAAAAGACATTTTAATGCATGTCTAGTTCTGCAATCAATAAAGCTAATTTAAACTATCCTCTAACAAGTGAGGTAAAGATTAGTATTTAGGTCTGGGATTAACAAGTGGAAATAGCTCATTCAGTGATATCCTGAGGGACACAGCACAGTTCAGTGTTTAAGGCTCAAAGAAAATCTGTGTTGAGTCAAAAACTCCATCGTGGACAGGCTTGTATCCCATTAATGATGATATCTTTATCTTCTGTTCCTGAAACATCATCTCTCTATTGTGATATAACACATCTTTCCCCCACCAGCCTCAATGCTATCAACTGAATTTTTCTGCCCTTTCCTTAGTTTTTGAAACAGAGCCTCTAGTCACATTTACTTTGATTACTGTTTTGACAGATACTAAAGCCAAGATCAGTGTGCCTGTTTTTCTGTTGCAACCATTTTGACTATAAGTATTCAAATAGTACATAAAATCTTACTGAAGCACTTAATTCAGAATTTGAAAATTTGTGTACAAAAACACCACTACCGTGACTCCTTAGAGTTCAAAACGGGCCATTTTGCTCCTTTATAAAATTGGTCGAAATGAAAATGTACATTTTGTTCTATTCATTCACTTTTCCCTGTTCTCTTTAACTTAGCTTCATTCCCTCTGTTCTTTGTAATCCGCCTGTCCCCACACTGATTTTCTTTCTACATATCCCTTAAATAATGGATACTGACATCAGTGTCCATAGTTTTAACACCTTTATTAAATCTAATAACTTTCATAAAGAGCCTCACACACCTTAGGGAATCATGAGCTTATTAAAGATTAGCTGACCTCATTTTATGACCAAATCTCTATTTTCCTGTTGCTCTAATATTTATTTTATCAATTGTTATTATCTTTTTTTAAACAATTTTTCGGAGTATAATTGCTTGACAATGGTGTGTTAGTTTCTGTTGTATAACAGAGTGAATCAGCTATACATATACATATGTCCCCATATTTCCTCCCTCTTGCGTCTCCCTCCCACCCTCCCTATCCCACCCCTCTAGGTGGACACAGAGCACTGAGCTGATCTCCCTGTGCTATGTGGCTGCCTCCCACCAGCTATCTATTTTACATTTGGTAGTGTACATCTGTCCATGCCACTCTCTCACTTCATCCCAGCTTACCCTTCCCCACTCCCCGTGTCTTCAAGTCCATTCTCTACATCTGCGTCTTTATCCCTGTCCTGCCCCTATGTTCTTCAGAACCATTTTTTTTAGATTCCATATATATGTGTTAGCATATGGTATTTGTTTTTCTCTTTCTGACTGACTTCACTCTGTATGACAGTCTCTAGGTCCATCCACCTCACTACAAATAACTCAATCTTGTTCCTTTTTATGGTGGATTAATATTCCATTGTATATGTGTGCCACATCTTCTTTATCCATTCATCTGTCAATGGACATTTTGGTTGCTTCCATGTCCTGGCTATTGTAAATAGAGCAGCAATGAACATTGTGGTACATGACTCTTTTTGAATTAT
This sequence comes from Kogia breviceps, assembly GCF_026419965.1. Classification (NCBI taxonomy): domain Eukaryota; kingdom Metazoa; phylum Chordata; class Mammalia; order Artiodactyla; family Physeteridae; genus Kogia; species Kogia breviceps. Next base: position 87,469,389 of record NC_081318.1, read on the forward strand.
GGTTTTCTCAGGGTATATGCCCAGTAGTGGGATTGCTGGGTCGTATGGTAGTTCTATTTTTAGTTTTTTAAGGAACCACCATACTATTCTCCATAGTGGCTGTATCAATTTACATTCCCACCAACCGTGCAAGAGGGTTCCCTTTTCTCCACACCCTCTCCAGCATTCGCTGTTTGTAGATTTTTTGATGATGGCCGTTCTGACTGGTGTGAGGTGATACCTCATTGCAGTTTTGATTTGCATTTCTCTAATGATTAGTGATGTCGAGCATCCTTTCATGTGTTTGTTGGCAATCTGTATATCTTCTTTGGAGAAATGTCTATTTAGGTCTTCTGCCCATTTTTGGATTGGATTGCTTGTTTTTTCGATATTGAGCTACATGAGCTGCTTGTAAATTTTGGAGATTAATCTTTTGTCAGTTGCTTCATTTGCAAATATTTTCTCCCATTCTGAGGGTTGTCTTTTCATCTTGTTTATGGTTTCCTTTGCTGTGCAAAAGCTTTTAAGTTTCATTAGGTCCCATTTATTTATTTTTGGTTTTATTTCCATTTCTCTAGGAGGTGGGTCAAAAAGGATCTTGCTGTGATTTATGTCATGTAGTGTTCTGCCTGTGTTTTCCTCTAAGAGTTTTATAGTGTCTGGCCTTACATTTAGGTCTTTAATCCAGTTTGAGTTTATTTTTGTGTATGGTGTTTGGAAGTGTTCTAATTTCATTCTTTTACATGTAGCTGTCCATTTTTCCCAGCACCACTTACTGTAGAGGCTGTCTTTTCTCCATTGTATATTCCTGCCTCCTTTATCAAAGATAAGGTGACCATATGTGTGTGGGTTTATATCTGGGCTTTCTATCCTGTTCCATTGATCTATATTTCTGTTTTTGTGCCAGTCCCATACTGTCTTGATTACTGTAGCTTTGTAGTTTAGTCTGAAGTCTGGGAGCCTGATTCCTCCAGCTCCATTTTTCTTTCTCAAGATTGCTTGGCTCTTTGGGGTCTTTTGTATTTCCATACAAATTGTGAAATTTTTTGTTCTAGTTCTGTGAAAAATGCCATTGGTAGTTTGATAGGGATTACATTGAATCTGTAGATTGCTTTGGGTAATATACTTATTTTCACAGTGTTGATTCTTCCAATCCAAGAACATGGTATATCTCTCCATCTGTTTGTATCATCTTTAATTTCTTTCATCAGTGTCTTATAGTTTTCTGCATACAGGTCTTTTGTCTCCTTAGGTAGGTTTATTCCTAGGTATTTTATTATTTTTGTGGCAATGGTAAATGGGAGTTTTTCCTTAATTCCTCTTTCAGATTTTTCATCATAGTGTACAGGAATGCAAGAGATTTCTGTGCATTAATATTGTATCCTGCTACTTTACCATATTCATTGATTAGCTTAGTAGTTTTCTGGTAGCATCTTTAGGATTCTCTATGTATAGTATCATGTCATCTGCAAACAGTAACAGTTTTACTTCTTCTATTGCGATTTGGATTCCTTTTATTTCTTCTTCTTCTCTGATTGCTGTGGCTAAAACTTCCAAAACTATGTTGAATAATAGTGGTGAGAGTGGGCAACCTTGTTTGTTCCTGATGTTAGTGTAAATGGCTTCAGTTTTTCACCATTGAGAATGATGTTGGCTGTGGGTTTGTGATACATGGCCTTTATTATGTTGAGGTACGTTCCCTCTATGCCTGCTTTCTGGAAGGTTTTTGTCTTAAGTTGGTGTTGAATTTTGTTGAAAGCTTTTTCAGCATCTATTGAGATGATCATATGGTTTATTTCCTGTAGTTTGTTAATATGGTGTATCACATTGATTGATTTGCATATAGTGAAGAATCCTTGCATTCCTGGGAGAAACCCCAGTTGATCACGGTGTATGATCCTTTTAATGTGCTGCTGGATTCTGTTTGCTAGTATTTTGTTGAGGATGGTTGCATATATGTTCATCAGTGATATTGGCCTGTAGTTTTCTTTTTTTGTGACATCTTTGGTATCGGGGTGATGGTGGCCTCATAGAATGAGTTTGGGAGTGTTTCTCCCTCTGCTATATTTTGGAAGAATTTGATAATGATACATGTTAGCTCTTCTCTAAATGTTTGATAGAATTTGGCTGTGAAGCCATCTGGTCCTGGGCTTTTGTTTGTTGGAAAATTTTCAATCACAGTTTCAATTTCAGTGCTTGTGATTGGTCTGTTTATATTTTCTGTTTCTTCCTGGTTCAGTCTTGGAAGGTTGTGCTTTTCTAAGAATTTGTCCATTTCTTCCAGGTTGTCCATTTTATTAGCCTATAGTTGCTTGTAGTAATCTCTCATGATCCTTTGTATTTCTGCAGTGTCCATTGTTACTTCTCCTTTTTCATTTCTAATTCTATTGATTTGAGTCTTTTCCCTTTCTTACTTGATGAATCTGGCTAATGGTTTATCAATTTTGTTTATCTTCTCAAAGAACCAGCTTTTAGTTGTATTGATTTTTACTATCATTTCCTTCATTTCTTTTTCATTTATTTCTGATCTGATCTTTATGATTTCTTTCCTTCTGCTAACTTTGGTTTTTTTTTGTTCTTCTATCTCTAATTGCTTTAGGTGTAAGGTTAGGTTGTTTATTGGAGATGTTTCTTGTTTCTCGAGGTAGGATTGTATTGCTATAAACTTCCCTCTTAGAACTGCTTTTGCTGCATCCCATAGGTTTTGGGTCGTCATGTTTTCATTGTCATTTGTTTCTAGGTATTTTTTTATTTCCTCTTTGATTTCTTCAGTGATCTCTTGGTTATTTAGTAGCATACTGTTTAGCCTCCATGTGTTTATATTTTTTATAGATATTTTTCCTGTAATTGCTCTCTAGTCTCATAGCATTGTGGTCGGAAAAGATACATGATACAATTTCAATTTTCTTAAATTTACCAGGGCTTGATTTGTGACCCACGTTATGATCTATCCTGGAGGATGTTCCTTGAGCGCTTGAGAAGAAAGTGTATTCTGTTGTTTTGGATGGAATGTTCTATAAATATCAATTAAGTCCATCTTGTTTAATGTATCATTTAAAGCTTGTGTTTCCTTATTTATTTTCATTTTGGATGAAATTCTGTCCATTGGTGAAAGTGGGTTGTTAAAGTCCCCTACTATGATTGTGTTACTGTCGATTTCCCCTTTTATGGCTGTTAGCATTTGCCTTATGTACTAAGGTGCTCCTATGTTGCATACATAAATATTTACAAGTGTTATATCTTCTTCTTGGATTGATCCTTTGATCATTATGTAGTGTCCTTCTTTGTCTCTTGTAATAGTCTTTATTTTAAAGTCTATTTTGTCTGATATGAGAAATGCTACTCCAGCTTTTTTTTAAATGATGAACCTAAAGTGTTTTTTTTTAATTTTTTTATTAGTCATCCAATTTATACACATCAGTGTATACATGTCAATTCCAATCTCCCAGTTCATCACCCCTCCACCCTCACCCCCCCACCACTTTCCCTCCTTGGTGTCCATACGTTTGTTCTCTACATCTGTGTCTCAATTTCTGCCCTGCAAAGCAGTTCATCTGTACCATTTTTCTAGGTTCCACATATATGCGTTAATATACGATATTTGTTTTTCTCTTTCTGACTTACTTCACTCTGTATGACAGTCTCAAAATTACTCCAGCTTTCTTTTGATTTCCATTTGCATGGAGTATCTTTTTTCATCCCCTCACTCTCAGTCTGTATGTGTCCCTAGGTCTGAAGTGGGTCTCTTGTAGACAACATATATATGGATCTTGTTTTTGTATCCATTCAGCCAGTCTATGTCTTTTGGTGGGAGCATTTAATCCACTTACATTTAATGTAGTTGTCAATATGTATGTTCCTATTACCATTTTCTTAATTGTTTTGGGTTTGTTATTGTAGGTCTTTTCCTTCTCTTCTGTTTCCTGCCTAGAGAAGTTCCTTTAGCATTTGTTGTAAAGCTGGTTTGGTGGTGCTGAATTCTCTTAGCTTTTGCTTGTCTGTAAAGGTTTTAATTTCTCCATCGAATCTGAATGAGATCCTTGCTGGGTAGAGTAATGTTGTTTGTAACTTTTTCCCTTTCATCACTTTCAATATGTCTTGCCACTCCCTCTGGCTTGCAGAGTTTCTGCTGAAAGATCAGCTGTTAACCTTATGGGGATTCCCTTGTATATTATTTATTGCTTTTCCCTCACTGCTTTTATTTATATTTTTTCTTTGTATTTAATTTTTGTTAGTTTGATTATTATGTGTCTTGATGTGTTTCTCCTTGGATTTATCCTGTATGGTACTCTCTGTATTTCCTGGACTTGATTAACTATTTCCTTTCCCATATTAGGGAATTTTTCACCTATAATCTCGTCAAATATTTTCTCAGTCCTTTTCTTTTTCTCTTCTTCTTCTGGGACCCCTATAATTCGAATGTTGGTGTATTTATTGTTGTCCCAGAGGTCTCTGAGACTGTCCTCAATTCTTTTTATTCTTTTTTCTTTATTCTCCTCTGCAGTAGTTATTTCCACTATTTTATCTTCCAGGACATTTATCTGTTCTTCTCCCTCAGTTATTCTGCTATTGATTCCTTCAGGAGAATATTTAATTTCATTTATTGTGTTGTTCATCATTGTTTGTTTGCTCTTTAGTTCTTCTAGGTCCTGGTTAAATGTTTCTTTTATTTTCTCCATTCTATTTCCAAGATTTTGGATTATCTTTTTTTTTTCAATTATTTATTTTATTTTATTTTTGGCTGCATTGGGTCTTCTTTGCTGCGCGCGGCCTTCCTCTGGTTGAGGTGAGTGGGGGCTACTCTTCGTTGGGGTGCACAAGCTTCTCATTGTGGTCACTTCTCTTGTTGCAGAGCATGGGCTCTAGAGTGTGCGGGCTTCAGTAGTTGTGGCATATGGGCTTAGTTGCTCCGCGGCATGTGGGATCTCCCTGGACCAGGGCCTGAATCCATGTCTCCTGCCTTGGCAGGCCAATTCTTAACCACTGAGGCACCAGGGAAGCCCTGGATCATCTTTTCTATCATTACTCTGAATTCTTTTTCAGGTAGCCTGCCAATTTCCTCTTCATTTGTTTGGTCTGGTGGGTTTTTACCTTGCTCCTTTATCTGCTGTGTATTTCTCTGTCTTCACATTTTGCTTACCTTAGTGTATTTGGGGTCTTCTTTTCACAGGCTGTAGGTTCGTTGTTTTTGGTGTCTGCCCCTAGTGGCTAAGGTTGGTTCAGTGGGTTGTGGTGGAGGGGGACTGGTGCCTGTGTTCTGGTTGGTGAGGCTGGATCTTGTCTTTCTGGTGGGCAGGACCGCGTCCGGTGGTGTATTTTGGGGTGTCTGTGACCTTATTATGATTTTAGGCATCCTCTCTGCTAATGGGTGGGGTTGTGTTCCTGTCTTGCTAGTTGTTTGGCATAGGGTGTCCAGCACTGTAGCTTCCTGGTCGTTGAGTTGAGCTGGGTCTTAGCGTTGCAACGGAGATCTCTGAGAGAGCTTTCGCTGTTTGATATTATGTGGAGCCGGGAGGTCTCTGGTGGGCCAGTGTCCTGAACTTGGCTCTCCCACCTAGGAGGCACAGGCCTGACACCCGGCCGGAGCATCAAGACCCTGTCAGCGACACAGCTCAGAAGAAAAGGGAGGAAGGAAAGAGGAAGGAAGGAGAGAGAAAGAAAGAAGTAAAATAAAGTTATTTAAATAATTTTTTTAAGTTATTAAAAATAAAAAAGTAATTAAAAAAAGGAAAGAAAGAGAGCAACCAAAGCAAAAAACAAATACACCAATGAAAACAAGCACTAAAAGCTGTACAAAAAACCACAAAAACAAAAAAAACGGACAGACAGAACCCTAGGACAAATGGAAAAAGCAAAGCTATACAGACAAAATAACACAAGGAAGCATACATATACACACTCACAAAAAGAGAAAAAGGAAAAAAATATATATATATAATATTTTTTAAAATGGAAGAGAGCAACCAAATCAATAAACACAATCTACCAATGATAATAAGCTCTAAATACTAAACTACAGTAAACGTAAAACCAGAAACAATTTAGATGCAGAAAGCAAACCCTAAGTCTACAGTTGCTCCCAAAGTCCACCACCTCAATTTTGGGATGATTTGTTGTCTATTAAGGTATTCCACAGATGCAGGGTACATCAAGTTGACTGTGGAGATTTAATCCACTGCTCCTGAGCCTGCTGGGAGAAATTTCCCTTTCTCTTCTTTGTTCGCACAGCTCCTGGGGTTCAGTTTTGGATTTGGCCACGCCTCTGCGTGTAGGTCACCTGAGGGCATCTCTTCCCCACCCAGACAGGACGGGGTTAAAGTAGCAGCTGATTAGGAAGCTCTGGCTCACTCAGGCTGGGGGGAGAGAGGGGTACAGAATGTGGGGCAAGCCTGCGGCGGCAGAGGCCAATGTGACGTTACACAGCCTGAGGCGCACCGTGCATTCTCCTGGGGAAGTTGTCCCTGGATCACGGGACCCTGGCGGTTGCGGGCTGCACAGGCTCCCAGGAGGGGATGTGTGGATAGTGATCTGTGCTTGCACACAGACTTCTTGGTGGCTGGAGCAGCAGCCTTAGTGTCTCATGCCCATCTCTGGGGTCTGCGCTGAGAGCTGCGGCTCGCACCCGTCTCTGGAGCTTGTTTAGGCGGTATTCTGAATCCCCTGTCCTCGTGCACCCCAAAACAATGCTCTCTTGCCTCAGGCAGTTCCAGGCTTTTTCCTGGACTCCCTCCCGGCTAGCTGTGGTGCACTAACCCCTTCATGCTGTGTTCACGCCGCCAACCCGTCTTCTCCCTGCGACCCGACCGAAGCCCGAGCCTTAGCTCCGAGGCCCCGCCCACCCCGGCGGGTGACCAGACAAGCCTCTCGGGCTGGTGAGTGCCGGTCGGCACCGATCCTCTGCGGGAATCTCTCGGCTTTGCCCTCCACACCCTGTTACTGCGCTCTCCTCCGCGGCACCAAAGCTCCCCCCACCCCGCCACCCGCAGTCTCCACCAGTGAAGGGGCTTCTAGTGTGTGGGAACCTTTCCTCCTTCACAGCTGCGTCCCAGAGGTGCAGGTCCTGTCCCTATTCTTTTGTCTCTGTTTATTCTTTTTTCTTTGCCCTACCCAGGTACATGGGGAGTTTCTTGCCTTTTGGGAGGTCTGAGGTCTTCTGCCAGCGTTCAGTGGGTGTTCTGTAGGAGTTGTTCCACATGTAGATGTATTTCTGATGTATTTGTGGGGAGGAAGGTGATCTCCACGTTTTACTCCTCCGCCATCTTGAAGGTCCCCCTTGAGGCTTCCATTTTTAAAGCAAGTTAAGTTTTCTCAATGCAATTCTTGGCATAGCTGCCGTATGGGAACTGACTGTTGATAGATATAAGGCAGGCTGTTCTCTTTTACCTAGCTATATGTGGGTGCTGGACTATGCTGGGGGCACACAAGCCCTGGGCTTCCCTGAGTCCAGGATGGTGAGTTGGAGTCCTCACACAGGCTTGGCTGCATTTTCCAGCCCCACTGGTTCTGGGACGGAGCCACGACACTGGGCGAGAGGCGGTGCCCTTGAAGCTCGGCAGGCAGGCTGGCCGCTGGGTCAGGGAGAGCGGGTGCCTGACAGGGAACAGGGACCCAGGTGGGCGCATTGGACCACTCTGCACCCTGTTACTATCTTTTGATGAAGCATCCTGATAAGAAATAGAATTGAAGTCTCGTTTTTTTCTTTCACCACCCAACATTTTATTTTGATAAGTTTCAAACATACAGAAAGGTTAAAATAATTATATAGTGAATATCCATACACCCACTCATACATATTCTACTATGAACATTTTATTATATATGCTTTATTACGTAACTTTGTATTTGTCCATTTCTTCATCTGTCCATCAATCCACCTTAATTTTTTGATGCAGTACGTTGCAGGTATCAGTATACTTCATCTGTACAGGCTTCAGCATGCATATCATTAACTAGAGTTTTATATTAGTTTACAGTTCTTTTTTTTTTTTTTTTTTTTTTTTGTGGTACACGGGCCTCTCACTGCTGTGGCCTCTCCCATTGCGGAGCACAGGCTCCGGACGCGCAGGCTCAGTGGCCATGGCTCACGGGCCCAGCCACTCTGTGGCATTTGGGTCTTCCCAGACTGGGGCACAAACCCGTGTCCCCTGCATCGGCAGGCAGATTCTCAACCACTGCACCACCAGGGAAGCCCTAGTTTACAGTTCTTTTAATCTTTCAACTAATATATACATATAATGACCTATACTCATCTTAACCTTACCATTTGCTGTATTTTGACAAATATATCACTTGTGTAACCTAAACCCCTATCAAGACAGAGAATATTACAATCACTACAGAAAGCTTCCTTGTGCCTCTTTTCAACCAATCCTCACCCACTCTCCTCCCACACCAGGCAACCAGTGTTCTAATATTTTTTTCTACCACAGATTAGTTTTGCCTGTTCTAGAACTTCATGCAGGTGGAATCAAAGAGTAGGCTTTATGGGCAAGGTTTCTTTCATTCAACATAATATTAAGATTCATTCATGTGTGCACCAACAGTTAGTTCCTTTTTCCTTCTGAGTGGTATTCTGTTATATGACTATACCACAGTTGGTTTATCCATTCTCCTATTCATGAAGAGCTGAGTGGTTTCCAGATTTTGGCCATGTTGACTAAAGCTGCTATGAGCATTTTTGTATGAGTGTTTTTGTGAACATGTGTTTTCCTTTCTCTTGTGTAAGTACTTAGAACTGTAATTGGTGGGTCATAGGGTAGGTGTATACCTAGTATTATAAGAAACTACCACCAGTTTTGTTTCTAAAATAACTGTGCCATTTTATACTTCTATCAGCAATGTGTGATTTTGGTTGTTCCACATTCTTGCCAACATTGTGTTGTCAGTCTTTTGAATTTTAGCCATTTTGGTGGGTATATGATGATATCTCATATAGGTACTCACTGACATTTGCTAATAACTGATGACGTTCAGTACTTTTCATGTGCTTCTTGGCCATTCATAGACCTTTATTTGTGAAATTTCTGTTTAAATTTTTGTCCACTTTTAAAAAAACATTAGGTGGTTTATTTTTTTTATTGAGTTGTAGTTCTTTATATATCCTGGATACCAACCAGTCCTTTGTCAGATATATGTCTGTGAACCCATGTCTTCATTGATTTCATCCATCTTGGCCTCCATTCTGTAGCATAATTGAACCAGTGTCAAATATTGTCTACATATCTTGTGCAAAGACCCTTATAAGTTTGTAAAATAAATACCTGCTAGGTGGTATCTTTCTTTAATGCTGTAGGAAGGCAATAGCGTAGTGCCAGAAAACTGTTGAATGTCAAGGACTGTTTTTTCTATTTGTCCTTCTATAATATCAGGGGTTATTTTCAGAATGGAAATTAGCGTTTTTAGTTTACTTTCAAAAAAATAGTTTCATCTAGGTTTTTTTCTATTTATAAAGTAATACAAAGTAAAAGAAATCTAAGAGTAATTGTAAAAAAAAAAAAAAAAAAGAAAACCAAACAGTATTTTAATGTTACTTTATTCATAGTATCTAGGGGAAAAAGTAGCTAGTGCTATCTGTGATTTCATGGTAATAAAGTTGATAATGATATTGCAAGTTTGTGAAGACATCATTTTTTTTCCCGAAGTACTTTTCACATTTTTTAAATCTTTGAAATCAGGAAATAAACTTTAGAGTTGGCTTCAACTCTAAGAGAGGAATTGATACCGCAGCCAGTGTAACTGTTGTGGCAAAGTTAATGTATTCAGGATTTGTTCTTAAAACCAAAATGCAAGTGACAATCTGGGAGTGTTAAAGTCCTTTTGCACCATGTGTTACTACACTGATTGTAATACAAAAGATTAAAAACATTTCAAGCATCCCCCTAGAGGAGACCAATTCAAACAAACTGTTTCAGTCTTGCAATGGAATACTTCCCTTCTCTGTCTCCTCCTACTGAATGTATCACTTACGTTGTTTTATTTTTTCTTCATGATTTCATAACCATAGAATTTTACAGATGGAAAGAACTTTGGGGTCATCTGGTTCTATCCTCTCATTTTACAGAGGAAGAAAAAAACACACAGATACTAAAAAATAGGCCCAAAACAATAGAACTCACAATTTGGGGAGCTGGGAGTAGACATAGACCTTCTGATTGAATAATCTTTTGATTTCATATTTTTCCTCTGTTGTCATATTTACTCTGTTCTTTCTACTGCACTTGCCAATATGGTCTCTAATTGTATCTAAACTGCACTGTCACTCAGACTGATCTTTTCCCCTTAGGTCTATCTTGTACTCTTTTGTTTCAGTGAGTTTCCTAATATAGACCTTTCATCAGGCATCCTTGTGCCTCAGAAACTTTAGTAGTTGCTGTTGAATCACGTCCTAAATTCTCAAGGACCTCCATACTCTCACCCCATCCTGCCTCTGCATCCTTGTTTCCCACTCTCCCCAACCTGCACCTGCCCATCAGGATGGTCTCACTGTGACCTTGCTGCATGTGAACTCCTTTTGTGGTTCCTCTGTTGGTTCCTTACTCTGGTAAACCTCCCACCCTTCTCTCTGTTTAGCCACTTACATACAGCTCACAGTTCAAAATACAGCTCAAGCTCCACCTTCTCCAATTTTCTAAATTCTCTCCACTGCAGTGATTTCTCACCCCTAAATATACACTACAACATCCCACTTAGCAATTGATGTGTGTACTAGCTTTATAACAGCTAAACCCCCAAATCTCAGTGGTTTAACATCATAGATGTTAACTTGTTGTTCAGTGAAGATAGTGTAAGTGTTCTTGTATTGCTGATGGTGGTGGTGGGGCTGCTGTGTTTTTTGCAGCTATTTAGGGGTTCAGGGTGATGGAGGCTCTGCCATCTTTAACACAAAACTCCCAGAGTTGCCCAGACATTGGAAGTTGGAGAAAGAGTGGAGAAGGCATACCTGCTTCTTAGGCACCTCAGTCAAGTAGGGACATGTCAGTACTTTTGCTGGTGAAAACTAATCACAGGGCTGCACATTTGCTGGCAAATGTACCCTCTGACTGGGTGACTGCACCCCTGGAACTGCTCTACTCTTACTCTAGTCTTTGGAGGGAAGCATAAATCTTGGGGTGGGTGTGGCGGTGGTAACTGTCTAGCTTTGTTACAGTGTTATCCTGTACTGATTTTAATTGCTTGGTGTCTTTGTATCCCCAGCTGGATTTAACATTGTGACTAAAATTACACAAATGTATACAACAGAAGGAGAGTCTGGCACTTAGCTATGCTCAGTGAATGATTGTTAAATAACAGAATAATTTATGTAGTGTTTTTTTTGGTTGTTGTTTTGTTTTTGTTCTTAATTCCTAAATTAAACCAGAAAGAGAAACAAAAAATAACAAATCGTTGGGAGTTTTGTCTTTGTCTTTTTAAAGGGCACATTTGCAGTGTATTCTTCACACACAGAGTGAAATTTAGCTGTATTATCTTCAATTTAAGAGTAATGAGATTCTTTCCAGCTTCGAAAACTATTTTCAATTGGTGCATCATGTTTCCCTTTCTTTTCCTAAACCTTTTCTTTTATAGAAAAATTGACACATATACAAAATAGAGTGAATATTATAACTAAACCCCATGTACACATCACCTGGCTTAGTGATGATTGACTCATGACTAGTGTCATTTCATCTGCATACCTCACTGCCGTCCCGCACTACATTTTTGAAACTAAAGATAAATATATTGTTTCATGTGTAAATATTTCCACTTGTATTGCTAATAGATAAGGCCTAAAAGAAAACCCCATAATACTATATCTCATTTCAATAATAACAATCATTCCTTTTTATCACCAAATAATCCAGTTAGTAATCAAATTTCCTCCATTAAAAAAAGATTGGTTTGTTCAAATCAAGATCCAAATGCTACATTTTAGACATACCTCTTAAATATTTTTTAAAATTATAGTTTTCTCTCTTGCCCACTTTTTTCTTGGAATTTATTTATTTATTATTATTATTATTTTTTTTTTTGCAGTATGCAGGCCTCTCACTGTCGTGGCCTCTCCCGTTGTGGAGCACAGGCTCTGGATGCGCAGGCTCAGCAGCCATGGCTCACGGGCCTAGCCGCTCCGCGGCATGTGGGATCTTCCTGGACCGGGGCATGAACCCATGTACCCTGCATTGGCAGGCAGACTCTCAACCACTGCGCCACCAGGGAAGCCCGGAATTTATTTATTGAAGAAACAAGTCATTTGTCCTATAATGGTTCTCACATTCTGGATATGGTTGAATCCATCCTTACGGTTTCTTTCACAGTTTAGTGTACCTCTGTCCCCAGCATTTCCTGTAGGCTAGAGTTAGGTCTAGATTCTGGTTTGATTTTTCATCATAAATGGGGTTATGTATATCCATCACAAAACACATGATGTCTCATTATGGTTTTTTTTTTTTTGCTGGTAACATTTATCAGTGGATTTAAGAGTTGTCACCCTGATCCATCCATTATAAAGTTTTCCCTCAGTTTTCACCTGTGGTCTTGGCTGCTACTGACAATCATTACCTAGATCCATTATTTCATCATGCACACTGTCTTTTTACAGTAAGATCTTCCAGAATTTTGAAGTATTTTATTATTCTTTTTCATCTTGTATTATTAAATCTATTTTAGACATTTAAACTTTCCCCCCTGTCATAAAAATGGTAATTAACATCTGTTTGACACAAAGTATTTTTACATACACTGTTGTGCAAATACAATCTGATTCTCTCAAAACACCTTAGAGTTAAGCTGGCTCTGTGACCTTGGGCAAAGGTCCTCATCTTAGAGATGAGGAAAATAATAATAACCACCTCTAGGATTGTTATGAAAATTAAACAAGTTAAATACTGCTTAGAACGGTGCTCACCATATTATAGTAAGAGAGAAATAAACATTTGCTACTGTTGTTATTATATTGTTATGTTGCTATCATCAAATTTTTTTTCAATTTTAGTCTACTATGTTGCAGCTTTAATGTTTCTTTGAATTTTTTTAAATCTTAGTTTTCATGGAGATTAATAGGAACAATTTAATTATGTTTCCATATAATTTCAGTCTCTGACCCCCCCATCATAACCTTGATTAGCTTACATGTGATATGAATTTAGCTTTTACTGTTGCTTACTGTTAAATATTATTTAAATACTCTGTTTTCTTTATTTATAGATGACCAATGAAAAATCATTTTCTACCCCCAAACCCCACCCCTAACCCCCCAAAAAAAACAATTAAAAGAAGATAATATTTAACTTGCACTGTTTAGGCTATCTATAGCATATTCTCCTTTATGATATGAAAAAAGCAACATGCTTTCACATATTTTATATGATAAGCTTTTAATATATTTTAGAATAAGCCTTAATGGGATCATAGAGTCCTAGAGCTTAGAGGACTGTGGAGAGCAGTCTCAGCACTTTATTTGCAGGTGAAGAAACTGATGACTAACTAGGTTAAAGGACTCATCCAAGTTGTCCAACTTCACATGACCAACCAGTGCCAGAGCCAGGACTAATACTCAGATCTTAAGTCAAAACCAGCCCAGGTCTCCAAACTCTTTCCATTATATTGCGTAATGCTAAACTATTTTCACTGTCCCTCCATCAATGCTCACAACACCATGCTACAAGCAACAATATCACTATTTGGAGCCAAAGTGAGAAACATGAGCTGCAGGTTTGACAACACACAAATGTCAGTGGAACTTAGCAACGTGGAACCCAGGAACCCATCCCTGTTTCATGACACTTTAATGACAACAGACAGTAAATATATGTAAGACTAAATGAGTATAATGTGTATGTACATTAATACCTAGATGTAAAGAGAAAAGACAGCTCCTTTCCACTGACACCGTGGAAAGGTGACACACTTGTGACACACAGTCTTATATGAGGATAGAATTGCAAGGCAGATTTTAGGTAATTTTTGACTTTTTTGTTTGTTTTTACTTTTAATTGTGGAGAATTTAAAATATGCACAAAAATAGACATAATAGTATAATGAATTCTTATGTTCCCATCACTCAGCCCCAATCTCCATTAACCTAAGGCCAGTCTTATCCCATTCCTCCCCTCCTCCACTCCCCCCTTTTGTATTACTTTGAAGCATATTTCTCTAGAAGACAAAAAGGTTTAAAATATTTACAAACATGACCAATTATCATGCCTAAAATTTATTAAGATAATCCAACAGGCAGTTAGTATTCAATTTTCCCATTGTTTTATAAACATCAACTTTCTTAGTTTCTTTTTTTGAATCAGGATCTAATCTCTCACACTGTGACTCTTTCTCTTTAATCTATGTTGCTTCTCTCTTTACTCCTTGCAATTTACTTGTTGAAGAAAACAGATTATTTGACCTGTAGTTTTTCCCAGAGTCTGGATTTTGCTTGCTTACATGCCTGCACTGTAGTTACAAGGCAGCTTTAAACATTAAAGAAAATGTTTGTGCATATTATTAACAGGTTTCACCAATTTGGTGATATTATTTGGGGCACTGATGATAGCAACTAGAGGTCCGGGTGGTGATCCCAGCTGGCTGTGAGCGCTCTGTGATGGAGTTAGGTGTGCTTGTCCATGTGAGCAGCTGCTGTCAGGCTGAGAAAACTGGTCTAGTGCCCCAGTCCCTTCCTGCTCTCTAATCTAAACTGAATCTCTTGTAATATAGCGTCAGAGCACCCTTTACTTTTCCTTCACAGCAGTTGGCAGAATTTGTAATTATAGAGGTCTTGGAAGATTTATAGTCAGAAAAGTCAGGAGTACATGAATGTAACAGTGTATAAGTAAATTCTTTATAACACACAAACCATGGTTTCCAGCTGGTAATGGGAAAACATAAACTTGACAATTCAGGATAATCATTTCCACTTTGGAACTTTTTCTCTTGTGATTAAGCACCAAGTCAAATTCCATTTTCCTTCCTCTTCTCTTCTCCCTGGGGACCACTACGTTCCTGGTCAGGCCATCGCGTGTACATGCTGTTCTTTACTTGGTTCTTACCTTTAACTGAGTTTGGGGCTATTTCTTCAGCCTTCATTTGTCCCAATTTCATAGACTTGTTGTAAAAACACTATGGTCAGTGAGTCTTCCAGACAAGAAGAGGAGATGCAGAGGAGGTAATAGTATAGATGCTAATGGGTGCTGAGAAGGGTGCTGGCACCCTGTCCCCTACTGGGGCAAAACCAAGAGAGGTAATTGCGATACCCAGATTTACTTAGGTGAATCTCAAGTTTGAAATAGCACCCAGCCAATAGACACCTGGCCAGCAAGGACTGAGTGAGTCCTGACAGGTGGACTGAGGGCAGCTTTATAGAACCTGCATATGCCTGGGTGGTGGAAGGAAATTGCTGAGAGGTTTTAAGCCTCTGAAGGATTTGAGGGTGGTGGCAAAATGCCAAGAGGCCCAGGGAGCCAGGAGAGACTGAGTATGTAGACCTTGAGGCTGGAAGCAATAGCAGGGACCATGACCACCAGCAATGGGTGCCAAATACCACTTGTGGTAAACTGTACCTCAGCTGGTGCATGTCTGTGACCCCCCCAAGGATCATGTGGACAGTGACACTACAGATGTCCCCAGTGGTGGAAGGTAGTTAAGACTTCCTGGGGAAGTTAGCTCATCCTCAAGAAAAAGGGAAACAGAAGAAGGAGGAGGAAAACTTTGAATCATAATGAATATTTAGTAGTTTTAAACAGAAAGGGCCTGAACTATCTTCAAGTGGCAAGGTTGAGTTAATTTTCCTGCCATCAGCAGAAAGGGGACTCAAGAGCTAAGTTTGAATTCCATGAGGAAAAGATAAAGGCAAATTCCAACACATGTGGGTGACTATAAATTTTAAACCCACTATACAACTCACATTTATGTGTTTATTTTTAAATGTTTATCTTCACTATAAGTTTCATGAGGGCACAAACCATCCCTTTTTTTCTTCTGTATTCTTAGCTCCTAACCCAGTGCTCAGCACTTGACAGACAGTGAAGAAGAATTTACTGTATGAATATTAGACCCACACATCAGAGCTCCTTCAGAAGTACTTGCTACAGAGCAAGCGCACAATAAATGATCTTTTCTCTTCCTTTCTGGAAGAATATATATTTATTTGGGCACAGTCCATCTTGCTGTTGACAGCCAATTCTGCCTTGGGTGGCTGTGAAGGTAAATCTGCTTTGGTATTTTTTATGGGAGCTGCTTAAGAAACTGAAGACGTAGTGTTTGTCTTCTCTAACCTTTTTCTGTATCCAAAGGGTGTACTGGATGCAGCAGGAGCCATAGCTGCAGGTACCAAGGGTCTATTCTGTGGAAGATACTGACTACTCAGCAGTGATTGCCCCATCACCAACATCGTCCTGGCCCCTTAATTCCAAAACTTTCTCTCCTTTTCCCTCTCAGCCTGGGATCCAATCTGTTCTCATTCTCCTCTCCTTTTTCTGTGCCACTGCTCTTGTCTGCCCTTCCCCATTGACACCCCTAACCTTCACCCCCTTTCAGAGTAGAGCTCCCAGCCAGACAGGTTGTCCTGGATGGTTCTCATTTCAGAGAGAGGCATCTTCTTTGGAAAAACCTACAAGGGATTTTATAAAGTATGTCAATATGCAATTTAATACCTAAATTTTAAATCATTAATTCATATTCCACCTCATTTATAAAAGTATTTAAAGCAAGTATATCTTAGTGAAACATTTGTTGTAAATAAATTCACTGGGCTTCCCTTGTGGCGCAGTGGTTGAGAATTCGCCTGCCGATGCAGGGGACACGGGTTCGTGCTCCAGTCCGGGAAGATCCCACATGCCGCGGAGCGGCTGGGCGCATGAGCCATGGCCCGTGAGCCTGTGCATCTGGAGCCTGTACTCCGCAACGGGAGAGGCCACAACAGTGAGAGGCCTGCGTACCACAAAAAAAATAAAAATAAAATAAATAAATAAATAAATTCACTAACCAGTAAAAAAAAATATATGAGCTCTGATTTAGACTTGGAAAATATGGACCCCATTGTACAGTATTTCCTGAACTTGCCTGCAAATAATTACCTGTGCTTCTTGTTAAATACACAGATTTCCTCAGCAGTTCCCCTGGAGATCAAGTGGGTGGGCCTGAAACCTTTTTTTTTTCTTTCTATGGGTAATTCTTTGCATCTGATAAGTTTAAGAAAAATTGCCAATGTACATAACAAGGACTAGGAAGGTGAAGACACATGAGGAGTAGGGACATAAGTGGTGGAGAGCAGTGACAAAGAAATTTCTGAGTGAGAAGGAATTTGATCCAGCACTTTTTTTCTCTTTTCCCAGTACTAACATACCTGTGTGAATGCTGATTTGTTTTAAAAAATCTAGACTTCCCTGATGGCGCAGTGGTTAAGAATCCACCTGCCAATGCCTGGACACTGGTTCGAGCCCTGGTCCGGGAAGATCCCACATGCCGTGGAACAACTAAGCCCGTGCGCCACAAATACTGAGCCTGCGCTGTTGAGCCTGAGAGCCACAACTATTGATCCCACATGCCACAACTACTGAAGCACGTGCACCTAGAGCCCGTGCTGTGCAACAAGAGAAGCCACTGCAATGAGAAGGCTGCGCACCACAATGAGGAGTAGCCCTTGCTCACCGCAGCTAGAGAAAGCCCGCGCGCATCAACGAAGACCCAACAGCCAAAAAAAAAAAAAAAAACCTCATGGCATTATGGAAAACTGATAATATTCATTGTGGTAAAAGATACTGAACTATCAAAGTAAAAAAAAAAAAAGAAAATGTGGGTCAAGCTATGTCAAAAAATACTAATTACAGTCATTTCAGTGACCTCCTTCCTGTCGTATCTTACTGCCATGCAGCACAAACAATGAAGTGTAACGTCAAATGTGTGCGATTAGCTAAGCTGTAAGCTTTATTTGATTAGAACAGTAACCTGTCTCCCTCTGAATACCTGTTTGTATCTTTATATAGTCAGTCTTTATAGGTAGTTGTACATGAGCACGTTACCTTCTCAATTGTAAAATACTAAAAGGAACACAGCATAGATAAGGCCGTCATTTATTCTCATTTTTGGAAATTTAAGGCAAACACCTGTTACAATGGCAGATTACTCATGTTATAAACTCTGCCTTTTTTGAGAATTTTGTTTCTTTTTGCCCCATCCCACCTTGAATAGGAGAATTTCACACTTCAGACTTAACTCCACTTGGTAAAGAACAGTACTTACAGAAAGGAAAACCCTGGAGCTTTATACTCTGAGACCTCCACCCACTGAGAGCGTAGTCAGTTGCCTTTCATTCCCTGCAGTCTCAGGTTCACTGCGGAGGAGAGCTTTCAGGAGACGGGTAGGGAGACCTGGAAAAGTGGGATGGGCCGGTGCTGCTGGAAGACCTCAGCGCTGGGGGTGTGCATGGCCTTGCGGAAGCTGGAGCCTTCCAGGCCTTCTGGTTCGTGATCCTGCCGTTGTGTCCATTGCTTAAAAGGTGAGAGTATTAAGACTAATAATTACTAAAGGATACGGTTTTGTAGTATGAATCTCTTCTTAACAAAATACGGCACAACATGAAAGAGGGTTCATAGTGCAGGCTTTCAGGCTGCTGTATTCTCCTCTCCCCAGTGTCTGTGGCTCTTCTGTTTCGTGTCAGGAATCTGGCTTCTGGCCAGAGACAGCATATT
This sequence comes from Kogia breviceps, assembly GCF_026419965.1. Classification (NCBI taxonomy): domain Eukaryota; kingdom Metazoa; phylum Chordata; class Mammalia; order Artiodactyla; family Physeteridae; genus Kogia; species Kogia breviceps. The sequence continues at coordinate 87,488,021 of NC_081318.1, forward strand.
TTCCAAGCCTGTTGCTCTGAAGACTATTGTCATTCAGAAAAATCCCCAGTTACTTCTCAAATTAGTACTTACCAAATGCTGGATACTTTTAGAGATTTGCAGCCTTGTAATCATGTCTGTTAGTTTTATATTACCTCCTCTTTGTGTGGTTTTATGCAAATAAAAGCATGGTGCTGGCTGATCAGGTACTGATGGAATTCAGCATTGAAGGACCTTGATCATATTACCCAGGAAAATTAAACTTTGGTTTCCATAGTCTTGTATTCCTGCTCATCGTTTCCTGTCTTTGGATGTCCCTACAGAGTTGGGGACATCACTGAAGAATGAAAAAACAGTGCCTTCGGAGCTGCCTACAACACATTTTCATGAATCAAAGGAAAATGGCATTGATAGGAGAGGCAAATCGCATTTGAATTATTTGGGTCCTTAACTGAATCTCCTTCCTGGCTGATTCAGTCCCTTCCTTTGTGTCTGCGGATCCATCTATGAAGAGGGAATAATTACACCTGTTCCTCAGAGGGATGTTACAGAGATTCGTTTTAAAAGTCTATAAAGCTTTTTGAGCATGGAGAAATAGAATTACAAGAAAATATATTGTTGTTGCAGGGGTCCTGGCAAATCTTAATTCCAGCTATCAATGTACTGATGAATATGCATTATTCATTTTCATTACATAGAGGTTAGCTCTTCATGCTCTGTTTTTCCTGATGTGTGTATGTCTAAGAGGAGGTGGTTGGGAGCCACAAACGTGGGTTTTAAATGATCCATTTTCTTTGCCTGAACTCCCTCATGTTCAGGCTTTGAGGTAAAGGAGATGAGTTAAAGAAATGGCATGAAGGAAGCAGCAATGCTGAATGCCACTGTGCAGACTAATATTTTTCTGGCTTATGATCAAAAGTGATCACTTGAGTCAGGAAAGATTTCTTCAGGTCAGAAATGCTTGTTTCTGAAAAAATAAATTTCCTGTGTAAATCTTGGCAAATCACCTGAAACTTTTTAATTGCTAAGTTTCCCTAAAGATTTGAAAGAAAATCAAAGTCAATGGACATAATGCCTATGATGTCAATTGTCAATTATGTCAGAGGCAAGGCTATCACAGATATATAGGAAACACTAGTTTCTTCCAAAACATCATTTAACCCATTATTAAATTTCCATTGTCTTTCAAGGAGGAAAGCAACTGCTGTTTCCCGAAAATCGTTAAAATTGCAGTAACAATGCTAAAATTGCGTCAACAACGTGGGAAACTGAGGAAAAGTACAAACAAATCCATATTAACTCAGAAATCCAGAATGAAATGATTGCTGTTTTCTTCTATTCCACAGTACTCATTCCTCACCTCTCATTATGAAAATATACAACAGATGTCTGTTAGATGCCTGCTATGTGCTGGGATGGTGGTTCCCAAGTGTGGCTCCCCAGTCCACCAGCATCTCCCAGAGCTTGTTAGAAACACAAATCAGAAGCTCTGGATGTGGAGCCCAGCAATCCTGATTTTAACAAGCCCTGTGGGAGATTCCCATTCGTATTAGATGTGCCTCTAGAGCTGTGATTTCACAGGGTAATAGCGAGGTGGGGACTGGGCTGGGCATCCTACAGGCAGTGTAGGTAGTGGTTGATCACCAAGAGCAGAGCTTATCCCTCTCACTCCTTACAGGGTGCTCCTCTCTCTGAGCCAGCTCAGAACTTATATTTTGGGAGGGGAATTATTCCGCTCTGGGATTCAGGTCTCATTCCAGGTAAAATGCTCAAATGGGAGCTATTCCAACTTGTGGTTAATACTGTATACCATGAAAACAAAGCTTTTCTCTATTGTTCTCGTGATGTTCGCTTACAGAGATGGAGGAGGGGCCCACAATGGAGAAGAAAGGGACACGAAGGCCTGAAAAGGATTTGATCCTTACCATTACCATCTTTTGTCTCTACTACCCTCTCCCACAACTCTTTTCCCCCTTCTCCTCTTGACCTCCCTGCGTCCAGCCTGCTGTGCAGTGAACATTGGGAGAGGTGAAAAAGTGAGGGTGAGAAATGTGCTAGAGATGGCTCAGAGAGGGAGGGTGCCCAGGCCAGTCCCCCACCTCACCCGTTCACCTGCAAGAGTCTCATTCTAAGGGGCCAGGTGCACGTTAGCTAACCATAGCTATCTAGTATCCAACCCCACTTCCTTCTTCCTCTCCTCAGACAAAAAGCAATTTCTGAAAATAGAACTTGTCTTTCACTTAAACAGGTTGTAACTGTGATGTATGTTCCAAGTTCGGCTCTTGGTGACCCAGCTCCCAATAGGAAACCCCATCCCCACCCCAGCCTTTGGTGGAGAGTGCCTGGCAGTGTGGCCAACTTCCTGAGGCCCACAGAGCACTTCAGTCCTCACACAGTCTTAGCAGTCAGATTCCGGGACCAATCATACTTGGCATCAGTATTCCTTTCAAGAAACCTTCCCTTAGGAAGCCTTTCATCTTTGCAACATCAAAGAGAGACTAGGAGAGAGCAGGCTTTAATTTTCACCTATGGCTTAAGATTAATATGGAAATATGTGAAAGAGAAAGAGGAAACTGAGTGGACTCAGCCATCTGAGGCATCTGGGTCTTTATTTACTCCAATATATATATTTTTAATGAGATGATTATTCACAGAATATACTGCAGACTTCTGACTGAAGGACAGGACAGCAGGGTTGGATTCCATATCATCAGGCCACAGGAAGTTAGGATTTTTCTAACACCGAAAGAAACCTTGACAAAGACTTTCTTTTTTCTTTATTCTTTCTTTTTCCTTTTAGACAAAGGCATTTTAAAGCAAAAATTAGCAACAGTGCTTGAATCTTAGAAGGGATTAACTACCCCCAAAGAACTCTCAGGCACTTATCTGGTAGTCTGTGGGTAAACCTACAGTTTGCCTTTTCAGGGGGAATTGGGGAGTAGAAGTGAACTGTTTTTTAAAACTCCCTATATTCATTAGTCCTCAATTCCATTTTCCTGATTGGCTTTGTAGGATGTGTCTTATCTGACTACACAGGGTATATTTCACTGTTAAAATGTTCGTGTTTCCTTGGTTGCTAGAATTGCATTATTTCTCCTAAGCCTCTCTCCACGTATGTACTTGGTGACAGAGGTTGGTGTGTGGATATCTGTTTTAGATTATCTTATTGCTACTACAGTTAAGAATCATAGAACTGTTTATAAAAAGGGACTTTGGGAATCATAGTCCAACTTCTTTTATTTTACAAATAAGAGAACCAAGTCTAGGAAGTTTGAGTGACTCGCCCAAGGTCAGAGAGCCACCTGATGCTAGGGCTGTAACAAGAATTTAGGCTTCTTAACTCTCAGTTGAGTACTGAGCAGGTCACCCTTTTGCTTTGCTTTTTTTTTTTTTTTTTTTTTTTTTTTTTTTTTTTTTTTTTAATACCTGAAATTCTTTACCCTCTTGAGACTCAGCTGAGCGTTTGGCCAACCTGGTGTAGATATCAAGCTTTTTCTTAAGCTGCGAGGTTTTGATATTATCAGAGAATGCCCTGACTGGGAACTGTACTATCTGCTCCCAGGGGTGGACACAGATTAGATGGACGTTTGGAAAGCTGGACACAGATTAGGAGGCCCTAAGGGGAAAGGTGGCACATTACAGGCTTCAGGCTGCCATTAATACCAAGCGTTCTGATGGTGTTCTGATTCCACACAGGACAGAGAGATACCTCTTTCCTATTGTCTTATATTTGTCTCTAGTCTCTCTTCCAGTCAAGGCGTAGAGACCAGCCTTGACTGTAGTGACATAGATACAGATCATCTTTTTAAAGAAAAATTCTGCATCAGAGGAGGTAAGCTCAAAATTTGGAAAAAGTTTGGATTTTTGAGAATGAAGAGGCTTTAAATTAAATATTTCAAAATATTAAATGAACATAAGGGGGAACGTTCATGGAACCCTCAATAAACATCTTTCAAAAATTACATACAAATCTCACTACTTCCACCTTTAAATTATTTTCAATAAATAACAGGGATTTTTTTTTTAACATCTTTATTTGAGTATAACTGTTTTACAATAGTGTGTTAGTTTCTCCTTTACAACAAAGTGAATCAGTTATACATATACATATGTTCCCATAACTCTTCCCTCTTTTGTCAACCTCCCTCCCACCCTCCCTATCCCACCCCTCTTGGTGGTCACAAAGCACAGAGGCGAACTCCCTGTGCTATGCGGCAGCTTCCCACTAGCTATCTAATTTACATTTGGTAGTGTGTATATGTCCCTGCCACTCTCTCACATCGTCACAGCTTACCCTTCCCCCTCCCCATATCCTCAAGTCCATGCTCTAGTAGGTCTGAGTTTTATTCCCATCCTACCACTAATCTCTTCATGACATTTTTTTTTAGATTCCATATATATGTGTTAGCATACGGTATTTGTTTTTATCCTTCTGACTTACTTCACTCCGTATGACAGACTCCAGGTCTATCCACCTCATTACAAATAACTCAGTTTCATTTCTTTTTATGGCTGAGTAATATTCCATTGTATATATGTGCCACATCTTCCTTATCCATTCATCTGTTGATGGACACTTAGGTTGCTTCCATGTCCTGGCTATCGTAAATAGAGCTGCAATAAACATTTTGGTACATGACTCTTTTTGAATTATGGTTTTCTCAGGGTATATGCCCAGTAGTGGGATTGCTGGGTCATATGGTAGTTCTATTTGTAATTTTTTAAGGAACCTCCATACTGTTCTCCATAGTGGCTGTATCATTTTACATTCCCACCAACAGTGCAAGAGTGTTCCCTTTTCTCCACACCCTCTCCAGCATTTATTGTTTCTAGAGTTTTTGATGATGGCCAATCTGACCGGTGTGAGATGATATCTCATTGTAGTTTTGATTTGCATTTCTCTAATGATTAATGATGTTGAGCATTCTTTCATGTGTTTGTTGGTGATCTGTATATCTTCTTTGGAGAAATGTCTATTTAGTTCTTCTGCCCATTTTAATAACAGGGATTTTTAAGAGGACTGAGGCATAGTCATTTTGGTGATTAACTGCTTGGATCCTCTTGAAAGCGCTGGGCTTGTTTCTATTTCTCTGAAGTAGTCTGTATTATTAGCATGTACGCAGAGAAAGGTTCAGAGGCTTCCTTTTTTTTTTCTTTTTTTTTTCTTTTTTTTTGGTACAGTAAAATCTTTTTCAGAAAGATATTCTATGATATGGATTTTTTTCTATGCCTCAAGTTATGTTTCCTTTGTCTGTTGTGATTCATGGTAAGATAAATAAAAAATAAACCATCACCAAAATTTAAAAAGAAGCTACTTAGGGACTTCCCTGGTGGCGCAGTGGTTAAGAATCCTCCTGCCAATGCAGGGGACGCGGGTTTGATCCCTGGTCCAGGAAGTTCCCACGTGTCCCAGAGCAACCAAGCCTGTGGGCCACAACTACTGAGCCTGTGCTCTAGAGCTTGCGTGCTGCAACTACTGAAGCCTGCGCACCTACAGCCGATGCTCTGCAATAAGAGAAGTCACCGCAATTAGAAGCCCACTCACCGCAACAAAGAGTAGCCCCTGCTCACCACAACTAGAGAAAGCCCGCATCAGCAATGAAGACCCAATGCAGCCAAGAAAGTAAAAAAAAAAAAAAGAAGCTACGTAACGAAGAAGATCTTCAAGTAGTTAATGAGTCAGTGTGTATTCATAAAACTTTGATCAATGCTTGCAGGGACTATTTTGTTCTGAGAACAAAGACACCAAAGAGATAGACCACTGGGAGGAAACTGGAGGGAGGGAAAAGGCTACCATGGAAAACTGGAATCAGGAAATTCCCAGACCTAATTACCAAAGCCCAGTGGAGGGGAGAGTAACTGAGGAAAAAAAAAAACAAAAACAAACCAGAACCACAAACAGGTGAAAAAGGCAGAAAATGTGAAGTTCTTGGCAAGGAGAAATTCTTTCATTTTAGATCACCTACAACATATTTTCACTGTAAAATCTTGTCCAAGAAAAGAGGTTCGTCTGATTCAACAGCTGAGGGACAGCCTGTCATTTCCCTTCCCCATACAACTGACACTGGAGAGATACCAGAATCCACTGAATTGGAGCATCACATCGTACAGCAAAAATATTTCATTTTAATCCAATTTATTTTCCCAGGAACATTCAAAAGAGCACACTAGGACTTCCCTGGTGGCGCAGTGGTTGAGAGTCCGCCTGCCGATGCAGGGGATATGGGTTCGTGCCCCGGTCCGGGAAGATCCCACATGCCGCGGAGCGGCTGGGCCCGTGAGCCATGGCCGCTGAGCCTGCGCGTCCGGAGCCTGTGCTCCGCAACGGGAGAGGCCACAACAGTGAGAGGCCCGCGTACCGAAAAAAAAAAACAACAACAACACACTAACCCACTTTCAAGATGGCAATTTATTTACATAGTTTTGTTTATTCAAGACTCTAGATTGGCTGAAGACTGCCCCTCCGAAGGCAGTGACAATTGTATTCTGTGGAGGGAGTTGCAGCTTCAGTAAAGGCAGCTTTCAGGGAAGCAGGAGCTGAGGGTGCGGCTGCCAAGATTTTAGTGAATTGCTTCAGATATTCTCTCTCGTGGTTTCCACTGTGTTTAGAAATCTGAAAGGAAAACAAAAATCTATGTACAGAACACATGGCAGTGGGACATTAAAAATCTGCTGCACACACAGATATCTGTTATACATTTCTTTTTAAATGGATAAGTGCTGTTCATTAAATTCAATGTGTGCAATTTTAATGAAAATGTATCTGTAGTATATATTATTTACTCCTTTTATGTATTTATCTATGACATCAATTTCCCTATGAAATAGTCATCTGATTGCTCTGAAAAAAAAAGTTTAAGTTTGGTAATTTTTTTTTTTTTTCCTGAGAGCAGTTAATGGAAGATTCCTATAAAGGAACAAAATAGTCATGTAAGAGGTGAAAATATAATTTTCCATCATACTTCTCCTTTTATTTGACTATGGTTTCTTTTTAGCCGGTTTTGGAGAATTCACTTCATAGAGCACAAGACTACCTAGTAATTTTCTTTGCATTTCTGTAAATGCAATCTAATTAAAAACCGGTGCATCTTCTGATAATTCACTGTTTTAAATCAAATCCACTCATGTCACTATTTAAATTTTGCTCTTAAGACAACAGGAGATGGTATTTCCTTCTATGGAAAAAAAAATTTATAAGACTTTAGAAAAACCAATCATTCTGATAACATTTATGCTTTTAAAAGTATTTTTCATCTTGAAACAATCACAAACTTACAGAAAAGTTGGGAGTTTCACCAAAATAATTTTTTTCTGAAACATTTGAGAGTAATTGCTGGTATGATGTCCCATTATTTCCAAATACTTTAGTATGTATTTTCTACAAACAAGAACATTCTCCTACATAGCTATAGTACAACAGTCAAAATTAGGAAATTAACCTTGAAATGTCACTACTGCCTGATTCTCAGACCTGTTCAAGTTTATTCTGTTGACCCAATAATGAACTTTATTATTATTATTTTTTATTGAATTATAGTTTATTTACAATGTTGTGTTAGTTGCAGGTGTACAGCAAAGTGAGTCAGTTATACTTACATGTATATATATCTATTGTTTTTCAGATTCTTTTCCATCATAGCTTGTTACAAAATATTGATTATACTTCCCTGTGCTATTCAGTAGGTCCTTGCTGTTTACCTATTGTATGTATAGTAGTGTGTATCTGTTAATCCCAAACTCCTAATTTATCCCTCCCCCTACTTCCCCTTTGGTAACCATAAGTTTGTTTTCTGTGAGTCTATTTCTGTTTTGTAGATAAGTTCATTTGTATCACTTTATTTATTTATTTTTAAAGATTTATTTAATATTTATTTATTTATTTTTGGCTGCACTGGGTCTTAGTTGCAGCACGCAGGATCTTCATTGCAGCATGTGGACTTCTTAGTTGTGGCATGCATGCGGGATCTAGTTCCTCGACCAGGGATCGAACCCGGGCCTCCTGCATTGGGAGTGGGGAGTCTTAACTGCTGGACCACCAGGGAAGTCTCTGTATCACTTTTTTTAGATTCCACATATAAGTGATATAATATGATATTTGTCTTTCTATATCTGACTTACTTATTATGATAATCTCTAGGTCCGTGCATGTTGCTGCAAATGGCATTATTTCATTTATTTTTTATGGCTGAGTGATATTCCATTGTATATATGTACCACATCTTCTTTAATCCATTCACATCTCCATGAACTCTTAGGTTACTTCCATGTCTTGGCTATTGTAAATAGTGCTGCTGTGAACGTTGGGGTACATGTACCTTTTCAACTTAAAGTTTTCATCTTTTCCAAATATATGCCCAGGGGTGGGATTGCTGGATCCTATAATAACTCTATATTTAGTTTTTTAAGGAACCTCCAGACTGTTTTCCATAGTGGCTGCACCTATTTACATTCCTACCAACAGTGTAGGAGGGTTCCCTTTTCTCCACACCCTCTCCAGCATTTAGAGCCAATAATGAATTTTATAGCAAAGTATCCAGGTCATGATCATATGCAGCCTTTAGCTGTCATGTTTCGTCAGCCTCCTTCTGTCTGGAACAGTTTCTCAGTCTTCCAGTGTTTTTCGTGACCTTGACACTTTCAAAGATAACAGTCCAGTTATTTTGTAGAATGTTCTTCAATTGGGTTTGTCTACTGTTTCCTCATGATTAGATTAAGGTTGTCATTTTGTTTAACTTTTTGTTTTATATTGGAGTAGAGCCGATTAACAATGTTGTGATAGTTTCAGGTGCACGGCATAGGGACTCAGCCATCTATATACATGTATCAATTCTCCCCCAAACTCCCCTCCCATTCAGGCTGCCACATAACACTGAGCAGAATTTCCTGTGCTATACAGTAAGTCCTTGTTGGTTATCCATTTTATTTCATTTTTATTTTTTATTTTATTTTATGTTTTTTTAAACAAATTTATTGGAATATAACTGTTCTACAATGGTGTGTTAGTTTCTGCTTTACAACAAAGTGAATCAGTTATACATATACATATGTCCCCATATCCCCTCCCTCTTGCATCTGGTTATCCATTTTAAATATAGCAGTGGGTACATGTTGATCCCAAACTCCCCAACTATCCATTCCCCCTACCCTTCCCCCCTGGTAACCATAAGTTCGTTCTCTAAGTCTATGAGGTTATCATTTTGGGGTAGTGATTTTATCCTATAATTTCTGTTTGTGTCATTCCTGATGTTGTTGAGTTTGATCCCTTGACTTAGGTGATATATTTGAGGCTTAATCTGTATTTTGTGGGGTGGTACTTGGAAACTAGCTAGACATCCTGTTCTGCATCACACTTTCTATATGTGTATTATATATGTGTGTATTCCCATGGTTTTCTGTTTTATTTAATAGATTTGTTATATTAATTAAACAGGGAGGCCATTAGACTGAGGCGGATCTAATGCTGTGGCAGCCTATGTAAGCAAACCAGAATCTAAGCCCATAAATGCCTCAAGATTATGAAATCAAAACCTAAGGACAACCAATCACAAATAGCCAACCAGGTTTGAAGCTAGAGCCAATCAATAATTTCCTTATGTTACATCTGCTTCTTCTCTATAAAGTTTTTTCCCTAGTGGAGTGCTCTTAACCACTTTTAGTTTGGCACTGCCCAATTTCAAATGGATTTTTGTTCAGATAAACTCTTAAAATTTTAATGTGCCTTTTATCTTTTAACAATCTTTTATCTTTTCACAATCCTTTATTATAATTGTTCATTTTGATGCTCAAATTGTCCCAGACTTGGCCAGTGGGGACCCCCTTCACACTGGCAGCTATGTCCTGACATGTCGCCATCATTCTTGAAGCACATTCTCGCTTTCTGGCACTAGGAGGTGTTTCAGGCTCATCTTGTTCTTTCTCATGCCAGGCAGTTTAACTGATATCGGGGGTATTGCTGCTCCCAGGCTTTCAATGGACAGAACTTGTGTATATGCATATACACATGCATACATTTACATTACATCTACATTTCTATCATCTATCATCATCTCTCTATCCACTGAAAACTATAAGTTTACACCAATACTTACAAGTCCAATCCAACACTATAGAGTTTACTTTAGCCTGTTTCTCTTTAGCCTTTTCTCTTTAGCCTTTTTCTCCTTTTTCTCTTGTGACACCCTGGCCTGCCAGTGAGAAACATGACTCACATTATTCTTAATATATTTACTTAACTGATCAATCCACATGTAAATAGCCAATTTCCCATCTCTGTTCCCACCCCTGTGCAGATGCCTTCCTCAGCCACTTGCAATCTGATACCCCATACTGAACAACCACCCTGCCTACCTGTCCAGCTCCCCTTGATTGGATTCCGACACCTCATGCTAGGTGACCCCCCCCCCCCAACACCCTCTTCACCCTACTTGGGCTCTGAAGTACAAATTTTGGCCAACATCTTGCCCTCAACCCCAGCTGTACAGATGTTGTGCCCCACCTGATGGTTTCAGGATGGAATTGTTTGGGAACAGAAAGGGAAAGGGCAGTGAAGGAGGAAGGGAAGAGAATAAGGGGAGAAAAAGAGGAAGGAGAAGAAGAAAGGGGAAAACAACATCTATGTTTGAATAAATCACAAGTAAGCGGATTGTTTCTGTTAAGATGATAGTTTACATAAGAAGAGAAAACTCTAAGAAGCCACTTCAAAATGGAGTGCTTTCTGACTGAGATAGAATACAACAACATTTCCCGCCTGCCCCCACCACCAGTCATTACAAGTAATACCAAAATCCAGGTATTAGAGATGGCCACCCAACTTTCACATGATTATACACTTCTTGGATGATCTTTTCATATTTTTAAAATAAATGTATATATGCATGTATGTATTTATTTTTGGCTGTGTCGGGTCTTCTTTGCTGTGCGTGGGCTTTCTCTAGTTGAGGTGAGCGGGGGCTACTCTTCGTTGCTGTGCGCGGGCTTCTCACTGCAGTGGCTTTTCTTTGTTGCAGAGCATGGGTTCTAGGTGTGCAGGCTTCAGTAGTTGTGGCACACAGGCTCAGTAGTTGTGGATCGCGGGCTCGAGAGCGCAGGCTCAGTAGTTGTAGTGCAAGGGCTTAGTTGCTCCGCGGCATGTGGGATCTTCCCGGACCAGGGATCGAGCGCATGTCCCCTGCATTGGCAGGCAGATTCTTAACCACTGCACCACTCGGGAAGTCCCTCTTTTCATATTTTGTACATCCCATTATTCTTCCTATTTGAGATAGAGTAATTCGGCACAGTTAATATTTACTCATCTGCTAAACTTTAAAAGGAACTTGGGGAAGCATTCTTGGTGTCAGAAATGTTTAGCACCTTTCTGAATGTTTCACCCCAATTCTTCCCTATGCACTGATTAAATCAGGTATAATTCCTTTAGAATGGATTCAAAATGTTGTCTGGCCCGTCTTGTTAATGTCAGCCCTTTATCTCCCTTCTAATCATAGGGCTATTATTCTCTAGAACATTTCCTTAAAAGATCTATGTCAGTCTTCTTTTCAACAAACTGCAGGGAGAGTGCTCTCACACTAACATTGTAAATGATAAGCAAGCATATTTAAACAGTTATTGCATCAATTACTGCTGCTAAGTGGTGTCAGCTCTCCAAGAAAACATGTAAAAACAATATACGATGTCCCTAAGCATACAGCCAACTACAACTACACAGGACAAAAATTGCCACAAATTGTCAGCAAGATGTTCCTTAAAGCTTGAACAATAATTTTATTACCAAAATCAGAGTGAAGATAAAAAATTTCTAAAAATTTAAGCTAGTTTTTAAAATTAAAAAAATTAATATGTGGCTAAGGTTTTAAAAAAAATCTTCATGTAGTTGCATTTCCCAGAGATAACTATTGTTAACAGTTGAGACAGTCTTTAGAATTCCATTTGTAACTGGTAAGAAATAAGACTATATCTTTTGTCTATTTTTAAACATATCTAAATAAGATTCCTTTCTTAGATGGAGAAAGTGTGTTGGACGTCAGTGTGCTTCACTTTCATTTTTAGGACAGAATTTCAAAATGACTGCAAAAACATCCTATCATAACAGAACTTGGAAATGATGATTTAGGGACATATGAATTATCCACCTTGAACATCTTGTATATTTTTTAAAATTCTCTAGAAAGGCCACATCTTTTTTCATTTCCTATTGTGTGTATCTCTGATATTATTGCTGAAGCTGCATTAAGTAAAACACTGAAAAGTTTGAACACAGATAAAGAAGGAAACCCCTCTATTTTTAGGGTCACTGTGTTGTGATGTGCACAGAGTAGGTGTATTTTGGAAGACTCTTGTACTCTCCCATTGTCTCCTGCATCTTGGAGTGAACTCTCTACTCTGCACCAAATCAACACAGGCTTGGAACTCAATAACTCAGTCACAAAGAAAGAAAGAAAACAACTCTTATTTAAAGCATATGGTAGCTAGAACATTGCTTCTCAAACTTTAACATGCACATGAATCACTCAGGGGTCTTGTTAAAATGCAGATTATGATTCACTGCCTTGCTTTACCTCTTTTCTTGCTTGTGTTTGCATTCCTCTTTATAAAGTGTTAGCACTTTAATCTTTGTCCAGGCTCTGCCTTCTAGAAGTCCTGGGCTAAGATCCTTTTCATTTTCCTAAAATCTCCTCCCTTCAGTTTCTGATTTTCTGTGGTCTGCTACCAGAACGTGTGGCCCATGGTCTGGTTCTAACTTACGGACTCAGTACTCATCCCCATTTTAGACTTCTCTCTGGACCTAGACTTTCAGTTCTGGGGTATCTCCACAGCTAACCCATCCAAGCCTATCCCCACCTGGCACTCTCTGTGGTGAAAGTAAGGTAGCAATATACAGGTGGAAAGATCCTTGCGTGAGGTAGCAGAGCTTTGCCATTCAAAGTGTCAGCTGTAGATCACCAGCATTGGCATCACCTGGGAGCTTGTTAGAATGTATACCCCAGCCTGCCGAATCAGAATCTACGGTTTAGCAAGATCCTCAGGTGATTTGTATGCTCATTAAAGTTTGAGAATCCCCAACTTGGGGTGCTTTTAGCAGAAATAACTGAGAATCCAATCCAAACTGGCTTACATAATAAAGGAAATTTGTTGGCTCATGTAATTAAAAAGTCTGCTGATAGAATGAGTTTCGAGTGTGATCTGATCCAAAGGTTCTTAAGTTATCAGGGATCTGGAATTAACTTTTTCTTATCTGGGTTTTTTTCCCCAAGCCTACTCCTTTAACATTATTTCATTTTAAGTTAATAAGAACAATACAAAAATATAGGGCAATGTGTCCTAATGTGTTCAAAACCTATTATGATCGGAGCACTCTTTCGTGGAAGTTACCAAAATTCTGAAATGATAGGCCTTTAAAATTGAGAGCCTCTGCCTCAAGTAAAATAAAAGTCTGACTCAATTTTGTTTAAACAGCAGGGAAGTTTGTTATCTCTAATATCAAAAAGGCCAGAGGTAGGGCTGGCTTCACGAATGACAGGCCAAGGCCTCCTTTCTCTGCAGTTCTCTGGGCTCTGCCCACTTCCATCTGTTGACTCCCTCTTCAGACTGGTAGCAGGTTTGGTGAAGTTCCAGGAATCATATCCAGCCCTTGAAATATATAAAGGCTGAAAAGGACCTTCTTTTCCCATGTCTCCTTTTTTTAGGAATAGAGAAATCTTTCCCAGAAATACCATACTAGAGGTTTCCTTACAACCCATTGTCCAGAATTGGATTTCATGCCATGATAGAGGCCTCTAGCATCGGTTCTCCCTACTTTCTTTAGTAATATTATACCGATTTTTATCTGGGCATATGACTAGTCATTTAAAAGACTCCTTGTAAATTATTTCCTTGTAAGTTTAAGTAAAAATGTTATGTAGAACCTGTGAGAAGTATTCTTAAAAGGAAGGCAGCATCCTCTTTTATCTCCCTTCTTCCATTTTGACTTTTGTAATGCAGACAAGATGGTTGAAGCTTTCACAGTCACCTTAGACCATGAGGACGAGGATGTACTCAAAGAGCTGATAGAAGAAAAAGCTGGAAGAAGCCTGGATTCCTGATTTCAGAGACCTGCCCTTACAAGCACTGGACTACCTACCTCCAGATAGGTGAGAAAATAAAACCTGTGTGTTCAATTCATTGTTAATTTGAGTTTTCAGTAACTTCTGGTGAACCTCATCCTGACCGATGCACGTGCCCATTCCCAATCAGTCACTGGCGAGAGGAACTGTTAACAAATGATAAATGGATGGGGGTGTCATAATGATCACCACCTTAGATATTACTTAAAAACATATTAAATATATCTGCTAAAAATAGAGTACTGTAGGGAAGCAGCATTCTTAATACCTACATAAGAAGTCACCTCGGGCTTCCCTGGTGGCGCAGTGGTTGAGTGGTTGAGAATCCGCCTGCCGATGCAGGAGACACGGGTTCGTGCCCTGGTCCGGGAAGATCCCACATGCCGCGGAGCAACTAAGCCCGTGAGCCATGGCCGCGGGCCTGCGCGTCCGGAGCCTGCGCTCCGCAGCGGGAGAGGCCACAACAGTGAGAGGCCCGCATACCGCAAAAAAAAAAAAAAAAAAAAAAGTCACCTCATTGTAAGTGCTTTAGCATCTTAGTTACAAAACTTCAATTATTAGTTCCTAGAAAGTTCGGAGGAACCTTACTCATGCACTATTTAGATTCTAATGGGTTTTCTGGTAACCTCTATTAATTTTAAGGAAAACATTCTCAGCTGTGCTTTCAAAGGATCAGCCTCCAAAATGCAAGGTTTGGTTTTTAGTTGATTCACTTCTACTTAATTTCAACCCCATGAGTTTATTAATAAAAATGTTCTTTTAGCATATTTATTGCTCCACTGAATGCCAATTTCAAACCTAGTATTGATTTCGTTAGTCCTTTCCTTAGATTCCTTGCAGTTTTAGAATTTTGGACTAGATTTGTTAAAAAGGCCATTTTCTAACTCCTTCAGAATCAATTTGTATAGTTTCCCACTTCCAGATGTTCTTTCTTGGTTAGGAGAACCGAGTGGAACTTTTTATTTTAACATCTCTATTAGATAAACTATTTTCATTTACAAATGATTCATTCAACCCACATTTCCAATTCCTTTAGTTTCCTTCAACTCTAAAACTCAAGATGAAATTACAAAGAACCTAGAATATTTTGAGGAAACCATGTGATTCAAGTTCTGTGATTTCTCACTGTGGTCCCAGAATTCTACTCCAGTCGGGGTGTGGTATTTGGATAACTCGGAATCCTCAGGCTGTAAGGTAATTTGAGTCTTCTAAGTCAGTTCACTGGACATAATCAACACAAACACCAATAGCAGGAGACCTGTGTTCTGATCCCAACATCATGGTTAAACTAGCTTTGCTACTTTAGACCAGACATTCATTTCACCATTTTGAGCCTGTGTCCTCATCTCTGAAATAAAGGTCTTGATTATAAAATCTTCAGGTCTCCAACTCTATGCTATGCTATGATTTTAAGGAAGATAATGGTTAATTCTTAAAATCCCCAAGAAATAGAAATATTTCTATTCTATTCAAAAGCCAGTTCCAGTGCTTAACGATTCTGAGGCAGCTTTCTTTTCTTTTCCCTTTTTCTAGGCAAATATTTAAAGTGTACAATGTGATGATTTGATATAAATATACATGGTGAAATGATTACCACAGTCAACTTAACACATCCATCAATGAAGCAGCTTTTTAACTAAAGAAGGTAGGACAGTTACCAGTTCTGCCTTCTTTAGAGTTCAAGGATAATCCATCAGCATTCTTTTTCTGTTAATCTTTCACAAATTGTAAACCAGTAAGTCATCATTCACTAGTCTTGTCCTTAGTGAATTATCTCCAAAGCTCAGCCATTCATGGCTTTGGTCATGTCTTTTTGGTAACTTAGTTTTTATTTCTCACCTTCTCTATGTTCTTTTTTACTTAAATTTAATTTGAAGGGAATTTTTATATAATCACTGCTTGATGAAGACTATAAAATTAGTCTTGCTTGGTAAAAATAGAGGTTAACTGAGAAAAAAAATCAACAGAAAATTTTTAAAATAGGAAAGTGAAGACGTTTCTATATGACAAAGGCAACCATGTCCATTTGGTATGAAACATTCGTTGTAGTGTCTTCCATTATTTCAGTGGCCACCCTTCTTTGCACTAGCAATATCAGCAGTGTCAGTAAGCATTTCTGTTAAAGCTTCATGCACTTTACAAGTAGGATGATTTTCCTACGAATATGGTGGTGAGTAGTGGAGAGCTACCTGAACTCATCCACCACTGCAGCTGGAGAAACGTCTCTGTAGGGCGAAATCAAGAGTTTCTTTTACCTTTATTTAGAGAAGTTTTTAAATCTTAGCGAACCTAAGAATCACCTGAGGCTCTGGCTGAAATGCACATTTCTGTGCTTTGCCCAGGTCTAGACTAGAGCCTAGGAGTCTGCATCGTAAAACAGAGGGTAGTTTTCAGACCCTCACTTCGAGAAACATGTGACAAAGCACCCCTTAGTCCATTACTGTACTGATTTACTCTTCAGTAACAGTGGAGCACCTTCTGGCTGCTCTGTTAGCCGCTGCAGAGGGGTGTGCAAGACTCAAGATTCAATTCACGGCTCCATGCAGTATTTGATTGTCAAATGAGGTGTACTACTAGCAACATCTGTCTAGAAGTTCAGGGTTAGGAAGGTCGCTAGGGGCTGAAGCTGTGAGAAAACTTTGTGGATGCAGATTGGAAGTGTCTGGTGATTTTTTTTCCGAGGCAAGTGGGTGGAATCAGAGGGTTCTGGAATCAGGCCAACCTGGAGCTGAAGGTCTAGGTGAAAAGGCTGGAAGGGTCAGGTAAAGTATAGGCACTTTATCCTGCAGTCAGCTGTTACTCAAAGTCTTCTGCACGGGGCCACGAGGACAGCTTTGTTTTAGGGAGAGTAACAACTTGGCATTGATGTTCAGGATGGATTGGCTCTGCAGTGCCAAAGATACAGCAAGCAATACTGATGGTACACTCTCTAATGAAAAGAAACCTGAGTGGCAAGATTAAGAAAACACTGGACTTATTTATAGGTATGGGGATGAGACGGTGCCCCACACCACAGGTGCCCCTGGAAGGAGAGCACTTTTAAAAGACTAAGTGCAGAGGAAATCTTCAACAATTCAGCTTCGTTGCAGCCAGTATAGGGAGCCCCGTAAATAGGCAGAAGACCTGTTTGTGTTGAGCTGATTGACCCTTTCCAGTGTCTCCGAATCTCTCTTAAAATAGAATCATCTCACATACACCTCGCTGCTACTTTCCACTCAAGTACTACTAATAAAATACCACCACCCTGAAATTGGGTTGAATAGGCCCAAGCCACCACCTGCTTCTGTCCTGGTGATGACCTTGAACCTTCTCAGGTGACCCAGCTAGTAATACCTCCCTCTAGCCAACTGGTTTCTAAACTTTGCTGGACAGTGGACTCACCTGGGGATTAACAAACAAACCCCTAAACTCCTAGCGCCCACATGTCATATGCACCATAGTTTGGAAACCATTGGTCCAGCAACATCTCCACGCCTCTTTAAAAAGCACACCCTCCCTCCCTGTCTGTCCTCTGCCGCGAGGGTGCAAGCCGAGGTTTCGCGGCCGGGCTGGGTCTGCTCCCCGCGGCCTCGTCGCTCCCCCTCCCCCCATCCCCCTGCCGGCCCAGCGTGCGCAGCTCGAGGCTCAAGGGCGCGGCGCGGGCCGGGCCGGAGGAGGCGTTGCTGGGGCTTCTCCCGCTCGGCCGCGGCGGAACCGAAAGCGGCGGGCGGGGGAGAGGAAGGAGGGGCGGGCGCGGGGCGCGGTGGCGCGCGGAGGGCCGGGAATGCCCGCGGCGCAGGGCGCCAGAGCTGCCCGGTGGTCGCGTCCGGGCAATGGCCCTCCGTCTGGTCTCCGACTTCGATCTCGGGAAGGACGTGCTCCCGTGGCTGCGGGCACAGCGGGCAGCGTTAGTGGCCGCTGGGGCCGGAGGCGGCGGCCCAGGTGCTGTAGGCGTGCGTCGGGGAGGGGTGGGGGGTGGATGGGGGGGACAGGCAGGGGCAGCGGAGGCGGGGGAGTCGGAGTCCTTCACACCTAGGTGGTTCCCGGCCTGTGCCGGGCTGGTTGGTGGGCACCGTCCAGACGCGTAGCCTGTGCCCCCTGCCAGCCAGTGAAGGTTGGTGCTGAAGGGGTGACCTTCCCCTCTTTGGAGTCTGGGCTTTGCCACCCTCACCCGGGGACCCTGGCTGAAGGACGGAGGGACAGCCCCCGGGGCAAAGTGGGGAAGGTCTTGGTGGCGGAGTTGCACTGCTTGTTTTTTTTTTGTTTGTTTGTTTTTCTTAACATCTTTATTGGAGTATAACTGCCTTACGATGGTGTGTTAGTTTCTGCTTTATAACAAAGTGAATCAGGTCTACGTGTACATATATACCGATATCCCCTCGCACCCTCCCTATCCCACCCCTCTAGGTGGTCACTGCTGCTTCTAGCGAGTCCTCCAGTTTCTGGCTTAAGGGTTGCGCACAGTAAGTCACCTTCAGTAGAAAGGCTGGGACACTAGTGGTACCCTCGGCATCATCTCATCAGAGCAGGGCGTGGAGGAGCAGCTGCCCAGACTCCGCAACTCCTCCAGCACAGGGCTGCAGGGGGTGGGGGAGGGTCGTGGTCTATGCTTTATTCATACCTCACCTGACTAAAAAGATTCATCACCCGGGTAGGGGTTCCACCAAGACTGGAGGCTCCTGGAAGTTCTCGCGTTATGAGAAAGAAAAGATGAATCATGGCCGCCAGGAAAACCACCGTATAAATACTTAACAGCTGCACAGTATGTCCACACGTTTGTGAGACGTGTTTCTGGGTGAACAATATCCGTGGTTTAGGGGACAGGCCACTTGGGATGTGAAGTGCGAGAGGGTAGGGGTCTGCTTTCAGGCTGTGAGCAATGAACTGAGAGCCCACTGTTTTCCTAAGCATCAAGCCTATCACCACCAACCCAGAGACCACCTGTGCCGGCCAGCAAGAGGCGTGAGACCAAGTGATCCTCGGGTGTCCTACCCAACTTCTTCAGGGTGAATTGGAATACATTCTGGGCAGTTGAGGCTTTGGTTTTCATCTATCTCAAAAATCCTTTGTTTTGATTTTGGTAAGGGAGTGGAAAGTGACTTTGGAGCCTTCCCAGCATTGATCAATCAAAACTTTAAAGAAGGGGAACTCTGTGATTTCCCAGGTTGTTTTTCAAGAAGAAACGTTTGCTGTAAATAATGTTGCATCTTCAGGGCTTAGGTTCAGGTTCAAAGAAACGATACCCTGGATCCCAGTTGCACAGGAGCTAGCCACTTCAGTGTGTTTAACCCTTCCCCCCCCCCCCCCCCCCCCCCGGTGGTTTTCCTTAAACACTTAGACTTGCTGGAGGGCATTTTTTGGAGAGGTCCATCAAGTTACCCATATCCACAACTCCTTTCCCCTTATCTCTGGAGAAAGTTTTCTATCCTATAGCTTTAGCAGAATATTTGTAGGGTTCCTTTTCTTGGCATGCTGGTTGTTGGTGCCAAACAGGGAGTCATGTTTGTCTAGCTCAAGGCTCCAGTTTGACTAGTGAGTTTGACAAATGACTAGTGTCATTATTAGTAAAGCTTCACTTTTGGGGGAAATTTTTTAAAAGTCTCCTGAATGCCTAAAGAACTTTTGAAGGTTTATGCTTTCCACCACAAAGTGGTCCTTCCTCTGGACCTCCACCTTATATAGCTAAGTGGCAGGTGTCTGAAAGTGAGAAGTTAGATGAAGTGTGAAATGCCACAGTCTTATGTTTCAGTAATGTGTTTTGTGATTGAAAAGCTGTGTGTGAGCCAGTTAGATTTTGGCTTCCTTGTGTCTTTCACTCATCTGTGAAGACATATAAACTTGTGTGTTGACATTTCACCAAACAGCAGATACCCCTGGCTCCTCAGAAACTAAACTTACTAGAAATACCAGATTTTTCTGATATTGGTACTCTTTTGCTCCTGCAGAGCCCCTTGGCAAGATATTAGCCCTATTATACTAAAAGAAATTGTTATTTCTGAAAATCACCAGTGGGTGGTAGCTCAAAAAAACCACAAGTTAATTATTCTGCTGCTGTAATTTGTAGCACTGGCAGGGGAATGTGGGATTCTATTTTATTTCTAGCACAGCTATTACTCCACACATTTGTGCAAATTATTTTCCTTTGAAAGTCTCGGCTTTTCAAATGTAAATTATGAATAATTATACTATTCTAAAGTCTCCTCTCTGCACACTTGCTCTCTAAATTTGAAGCCTTAATATTTTTACATTAACAAATACAATTGAAGGTTTCTTAGTGGTGTTAAGTAGTACTCCTGATGTATGACATATTTCTGGCAAAATAGCCACAGAGCTGGACTAAGTCAGCCAGGACAGAAATTCAGTGCATATATGATAGCATTTTAGTCAAAAAAGGGTTAAGAAGTAAGGAGACCAGATTTGGTTACTGCATGTGTTTCTTGTTCTAGGTTGAACTTTGGGGAAATTATTTCTCCTGAAATAAAGGAAGAAAATATTTGTTCTTTAAAAAATTAAAACAGTTATACAAAATATTTTTAACACATCTAAGCTATAAATAATAATTTTAAAAAAGCAGGGCTTCCCTGGTGGCGCAGTGGTTGAGAGTCCGCCTGCCCATGCAGGGGACATGGGTTCGTGCCCCGGTCTGGGAAGATCCCACATGCCGCGGAGCGGCTGGGCCCGTGAGCCATGGCCGCTGAGCCTGGGCGTCCAGAGCCTGTGCTCTGCAACAGGAGAGGCCACAACAGTGAGAGGCCCATGTACCGCAAAAAAAAAAAAAAAAAAAAAAAGCAGAACTGTGTACCCACCTTAAAAATAGAGCAATATCAAGACTTTTGTAGGCTCTTTGTCTCCCCATTTGATCCTGTTTCTCTCTGTATCCCTCATCTGTAAGTTGTTACCTATAGCCATTTAAACTTTTATATTTTAACATTTCTTTGATCCTATTTGTAGTTTTAACCCATATGTATATCTCCCTAAGCAAAATATCATTTCATTTTGCTTGTTTGTGAACTTTAAGTAAATGAAAGAACACTATATGTATTCTTTTAATTTTTTTTCTTCTCAGTAGTGTAAGACTTATCCATGTTGACTGCTGTAGGTCGTTAATTTTCACTGCTGTACAGTATTCCATTTGTGTGACTATACAACACTATGGTGGACATGGAGATGCAGTGCTTAGATCTTCCTATCAAGAAAGGGCTTGTCCCAGGTGCTGTAAGTGTGGGCAGCAGATAGCCCTCAGCTGTCAGCTCCTTCAGGGATGGCCTCGGCAGAGGGTTGCATCACCCAACTTTATGCCCCTTTAGTTTAGGTATGGCCTCCTTTAATGAGAGGGTGAGGTGGGGTACAAAGGCCTGGGCATTTTGACTCACATGGGACAACTCTGACAATTCATTTCAGTTCTAGAGCTTCCCCGATGGAGGACCCCAAGGTCACCTGAGGCCACTGGGCCTTCATTGTAACGACTTCTTCTGCAGCCTGGTCCTGCTTCCTTCTCCTTCCTGCTACAGGTGGTAATCCCACTTTAGTAAGCACTCCCTAGTAAATACCCTGCATACTAAGCTGTCTCAGGATGTTTCCTAGGGATCGCAACTTACTTATCTTTTTCCAACAGTGACATTTGGGAGGTTTCTGGGCTTTCCTGTTACAGTATATGCTTTTACTAACCTGACGCACACTTTACATGTTTGTCTAGGGTGGATGTCTGACAGTAGAGTTGCTGAGTCACAGGCTATGCACGTCTTCACTTTTCCTGGGTAGTGCCAAATTGTTTTCTCAAGTACTTGTACTTATAAACTACCCCATTTGTGGTATAGAAATGTTTTTGGTACTCTGTATCTTCACAAGCTCTTGATTTTTCCGGATTTTAATTTCTTGTCAAACTGGTGGGTCTAAACGTTACTTCACTGTGGTTTGAGGTTGAACATCTCTATATACTTACTGGCTATTTGAGTTTCCCCTTCTATGGGATGTTAGTTCATCCTTTTGTCCATTTGTCTATTGTGGTTTTTAAAAATATTGATTTTAACGCATTCTTCATTGTGGATTCTAGTCCTTTGTTCATATATATGTTGCAGATATCTTCCCTCAGTCTCTTGGATTTTTCAGTTTGTGATTACCTTTGATAAACAAGAGTTCTTGATTATAATGTAGTCTAATTTATGAGTCTTTTCTTTTATGGTTTGTGCTTTATGGATATTTTAAAGAAATTTAGAAGCCATGAAGACATTTTTATATTAACTTCTAAAAGCTTTAAAGCTTTTTCCTTTGAATTTTGTTATCTTTTTAATCCATCTGGAATTTATTTTTGTAATGTGATGTAGGAATCAAATAGGGGCACACCAGAACCTTCAAAAGTTGTCCTGATATTTGCTATTTTTAAGCTGGGTGGTGGTTACATGATTTTGTTTTGTTATTATTTATAGCTTACAGGTGTTAAAATATTCTTTTGTAAATTGCATTGTTTTTCTGTGTTAATAGCTAGTAGTTCTAGTGTCACTAACCAAATAGCCCTACCTTTTCTCACTGACAGCAAAACCACTTCCTTCACACACCAAGTTTCCATATGTGTGTGAGTCTCCTTTTCTGGGCTTTTAATTTTGTTCCATTGACCAATGTTAGATGAAGACATCTTAGTAACTATCTTTCTGTTAAGTCTTGATAACTGGTAGAGTAAGTCTTCTCACATCAGTTGTCTTCAGGATCATCTTGGCTGTTCTATGCTCCTTGTTCTTACATATATATTTTGGAATCAGCCAGTTAGATTTCACCAAAAAGTCTGTTGGATTTTTGATTTGAGTTGCATTGAATCTATAGATAAGCTTGGGGAGAATTGGCGTCTTTACAATATTAAATCTTCCCAACTATGAACAAAGTATAGCTTGTTGTTTATTTAGAG
Source organism: Kogia breviceps (assembly GCF_026419965.1). Lineage (NCBI taxonomy): Eukaryota > Metazoa > Chordata > Mammalia > Artiodactyla > Physeteridae > Kogia > Kogia breviceps. The sequence goes on from NC_081318.1 coordinate 87,510,974, forward strand.
CCCCTTTATGATTCTTAACAAGTCTTAGAATTTTCTCCATGAAGGTTTTTGCCAGATTTATTCCTGGGTTGTTATTATTTTTTGTTGCTCTCATAAATAGCACATTTAAAAACTTTATAGGTTCTAACTATTACTGGTATGTAGCAATATAATACATTTTATATATTAATTTTTCTATCTAATTCTTAATCCCCTCTTGGGATGTATCATATCTTCAGGAAACTAAGAAAAAGTCTCTGGTATGTAAATTTTCTAAGGTTTAAATGTCACGTATATTTAAGACCAGAAATAATGTAGGTTTTCTTGCCTATATCTCCTTGCCTGCTTCAATTAGTATTAGATTTATGAATTTATTAGAATTTATTAATGTTCCAGATTGATTAATCTTTCAAATATTTTAGTTATTCATTTTTTCCAGAGAAGTGATATATTTTACCAGTTAACTGACTCAAGAGTAATGCTTTTATTGTTGCCTCCTAGACACCCCCAGACAGATTTGGGGGCCAGAGGATTGGCTTAGTCACATTGTTTTTGTTTATTGTTTCACTCTTCTCTTGCCACTGTCCTTCCTTTTCACTTTTCCTTCCCCTACTTTCCTAGTCTCCTTTTCTAATTCTCTTCTCTCTTTATTGCTTAACTAATCACCCCATACTTGATTTTTCTCATTTTATTCAGAATATGAAATATAAATTATATAATAATGATAACTTCATACATTTAGAAATTATAATATCTGGTCCTGTTGAGCAGGAGGATTTATGTGAATTATTTACAGAATAGAAATGTCATAGGATAATTATATCTTAGCACTCCTTGATCTCTGTTTTAGGAACTAGTTCAAATTTTTGTATAAGGCTGTGAGACTGCCCCCACCCCCAAAGTTATTGGAAAGAAAAGGAATACTTTTATTTGATTTTTGTCTCATAGCAGTCGGAAACCCAATTTACATATTTGATAGACATCTTCTTTTAAAGTGAAATCACTCGTGTTTGGCAAAGAATACGTTGAAGTGGACGAGACTTATCTGGCAAACCAGCTTTTTTTTTTTTTTTTTTTTACAAATTTACCCTAAAGTTTATTTGAAAAGATAAAAGGATGAGAATAGCCATGAAAGAAGAGTGATCACAGAGGACTTGACCACTAAATATTAAAAAGCATTATAAAGCTGTAATCAAAGCAATGTGGCATTGACTTAATAATACGTAGACAGGTCAATGGAACAGGAATAAGTAGTTCGGAAATATACATAGGGGTTTACTACATTATAAGTGTGGCATTTCAGAAAAAAACAGATAATTCAATAAATGGCATTTGAACAACTGGGTAACCATTTGTAAGCAAAGTATAATGACAAATGTTATACTGCATATGTATGAGTATAAATACATACATAAATAAATTTTGGTTGGATCAAATATATAATTAAAAAAATAAAAACACAAAAATTGTAGGAAAAAAATATGAAACATTTATATAATCTCAGGGTAGGAAAGACAATTCTGTGCATGACATCAAAGATAGAAGCTATAAATGAAAATATTTATAGGGGTTTTTTGAATTTTATTTTATTTTATTTTAATACAGCAGGTTCTTATTAGTTATCCATTTTATACATATTAGTGTATATACGTCAATCCCAATCTCCCAGTTCATCCCATCACCAGCTCCCCACCCCCACTGCTGCTTTCCCCCCTTGGTGTCCATATGATTGTTTTCTACATCTGTGTCTCTATTTCTGCCTTGTGAACTGATTCTTCTGTACCATTTTTCTAGATTCTATATATATGTGTTAATATATATTTGGTTTTTTTTTCTGACTTACTTCACAGCCTCTAGGTCCATCCATATCTCTACAAATGACCCAATTTTGTTCTGTTTTACGGCTGAGTAATAGTCCATTGTATATATGTACCACATCTTCTTTATCCATTCATCTGTCGATGGGCAGTTAGCTTGCTTCCATGACCTGGCTATTGTAAATAGTGCTGCAGTGGACACTGGGGTGGCAAACCAGCTTTAATTTTACATGAGCTGTGACTCACCAACACCTTTAATATCTAGGTACTCTCCGTTTTTTTAGTAGGTTTACTTATGCAAGTATTTATCAGAATGATACATTTTTCCTTCATGAACTCTGATTTCACTGAGCTGTAAAATTAAACCACGTTTCCTCATTTGAAATTGCTAAACTTCCTCCTCTGGACTTTCCAGTGTTGAACTAGTGGGAGAAGAGTCAGAATGAATAAGCAAAGAGGTTATTGAATAAGTCTTTTAAAAGGGTGTGTCTAAAACATGAGCAACTAATCCAGGGAGGAAGGGCTGATGGGTTTATAGTGTGTGGTGAGACACTGGTCTCTGGCTTACCAGCATTGCTAAATTTATCAAATGCAAATACCCTTCAGATGAGAACCATGTACTTAACTGCAGGATTATTTAAGATTGCAATTCTTACTCCCTAACAGATCCATGAAGGCATTATTTTTATTAGTTCTTTCTACTCTGGTTACATTATAAGCAAGTCCTAGTTATGCTATCTAATGAATATTGTTTAATGTATATTAGCCCTGGCTGCACATTAGAATAACAAGGGAAACTTAAAAATACACACACCAGGGAGTAGGCCCCTCACCAGCTCAAAAAAATTAGGATATTTGGGGCAGGGCTTGGGCATCCATGTTCTTTTAAAATCTCCCCTGATGATTCTAACACAACCAGCATTGAGAACCATTGATTTAATGGAATAAGCATATATCATGTGTTGTAATCTGCACTTATTGGAGAATTTTTTCTCTTAATATTTTAGTGAGTTGCAAATAGATGTGCTTTTGCAAGGAAATTGGATTTTCTTAGCAAGATTCTTGTAAAGAAGTTTCTTATCTTAGTTGAAACCTTTTAAGTGTACTTTTGAGAAGGTCTCTTCCAGCATCCTTATAATCTTGAAAGAAAAAAAGAATACTTCTCAAAATATTGACACATTGCATTCCAGGAGTTTTGAGTCATGTGCAGGATGAAAAGAAACTTACTGAAATTCTCTTTAGATGTCTGCAAAATCTACCTTAAAGGATTTTTTTTTTTTTTTTTTTTTTTTGCGGTATGCGGGCCTCTCACTGTTGTGGCCTCTCCCGTTGTGGAGCACAGGCTCCAGACGCGCAGGCCCAGCGGCCATGGCTCATGGGCTCAGTTGCTCCGCGGCATGTGGGATCTTCCCGGACCAGGGCACGAACCCGTATCTCCTGCATCGGCAGGCGGACTCTCAACCACTGCGCCACCAGGGAAGCCCAAAGGATTTTTCAGTAAAGGATTTTTCAGTAATTATCTGTTTTCCCATTGTGAGTATGATACAGGAAAATTAGTTCATTCTGTTTACCTTTTCCTAGGTTTGAAATTAGCCTGTGCCACTTTTTCAATATATGATATTGGCCAAATATCTTAACTTCATTGAAAGTCAGTTGTTTTACCCATACAGTGGGCCTGTAGTACCTTATACAGTATGATTGAGATAGCAATGAGAACTCTGTAAATTATGAAGTGCTGTTCAGCAGTAAGCTAATTGAATCATACTATTATCCTGAGACCAAGTGATTATTCTTATTTCTTTTAAATTGAGAATGATGTGTCTGATACCTCAATATACATTGAAAAGTGTATATACCCATATATAAGCAACACTTGCCCCTCTCTTTGCCCTGCCCCCTGAAGAGCCAGGCAGCTTCTTCTTGTGAGGAGTTGGCAAGAGAGATCTCAGGATGATTCCTAAGTTCTCAGTGAACCATCTCTAAATGTTTTCCACTCCCAGCTCCAGTGCAGGGGTTGAGCTCACCAATTATCCTTATTTTGTGTCTTGATTTTTCATTTTTAATCAGGATTACAAACTGAAATTTGCTCTTATTTATAGGATATTTTGCATATGTTTTGTCTGAATATTGGAATTTGTCATAATCTACATAATATTTTAACATCTAATAACACTATTCTTGTGTGGGGAAAATGAGTCAAGTTTAAGCAATTTAATTTTGAGGAAATTGGGGAAATATACTTTTCTTCCCAATTGATGATAATTATCAATGCTGTTTCTCACCAGTGTTTAAATCCTTTAACTGTAGAAATAGGAGGAATATCCTAAAATTTTAGAAGAAAAATGATGGTCAGTTAACTTACAAGTTAAATGTTTTCTGTAAAAAATCTTTATATCCTTTGTCAAATATGGCCTTCATACAGAAAAGTACACAAACCACAAGTGCACAACTCAGTTAATTTTCACAAAGTGAGGCACACCCATGGAACTAGCACTCAGAGCCGGAAGGAGAAAATTAATAGAACCCCAAAGGTCCCCTTCATACTCCTTTCCAGCAATCACTCATCTAGCACAATAGATTCTTTTTGCCAGTTTTTGAAACTTGTGTGTAAGTATGTGAGTATGTGGGCTTCAGGTACTCATTTATGATGTATGTTATAGCAAGTTAATTCATTTTTATTGTTGTATAATATTCCATTGTTTAAATATACCACAATTTATTCAATCTTTGCTTGATGGATATTTTGGGTTTCCAGTTTTGACTATTATGAACCATAGTGCTGTATTTATTTATTTGTTTATTTTTGGCTGCTTTGGGTCTTCGTTGCCATGCGCAGGCTTTCTCTAGTTGCAGCGAGCGGGGGCTACTCTTTTTTGGGGTGTGTGGGCTTCTCACTGCAGTGGCTTCTCTTGTTGCGGAGCACATGTTCTAGGCATGCGGGCTTCAGTAGTTGTGGCACGCGGGCTCAGTAGTTTTGGCTCACAGGCTCTAGAACGCAGGCTCAGTAGTTGTGGCACATGGGCTTAGTTGCTCTGCGGCATGTGGGATCTTCCCAGACCAGGACTTGAACCCATGTCTCCTGCATTGGCAGGCAGATTCTTAACCACTGTGCCACCAGGGAAGTCTCTGAACCATAGTGCTGTAGATGTCATATGTGTTATTTGCCACAATATGTGTATACTTCTTACGAGATATATATACAAGGGCAATTTTTGAGCCATATATATTCAGCTTTAGTAGATTCTGCCAGTTTTTTCCAACGTGTACAGTTCCATTAGCAAGGCTCCCTTGGGGTACTTCCTAATCACTGCTCCTTTCCTCTTCCTTAAAGAGGAAGAGTCTGATCTCTAATAAAATAGATAAGCTTTGCTTGTTTTTAAACTCTATGTAATGGTATGATCAGTATTCTTTTGTATTGGCTTTTCACTAATATTGTATTTGTTAGATATGTTTTAAAACATCTTCTGCTAAGTATTAACTTGCTATTATTATTGTTTCAGGTGTTTTAGAAAACAATTATGAGAGCTTACGTCTACTAAATGTTGAAAGAAATGGAAATATTATTTATACCTATAAGGTATGCCTATATTCTTTTTTTAAATTGTGGTAAAATATACAAAACATAAAATTTACCATTTCTTTTTTTTACAGAGTTTTATGCTGTATCTTATTGAGAGGTAGTGAATAAGACCTGTTGGCATTTAATCTTTAACATATGACTTTTTAAATTTTGTGAGATTGAATAGGGTAATTGAAATTCAGTCTTATGAAATGTTTTATCTTTTTTAAATAAAAAACTACACAGTGTCTGACACAGCGCTCAAATGTTTTGAATAGATGAACAGTTTCATTTTCTAGAGGAAAAATGCCAAGTAAAAGATGTTTAAACCTAATTAATGTTAAATTTTTATCTTTGAGAAAATATTAAATATTATTACTGTATGTCATCTTTTCAAACTTATATATGCTCAGACTTCTGAGGTATTATTATTTGACAGTGTGTTTTCAATATTAACTGTTCTAAGGAAAGAAAATTTAACTTTACAGATAACTTTACCATAGTAGTGGAACGTGGAAGAATAATAACAGTGGTCAGTTTCCTTTGCACAGTTGTATTACTGTACTTTTTTTCTTTTTGCTTAAAAAAAGTTATTTTAAGTTGGATCTCTGAGGATGCTGCATTAAAGGAGTTGTACGATTCAAAAAGTTTTACTTATAAGAGTATCAGGGACTTGTTCTAGCCACTTTCAGTGACCGTCATATATATTCTCTTACAGAAATAAATGGAAGTACAAAAGATTTGCTTCTTCACCATGCTCAGTCCTAGTAGACAGGATCCCCCAGACTCACTAAGCTGTACCTTCTTATTCTCTTTCACTCTTTGATCCATATGACCAGCAGAAACAGGTTCAGTCCCTCTCTGACATGCACAGTAGGCTACCTTTAGAGTGCTTGTTGCTAATACTGGTTGAATTATTGCAGGTTTCTTTTAAAACTAGTAACTTCCTAAACAATGACACTGAATAAACATCTAGTTAATTTTTTCTTTTCAGGATGATAAGGGAAATGTCTTCTTTGGATTGTATGATTACCAAACCAAACAAAATGAGGTAAAAATCACCATAGATTATAGTTACTTATTGGTTACTTTACTGCTTTTAAAGTTTGGTTACTTTACTACTTTTAAAGTTTTCCTTCTTTCTAGATACAACTTCTTATTTCATTTTATTTTCTAAAAATTTAGTTTATATTTCTTTGCCTTCCTTCTCTTCTCCCTTTACCGTTATCTTAAAGGAAAAAAAAAAGTGTAAGGAGTCCTGGAACAAAACGTCAGCTGGTCTCTTAGTCCTTTGAGATTTAAGCTAAGTTGGCTCAAACCAATTATCCAGTTTTCTGTAGGAATGTAGCAAGTCCAGCGCCCTTTGCGAGCTCCCAGCAGCTTAGTGTCTCCTACTGCCCTCTGGCTCTTGAGTTCTCCTTCTTCTTAACCTTCACTGTTCTTGCTTCTCATTACTTCTCCAAGATCCAGGTTTAGAACCAGCCTCCTTTTCTTAATCTTTCCTCAAACTACTCACATAAGACATTGGTTAACGTGACAGGCTTGTCTAATTCTTGGGGCAAATGGGAGGGAGTCACTTTGTGCCTACATAAAAACAATTTACCAATATTGAGGGACTAAGAAGTCTATAAATGTACACTGGCACAGAAGGCACGCCAAAACACATTATTACATGAAAAAAGCAAGTTGCCAGAATAACGCATTCCATTTATGTTTAAAAAACTTGCAAGAAAATATATATGTGCATAAATATATATTAAAAACTCATTTTGAATGATCTGGAAGGCTACAAAGCAAATTATAAACATGTTTCCTTTTCAGAGGAAATTGGAATTGGGTGAATGTAATGGAGAACGTAGACTTTTTATTCGGTAGTGTTTGCATGTTTTAAATGCTGAGACTCTCCTTGTGTGTTATTTATTAATTAGAAGGATAAAACACTAAAAACTTAAGTGTATACATTCATGACTCTTCTTACTTATAAATAAGAATCCCTCAGTTAGAGCAAGAGTCAAAGGAAACCAAAATTTCTCACATGAATTCAGAGCCTTCTTATTAACTCAAAGTTCCCTTTCCCTGACTTTTCAACATTTTCTATCAACTTCTGGCCACTGGATTCTAGTGTGTTCTCAGTGGTTCTTTAGTCTGCAGGCACTGATTACCTTCGTAATAGTTCTGCAGTCACTGTTTCTCTTAGCCTGCTCTCTCCTGAAGTCTAAGGCTCTATCTTTCCTTATCCTCTAAGTGTAGTTTAAGAGAGTTTACTTAATATAACTGTGATCGGCTCCAGTTCCTCAGTCTGCACCTCGCATCCTCCTTCTGCGCGACCATTTTAATTGTCTTTACTATTCCAGGAAATGGAATCTTGCAACAATCAAACAGCAAGAAAATAAAAATAAAGATTAAATAAAAAAGAAGACTGCTTTGCCAATGTTCTAAATATGGGAGTCCTTTAGGGGATGCACTTGTGACAGTCTGTTAGACATAGTTAATGATGTCATAGTCTTGTAATTTAATTACTGTTACTTGCCTCAATAATCATAATAGCTAACACCTGAGTACTTATTATGTGTGGCAGACATTGTAGTAAGTACTTTCACATGGATTATCTAATGCACCACTTCTAAGTATCTCCTGAGTTAGGTAGTATTATGATTCCTGTTTTACTGATGGGAGGATAGAGAGGTTGAATAACTCATCTAAAGTCACACAGCTAGCAAGTGGCAGAGTTAGGATTTGAACCTGGGTCTAGGTTGGCTCCAAGTTCTGTGCTCTTAACCACTATACTGTATTGTCTCATGGTTAAGTTTCAGTGCCAAAGATGGCCTACAATAGCAAACTTTTTTCTTAAAAAATAATCTGAAACTTCTCAGTATAGATAAACTGGTTCATTGGTGGTTCTTTATTAAAATGCTTTGCCACAATGATACTTGCTAGAGAGCTGAATGGGAATTGCATTCATGAAATTGTTGTTTAACATGAAACTCCAAATTAAAAAATACTTCTGTTTTAATAGCATCTCTATACATTTGAGAAAGACTTGCAAGTTGTCAGTTGCTCAGTCAACAGGGAGAGAACTTTGCTGGGTAAGTTGAACTCTTTCACTGCTACAAGTCAAGAACTAAACTACATTTTTTTAGTTTCCAAGTATTGAATTTTTGCAACATTTGATCATTCTCTAACAATGATTTTCTGGGAGAAGATGTACTTGGGAGATTAGATTTGAAATAAAGAATCTGTAGAGTCTATCTACAAAAAAGAATACTTTGTATTTCACCTTAATCATCCACAGACAGCTTTGAGACCTCACTTATTTTGCGTATAAAATGGTAAACTTTAACAAGCCGCTGTGTGGATCATCTGCTAATGGATTATTTTTTTCTTTTTCCATTAGCTGCAAGTTTAGTTCAAGCTGCTAAAGAAGGAAGAAGGAATGAGCTTCAACCAGGTAATGAAATTACAGTTTTTAGTACTTGTTGAGAGATGAAGATTTATTGAACTAGTAAGTCAAATTGCAAACATTTTTACAAATAGCTTTATCTCAGAATAAAAAGGCAAAGGTCATGTCAAGCATGAAAAAGAGGTTTCTTTACATTTTTTCTAAGTAAACAAGAAAGCACAGAAAATAATATAACAGTGAATAACAGAAATATTAGAAAGACAATTAGCATCTGTAGGCTGAACATGGAGAACACACTAGAAACCCTACAGGCAGAAGCTGGTACAAAAGGTTGAGAAGACGTTAGTATTGCTTGGAGAATGCCATTTTATCCTGATATCTGGTGAACTTCTAACCAACACATATTGCATTATGAATAGTCCACCAATTCTAAATAAAAATCAGTTCTACTCATTTGCCAAGGCCCACTTCATAGTTGATTACTTATATGATTCCCTCCCTCATTTCCTTTTAACATTTTTTATCATCCATCTGTCCAGAACTCAACAAATATGTAGTGCCTGCAGTGGGTCAGGCCCAATGCACAGCTCTGGGGATACAATGGATGCAAGAGAGGAGTGGCGATTGCCCACACGGCGAGCTATAGGGTCTAGTGGTAGGCGGGGTGCCCCATGAGGCATGTGTCCCATCTCCAAAGTTGGGCAATAAGCCTAGTGGGACCAGCTTTTCAATTTATCAAGAGAAGTATGGACTTTTATGTAAAATTTTAATTTTTAAATGTTGGCCCAGATATATCGTTTTTAAATAAATTTATTTATTTATTTATTTATTTTTGGCTGTGTTAGGTCTTTGTTGCTATGCATGGGCTTTCTCTAGTTGCAGCGAGCTGGGGCTACTCTTCGTTGCGGTGCGTGGGCTTCTCACTGAGGTGGCTTCTCTTGTTGTGGAGCACAGGCTCTAGGCTTGTGGGCTCCAGAGTGTTGGCTCAGTAGTTGTGGCTCATGGGCTTAGTTGCTCCGCGGCATGTGGGATCTTCCCAGACTAGGGCTCGAACGTGTGTCCCTTGCATTGGCAGGTGGATTGTTAACCACTGTGCCACCAGGGGAGTACTAGCCCAGATATTCTTAAAAAAATTCTCTTCAGGCATTGATAACCACCTGTGGCTAGATCCAGCCTGTGGACTACCATATTTCAACCTCTGGTCAGGTAGATACATGTCAGTCTCTTTCTATTCCTATCCTGCAGTGCTTTCCATCTCTTCTGTTTGTTTGGCACTTAAGCTCCTTCTTTTGTTAGCAGAGTTCCCACTCGGATGTATTTTCTTGCAGTTATGTGTGATGGAAAAACCCTTTATAAATACTTTCCAGTGAGGCTTATGAGGCAGTCCTGGGCTCCCACGGAACCAGCTTAGAGTGTCAAGGGAGCCAGAACTGAGTCTGGATGGGACCTTCTCAGGGACTTCAGCAGCACAGTTTACGAGAGATGTTGGCAGGCTGAAGGCTTTTCCTGAAATCTCATCATTGTTTACTCATCCTAACCTTCCCTCTTGCCATGTTATACTGAGAACCTCAGCAGTCCTTTTCCCTCTTCTGTGTCATGTCCTCCTCTGTTTTTTGTTTTTTGGTTTTTTTTTTTTGGCTGTGTTGGGTCTTTGTTGTTGCATGCGGGCTTTCTCTAGTTGTGGCGAGCAGGGGCTACTCTTCGTTGCGGTGCGCGGGCTTCTCACTGCAGTGGCTTGTCTTTGTTGCGGAGCACAGGCTCTAGGCGCACAGGCTTCAGTAGTTGTGGCTCTTGGGCTCTAGAGCCCAGGCTCAGTAGTTGTGGCTCACAGGCTTAGTTGCTCTGTGGCATGTGGGATCTTCCCAGACCAGGGCTCAGACCCGTGTCCCCTGCATTGGCAGGCGGATTCTTAGGCACTGTGTCACCAGGGAAGCCCCTCGTGTCCTCCTCTTAGCATCCTCTGCTCCTGTTAGAATTAGGTGCAATTCTTAATTCAGAAATGATGGAAATGGACTAGCTGAAGCAAGATAGGTTTTAAAACATTGGTGTTCTGACTCCTAAAACAAGGGAATGGATGTGAGCCTGATCTCCTGGGCTAATAGTTGCTTGTGTTCATCCCAATTATGAGGCTAGGCATCTGTACAGAACCTTGGATTAGGTCCCTGTGCCTCCCAGTTCTTTTTGAAACCTTATTCCTTTGAGAAATTCCATAGAAATTCCTTACTATGTTGGTAAACCCAGTAGAAACTATAGTCTTTACATGATATTTACCATCTATGCCTAATCGTCATGCAGAAGAGTGGTGATTATGTATATCATAAAATGTACTTTCAGGCTAACTTTATTGTAAGTTTGATTTGATTACAACATTAAATCCTATTCAGGTAATGTTACTAAGCCTTGAAAATTTGATGTACCTCTCATGAAATTATCTGATCACATCTTTTAAAATAATAGAATGAATAGTGTTAATTTTTGTATTGGAAATCCCATACTTTATCTAGCTCACCTTTTATACCAGCCACTACAGTGAGAACCAGCTCTGCCCAAATGTAATTTGACAGGCAGTGCCTCACCTCAGCTGTTCTACCTACTTGTCACTTTTTGCCCAGAGCCCTTGGGAAAATCTGCTTACCACCTGCATGTGTACCACCTGGAAGTATGTTTGGAAAGGATTTCCAATAGGATAAGCCATGACCAATGGGGGGACAAGGAGCTGAAGGATAAATACTCCCCCTTTCCAGCCCTAAAGTGGATGATTCTGAGGTGCACTCCATGCAAGGTGGTCAGTCAATTGACAGTGCCCATACACTGCATACTCTTCTTTCCTATTTCACTCTCCCCAGTCCCTTGTGCCAGCACCTCGTGGCTAAAGTAATCGTGTCCCCTGAGATGACTTCTTGTTTTAGTTTGGGTTTCCCCCATAAGTAGAGTCTGAGGTAAGTATTTGAGCCCACTTAGTTTATTTGAGGGATGATCCTAGGAAACACTATTAAAGGAGAGTTTAAACAGACATCTGAAAGGAGAGAGCAAGCGCGTGCCACGGGGAAGCACATTTCTGGCAGAACAAACAGCCAGCGCAAAGGCCCTGAGGCCAGAGTACTTGGTAGACTCACTGTTCAAGGACAGTGAGGTCAATGAGGCTGGAGTGGCATGAACAGCGGCGGAGTGGTGGGAAGTGAGGCCAGCGGGAAATGAGGGTAAGGCACAGACAGATCATGGAGACGCTTACGAGGCCTTTTGTTCAGTTACGATTTCAGAAATTATGTGACTGGAAAGACCTATAGGATCTATTATAATGATTCGTCCTTTGAACAGATATTTTGCAAATATTTTGCCTTTTGCAAAGACTTATTTTATCTGTCCATGAATAACCTGATAAGCCATTTGATTATAAAATGTAGTTTGCCTCAAGGTATTAACACTCTGTTGCTTATAATGAGATTTTTCCATTGCAAATGAGGCAAACTGTAACATCTCTCATATGAGCAAGATAGGGTTCCTTGGTCTACATACTTTACAGTAAGGTTTTTGTCAACAGTGCTTCTCTTATTGGCTGAGGCCATGGCAGAATTAATATTTTATTTAGAAAATGGCCTTCCATAGGGGCCATGCTTAGGTGCCCCTTTCACTCTCCCTGGTGGAGTTATGTTTGCCCCAAGGTACAGCAGGTGCTTTGATTCCAGAGCTCTAATAACCAGAGCTTCTTCACAACCAGACTCTACTGGACTCTTCCAACCTTGTCACCGTTTCACAACATGTACCTTCACCTGCATCAGACCAGGTTCTTTCTTTTGTTCACTCTTCATCCTCCCAATGCCATGCCTATTCCTGTGCTTAAAAAAAATTTTTTTTAAATTCACTTTAAACAAAACAAAACAGAAATGTTCATCTATTTCTCCCCACCCTTCCTCTACCCCCACCTCCTGCCACCACCAATCCGTTCTCTGTCTCTATAAGCTTGGTTTTGGTTTGGTTTGGTTTTTTTGATTCCACATGTAAAAGAGATCATATGGTATTTGTCTTTTATTAAAGTATAGTTGATTTACAATGTTGTGTTAGTTTCTGGTGTACAGCAAAGTGATTCAGTTATACATATATGTATTATTTCAGATTCATTTCCTTTATACAAGATTATTACAAGGTATTGAATGTAGTTCCCTGTGCTGTACACTAAGACCTTGTTGTTTATCTATTTTATATGTAGTAGCATGTATCTGTTAATCCCAAATTCCTAATTTATCCCTCCCCAGCTTTTTCCCCTCTGGTAACTGTAAGTTTGTTTTCTGTCTGTGAGTCTGTTTCTTTTCTGTAAATAAGTTCACTTGTATCATTTTTTTAGATTTCACGTATAAGTGGTATCCTACATTTGTCTTTCTCTGTCTGACTTACTTCACTTAATATGATAATCTCTAGGTCCAGCCATGTTGCTGCAAATGGCATGATTTCATTCTTCGTTTGACTTACTTCACTTAGCATAATACCCTTGAGGTCCATCCATGTTGTCCCTTTTGATTCTGCTGGTCTCCTTCCTGTGCCTGGACGTCTTGCCCTTCAATGATTCCCGCCCAGTGTCCATTGATAACTTGAGACAACTTTAAGCACTTCATGGAATCAGCGGATTTTATGGATGAAAATGATTGTAGAAATGATCTGATTCTGTGGTTTTTCACTTTATTTTGTAAATAACAAAGCACTGGGAATTCCCTGACGGTCCAGTGGTTAGGACTTGGTGCTTTCACTGCCAGGGCCTGGGTTCAATCCCTGGGAAGGGAACTGAGATCCCACAAGCCACACGTGGTGCAGCCAAAAACGACAACAACAAAAGCCTCCAAAGCACTGAGGCCTAGGAAAGCTTCATGATGTGCTGAAAAGTATATATTAGGTTAGTGGCAGATTTTAAACTAGAACCGATGTCTCTAGAATCCTAATCCAGAGTGCCTGCTGTTACACTATGGAATCACGTGGTATGTTATTGAGAGACATTTCTGTTTGCACAATTACTCTTATCGTTAAACTACTTATATTAGTTAAGTATCTGGGCTGCCCTAAAGAAGCAAAAAAATTAGTGTAGGAAGATGGTTTCTGACCTTGATAATCCTCCCATTTTAAAGGCAAGTGAATTTAGCTGGTAGCTGGTTATCTCATCTGGGAACAGATTCACTGACAAAAAGGCTGAGTAGAAAGTGATTCCTTACTTTTCCAATGAGAAGATTCCCTTGCCTGCCCCCCAGAAATGTTTTTCCCCTGAAAGGAATATATAAGCTTTTAGGGCAAGAGATGAAACAGTCAAATATCAGCTTCTACTATTTACTATGTTAAACTAGTTATATACACTTAAAACAACATAATAAGGAAAATTACTTTTTTTTCTCATTCTCACAGAACATTTTTATTCTATTTTTTTCACAAGTATCTTTGACACCAATCTGTCTCTTATTCTTAGAGCCATTTTTTGAGTCATCAAGCAGATTCCCAGAGTACCTCACCTTTACCTTGTCCCAGTTATTAGAAATATAGCCCCTTTGAATTGTGAATGATCCTGTCACTGGATTTTTATTCTAAGCTACAAGTACCCATCAACCAAGCAATATTTGTTTTTCATTTGTTCTGTCATTGTGTATTTGTGATCCCACATAATAACTCACTCACTGCTTTGCTTTTTCAGTAATCTCTAAAAAGGTGTGTTTACAGAGATATCCAGTCCTCAAAATTGTGAGGCAATATCCCAGAAATTGTTTTATATTCTTTACATTTCTGTTTCCTTTTTCTTAACATAAAGCAGTGCTGTTAGGTTACTTTTTTAAATAGTGAAAATAGTGAAAACTGGTACTGATTCAATTCCAGGCTGCTGCACCATCCCCAAAATGTAAATTATTATTCAAAATAAAGTCACCAAGTCAGAAAGAGAAAAACAAATATTGCATATATATTGCAAATATTGCATATTAACATATTAATGTGGAATGTAGAAAAATGGTACAGATGAACCAGTTTGCAAGGCAGAAATAGAGACGCAGATGTAGAGAACAAACGCATGGGCCCCAAGCGGGGGTGGGGGGTGGGATGAACTGGGAGAGTGGCATTGACATGTATACACTAATATGTATAAAATAGATAACTAATAAGAGCCTACTGTGTAAAAATAAATAAATAAAATAAAATTCAAATCAAAAATAAATGACAATGTGTTGGCTCTCAGCAGACTTAAAAATAAAGTTTTATGCATACGAAAAAAAAAATTAAGTCACCAAGAAAGCACCTGAGAATATTAGTCATTATAAGGACTCATATATAAGGCAACTCCTTTTCTGAGGAGGGGAACGTTTGGCCTAAATTTGGATATCCCCATTCTAGCCTGTGTCCAACACTTCCTCCTAGTTGCTATCTTTTGTGACATTTGCTCAGATGTGGCACTGAGGAAATAAGTGAGTCTTTATCCATGCAGCTCTGCAACCCTTCCTGAGGGAGGCCAAGCCCCTGTCCTAATTTCTGTCAACCTTAACACATTCATGCATCAGAAATATCTTTATATTTTCCTACACAAACAATATGTGCCACTGTGCTGCAGAATTGCAGTGACACTGAACTGAGTTGTATTTGTTTAGACTTAGAAGCTGAGAGGGCCAGTGAAGTGATGGTAAAATGGCTTAGGAATGGGTAGGAACTTGTTCCTCATTCCGTGTACGTTGACTTCTCTTTTATGATATATATATATTTAAAATTAATTAATTAAATTTTTATTTTTAGCTGCGTTGAGTCTTCATTGCTGCGTGTGAGCTTTCTCTAGTTGTGGTGAACAGTGCGGTGGCTTCTCTTGTTGCGGAGCACAGGCTCTAGGCACGCAGGCTCAGTAGTTGTGGCTCGCGGGCTCAAGAGTGCAGGCTCAGTAGTTGTGGCACACGGGCTTAGTTGCTCCGTGGCATGTGGGATCTTCCCAGACCAGGGCTCAAACCCATGTCCCCTGCATTGGCAGGCGGATTCTTAACCACTGCGCCACCAGGGAAGTCCAATGATGTTTTCTTTATCTACTTTGGGTTTTAAGAAGTCTCAAAGTCAATTTTAAGACAAATACTTTTGTTTGTGGAGTAGCTAATACAATAAGTAATACATTTTACATTTCCAAAGTTCAGACCTATGTGGAGGAGATAATTTGTGATATTCTGGACTTTGCTACTAAAAGCATCCTTTACATTATAGGTTCAAGGTGCTTAACTTTGTTGGTCGAGATCCACCCCATTAACAATGTGAAGGTTCTAAAAGCAGTGGATAGCTATATTTGGGTACAGGTAAGTGAGCATATCTTTATCATTTATCTCATTAATCAAAAAGCATGAAACCTAGAGGCAGTGGTGTTACAAAGTGCTTTCACATACATTATCACATTTTCCTCAAAGCAATCCAGTGAATGAGTATGGCTGGAATTAACAGCTCTTCCTTTGCAAACATGAAAATCAAAACTCAAACCTAGCTTGCTGTCTCTATTATATCATGGTTTGTCTAATAGTACTATAATGTTTTTACATGATTAAATATAGAATATCAAAACACATTTAAAGGAAGTTTAAAAATGGTTTATCTAATGTGTTCATAGAGTTGACAGATTAAATACCTATGATTAAATGATAATCCCTGAATTTATCAACTCTATGAATCGATGCAGAAGCACTGTGTGTATAAACACAAGTAGACTAGATATAGTCAATTCTCATTACTTGCACATAGAATTTGCAAATTCTACTAACCACTAAAATTTATTTGTTACTCCAAAATCAATACTCATGGTGCTTTCACAGTCATTTGCAGACATGGACAAAACAGTGAAAAAATTTTCAACTGATGCACGTGTTCCCAGATGAGGTAGAACACTGCCTTCTTGATTCAGTTCTCAAACTGCAAACAAAGGTTGTTTTCACAGTCAACTTAGTGCCATGTTTTTCCCGCTCTTTGGCTTTTCTTGGTGATTTCACTGTTTAAAATGTCCCGCAAGTGTATTGCTGAAGTGCTGTCTCATGCTTCTAAGTGCAAGAAGGCTGCAGTATTCTTTTCAGAGAACACATGTGTTAATTAGATAAACTTCATTTAGGCATTAGCTTATAGTACTGTTGACTGAGTTCATTGCTAGTGAATCAACAGCATATATGACATAAAGTGTCTTTTAAACAGGAACACACATTAGACAAAGTTTTATTTTAATTTGTTGACAAAAATGTTGTAAATAGAGGCTCACAGGATCCTATCCCTGTATTTCCCTTGGGAGCAATTGTTCAGTTTTCAGTGTTTTTGGTGACTTTATGGAACATAACTACCGCAGAGAACAAGAATCAACTATCCATATTCATGCAGGGTTGATGCACAATTGCCTTGTGTAGCCTCTCCCTCCCCCCACCCACTCCCAGCCTCTGGCTGTGGGTCTCCCTCTTGCAATGTGTGTCGGGAGAGGGGATTGTCTCTCCTGTGCCCAGTCGTCCACTGTCAGCCAGTCCTTACAGCTGTGCATTTCTCCACCACTCCTGGCTTCTCTGTGGGCCGCTGCTCCCTGCCAGACAGGGCCTGGCGTGGGGCTCCGAAGCTGCTTTCCCCCCCACCCCTGCCCCAGGAAGCCACTCTGTTTACACTGTCATCAGTGCAGGGCTGACTGTGGGACACTTCCCTTTCCTGGCCTGTTATTTTGGTTTCCTTAGCATCTTTATCCACGGCTGTGTAGGCAGTGGAGATATTATTGAAGGATGAGGGCAACTAAAAGGTAATTAGAGTGTAGGAAGGAAAAAGTTTATACAAGTATATGGTTGCACTACATTGTGAATATATTAAAAATTACTGAATTGTATACTTAATAGTGAAAATTGTGAATAGTGAATGTTGTGTTATGTGCATTTTATCTTAATTAAAAAAAATTAAAAGTACAAGATGCATGATGTCATCTGTAGGCCAGAAGAAAAGTCCCCACCCACATGAAGTAGACCTACACTAATCTTGTGGGCCCATCTCAGCTCCTAGCCCTGCTCCCTGCTCCTCATGCTTAGGCCTCTGGAGAGAGAAGCTCCTCCAAGCCTCCATCCATGGCAAATCCCCACCTTCTGCCTCTCTCCCTTCTGCTCTCCTTTAGAGAAACACTGTTCACTGTCCATGGAGTTTGGTCCTGCCCTGCGATCTCTCTCCTTTTTCTTACAAGAACGTTCATGATGATTTCCAGTAGTACATTTCCCTAAGTCTACATGGGCAGCTTTGACCCCCTTCATGGAGGAACTTCAGCAAGACAGTAGTGAGTGGGGCCTGGATCCCAATCTGGGATCCTTGGAGAGTTCCCCACCAGCATGATTGCATCTTCCAGATAGTTCCATTGGGTAATTACACACTCGTCTACATGCCTATGGTACGTACCTTCCATTGACGAGTGTTAATAATCAGAGTCTAGCTGGATATTTACAAGATAAATATTTTCCTAATATGATATAATCTAATCTATATGGATTCCTACTCACAATGCAGACAAAACAAAACAAAACCCCACAAAATGTTGCACACTTTTGTACAGCTCTGTCTGAACCCTGTCTATGTATATTCTCACTTATAGGCCTTGCTTCAGGGTTGCCTCAAATTAGAAAGAAAAAGCAACCACCACCTGAATGGAACTTTTATTTTTTATTGTGTTTTTAAAATAAATTTATTTATTTATTTAGGCCACGTTGGGTCTTCATTTTTGTGCGAGGGCTCCCTCTAGTTACGGCAAGCGGGGTCCACTCTTCATCGCGGTGCGGGGGCCTCTCACTGTCGCGACCTCTCTTGTTGTGGATCACAGGCTCAGTAGCTGTAGCTCACGGGCCTAGTTACTCCATGGCATGTGGGATCCTCCCAGACCAGGACTCGAACCCGTGTCCCCTGCATCAGCAGGCAGACTCTCAACCACTGCGCCACCAGGGAAGCCCTGAATGGAACTTTTGAAATTACGCTTTCACTGATTGCCTCACAGAGACCAGGCAAAGGTTTAGAACTGATCAGCACCTTAGTCCAGGTCACAGTCGTAAGCCATCAGGGCCTGGCCACCTCTGTAGACAGGGGAGGCCAAATCTGTAGTTTCTCCTTATTTTGAGGCACTGAGTGTTTGCTCTTCCATTATCTATGTGGTGTCACTCATCATTGCTTCTCCTCAACCCCAGTACACAAAGTATCCTTTTTTTTTTTTTTTTGATGTGGACCATTTTTAAAGTCTTTATTGAGTTTGTTACAATATTGCTTCTGTTTTATGTTTTGATTTTTTGGCCAAGAGGCATGTGGGGTCCTAGCTCCCCGACCAGTGATTGAGCCCATACCCCTGCATTGAAAGGCAAAGTCTTAACCAGTGGACTGCCAGAGAAGTCCCCAAAGTATCCTTTTTGATGTGCACAATTTCACAAATCAGCAGATAATAAGGTATATATTGTTCTCGTAGCTGAATTCTGCATTCCTGTCTATTTTACAGTTTTGAGTTTTTTGCTGTGAAGAATGGTATAGTTAAAGTTTTGTTTTTCTGAAAGGGAAACTTGACTATAAGCAATTTAAAAAGTTGACCAGTTCTAGGGACTTCCCTGGTGGTCCAGTGGTTAAGGCTCTACCCTTCCACTGCAGGGGGCAGAGGTTCGATCCCTGGTCTGGGAACTAAGATCCCGCATGCCGTATGGTGCAGCCAAAAAATAAAAATAAATAAATAAATAAATTTTTTAAAAAGTTGACAAGTTCTATTTCTAATTTGTCATTATGAAAAGTTAGGACACCAGGTAATATATTTTGTCAAAATTTTTCCTAGTCTTTAGAGAGGCTGCAGGCTTTAAAACAGGAACGTGAAAAGTTATGTTCTTTCAGTATGCTTTAAAGTTTGGAGGGAAAACCCAAAATTCGCCAGTGGATCTTATATAGTAAGCTGTCTTTCATGTTGCAAAATGAAACTGCTGATTTATAGTTACCCTTTTGATGATGAAAGAATTAAGTCACTGGACTTATCCCATGGCCAGTTTTCCCTCATTATCACAGCTGACAGTGTCAGGCCTTGTGTTTCTGGCTGCCTGCTTTGTCCTGTGGGCTGACAAATAAGGGTGGGCACAGAGGAGGAGGAGTGGGGTGGATCAAGCCTTTTCTTCCCAGTGGCAGTTGTTCTGTGCTTTGAGGTAAATCCTCCACCATTTGCCGCACTATGATTCACTATCCTTTCCTGGAAAGTCCCTGGTTCTATTTTGCTTTTTCTCTTGGATGTGGGACTTTGGAAGTTGTCACGGAGAGTACATTTACTTGGCTCCCAAATTAAATACTAGGGTTAGCTGCACGACAAATTATATCAGTCACTCTTTTTTGGTGCATGTGAAACAGAACTTTCTGTACAGATGTTATTTACATTGTTTCTGATTGGCTTCAGAATCACATATTCCAAATAGGAAGCACCATCCCTAGAAACGACATACACTTTAGCCTGTTTAAATGAACTGTGTTGGACCTGTGATCAATACCCACCTGGAAAACAGAGCTCCTGAAAGTGTTCCTTTTTCTTCCTTGTTTCCATCTGTAATGTGTGTGTGTGAATGTGATTCGCCTAAACTATTCTGTGGTTCCCAGTCCCTTCTATGGTCTGTAGTAGTATAGTGATCAAAAACAACTTTTGAAATAATTGTGTAAGCTAGGTAGTTGCTTATGATTTTGATTAATTTCCTTTTTGCAGTTCCTCTACCCACATGTTGAAAGTCACCCTCTACCAGAGAATCATCTGCTACTGATTTCAGAAGAGAAATGTAAGTATGTCGTGAGGACTTCATGAATGGCACATCTCCCAGTGAAGCGTAGGAAGGGCGTGATGAATCTTCTAGCTGTCCACTCGCCAGTGCTGAGGGTCTACTGACCTTTTTTTTTTTTTTTTTTTTTTTTGCGGTAAGTGGGCCCTCTCACTGTTGTGGCCTCTCCCGTTGCGGAGCACAGGCTCTGGACACACAGGCTCAGTGGCCATGGCTCACGGACCCAGCCGCTCCGCGGCATGTGGGATCTTTCCAGACTGGGGCACGAACCCATGTCCCATGCATCGGCAGGCGGACCCTCAACCACTGAGCCACCAGGGAAGCCCAACTGACCTTTGATGTCCATTGGAGACCTAGGTCTCCTGTGGGAGGGCTTTCCTTCTGTTTCTGCTTGTTGTTCTCTTAGGCTGTGCCTCCGTATATGATGGGCTCCTGCATATGGATTTGGGCACACGGTAGAATATTTGTAGAACAGTTGTGCAGGTCATTTTTGTCTTCTTTAGTCCATCCTTCTTTAAGATGTCTGTCACAGTGGATAACCCTGATTTAAGGAGAGAGGCTTGGATGGACAGGGGCAAAGGCATTAGAAGCTAGAAGAATTCCATGGCAGAACTCGAGGACACTTAGTAACTTGGTCAAATTCAGATAGAGGCAGATAAGATGGGGACATCCTTTAATGATGATTTCAAGTCGGGGGAAGGGTGGAGAAATGACAAAATTCACTGGTGCATCTTATCTAGTAAGCTGTCTTTCATGTTATAAGGTGAAAGTGCTGATTTATAATTAGAAGGACAAGTCTGAGGGGTTAGGATTGTGTTCACTTCCTATACTCTTGCCCAATAATCTGTCTCACATTTCTGTAACTAAAATCAGCAGAAGGTACATATGGCTGAATCTAAATCACTTACTGGGAAAAATAGACCATCTGCACATCAATAAAGTGTTCAGAGTTCTGTTAATGACTCCTATAAAATTACCTCCCCCTAATATCTGGCATAATGAGTTTTCTATCTGATGTTTTCATATAAAGAGGTATTGGGTATTTGGAAATTGAAGATAAACCCTGCCAAATGAGCCCTGATTAGCCCTATGTAAGACTGATGGTATAGAGGAGGGAAATACTTGTTAAGGGAACCCAGGGGAGCAGAAGAGTTAAATGCTTCATGTATTGTTGATATTGACGAGCAGAGTAAATGCTGGACTTGAAACAGACTGTAAAGGGAGGGTGGAGAAAGCTGGGTTTTGTTCTGAACCTTGTGAGATTGCCATCTGTGATAATACTGTTTTTCAGCCAGTTGTTTAATCTGCTTTGCTTTTATAAAAAAATGTTCAGTACTGTTAGGTGAAAAAAAGTACTCATATTTTTCATGAAGGTTAAACTCTCTATTGTTTCTTTTTTAAAAGATATTGAACAACTTCATATCCAAGTTACCCAAGAAGATGGAGATAGAGTGGTAAATATTTGAAATTCCTTTCGCTTTAGAGTTTTTTCCCATAAAGAGTGGCATTTCTAGACTATTAAAGATGGATTGTTATAGAAACATACTACTTTATTTGGTGTCTTTCAAATTATAGACTTGCTGTTGTAACATGTGAAATAATACAAGATACGTGAAGGAGTTGATTATCTCCTTTCTATCTACCTCACCCCCCAATCTCAGTCTCCTGACATAACTAATGACAGCCTTGTGTGACCTTTTCCATGCCTCGTACCTTGCTCAAGGTTACGTGTACAGAAACTGGGATTCAGTTGCTTTTACCAAAATAGAATCATAATATAAATATTAATTTGCTGCTTTTGTTTTTGCTTTTAACTTAATATATCAGGGGTATCCGTATAGGTTTCTAAGTAGAGACATAACTTTTTTCTCTAATTTTTGTACATATATACACATACATACACATAATAAATGGGATCATAGCATATATACTAAGGTTCTATATAGTTCAGTTTTCTTTTCTTTATGGCTTGTTTTCTACTTCTCCCTTGCCTTTTCACCTCTAACTTTTGTTCACAACCTGGTATGTATCCTTTCACACTTTTCTGCATACCTATATGTCTCCCATCTCCACCCCTGACACACCCAGGGGTTTGTTTATTATTCACTCCTTCCTCATTCAACTTTGTGGAATTACCTACAAGCGCCCTAGAACAGCTCAGTTCATTGTGTTTAGAAGTACAAATAGTCCCTGGCATGGATGTGCACAGTTTTGTCACCATTCTCCCATGGATGGATATTCACTTGATTGCCTTTTTCCCCCCTTTTATTTGTTTGCATTACAAGCTGTCTCAAATGTTTTTAGCTTTACATGTTTGGTACACATGTTTCTTTGGGTTAAATCCTCAGGGATGGATAAGTGGGTTGATGGTTATATGCATTCAATAAACTTGAACAGATTTTGCCAGATTGCTTTCCAAAAAACTTGTAACACTTCAGTTTTGCAAGCAAAGTATAAAAGTACCCTTTCCCTCTATCCATACCAGTAATAGATGTATTTGCCTTTAAAAAAATCCAGTTTGATGCATTTAAATTGATATCATTGTTATTCGAGGTTGTTTTTCCCTTAATATTGATGAGGTTGAGCATCTTCTTTGCTTATTGGCTATGTGAATTTGTTTTTCTGAGAATTGCTTAGTTATACCCTTGTCTATTTTTTCCTGGGTTGTCTTTTTCTTGACAATTTGTGTGAGATCTTAATATATTATTGATATAAAAATGATTTCCTTCAATATTTAAATAGTCTTCATCAAAATAGTCTTTCTCTGATTTTAATTTTAAATTATGTGAACAAAATTGAAATGGGAGATGGCATTTATTAATTATGTATCTATGATTGAAAGCATCAAATCAAGAGGCCTGGCTGGAAAATGACCAGGAAGTATGTGGCTGGAGCTCTGGGCCACTAGTGGCTGAGTGGATGGCAGGGCAAAGACAAGGCCAGTGGTCAGAAAAGGGTCAGGCCAGAGAGGAAAGACCAAGGTGCAGAATCCCAAAACCAGTAATGAGAATTTAGAGGAGAGAGTTAAATAAACAAGTTGGGGTCAGGAAGTGGAAATGGACACAGACAGAGGACTGACTGGTTAGAAGAGGGGTTGGGAGCCATGAGATACCGCAGAGAGAGTGAGGCCAGGAGACATCTGTCAGAAGCCCAGGAAGGATTCTCCTGGCCAAGCAATACAGTCTCAGCACTCCCTCATCCACATGTGCCCTTCTGTGAGGCACTTCTGCCCTCATTCTTAAAGGCTTAGATGACAGCTTCATAAAGCCATGTGCAGGTCTGTGTAATCATCACAACATCCCTACACAATAGAGGTGGTATTATAATTATCCCCATGTTTACAGGGAACACGACAACCTAGACTCACAGAGGTGAGGAAACTCTAGAGAGGGACAGAACTGCTATGTGAACCTGGTTGCCATGTTCCGATGATCATGTTCTTGCTAGTATAGACCTTTATCTGAGAGTTCCCAAATCTACCCTAACCTAAACAATTTCAGAAAATGGAAACAAGATGGGTTCCCCAATGTTAAGAGTCAGATAGGTACTGTACTCTTGGATCTTTTTCCAGCAAATTTGATGGAACTAGGCAAACAAGAAATAGAGGTGTATGATTCTGCACGCCCTGTCCTCCCTTGAGTTCCAAGTTAGCCTCACTGGAGAAATCCCTTTTAGGATTAGGGAGGTTGAGGTATGACTGTGGACCATTCTGATGTTCCCTTTTTTTCTTATTTTATATCAACTTGTCTTCATTATTTACTCATCTGTCCCAATATAGATTACCTTTGCTTGATGAGCATTTTTGAGGAAAGTGAGTTCTTAATTCCTTGTATTACACTTATCATTTCCTTGGCAACTTACCCTTGCATACCTTATTTCATTTTCCTTCGTTTGACAAGTATTCCTTGAGTACTTACACATGCTAGAAACAGTTAAGCCATTGAGAATGTAAAGGTGTTGTAGAAGAGTGCATACTCATTGGGGTAGACTTATAACATTAATTAAAATGTAATTGTAATAGAAGCATGCCAAAGCACCATAGGAATACAGAGATAGGGAGCTTTGCCTTCATCTTGGGAGGTGAGGGAAGGATTTCTACAGGAGACAATGCCTAAGTTGGGTCTTGAAGGATGAATAGTTAAGTATTGCTGAGAGATGGGCAGTATCATTATGCTCATTGTGGAAGACACAAAGGTAAGAAGCATGACCAAAGACACATGAAGAGTTTATGGCAGATCTAGGATCATTGCCCAAAACCCTCCTCTCCCAGGCCTGAGTTTTCCCTTGGCCTAACAGTCTCTACCTTTGGTGGTAAAGCCCTCCAGACTGCAGATACCTGAGTGGGTTATGTCCAGAACAGGAAGCTCTGAATCTTATGTTAGCACAGCTGTTGGTTTGTGGTAGGTGTGCCCTTGCCTTCAGCAGCCCCAGCGTGTCTGCCAAACTAAGAATAAAAATAAGATAGTTTATTGCAGAGTGTTTGTGAAGAGCAGGTAATGAAATGATGCCTTAAATCTTTTTTGGAAAGACTTCCCATGTGTATGTATTGGTGGTAGGAGCTACTAAAAATAAACTGTGGAAGTATTTACATGTATTATAAAGATAGAATAAGCAAAATAATTATGAAACCCAGATATGTTCTCCTTTAAAATAGTTATTTATGTCTAAAATCTCTTTGACTCCTTAGGTAATTAAAAATTCTGACCATCTCCCAAGACAGAGAGTAGCCGAAGATTTTGTTTGGGCTCAGTGGGATATGTCAGAGCAGAGATTATACTACATTGTTCTGAAGGTAAAAACCAGTCCACTAGCCCTCCTTTTTGTGGGAGTATTTTAATTTTGACATTATTGTTGTTGTAAGTTATTACTTCATTTTCATTGATGGGGCAGTCGACAAAAGTTGATGAAAAATAATGAAAAGGTTTTTCATTACTGTTTGATTTTTGGCTGCTTCCTTTTCTTTCTCTCTTTAAACTAGTGTTTTTGTTGATTTTTTTGTTAATTTGTCACTTACCCTGTTTTCTTTTTTAGAAATCAAGGAGTGTCTTAAAATGCATCCAGTTTTATGCTGATGAGCACTTTAGCTTAATGGTAAGTCCAGGAAATGATTGGGCTAAGGAAATTTTACAACCCATTGCCCCTTTTAAAGAGAGTTATTATCATAAACAGCATTTTAACATTCTTGGTCTTGTTTTTCACTCGCTTGTATGAGCAAGTAAAATAGCTCTTGCCATCTCAAGACTTCAGTTCTGTAACAAATGCAGTTAATGTAGATTATCAGAAGAGCACACACAGTAAATTTCTGCTAGCTGAATGCCTCATATTAAAAATGGGTAAGAGTGAGTATCAGTAGGAGGTAGTAGGCATGGTTAATAGTAGATAGCTTTATGTGATTATGCATCATTTGATCCAAAAGAACATGTGATGGTGGATTGAGTGTAAGGTAAAAAGTCAATGAGAGGGTAGAGTTCAATCAGTACAAATCTAGAAGCACTCCTGGAAAAGCTGTTTGGAGTGCCAGCCTTGTAGTGAGGAGTCGCAAATATCTTTATCTGTGATGGACAGAACATTATTATTCTTCTTGACTAGTGTCTAATACAGATTGGTGTCTAATACAGATTGATATCATACCATTACAAGAGTTTCATTTACTCCTCCCCCCCTTTTTTGGACTCGCTCATTCTCTTTCTAAAGACACCCAGTCCTTCCCTCCTTATGTGATCATCTGTGTCTTGTAAAAGTCTACTCCTTCCAATTGGCTTATTGTAAAACCCATTTATGGTAGTCAAATCTGAAGCAAAGTTTGCCTTTTGAGAAATAAATACACATCAAGCTTGTGATGTATGTAAACTGCAGAATGTTCCCAGTGGACTTTCTTTCTGTGGATTTGGAGGGTGTCCTCTGAAGATAATGCTGGTTAAAGGAGCTCTTCATCATTAGGCAAGCACAGTGTTGTCAGGTTTGCACTGGTTTACAGAACTATCATCACTTAACTAATGTCATTTTTCACTTTGTTTTCTCCTGATTTTTTGACAGTTTGAAGCACCCTTGGACGTATCATTAAGTGATTCAGGATTCAAGTAAGTTACTCATAGATTACTATTAATTTTTATAGACACTTGTGGGCAGAATGATTATATAATATTTATACCTAATCTATGGTATGCAGATAAAAGGATAGTTTGATATTCTGTGTGTGGGGGTGTGTGTCATCTTTTCTGTTTCTCTTCTCTATAGGGAATATAAACAATGTTATCAAGCATGAACACAGGGTTTTTCCGTGGAAAGTCAATCATATTGATTTTTCTTAGTCATTTATTTCTGTAGGGCGTCTCCATTTATTTTGATCTATGGAAGTGTTCTTCTCCCTGTGATTCAATAAAAGCATTCGATGAGTCAGAGAGAGAGCTACGTTTAGAATCAAACATCAAAACCCTTTTCTTGTTGCCATCAAAGAGGATATTGCAGGTCAATCCACTTATAGCTCAGATGAGTCTATTGCTTTACTTTTTTTCCTGTTTTCCTTTTTACACAAAAGGCGAGGTTTTCTTCCCCCAGATTATTTTACATGTAGTAAAAACATGAGACACTTTTGAAAAAATAGACACAAGGCCATAACTGCACAGAAGAAATGAAAGTCTTCTTGAATTAATGGTAATCTCAAACTGTTACATATTTCACTACCTTTATTTCATCATATATGAATATTCAGTTCTGTCCATTGTGAAACATGTCAACATTACTCTAAAATCAAAAAGTTTTATAAAAACATAAGTTGAAAGGAATATATATTTTTTTCTCTATTGCCAGGCCATGCCATTTATGTAACATGTATTTTTAAAAATTACTGTTTTATAGTTTTGTCTTTTTTTTTTTTTAACAAAAAGACATATTATCTACTGGAATTTCTCGAGGACATGTCTCTACTTCTGTGGGTAAATTATAGTGGTTACTCACATCCTTTATGAGGGAACTTATTTGTAAATGCATTTATGTTCTTAGACTTGTCAACTTTGGATATGATGATCTTCAAGACCAAGAGAAATTATCCAAACACCCAACCTTGTGTGTTTTTACCAACCATACAGGTAGAACCGGGTTGTATTTATCAATTTACTTAATTACACTTGAGTTCCATACATTTAGCCATTGTTTAGCTATATTGATCTTGAAAATAAAATATAATAGGGCCACACTCTTACATAAGTGATTATATGGATATTTACATACCAAATTACCTTCTCCACTGTAATTCTGTACATTTGCTGTCTGTATAAAAGAAGCCACAGTCAGATTATTGTTCTAATAGTTTTTGTATTATTGTTCTAATAGAGGGGATAGATTCATATTTAATCAAGCTACATTTTCTCACCTGCTCCATTTTTAACAAACGGCATACGGTGATGGGGATGCTTTTTGTGTCAGGCTTACTGATGTTTGGGTTCTAAGCCTATGTGCTTAGCTGCTTTAAGAGCCATGCTATAACCTGAGCTGACAATCAGAGCTTCACATAAAGTTGTTAGTGTACAATATTCCATCTCTTAACACCTGTTTATTGTAGATAGAGAAAATAGAGAGGGGGAAAAAAAAGACCTGAAAATAAGAGGAGAGGAGTATGATTACAGTCAATGAATCTGGTGGAAAAACTGCTCATTAACTGTAATAATCATCTAAATAATCAACTCTAATAACTAAATCTCATAGCCATTTTTAACATCCCAACTTGAGTGGACAGTTACCACTTAAGTAAAGCTTAGACTAAAATTTCTTTCCTTTAAAGCCAAATTATGTGGTATTCATTGAGCTGACATTTATGGAGCACTTACTGTGTGCTGGGTATTGGGGATACAATGGTGAGCAAAACTGACCTAAACCTTTTTTAGTAGAGAGTTACTATGCAGTATGGTTGTTAGACATTAAATAAGTGCACACATAGTATTTGAATAGAGTCATGGTACATTTTATGAATGAGAACTACAGGAAGCCCTGAGAGCATATAACAGATGTTTAATGGAAGCTACTAATATCTTCAAATATGTTGTAGTCCAGCCAGTACATTTCATTTTACAGAATGAAAACTGAAAATTGCTTCCTTTCCCACCTCACTCCTTCAAAATCCATCCTATAGTTTTTCTGTCCATCCAGGGTCTCCCTCAGCCTTGTAAGTCCCTCTATAAACCAGTCTTGGGGAGTTTAGGGCAGGAAATGATATTTCCCTTGAGACTTGAAGGATGTATATGAACTAAGAACAGGGTGACTGAAGTAGAGTGAGCAAGAGGGAGAGTATTGCGAGAGAGCATTGAAGAGTTAGGCAGGGACCAGGTGGTATAGGGCCTTGCAGACCATGGAAGGGTTTTAGGTTTTATCTTAAGAGTCATAAGGTCATTAAAGTTGTTTTTTTTTTTCTTATGACGACCTTTTATTTTGAGAATGCTCAGTTGTACAGAAAAGTTCAAGAATATAATGAACATCCATGTATCTTTTACTTAAATAATATCATTCACAATGCTTTATCATTTGCTTTATCATTCTCCTCTTAAAGAGATAGCATTTTTTTCTTTTTGACTAAATCATTAAAGTAAGTTGCAGCCACCATGATACTTTACCACTAAATAATTCAGCATGTATCTCCTTAGGTTAAGGATAATCTTACATAATCTCATTTCCATTATCACTGAAAGAAATTAGCTACATTAATCAGTAAAGTATTTCATATTCAAATTTCCATAATTGTTTTTTAAAAAGTCCTTTTCACGTGTATGTATATATGTGTATGCTTATAAATGAATAGATACATGTACGCATATAACTTTTAAAAGATTCATGAGTTACATTTGGTTGTTTTGTCTTTGCAGTGTCGTAATGTAGACCGATTCCCACCTCCTATCTTCTGTCCCTTTTCTTCTCTTTTCACAACATTGACATTTTGAAGAGTCCAGGCTATTTGCCTTGTGGAATATCTCACATTCTGGATTTGTCTAATTGTTTCTTTGTGGAAGTATTTAACTTCTTTCTCTTTCCTTTACATTTTCTGTAAGTTGGAAGTTAGGCTTAAAGGCGTTGTTAGACATAGGTTAAACATTTTTGGTAAGAATATTTCATAGGTGATGTTGTGAACTTTATTTGTACCAGATCAGGAAACGTATAATATAAGGATGTCCTACTGTTAGTGACGCTAAGTTTGGTCATTTGGTTAAGTGGTAACCACTGCCTGTCTCCCTTGTAAAGGTACATTTCAACCTTTGTGTTAGTAATATGTGAGGTGATACTTTGGCATTAAATTACTATCCTATTCCCCAGCAACTTTTCATCTGGTGGTTTTAGGGTCCGTTGGCGGTCCTTCACTGAAGTGTTCTAAGTGGGTAGTGACATGATTAGATATGTATTTTGAAAAGATCACTGTGGCTGCTGTGTGAAGAATAGTTCAGAGGACACAAGAGAAAAAGTGGGTAGATGAGCACTTAGGATAAGGTGTAGTCATATATTTGAGATGAGGCTTGATCTGGTTTGGGCAGTAGAGGTGGAGAGAACTAGGTGGGTTTGAGATGAATTTTGGAGATGGAACTGAGGAGACTTGCTATGAACTAGATGAAGAGGAATGGTTCTCAGGTTTCTGGCACAAGCAAATGGGTCAACAGTGGTGCCATTTACTGAGGTGCAGTGGTTTTGGTAGGGCTTAGAAAGGGAGATTGTGAGTTTTGTTTTGGACATGTTAACTAAGAGACCTGGAGCTTAGAAGGGGTGTCGGGACTGGAGATGAATAAGTGTGGAAGTTGTTAGACCATAGCTGGCATTTGAAGCCGTGGGAAGGGTAAAGGGTCAAAAGGGAAGAGGTTTAGGAATTAGATCTGGGAGCAAAAATATATAAAAGTTAGGTGGAACATCCAAAGCAAAAGGAAAAAGTATGGGGAGAGAAGAGGAAAACCAAGTGAGGTGTTATAGCAGCCAAGAGCAGAGGGGGTTTCATAAAAGAGAGTGACTGTTAGTAGGTGGTGAGAGGTGGAGTCCATTGGATATAGCTTCATGGAGGTTACTGTGAGTAGTTTGTGCTGGGTGATTGAGATGAAATCTTGATTGTGACGGGTTAAGTGTCATGTGGGAGTTGAAAAATTATAGCAGCATGTGCAGGCACGAGAGAGGCAGAAGCTGAAAGAGAAAGTGAGATTTAGGCAATATCATTTTTTGAGACAGTAGGGACTCTAGTATGTTTGAATGCTTACAGGATATTTAGTGGAAAAGAAAAGATGACAATACACAGCAGAGAGGAATGACCAGTAGAGCAAATTTGCTTAGAAGATGGCATGTAATGAGATCCAGAGCTCATGGGGTGGTAGGACCAGGGTAGTACTTGGCTACCTTGTATTTGACTTTAAATCTGTTGGATATAAATAATCATTTTAGGCTTTTATTCTATGAAGCTTGTATTCCTTCTTATTTTGTTCCCATAGGAATTTCTCATGAACAGTAGCAGTTTATAAATAGGCTATCTATGACATATCTTAAGAAATAAAATGTTAGGTTAATCTGGCACGAGATGTGAAAGAGTCTGTTTTTTCCTTTCTCAGCAACATCTAGGAGAATAGCAAATGAGCCTTGCTTCTCCCAGTCAGCTTTGAAATAGAAAAAATAAGCCTGTTTCAAATGGGATGCTTCCAGATTTATAATGAAATAAACCAGAGAAGCACCCTTTTGCTTTTCAACTAAGAAGTTGTCAGTTCGTGTATTTCCCAAATTACTTTTCAGAAATAACTTTTTAACCTTCGTTGTTAAAACAAACAAATACCAACTTCAGCAAAGTAGGAACGGAGAAGGGAGTAAAGAGTCTAACCCCTCTATAATAGGGAGCTTAATTTTCCACTGGTGTGAAGAACAGAAAACATGGTTATGAAAAAAATATAGGTAGACTCAGAGCTTTTTACAAACTCGGCTTATTTCAACTATTTACATTAATGCCGATGCTGTAATAACATTGGATGTTCAGTTGTCACATATTGGTCATCGGGAGCTACTTTGTCCTTTCAGCATTACTTTTTACATTCTTGAAAGCATCTTTATCCTGAATTTTCCTGCCCTAAGAAATGATATCTGCTACCTTCCAGGGAGTTAGAGGTTAAAATCTGGAGGCTGCTCATGAGAGCTGGTGATGGGCAAAAGTGCTCTGTTAATGTCAGGACACTTATGTATTAAGATTATGAGTTTGTATAGATTTTTCTAATAAATTTTTTACAAATCAGGGACCTCCTAAAGAATTGAAGGAAAGAAAATACACTCCCTATTGGATAGTCAACCCTGAAGCTGCACTTAGAGTTCTCCTGTGTGTTCGAAGTCCATGATGGCTGTAATTCTTTCTTGTGCACCACCTACTGGGAGGTAGTGAGGGGTGAAAAGTGTAACTTCTCCTTCCTGTACATATAATTGCAAGAGTTGCCCTTCACAAGTTCCCAGAATTAGGCCTGTGTTTTAGCATTTTATAGAGCCTTTTACAATGAGATAATTTCCCTTGGAAAACTTTGTCCATAATAGCTTTCATTGTCCAAATGGTTTTCCCCAGGCTAGCCAACTTTGAGATGTTATCTTCATCATTGATGAATATTCATTACACATCTCTGGATACGCCATTAAGAGCATGCTTTGTTTTTTCAAACTCTGACTTCCTCCAACTTGTAAATAGCAGCAAAATTATTCTGAAATAATAATAATAAAGCAGCTAACCTTTATGACCAGCTATAACTTCTCTGCCAGAGCTTTATACATATTACCTCATTTAACATTCACATTAGAACCATACGAAGGAGGTTCTATGTTTTCCTTATTTACAACTGAGGAAACTGAGGCTTAGAGAATTTAATTAATATGACTCAGGCAAATTTTAAAAATACTGATGCCTGAATCTCACCCCAGAGATTCTGATTTAGTCGATCTCAGGTGGAGCCTAGGCATCTGTGGGCCCAGGTAATTTTAATGTACTTTCAGAGTTGAGAACCAGTGCTCCAGAGCTATGCTGTCCAAGAGGGTAGCCACTAGCCACATGTGGCTATTTAAATTTAAGTTATTAAGATTGGGCTTCCCTGGCGGCGCAGTGGTTGAGAGTCCGCCTGCCAATGCAGGGGACATGGGTTCGTGCCCCGGTTCGGGAAGATCCCACATGCTGCGGAGCGGCTAGGCCCGTGAGCCATGGCCACTGAGCCTGCGCGTCCAGAGCCTGTGCTCTGCAACGGGAGAGGCCACAACAGTGAGAGGCCCGCGTACTACAAAAAAAAAAAAAAAAAAAAAAAAAAAAAAAAAAAAAAAAAAAAACACACAAATAAGTTATTAAAATTAAATAAAATTTAAAAGAAGTTCCTCAGTCACACTAGCCATCCTTTAAGTGCTCAGTAGCCACATGTGGCTAGTGGCTACCCTCTTGGACAGCACAGGTATCGAACATTTCCATTATCAAAGAAAATTCTAGAGATGGGATAGCTTTGCAGAGCCTGTGCACAGCCCATTTCCCCTTGTTGTGTCTTTTTTTCCCCCTTTGCGATTGGGAGAAGGGACTAAGCCACAACATAACTATTTGGAGATATTTGCTTATGAGATCTGAATATGGCTCTTGGTGTATGTAATTAGGTTAGTTTATTCTACATCTCACTTTAACTTTCTTCAAAACAAGGAAAATGATAACCTCAATTCTCTAAAGGATGGTGTGCAGAGGGTTTTGCTAGAATGGAGGTTATGATCTTCCTTATATTGTTGACATTTCACGTTCATTCCTCAGGGTAGATTCCTAAAAGAAGAATTACTGGGTCAACAGGTGTGAATATATTTAATCCTCGGCAAAACTGTTTTTCAGAGAGGTTGTACTAGTTCACTCTTTCATTACTATTACTTGAGAATGTTTTTCCTACTGCTCCATTGACAGAATTGATTATCATTTTTAAAACTTCACTAATTTGAAAGGAAAAATGTGGTGCCTTGTTTTAATTCTTATTTCTTTATTACTAGAGAGGATGAACTTTTAACTCTGTTTGCTAAAAATGCCTGTGATCATAGAACGTAAAAGAACAGGATAAACCAGTAGGGTTTTGCTGGTAGTATGTTTACTGTATAAAAGTAGTCAAAGTGGTACAGAGGACTTTTGTAACTCTTACAATTACTCTTTTTTATATCTGCTTTAGTATAGCATTATTTTATTTTTAGCGAGTCTGCTGTAATTTTAAAGAAAAGTTATTATCATTGTGTGGTCATTAAGCATAACAGTAATTTTAAATCTAACAGAATTGTTACTTTTTTATCTGATAAAGTTATTCTTTTTTGTTGTTTTGTGTTGAAAATATTGCAATGAAATGAATTTCTAACAATATATGGCAGTCTTAAAAGTCATTGAAAGAGTCACAAAGGATAAATATTATAACGAAATGCTTAAACATGTCCTTAAATAGCCTTCTTAGGAAAAATGGGCCTTTTTTTCCTACCATGATTTTTGATAAAGGAACTCTAGTGGAGTATGGTAGAGGAAATATTGCAATTCACTGAGTAGAATAATGATTGAGTTCACACAGCTAGTTAATATTCGCGCTGGGTTTCCAGGTTCCTTGTCAAGTTCCTTTCCACCCTGGAAATCTCGTATTTCAGGTGATCACATAAATGGTAGCATTAGAATAGTGGTGGCTAAGTGAGTGTGGTCAGGGCTCATCTGGAAAGGTCACTTGATGCCAGGAGCTCTCCTCAGTGACCCAAATATGGATGGCGACAGGCTCACACACCACACTTGCTCTTGTTGCCCCAGTTTGCTTTCCATTCTAGATAAAGAAGAACACTGGAAACTTTCTGTAAATAGGTGACACATTTTTGATAAACCGAGGTCCATAGCTATTAGCAGTGGCTGGAAAGCAAGCTAAAAAAGGGCACAGGGGAGTATATGTAGGTAAGGAGAATCTCGTGAAGCTTTGTAAACTTCTCTAGGTTCCTGTGATTTCATATACAGAAGTCTCTCTCTCTCTCCATTTTCCTAGCCTTCAGTAACCTACCACAATAAATTGCTTATAGTGTGTGCTGAGTAATTGTTGAATTGAAATTTCTTAGCAACTTGTTAATAGTCCATTTCTAGAATTTGGGAATAATCTATGAGGTAAATTGAGGCAGAACATCTAAAGGAATAACAGTAAGGTTAAGTGGCTTAGGAAATTTTCTATTTCTCTACGATTCTTTTAGGCTTTACTAAATACCTTCTTCCTTCTAGGAAGTTTGTGTGTATGTTACTGCCCGAACTTTGACACTTGGGAACAAATCACGTATTCAGTGCTTTACTTTCATAAAGGTACTTTTCATTTATTTTTTACTTTTACATAGTCATTTTTTTCCAAATAGCAGCAAAGTAGATAGACTTTAAAGTCTTATTACCTTGTAACAAATTCAATCAGTACATTGTATATCTGTATACCTATATAATACATATTTCCTGAAGAAATTCATGAATGATGAATATTAAGTTAGCTAATTATTTTTATATTACATTTAAAATAATATTTTGTAATACATTTTTTCTTGACCTTTGTCTTTTTTCTAAGCCTGTAGACCAATGCTAAGGGATGTATTTGCCCAAAGTGTGTGTGTTTGCTTTTTTATTATTACCAACTGAAAGGTACCAATAGATTTAACTTACAAAGGTACATAGGGTTTTGGTTAAAAGCTTCCATGGTCTTGGTCCTTAACAGGTCTTAGACCTAAGATACATTTATTTAATTTCATACATCTGTGGCCCAAAAATTGATATGTCAACAGTCAGCCTTGGGGACAGGAGTAAAGTGCCCAAACTTTTCTAGCTCTGTAGTTGATCACAGAGTGCCCTTTAATAGTTTTAGCCTGAACCATACTAAAGAGTATTTATTTCGCTTGTTTAGTTCCTTAAAATTAGTATTTATATAGTACATACTGTGGGGTAGAGTTAAAATTGCTTAAAATTTTCAAAATAAAAAAAAATGTATGCCAGGTCACACCAGAGTTTATTCTGCAGGAGTGCCTAATAGTACCTTCAGAAGTTAGAGACTAAAGTAAAAGAGTTGAATAACTTAATAATGAAGAAAGTAAAAGTAAATTCAGAAGACCTATGTCTATGCTTTAATAGTACAAGTCTGATATTTGTGGAACGTTTTCATACATTTTTCTAATGATTAAAGCCAGAAAATAAAACTTTTCTGAAAGTTTTATTAAGAGCTAATAACCATGATTAAGAGTTAGAAGAGTGGAGAGTGAAGCCCAGCACTACACTGAGTTTAGTAGATAGTCTAACACCCTTTCTGAGTCACAGTGAGATTCCTAAGTGATTCAGAGAAGCCTCTGAGGGCCTTAATGACTGCAAGAGTGTGACAGTGAACCTTGAGGCACGAGGGCCAGTGAGCCACCTGGTCTCTTCCACCTCTTGGATCCTTAAGTAGATTTCTTCAGGTCCTTCTATCCCAGCACAAGCCACCTTTTAAGGTCTAAAATTATACATAAGCCCAGAAGATCTACTGGCTTGTGACTGCACTCAGGTGATCCTCCTTCAATGCTGATTTTTGGAGAATGATAGGGAACCATGAGCTCTAGGGCTTCAAAGACACTTGCTTTGTCAGTTTCACAGTTACTAAATGTGGAGAGTATGACATGGAGTCACTGCCTTGGGTGGAATTCCAGCTCTTTGTTTCTTAACATCCTTTCTCTGGCTTCATGTTCTCTCTCCACAGGGCACGGCAAGACCTTCACTGCTACTCTTGGGCGTGTTGACTCACGTGTGACAAAGGGCATTACTTTTCTCAGCCTTGGTGAGTAAGAGGCATAGGCGTCTCTCTGCTCTGTCTCTTCCTTCCAGTACATGTTATGCCTCATTTTCCTCATGCCTCTTCGGGACTCAGGTTGTGATGACTATGACTGACGTTTTTGAAGCCAGATAAGGGAAGGTTTTCTCTGGAAACCGCCCCCCCCGCACCCTAAAAAATCAGCCTTTTGGCAGGGGTTGAGGCAGTGCATCTCCTTTCTTAGGGAACCTAGGCTGTGGGCTTTATTATGTTTTTAGTAGCAATCCTAAAAAGCCATATGTTAGTATAAAAATGATGACAGTGAGCGAGAGGTTTCCTAAAAGCCTATGAGAAATCATGTGTGATGTTGTCCCTTGATTCTAGAGAGACAAAGGCCCTTGAGAAATTGTCTGTTCCCTGTTGGTAATTGCTAAAAGCTTCTGAGTCCCATAAATTATTTATGGATCAGCTTGATTGAGTTGTTTTTCACTGAGTAAGTATGGTAAAGGGAACTTGAGTATTTGGCTTAAACATAGTGAGTCTGTAATGAAGAAAATAAAGAAGGGGTTTATCGTACCTCCCTACTGCAAGCTGCTGTTCCATGCCAGTTGGGATGAGGGGCACAAACCTGTTAGCACAAGACTAAACAGAACTGTTGTTTGCCTGCATATGGGATATGGCACAATATTTTAAAAAGAAAAGCTTCAGGTTTAGAGCAGATGGATGCTTTAGTATTTTCTTCTTTCCCTGTTTCCCAGCCCATCTACCATCAAGACAAAGATTTAGGAAGGAAGAAACTGGGCAAAGTGAGAACCAAAGTGATAAAGACCATAAAAATATTTTTTGAGTCTTTTTAAATCGAAGTATAATTGAGGTACAATATTATATTAATTTAGGTGTACAAATAGTGATTCCATATTTTTATAGATTATACTCCATTTAAAGTTATTACAAGATAATGGCTATATTTCCCTGTGCTATACATTTTTCTACATAGTACTTTGTACCTCTTAATCTCCTACCCCTATCTTGCCCCCCCATTTCCCTCTCTTCACTGGTAACCACTCGTTTGTTCTCTATATCTGTAAGTCTGCTATTGTTTTGTTATATATATGTTTGTTTTATTTTTTAGATTCCACATGTAAGTGATAACATAGCGTATCTGTCTTTCTCTGTCCGACTTATTCACTGAGCAGAATACTCTCTAGGTCCGTTCACACTGTTGCAAAAAAAAAAAGATTTTAATTTTGAATGATACTATTGATGAGGAGAGATATCTTAATGCTAAGTGGGCCAGTATGTGCCAGTTTTTAAAATGAGCTCTGAACCTGTGGGAAGTTGCTTTAGAGAGGCCTGCTTCTACTGCTTCCTGTGGTAAGAAGGATAAATATAAGGTTTCCTGGGTCTGAGACTTGATTCTTATCAGAAATCCTTTATCAGCATCCCATCTCGAGAGTGATGTGGGAAACTCTCCACTAAAAAAACTTAGCCTTTTGTGAGGTCAAAGGTATCCTTCCTCTTCTTGCCCCTGGGAATGACTCTTGAAAAGGGCAGGCATGATTTAATCTCTGGTCTTCAGAGCGTGGAGAGGGCAAAAATACTAGAGCTTTGTAAAAATAGGCTATCTCACATTAAGCCATCTTTCCTTCTTTAAACAGATTTTAATATATAGGCACAAAATTGTACCCAAGAACTATTCTAGAGGTAATTTTTATGACAACAGTATTGCTTTTTGAGTGATGACTTTTTTGCAATTTATTGCATGGAATTTCCCTGAATTGTCACCCTCTTAAAGCGGGCTTATATTGATTGAACTATTAAAGAACAGAGTTTTGGAGGAAGTTTTCCATGAGCCCCAAACACCTGTATATAAGAAAGATATGTTTATACATTAAAAAACTATCATTTTAAAAATTAATACTGTATTCTAAGTGTTTTACTTGTTATCTTGATCCTTACAACAATTCTTCCTGGTGATTTTATCCCCATTTTACAGAAAATGAAACTGAGTCTCAGAAAGTCTGTGATGTGTGCCCAAGCTTCTTGTAGTGTCTCTTATCAGGCGCACTATATTAGTTTATTGCTGCAATAAGAAATCACCACACATTTAGCCCCTAGATAAATAACACATTGTCTTATGGTTCTGGAGGTGAGAATTTGCAATGAGTGAGTCCTGAGGTGTCAAGGTTGGGGCAGAAATGGTTCCTTCTGGAGATTCCAGGGAAGAATTCATTCTTTGCCTCCTCCAGCACATAGAGGCTAGCATTTTTTGGCTTGTGACCACATCACTCCAGTCTCTTGCATCATCATGTGGTCTTCTCTTCTGTAGTCATTCTCCCTCTTCCTCCCTCTTATAAAACCATTTGTGAGTACATTGGGTCCACCTGGATAATCCAGGATACCCCCCCCACCTTAAGATCCTTAATCACATCTGCAAGGTCCCTTTCATTATTTAAGGTGACATATTCTTAGGCTCCAGGGATTACCATGTGAACATCTTTGGGAGTCATCATTCAGCGTACCACAGGCACTATTGACATTTTTGGTGAGATAGTAACTTTTGGGCGGGAGGGTCCTGCACATCGAGGGATTTAACCTCCTTGGAGTCCACTCGCTCATCAAATGGCAGTAGGAATCTCCCTTCTACCTGAATAATTGTGACAACTCAGAACACCCTCATGTATTTCCAAATGCCCCCTCTCCCAGGGACATAGTACCACCCTAATTAACTGGTTAAGCGGTAGGGCTAGGAGTTAATCTAGGTCATCTGATGCCTTTCCACTGTGCCCTACTATATCATTATTTGTGTTTTTCTACTTATGCATTACCATAATGGTAACATTATTGCAACCACTTGTGCTAACTACTTTAACATCAGGGAATCCACAGTGACTGAAAGGACACTTATAAGTCAACTGGTTAGAGTTTTACATCCTCTTTCCTTTCTCTTCCACAGAATGCCTTCTATGTACATTATTAGCATGTATTTCTTTGCTTCTTAGGGAAAAAAAGAGTCTAGCTGACTCACTTATCATCTAAATGTTTCATCTATATGAAATTCACTACTGTTGTATGCGTTGCTTTGTTTTTCTAAGATCCTAGAAAAATTATTGGCAAGGGCTACTTCTACCTTGCCCCCTTCTCCAGAAACCTATTTTTTATACCTTGCCTCAATCTGTATACATATGTTCTTTGTACAGAAATATCTCGTGCAGGGACTGTGAAGATGTGCGTTCTAGGCAGCTTGCTATGCATGGAGACAAATTAGTGCTTCACAAAGTGTCAGAATGCCTGCAGAGACTGTTTTGATGAGCATCAATTTAAAGCTTCTTGAGAGAAGATGACAAACGGTGATGAGCAGCGGGCGGACATAGGAAACTCAATTGTAGAGCTTCCCCCGCATGGCAGAAATTATGCAGGAAATTCCCATGATAAGCTATTTCCAGCCTGTCAGATTAAGGAAGAATTCATGGTGCTGGATACTTCTTATTCTAACTTGCTCTGAGAGCTCATTTAGATTCCTATAAAGCCACAGTTCTCTTAGAAACAAAACTACAGATATAAATTGAGATAACCATGGCTAAATGTCTGAAGAAAACGAGATATTGCTAGGAAGACGGACTGTACTGACATCAGACAGCTTCTTATTACATTGGTCAAAACCTTTGTGTTTTAAGAGGTTCAGAGAAAAATAGGGATACCGTAAAGTTGTTGGCTTTATCTGTACCTGCACAGCTCTTGCCACGTGGAACTGACTTAAATCTTTCTCTTCCACAGACTATTACGTGGCTGTTTACTTACCTGGTCATTTCTTTCATCTACTTAACATTCAACATCCAGACCTGATCTGCCACAGTCTGTTTCTGACAGGTATGGCTGTAGTCTTTCCCCTCATGAACAGGGTACATTTGGGTTCGTTTTAACGTTAATATTTATGTTTGGGGGAGAGAGGCTTCTTTTATTTGCTGAGCTACTTTTTTTTTTTTTTTTTGGCCAGGAAACAGTGAAGTGATTGATATGCTACCTCATAGTCCTTTACAGTCACTGTCAGGATCCCTGGTCCTGGATTGGTGTTCTGGAAAGATCTATAGGGTGCTCCTCAACCAGTCATATTTATTGGAGTTCCTGTGGAACGCCCGGCTGGACTGTGAGAAGCTGGCCTTGTTGCACTGTGTGCTCTCATGTGGCCGAGACCCACGGCAACTGGAAGCCAAGGTGGGGATATAGCTTAAGTTTAAAAAGTGGCAAATGGACAACACAAGACATGTACACTGAGTGGCTGAAATGAGCAGAAGCTGTTTTTATCTGGTAACAATTGAGGTTTATGGTCTCCGTCCTGACTTGAACATATTCTTCACTTGTGCTCCTTTTTTATGGACACAGACCTCAGACTTGGAGGACGTGTCTGTTCTTTTCACTATTCTCTTTTCCATATTGTGAGTGAATGTTAGCTCTATCAGGAACATGCCAAGGAAGTGCTCGGTAAATAGTTTCTCAAATACCTACTTTTTCTCCTGGTTTGTATTTGGTGTATATCATGAAAAGGACTAAAATCTGGTGGTAAATAAAATCTATTTATGACATTTTAAATAGAGATAGCTCACATTTATATTTCACATTATAGTTTATGAAGCACTTTCATATGTCTCATCATTTAATATTACAGCTGTTGTGTGAAGTTGAAGAAACCCCCCATTAGACTTGATTGGGACCCATGGGTGGTTGGTCGATTGAAAAAAGATGGCCTAAATATTTTATTTTAACCTAAAATATATAAATGTACATTTATTCCTGTATCTTTTGATGTAAATTAAGGCCCTTTCTTTGTGTATCAGCTAATTGGAGTTCAAAATCGTTTTTCTTACATAAAACCACTAAGTTATGTCTTGGCTTTCTTTATCTGTACCTGTATGGCTCTTCCAGTTACTTTCTTTTTCTTTTCTTTTCATTTTATTCCCTAAGGAGGTCAATAGTTTAAAAATCCTTTCAAAGCAGTTTGTGTATATCAGGCAATTTTTTCTTTTATAGTTGTCTCACACCTAGTTTTTTAATAAGTGTTTTAGAGACATGCCTTGGAGTCTTTCCCAAGCTTTCAACTTTTATTGACCCGCCAGCATTCTTTTTGTATCCATATTTCACTTGTCTATGGTAATATTTTATTAACTAATTGTGAAAATAAGTACAACTAGCTTGAGTAGGTTTGGAAATAAGAACGATTATTGGCAGGATCAGAAATGCAAGAGTGCTGTATGGCTAGGCAAGCCTCATAACATCAATTCTAAGGTCGGGAACAATGGGTTTCGTTCCTGCAGCAGATGAGGATGGTTTTAGAGGTTGATTGAGATAACTGTTGATATAACAGGGATTGTACCTTCCTTGATAGCATAGCCATGCTCACAATGATTAAATGGTGTAATTGAGCTGAAATTCAAACCCAGGTCTGCTGCCTCCAAGCTCAGTGGTTGAGTTTGGTTTTCTCCTGTGCCTATAGCTCTTCACACTGCGACTTTGCTATAATATGTCCTACTCTAGCAAAAACGAACATTGGGTTCAAGAAGGCTTACTTGGATCCCAGTCAAAGGCATTTATTAAAATGATGTATGAAAAGGACCTCATTTATATTTTACCCACACAGCCTTACGTTATGAATCTCAGAGATTGTGTAGAAGTGAGTGTGTTCTTAGGCAATTCTAAAAGAGATATAACATTTTAAACTATTCATATGTATTTTGTACTTCTTTGGTGCTGGGGGCAGAGTGCAGATTTAAATACCAATAGATTTGTCTTCTTACTTTTTAAAGATTATTCAATGGATTTCTGAGAACATCTCTGCCTGCCATTCATTTGACCTCATTCAGGAATTTATAATTGGTAGGTGTTGCTGATGGTGCATATTAAGTTGAACCCTTGACCCTTTTGCTTAAGGGAAAGCAGTACATTGATAATGCCTCAGTCTGTCAAAATGCTGTTTAGGAGTGTTTTCTCATTTTTTTAAAACTCTGTTGTAGTCAGCACCTAATTAAATTTCATTCTCTTGTGGTTTTGTAAGAAGCTGTGGCTGTTCAGAGGCTGATGACATATAAGATATGATCTTGATTCTATAACCTTATTAGTGATTTTTATTTAAGCATTGTGTTGGCTGGTTCTGTGTGAAGTGGTTATAACGTCATTCGGATAGATGTAAGTGCCAAATAATTTTTAAAAAATTATTCTCAGTGTAAAAAGTAGAACCTGAACATTTTTAATCAGTGGATAGAACCATAATGATTAGCCTTTTGCAGATGAAGGATAAGGGAATGAAAACTTTTGTGGGTTTGCTTGTTTGGGTGCATTACAATGTCTACTGCCTTATTCTTCATATTAAAACATGTCTTCCCCCCCCCGCCCAAAACTTACTCAGCTTCTTCATATTGGAGCATCTATCCAGAGACAAGTAACATGGATAAGCTCTTGCCATACTCCTCACTGCTCACTTGGGATACAGTAAGTTAACACTTTATATTCTTTATGTAATTAAAATTGATTCACTGCTGTGCTTCAGTTGTAGGACATTCCTGTCACAGTAACCAAGGCTGTGATTTCATTTCTGTTTTGATTCATAAGGATCTGAATTGGAGTTTTCTGGCAGAAAAATAATAGTGAGTCCTTGCTGTTGGCCCGTTTTATTTACATAAAACAGTAGAACTGAAGGAGAATGCACAGCATACGTGTTATTCTTCCTACTGCCAAGCCGAATGCAGCCTCTATCATCTTCAAATGGTTTTAGGTTTTAATTTTTTTCAAGCAGCTGGAGTAGATGAAAATATTTCTTAGGGTTTTATAAATGAGCAACGGCTGGACCACCGCTGTTATTCTGAGCTGTTCTATTTACTTAGTAGATTAGCACCTTCATGAGCTTTTTTCCCAGCCTTAGAAAGAAAATCTGTGATAACTTTAGAATGTCAAGATCAGTAAAAGTCAGTAATCTTAAGCAAATCCATGCCATTCAACCTTTTCTTCTTGTTGGTCCAGACTCCCTTCCTTTTAGTTGGGAAGAAATGTTTCAGGAGAAAACATTATTCATTTTCTCTTGAATGTGGTTCAGTAAACTGAGCTTTGTTGGGTCAGAAGTGAAAACCATGTACAGCCTCCCCCTGAAAAAAGTTCTGCCTCTCTTCCTTTCATATTTAGATGTTAGAACTACTGTGTGCTTAGTCTTGAGGCAGAGGTTTGTATCAAAAAAGCATTTAGAAAAATAAATTTAATTCAGGTAGAACAGACACAGGAAAATAAGTACTAGGATAAATGGTAACACTTCCCATTTTGTTTTTAGACTATCTAAATATAGTCCTTTAAAAAGGCATATCAGATGTGTTTAATTTTTTTCCTTTTTTTTTGTTTTCTGTGGCTGTGCCACGCGGCACACAGGATCCTAGTTGCCCGACCAGGGATCTCACCCGTGCCCCCCTGCAGTGGAAGCGCAGAGTCCTAACCGCTAGACTGCCAGGGAAGTCCCATGTTGGAAGAATTTCTAAATTTTTGGTATACGCAATGGTAGTGTTTTCCCAAAGGCCCTTTCTTCTTGTCTCTCACTGTTAGAGTTCATAAACTTTCATGCCTCTCTGTAAAATTCTAAGGAAAGATCAGAGCTTGTTTCTTCTCCAGTCCCTCACTGTTTGAAGAACCCTTGTGAATATACATGCAGACTCTGTGGTAATGTGGCAGGAAGTTCGCAGGTTAATCCCTACCCCCTCCCCCAGAAGCAGGAAATGCACATTTCATCTTCCTCCCCTAACCGCCCAATGCTGGCTGTCGCTGTCCTGTGTTCAGTGTCTGGGAGGACGGGTCTGGACCTCTGGTCCCAGGGTTGTGTTTAAACACGGAGCACATGTTAGTTGGATGTTGTGTGAGTGTCATCCTGACAGGTAGTTCTTCACATTTGCATTTCTCCTCCTTTGTGGGGCAGAGGAAATGTGTGGACATACGGAGTGACATCAGGAAGTCCTACAAGAAGTACAATATGAAAAAACCCGAAGTTTTAACCACTGCGTACAGAGCTTATTTTGGGGTTTATCATGTTGCTTTAGACTTCTTGCGGTTGGAGTAGATTACCTTAAAGGTCTCTCCTAATTCTGAAATTCGATGAGCCTATGATTTTCTTTAGCAATCATGTAAATCATTTTCTCTTCTCTAATCTGCATATGCTCTTAATGCTATACCCTTAATCAATAAATTTCATACTTCTGTATGGAGACAGATTACTTCTGTAAATAACTGAATTGGGTTTTTTAAGATACTAGAAAATATTGTGTCTTACACATAGATAATCCTGAATTATGCTTTGCAGACAGTGAGCCTTGTTATACTTATTTGAAGATGCTATTTATAACCTAGAGCTGTAGTGAAATTTCTGTTGCTGAGTAGTGATAAGTGAAGCATACATAGATTTTTATTACAGGCTTTCTCCTGTCCAGTGGAGGACTCAGTTGCTTGAATGTTCTGGAAGTTTATTTCTCCATCCCTGTGATGCCCTTTTTCTCAGAAATATTGTATGTCAATAAAACCCAGGACATTTAAGTTCTAAACAAATACCAGGTTTTATTTCTATTTTTTCATATATCATCTACTTAT
The DNA here is from genome assembly GCF_026419965.1 of Kogia breviceps. NCBI lineage: Eukaryota > Metazoa > Chordata > Mammalia > Artiodactyla > Physeteridae > Kogia > Kogia breviceps. The sequence goes on from NC_081318.1 coordinate 87,555,853, forward strand.
TTTTTAGGAAATGAAAGAGGAATTGACTAGTTGACAGGTTAATATACATAATTAACATGGAAACACACTTTTTAAAATAAATAAGTGGCAATTTTGTCAGTTTATCTTTTTATTTAAATTTCTGTTTTAATGCTCACTAGTTAGCAGAATGTTATAATTTGGACTTCCTGATATGAATTGCATCTTGCACATTTGCCATGGTGATCTTGCTATGTAAACACTTTATGGGGATCTCTTATTTCCGAAATCATGGTAGAGGATGAGGTGCAGAACAGTTTTGCACTGCGGTCAAAAAAGAATCCCATTCGTGAGGCAGGGACCAACTATAATACATTTAAGTGAAAGAGAAGAGGGAGGAAGGAGTAAAAAAAAAAAAGGAAAGTGTCCACCTTATTGTTACACTTGATGGTGCAAATGTGATTTGCCTCCCTTGTTCTTAAATGGAAATGTGTAAATAATACCTTATTTACTGTGTATTTCTTCATAATAGTTTATCCTTTCCTTTAGTGACACTGTCAACTATTATAATCATAACTTTACAGAATATTTCCCTTCCCGAGGCAAGAGATAGGCTGTGTTCACTGGTATTTATAAACCCCAAGTTTTATTTAAAGTAGAGGTTAGCAAACTGGGAGCTGCCCTCAGCTTCTGTCTGCACGGAAGACACTTCCTGAAGGCTTGGGCTGGGGGTAGTTGATACGTTTAGCAGTTGTGTGTATGTTTTTCCCCCACCACAGGAAATTCCTGGAATAACCCTTGTGACAGAAGAGATTCCGTTGCCTCTTATGAAGGTAAGCGCTTACAGTGAGAGACAAAAAGCCCAGACCTGTGTGGCTTCCTTGCTGGCCTCACAGTCTCCTGCCCCGAGTGTCACGCTGGTTCCAGAAGGGATTGTAAACTGTCAGGGGAGGATGGTGCAAGGGGTAAGGCTAGTTGTCTAGGCAGTCCTTCCTAAATGGTAGTCACCAAGGATGATATCAGGGCAATTCTTAGGAATGCTCTTTGAAGAGGGAGGTTTTCTGAAGACAGAGAACTACAGGGCTCCATGTGAAGTGTATAGAAGTCATACTTTCCACTGTGCCTCAAACCAATCCATGCTGGAGGAGTTCTTGTAAATTTTCTTGAGCAGACCTAGGAGCTGTTTTTTTTACTTCACTTGCATTGTCACCGCCCCCCCCCCGCCCCCCCCCCCCCGACCACGCACGCACGCACACACACACACGCACACACACACAATCTTAAAACCATTAAGTAACCTGGACTGGGATTAACTAATTTCCTTCTCGTTCTGAGAACACTGTTTCTGTCTCTCAAGAGTGACCTGCTCGGGCTATCCCTGTGGTCTCAGCACACACCTTCTTCCTGCCCACTAAGCAGCAGTGTTAGTGTCTCTCTACAGTCTGGTGGTTTCAGAGGAGTTTCTGGTACAATAGGGAGGGTGGGGTGGGTGAGCAGAGACGAATGTGTATGTAGTTAAAACCGAGGAGTATTTTAACATAGTTTCCTTGAAGCTCCTGTGTTGTTTTTGGCATTGCCTCCTGTTAATTATAGCTTGGTGTGTGCTGGGAAATCTCAGCTTTTGGCAGTAGGCAGCCTAGTATGCTGCTGCCTTTTACTATTTACATTTGATTCTCTTGGATCCACGAAGGGCAAGCCAGGCTCAAGCAGCTGAGGGAAAGACTTGGGCGTTTGAGGTCACGGTGATGCCCTGGGGGTGAAACAGGGCTGACTGGGGCAGGTTTAGTGGTTCTGGGTTTTGGTCCTAAGAATGGTCCTTTAAGGGGAGATGGACAAGAGATGTATCTGGGCAGCAAGCAGAGTGAGACAACTGTGAAGGTCTATAAAAGCAGGAAGACGAGGGAAAAGAAACATTTGATTAATAGCTGAAAAGATTCTTATTAAGAGCCTCCATCCTTTCATTTTATTGTTTCTGCTTTTACCACTAGTCCAGCAAATCCATACTGTGTTTAATGGACACACAATAAACCAGTGAAGGAAATTTTAAAAAGAAAGCAATGTCACCCACAATTCTACAGTTCCTAACATATTGTCTATTTGCCCCATTTCCTCTTGGTCTTTGTCATAGGTTTGCATGTTTTACCTAGTAGTAATTGCCATCTAGTGATATTTAATAAAGATTATGAATTATAATATATCATACACATTTTCATGTTGGTACATAAACTTCATAATTTTCATAATTATGATTTCTAATGACTCCATAGGTTTCCACTGTGTTGCTGTCTCTTAGTTTACTTGATCATTCTTCTGTTTTGAGACATTTAGTTTGTCTCTAGCCCCCATTAAAAAAAATTTTTTTTTTGCTATTTAAAATACTGTGGCAGTGAATACTTTTATGTAGTTTTTTTGTGTGTATGTGATTTATTCCCTTAAGGTTAAATGCCCAGTAGTATTATTGGGTGAAAGGCTATGACAGTTTTATAGCATTTATTCTTATTGCCAAATTGATATTCAAAAAATGTTGTGATAATTTACACTGTTACAAGGGATTTATGAGTTTATCAGTTTTACTATAACCTTACATTATTGTGTATTTTCATTTAAAAAATTAAGTAAGTATAAAAGAGTGATGGGAAGGTTCTCAAACTTTTTACCAATTGCCTTATTCTAAGAATACAATTTGCCTTTGCTTGGGAACAAAATAGCTTATTTTTGCACTCTCTGATTTTTTTCTTTTCTATTTGTGTGTGTGTGTGTGTGTGTGTGTGTGTGTGTGTGTAAAATTATGTTTTTATGTAGTTCATTTTTCTTCCTTCTTGATATTCACTTTGCCTTCTCCTCACTTTTTTCTCTTCTCCCCTAATTATCTTTAGCATTTGGCTCTGCAGAGAGTTGTTTCCCATTAACCGTTCCCAAATATGCTTGGAAGCTCTTCCGAGACTCCACATACATTCATGTGTTAGTAAGAAGTGTTATGTAGGACAAGTTTGGGCTGTAGATCTCTTCACTGTCCTCTCCACGCAGACACAGTCCATCAGGGAAGGCAGAGGAATGCTGCCTGGATTTGCCTTGGGCTCAGGAGAAGATGTCACTGGGTTTGGTGGCCAGCTTCACCCCTGTCCCCCACTGCCATCACTAATCGTACCTTCCAGTTCACAGGGCCCCTGGTCCTGATAGCTCTCATTTGTTTCCCCATCTCTGCTTGCATAATACCTCTCAGAATAAGCAGCTGCCTTTGACCTAGTTCTACGGCAATTCCCAGCCTAATTATTTTGCAGTGGATCTGGTTGCAGTGGCACATCCCACCTACTTTTCCTCCCTCCCCAGCCCATATGTGACTGTTCTTGCAGCTTCCCCATAGGAGTTGGCTTTGAGCACCCTTGACCTGAAACACAAGTTACCTTTCGAAGGCATGCTTGCTGCCGGACTTTCCTCGAGGCCCAAGGGACCCCAGACTACTCTGAGCATACTTACTTCCATCCTGCTTAGAAGATGACTGCCCTGATAAGGAGTCTGGAGAGGGGACAGCAAAATGAAACTGGATGAGCACTTTCCTTTTGCTCTCTCTGCAAATAAGTTTAGTGTGAAGTGAAGCACTTTACAAATGTTTAACATATGAACACGGAATTTAATTGGTTTATACCAGTTTATCACCTGAAAAACAAAAGCCTTCTTTTATAGAATGGTTTCCAAAAGAATTTTTAAAAAATGAAACGAAATGTATGTTAAAACAAGGTCCTCGGGCTTCCCTGGTGGCGCAGTGGTTGAGAGTCCGCCTGCCGATGCAGGGGATGCGGGTTCGTGCCCCGGTCCGGGAGGATCCCACATGCCGCGGAGCGGCTGGGCCTGTGAGCTGTGGCCGCTGAGCCTGCGCGTCCGGAGCCTGTGCTCTGCAACGGGAGAGGCCACAACAGTGAGAAGCCCGCGTACCGCAAAAAAAACCCCAACAAGGTCCTCACCTTAAAAAGAAATGTCATCAAGAATGGCCTTAAGAATGAATTTGTCTCTTCCACGGGAAGTCAAGTATTAAAAAAAAAAAGTAGAAACAATAGCTTACTTGAATATCAAGAATGGAGAAATGGAGTATTTTTATTAAAGTATTGTTAAGCCAGACATCTTTAGTTTCCTTTTATAAAGTAAGGAAGCCTTTAATTTAATCATTTGTGTAGCAACTATTAACTCTCTGACCTAGAGACTGGGAAGGAGAAAGATTTCAAACTCCATCCCAGTTATGGCCACTCCAAGTGAGGGCATTGCTGCAGTGTCCATCAGGGGTCTAGACGCCCCTGAGCAATTGGGGAAAGAGTGGTTGACGCCTGTGCTCTTCTCCATTCAGAGACTGGTTCACTTAATTATGCTGCTTCTCTGAAACACTTAAAAAGTGTTTAAAAAATACTGTTTTGGGCAGAGCATGACTATAATTAAGCATCTAATGAAACACAAAAGACACTTTTTTCCTTGACCCTCCCAGTACAGACAGCCACCATCACTTAAAGAAAACATTTCTTACAGATCCAAAGTATCAACAATCGCAGTGTAGAAGCTTACAGTTTTAAAAAATGAGAATGGTTGCCTTGACAACAATGTAGCATTACCAGAAATGTCAATTGGTTATGTGGGAAATATTGACCTTCCAAAGTTTAGTTTGTATATATGTGATCTTGTGATATAACCAGAAATATATATTTGGTCTTCTTCCATGGTTCCCTGCACAGAGCTCCTAAAATCCTTGTAATTTCCTAAGTGATAAAAGCTACAAGGGCATCTTTTGTTATAATGTTTACTGTTTGTTCCAGTTCCTGAAGTAGCTCCAGAGTACAAAGGTGAAAATAATGTCTTTTATTATTCCTAACAAGCCCCTTCCAGCCACACCTGAGTTTGTTAATGAGCTGACCTTTGGAAAGCACCTAAGGATGGAGCTTGTTGCCAGGAAAACTAACCATGTGATTAGCAGGTTGGCACTTTGAGCCCTCTACCACCACTACCTTCCAAGGCTAGAGTGGCTGGAGATGGAGTTCAGTCACCAACATCCAGTGACTTAATCCATCATGCCTATGTAATGGAGCCTCCATAAAGAACCCTAACTGAAGATCTTCTGGGTTGGATGAATATATGGAGGTGCAGGGCTGGGGGTTCTGCACCTGGAGAGGGCACGGAACCTCAGAGCCCATTCCCACACGGCCTGCCCCACGCACCTCTCTTCAATCTGGCTCTTACTGAGTTGTATACTTTTATAATCAACTGGTATATAGTAGGTAAACTGTATTCCTGAGTTCCATGAGCCACTGTAACAAATTCTAGAACCCATGAAGGGGGTGCTGGGAACCTCGGATTGATAGGCAGTCAGTCAGAATCACAGGTGACAACATGGACCTGTGATTAGCATCTGAAATGGGGGGCAGTCTTGTAGGACTGAGCCCTCAACCTGTGGGATCTGACACTATCTCCAGGTAATCGTAGGACACCCTGCTGGCATTGGAGAATTGATGGATGTGGAGAAAAAAACCTCACACGTTTGGTGCCCAGAAGTGAAATATGCTGTGAATAGACTGTTGTAGAGAAAAAACAAGAGTTATTCCTATACAACATATTTTTGGGGACAGAGAGTTACGGCACGTTCAATTAATATTGTAAAAACATAATTTTATGATTTTATGAAGAAACACAACTTATTAGAGACAGAGCACCAGGCTGGTAAATTCATTCCTGTCATATCTGTAGAGATGGGGGGGGTACCTTCAGTTTACTTCTCAGATGATGAAATTGAGGAACAGACCCAGGATCAAGAATTCTTGTTTTTATCTCTCTCCTACAGCCACTAGGCTGTGCTGCTTTTATTCATAGTTTAGTTGAAGACATAATGTTTAATTCTTAAGGTTGAGGGGAGGGAACTATCTTAGCATTGGCTTTCTCAGGTTATATGCTGATTGCGAGATGGAATAGTTTAGAGCCATATTTAGGGAGTTACATGAAAAATTACATCCCGTTAAAAATGGCTAAGAGTACTACCCAGCTGTGCAAAGAAGAGAGATATTTTTAATAAATGTTGGGAAGAAGGAGAAAGTCCATTTATAAATAGGAGAACTTGGACTTACAACATGCAATCCCCTTGGCAGGAAGCCTCAGGAGTTCCAGTCGCTGGTCCTCTGTATGGATGGCCTGCTTACAGCATCTTGGCTTAGTATGGTACCTTACTAGCTTTATGGACACAAAAACATTTCTGTTTTATTCTGTCTGTGCTGGAGGTAGTAGGCCACTGTGTTTCTCTGGGCTGCAAGTAAAAGCTGATACTGAGATGGTATCCACTGAAGAGCCAAGTTGGCTTGATGCTTACCTCTACTAGTTGAGCCTTGATATGAAGGGTAAAGGTTCTCTCTGAGTTGGCTTCCTCTTCTGTAAAAGAAGATGCTGCTTCATCAGCAGATGTAGGATCAAAGCCAGAGGGCCTTTAAGAAATGAAAGGCAGATGTTTTTTTTCCTGGCAGTAATTTGCAGCTGAGCCAGTAAGTACCACAGGGCTTTTTTCCTTCCTTTTTAAAGAAAAAAAAAATCAGAATTATTTCCCACATAAATGGGAAACAGTCCCTTAATGTAACCCTTTGGTCTTTTTGTTCAATTAATAGTTGTGATGGGCTACATTTGGTAATTATTTCATGTCATCCTAAGAGACAAAATAAGATTATTTCTCAAGAAGAGACTTGGAATAATGTTCCTTCCTTTAAAATCAAAATTTAAAACTCCCCCTGTGCAGGGAAGTGCTTCTGGGTCATTACTTGAGGATCTGATGGCTTCTAACACCAGAGTCTCCCAGAAGTAGCTAAATTCACGGGTATTTTTCTTAGAAAGCATTTTTGTGTATTTGAAAGCTTTATAAGCTCTTTTCAAGCAGCTGGCGATGTGCTTCAGACCGCTGTGGCTTTCACTTTGCTGTTGTCCCTGATGAATGTGGTGCTTAGTATTCAACTAGTTCTGTAAGTGCTGGTTGAGGGAAAGGAGTGGCTTTCTGTGCCCTCAGGTTGGCTGCTAGGGTGTGATTGTGTAGCTCCCGCGCCCTCTTCCCCCAGTACCATGCTATAACAGCTAACCTTTTACCTTGAAGCCTCTTTTACTCTCTGGGTTAATGAGCATGCTGGTGTTACTTTGGCATTTGAGATCCTTTGAAGATTGGTCCTAACCTTCTCTCTGACCCTGTGTCCTATTCTGTTGCAACAGAATTGCAAGTCTTCAGACAGCTGGTTCTTCATCAGCCTTTAAACCAGAGATGTAGATGAGGACCTTTGAGGTTGCGGGGGGAGACCGGGATTACCTGTATATGCTCAAGCGTGTTCTCAGCCCAGGCTGAATGGTCGGCTTGCCTGGGTGGGGACCGTCGAAAACTCATGAGGCTCAGGTCACACCCCACACCAGTTAGGATTCTAGGGGACGGGACCCAGGTGATTGCTGAGGTTGGTAGTTACACCCTAGAGGCAGATATCTTCACCACAGAGAGTGAAGGGCTGTGGGTTGTTTGCTTTCTCTAAAGCTCTGTCTCTGATCTAAACCCAGAATCCACATTTCACTCTCTCAGTCTTTGCTCATTTCCTCAGAGCCCCACCCAGAATATCCTCTCTTCACCCTTCATTTACATATCCGTTTTCATCCTCTGGGTCTTAGCTATTTCTCATACTTCCAAACAGACCTCCCAATTTATAATAATGTCTGTGAATTTTCATAACTTAAGAAATTGCATCACTTATGTACTAGATACCAAGTAATGACATATGCCACTGTTTTCTCTGTACTCTCTCAATATCTGTATCATAACATCCAGCCCAGTGACCTCCTTGAAAGACCTACACATTTATATGACAATATTTCTGGGGCTTTTGGCTAATAGTGTTCCTTATTTAAATGTAAGTTGTTTTTGTTTTAAAACTTAGATAAGTTTTCCTTCTAACTCTGTAGTTTTGAACTATTTTAGGCCATGGATTCCTTTGAAAGTCTGATATAAACTGTAGACCTTCTCCCCAGAAAAGTGCTCATACAGTCACGTACTCCGTTTTACATATAATCAATGGGCTCGGAAGCCCCTCTGAAGCATGCCCTTGGACTTGTTTTGTCTGCTTATTCTCAACTCAGACAAGGGTCTGAGGAAAGGGATTTCCTAATGGGGGAGTGAGAGGAAGAAAGTTTGGGAGAGGACTTTTCTTGGGGGCCACAGCATGAGTATGAGAGTGGGGTCTTCTGACAGGAGGATGACTGGCCTGAGGGGAAGAGGGCCTTGCAAAGGTAGAAGGACACCAGCGTTCCTCCCCTTGCTCTGTGCTGGACGATGCACTGGGATTCCAGTGGCCAAGCAGGCAGAGCTAATAGTGGAAATGACCACTAGATGTCACCACAACACCAATTAGTTTGCTGGCTTTTGGCAGCAGTTGCGTGAACTCAGATGTAGAATAGCAAGAAAGCTGTAGTGATTTCCTGTCAGGGACTGAATTCTGCCACATGTCGGCAGGATTTGCTTTCATTATTGTTTTTTCAATATAAGGAAGACCAAAGGGTGGATAAAGGTATATTCATTATAAATATATGGAAAGGGAAAGAAAAGATGAATGCGATAGGTCAAGTGGAGAGTGGGACCTGATGCCACGGTTCTGATTTCCTCTAGGAATGACAATTTCTTGGAAATAGCTTTTCCTGTCTCTGAAAATGGATGTTGGCTGAACGTGCTTTTCAGCCAACTAATTTCTTTCTTTTTTCCCCTAACATCTTTATTGGAGTATAATTGCTTTACAATGGTGTGTTAGTTTCTGCTTTATACAAAGTGAATCAGCTATACATATACATATGTTCCCGTATCTCTTCCCTCTTGCGTCTCTCTCCCACCCTCCCTATCCCACCCCTCTAGGTGGTCACAAAGCACCGAGCTGATCTCCCTGTGCTATGCAGCTGCTTCCCACTAGCTATCTGTTTTACATTTGGTAGAGTATGTATGTCCATGCCACTCTCTCACTTTGTCCCAGCTTACCCTTCCCCCCCCAACCCTGTCCTCAAGTCCATTCTCTACATCTGCTTCTTTATTCCTGTCCTGCCCGTATGTCCTTCAAGACACCCCCCTTTTTTTAGATTCCATATATATGTGTTAGCATATGGTATTTGTTTTACTCTTTCTGACTTACTTCAGTCTGTATGACAGACTCTAGGTCCATCCACCTCACTACAAATAACTCAGTTTCGTTTCTTTTTATGGCTGAGTAATATTCCATTGTATGTATGTGCCACATCTTCTTTATCCATTCATCTGTCGATGGACACTTAGGTTGCTTCCATGTCCTGGCTATTGTAAATAGAGCAGCAATGAACATTGTGGTACATGACTCTTTTTGAATTATGGTTTTCTCAGGGTATATGCCCAGTAGTGGGATTGCTGGGTCAGATGGCAATTCTATTTTTAGTTTTTTAAGGAACCTCCATAATGTTTTCCATAGTGGCTGTATGAATTTACATTCCCACCAACAGTGCAAAAGGGTTCCCTTTTCTCCACACCCTCTCCAGCATTTATTGTTTGTAGATATTTTGATGATGGCCATTCTGACTGGTGTCAGGTGATAGCTCATTGTAGTTTTGATTTGCATTTCTCTAATGATTAGTGATGTTGAGCATTCTCTCATGTGTTTGTTGGCAATCTGTATATCTTCTTTGGAGAAGTGTCTATTTAGGTCTTCTGCCCATATTTGGATTGGGTTGTTTGTTTTATTGGTATTGAGCTTCATGAGCTGCTTGTAAATTTTGGAGATTAATCCTTTGTCAGTTGCTTCATTTGCAAATATTTTCTCCCATTCTGAGGGTTGTCTTTTCATCTTGTGTATGGTTTCCTTTGCTGTGCAAAAGCTTTTAAGTTTCATTAGGTCCCATTTATTTATTTTTGGTTTTATTTCCATTTCTCTAGGAGGTGGGTCAAAAAGGATCTTGCTGTGATTTATGTCATGTAGTGTTCTGCCTGTGTTTACCTCTAAGAGTTTTATAATGTCTAACCTTACATTTAGGTCTTTAATCCATTTTGAGTTTATTTTTGTGTATGGCATTAGGGAGTGTTCTAATTTCATTCTTTTACATGTACCTGTCCAGTTTTCCCAGCACCACTTAATTGAGTGTGTTTGTTTTGTTTTTTTGCTTTTTTTGCGGTATGCGGGCCTCTCACTGTTGTGGCCTCTCCCGTTGCGGAGCACAGGCTCCAGACACGCAGGCTCAGCAGCCATGGCTCACGGGCCCAGCCGCTTGGCGGCACATGGGATCTTCCCAGAGCGGGACACGAACCCATGTCCCCTGCATCGGCAGGTGGACTCTCAACCACTGCGCCACCAGGGAAGCCCACCACCACTTAATTGAAAAGGCTGTCTTTTCTCCATTGTATATTCTTGCCTCCTTTATCAAATATAAGGTGACCATATGTGCATGGGTTTATCTCTGGGCTTTCTATCCTGTTCCATCGACCTAAATTTCTGTTTTTGTGCCAGTACCATACTGTCTTGATTATTGTAACTTTGTAGTATAGTCTGAAGTCAGGGAGTCTGATTCCTCCAGCTCCGTTTTTCTTTCTCAAGATTGCTTTGGCTATTCGGGGTCTTTTATGTTTCCATACAAATTGTGAAATTTTTTGCTCTAGTTCTGTGAAAAATGCCAGTGTTAGTTTGATACGGATTGTACTGAATCTGTAGATTGCTTTAAGTAGTATAGTTATTTTCACAATGTTGATTTTTCCAATCCAAGAACATGGTATATCTCTCCATCTGTTTGTTATCAGCTTTAATTTCTTTCATCAGTGTCTTATAGTTTTCTGAATATAGGTCTTTTGTCTTCTTAGGTAGGTTTATTCCTAGGTATTTTATTCTTTTTGTTGCAATGGTAAATGGGAGTGTTTCCTTAATTTATCTTTCAGATTTTTCATCATTAGTGTATAGGAATGGTAGAGATTTCTGTGCATTAATTTTGTATCCTGCTACTTTACCAAATTCATAGATTAAGTCTAGTAGTTTTTTGGTAGCATCTTTAGGATTCTCTATGTATAGTATCATGTCATCTGCAAACAGTGACAACTTTACTTCTTCTTTTCCAATTTGGATTCCTTTTTTTTCTTTTTCTTCTCTGATTGCTATGGCTAAGACTTCCAAAACTGTGTTGAATAAGAGTGGTGAGAGTGGACAACCTTGTCTTGTTCCTGATCTTAGAGGAAATGGTTTCAGTTTTTCACCATTGAGAATGATGTTGGCTGTGGGTTTGTCATATATAGCCTTTATTATGTTGAGGTAAGTTTCCTGTATGCCAACTTTCTTTTTATCTTAAATTGGTGTTGAATTTTGCCAGAAGCTTTTTCTGCATCTATTGAGGTGATCATATGGTTTATCTCCTTCAATTTGTTAATATGGTGTATCACATTGATTGATTTGCGTATACTGAAGAATCCTTGCATTCCTGGGATAAACCCCACTTGATTATGGTGTATGATCCTTTTAATGTGCTGCTGGATTCTGTTTGGTAGTATTTTGTTGAGGATTTTTGCATCTGTGTTCATCAGTGATATTGCCCTGTAGTTTTCTTTCTTTGTGACGTCTTTGTCTGGTTTTAGTATCAGGGTGATGGTGGCCTCGTAGAATGAGTTTGGGAGTGTTCCTCCCTCTGCTGTATTTTGGAAAAGTTTGAGAAGGATAAGTGTTAGCTCTTCTCAAATGTTTGATGGAATTCACCTGTGAAGCTGTCTGGGCTTTTGTTTGTTGGAAGATTTTTAATCACAGTCGCAATTTCAGTGCTTCTGATTGGTCTGTGTATATTTTCTATTTATTCCTAGTTCAGTCTCGGAAGGTTGTGCTTTTCTAAGAATTTGTCCATTTCTTCAAGGTTGTCCATTTTATTGGCATATAGTTGCTTGTAGTAATCTCTCATGATCCTTTGTATTTCTGCAGTGTCAGTTGTTACTTCTCCTTTTTCATTTCTATTTCTGTTGATTTGAGTCTTTTCCCTTTTTTTCTTGATGAGTCTGGCTAATGGTTTATCAATTTTGTTTATCTTCTCAAAGAATCAGCTTTTAGTTTTATTGATCTTTGCTTTTGTTTCCTTGATTTGTTTTTCATTGATTTCTGATCTGATCTTTATGATTTCTTTCCTTCTGCTAACTTTGGGGTATTTTTGTTCTTCTTTCTCTAATTGCTTTAGGTGTAAGATTAGCTTGTTTATTTGAAATGTTTCTTGTTTCTTGAGGTAGAATTGTATTGCTGTAAACTTCCCTCTTATAACTGCTTTGGCTACATCCCATAGGCTTTGGGTTGTCGTGTTTTCATTGTCATTGGTTTCTAGATATTTTTAAATTTCTTCTTTGATTTCTTCAGTGATCTTTGGTTATTTAGTAGTGTATTGTTTAGCCTCCATGTGTTTGTGTTTTTTACAGGTTTTTTCTTGTATTTGATATCTAGTTTCATAGCGTTGTGCTCGGAAAAGATACTTGATACAAATTCAATTTTCTTAAATTTACCAAGGCTTGATTTGTGACCCGATATGATCTGTCCTGGAGAATGTTCCGTGAGCACGTGAGAAGAAAGTGTATTCTGTTGTTTTTGGATGGGATGTCCTATAAATATCAGTTAAGTCCATCTTGTTTAATGTATCATTTAAAGCTTCTGTTTCCTTATTTATTTTCATTTTGGATGATCTGTCCATTGGTAAGAGTGGGTTGTTAAAGTCCCCTACTGTGATTGTGTTACTGTCGATTTCCCCTTTTATGGCTGTTAGCATTTGCCTTATATATTGAGGTGCTCCTATGTTAGGTGCATAAATATTTACAGTTGTTTTATCTTCTTCTTAGATTTATCCCTTGATCATTATGTAATGTCCTTCTTTGTCTCTTGTAATAGTCTTTATTTTAATGTCTATTTTGTCTGATATGAGAATTGTTACTCCAGCTTTCTTTTGATTTCCATTTGCATGGAATATCTTTTTCCATCCCCTCACTTTCAGTCTGTATGGGTCCCTAGGTCTGAAGTGGGTCTCTTGTAGACAGCATATATATGGGTCTTGTTTTTGTAACCATTCAGCCAGTCTATGTGTTTTGTGTGGAGCATTTAATCCATTTACATTTAAGGTAGTCATCAATATGTATGTTCCTATTACCATTTTTTAAATTGTTTTGGGTTTGTTATTGTAGGTCTTTTCCTTCTCTTGTGTTTCCTGCCTAGAGAGGTTCCTTTAGCATTGTTGTAACGCTGGTTTGGTTGTGCTGAATTCTCTTAGCTTTTGCTTGTCTGTAAAGGTTTCAATTTCTCCATTGAATCTGAATGAGATCCTTGCTGGGTAAAGTAATCTTGGTTGTAGGTTTTTCCCTTTCATCACTTTAAATATTTCCTGCCACTCCTTTCTGGCTTGCAGAGTTTCTGCTGATAGATCAGCTGTTAACCTTATGGGGATTCCCTTGTATTTTATTTGTTGTTTTTTTCCCTTGTTGCTTTTAATAATTTTTTCTTTGTATTTAATTTTTGATAGTTTGATTAATATGTGTCTTGGTGTGTTTCTCCTTGGATTTATCCTGTATGGGACTCTCTGCACTTCCTGGACTTAATTAACTATTTCCTTTCCCATATTAGGGAAGTTTTCAACTATAATCTCTTCAAATATTTTCTCAGTCCCTTCCTTTTTCTCTTCTTCTGGGACCCCTATAATTCGAATGTTGGTGCATTTAATGTTGTCCCAGAGGTCTCTGAGACTGTCCTCAATTCTTTTCATTCTTTATTCTTTATTCTGTGCCACAGTAGTTATTTCCACTATTTTGTCTTGCAGGGCACTTATCTGTTCTTCTGCCTCAGTTATTCTGCTATTGATTCCTTCTAGAGTATTTTTAATTTCATTTATTGTGTTGTTCATCATTGCTTGTTGCTATGTAGTTCTTCCAGGTATTTGTTAAACGTTTCTTGTATTTTCTCCATTCTGTTTCCAAGATTTTGGATCATCTTTACTATCATTATTCTGAATTCTTTTTTAGGTAGACTGCCTATATCCTCTTCATTTGTTTGATCTCATGGGTTTTTGCCTTGTTCCTTCACGTGTTGTGTGTTTCTCTGTCTCCTCATTTTGCTTAACTTACTGTGTTTGGGGTCTCCTTTTCACAGGCTGCAGGTTAATTGTTCCCACTGTTTTTGGTGTCTACCCCCAGTGGCTAAGGTTGGTTCAGTGGGTTGTGTAGGCTTCCTGGTGGAGGGGACTGGTGCCTGTGTTCTGGTGGATGAGGCTGAATCTTGTCTTTCTGGTGGGCAGGACTGTGTCCAGTGGTGTGTTTTGGGGTGTCTGTGACCTTATGATTTTAGGCAGCCTCTCTGCTAATGGGTGGGGTTGTGTTCCTGTCTTGCTAGTTGTTTGGCATAGGGTGTCCAGCACTGTAGCTTGCTGGTCGTTGAGTGGAGCTGGGTCTTAGCATTGAGATGGAGATCTCTGGGAGAGCTTTTGCTGTCTTATGTTATGTAGAGTCAGGAGGTCTTTGGTGGGCCAGTGTCCTGAACTTGGCTCTCCCACCTCAGAGGCACAGGCTTGACACCTGGCTAGAGCACCTATACCCTGTCAGCCACATGGCTCAGAAGAAAAGGGAGAAGAAAGAAGAAAAATAATAATAAAATAAAGTTATTAAAATAAAAAATTAAAAAGTAATTTAAAGAAAGAGAAAGAAAGAAAAGAGCAACCAAACCAAAAAACAACTGCACTAATGATAACAGGTGCTAAAAACTATAATAAAGATGAAAAAAAAAAAACCGGACAGACAGAACCCTAGGACAAATGGTAAAAGCAAAGCTGTACACACAAAATCACACAAAGAAGCATACACATACACACTCACAAAAAGAGAAAAAGGAAAAACATATATATATATTAAAAGAAAGATGGAAGAGAGCAATCAAATCAATAAACAAATCTACCAATGATAATAAACTCTAAATACTAAACTAAGGTAAACATAAAACCAGAAACAAATTAGATACAGAAAGCAAACCCCAAGTCTACAGTTGCTCCCTAGGTCCACCGCCTCAATTTTGGGATGATTCGTTGTCTATTCAGGTATTCCACAACTGCAGAGTACATCAAGTTGATTGTGGAGATTTAATCCGCTGCTCCTGAGGCTGCTGGGAGAAATTTCCCTTTCCCTTCTTTGTTCGCACAGCTCCCAGGGTTCAGCTTTGGATTTGGCCCCAGCTCTGCATGTATGTCACCTAAAGGAGTCTGTTCTTTGCTCAGACAGGAGGGGGTTAAAGGAGGAGCTGATTAGAGGGCTCTGGCTCACTCAGGCCGGGGGAGGGAGGGGTATGGAACATGGGGCGAGCCTGTGGTGGCAGAGGCCAACGTGACATTGCAACAGCCTGAGGCGTGCCGTGTGTTCTCCCGGGGAAGTTGTCTCTGGATCACGGGACCCTGGTAGTGGAAGGCTGTACAGACTCCCGGGAGGGGAGGTGTGGAGAGTGACCTGTGCTCACACACAGGCTTCTTGGTGGCTGCAACAGCAGCGTTAGTGTTTCATGACTGTCTCTGGTGTCCGCACTGATAGCCATGGCGTGCGCCCGACTCTGGAGCTCAGTTAGGTAGTGCTCTGAATCTCCTCTCCTCACGTGCCCCCAAACAATGGTCACTTCCCTCTTAGGCAGTTCCAGACTTTTTCCTGGACTCCCTCCCCAGCCAATGAATTTCTGAAATAGCAAGTTAGTTTTATTATGTAACTCACTTTACTGATACTTCAACATCCTTTTTTTTTTTTTTTTGCGGTACTCGGGCCTCTCACATTGAGGAGCACAGGCTCTGGACGCGCAGGCTCAGCGGCCATGGCTCACGTACACAGCTGCTCCGTGGCATGTGGGATCTTCCTGGACCGGGGCACGAACCCGTGTCCCCTGCATCGGCAGGTGGACTCTCAACTACTGCGCCACCAGGGAAACCCCTCAACGTCCATTTTGAGCCCGTTGTGACTATCCTTTTAGTAAGAATTTGGATGATGTGCTATTACTTAACAAAAGGGCATTTTTCTTGATTGAGACATCTTTTTTAAGTTCTCTTTCTTCCCTTGTAATACAGCCAAGTCTGTTTGCACAGTAGACGTTAACTCACTTTGTTTTATGTCCACACATTGCACCCTCGACCCCAGTCAAATCTTTTATAACTGCATATATTTTGGCAAGAAAGTGTGTATCATAAATCTATCTTCATTAATCTGCAGAGACAATTTTTTTTTCAGGATATCTTTCAACATTAAAAAATGTCTTACTCTTGCATTTTATTTAAACGTGAACGTAATGGGTATTTTTTGCTTCAGGGTAGTACAATGATATCAATACATCAAAAACCCAGATGGGATAGTTGCCAACTAATTTTGTCTTGGAGTATTCGGCACCTGACTGTGAAAGAAGTTCATTTCACCTTTCTGATTCCTGAGTTTTGAAAAAGATCCTTTGAAAGTAAATGAACTCAGTGGGAAATTAAACCTATTCTTCCACGTGTTCCAAATCTTGTGCACATTCTCTTACCAAACATGGCATTGTTGACACAATCTGAGTCAGAAAAATGGGTCTCTGGGGAGGAAATTATTTGATGTGTTCAATGTAGGCTTCCCCACTTAGCCCTTACCCAGGGGAGTCCTACTGGCTTAGGGAGGTGAACAGCTCTCTCTGTGTGTAAAAGGGACTTGAAAAGGAAGGGAGGAAGGCAAGCCTCTTCTGGTCTATTTTAGAATTCCTGTAGGGGCAAGAAAGCCATCCTTTGTGGGAAGTGTCCACTCAGAAATGCTGCCTCATGAGAGCTCAGGAAGTGAAGCGAGCCCAGCTTTGCAGCAAGGCTCGCGTGGCCCTTGCCGAGTAGTTTGGGCCACAGGACCTGCTTCTCAAGCTCATCAATGATTTTGTCTCCTACAGGTGCATAGCTTTAAGGGCTACTGGGAAAAACTGAACTCCAACCTGGAATATGTTAAGTACTCCAAGCCACACTTACACTATAACAGCAGCGTGGTCAGGAGAGAGTGGCACAGCCTGATCTCAGAAGAGGTATGTGTGGGTTCCTGAGACCAGAGCAAGGAGCAGAAGCCCAGCCGATTAGGTTAGGTGATGCCCGTAGGTCATTAGGCTGGCCTGTGCTCCAGCACTCTCCCCACTTGCCAGGCACTGTTCATTGATGCTGATGATCCCCAGTAGGGAGACCTAGGTGCTTCTCTGACCTCTCTTCTCTTGAAGAGGAAATTCAAGTGCAAAGAGGTTAAGGGACACACACGGCATGTTCATAGTAGAAGTGGGATTAACATCCGGGTCTCAGATGTGTTTTTGTGCTACTTGTGTAGTTAAAAATTGATTTTAAAAAAACCTAGGTGTTCCCAAAGTAGTGGCTGCTAGGGGTTAGGGATGGTTGAAAGGAAGAGTGAATGTGACCCCTATCAAGGGAAAGCACGAGGGAGATCTTCGGGGGTGATGGAGCAGTTCTGTATCTTGATTACGGTGGTACATTGTGGTGTGTGAATCTACACATGTGATAAAATGGCAGCACTGTACGCTCACTGTACCAGTGCCAGTTTGCTGATTTGCGTATTGTACTATAGTTATGTATAGAAGATGTAAACACTGAGGGAGACTGGGTAAAGAGTACATGAGCTGTCTGTAGCATTGTTGGATATAGTTGTAGTGTTGTTGTATATAATATGTAGTTGACTTGCAACTATGTAAAATATGTACTAGTTTCAGAATAAAACTTTTTTAGAGCAATTGTTAAAGAATCTAGGTGTTCTGATTACCTGGAATGTACCTCTCTTTTTTCTGAACTCTTAACTATATTGTATTATGACCTCAATGTGAAAAATGTCACCCACAAAACCTTCACCTTCCACACCTTTGACGTGTTCTCACTCCTAGAAAAAAGGAAAAAGAAGGTCCACGGTGTATGTGAGAAATATTCTTGATAATGCAATAAAGTAAGTAAAATGAGGGATTATTGTAGCTGTAAGATGGTTATAGTTTGCAATTACTTTCTCGGCTACCTTTCAGGGAAGTAGCTTACTTTTGTTGAGTATCCTCAGCAAGATGATGCTGTCAGCTTATGAATGCAGCCACCTGAGCCCTATTCTGGAGTTTGGAGCTGGAGTTTCTAGTGGGAAAAATTTATATGTTAAACCTTTTAGATTTGCATCCTGGGGATGGATGACTTAGAAGGAATAAGGGGTAAAGAAAACTCTTATTAGTTGAGCACTTTAGAGGGGTACAAACATTAGGTTGATTTTTTAAACAAGTGTAAGTGGGCCGGTGAGCTTGCTCTTATTTTGAAAGCATATTTTCTGGGTAGATGAGTCATCTTGGAGTGCTGTAAGCATAGGCCCCATTCCAACCCCTGTTCTATTTTCTGTTCCCCTTATTTCCAATAACAGAGCTGTAATTGTTCTAAATTTTTGTCATTATTTGCACTAAAGAGTTTTGAGATTTTATAATTGCCTAATGTGGCTTTTGCCAAGTTGATTAAAGTTTTTGAGGTTTTCGGCAGCCTGAGAACAGTTTCTGCGGTGGTTTTATGGGTTTTTAAAGGAGGATATCTTTGTATGGTGCTGTGGCTTTCGTTGTTGTTGGTTTTTTTTTGTTTTGTTTTTGTTTTTTAAATAATGCTTCTTGTGTGAATAACATTGGCTAATTTCTTTGTAGGGTGATTTCTAACCTAGAAGCAAGGAATTTGGGTAAGAAAAGACCTGTAATAAAGCATTCTGGATTTCAGTCAGTGTTTTGTTTGTAATACCATTCTTCCCCGCACTGTGAGTTGGCAGGAAAATCACTTCCACTAGTGCTGTGAACGCAGCACCCTTTACTATTTTCCCATCAGAGTGGCTACCCAGCGCCTTCCATGTCTCTCTTGGCACCAGGTCCTTTGGGGACAGCTGCTCTTGCCGAGGAGGCCCTGACTGTTGGTTTTCCTTCTGTTTCCCCATAGAACTGATCAAATTAACATGCTCTCTGGCTGTACTCCCAGGGTGTAGTTCCCTTGGCTTAGAGCTGCTTTCTCTCCAGCTGTCTGATCATACAAGGGTCTTTGACTTATATGCTCCCTTCATTTTGCTTAGCACTTGGGCACTCACTGGGCCAGGTCATAGGGGCACAGAGACGAGGGGCCTCTAGACAAGCAGTGTGGTTATGGGGGGAGAGCATGGGCTTAGAGGTGGACAGAACTGGGCTTAAACTCCAGCTTGGCCACCATGTGCTCTTAGGCAAGCCATTTATCCATTTTGTGTGTTGTCCTCAGGACAAGCGTGAGAAGAAAATGAGAGTCAACGGAGTCATGTTTACAGTGCCCAGTCCCTCGCTTGGTGCATGGGATACCTGAGATGGCTGCTTTATCTTTAGTGTGTGAGGAAGAAATGCTAACACACAGTCTCTAAACCAGGGGACGGGCATTATGCAGCTGCGGGGAGTGAGGGGCTAGGTCAGGAGTGGGGACAAAGGTTGTAAAGGCTTCCCATGGGGGGTGATGTCTGAGTTAAGTCTTGACAAAGAAGGGAAACTTAGCCAGGGGAAACTGGGGGGAGAGGATGCTAAGCATATTCAGTACAGGCTTTTTTTGTGATTTTGTCTGTGGAACTCTTTCACACTTCATAAAGGTCAGCCTCCATTAAAAAAGGAGCTGTTGTTTTTATGTCCCACTTCCGTTTTATGGGCTTGGATGTTTAAGTATATGTTTGGTGACCCTAACGGACATTATTTTATATGATGCGTTGCCGCACATCCTGCAGCTGTGTGCACAGCCCGCGTGAGCTGTGAAGTCACTGAGTAGCCCCGGGAACCAGGCCATGTAGGCCTGAAGCCAGGGCTCTGCCACCAGCATCAGGCAGGAACAGTCTGCCAGGGGTGTGAATGTGCACGCAGGCTCCCCTCCTTGTGTTGCTAGGGGATTCGCACTGTGGGAAGGTTTGCCAGTCTGGCTGAGGTTTCTTTGTGTCCTCTGCTCCCACGACTGGGTAGAACTCCTGTTCTTGTACTTCACGCCTGATTGCATCCCGTTAGTAATCGTTCTCACATGATGACCTTCAGGGAACTTTGCCCCTTCCTCTCACGTGCTTTGGTTGTGCTGGTTTCCTAGGGAAAATGTCACTGTCAGAGATGGAACATTCCTTGTGAAGTTCGAAACAGCCGTGAAAACTACTGGGCTCTAGTTTTGAATTGTTCACCGTGAAGGCTGTGTAGGATCCAGTTAGGATTTATCTCAAGGGGTCAAGAGGCATCCGTGTCCTCCCACAAGGAGTCCTCAGCCCCCTGACCAGGGCAGTTCCGCCTGTTGACGGGCTCTGTGACTCAGGTTCTGGGAGAGGAAGATGGGGCGTGAAGGTGCCGTTAGCGGAGCGTTAGGGCAGATCTTCCTAGAGACAGCGTTTTCCTGTCCCTCCAGTCCTGCTGGTGCGGTGCAAATCAAGGTGGAGAAAGTGCCATTTGGTTTAACCTTACATGCCACTTTTCCATCTCAGTTAGCTCCTTTTTCAGTCCCATAACTTGTGCCAATTATTCTTATTTACCGCAGTAACTGACTGGTCTCCTCACCTCAGTAACTCTATAAACTACAAGTTGGAGTCAGAAAGAAGGGAGTCATGCGACCCTTCCACTAAGTCCCCATCCCTGGGTTTGCCCCTCCCTTAGGCTTTAGAGAGGGCCCAAGCCCTTTAATCTCCTGTGAAGCAGAAGGTCTTAGTGGTGAGTCTTCACACTGAAGAGAAATCAAAGTCAGAGTATATTGGTGTTGGGAACGTGTTCCTTGTTTTCTTTCTTTCTTTCTTTCCCAGTGTCTGCCTCTCTGGTTCACAGCACTCTCTCTCTGCATATCACTAAGTGAGAAGTTGCAGCGTGTAGGACTAGGTCACACTGAATGCAAAATTTTCATCCCATCAAGGAAGTGTTATGTTTTCCCGGTGACTCAGAGAAGGGAAACCCAGGCTGAGGCCTCCTCCTTCTAGCCCATTCCCAAAACCCACCCTGCTTGACTGTTGCTCTGTTTAATTTCAGAGCCAAGATTAACACCTCTCTTCCAGGAGGAAGACAACCACCAGCGGCTGCTTATGGGGCTGGTAAGTGGTCTGTGGGATGTTCAGTGCTGGTGAATGGTGGGCCCCAAGGAAAGGGGAAAGGGCTAGATTGTACTTCTCATTCTGGTCTTGTTTCTCATTCACTCTTTCAACACAGGGTTGTTGCCAGTCACTCACTGTAGGTTCAGTGGTGAGGAACACGTATATAATTTCTGCCCTCTTGGTATTTATAGTCTTGTGAGAGAGACACGAATTAATCAGTCACCCCAATAAACGTGTAATTATAAAACATAAGGAAATGTATAGCACTGAGAGTTTTTAAAATAGGAAACCGCAGCGTCTCTGTAGTATTTGTATTTGGGTTTAAAATACAACAGAATAAAGTATTCTTTCTCAAGAGTTCCTACCACTAGGAAGACATATAAATCAAAATAAATTAATTGAAGAGCAGAATTGGCAAATAAATCCAAAATCTTAAAACAAAACTGTTAAACATCTGAAAAGTCTAATAAAATATTTTCAATACTGTGCAGGCTTAGGAATGGGATAATCTTTTACCTTAAATATAGCTAGTTTAAAAATATGAGAAAAATATGTGTAAATACATATTCATACACTTAAAAATTCTAGTTAAACAAAGTTTCCTTGGCAACTAGAAATGACCAAACTTGAGCCAAGAAGAGATAGAAAGCCTGAAAGCATAATAACCGTAAAATAATTTGGAAAAAATATCAAAGATTATCTCCAAAAAAGGCCCCAAGTTATTTAATGAGTTTGCGCTTTCAGACTTTTAAGGACCAGATCATTCTCATGTTATGTAAAGTATTTTTGAGAAAAAGATGGGAAGCTTCTTAATCACTTTAAAAAGCCAGCATAACCTTAAAACCAGAATCCGACAGTGACTACTTACGCTTATGAATATAGATACTACAAGCGTAATTAAAATACTTCCCAGTGCTCTATTTGAAAATACAACATAGATACATGGGCTTCTTTCTAGGAAGGCTTAATATTAGAAAATATATTAATGTAATTCATCACACCACTAAGTCAAAGAGGAAAAAGAAGATTCTATAGGTGCTAAAAGTTGATAAAAGTAAAATTCCACTCCTGGAATTTTAAACAAAATATAGTCTAATACTAGTAGCCAGCATCCTTCTTCATGTCACATTGGAGGCATTCCTATTAACATCAGAAAGAAGTTAAGTATCCTTGCTATTTTCACTAAAATTTTACGTTGTTTTAGAAATTCTAGCCAATGCAATAAGAAACAAAAGTAAAAGAAGACGCTATGATTGTCTAATGCAACAAACGAAATAATCAATTGAGAAAATAATAAAATTTTTTAAAAGCTGCAAATTAGTAAGCTGGTGATGCTATATATATATATATATATTTATTTATTTATTTATTGCGGTACGCGGGCCTCTCACTGTTTTGGCCTCTCCCGTTGAGGAGCACAGGCTCCGGACGCGCAGGCTCAGCGGCCATGGCTCACAGGCCCAGCCGCTCCGCGGCATGTGGGATCTTCCCGGACTGGGGCACGAACCCGTGTCCCCTGAATCGGCAGGTGGACTCTCAACCACTGCGCCACCAGGGAAGCCCTATTTTCTTTTTGAGTAGGATTAACCAGTTAAAAAAGATAACGAAAAACAGTATATTATTTCCATATCCTTAGCATCTAACTTTAGTAAAATTATAAACAGAAAGCCAGTGAAATTTCTCTGACAGTTGACTGACTCACTTGACAAAGTAAAGAGGAATGGGACTGGCATTACGAGATATCTAAATGTGTTGTTGATCTACAATAACTGGAACAATATGGTGCTCATACAAAGATAGACAAGAGGCTCTATTTTAAATTTGGGTATTTGGTGTATGATAAAAATGAGGCATTTAAAAATCAATGTGGAAAGAAATAATTTTCAATCAATCAATCAATGCCTGACTATTTGGAAAAGACAATTAAGTTAGATTCTTCCCACCCCAAATACCACCACTTTATATCATAAACTAACAGAAATATCAAGTTTAAGGAATCTAATATAAAAAATTTAAACTGTGTGAGAGAATTTGAATAAAATAAGTGGACAGTTAAAATATACTGAGAAAGCCTTTTAAGTGTATTATTGAACATAAACCTACAGGAGAAGATTGACTGAAAACTTAGAAGAGAACAACAGAAAGGCAATATGTTTAGAAAATGTATTTGCCACATATGTGATAAAAGAATAACATTTGGCATGTAATGTTTATAAATCAGTAAGAGAACAACACACCAGAAGGGAAATGGACAAAAGCTGTGACCAGTGAATTTTCAAAAGTTAATTTAGGCCAAGAGATCTTGAGTTGGGGCAGTGTAAGAAAGAGAATGCTTAACATTGCTGTAATCAAATGACAAACAGAATAAATGTTTTTCTTAGTCTTTTTTTGGTCTATCAAATTGACAAAAATTTAAAAATCATACTAGGAAAGTTCAGGGTACAGGGAATTTGACAGCCTCATGAGATGGAATTGGAAATTAATATAACCACAGTGGAAGCCATTTTAGCAATGTCTCTATAACCTTAAGTAGGGACCCAATGAATTCCATTTCTAGGAATTTAGCCTGACAAAATAATCAAGGATATGGCGAGCAACTTTTGTGTAAGGATTTTTTGGTGGTGTTTGTAACAATAGTAAAGGAAATATCGCCTATGTATAAGAAGGGAATAAATAATTCAATTATATTACTTTCATAAAATTGGACACTGTGCAGCCATTACAACTAGTGTGATAAAGAATATTTAATGACAAATTATTATGTGAGAAAAAGCAGATTGTAAAATATTAGAATGAGTGTGCACACTGGAAAAAAGGAAAATAAAAAAACCAAAATGTTAATGTAGATGGTAGGATTATGATCAATTTAAATTTTCATCCTTATGCTTATTATAGAAAAATTGAAATGTACAAAAATATGCATTATAACTTACACAGAAAAAAATAATTTTTTTTAAAGCCTAATCAATTAGCACATGCCAGAGACTCAGTTGAAATAATATTCCACTCTGTCTTGGCCCAGGATGTCACGGGCTAAGGTTTACCCAAGGTGTCTGTCGTAAATGTAAATCTGCTAAAATAGAAGATATATATACTTGTGTTGTCAGTTGTACAATTCCCATGGTGTTTATTGATGCAAAGATTTCTCTAGCCAAGAGGGTCTGTAGCTGAGCAGGCCATTTAGGCAAAAGTGAGAAAAAAAGGAAGACAGGGAGAGAAAAGCAAAAAGTGGGGAGGGCTGGGAATGCCACACTGATTGGGGAGCCCCGGGGATGGTTAGAAGAGTGTGGCTATAGAAACAAGCCCATTTGGAGGCACTAGGCTAAATATATCCATACCTTTACATGTCAGGGAGCTGCATGGAATGTCTTAACCATTGTGCAGAGAGGTACCTGGTGCATTTCCTTTTACTCCAGCCTCTGTCCTTGCAAACACAAAAACCTGCCCCTTCCCACCACCTCCATTAGCATAGTCATTCCACGTTGAGAGTTGTTCCTGTTAGCTCTCCAGAGCCAGGAGCAGTAGACTTCAATCCTTTGGTAGATCCCAAAGCCTTTGACTGCTATGCTAGTGACTTCCACTGGCTTCTTTGGAGAATTCTCAACAGGGCTGGGAACCTGGCTCTCAGCTGTTCACTGGACTTTGGGTGAATCATAAGTCGTTCCTCTCGAGGAAAACGGTGGTGCCCCCTGACTTATGCCCATCAAAGGAACATTGTGGGTTATGCATTTCTGCTAGTGGGATCTTCAGGTCCAGTATCTTTCATATTGATAGGAAGTGTTAATAAATGAATAGAATTCAAACCAGTTGCAGCTGTGAGTGGGTAGGTTGTGACTTATCTAATCTCTATTCTGTTTTCAGATGGTGTCTGAGCTAAAAGACCATCTTTTGAGACATCTACAGGGTGTAGAAAAGAAGAAAATTGAACAGATGGTTCTGGACTACGTTTCAAAACTGGTTGGTTTTGCTTTATCTTCTCTACCCGACCCACCCACCCTCAACCGCTTGGTCTCTGGGTGTATAGTTCCCAGTATGTGGTTCAGTAGGTTTTTCATATTAGGTTTTTTTGAGCTCTCCCATCCTCAAACCTGTATATATGGTGCTGTAGATTGAAGAAAGGGAGAAAAGAACCAAAAAACAAAGAGAATGTGGCTCTGGAAGTGGCTTATTGCACTCCCTGGCAGTAGTGGTTATATGCTCACGGAAGCCTGGAACAGTGATGAATTCAGCATGGTTGCCAAATGTTCATGTCATCTTGTCATCTTCCAGCTCCTTATTAAACCATAGGTAGTGATTTCTGTACATGGAGGTTTCTGCAAACATGAGAGAACTTGAACTTCAGTTCTTATTTAGCTCCAATAGCCCAGTTAGGTGAGATTCCAGCCCAGTTGTATAAATACTTACCACGTTATAGAGTCTGCTGATGAGATTGGCATCCCATTTGCCTGGTAGCCACTCAATGAAATTGTGTGATCCAAATTAATAACACCAGTCCCATGTGTAAATAGAAGTGGTGCAGCTGGATTGAAATTTGAGGCTGTTTTTTTTTTTTTTTTTTTTTTTTTAATGGGATCTTCCCGGACCGGGACACGAACCCGTGTCCCCTGCATCGGCAGGCGGACTCTCAACCACTGCGCCACCAGGGAAGCCCTTGAGGCTGTTTTGAGTCTTTCAAAATGTATACGGAGTTGAGGCCTCACCCTACTTAGAACCTGGAAATAATAAGATAGATAAAAATTTTAAAGTATTTAAATATACAGAAAGAGAAAGAACACTCCAACACTCCATTTCTCCAGGTTTGCATAGGACCAGTGTGTAAATGTGAACAAATATTTTTTACATTGAATTCTGGAAGATTAGTTAAATTTATTAGATATGGTCCTGATTTAATTTCATGTTTAATTTTTAAAGTTTTCTGCCTTACAGGGAGCTATATTCAATAATGGAAAAGAATATTTTAAAAAAGTGTTTATGTGTAGAACTGAGTCACTTTGCTGTACAGCGGAGATTGGCACAGCATTGTAAATCAACTGTACTTCAATTAAAACAAATTAAAAAAATAATAACAAACAAACGAAAAAGAAATACAGAAAGAAATCTTCTATTTTGGAAAACTGGGTAGTGGCAGAATGGCTCTGTGAATGGAGTGTGAGCTCTTGGATAGCACTTGCTTAATGAGTGTTTGTTGAATTAAAACAATTCCCCAAAATGCTTCCGAGTGCCACCCATTGATTTATTTCTATAGTAAAGTGCATGCATGGAAGTAACTCACTCAAATCCTTTGTTGGTCATATGGCCATAGAGACGGTCCATAGTTAATTAGTCTGAATAAAGTCGCAGAATATTAAAAAAAAAAAGTTTTCTGCCTTTATTGCAGTCATTAGTATCTGTTTTTAAATCATATATTTGAATTTCTATGGTAAGGTTTGACTTTCAGAGTTTTAGGATATTAGGAGAGGTTGGTATTTGCATATACTAATGTTTACAAGCAGGGCACTGAAACTTTCTTAAATAATAATTCTTTGCAGTTGAACAATACCAAGGGACTTAACTTCATGAATGTGTTACTGATCTTCCCCATGTTGATACTAACCTACTTTCTTTTTCCTTTCATAACACACAGTTATTTAACACATCACCTACCATCTTTCTTTCTGTTGACTTTAAATTTCATCTTCCAGAGTGTTAAGGTTTTTCTTCAAGCATCATTGTTCCCTATAGTTAACCACATAAAAGAATCCCCATAACACTAGTTTGTGCTAACAGCTTCTAGAACCAATAGGACCAGAAATGGTAGAGATGAGGGCTCAGAAAACTCGTTGCCCCTGTCTTTCCAACTCAGCAGTCACTGATTGATGCCAAAGCTGCCCACCCTGCTCAGCAGCAAAGAGCTGAGTCTCCCAGTCCCCTCCCAGGAGAGTGGCTGGACAGCCTTTAGAAGATAAATCCGAGGAAGTTGCTGCAAAACCTGAGTATATTGCTTATACGTTATCTTACCTGATTTTAGCCAAAGAGAAACTGAGAATCTATATCATTGAGAATAAATAGTGTCTCTGTGTGCTCATATGGAAACTCTTCCGAATTTGGCCCCCTGTCCTTTGCCTACATGTGCAGTGCATGGATTTGTAGTCCTGATAACAGCTCCTCGGAGGTTGCCTGCCCTGTTGCTGGCAAACGAGTAAAATGTAGAACCTGGACTTGGAACTAGTTTTGCTCCACAGCCCATGCTCAGGACCTCCATTCTATTCAGAACCGCCTTTCCTCTGTCAGCTGGCAGCTATGTCACCCTTGCCACATAACAGGCCTAAGGCGAACTCTGTTGCACTTGACCTTCACTGATGGATAAGGGCCTGTGATTGAGGGCCTGTGCTTGTGAGCGGTGGGGCTGGTTAGCGGTGGGAAAGCTCAGCTGGGGCACTGCCTGCAATGACAGAGGGTGCTCTGTTAGACGTGGCTGCACATTTTCAGTCTTTCCATTTTGAATTCCACTGCTTGAGAACTGACCTCAGAAAGGCTGGTTCTGTGTCCGGGAACAGCCTGAATGCCAGCTGCCCGCACATGCCTGTCAGAGCTATGGAAGGATAGCTTGTATGGGAAAGGGTATGAACAGAGGTTAACAGACTGTCTTTACCCTCTAGCTGGATCTCATTTGCCAAATACTGGAAGCCAGTTGGAGGAAACATAATCTTCATCCCTGGGTTCTCCATTTGTACGCAAGTATTTCTTGCTCTATTTTATCATGGTGTACAAAGACGTAAAACAACTCTGATTGCTGCCTGTTGTAGCAAAGCCTTTTTGAAACTTACCAGTTAAAAGTAACTCTCACCAGCCCTTACACCATCCATCTTAGTTCTGAACTCAACATTTAAAGTTATGCCCCTGTTACTTCACCTGTCCTCTTTCCTTGGCATCTGGCTGATGAGGAGGGAGGGGCACATGAGCTCAGTACTGCCAAGAAGGGGAATTTAAGTTAATGCAGTTTATCATTTATGTGCCTACCGTCTGGTTAGATTCTAGGCATTAGGCCGATGGTCATCATCACATCTATGAACCTTTCTATGGGGCATAGCCTTTCACAATTAAATTCCATCAGGATGTGGCACTCAGAGCTACTGCTTACATGCAAATGGGGTTTTGGAGATGAGCTGCTTGGCTGATGTGCTGCTTTGTTCTTTGACCAGCAATAGACGGGCGAGTGCTGCTGAATTTGCGGTCTTTCACATCATGACCAGGATTTTGGAAGCTACTAACAGTTTGTTTTTACCTCTGCCTCCTGGTAAGTCTTGGCTTTTTTGTTTTTTGTTGTAATAAACTTGTTCTTTCTTCTTCACGTAGTCTCTGGACTTTGGTGCATTATGAGTTTAAGAATGAGGCCTCCTATGTCTGAGAAATTGTGTGCCTGGTGTGCCTGAGGTTGGTCTCTGCCTACCAGATCTCCTCTGATTATTAAACTATACAGTAGCTTGTCACCAACTTTAGGAGCCAAGGCTGGTCCCCATGCAACTTTCTGGTTCAAAAACCAGTGGAGCTGATTCAGGGAGATCTTTCTCTGATGTCTCCAGGCCTAGTTGATCGGATCAAGAAAGTTAACACTCAGAAGGAAGTCAGTCTGGCTGGGTGTCAGAAATTGAGTTGATTCTTATATGTTCCTCAGAAGCTAAAAATTTCCCTTAGGATTTTGAAAATGGGGATCAAGTAGTTCCCACCTCGTGGTGTTATATGAGGATCAAGTGAGCCTGTGTGTAAATGAAAGGCCTCAGTACCTGTCTGGTGTTAGTCACATTGTTATACTATGTGCCAGGTTCTTCACAGACCTAGCTATAGCTCTCAAAGCAGCCCTGCAAGAAAGGTACTGGTGATTCCATTTTAGGGTTGAAGAAACAGAGGCTGGAAAGGCTTAATTACCTACATCTAGTAAGCAGCACAGCATGATTCCGGCCTCTGTCTACTCAGGTCAAACCTGACTTTTGCTGCTTTTCCAGCCTGTATGTTCTCTAACGTCATTTCCACTCTCAGGAATGGCATTAACCCTTCAAAGCGCCTCTCACATGCCATCTTTTCCGAGAGGGCTTTTCTGATTCTCTCCCGGTCTGCTATCTTCTTCTCCCATGTATGTTGTTTGTGTCGATTAGTATTAATAGTGGACTTAGAGCTCTAGCTTTGTGAGAGTTTGGGTAGCCCTGCCCATGACACTTAGACTTAGCCCTGCCCAAGGCCTTGAGAGTGCCTTCCTACTCAATTCCTATAGATTTGCTCTCTGGCAATATCATTTTAGTTCTTCTTTTATATGATTTAGTCCAAGTAGACCCCAAAAGCCTTTCTCTAGGGCATACCCAGAGATTAGTCATCTAAACTGTCCCCTTCTGGTCCAAATATTTTTTCCTGCAGCAAAATGGTCCCTGTCCATCAGGCTTTAGCCTGGGCATGTGGAGTTTGAAGTTCAACTGTTAATTTTTCTATTTTGCGATTTTACCATAGAATTATAAACCTTTTAAACTGTAAAACCATTTTCATTGAGCAGACCTTGCACTGTTTTTCTCTTTTTGCCTAGGAAGGCATGCAAGGTGGAGGGAATACATGCTTATTGGGAACTTACTATATACCCAGCACAATACTTAGTTGTGTAATACAGAAAGAAGGAACCTTGGACCTTGTCTTCAAGGAGCATTTATTTGACTTTAGCTGCCAAGTGCTGAGCTGAGTGCTTTATTGCCATCACCAGAGTCATTCCCTCTGGGAGGCCGGAGATGATGGCTGACCGTGTCTACCGTCCTGGGTCTCTCATCCTAGGTTTTCACACTCTGCACACGATCCTTGGTGTTCACTGTCTGCCTTTGCATAACCTGCTGCATTACATTGATAACGGAGTGTTGCTTCTCACAGAAACAGCTGTCACAAGGCTCATGAAAGGTAAGGGGCTCTGCGTTTGCCTTGTTCCAGCCCCAGCACCACCCGGGCCGCCTTTGTGGGTGCGCGACCTGTGGCCACACGGGGCCCTGCTGCATTCAGAAGGGGCCCATGCAGGGTTTAATGTTCTGTGTTCAATCTTGACATTCTGAATAGTTGAAGAAGGGCTCCTCGTTTTCGTTTTGCGTGGGTTCCACAATTACGCAGCTGGGCCTGCTGAGTACAGTTCATTTCCCACAACCATCCTTTGGACCACCGTGCCTTTGCCCTTCAAGAGACCCCAAAGGGCTTCTCAATCCATACACAACTATTAGACTACTTTTCTGTACATGAGGGCACTTGAGAATACGAGACTGAAGGCTTATTTCTCAAGAAAAATGTCATGAAATGGCTTACTTTCAGCTGATTAACTCCATCCTCTCAAAGTTAGACTTGAAATGCAAGGAAAAGTAATGAGAGGTATAGTGCCTATGGGAATTTGAACTTGAAATAAGGTCTGTAGTGTAATGACTCTTGGTTAAATTATTCAACTGTGGTATTTTATAGATGAGTTTTGTTAATATGTATTGAAGTATTTGCCAATCCTCAAGGTGCTGTATGTTTTAAGTTACCAAAATTGCTCTGTGACTGGCAGCCTGTTACAGAACGCTGTTCCCTGATATAGAGCAGCAGCTTCATTAGGAAATACCTTTTTAGTCCTGTACCACAATGTTCATTGCAGCTCAATTTACAATAGCCAGGACGTGGAAGCAACCAAGGTGTCCATCAACAGATGAATGGATAAAGAAGATGTGGCACATATATACAATGGAATATTACTCAGTCATAAAAAGAAACGAAATTGAGTTATTTGTAGTGAGGTGGATGGACCTAGAGTCTGTCGTACAGAGTGAAGTAAGTCAGAAAGAGTAAAACAAATACCGTATGCTAACACATATATGTGGAATCTAAAAAAAAATGGTCACGAAGAACCTAGGGGCAGGACAGGAATAAAGATGCAGACGTAGAGAATGGACTTGAGGATACGGGGAGTGGGAAGGGTAAGCTGTGACAAAGTGAGAGAATGGCATGGACAAATGTCAAATAGATAGCTAGTGGGAAGCAGCCGCATGGCACAGGGAGATCAGCTTGGTGCTTTGTGACCACCTAGAGGGGTGGGATAGGGAGGGTGGGAGGGAGGGAGACACAAGAGGGAGGAGATATGGGGATATATATATATATATATGTATAGCTGATTCACTTTGTTGTAAAGCAGAAACTAACACACCATTGTAAAGCAACTTTACTCCAATAAAGATGTTAAAAAATCTCATTTTTATTCAGAGAGACACAAACTAATATTTTCATAGTGTTGTTAGACTTAGCTTGAAAAACAAGATTGGGACATGCATTACCAGGATGAAGCTCTGAAGTGTTAGCTTGCTCAGGTATTAAAATGTAGATTACTGGGTTTTTTCTTTTTGTTTTGTTTTATTTTGTTTGCCAATTTCTGACTTTCTTGTAGATCTGGACAATACAGAGAAAAATGAAAAAGTAAAGTTCAGCATCATTGTGCGGCTTCCTCCGGTAATCCTGAAGTATATTCTATTTTCTAAGCCTTGGCATGTACCCCTCCTTCAATTTCTTCTTGCAGGAAGAGCAGTTACTTGCTTTGGGCTGAAGTCAATTGAATTGTCTCACCCTTCGACCCTTTTCAAGAAATCCAGTCCATCCCTACCCATCTGTCCGCTGCTCCCACTGGGCCTACTGAGTGCTTGCTCCCCTGGCTGCGCGCGTGCTGCTTTGGCACAGGCCCACCTAGAACATTTAGCCATTTTCTCCTCTGAGGAAACCACAGTAATATGTACGTCTGTGAGTCTGAAGAGAGGCAGAGAGGAAACATGTGCTTTTGGCATTTAAACTGATAAGAAATTGAAATACAGGTGAGGTCAGAAGGTTCTGGAACTGCGTTTCCTCTCACTGTTGTTTGCACCATGGCAGGAAAACATTCCTGGTTGAAGGAGAAATGAGAAACATGAGGGAGAGGGTTATACAGGCACTCCTTGTTTTTGTGGGGTATAGTAGCTCTCTGAGTCAGAAATGCTGTGAAATTCAGACATTCCACGGCAAGGTCTTCAGAGCCTCCGACTCTGCGGACTTCCCGGCCATGAGAGCCTTGGGCAGCTCTGTGCCATTTACATACCTTGAGCACTTGTATCTCTCGCACGATCCTCCCACAAAGGGATGTCTGATGCCTTCCTGGACCTAATCATCTTGCTTTATAACACCTTCTCGCCCTCACAGGCTTACTGAGGCAGAGGCAAGAATAGAAAAGAAAGCCTATTTTCCATGGCTAGATCTCTCTGGGGAATATCTCTGAACATTTAGTTTCATCTCTAAATTTGATTTTATTTTTGCCTTTTACCCTTAGGGAATTAAAATTTTCCGGGCGAGACACTGACAGAGTACATGCCTATAACCTTTAGCTTCATATCAAAATATCATGTAGGGTTGGCATGCAGATACTCAGTTTTGAAGAGTAACAGACGAACCCCATTTCAGAAGAAGAGTTTGGCAGCCTCAGTACACAAAATGCTTTCCTCAGAGTTGCATTTAAGGGAGTATTTATTCAAAATTCAGAAGCATACCTCATAGGAAATGGCCTTTCTCCAAGGTCATTAACCATAAAGAGTCTGTCTTTTTAGACTCACTAGCTGGAATCCATTTTTAAAAATTATGAATTGATATAAGATAAATTTACTTAATGCTGTGAGCTATATTCTCCTCTCTGTATTTTTCCATCTTTTTATTTTTATTATTGACTTAAATTTTTTAGTGTGGAAGGTACAGAGGTTTCCTATACACCCCCTTCCTCCACATATGCACAGTCTCCCCTATTATCCGCATCCCCCAGCAGAATGGTCCATCTGTTACAGTGGACGAACCTACACTGCACGTCACAATCACCCAAGTAAGTCCATAGTTAACATTAGGGTTCACTCTTGGTGTCGTTCATTCTGTGAGTTTGGACAAATATATAAGGAGATATATCTAACACTGTAGTATCACACAGAGCATTTTCACTGCCCTAAAAATCCTCCTCTACATATTTTTCAATTTGCAAAAATAGCTTACAGGTCAGAAGATCTGTCGACTTTGGGATCATCCTGTGAGTTCTAACATTATTTCCCGGAACCATGTAAAGCGACTGCTTCAGAACTATAACAAACAGGTGAGTCTGTGTGGAGCAGAGGCCCCCCTAAATGATTTGGGAACCTCTTTGCCCATTTTAACATATCCATGTGGACAGCAGCTATAGTTCTCATCACTTTAAGTTTGGGCTTGTTTTGGAGAATCAACTGATACCACAGCCATTTCCCTTTTAGCCCCGGAGTTCTATGATGGACAAGTCATCATTCAGTGTAGAATTTCTGCCTCTGAACTACTTCATTGAAATACTGACAGATATTGAGTCCTCCAATCCAGGTAAGTCACTCCTCTACTCTCAGGATTTTCCTGTTTTTCCCCTGACACATCAGTCGGTCTCTATGCACTTCTGTGTACCTTTCTCTTGCCAAAATATCCCTTAATTATAAATAGGATCTTCTGGCAATAGGTTTTAATTAGCAATACACAATTTACTACCTAAATTACCAAAGGAAGAACCCACCTTTCAGGTTTTAAAAGGAATTAAGAGGTTAAAAACCCATTTGGTTGGTGTGAATGGCCTTTCTTGGTGCTGAGGTTTAATAAATTTTAACAACACATATTTTACTAAAATGTAAAATAATTATGATTTCAATGAAGTGTGGGCACAATATTATACATGTTCTATGGCTTCATGGTAACTCTTCTCTCTCTTTTTCCTTTCAGCTCTGTATGCTTTTGAAAGACATGACAATGTGGACGCAAAATTTGTGGAGGAAGCAGCTCTGAAACACACCACAATGCTTTTAGGCTTATAAAAGGGAAAATGCAGTTATATCAGCTTCCCGTATTTTTATCTTGCTCGTTAGGTCTACTTCCGTCGAGAATTCTTTAGCAATATTTTAAACTGGTAACCAAAATCAGAATACATTGTTGAGCCATCTGAATTTCAGTTTAGTACTTTGTTAAGAGAGAACTAGACAGTCAAGTGTTGAGAAATGACAGCCAGTCCAAGGGGGCATGCAATGGCATAAATGATGCTCGTCCTAGTGGCTGATCTTCCTAGTGCTTTCATAGGCCAAAAGCTAGTTTCTATTATACTCTGAAATAAAAGATACTTTAAAAATGTAGGAACAGTGCTTAGAAAACCAAAAATTAGCTGTGTCACTGAAAATGGCATACGACAAGCAGAAAAATTACAAGTTGCAGAAAAACTCTTATTTTGGAAATTAGATAACTTTTTAAAAAACTGAATTTGGACTAAGTGAAATCTGCGAATTCTAGTTGGGAATAATTTGTAAAATACAACAATTTATACATACATAGAGTAGGATTTGTCTTCGTGAACGTTCAGATGGAACTGTATTTAATATTGTAAAGTTATTTTTATATTTATAAAAGTTTGATTTAGTAATATCTTGTCATTTAAAAAAACACTGAAAGCTTTAGCCTAACTCCTTTGTTCTTTGAACATAGCCTTTTATTCCCACTAAGAATCATGACTCCATGAACATGTTCCCCCAAAGACCCCCATGGCACCTAACGAGTTCTCCCACTTTTCTTTTATTTTTCCCTCTCTCTTCTACAGTGACAGTCTGACCATAAATACAGTTGCTTCCTGGGATAAGCCCCCAAACCCTTTGCTTTCCTCTCTTCATACTGTTTCCCTCAGTGAACTTGTGAAATTTTAAAAATTACAAGTATCACTAGCCAGTATAATAATTGAACTTTTCTAAAATCATCATTATATTCTAAAAATTATCTTGTCCTACAGAATTTCCCATTTAGGTCAGATATTTCATGGTCACTGAAGCTCAAAGTCTTGGAGCCATATCAGCAAGGCAGTGTTGGTTTTTCGTCTAGATAAGGTCATTATTTTTCATTCCCTACGCTTTCCTCTTCACACGTGGGTTGTTTCTCCTGCTTTCTGAAGTCTAATTCATCTGATGCATATTCGAGATAAACACTAGTTTGATCCTGTCACCCCTCTATTCATAATCCTTCAGTCACTTGCCATTTATTACAGGATAAAATCCAAACTCTTTGATATTCAAGATCTCCCAAATTCTGGCCTTATACACTTCCCCAGTACACTGTTCCAACCAGCCTCGCTCACTGGGCCTTGAACAGAACTTTTGTCTTCTTACTTCCAAGTCTTGCTCAGGTGATTTCCCCATCCTGGAATCCCCTCCACTTATTAAAGTCTTATTTATGCTTAAGGGCCAGATAAAAAGTTCCATCTGACTGTGACCCCTGGCCATTCCAGTTCACAGTGGCATCTCACCCTCTGGACCAGTAGCACACGTTGTAATATTTAAGCGTCCAAACCTTTGTAATTTTTAAAAATTATTTTTCCTTCCTGTGTATTTAAACTTCCTATGTGTTTATTTTTTGAATCCCTAATTACTGATCCTACAACACAGAAACTGTAAGTATGCAGTATTTCTTTGCATTAAGCACACAGCTTATACAGCGTTACTTGTTATAGGCTCTCTCAAGGAATTGCTTTTTAATGACTTCACAAAGCAGTCAGGTTAGATTCAGGACTCCTAGACTGAGAATGAGATTCAATTTCCCTCCATTCTGTCAGGGTTGGGGCTTGGAACAGATTTTGTTTGATTTAGCAAAATAAATGAATGTGATATTGCTCACTCCCAGAGTCGTGAAATGAAATTCATAACTGATAACAATATGAAATAACAATAGTTTGAGCATGTTAATGAATGTAAAATCACCGGTTTCAAATCTACTTTTATATTTTTATGTGAGAAAGTAAACAGAATTAGCAAATATACTTGGGTGAAATACAATAATATTAGAGTAATGAAATCAGTGGAACTGGCCTCATTTTCTCTTTCACATGCAAAATTATAAATATCTTCATTGAAATTTTGAAAAATCTGATCAGAACAAAGTAATCACAAGTGTATTTGCATATAACAGTGTAGAAAATCTAGATTTATAAGAAAGATAAATTAGGGCATAATTGTTTTTGCCCAAAAGGATTCTTTATTTGTAAAAAGAATCACTATAACATCACTTTAAAAAAGACAAGCTTCCCTACTGCTTTTCACTCAGTTTAGATTTACTGACATCAATTTGCAATGCAACTATTTATTTAACAAAGTGAGTTATGCCCCTGCAATACTTGGGCTATTTTTCTTTTCAACCATTCTTTCTTTTTCTTAAAAGTGAGTATATTGAACAGGATCTGCTTTTCTTTCTTTAATAAACAAAGACCACTCTGCCAATTTCCGTACTTCACTGAAAAAGTATTTATTTTTATTGCATTTTTATAGCACCCTGTCTACTATATATTTCTGAAATGTAATCAAAAGATAAAGCGAAAAAGAAAGAAATTGGTGAGTGTGATAGGAAGGAAGCATATGTTGTGGATACTCTGTCTATAATTTAGAGCTATTACGCTGACGTTTTCCAGCTGTGGATGTGAAGAAGCCTGGTTGAAGTGCCTCCTTGAGAAGCCTGGGTTGGTTCACATGTTCAGATTTCAATTGGCTTTATAACAGGTTTCCTTATGTGCCTCATATTGGCCCCAGGTTCACTGGGCTTAAAAGGAGCCAAAGCACCGTACGGTTTTGGCAGAGGGAGAGTGGACTCTGCCTCTGGGATGTAGGCATTTGGACGCTGATCTGCAGTTGTGTAAACACCACTGGGCAGCTGGCGATTTTCTGCTTCCAAGAACTCCTGCAAAGAATGATTTATCCTTTTCAGTTTTTGAAAACTCAGGTAAAGTCGCTTCGTCCTCAGGGCCCATCAGACACAGCTGGGTCTGAGCAGCCTTTGGCTATGCTTGCTGGCCGATATTCCCCAAAGGGACAAGAGGGTGCGAGGGTGCGTCACCAAACACGCACACCTGCACACACATTTCATCTCATTAGAATGACCCATGTTGCTCAAGCATCACTCTACTCCTGGGGTTTAGGGTTTACGGTAAACTGGTTGGTGGGACCTAAATTTGCTACATTCCAAACTCAGTATCTTTCATCAAACACTAATTATTTCCATGTTTGTGACAAAGGCAGGATAATCTATTTCCTTTGGTAGGTCACTTGTGAGCAAATGGTACAAAGGAGGAGATAAGGAGTAAAGTAGAACCAGTGGAGAGAAGTGGCCAGCATCTTGCTTTGAGCCTCAAGATTCTGCCTGTGTTTCTGGAAAACAGAGGAATCTCTTATAGCATTCAAAAGAGTTTGAAAAAATGGAGACAGGTAAATGACAGCTGGGACACCACAGGTAAAATCTCAATGCCCTCAAGCATATCATCCCAGGCAGCTTGCGAATGACAAATCAGACCCTGTTTTCAGGAATGCCTAGTATGTATTTGGAATGCACCTTTATCTTGGGTTAGGGAGGGCATAGTGATCTTCTGGGGATGTCTGCTCTGTAGTCTGAGAGTGAGTTATAGATCCCCAGGATGTAGTGTCCTCAGAAAGAGATGCCCAATTCCACCCTAAGATTATTGAAAGGTCATGGGAGTAGGAAGAAGAGCTGAGCCCCCAGTGTGTAGGTGGTCAGTGATAGACTTAGGTCTTTGGTGGGAGAAGGGTGGTACTGAAGCCTAATCATAGCTTCTGCACCAGGTGCGGAGTCTGCAGAAGCCTGTGACAACCATAATATGCTTGAGGCCTCACAATATGCTGTGGTGGCCACAGCAGATGGACATCAAAGAGTAAGGTATGGTCTGAGCCAGGGTGCAAAGACGGAGATTAGAGACCTCGGATAAAACCAATGCCAGCCTGGTCATTGCCATGCCTATGGGAGGTCCTGGTCTTCACCATACCAGCCCACGATAGAAGACTGTGGGGTGGGACTTGATGCCCGCCCAGTGTTCTCCAGGGAATATTCTGACCCTTTGGACTGTTGTACTTTGCTTGCCGACATAATATCTTTAAAAAGCAAAACTTATTTCTAATGACTTGCTGGGCCTATGTGTGTGGTAGAGTAGAACATTTTCATATATTTTGGGAGGACTGACAACCCCTGCAGCGGCCCTTCCCGGCACATTTTACAAATTCAACGTAGAAGCCGTAGCTTACCCGAGACTTTTCAGCAATGGCCAAGGCATACATTTCTTCATCTCGGAGTACTTTCAACCATTCTCTCTCAATCTCTTTATTGAGGGGCAGACCCTTTTCCATCCTGGAATTGCAAGTGAGGATGAAGTCTTCTTTCTCCTTGACTTCCTTTTGGAGTTCAATGGCCATAGCTTGTTTCATGGACAGCTCAGCAACAAGAGCCTTCATTTTTTCAGTAGCATCTTTGATCTTTTTCTGGTAGCCATTCATCTAGAATTAAAAAGCCCAAGGCTTAGCCTATGTATACATTCCATGAAGACTTGAAGAAAATGGCAGGTTTCTGGCTGTCTCTGATGGTGGGCATTCTTGTCTGAAGGAAGAAAAGTTTAAGTGGGAATTCACAGAGAATAAGAACTGGAGGAGACCTCAGAGATTCAGCCCAA
This sequence comes from Kogia breviceps, assembly GCF_026419965.1. Taxonomy (NCBI): domain Eukaryota; kingdom Metazoa; phylum Chordata; class Mammalia; order Artiodactyla; family Physeteridae; genus Kogia; species Kogia breviceps. The sequence goes on from NC_081318.1 coordinate 87,594,393, forward strand.
CACCCTGGCTGTGAAATAAGGACAAAGAGGAGGGAGAAGAAAGAGATCTGTTCATCTAGTTACTGGATTTACAGGTGGGTAGTATTAAGGGGAATAGTTTAGTGTCTCTATTTTTAAGAGGCGATAAGGACAAGGGAAAGGGTATTCTTGATGTCTAAGTTCTGGCCTAATTTTGCCATGTTATTAGTTTGCCACTTATGCAGGGGGGAAAAATCTGGTAGAAGAGAATTGTATTAGTTATTAATACACTTGCTTAAATAAGATAATCAGCATCCGTGATGATTTTTAATGGAAACTATCACACTTCGCTGTGTTTGTATTATTGATCATAATTCCCAGGATGCATCATTATGAGGTCATAAGCAAGCATGAGCTGAACTGGACAGTCTGGCCAGTAATTTGAAATGAAATGTTCCTAGTTATGTGTGTGTGTGTGTGTGTGTGTGTGTGTGTGTGCGCTTACCTTTTCATATAAGCTATTTATTATCAAAGAATGAAAAGATAAGACTAGGTGGGAAAATTTATTTTAAAAGACAGAAAAGAAGTAAAATTGGAATTGGTGGTTCCTGTAAGCTTTCTGGCCCACAGCACGGCCTTTCAGTGTGGCCGAAGGCTGGTGAGGCAGTAAGAGGTGACTCCTGCCACCCGCCAACTCTCAGTGTCACATTACCCTGCCTTATTACTTCTTCATATACTTTCACTACTGACATTATAATATAAATGTATTTGGTTATTTGGTTATAGCCTATCATCCTGCAAGAACATACTCTTCATGGGGACAAGGACTGTTTGTTTTATTCATGAGGTTCCCGCTGCTTAGAATATAGGAGACAAAATTAAAATTGAATGTTCGTTGAATGAAGGAATGAATAAATTCTTAGTCTCTTTTAATTGTTCATTCCTTTGAACCAAGGTAAATTGAGACACGAATATGAGCATCCAAAAACTACACCCTACCTCAAAATACTTTCTTCTCTTAATAGAGTATATACTGGTTTGTGTGTACATTTGCTTACAGAAACATTGCTGCTGGTGATTTACATGCCTCTGAAAATATAATGACCAATTATTATGTGAAAACTTTGTCTCTTTAAGGGAATAGGGAATATAAATTTCTATAACTTCTATACTGCATTAATTTTCAGGAAGCATAATTTGAATAAAAATGACAGGCATTCAAAGCTTCAATGATGAGTCATTATCTCTCTTTTAAATTTTATTAATTAGTCATTGCACACTTGAGGGTGTGTATAACTAACCAACCTCCCTTCTCCATAAATCAAAAACAAAAAAAAGATGGTATTATTCTGGGTTCTCTGAGTCTTTGCTGAGATTTCCCATTTTCTGTTCATTTGGGAAACTTGTAAGAGGAGCCATAAGCTCTCTAAGAGATGAGAGATGAGATGTGCAAACTTGTTGAACAGCCGCAAGGGCCAGGCCACTTCTGCTCGACTATGTGATGCTTGCCACCACTTTAGCTGATATCACACCCATTTCACAGATCAGGAAACTGAGTTTTAAGACCATTTATGTATCTTTCTCAACATCCCTTGGTAGTGTTGGTAAGTCACAGATCTGGAATCTGAATGTCTTTCTGTCTTCCAGCTCTGCCTACTCTAAGGAGATTATTTTAAATGGAGGAGGAAGAAAGCCAGGTAGAGAGCATGGAAAGTAGGGAACGGAAAGTGAGATAAACCATGAGGATAGGACTCAGTAATGCTGGAAACTTCCTGGTCATGTGGAAGGTCTCGGCAGCTCCCATTTGTGTTTCTCTGGCTTAACAGTTGACTTCTGGAGGGACTCTGCCATCAGCTTTGACAAGCAGGCCTCAGCAAAAACCAGCTTCCCCCAAAGAAAGGGAAATTCATTTTGCAAAATAAAGGAAGGCAACATTTAAAGAAACTTCGGACATGCTAATTCAGGCAACGTTCATGAGCCTAAAGAAGTCTTAACATTTCTTATTTTATGAGGTAAATTGAGATTTGCACAAGTGCTGTTGGCCTCATCAGTCTATTAGTGGAAGTGTAAAGACAAATAAAAATGGCCAAGAAGCCTTGAGATTTAACAGTAGTTTAGTGTGCCAGAACTGTTTCTAAAACAGGACTGTTAACTTATTCAACAAACGTTTTTCTAGAGTTTAGCACATGCGAGGCATTGGGGAAACTAAGAATAAGGAACAGTCACTGCCCCCAGGAGCCCACAGTGGGTGACACCATTATTCATGGCGTCTTCTGAACTGTCTCCCCACACTACATGGTGTGGACAATGTGTCCCTTTCTCTTTTGCACTCAGCAGCTCCAGTGACTGTTGCTGACTGACCAAAAACCCTGGACTGTCACAGAGGGATGCTCCAAGGGGCCGGGGGGGCCAAGCAGGCAGCAGACCCTCTGATGCCTGATGGTGCAAAGTCCTGCTGCATCCGAATCACCAGCCTCCCTCCTGCTGGCTGCTCCTCTTGCTATAGATTCTAGCAGTCCCTGCCTGACCCTCTTTGGATCAGAAGCCCTGGTATTTTAAGCTTATGGAATTAGGAAGCCCCATGTTACTGGCCTTTCCTCACTAGTGAGGCTTGGTTGGGGTTCCACCCCAGGGAGTTGTGTGACTGCTGTTCTCTTTAATGGTCCCCTTCCATTGCTGGCTTCTGGCTACTTCTGGATTCAGGCAGCTCCCATGCAGACCGCTGGATAGATGAGGCCCTCCCTTCACAAGGAACTAGAAAGGATTTAACATGGCACATGAAATATGAAGATAATGACTGTCATATTTGAGTAGGTACCCTGTTAAGTGAAACTTGTATGACAGTATGTCATTGAAAGGTTTAGGATTTCCCACTATAATGAGAATTCATTCAAGAAACAAGACTGAAACTTATCTTGGACAATTCTCTAAGAGTCATCTTTACACCTTAAATTTTAATTCTTTGTCTTTATTCATAAAGCCTAATCTCTCCGGGGCTTCCCCCAGTAAATGAACCAGTCTGTGGAAAATGGAAGGTGATAGAGGAGGAAGGGCAGAGAAGAGGAGGCAGGGACCTGGGCAGACCTTCTTGGCTAAGAGCAGTGTGTCCTGCTTGCAGGCCTGCGTTTTGCTGCAGAGCCTGTCCGTGAGCCGGGAGACCTGTTCATAGATGAAATCCTTCTCCAGCAACTTCTCCTCCTTCTTGGCCAGCTGTAGTTCCAGCTACGTTCAAAAAGAATTTCAATAGGAAAAAAAAGTCACGCAAGTCAAAATCTTTCCTAATTAGAACACCATTCCCCCCCACCCTTAATGAAGGGGGACTTCATTAATGAACATTAATGACTTAATGAACTGGCCAAAGTCAAGACTTCCCCTCACCCCCTCACCCCCCGCCCCCGAGAGCTGTGGCACTTCTTCCTCCCCATGGCAAAGAATGGCCCTCTCAGCTCCTTCTAGCTTCCGCGTTGCCATTCCTCTGATATGCTCCCATCAGGAAGACAAATTAATCCATTCAAGATGCCAAAATTGCTCCTATGGGCTGTGAGACAGAGATGGGCATTTTGAAAGCACTCAAGTTTTAACTTTTTTGGCAAGCATCTAAAGTCAAGCTTAGGTTTTGTTACTAGATTGCAATGAAAGGACTATATTAGTGACTGGAATAATGAGGGATAAATCTGCATAACATGAAACTGTACCCCAGATATCTGTGACACTGATCAACAGGGGCTAATAGATGCTATTTTCAGAAAGGACATTTACCGCATCCATTTTTTTGATCATTTCTTCTTCGGTCATATCTTTCCCTGGAAGGAAGCGTGTTCTCTTCTCACCCTCAGGATTTATAAACTGTTTCTCCAGGTCTTTTATTCTGTCTGTACACTGTGAAAACTATTAAACAAGAAACAGTAACTTTGCTCAGTAAATCTTAAAGTCACATAGCCCAGGGTCTTTAGGGTCTTTCCAGGCAAAGGTGGAAGGGAATTCTTAACACCCCATCAGCTGGGACTTGTGGTTAAGCAATGTTTCTACTCATGTGTGGTACAGTGAGGAAGATGCCTGTTAACTGACTCTTCAAAGCAAGGCAGTGACTTCTGGGTCATCAAAAAACCCCTTACTTTACAACCAGTCCTTTTATTGTTTCCTATTTTGTGTTATACTCACGGGATGCTGTGTGGTTGCAGAGCTCCGACTATACAGACTTGACCTCTTTATTGCATGTTGTTACAGGGACCAAGGCAGACAGCACAGCATACAAGGTACACAACATACTAGACTCCAGTTTAAAACCCTTTGCTGGCAATAGGCTTAATGGCTTCCCAAAGAAAAGTAAAATTCTTAATTACTAGGTCAACACAGTGTACAGTCTCTGAGGAATATCCTGAACTATTTGTATCTTTTTTGGTAAACACCCAATGTAATGTTTTATATATCAACTATATTTGTTGACTCAATGAGACTTTGGAGGTGGATGAAGAAATACAGAAATTCTCAAGCAGGAGTGGCAGCTACACTTAGCTGTTTTATAGGGAGAGATATAGAACACAGTGAAAACCAAGTCACCACTTTTAGCTTTTCTACTGAAAATCTGTATAATCGCAGGCAAATCATTTATCTTCTCTAAACCTTAGTTTCCTCAACTATCAAATGGGAAAATAAGTCCCAAACTCATGGGATTGATCCATTAAATGAGATAATATATTTAGAGTACTTTAATTTTTTTAAACTTATTCTCCTCCTCCCGACAAAAAGAATTTCAAATGGTGACATGAATATTTTTTTTCTTCCTGTCTCTCCACACTAATTGCCCTTAATAGGGAGTTAAAGTATCCATGTATGTGTATTTGTTGTATTTGTTATTAACAACGTTTAATGCCTCCTTTTGTTAATTAGGAAATTAGATAAGAACAAATATATGGTGCTTATCAAAGTGGTGCCTTGATTGATCTTATTTCCCCATGGGCCTTTGAGGAAAAACTGTATCCTTTTTCAATATAAAATAGTGCCCTTGTGTCCTAAAACAGTTCACATGACTTCCAGGAGCCCTAAAAACAGGCTATTATTACAAGTAAAATATTGCAGGAAAATGTGACTTATGATCATCCTTGGACGATTAAAAACTTTCAAGCAACCAAAAAAAAGCAAACCGTAAGAGAATTCTGAAAATGATACAAAAAAGGGGAAGATTGAAAAAAAACACAAAACACACACACACACAAAACACAAAACACTGTAGCTTATAACAAATAACAGGATATGAGAGAGATCTGGCACTACATGGCGAGGTACAAAAACAGCTCGCTTGAAGCTTGAAATTTCACACCATATCCTTCAAAGGGCCCATGTGATTAGTGTTGAGTATATAATTAAATAATTAGGTGCAATCTGAAGACTAATGCGAAACTTTCTATTCCACTGTTCTTAAGCTTAGAACTAACTCTGGTAGAATAGGGAGCTGTGATAACACCGAGTCCCTATGCTTCAATTCATATGCAGTCAGAATGATAAATGCTCACACCAGGCAGGGCGTACTATCATTGAATGCATAGTATTTTCCTCTTGGGTAAACAATTCATATTTTATACTGGATTACTGGTTTTATATAATAAATGCTAAGTGTATGTATGTATATATATATATATATATTTTTTTTTTTTTTTTTTTTTTTTTTTCTCTTGCGGTACGCTGGCCTCTCACTGCTGTGGCCTCTCCCGTTGCGGAGCACAGGCTCCGGACATGCAGGCTCAGCGGCCATGGCTCACGGGCCCAGCCGCTCCGCGGCATGTGGGATCTTCCTGGACCGGGGCACGAACCCGCGTCCCCTGCATCGGCAGGCGGGCCCTCAACCACTGCACCACCAGGGAAGCCCTATATATTTTTTAAGAAGAACTAATTTTATCTATTTTAATCTATTGAAGTATTAATTTGCAATTAACACAAGTAAAATGCTTCCATAATACAGAGTGAATTTTTTCTGTCGTGGATCTTACTGGATTTCAAGTCCTTTTGTTCTGCTGGGAATGTTGATCATGTAGCATGGGTGAAGATGGCCTTGAAAGTCTGTTCTGGGAAAGACCTGGAGAGAGCCGAATTATTCTGTAAAATGGAGTGAGACAAGCGTGGGGTGCCTGGGGCACAATCTGGACAGTAAGGCTGTGGAGGGGAGATGGGGGGTGAAAGATGGAAAGACAAGCCAGTGAAATGGAACTAGGCTAGGGCGTTGCATGGGGTAGTACACCTGGGGGACTGTTCCCAGTGGTGGCATGGGAAGGCATACTTGTCTGATACTTAATTTGAAGTTCTTTGCATTTCTTTAATGTACCCCTTCACACTGGTGCCCCAATTCTTCAATAAAGTCAGTTCACAGACACAGGCCTGGCATGAATGGTCTTGTGTAGGTGTAGGCAGAAGGAGGAACCAGTCCCGAGTCTGCACTGAAGTGGCACAGAAGTGGCCCAGGCACTGTGTGTCAAGATGATGAGCAGATCCCCCAAAGGAACCACTAATTGGAAGCAGGAGTCAGAGCTGCAGAAATCCTGGGGAGGCTTTGTGGGAGACCAGGGGGAGGCCTGGGGGATGTTCCAGCCAATCCATCTAATTCAGGGCTACACTTACTGAAGAAGTGAATGGGAGAACATATGGCTAAAGAAACAAACACTGGAATCAAAACCTTACCATATTTGTGCAAAATGAAAGATCCTATCATCTGTATAGCATATTACACGTTGAAATGCCATAAAATATAAAAGTAGAACCATCATTCAGTTCCATAAAGTCCTGTGAATCCCATGACATGATTAAATTAAAAAAAAAAAAAAGAACCAAAACTGTGTCTATAGCATGAGCTAATGAAAACCATTTACTTGTAAACCTAGAAAACGACCAGAAGGATTTTGTCCAGATTTCTGATAATTTTAACAGTGATTATATGTTGGGGATATAATTTGTTTCTTTAAAATTTTTGTATTTTTTTCAAAACTTCATTAACAGAGTGTCTTAATTTTATAATCAGAAAAACTCTGAAAGCAAACCTGACATTTTATTATTATTTAAAAAATTTTTGGCCACACCCCATGGCATGTGGGATCTTATTTCCTGGACCAGGGATCGAACCCACACCCCAGCATTGAAAGGTGGAGTCTTAATGGCTGGACCACCAGGGAAGTCCCTAAACCTGACATTTTAGAAAACATGTTATAGGTTAAAATGTACTTCTGCTACATTGAGTCAATGGAAAAAAGTTTAGGCCACAAATTGTTTAGTTTAATTTTTTCTTCTGTTTTCATTAAGAAAAATATAATTATTGCATGTGAAGAAAATGGCTTTATATTTATGGTTTTATTTATTTACTTGCTATTTTATGTTTAAATTTTATGACTTTATCCCACTTTAAAAAAGGCCATGTCAGAGGCCAAGTTATTAAATTACAGGGAAACTACAGGGGTTAATAAGGAGTATAATTATATGTGATTGCCCCTTAATAAGAAACAACAATCTTGGTTCTAGAATATCAAAGAGAATCAAAAATAAGAGAGCTAGATGGTCTGCAGGATCTTTCCAGCAAGCATCAAAAACAAAATTATGAATAAAAATAAAAACAAACCAATTATGCTGGCCATAGTGAAAGCCTGGCTTACTGAAGTTTTGAGCTCTGAAGCAGCTGAGTTAGAGCTGAGATTTGGGAAAGTCTAAATTCCAAGAAAGGCAGAAAGTGCTTCATGGGGGGAAAAAAGACAATCTGTAGTTCAGATAGATGCCTGAAGCACAGATTCTACCCGGGAGCAGTGTTCAAAGGCATTTTTAAACAGGACATTTAACTCAAGAGTTCTTGTAGGTACCAGGAGTAGCATGGCTTGATTTACATGTAAGAACTTATATGACCTACAAAGCAATAAAGGAGAAAAAAAAAGAAAAAAGCAGCAAATGTTCCCAGGAAGTGTGTCATCAACACTTTTCCCACCTGAATCTGGAGCACTGCTAAATCAGCATCCAGAGCCCTCTTGGCTGGCAGCAATTTCTGGGTCACGTGAATCTGTCTTTGCTTCTCCGCAATCTTCAGTTTCAGGAATTGGATCTTTTCTTCCAGGACGTGTATTTCAATTTCTCCATTTAGCTTCATCTTCTCTTGGATATTTATTTTTTCATAAAAAATGCACACTTCCTCTTCCCGCTCTATCAGCTGAACACCACTATGGTCAAATTGAGAGGCAGAGGCTAAGAGGATGTTGAGGCCACTTTTACTAGTCACTGTGGTTCTCTCTGGATTTGGGTGCAAAATACACATCAACACTGCATGATTCCAGAAGACAATAGATATTCACTGTTGGCTTTCTAGTGAAACTCCACATTAAAAATTTTTCTGGGCATGGGAGAGAGAGGGTTGTGTAGAATCTGGACTCTGGAGCTGGCCATGTTGTTGGCCGGCCACAGTATCTCTGCAAGTCCCAGTGGTCCTCCTGGGTGGAAAAGAATGTCACTCCCCACGCATGAACGACTTGATCCCAGAGTCTGATTTTCTGCAGACCCTTTTCATGGGCCAGACCTGCCAACCGAGGGCTGGCCAGAAGTACCCAGGCAGGGGGCCAGGGAATGCATTTCTGGCAGCTGTTCGGTTCTATCTAACTTGCCAGGACCATTAGGCTCTTTTAAAGTTAAATATTTCTGATGTACATTTCCTCATAAACAGGCAAATCCCCATGATTACAGTGCTTTGTAATCATGCCAGAGGAAAGACCCCTCCTTGTGAGGAGACTATGGGAAAGAAACAATGTAAGAATTTTCTAATTGCAGCCCCAGAACTGACCAGGGCCTGGGAGCACACTGCCTAAATGCTTTGGTTTGTGCCAGGAGCCAAAGAAGAGGAATTTTTTTATTTCCCCAGAGAGAACACCTGCCAGCCCTTTGAAAAAGTGGTGTTTGTCACACCCTGAAGTTCTTCCCCCACACCAAGCGTATCCATTATCCCCGGGTGCATCTTTAATTGCTTCTCTCTTTCTCTCTCTCTCCTCCCTCAAAACGTGTGCACAGGGATGTATTTGGCTAATCTTAGATCTGTATTTTGTTTCATTTGCCATTCACTGGCTCATCTCATGAGCTTCTTTGTTCTCTTGACAACAGAAGCCAGGTGTGATGCTTTACCACCTTTTTGTACTTTCAGGGCCCAGCACTTAGCACAGAACACAGCCTTACACAGAACTGCACACAATCAAGGTTTGATGAAAAAAAATCTAATACCTGATGTAATTACTACAGTGCTCTACAGTCTCACACGCTAGATTTCTCAGAACACAAGCAACTTGGCAAAACTGTTAAGTAGTAATCAATTAATATTATTATAGCTGGGAGAAATAATGCTACTCTTGAGGGTCTTACTTACTTGCTGAGAAAATGAACTGGGTGAATGGCTTAATGAATAAATGTGTCCCCCAAGTGAATACAAGATCCAAAGACTTATTTATGTCAGTTATACTGAAATAATTTGATGGTATCCTGATCCTGAGTGGTAGCCTAGTAAAGGACTTTGATCCTTAAGTGAGCATCTTGCCAAACCCTACTCTTGCCTGTCTTTCTTACGAGCACAGAGTTTTTTTTCAGGGAAAGCACACAGCCCCCTCCCCGCCCTGCAAAGGCTGATGAAACCTGAGTGTCGTCAAATGTCCCTCACTATCCCCTGTCAAGTCTAGAGAAAAATGTGCAACATTTCTAAATCGGATCTCTGGGTGCTTTGCTCTCCAATCAGGTTCCTGGTTTTTACCTTTCATTTCGACACTGAACGGCTTTTTCATATTTTTTGCGAAGCTGCACCATCTCCTCTTCAATCATTGTGATCATGTTGGCAAGTCTGTCAGTGTTATTTAACTGGGCTTCCTTCTTCTCTTTCATTTCCTGAAGTTTTGCTACCATTTTGCACACATCGTTTTGCATGCTTTCTCTGATGGTAATGTTGTTGGCATGCTTCAGCATAGAATTTTGTAGCTTTCTTTAAAAATAATGGGAAAATGGGTACGATTATAATTTCCTTTAGTTTCTTTAAAAACAGTAAAACCTTCTGAAACACAAGCAGTATCAGGGTAGCTCTTGATTTAGTGTGTCCCTTGAAATGACAATAGTAGTAATGATATTCATCACATGATACTCTTCAGGAACTTCTGTAATTTCCTAGGTCTCCGATTTGCCCTTATCTGGATTAGGACATCTTTCCTTTGTGCCCCAAGCGTCTGCTGCCCTGATTTATCAAAGCAAGAGACTAAAGTGATTCATTTACTGCTCTGTCATCCCCAGGAGACTCTGCTATCTTGAGGGCAGAGGTGGTTATATCTGACAATGTCCACTGGACCTAAGGTAGTGCCTGACTCAATATAGCATCACAATAAACGCTGAATGAATGCATGGCCTCTATAAATGATATTTTACTTTCATGTAGGATGAGAAACTGATTAGGATGTTAGATTTGCCTTTTCATACCAATCCCCTCACACCTCTACTCCCACCCAACCCCCCTCCACTACCCCACACACAAGAGCCCATTTTGTAATATCTTTATAAAAGGAAACTGGGCAATAGTGGCCACCAGAAAAAGTTCAGGTGGTATAGACTCTGTGGATCAGGGACTAAATACAGGTGAAAGAGTCTACCAGATCTTGGCACACGGTAAATAATAAAGTTTAAAAAAACAACCATTGGATTAATTCATTTAATAGCAAAAAGTCCTATATAAAGGACTATTTCTATGGGTAAAAAAAGTGAGCCCAGAGAGCTAGCGTAGCTTGCCCAAGATCACACAGCTAATAAGTGGTAGGGCTGGGATTTGGGTCTAGAAAGCCCCCCGTCTCTTAAGCACCCCACCGTACTGCCTCACATAAGCTCATTAGATGCTTCACACCTACAATCATGGGATGCTGGTTTATAAACATTTGATTGTCTTCTAACATTAAATGCAAACTGTCAGATTTGTGCTTTTATTTCTAGATGAGTAAATGAAAATGAGGTGAGCATAGTTACAGAGTATAGTTTTCCATCCACTTAAATATGGCTCCCAAACAGAAGCATAAGGAATCACATTCAGATGCTTACCGTGTCACTGTAAAGTGGGGTGTGTGAGCAAGGGCTTTTCTAGTTTAGTAAAAGACTTATTTTCTATTTCATCATCCCCAGGGTATTTTATCACTTAATGACTCCAAAGAGAAACTTTTGAAAGGACAGTAGTTATTATAGCTCTTACCTTTCTTGAGTAACTGCACTATTTCTTAAAATTTCCAGTTCATTTAATGACATTTTATGCCTTTGTTTTATTTCATTGACTTTCTGGTGAGCTTTGTGAAGTAAGTTAATGAATTTGTTTCTTTCATTTCGAATAGTGTCATACAGTTTAGCAAACTCTCTGAGTCTGTGAAAACACAAGTGTTTTTGAAATTTGTGAAATAAATAGGTCTTTTTTTCCCCAGCCAACTAGGTAAGTCCTCATGTAATTCTTTTACCTCCGATGAATTTCTCGTGTTTTCTTCCTGTGTATCCGGATTTCAATATCCTTTGCTTTGCTCTCCCTAACAATGTTGGTATATTTTTGCTGAAATATAGAAATTAATAGTGAGATTTAAAAAATAGTCTACCACCAACAGCATATGGATACTCGCAGCCTCAACCCATCTCATTACTGTCCATTAAGGACAGTTCTATCTTCATTAGCTGGGTCGTGCAGATGGTGGGGGAAGAGGAAAGGGGGAGGGGGATGAAAATTGCCTGGCCAGCTGAACTGAATCACATTGGCTAGGACAGAAGGTTAATTAAAGGAGAGAAAGATCGAGAGAGGAGGAAAAGAAAAGAGACTGCCCAGGTTGGTTTGAGGAAAAGTTCGGGAAACTTTTGAAGAGCAGGGGAATAATTGTGGACGGCGCAGCCGGGCTGGGTGAGTGAGGAATTTGTGGGAGACAGATGAGGGAAGGGGACTTGGAGTCAGTTTTGATAAATGTTACGATTTGAAGGCTCTGTGATATTTTGTGAGACTGAAGCCATGCTTTTTGCCTCTCCCGTTGCGGAGCACAGGCTCAGCGGCCATGGCTCACGGGCCCAGCCGCTTTGCGGCACGGGGGATCTTCCCGGACCCGGGCACAAACCCGCGTCCCCTGCATCGGCAGGCGGACTCTCAACCACTGCGCCACCAGGGAAGCCCTGAAGCCATGCTTTTGAAGCGCTTTTCCATTTTTTTGTACCGTGGGTGTGTTTTCCTACACAGTGAAGCGCCATGCTGAGACCAGCCCCATAGGGAGCTGAAAAACAGATTACACATGAATATTTTAAAAGACGGCAGTTATAGTTCCAAAGTGCTCAATATATACCAAATGTTAAATGCACTAGTTACGTTCTTCAAATACAAAGATGCTGGGTCCTTTATCTAGGGTGAGAAACGTATTCAAAGAAGTACAGTATTTTGCTAGTACAAACCAGAGGAAATAGTTTCTGCTGGCCTTCTCTTAAAGACCGCGAGAGCAAAACGCATATGGTTATTCAAAAGAAACAAGGCGTCAGAGCCAAGATTGACATGTAGCAATTTTATGTTGTTCTCAGTGAGAACGGGAGTCAGGAAGAAACGAATATTATTTAAGTAACTGCGTGTATGAAGAATTAAAGAGATAAAAAATGTAGTGTCATCCACTCCATCTTGGAGGTAGTAGTGACATTGACTTTTTTTCCCCCTTCATCTGTTATCTTAGGGATCTGGATGAGAGGTGAAAATAAATAAGATTGACTGTTGTCTTAAGGAAATTATAGATTATTACAGCCGATGTTTAACAGACTAATTCCCAATGCTAAGAATACTTAAGGAAAACAGTATTTTTCCTTTATTGATTTCCATATTTCAAGAGAAAATTGATCTTCTTTGAGAGAAATTAAAGAACTGAATTAGCTCATTTAGTAATGAGGTTTGGCTGACATAGATTAGTCACACATAGATAACACATGTATCAGTTTTTGAGGTTAATTAAAAAATTGTCGGGCTTCCCTGGTGGCGCAGTGGTTGAGAGTCCGCCTGCCGATGCAGGGGACACGGGTTCGTGCCCCGGTCCGGGAAGATCCCACATGCCGCGGAGCGGCTGGGCCCGTGAGCCATGGCCGCTGAGCCTGCGCGTCCGGAGCCTGTGCTCCGCAACGGGAGAGGCCACAACAGTGAGAGGCCCGCGTACCAAAAAAATAAATAAATAAATAAATTGTCTAGTTCATAAAACAGATCCATGTTCCTCATAATAAGTAACCCTCTGTCCTCTCCTCTCCTCGTTTTGCTTCTGTTCCTCCTCCCCTCCGCCACCCTGTTCCCTCAGGCAGCCTTCTTTCCCCCATTCCTCCCTGGCACTGCCTTTCCTCTCTTTATTGAAACGCAACTACCCCATGAACTCTTCTGGGCTTTGCCTCAGCTTCTGGGACCAGGGTCCAAACTGCTTAATAGGGATTAAGTGACCTTCACCACCTGACCTTTCCTGCTCTTTGGTCTCACTATTCGACACCCTTTTCCCCATCTTCCCATGTCCCAGCCATGCTAAACTTCTTTTAGTTTCTCTCTCTCAAATGTTTTGGGTGGGTGGGTGGCTGGGAAATAAACAGTTAAAGGGCAGTTTGAATAGTTTGCTGTGGGTTGTGTGATGTAGATCTTCACCCCAGTTTTCTTACATCTGTACTTAACCTCATGGCTCACGAATGCTTTGATGTGAGTTCTTTCTGGAAAACAAGAAGAAATGCTACCCTGTGTGAATGCTTGCTCAGAATTAGACAAAGCTGCACTCAGAAAGAGCCAACATCTGAGTCACATGGTAAATTCAGGTATTCTATTTTAGTAACATGTCATAGCGTATTCATTTTTTAACAGGGGACTTCTGGACACAATCCTTATGTCGAATAAATGATTCTAATTTTAGAGTTTTAGCTAGCATGGTTGGAGGGTTGTTTTTGCTGTTGGTTTCCTTGTTGGTTTTGTTTGGGGTTGTTGCACTGGGTCAGCTCTGGTACTTTGTCAGGAGCCCAGGAAAGTCATGGGGTGAAGCAGTTACTAAGGGTAATTGTCCTAGGATTGGTTTAAATGATGCTGGCTTGATGAACTTGGGAAGGAGAGTGGTCTAATGCTGTGGCTTCTGAGTTGTTCTGGGCAAATCACAATGGGCTATGAGATGATGGTGAATCACAGACACCTGTGCCTGTGTGCCTGTCAGCCGTGTTCCCTGAAGACACCCACCTTATTCTTACTGAAAGTGTCCTCTGTTCAAATCCTCTGCTTGTTGTCATTGACCTAGTTCTTTTCCACTCTAGATTGTTAGCTGTTGCCAGTTGAATCCTTGGAATATTTTTCAGTGCATGATTGAGTTTTGTTTAGGGAAGCTGTATAGTCACTAAACTTGAAGGAGACTTAAAATCATAGTTTTCTGATGAACATTGTATTAAAAGGAGGCTACCCTGGACTCCTGTGGTAATTCGTGGATGGTTACAAAAATGCAGTTACCTGAGCTTTCAGGAAATCCTTGGATATTTGCTCTTTCTCATCAATTTTGATTTGAGTCATACGGACAAGGTTGAATACCAGCTCTCGCATGCTTTCTTGTTCTTTTAAAAGCTTGTTTTCTTCAGCAAGTTGCTGCTCTACTAACTTAGACTCAGCTTCTGATAGGATTTTCTTTGGAAAAAACACAAATATTATAATACGTTTATTTCAAAGAATACACTAAGGCCAGTATCTCAGACTACTTTTTAAATTTTCTATGTAGAGTTTATTTTGTTAAAACACAAAAAGTAACTCTGCTGCCTTAGCACCAAGTATTTTCTTTATCTTATAAAAGAATGTGCAAACATGATAACAAGTTTAACATAGAACTTTTTCTTATTCAGACTGTATTTTCAAGTAATTTTTTGAAGAGAAATAAAAGCATGTTTTTTTGTTTATTAAAACACTTTGACAGTGGCTTGAATAAGCTAAATTTGAAATTAGACATGAGTGAAATAAAACACTTATTGTTCACTTTTAACCAATAGGCTTTTTACTTTAAAATCTCATGAATCTGTATAATTTTTGCTGGTTAAAACACATTCTTTTTTCCCCCCAATTTTAATATGGGTTTGGAGTGGACTTTGAGATAAAGAAACAGACCCACATTAAGTAGGATCATATTCTCTTTGATGACTCTCCTATTAATGAGGTTTCATGGAACACAGTTAAAAACACAAGTTTGCTTTAATCATTCTTAGATAGAAGCTTAAGTGAAAGTTGATATTAACCTGCTGGGTCAAATTCCTCTTAGCCACTTCAACTTCCTTATGGAGCTCTCGCCTTCTCTCAATTAATGTAGAATCATCTTTAGGGATAGCTTCAATCTGGAAATCAGAGTTTAAAATAGGTATTTATATCTATTGAAAGATATCTTCAGTGCCATGTAGTCAATCCTGTCACAACCTTTTGCAAATGGTAGGAAAATTACGATTCTTACTCTTAAAGGAATTGCATATTATGCTGAATATTCTTATAAAGTCATGGTAAATTAAAATATGAAGACTTGTCAAAAATCTGTAATTCACCAGCTGCAAATATTCTATTTTTCATTCATTTGGAAATAAAAACTCTTACTACTAACAGTTGCTAACATTTATAGAGTACGACTATGTGTTAGGCAAAGTTCTAAGTGCTTATATGTGTGGTCTTATTTAATCTTCACATAACCCCATGAGGGAGGTAATATTATCTCCAATTGTACAGATGAGGGGAATGAGGAACAAAGACATTTAAGCACCTTGCCTCAGTGACGTATGTGCAAACCCAGGCAGTTAGATCCCATGGTCCTAACACTGTATTTTACTGCCTCTCTAACTCATGACTCAACACTTTGGAAACATGCATATTCAAATGATATTTATTATACTTATAAAATCTGAATTCATTTATGAAACACCATAGATTTCAAATTAGGAACTGTTAATAGGAACTATTAACAGAATAGTTGGAACTATTAAAAACAGAATAGTTGGAACTATTAATAACAGAATAGTTGGCTACTCTTATGTAGTAGTTTGAGTACCTGGAAAGTTCTTACACAAAAGAAAAACCTCTTAACTTTTTTGTTGATACTTGAAACTCCACCATTGTATTTCAGTTGTACTGGCTTGTGCTTTTGTCCTCTGTTGAAGTACTTTGAAGAGAGGGCAACATCTTATTCTATCAGTCTTTGCTGTCTTTTTAGGAATGAGCTTATCAGATTCTTTGTGGTGGAGAAGAGAGCAGAGAGAAAGAGGACACGCAGCAACTGATAGGGAAGGAGTACCATCCAAGGATACAGGAAGGGTTATCTTGGGGTGCTGAGTGCATACTTGACTCAGAGCAGACTTAGAGTTGGATCTTCACACCAAAAGCAGTCTGACGTGGTTCATTTCCTACTGTGACAGCACACACTTCTAGGCACGAGGATAGAATATTGACTAAAATTTTTCCCAGGAAGGGAGGATCATACTCTTTAGTGATTTAAAGGTCACTAAACAGGATCCCTCTGAAGTTTACGCTACTCTTTTAAAGTAGCTGAAGCGTGTCTTTGGATGCCCCATAATCATGAACCTATGCATTGTCAGTAGCATCTTTTGTACCCACAGATGCCCAATGACATCCTGCTTTCCATGGCCTCTCCTACCATGGAGAGCTAGTTGCTGAGAAGCATACACTGAACTTAGGAAGATGAGACATGGTCTTGTGAAATCCATGTAACAATATGTAAAATTTGTGATTTTGATGAGCAGATAATTGCTACAGCAGGTCAGAAAATGGAGAGCTCAACGTAGAATTGAATAGCCAGGAAAGATTTCATGGAAAAGTTAAGAAGCCAGCAAGGAAGACTTTGATTTCTCCTTCTGGAAAGTAGAGTTAATTCTTCCTGGACAGACTGGAGTCCAGCAAGCATCTTGGTGTCTGTCTATTTCTCTGCCACTGGTGTCCAGGAGTGGGCTGCTCCAAATGATTTGCTCCCACGTGTAGGCAAATCTGTACATGTATACTAATGGGGACTAGAGAAGCTTATAAGCTTTCTACAGAAGATATGATGAGAGCACAGTCATCAACTACTCTGTCAACTAAAGGCTCCTGACAAATTTTTCTGGATTCAGGTCTCAGACATTCAGGTTTTTTCCAATGTTTCGAATTACAAACAATACTGCAGTGAATGATACTAATTTTTGAACTCTGGCTAACTGCTTCTCTGACACATTTCTCAGCTCTCCATAAACCCACCCCTCTAGTTTCAGGAAGGAATTAAGTATGCTTGGTTTGTGGAAGAGGTAACAAGGTAAGCCATTGGTAGCAGAGCCTGCTGGCTGCCTAGCCAATATCTACACTCCACTTTGACCTTACTAACAGAACCCCAATTTTGTTTAGAGCTGCAATGTATCAAAAAATCTTCAGACTCCTTTGCAGTTGGGGGTGAGGAGATGAGCCAGGACAGGCCAATAAAATGTAAGTGGAAATCTCCTGGATAGGGCTCCTGGGAAAGTGACTGTTTTCCTGTTAAAAAGACAGAGTCCTCCAAGTCATCTGCCATATGCATCTTGCTCTCTGCCCTTCCCCACTTCTGTGTGATTTTATGCCCAAAGGCAGAATGGCCATTTTGTGACCTTGGAGAAAAAATATATACACGTTAAGGATGACAGAAGAAAAAGCTAAGAGGATCCTCGATTGTTACTTCTTGCAGCCAAATTGTAAACCTAATTGATACATCTTTTGAAAGGAAATCTTTCTAAGGTAATCTGGAAAATGGGCTGGAGTTAGACTGAAGCTTCCACTAATGGGAAAGGGAAAAAACTGATCAAGTATAAAAGTTCTAATTATGTTCTAATATTGAAGTAAAGTAATTTACCATTGTTTTTGAGCCCCAAACTGCATATATCAGGTTTTGTAAGCTTATTTATTTTAGTTCTTTGTTTTGATTTTTATAGAGTAGCATTTCATATTTTTAAAAAATTAATGTGTGTTCATTGTAACCAAAAATAAATAAATAAATAAATAAAACAGTAACTAAAGTAAGAAATTAAACATCTTCTGCTCCCCACCTCTACTTCAAATGCTACTCACCATTTTATATCAGTGAACCTTTCTTTAAGGCTCTGATGTTTTTCTAAAATATTTGAAATTTTCATGAGGTTTGTGGCTCAGAATTCTGGGAGAGTCTATACAGTCAAAGGCCTAAGAGAATCAAACAACTGTCCCTAGGGGGAAACAAATTTTGAAGAATAGCCTGAGCCCTTCATGCTTATCTTTTTAAAATCTTTTTGTTTTCGGATTGCATGCAAGTTTGAAATGTTCATTCAGGCTGGGAGTGACTGGCCTGACCCACTCCTATTTTCAAGTACTGTCAGCCAGTGTAGGACTATGGCTGGGCTAATTATAAGTCATAAGTTCAAAGAGCAAGTTAGTCTCTGCCTAAAACTGAACTAGGGCAAAAACATAGACTTTTCTTGAAAGCGCTGAAGGAAAAGGATTTTAATATATTTTCATTTCTGTTAGTTCTAAATTATATGAGTGTTATTTTATGAGCTTAATAGCTGGAAGTATCCTAATATAAATAACATTTCTTTATTAAAATATGAACAAGTTGTGAGCATTCTACCACAATTTCCTCTTTGGTGAAGAGCCATTCCTGATATATTTGTGTCCAGTCAGATCAGTCTGTAGTGGCAAACCTCATCATCAGAAACAGCATCCAGTTAGCTTTACAGTATCCCACTCTTAAATATAAGCAGATAGAGAAGGATTACCAGATATTTGAGGAAAGTTTCTAGTAAGAAAGAGAAAAGAACAAACAAGGACACAAAAACAGAAAACCAGGAAGATGTAATCTGAAGAAAGATGTAATTTGCAGAAAGAAGAAAAAAAATAAAAAAAACTATCATTAACATTCTCAGTGAGATAAGAGAAGATATGAAGTAAGAATAAGGATACTACAAGAAATAGGAGAAAAAGAGATCATGGAAATTTAAAATATGATAGCAGAGTGTAAGATTAAATAGAATGACTGGAAGAAAAAGTTGAGGAAATCTCCCTTGTAGCAAGTCCAAAAAACAAAAGAATGAAAAATAAGAGAAAAAAAAGACAAGAATGTTAAAAGACTCTTTTAGAAGGTCCAACATCTGAGTAATAGGGGTCCCAGAAAGAGAACAATAAAATAAAAGTGGACAAAATTGGAGAAATTATTTAAGACAAAGTCTCAGAATTGAAAGACATGAGTTTCCATATACAGAGAGCTCACTAAGTGTCCAGCACAATGGTTAAAAGTAGAAGTCCCACAAGTGGGAACTTCACTGTGAAATTTAAAAATTTTAGAGGCAAGTAAAAAATTCTACAAGTTACCAGCATGGGAAAAAAAAACAAAAAACAAAACTGGTTTCAAACAAAGGATCAAGTATGAGAATTGACACCAAGTTTCTTAGTATTGACTTTAGACGATAAAAGACAATTGATCAATGCCTTCATTATGAGGAAAAATAATTTCCAATTAAAATGTCATATCCAGTTAAAGTATTAATTATCTATGAAGCTAGAGTGAGGATAAAATATTTTCCAACATGAAAGGTGTTCTGGGCTTCCCTGGTGGCACAGTGGTTGAGAGTCCGCCTGCCAATGCAGGGGACGCAGGTTCATGACCCGGTCCGGGAAGATCCCACATGCCGCAGAGCAGCTGGGCCCGTGAGCCATGGCCGGTGAGCCTGCGCGTCCGGAGCCTGTGTTCCGCAACGGGAGAGGCCACAACAGTTAGAGGCCCACATACGGCAAAAAAAAAAAAAAGAAAAGAAAGAAAGAAATGTGTTCTGACATACACTTTCTGACACACAGGTCTTAAAAAACTACTTTCCATTCACCTTTCTTAGGAAGCTACTGGAAGACATGCTCCTCCCACAAAAAGAGAATAAGCCAAAAGAGAAATAGAAGAGACACATGAAATAGGGGGTCCAACATAGGAGAGAGATAAAGGGAGTCACCAAGATGATGGAGTAAGGCTCCTAAGCTGGGGAGTGTACGTGTAGAAAAGTGAGACCAGTTTGTTACAGATCAGAAGGCTGAGAAGGGAAAAGCATCTTCTGAGATATGGGAGTTGGCACTCACAACTGGGCCTTGGTGTTCTCCTACTGAACACAAACAATTTCACAGAAAATCACCATCAGACAAGACCATTCTATGATCATAGAAGAAAACAAGACCACTCTGTATTTGTCTTTGGTCACAGACAAAAACATGAACATTTTCCAAGCCACAAAATATCATGTATTCCCATCTCACAGTCTTCCTTACCAATTACAGCTTTAGCTTTAATCTAGTCTTTTCTCTTTCTATCTTAAGATTTATTAAGATACTCAATCATAGAACTACCCTCACTTTCTGACAATATTCAAATCTAGGGCAGAGTCCCATTTTCTTAAACCATCCCCCAAAACATATAACACAAGCCCAAATCCTGTAAGGCCTTTCCAATACCCTGTACTGAGATACTCTACTGTTCCCCCTGGTGAGTGTTTTCCCTTGCTGCAATGAGTAATAAACTCAACTCATTCAACCACAGATATGTTGCTCCTGGACTTTGGCTGGAGGTTGCCAAAAAGTCTCAGAAGTGATTTCTTCAGGAAGGTTAAATGAATAGACTACCAAATATGTTTTAACATGCTGAGAGAAAATTTATACAATTAGAGGACAGTTTGGCATCAAACTAATTATAAGTACACAGAAAACTACAAATAAAAAAAACAGAATGTTTATAAATTTGGGGGAACACAAAATTTTGTAAGTAATTATCTAATTTGACTCAGGTGTGAATAACCTTTATGTATTCATAATAATGTAAATATGAAATTTTAAAATTGTTAAAATTATGTCATGAGGCTATTGTGTGGAGGGACAAGAAATATGTGTGTTGAACAGGGGTATAAAGAAAGTTTAATCCTCATCTTTTATAGTGAGAAGTAAAAATAATCTGGTCTAAAACTGAAAAATCAAGGAGTAGCATTATTAGTATATTACTTAGACTATGAAGCTATATCACAAGAATCAGCTAAGGAAGATGACCTGATTAAGACTAGGAAATATATGGTGTATGTGCTGTCATCTACCTTTTTATACCTGAGGCAGACATCACTAATCAAGCGCAGAGCTGCTAAGACAGTGCTGAGTCTCAGAATCCTTTGCGACATGGTCACTACAAGGAGCTACCGCCAGCTGAATAGAACTGGCACTTGCCTTCCTTGGACCATATGACCTTTATGATTCCTCTCAGTTTTTTCATGCTATGATTATGTAAAATAAAGAACATTGAATGTCTTGGTCAGGTGACGCATGAAAGTATCATTTAAAAATATTAATTTCGTAGCAAAATGGAGGATAGATTGGACATGAAAGGAACAGTTCAAAGGTTAGAAATGCCTAACATCAGAAGCTGTTCAATGGATCTAGGATTTAAACCTGACTCTGCCTGACTCGAAGCTGATGCTCTCCTCCATATAGTTCTGTTGTCACAATTGTCTTTAACACTGGAAGGGAGTCATTAAGAGAGAGATGCAGAATCACTTCTAAATCAGAGGAGAGAAAAATGAAATTTCTAGAAAACTACAAATAAAGGAAAAGTGCTGTTGGGAAAGGCAGTCTCCTGCATGCAGTCTTTCCACCCCCACTTGGCCATGTAAGAGTGGACTTTGGGCCTAGAACACTTCCTTACAAAGCGATAGAGAGTCCACACAGCCTGTGCTGGGTTTATCACCTTGTGTGGGAATATTTTTCCCTGTTTCAGTCACATTGAGAACTCCTTTGCTCTGCTTAAGCCTGTATGTCAGTGGCCCTCAGGCACACCCCCAGTTTTCAGTATTTCAGACTCCACAAGGCAGGGGGTAGTGGTCAGTGTTCCTTTCGCTGCGGTAAGACAGTTGTGAACATAGGCCAATCACCCTGATCTGGCTGTCAGGAGAGACTGCTGGCCACGGGGGACCAATGTCCACTATTGAAGCTGATCTTCCTCTGTCTCTTCTTTATGTAGGTAAAGTGTTGTTCTGTCCAGTGCTTGACTATTGCATTTTCCTTGGTGACTCCAATACCAAGATGCAACGGGCCTCCTCCCCAGGACTGGTAAGTGGTGCATGGCATTCTGCTCCTTTGGGATTGATGACCTGTGTGGTATACTGCTTGACATGTACATACAGAAAGTGACATATTTACTTGGTTAGAGGATTTTGTTGTTGTCGTCACAATCTTGGGCATGGTTTTGTGTTTGGAAAGAGAATAACGTTGCAGAGTCATACTATTCCAACCCTTAAAACATGACAATGAATGTCAGAGCAAAATCTCTAGTTACTGAGGGGACTGTATTAAAGTGTAGATATGGGGTTTTGTTTCTCTTCAGTGCCAAATGGAAGTCAATAGGAACCACGATTAAATGCAGAGGAGTACTGTAATGTGTAGTATGATTTCCTGAGAGTGTGATGTCTTCGATTAAGAAATCCTCCATATTCCAATTCGTCATCGTTTTGCCTAACCCCAGCAAAGTCTCTCTCCCTATGGTAGGCCCATATTCTCTCTCTTTTTTTTTTTTAAAGCCCAATAAAAATCATATATATTTCTTGGTACCGCGTGACCAACTGTATTTCAACATACAGAAACAAACAGAGCCCACTCTACTTTAGTAATATAGATGATAGGGCACCTAAGGCTTCTCTTGATTAAAAGCCAAGAATCTTATTTGCATTTCTTTGAAGGAAAAAACCGTAATAAGGACAAACTATTGGTAAAGTGGTGGACCAAACAGAGAGGAAATTATAATTACAGACTTCAGAGTTCAGTTTAGGATGTATATGTGTGTTGCTTTTATTTTATTTTTTTTTACACTTTTCACACATCTCATTTATTTATTTATTTTGTATATATTTCATTTTTTAATTGAAGTATAGTTGATTTACAATGTTGTGTTAATTTCTGCTGTACAGTAAAGTGGTTCAGTTATACATACATATATATATATATACAGTCTTTTTTGAATATTCTTTTCCATTATGGTTTATCACAGGATATTGAATATAGTTCTCTGTGCTATACAGTAGGACCTTGTTGTTTATCCATTCTATATGTAATAGTTTGCATCTGCTAATCCCAAATTCCCAATCCATCCCTCCTCCACCCTGTCTCTCTCATCAACCACAGGTCTATTCTCTGTGTCTGTGAGTCTGTTTTGTAGATAAATTCATTTTTGTCATTATTTTAGATTCCACATATAAGTGATATCATATGGTGCTTGCCTTTCTCTGTCTGACTTACTTCACTTAGTAGGATAATCTCTAGGTCCATGCATATTGCTGCAAATGGCATTATTTCATTCTTTTTTATGGCCAAGTAGTATTCCTTTGTTTATACATACCACATCTTCTTTATCCATTCATCTGTAGATGGACATTTAGGTTGTTTCCATGTCTTGGCTATTGTGAATAGTGCTGCTATGAACATAGGGGTGCATGTATCTTTTTGAATTATAGTTTTGTCTGGATATATGCACAGGAATGGGATTGCTGGATCATATGGCAACTTTATTTTTAGTTGTTTGAGGAACCTCCATACTGTTTTCCATGGTGGCTGCACCAACTTACATTCTCATCAACAGTGTAGGAGGGTTACCTTTTTCCATACCTTCTCCAGCATTTCTTATTTGTAGACTTTTTAATGATGGCCATTCTGACCAGTGTGAGGTGGTACCTCATTGTAGTTTTGATTTGTTTTTTTCTAATAATTAGCAATGTTGAGGATATTTTCATGTGCCTGTTGGCCATCTGTAAGTATTCTTTACAGAAATTTCTATTTAGTTCTTCTGCCTATTTTTGGATTGGGTTCTTTGTTTTTGTTGTTGTTGAGTGGTATGAGCTGTTTCTATATTTTGGAAATTAATCCCTTGTTGGTCATATCATTTGCAAATATTTTCTCCCCTTTTGTAGGTTGTCTTTTCATTTTGTTTATGGTTTCCTTTGCTGTGCAAAAACTTGGAAGTTAGATTAGGTCCCATATTTTTTATTGTTGCTTTTATTTCTGTTGCTTTGGTAGACTGTATATGTTACCTCTTAAGTGAGAGTTTGAGGAGTAGGGATAATTTATCCATTTCGTGTGGGATGTATAGGCCCCTGTTGTGTTCCCTGAACAGTTAGAGTTACCCCAAGTAGTTCAGACTCTTAAACATTGGTTTAAACATTGGTTCTTTATACTCAGTGAAAAATTGCCTCTTCTAGTCATTGGTCATTCTTTTTTCTTCCTTCTGATTTTTCTTTTATCAGTTTTACCTGAAAACACTTTCCAGTCTACATTCATTGACCAAAAACATAATCTTGCAATGAACATTTTTTTTTAGTCATTTAAACCATTATCTTCAACTCTCTTTTTCTTTTTTGAAGTAGGCACTAGGCCACTAGTTAGTTTTATTTTATGAACACTCAAACTTTCCAAAATGATGTACAAATCAGTTGCCTTGAGAGGAACGCCAGACCCCCAGCTATTCTGAGCTGAGAAGCCAGCACAAGGAGAGAGACCCTAGAGCATTCATCAAAGCAGAGTAAGTGACTAGAGCAAGTGAGGCTGGATTATTTCTTCCAAAATGACTTTGCTTTTCAGTTTGGTGTTTCAGTTTGGTGTTCCTGGGAGCAGCAGAGTCCTGGACTCAGAATATGGTCAGTCATTTCTACTTTGCATTAAATACTTACTCCTGTGTGCTTTGTGTTGGGAGCAAATTAGCAAGATTCTCCTCTCAATCCAGAATTGAGTTTAGACACTGAGGACTACTGCCTACTCCCCACAACCTCATGTTTCTTACCATGGAGGTGGTCCTTTTGCCCAGTGGATGGAGGCCCCTGGCCAGTGAGGTATCCTCTCCTCTGCTTGGAACTTACTGGGCAATGAGTGCCACTGAGGTGAACCTTCAAGTGAAGGCAGAAAACAGGGTTCAAAAGGTCTCCTTGTCTCTAATTGTAGCTTCTCAGATAGGCTGCATTTATTTCCACATCCCCAGCAGATGTGTGTCACATGTAGTTAGCACTACTGTTGTTACTAAGAGGTAACATGTCCACTTTCTGTCTGCCTGGGAAGGTGTTAAAGGTTGTATATTCATTATTGAATTTTTTTTCAGTTTAAATTTTTTTTTTAATTGAAGTATAGTTGATTTACAATGTGTTAACTTCTGTACAGCAAAGTGATTCAGTTATACATATATATATATATACACACATTCCTTTTTAATATTCTTTTCCATTATGGTTTATCATAGGATATTGAATATAGTTCTCTGTGCTATACAGTAGGACATTGTTGTTTCTAATTTCTTATTTAAAAAATTTAACGGGCTTCCCTGGTGGCACGGTGGTTGGGAGTCCGCCTGCCGATGCAGGGGACGCGGGTTCGTGCCCCGGTCCAGGAAGATCCCACATGCCTCAGAGCGGATAGGCCCGTGAGCCATGGCCGCTGGGCCTGCGCGTCCGGAGCCTGCGCTCCGCGGCGGGAGAGGCCACAGCGGTGAGAGGCCCGCGTACCACCAAAAAAAAAAAAAAAAAAAAAAAAAAAAAAAATTTAACTATAGTTGATTTACAATATCGTGTTAGTTTCAGGTGTACAGGTTCAGAGTCTTTTCCATAATAGGTTATTACAAGATATTGAATATAGTTACCTGTGCTATACAGTAAATCCTTGTTGTTTACCTATTTTATATATGTGGGTATTTATCTGTTAATCCCATACCCCTAATTTATCCCTCCCCCTCCCCTTTCCCCTTGGGTAACCATTATTTTTTTCCTATATCTGTGAGTCTATCTCTCTTTTGTAAATAAGTTCATTTGTATCATTTTTTTAGATTCCACATATAAGTGATATCATATGATATTTGTCTTTCTGTGTCTGATTTACTTCACTTAGTATGATAATCTCTAGGTCCATCCATGTTGCTGCAAATGGCATGATTTCATTTTTTTATGGCTAATATTCTATTCTGTGTATGTATTATGTGTGTACATGTGCAGATATATATATAACATCTTCTTTATCCATTCATCTGTTGATTGGACACTTAGGTTGCTTCCGTGTCTTGGCTGTTGCAAAAGTGCTGCTATGAACATTGTGGTGGATGTATCTTTTCAAATTAGAGTTTTCATCTTTTCTGGATATATGCCCAGGAGTGGGATTGCTGGATCATATGGTAGCTCAATTTTTAGTTTTTTAAGGAACCTCCACACTGTTGTCCATAGTGCTTGTACCAATTTACATTCCCACCCACAGTGTAGGAGGGTTCCCTTTTCTCCACACCTTTTCCAGCATTTATTATTTGTAGACTTTTTGATGATAGCCATTCTGACTGGTGTGAGGTGATACTTCATTATAGTTCTGATTTGCATTTCTCTAATAATTAGCAATGTTGAGCATCTTTTCATGTGCCTGAGGGCCACCTGTATGTCTTCTTTAGAGAAATGTCTGTTTAGGTCTCTGCCCGTTTTTAATTGGGTTGTTTGTTTTCTTTCTTTCTTTTTTTTAAATTGAGCTGTATGAGCTGCTTGTATATTTTGGAAATTAAACCCTGTTGGTTACATTATCTGCAAATATTTTCTCCCAGTCCATTGGTTGTCTTTTCGTTTTGTTTATGCTTTCCTTTGCTGTGCAAAAGCTTATATGTTTGATTAAATTCCCTTTGTTTATTTATACTTTTATTTCTATTGCCTTGGGAGACTGACCCAAGAGAATTTATGTTAGAGAATGTTTTGCCTATGTTTTCTTTTTTTAAATTTTTATTTATTTATTTTTGGCTACATTGGCTCTTCATTGCTGCACGTGGGCTTTCTCTAGTTGCAGTGAGCAGGGGCTACTCTTTGTTGCAGTGCGCGGGCTTCTCATTGTGGTGGTTTCTCTTGTTGTGGAGAACAGGCTCTAGGCACGTGGGCTTCAGCAGTTGTGGCTCGCCGGCTCTGGAGCACAGGCTCAGTAGTTGTGGTGCACAGGCTTAGTTGCTCCGCAGCATGTGGGATCTTCCCGGACCAGGGCTCGAACCCGTGTCCCCTGCATTGGCAGGTGGATTCTTAACCACTGCTCCACCAGGGAAGCTCCTGCCTGTGTTTTCTTCTAGAATTTTTATGGTTTCATGTCTCATATTTAAGTCTTTAAGTCATTTTGAGTTTATTTTTGTGTATGGTGTCAGGCAGTATTCTAATATCATTGATTTACATGAGGCTGTCCAGCTTTCCCAACACCACTTGCTGAAGCGACTGCTTTTTCTCCATTGTATAGTAGTGCCTCCTTTGCTGAAGATTAACTGACTGAAGATGTGTGGGTTTATTTCTGGGCTGTCTATTCTGTTCCATTGATCTGTATGTCTGTTTTTGTGCCAGTACCATGTTGTTTGGATCACCATAGCTTTGTAGTATTGTCTAAAGTCTGGGAGGGTTATGCCTCCAGCTTTGTTATTTCTTGGGAGGCCCATCTTCTACATGCCCATGCCTAGACTTGGCAAATGCTTCAGGGAGGAAAAAGCCTACCTGTCTCTGTTCACCTAGGCAGTGTTTATGCTGTTTTAGAATTTACTTCCCGCAACTCTCATATGTCATTTTAAAATATCTGAATTTTAGTTTATCCATTTTTTCTGGCTACTATGACAGGAACCATGGTCTACTGCAATATTTCATACATTAACTGGAAGTATAAATGGCAGAAATACATTTTATATTATGTTTATGTGCCCCTTCTATTTTATTTAATTGAGATTTTCTGGTAGGGACCAGCTTAATTCTGTTTAGGGTGTGTCATATTTTAGAACCAATATTGTGACTTTTATCAGTGTATAACTGCTTTTGAGATCACTAATAGGTATTTCTCTAAGTGACAACTTGTCTTACTGCTTCTATTTATCTTTCTTTTTACTTTTAAGGGGAATGTTTTGTTGAGTCAGCATTAGCAAATATTTAACAGACTGACTTTACTTACTACTGGAATCACCACAATAGATTACTAAAGGCAATGATAATATTTTTCCCATTATTGTTTAAAGAAATCTTACTTATGGTTATTTGGTCAATAAACAGGGATTGTATTATCAATAAAAACAACATTTGCTGCTCTTAAGAGCTTCCTACTCATCACATCTAGGATTCCACTAGGTCTTAGAAGAAATGTTTTAGCTGCTAATCACTGTAAATCTCACCGTGATTGAGGTGGAGTACCAGAAGGTCTGTGTTTATGCAAAGTTCCAACTTAACATCCTAATGTGAAAGGCTTTGAGCTAAAATGGAAATAGCTTGTAGTAAGCCAATACTTCAAGTAAGAATAACTTGAAAAGTTGGATTTAAAAAATATATGTGAATGTATGAGAGTTGCAAAGGTAAATAGAGTTAAAGTCTTCAAAGGTTCTAGCATTATCCAGGAAGTAGTAAAAGAATTTTTACTGGACTCTAATAAGTTAAGGATGAATGGTGTAATTTTTAGGATAACCACTCAAAGGATGGAAAGAGAATGCAAAACTAATGCATATCAAATGGGGAAAATAGAACAATAGAAAATAGAAATTGAACAATTCATCTTTCTGATTAACCCAAAAGAAGAAAAGATAGGAGAGAAAATGAGACATACAATAGATGGGACAAAGAAAAAGCAATAGTAATACGGTAGACATAAGCCCAAATGTATCCATAATTACATTAAATGTTTTTGGACTAAATACAAGAACTGAAAGGCATAAGTTTTCAGACTAGATATTAAAAAGTGTATCCTGTGTATGAAAGACACACCTAGATGAGGACAGAGAGAATGAAAGTAAATGGATGGATAAGGAAATAATCATGCAAAATCTAACAACAACAACAAAAAAACTAGTGTAATGGTTGATTGTACTAATATCAGACAACGTAAACTTATGGAAAAAAGCATTTCTGTAGTTTAAAATATTTCACTGTCATAAAAGAATCAGTCTACGTATAGGAATTTTAATAAAACTATTAAAAGTAGATGAGAAACATAAATACTGTTGTTTTATTTAATAATAACAAATAACTGTTCTGTTTGTTTGGCAAAATTGTGAAAAGCACATTTTGCCCCATCGAGATAGAAAAAAAGGTCCATGAGTGCCATCTGACAGCAAGACCAAGACCTAGTCATTTAGAACACTCATAACTCTAACCAGTTATTTTCACACTTTGCTAAATCTTGGTCTTTCAATCAGGATAGGCTAGGTTATGGTAAAGAAACAAGTCCAACTATCATGGCTCAAAGGCATGAAAGCTTATTTCTTGCTCTGACAAAGCCTGTGGCCAGTCAAGGTGATTCTCCACAACCACAGTTGGCTCAGCATTCCTGGATGCTTCCATTTATAGCACTTCCATGTCATCATGTACTTCCACAAGGGCCACGGGATGGGGGAAAGAGCTAGAGGGTCTCACACTGCTCCAGGATGGAAGGAACATGTGTCATTTCTGCCCACAATCCATTGGCCAGAACCAATCACATGACCCTGCTTGATGGCAGAGGGTACAAGGAAGTATAAACCTTCCATATTCCCAGAAGGAGAAGAGTGTTAGGCTTATAGTTTAAGATCAGAAGTGTCTACCATAGCTGGAAACTCCTGTTTAAATTTCTGAAGTCATGAACCTCCATAAGGTCAGGGACCGTGACATTCCTGAAGAAAACAGGTATGATTTCTGTACCCCCAGCTGCTTCATCTCAGAGATTGATCTCATTTTCACCACAGGAAGCACTGGCTAAGGCCTGGGCACAAGGCTGCAGCCCTCTCAACAATCCACTGCCTTTTAGCACTGCTTGGTTGGTTAGCACAGGGAGTGCCACATGAGAGAGGAGGGAATCAGAGGCAACAGGACCCAAACTCCTTCATTTGGGAGCGCAGAGGTAGTAAGAAAGTAGCAGCTATCCTGAGCATTCTCTGGTTGTAGTACACCTCTGATACTGCACAAAATTATCCAGGTAGCCAGACGCTGGGTTCTGATGGCCCTTGACTAATTGGAGGTACAGGCTGACTGTCTGTCTATATTTACATGATCTGATCTTGTTTCTGACTATTATAGTCTACAGTGACACCATTCTGGATCTGACTCTTTCAATTCCTTCAAACACGGTGGTCCACTTGGTCCTACCCTGTAATGAACCCATTAGCTCTTCCAGAGCCGGATGGCCAAACTGCCTCCCCTGGCCAGGCTGATGCTTGATCCCAATAAGACATTTCTCTAATCTTGGGATAACAAAAAGATTGAAGCCTACTATAAGACAGAGCCTCTATAACAGGTTTGATCCATTTTAAAGTTATCTTTTCTCTGTTCTTTTCCTTTCCCTCTTTCTCTATTGACAGCAAAAACAAATTCTTGAAATATTTTTGCTTAAAGAAGACAGCACTGAGGGAACTCCCTGGCGGTCCAGTGGTTAGGACTCTGCGCTCTCACTGCCAAGGGCCTGAGTTCAGTCTCTGGCTGGGGAACTAAGATCCCACAAGCCACATCAGGGCAGCCCAAAGGAAAAAAAAAAAAAAAAAAAAAAAAAAACCAACCAAAAAAAAACCCAAAAAACAAAAAGACATCGCAGAGCTTACAAACCCGATAGTGGTGTTTAGCACCCACCTCTAACAGAAGCCTTTGATGCAGTGCTTGAGCTTGAGTGAGTGCATCCCAGGACACTTTCAAGAGTAGCTCCATTTTTTTAAAATTTCGAAAATCTCGCTCTTTCTCTCTCTGCTTACGAGAAAGTTCATCATGGTAGTTTTGCTTGTCAGTGAGACAGTTTCGTAAATTGAGATCCAAGATCCCTCTATTCCAGGTAAAGAGAACATGAAAGTGCTTTGTCATCGACTGCCCTTCATGTTTTTCAAGACAGTGTGTTCAGCAGGTGCATACAGAACTACTTTCATGCTAGAATCAAATTGTAAGTAATGCCCAAAGCAATTCTCTTTGCAAGTTCTTGTCAGAGTCACAGCCACTAACAAAACCCAAACAGAAGAGCAAATTGGCAAAGGCAGAAGTTCCTAGTCTCCCTGAAATTTTGCTTAAAAATGGAAATTAACACTATGCCAGAGACTCCCACCACAAAATTGCTCCCATTAGGAAAAAATCATGATTTTTTTCCCATTACCTCAGAATACAATAATTTTCAGGGAAAAAAATCCCTCAATTATAGCACACTCCAGTGATATAATTTCCCAGAGGCACGTTTTAGAAACTGAAAAAAATGCAATAGATTGCGTCCTTAAGTTTTTGGGCACAGGAAATTGAGGGCAGTGAAGAATAAAGGATGGAGAAATACTTTGAAATGCTTTATTTAATAATATATTTTTATTAATGGTAAAAATGATGTAAAATTCTATAAAAATGTTTATTGAATCAATATAAATGTTTGAGATTATATTTTGAATCCTCAAATATAAATTGAAGAAACTTTAGATGACAGAAACACATTAATATAACTAACCTTTCAGTTAGTAAAGTTGCTTCATTCTCTCTGGTTAATTCCAGTAGCTTGACCAATTGGGTATACTCTCGTTCTTTAATTTCAAGCAAGTCTCGTTTGCCTTCAACTTCCTTTATTATGTCCTCCTTTTCTTCCATTACAGCATTAATTTTGGTTTCAACTTTCTTTAGGGAGTCATTTAGCTCTTTGAGTTCACATTCCATGACAAGTTTTTTCTTTTGCATTTCTCTGTGAGGGATACATACATACACATATACATAGGTACACAACACACACATGAGTTTGCCTTATTTTGAGCCCAGGCTGTCTACCTATTTTTACTTTCTGACCAGGCAACAGAAGGGCTAATCATAAATTCAGTGATCTCAGAAGTGGGGTGAAGACCACAGATGAGTGGGACTGAGGGGATATCTCCACTGAGTGCCACTGAAGGCAGGAATTTGTCCAGCCCCCCCACTTTCTCCCCAGCTCCCTGCTGCTGCCGTCTCCTGGGAGTCTACCCTCATCCTGACCAGCCTCCCTGAATTGATGTAAATTTCTCAACTTTGGTGCTAGTGGGCTTGGCTTTTAGACACATTCCTAGTGTCTGCTTCTCTTCTTCTCTCTTCTCTTAAGATCAGTCACCAGAGCAATCATAGTACTTCTCCAGACTTTTGCATCTTCACTTATCTTTATCCTTTACGGTTCCTCTAAACC
This sequence comes from Kogia breviceps, assembly GCF_026419965.1. NCBI lineage: Eukaryota > Metazoa > Chordata > Mammalia > Artiodactyla > Physeteridae > Kogia > Kogia breviceps. The sequence goes on from NC_081318.1 coordinate 87,626,494, forward strand.
TTGAGAATTCCTCAGTGACTTCTGCCTCCAAATCTACTCTGAATGCTTGGGGGTCTTACACATGTGAATAGCTGGCAAGTGAAGAGTTACTGTCACTTGGGCATCTGGTTGGCAAACATATATCTAGACCATGAAATTCTACACAGTTCCAATCATTTATTCCATACACAGATCTGTTAAAGTCAGTTGGTGTTCTCCATAGAGATATGATATAAAGTTGGAAGGAGAATTTTGTCCCCAAATTAAGACATAAATGCTAGGAATGACAGTAATGTGCTGCACTACATTCTCCCGAAGAACTTGATGTATACAACCTAGACAGGGCCAAATGCAAATATTTCTAAAATTACAACAGTAATTTGATGTGTTCAGTGGTTAATATTCTTGTTTTAGCATGCACACATAACTTGGGGGAGCGTGGGCTGGGAGGGATAAAAAATAAAATTAAGCCATACACTTTTTTGCGCGTTGTTTTTTCTATCTCTTTTCCAATTTGTACAGGAATGGATTGATGGTGGACCACTTCATCCTAGTAAAGAAATGGAACCGTGTTAAATTATGTAGTCTTGGGCCAGAAGCAGTCAAGCAAATTAAACAGGAAAGAGAAAAGAACTACAAGGTGTAGAATTCTTACTGTGTGTCCTGTACTATGCAGTGTGCTTTCATTATTCCATTTAATATTCATAATGACCTTACAAGATGGTAATGGTTGTTACCATTTTAAAGAGGAGCTAACTGAGTGTAACACATTCTCTGGGCGCTCTGCCTAGATTCCCTTTATGGAGGTACACCCATCACTCAGAGGTTGCAGAGGCTGCTGACAGCTCCATGCTTGTTCTCTCCACGGGATTGCCGTGGCTGGCAGAGCTGCCTTGTCGGGGAATGGGGGGTGGAACAACCTCTGTGGTGCAATTCATGGCATCAGGTTGAAAGGAGGGTTCTCCTGTAACCATATTTTGGCCCAGCTTCGGAACCCCACCTCTATGCTGTTTCCCTCACTACCCTATGGGATTCTCCTTAGAGTTCCTGCTCAGTGAATACTTGTCTTAATCTCTGCTTCTAGGGAACCCTGCCTAAGACCGAGGCTAAGTGAAGGTAAATAATTTTCCCAGACTCACACAGCTTGTAAACGGCAAGGCTAAGATCAGAAGCTAGTTTTGTCTAACGCCACTTTGCACTGTACTTTGTGGATTCGCGGAAGATTCACTTTTAACCTCAAGAATCTTATGTACGTGGCAGGGGTTGCAGAAGAGCCCCTTCCTGCCTGAGGATCACACTGGACTTTGGGGTCTGGCATAACACAGATGCTTGGGGGTTGAAGACATCCCTGCAGTGTGGTGCATTTCTCCCTGGGATCTTGCTCAGTCTTGAGGCAGATCTAAATTTTGTGAGGCTGAAACTTGTACAATTTGGGGAGCTCTTTATTTTTTTTTTAAGTATTATATATTTATTTATTTATAAATTTATTTATTTATTTATGGCTGCGTGGGGTCTTCGTTGCTGCGCACAGGCTTGCTCTAGTTGCGGCGAGCGGGGCCTACTCTTCGTTGTGATGCGCGGGCTTCTCATCGCGGTGGCTTCTCTTGTTGCGGAGCACAGGCTTCAGACACGTGGGCTCAGTAGCTGTGGCTCACAGGCTCTAGAGCGCAGGCTCAGTAGTTGTGGCACATGGGCTTAGTTGTTCTGTGGCATGTGGGATCTTCCCGGAGCAGGGCTCGAACACATGTTCCCTGCATTGGCAGGTGGATTCTTAACCACTGTGCCACCAGGGAAGTCCTGGGGAGCTCTTTTTAAGAAAAAAAATTAAAAGTTATAAATGATAATTAGGTTCAGGGCCTTGGCGGTGGTTCGTGCATGTGAAGCCTTAGTTTCATTGGGTTCCTTGTAAATCCACCTGTGCTCAGTGCCTGTGTTCCGGGTGGCAGCTGGGTACGTCTTGGCCTCTGACTCTTAAGGAAAAGGAGGTCAAAGTGAATCATAACTGTCCTCTAAGCCAAGGTGTCTCAGATGTAGTTTTAAGACATAAGTCTAGGTTACTTCGATTGTTTTGAAACCTATTATACAAAGGTTTCAAAATAAAATGAAATTTAATTATCTCCTAAAACATAAATACAGGCCTTGCATCACTTTCATCGTGAGAGGGAAGTGAAGTGGAATGAAACAGACAAAGAAGGATGCAGTAATAACAGTATACAAAAGAGGTTAGAACATTTGGTTGCTCTTGAAGGAAGTGATTGTGTTTGTGACACTCATTTCCAATATTGAAAAATGCTTGGTGAGGTTTAGAGAAGCCTTTACCCTAGGTCAGGATTCCAGTTTAGAGTGATGCTACCAAACACTCCAGAGTCTTTTGTGAATTCCCAGAGCCCAGGTTTAGTTTGATAGGATCAGTCACAATGCGGAACATTTCAGTTTGTGTGTTTTTGTCTTTGTCAGACATTTGCAGTCAGTCTTCACACCCATGCACCTTTATGTCCTTGCAGGCACAATGTTTAAATATTTATGAGCTGTGAGTAACATACCTTTAAGGTGACCTGATATTCGAACAATTCTTCTAGTTCCTTCTGTTCCTTTAGTAATTGCTTTTGCTTGGATGTCGAATCTTCCCGTAAATTTTTAATTTCAACTTTCTTCTGCATTACTTCCTTACGTAATTCATCAGTGCTTTCTCTCAATATTCTCATTTTCTTCTCCATTTCCTTTAAAAGTCATGAAAATTATCAGATTATACAGAGTCTGAGCAAACATTTGTCTCCCTAAAAATCAAATTAAAAATAATTTTACTCACCATTTTGATTATATTTGTTTTGAGATTCATGAATGATTTCTTGCAAAGTTAAATGCACCTTATGATTTCTGACCTCTTCAATAAAGGCATGGCAATTATACTGTGTGTGTTAAACATTTTACATTAGATTTGAACTCATTTTTAAATTAATGCTCTTTTTTATCTTCCTACATTTTAAGTGTTTCCTTTTTCTGAGTTCATATTTATTTCACACCAAAAAGCATTAGTAAAAATTTCCAGGCTTTTTTCTAGTAGCTTTGTGATTTGGCAACACCAGATGCAAATAATCTTTGAATATCAAGTTTATGGTTATCCTGAGTCACACATGAGAATTAAAGATTAGGAAGTTCATATTTGGAATATCTTATCCTTGGCACTCCTTAATCCCCTGCTCTCTTATTAATACTACTTCTCTAACTCAGGCAAATTATCCCCAAATGCCCTCTGCCCCAGACTCCTAACAGGTCTTTGTTTCCCATGACTGATTATCTGGGGAGTGTTTGACTTGTGAGAGAGAAGCCTTCTTACACTCAGAAGGTCCACACGTTACTAATGACTAAGTGGAAGGATCCATTTAGCCTGCTCTGGCCTTTCTGCATATCACCCTCCTCCTCCTCCACTGTGGCTTTGAGAGGGTAAAATTGGTGATCCTGTGGTCAGGAACTACAATTCAAAATGCTTTTTCCCCACAGAATCTGTATTGAAAATGATGGTTAGGAATACTTCTGTACTAGTATATAATATACATAACTATATTAACATATAATATGATGTATCAATATATTCATACTTATATATTATAGCATTTTACCCTGTGCATATAGAGTAAAGGCACTTTACTCTATGCCTTGGAATTACACCACCAACAACATACTTTTTAAATATAACCGTTTAGAAGGTGAAAGCAATGCGAAGTGTGATGATCTCTGTATTTACTTTCTATGATAGATTGCAAAAGAAGGGACATAAATTCCTCCTATTCTTGTTTGCATGACTGTTTGCGATATGTCTTTGTCCTTATTCCCATTAAGAGGTAGGACCAATTTCTCTCCCCATTGATTCTAGATGTGACCATACGACTTGCTTGGACCAATGTGATGTTACTGACAGTGGTTTAAGCAGAGGCTTGAAAAGTGCGTGTGTTGGGGTTTGTCCTCTCTTGAGACTCTCTGTCTCCTTCCTGAGACTGGAAACCCTTCCACCATCGTGAGAGTAACCAGTGACATATGACCTTAGACCAACTAGTGGCCCAACTGGCTGACATATGAATGAAGCCATCCTAGGCCTTGCAGCCCCAGACGAGCCAGGTCAGACCAGAAGAATTCAGAACTGAGGAAAATAAGAAATGGCTGTTGTTTTAAACCACTATGTTTTGGGGCAGTTTGTTAGGCAGGAATTAATAAGTGATACACCTTTATAAAAATTTCTTGTAATAAGCTTGAGACAGGACGCTATGAGAGTAATAGCTAAAGCAAAAATAATGTTTTTAAGTGCCAACCCTTTTTTCTTCTGAAAACAAAGCAGATATTGTCCAACTAAACATAACCTGAATTAGCTGCCAAATAGCTAAATCCTATAATAGGCACCACTTATGTTTACTGTAAAAGTTATGCAGATATTCCTTTCAGCACCATCCATTGTTAAGATTTCTGGGTCTTTCAAATGTTTCAGGGTATGGTTGTTGTGATAAACGTTAATATTTATCAAAAGGGATGTTTCAATCCAGCTGTATTTAACAAAGTCTAGATCATCTAAGACTTACTCCTGGCTTAGGTATCTTCTCGAATTCCTTTATTATGAGGCTTTTCTCTTCCATTAAGCTGCAAAAAACAAAAACAAAAACAACTTTGACAAAGTACAAAAAAGTAAACTATTTCCACAGTAACAACTTTCTATTTTCTCTTCTCAGAATCCACTCCCAGGTGTGTTTGCCAGACCCGGTGTCCATCCTTTGTGATGGCTTCACCGAGTCCCACAGGCCCATTTAGGTGCTCCCTCCCCAGTTCTGCCTCAACACTACACACACACACACCCATCAAAGCAGTTCTCTCATCATATTGTAACTTCCTGGGAGCACGAACTGCTCCCCAGACTCAAGTTCCTTCAGGCGGGCTCTGGACTTTTTCTGTTATTTGCAATAAACTAGTACCTGCCTGGATTACTGCTACAGCCTCTACTGCTTTCATCAAATTATCAGATCCCACTAGCCAGTAAGTCTAAGTATGCATGCATACCAGGTTTATTTTTATGAAATTGTATTTGCAGTAAAGTAAATTAACATTTGTGTAATAAGTATGCACCACATGTAATTTAATATAGGTTAGCTGTGTGGACCGCAGGCTGAAGTTGAATTTTTTCAGTTTTGAACACTTACACCTTTCATTTTAGAGCTTGCGTATAAATTGCTATTTTACTCCCAAGCTGTTGATCCTACACCTCAGCCGTGTTGCCACCAGGGGGTGGTAGTGTGCTGCCATCTCTGGATTGTAAAGACCACCTGAGTGTCCCTGAGTTTCAAACTGGTGATGTGAAACTCTCCCACAAGATAAGACTTAGAGTCTTTTCTTTAAATATAAAATGATATTTTCTTAAACAAACATAAAATGGATAATTCTTTAGGACATTTTATTTTATTTTTTTTTGCGGTACACGGGCCTCTCACAGCTGTGGCCTCTCCCGTTGTGGAGCACAGGCTCAGCGGCCATGGCTCAGCGGACCCAGCCGCTCCGCGGCATGTGGGATCTTCCTGGACCAGGGCACGAACCTGTGTCCTCTGCATTGGCAGGTGGACTCTCAACCACTGCACCACCAGGGAAGCCCAGGACATTTTAAATTACATTTCTATTATCCATTTTCTCTCTTTAAAAAAAAATCTTTATTGGAGTGTAATTGCTTCACAATACTGTGTTAGTTTCTGTTGTACAGCCAAGTGAATCAGCCATATGCATACATATATCCTGATATCCCCTCCCTCTCGTGCCTCCCTATCCCACCTCTCTAGGTCATCGCAAAGCACAGAGCTGATCTCCCTGTGCTATGCAGCTGCTTCCCACTAGCTAACTATTTTACATTCAGTAGTGTATATGTCAATGCTATTCTCACTTCGCCCCAGCTTCCCCCTCCCCCACTCCATGTCTTCAAGTCCATTCTCTATGTCTACATATTTATTCCTGCCCTGCCCCTAGGTTCATCAGTGCCTCAGTGCCATTTTTTTTTTTAGATTCCATATATATGTGCTAGCATATATATGTGCTAGCATATGTTATTTGTTTTTCTCTTTCTGACTTACTTCACTCTGTATGATAGACTCTAGGTCCATCCACCTCACTACAAATAACTCAGTTTTGTTTATTTTTATGGCTGAGTAATATTCCATTGTATATATGTGCCACATCTTCTTTATCGATTCATCTGTTGATGGACATTTAGGTTGGTTCCATGTCCTGGCTATTGTAAATAGTGCTGCAGTGAACATTGTGGTACATGTCTCTCCTTGAATTATAGTTTTCTCAGGGTATATGCCCAGGAGTGGGATTGCGGGGTCATATGGAAGTTCTATTTTTAGATTGTTTTGTTTTGTTTTGCTTTTTTTGTGGTACGCGGGCCTCTCACTGTTGTGGCCTCTTCTGTTGCAGAGCACAGGCTCCGGATGCGCAGGCTCAGCGGCCATGGCCCACAGGCCCAGCCGCTCTGCGGCATGTGGGGATCTTCCTGGACCGGGGCACAAACCCATGTCCCATGCATTGGCAGGCAGACTCTCAACCACTGCGCCACCAGCGAAGCCCTATTTTTACTTTTTTAAGGCACCTCCATACTGTTCTGCATAGTGGCTGTATCAATTTACATTCCCACCAACAGAGCAGGAGGGTTCACTTTTCACCACACCCTTTCCAACATTTATTGTTTCTAGATTTTTTGATAAAGGCCATTGTGACCGGTGTGAGGTGATACCTCATTGTAGTTTTGAGTTGCATTTGTCTAGTAATTAGTGATGTTGAGCATCTTTGCATGTGCCTCTTGGCCATCTGTATGTCTTCTTTGGTGAAATGTCTATTTAGGTCTTCCGCCCATTTTTTAATTGAATTGTTTGTTTTGTTGATATTGAGCTCCAAGAGCTGTTTGTATATTTTGGAGATTAATCCTTTGTCTGTTGTTTCATCTGAAAATATTTTCTCCCATTCTGAGGGATGTCTTTTCGTCTTGTTTATGGTTTCCTTTGCTGTGCAAACAAAGAGTGTTTTTCCTATGTTTTCCTCTAAGAGTTTTATAGTGTCTGGTCTTACATTTAGGCCTTTAATCCATTTGTAGTTTATTTTTGTATATGGTGGCAGGTAGTGTTCTAATTTCATTCTTTTACACATAGCTGTCCAGTTTTCCCAGCACCACTTATTGAAGAGGTTGTCTTTTCTCCATTGTATGTTCTTGCCTCCTTTGTCGTAAATTAGGTGACCATATGTGTGGGGGTTTATCTCTGGGCTTTCTATCCTTTACTACTGACCTGTATTTCTGTTTCTGTGTCAGGACCATACTGTCTTGATTACTGTAGCTTTGTAGTATAGTTTGAAGTCAGGAAGCCTGATTCCTCTAGCTCCATTTTTCTTTCTCAAGATTGCTTTGGCTATTCGGGGTCTTTTGTGTTTCCATACAGATTGTAAAATTTTTTGTTCTTATTCTGTGAAGAATGCCATTGGTAATTTAATAGGGATTGCATTGGATTTGTAGATTGCTTTGGGTAGTGTAGTCATTTTCACACTATTGATTCTTCCAATCCAAGAACATAGTATATTTCTCCATCTCTATATCATCTTTGATTTCTTTCATCAATGTTTTATAGTTTTCTGAGTACAAGTCTTTCACCTCCTCAGGTAGGTTTATTCCTAGGTATTTTATTCTTTTTATTGCCATAGTAAATGGGATTGTTTTCTTAATTTCCCTTTCTGATTTTTCATTGTTAGTGTATAGGAATGCCAGAGATTTCTGTGCATTAATTTTGTATCCTGCAACCTTACCAAATACATTGATTAGTTCTAGTAGTTTTCTGGTGGCATTTTTAGGATTTTGTGTATAGTATCATGTCATCTGCAAACAGTGAGAGTTTTACTTTTTCTTTTCCAATTTGTATTCCTTTTATTTCTTTTTCTTCTCTGATTGCCATGGCTAGGACTTCCAAAACTATGTTGAATAAGAGTGATGAGAGTGGACATCCTTGTCTTGTTCCTGATCTTAGTGGAAATGCTTTTCACCATTGAGTATGATGTTCACTGTGGGTTTGTCATATATGGCCTTTATTATGTTGAGGTAGGTTCCCTCTATGCCCCTCTTCTGGAGAGTTTTTATCATAAATCGGTATTGAATTTTGTCAAAAGCTTTGTCTGCATCTGTTGAGATGATCATATGGTTTTTATTCTTCAATTTGTTAATATGGTGTATCACATTGATTGATTTGCATATATTGAAGGATCCTTGCATCCCTGGGATAAATCCCACTTGATCATGATGTATGATCCTTTTAATATGTTGTTGGATTCTGTTTGCTAGTATTTTGTTCAGGACTTTTGCATCTGTGTTCATCAGTGATATTGGTCTATAATTTTCTTTTTTTGTGATATCTTTTTCTGGTTTTGGTATCAGGGTGATGGTGGCTTCATAAAATGAATTTGGGAGAGTTCCTCCCTCTGCAGTTTTTGGAAGAGTTTGAGAAGGATTGGTGTTAGCTCTTCTCTAAATGTTTGATAGAATTCACCTGTGAAGCCATCTGTTTTTTTTTCTTTTTTGTTAAGAAACATTGACTTTTTTCCTTTAAAAGATGTATACTTTTATTTATAGAAATACATCATTCATAATCCCACCCCTCTCATACCACATTTGATCATTTTTATTTTCCTTGTGTATTTTAATGCAATTATATTAAATATGTATATATGATTGAATCCATTTTTACCTAACGTGTAATTAAAATAGTTTCCCAAGTTGCAAAACAGACTTCATAATTAATAGTTTAATAGCTAGTTTCAAGGTTTTCTAGTGGGTGGATGTACCATAATAAAATAATCCTTAATATTGACATTATCTAATATATACTGAACCTACTATATGCCAGGTTCTTCACAAGCATCATTCCTAAACTGCAGATCCTTTCTAAGTGGCTGTTGTTACCTTCACTGTACAAATGAAGAAACTGAGGAGTTAGGCACCTCTTCGAAATTCACCGGTCAAGGCTGAACTGACTTTCATACCCAGCTCTATCTGACTCCAGGGTGCTTTTCAGTATCAAGCTGCCTCTGGAATACATTGCTATTGAAATATTCCACTATTTTTTAGAAGTTAGATTGCTTTAGATTTTTTGCTTTTATAAATAATAATGTAATAAACATCTTTATGCATTGTCTGTTTTCTCCTTTTGGGTTCTCATTTTTGCGTGGCATTACTGGGATGAAAAAAAGTTATTGTACGTGTGCCTCTTGATATACATAAACCTGTAAACTTTCAAACTGACATTAAAATCTATATCTGACATTTTCAGCTTTTCTGACTAAGGAGTGGTTCAGTGTCAGAGCTCCTCAGGATTCATTACTTTTCTACAGCAAGAGTCCAAACTGAAACCATGTCATCAAAGGATTTTGGTTTTAAGGACTTGTGGGTGCAGAGGGACTGCTGGAAGCCCTGTGTGCTGCCAAGTGCGAGAGGCATCATCCACATCAGAAGTAGAACCAGCCTGAATGGGTGGAAGTTATAAGAAGGGAGATTTCTGAACCAATACAAGCGAAAGCCATCTAAGACTCAGGCTGCCCAAAGCTGGGCTGGGCTGGGCTGGGCTGGGCTGGGCTGGGCTGCTGTGGGAGGCTGTGAGCCCCCATCACTGGAGGTGCTGGAGCACAGGCTTAGTGGCCACTGAGAGAAGACTCAGGTGATTCTTACAGTAGTCAGTGCTGAGGACCACTTTGTGGACCAACAGTTCTCAATCTCTGACACGAATCAGAATCACACAGGAAGTCTGTAAGCAATTCAAACATCGCCTTGGGTTGGGAGGCCCGGATAGAAAGTGGAATCGTTAGTTTTAGGGTTGGATCAGCCTTGTAAACGTGTATCTCGGGTGTTTCTCTCTCAGTTATGAGGACTATACACTGCAAAACCTGTTCTAAGCTCGCTTTGTTCTTGGTTGGCACAGGGGGAGCAGGAAAGGTTTTTTGTGTTTTTTGTTTGTTTGTTTGTTTGCTTGTTTTAATGTTTAGAAGGTAAAATCTCCATCTGTGAGTTTTTGCTTACTACTAATCCTGATGAACTGTATGGCCCTCTGTCATATTCTAACTTTCTGGAATTCCAGAGACATCACTAAAATAATCCTTCTGTTCCTTTCTTACCAGATCTGTTTGTTTCTTGGTTCCAATTTTGCTGTTACTGTTGGACTAAGAATGGAAAATGACTGCTAAACCCCTGGGTGAGCACCAACAGGAACCAGCTATGGCAGAGGAAATAGTTACTAAGGCCATGATCACACTGTGATAGCCCTGCACACGTGCAGCACGCTTGTCCCCCTTTCCACGTCCACACCCATGACAGACAGCACTGACTGAACACAGCCCTGTTTCTCCAGCTGACGGAGACTTGTCAGAATATATCAGATTTAGCATGAGAGCTACAACTGATCTGCCGTCCAAATCTCAGGACTTAACTAGTAAGCGGAGAAGCCCCCCAAAGGTAACAAAGTGAAGGCAAGGAAAACCTTGAAAAGAATACTAAAAACTCTTTTCAGGGAAAGTTTTTGGAAAGATAATGACTTCTACTTTGTTTCTAAAATAAGTTCTCAACAGTATTTATTTAATCACCTCATTACTTATTTGTAATGTATTTACTTAATTTATTTAAGTAGGTTTACATATTCTTTCCTGAACTGCATATTTATGAAGAGATCATCTATGAATATTAATCCAAAACCAGGAACTGTTGTAACAGATTTAATTATTAACCAGTCGTGTAATTATGCTCACCATTAGCATTTAATAGGAGTTTATATTATGTGAAAACATAAGAAAATCAACCAAATTATAGAGGAATATCTTTTCTCTAGCATATGTGAACAGTATATTGTTCTTAGTAGCTGCCAATGAGTCAGAAGTTCCTGAAGATGCTGGGGTGGAGGAGTGCTAGTTATTTGGGCTTCTGTTATTCAGGCTCTGAATAAAATGAGATTTTGTTGTGCTGATTTGAAAAATATCATCTGAATATTTGGATGAATAGTTTGGGTTTTTTTTTTTTTCCCCCTCCCTGGCTTAATTTCTTTATTTTTATGTGGGGATGGAAAGATCTACTTTTTTCCTGGGGAGGGAGTGTTGAGTGAACTTGTTTCCATACCATGTAATGTTAAATATGTTAAGCCAATGAAGTATACAGCCTATAATTCTTTCCTGGTATTTCTTTTGGTATCACCATTATTTTTATGAAAATAAGTTTGTTAATTCTTGAGCTGCTAGTATTTGAGAATGCAAGGGCGTTTGCTTAAGCTACAGTATTACGTGTTAACAAGTCCAAAAAGAATACACACTGAACATTTCTGCAAATGTTAATTTTGAATGTCCTTGTTTACTGTAGGTCACTATGTACAGTCCTCCACCTCCAGCCCCATCCCAAGCAACTCAGTGAACAATCTGCCTGTCTATACCTAAAAGGCAAGAATTCTGGTCTTATTTTTTTTCTTCTCCCCTTGGCAGGAATACTTGGAAATTTTAAACAATTTAAATATCAACTGACTTACGGTCCTCTTACCCTTTTGTGGAAATGTCAAGCATTCATATTTTCAATACTAATGAACAGCCACCAGTTGTTTTAATTTCATTATTTTCTCAACTGAAAGAGTGCTTACAGAGCACAGAAAGAGTTAGGCTTTCTTTTTACAGATCTCACTGGTGAGCCTGAAACAAGTTTAGACTGAAAGACAAAGAACTCAGATTTCTTTCCCCCTGAATATAATTCTCCTGATTAAGCTAGTCTCCTTCATTCCGCAGTTGAAATAATAGGCCCCAAAGAGAGGATTCAAAACCACAGTGGGCTGGGCTTCCCTGGTGGCGCAGTGGTTGAGAGTCTGCCCGCCGATGCAGGGGACACGGGTTTGTGCCCCGGTCCCGGAAGATCCCACATGCCGCGCAGCGGCTGGGCCCGTGAGCCATGGCCGCTGAGCCTGCGCGTCCGGAGCCTGTGCTCCGCAACGGGAGAGACCACAACAGTGAGAGGCCCGCGTACCGCAAAAAAAATAAAAAAATAAAAAAAAATAAAATAAATTTAAAAACCACAGTGGGCAAAGTCCTCCAAAGGTCACTGAAGTCATTCGCTTATCTCTTGGCAGGACTGAGTTACAGTCACTCTGAGGGAACTCTACCTACTCTTAAAAATAGCCAGAGAAAGTTCTGTCACCTTAAATGGTAACAAATTCTAGGAGAGATGATTTGGCTTTCTCTCAGGTACCCAGGCACAGCACATAGCACAAAACCTGGATTGCAGTTGTTTTGAAATTCAATCTAAATAGAGTGATTTGCTGAACAAGCTCTTTCACTGACTTGCTATTCACAGGAGGAATGTTAGAGGAGATTTTAGAAATAACATTTATCCCTTCTAGCAATACATTTCTGCTTTAGTTCACTGAATGACATCCTCCAGATTTGGATAAGTGAATGTGTCTTCCAAAAGGGTATCACTTTCTTCCTTGATCCTAAGGAATAGCTTGGTAATAGGAGAATAGGGTTGACTGTGTGGGCCCCATTCCTGTGTTAGAAGAATCAAGTGAAACAGATGTGACACTCCATTCACATGCGGCTTGTTTGGAAAGTGCCTGTGGGGTACTGGCCATGCAGACATAGGGTCTGATATCGCGAAAAGATAAGGGGCCACCGCCAGGGCTGGAAAGGCGGAGAGTGTGTGCCAAATCCTGGTTCTATGGAGTGTGTTCTTTGGTTGCAGCTCCTGATGGGTATGGCTTTCCTGACACAGGGAAACCACTATGGGGATCTCCTCTTCCTGAGAGCATCTCCCTGTCACCTGCGCTTTTTACTGCAAGTTGTGTAACCTTCTTTTTCAGGGACTGCCTGTTCTAGGGAGTCAAGGAAAGAGCTAGGCTTGTAGTCCTCTTAACACAGCTCTCTCATCCTCATTGTACCTAAAATTCCTTCTTCAGTTAGTCTAATTTTTCTCATTTCGTTTATGTGGAAACAGCTCTGCTTGTATCTGTCTTCAGCGAGCTTGAGAGAACCACGTACTTACCTATTCAACCTGTACTGGTTATGGAACTCTCTTTCCTTCACTGCACTGTATTCATTTTGATACTTGAGAAGTTGTTCTCTCATTTTGGAGACCTCGGTTGTGAATGCCTGTGGAAAATTATCAGCCTGCTCCAGGTGAAACTCCTGCTGTTGTATTTGCTCTGTGAAATGTTTGGCTTCCTGTAGCAGTTGCACCTCTGACTCTTGCATGCTGGGTCCCATAAAAACAGAGATTTGCATAATGAGAAGTGTACACCTTCAATACCTTTAGTAACTCCTGTAGGGAGGGTTCTAGCGAGGAGAGGAGGGAGTATGTCCGCACTGCTGCCCCTGTTCCTTCCATTCCTGGGTTCAATTCAATTCGGTGGCATTTTTGTGCCAAGTCTTGCACTAGGTACTAGAGGCAAATGGAGGTCACAATCTAGCAGAGGGGAGCAGACGTGAATAGGCATAAGGAATACCAGCTGGCAAGTGCTACCACTAGTGTCTTGATCAAGATGGTGGGAGATGACAGAGAAAGGCTTAGTTGCATGCGAATGTGCTGTTTGCACTTGACTTTAAAGAATGATCATGACCTTCTGAGGGTGGGAAGAAAAATAATGAAAAGAGTGGGTCCTCCCTCCAGCTGCCCCAGCAACCCTGGCTTTCTCGAATTCTTGGACTCTCGTGACCTGATTGAAGGAAAACCTTTTCTTCCTTAGTGATAAGAAAAGACAGTAAGTTTTCTATTGACACTTTGCAAGGAAACTAGGAAGAAAAATTCTCTTGTAAAATTATGGACTTAAATTAATTTACAGACTTCTGATCATAACATCAGTGCCTGGCTACAGCTGGACGTGAATGTCACAGCAGAGGGCAATTCCTACATCTCCAGTTATATTCTATGGCTTTGGCTTTATCTTGGGTTAAGCATCTGGCTAGAGGCAGAACTGAATGAACATAGAAACTGGACTTAATGGAATCTCTAGTAATCTTCTAGAAATCATTCACCTATGCTGTATCATACACTACCACCAGCTCCAGCCTTACCGGCAGACTTGACTTATCTTTCTCAGAAACCCATCTTCCTGACATTTGCCACCTCTCCTGTTCAGAAGCAAGACCCTGCCACTTCCTGTTTTAAAGGCAGCTCTCTCTTTGTGTGTGTGTGTGTGTGTGTGCTTCCTCACCAGGAGAAATCTTCAGGTTTCTGCTCATTTGCAGAGATGCCCAATAACTTAATCAAGCCTGTCTCAACTGAAGTTACCAGCTTCACCCATTTTCTCAGGCTTCAATATGTTATTTGCTCAACAGCAGAACATTTATTGGGACGTCATATGTTCCAGGTGCTATGTTAGGTACCAAATAGCAACAACAGCTATCAAGATAATAGATGCAATTTACGTTAATGAAAGCGGGAATTATTTCTTACAGTTCAATTTCCTTGTATATACTTTGTAAATCTGAGGTTACCTGATGTCCTTAATATGAGTCTTCATCTGTGGAATTGTAAGGTATTGGCTTGGGCCATAGAGCCTGTTTTCCATCAGAAAGTGGGTGAACAAGGTGGTTAGGGTTCCAGCCAGAAGACAAGTGGTAACTTACACACATGGACTTGAAATATAGCGTTAGCAGAAGAGAATTGAACAACTCTTATGGTGTGGTTTCTATGGAAGACTCATTCAATTTCAGTCCAGCATTTCCAGCCCGTATCTGTCCTGCTACGGCCCCAGCAGCAGGAGTAAAGAGTCTATATCTTCATGCCTCTCCCACCCACTGGGCAGTGGGGTGGGAGAGAGTGGTGGGTGTTGGTTGTAATAACAAAAGAGGGAATTAAGGGGTCAGGAGGAGGTAAAATGTGGTAGCAGAAGGGAAGTAATGGTTTTGCAACACAACCTGGAAGGAGAAAGAAAGAACGCCATAGCCTTGGTCCTGCATGGCTCTGTGACACTGGAGGTTGGTTAGGAATGGAGATGGAGCTGAGTACGTATGGGGTGGAGTCAAAGTGAAAGGAACATAGGGATGCAGTTCTGCTCTTCTCCTTCACTCCTCCCTCAGGCTCCCATCCTCAGAGTAGCCAAATGCATGGGCAAGAAAAGAAGTAGGAGTAGTGGTTGGAGATCGGGGGAGAGGATGGCTGGGGAATCACAGGATGGAGTTTCTATTCACTGTGTCTCTCCTTGGAGTTTAATGAAGATGTCATGCAAAGCTATGAGGCAGAAGGTGGGGAAAAGGAAGAAAGAGACTTGGGAGTAGCAGCGGAACAGGATTTCCCCTTCTTTCTCACCCTCCTTCCCCCTTGATTCCCAGTGGCTGATGGCAGATGCTTAGGAAACCTTGTTGAATTATTCTGTTGAAGCCTAGTCTTCTGACCTCTGCTGATTAGGACTGGGCTAAGGCGAGTAGCCGGGGATAGGAGGAACAGGTGAGAAGTAAAGACAGAAATCTCAGCAGATGTAGGCTGGGCTTGTCATAGAACCTACACCTCTGAGCGATGAAGATAGGTGGGGAGGAGAGAATCTTACAGGAGTGTCCTGTAGCAGACAATGTCAGTGCCTCACCAAAGTCCCCTTGGCACACTCTAGGGGTCACCTGTAGCTTCGATGGACAGTTATCATATATAGCAACAGCATCTGTATGCCTCTGCCTGAGAGCTTTCTCTGGCCAATGGAACTTGCTTGACTTCTCACAGGGTAAGCTAGAAGTGCCAGGAGCTTACCTACCTAGAAGCACTCTTTGATCAACGAAGGATGGAAATTAGTGAACAAATATGCCAGCGTCCTCACCCTTCCGTGGGAGAGCTCTGAGGCGTGTTCTACAGTCACTCAGAGAGTCCTCAATGAGACTGAGCCCCAGTTGCCTCCAATGTTAACCTGAAGATTAACACACACCCCAGCTGGATAACTCCCTTCCCCATCTCACTTCCCCACTCTCTCACGATAATTTCTGGTATCACTTCTTAAAATGCTTGAACTCAAATCTTTGTCTCAGAGTCTGCTTTTGGGCAAATGAAAAATAAGACAGGTCCCACTACAAGTAAGAAGTAGAGATGTGAGTAAAGGTGTCTTCACGTCGGTAAAGAGCATACCTTACCACGGTATCATGCAGCAAGGTGTACTTGGCTTTTAGCTCTGCCATCCTGGTTCCAGGAAGTTTCCCCATAGCATGTAACTAGCAAAGAGAACACAAGAAAACAAGACCACTATTAGCCATCACCCACTTTATGTTTTAAGCAGAGATAAAATGGATATATGGATGTACCATAAAATCTTTCAGTTAAACATTAGGAAGTATATGAGGCAATAAGGCATATTAGAAAGATGGTAGGTGTTCAGAAAAAATGGTTCTAGTTCTATTCTGCTCTGAGTTCGTGGGCAAGTTCTTTTACCTTTGAGTTCTTTTATCTCTCTAGATGAAGACTGATTTCTTCATCTGTAAATAGAGGGAAGGAATTGAGTTAAATTCTTTCAGTTCTAAAAAAACCCATATTTCTAGGTTTAGCAAACCACCTACAGAGTATAGATTACTAGGATGGCTATTTGTACGTTGAGAGAAATAATAGTTATTGAGCATCTTTTATGAGCAACTGTTGTACATCAGTTATTTTATTTATGAAAATGTTCTGTGAACAGGAATTATCTCCATTTCAAACTAAAGTTAAGAAAGGTTAAGTAATTTGTTTAAAGTTATAGAGCTAGTTAAAGGCAGAGTCAGGATTTAAACCCAAGTGGTCCAGCTCCAAAAATCCATGATCATTCCTCTGTACCACGATGCCTCTGCCTCTACTGTCAAAGAAACATGAAAATTTATCTGGTACACAAAGTGATTTTATTTATTCCTTTTTCATTTTTGGCAAAAGAACTTTTGAGTTACTCTCTGAGTTAGGTGATAAGTAGCTAACAGACATCATAACACAGCATCAAACACTACAGTGTTACCATAATTCAATGAGCACTTGCATTAGGTTGGACTTAACTGGACTGCTGGTGACATGGTATCAAAAAATAGAACTAAAGATAAGATTTGGGTTTTTCAATGCCCTGTTGTTCTTAGCTCAAAATATTTCTTGAGTCCATCCACTTTCCTCTCCCTTCCCTAGATCCTGCTAGTCTCAGTCCCATCACCTCTCAGCCGGACTACAGCAAAAGTCCAACTGCCCCCTCCCCATCTGTGTTTCCACTCAGGGCCCCTATCCATCTACTTTCCATGGAGATCATTTTAAAAAATCAAACATGCTCTTGTTATGCTTGGTGCTCAAAACTTTTCAAGTGGAATAGAATTCAAGACCCTTGGTACAACCCCTGAGGTCCTGTCTGACCCTGCTTCCTTCCCTTTTCACAGCACCCTCTTCCAGCTCATAGGACTCCAGCGACACTGGCCGCCTTTTGATTCCATAAACGCATGAACCTCTTTCCTTCCTCAGGCCTCTGCGTTGGCAGTTCCTCATTCGCACCCTCCTTCACTCCAACTCTTTCTTCATACCTCAGCTTAAATATCCATAAAAAGACCTTGAAAAGCTTAAAAGTCCATAAAAAGGCCTCCTCTGAAGTCTATATCTAAGACGGATACCCACATACACCGTACCCCCCAAACAACTCTGTACTTCATAACGTAACATGTTAACAGCTGTAATAGTACCTTTATTTATTATGATCAAAAGAATGTTATTCCTCAGGTAGTATAAAGCCCCATGAGGAAAGGGCCTGGGTTACCCTGTTCTTCACTGTATCCTCAGCCAGTCGAACCCCAGGCGCAGTGTAGGTGTTTGGCATATACGTGCTGAGTGAGCAAATGAATGAATGGAACCGAGAACATGCAAATGCCTGAGTCTACATAGTGGGGTTTCATGGTTTCTCTACCAAAATCAGGGTAGGAAAACATTGTTAAAGGCACTATGCAACCATCTCTTTGTGAAAGTATCTGGGATCTTTCACGATGGCCCTACAAGCTGGTGCCAGGCCTGGGTTCCAGTCGCCACAACCCACTTTTTTATGTATGAGTGAAATATGGGGAACAGGATTTTTAAAACCTTTGAGGAGGTTCCACTTCTCACTATATAATTTATGTGTAACTTCTTGTTTTTAATTTAATTTAATTTCTTATTTTGGGGGGCTGTGTTGGGTCTTTGTTGCTGCACGTGGGCTTTCTCTAGTTGTGGCAAGCGGGGGCTACTCTTTGTTGCAGTGCGTGGGCTTCTCGTTGCGGTGGCTTCTCTTGTTGCGGAGCACAGGCTCTAGGCGAGTGGGCTTCAGTAGTTGTGGTACACGGGCTTCAGTAGTTGTGGCTTGCGGGCTCTAGAGCGCAGGCTCAGTAGTTGTGGTGCACGGGCTTAGTTGCTCCGTGGCATGTGGGATCTTCCCGGACCAGGGCTCGAAGCCGTGTCCCCTGCATTGGCAGGCAGATTCTTAACCACTGCACCACCAGGGAACCCCTCATGTATAACTTCTTAAGTGTTGAGTTGCTGTTGGTGGGTTGACCTAATGTTAGTTTTTATAGATATTTAATTAAACACATTAATTTTGATTCTGCAGTTTTCTTTCTGGATTTTTGAGCCAATACATAAATTATTTTGTATCACAAACATTGTCATTGGCTCCTTAAAAGGGTGTAGGACATAGGCACTGTACCTTTAAAGTCTAACTGGTTAAAAGAAAAAAAAAAGCTTTGCATATGGGCACTCTTAAAGGAGAAAAGTAACTGGGGAAAGGTTATATGTATGAGTGTGGGCTTATATGACTATGTGTGTACTATGAAGGCCACATGGGAGCCAGCCTTGTAACTAGCCAACAAACTAGCCTAGTAAGATAGCCACTGGAGGTAAGCCATTGGGTAAGGTAATTGTGGAATCACATGTTTAGAAACACTTATAGTATTTTGTTTTAAGGCTGAAGAGACCATTACCTTCCACCAACTAACTGCCCTGCACAATGGAAACAAGTGAATTGACATAGGGCCTCCTTACAGTAGCCCACAGTTCAAGGAGAGAGACACAAAAGAAATTACGGAATGCTTAAAACTACACTCAGTAGTTTTATTATTCATAAAAAAGTATATTTGGTATTCTCAATTGTTTTATTTATATTGTAAGTTAAAGCAAATAAGTAAAATTATAAATATAGACCCCTTCCAGGGGGTGGAACTTCCAGAATGGTAGTGTGAAGAGCTCGATGAATCCTCTCTCTCAAAGAAACATTGATTAAACTGGTTAAAATTATCTAAGACAACCATTTACGGTCTCTGGAAACTGACCTAAGGGTGTGCAAGAAATTGAGAGGCATTTATTTAACAAAATCTACTGAAACTCAGTAAGGAGAGTGGGAGACTGTGGCATATGCACCATGAGCTGCATCCATCACCCTTAGCTCCCAGTTGTGTAAGAACTATTCCGGGCAGGGTTGGCGGCCAAAGAAGAGCCCACTGCTCCCAACTTCCTATTCCTGAAGATGCATTCAGGCGGGTGGGGCAGCCCCAGAAAACTGCTGCACTCCACCTCCCCTCCTGCCCAGCTCTGTTTGTGAAAGAGCTTCACCGGGGGGCGGCCGCAGCCGTTCAGTAGTGCCCACTCCCCACTCCCCAAGCTCCTGCTTTCCAGGGAGACTCTGGGCAGGCGTGGCAACCTAGGAAGATCAGAGTCCCCTAGCACCAGAGAAATCGTGGCCAGAGACAGTCAAAGAGGGCCCTGCTAATATCACAATCAGTACTGGTGGTCCAGAAGGCTGTGGAAAAGCTCAAGGCTGTGACCTCTCAGGAGTGTCCAGAGAGGGCACTTCCAAGCTATCAGTCGCTGAGCTAAAGGTGGGGCATATATGTAAACGCCCTGAACCTTCCAAGTGGTCCCCAAGCCACATACAGACTCAGTGGAAAAGGATGAAACCTACACTGGCTCGGGAGGCTTAAATACAATCTCTGACTAATCAATGACTGACCAAGCTATGGAGCACCACACCCAAGAAGCCAAAGTTAATAATTAATAAAAACAAGGAAAGACTACACAGAGACAACAGAGGCTGCACACTCCAGAGGATACACTTCAGAATCAGTTCAGCCAAGTCACTAAACAAATAAACGTTTGAACAACAATAACAAAGACAAAACAGCAACAAGAAGAAGCCTGGAGAGGATCAGAATCCGAAGTTGCTCCAGTGTTATCCAAAATGTCCAATTTTCAACAAAAAATCATGAGACATGCAAGGAAAAAAGGTTGGAAACTGCTTTGGACGTGTAGACGTTGGACTTAACAAAGACTCCAAAGCAGCTATTATAAATATGTTGAAAGAATGAAAGGAAACCACACTTAAAGAATTAGAAGTGATTATGATGATAATTCATCAAATAGAGACTATCAGTAAAGTACTGATCTCGGATAAAAACTAAGGGTTTTAAAATGATGTCCTTTGGGTAGTAAGAATGTATGGTTTTTATATTTTTATTTTTGCTTATCTGTATTTCCTAATTTTCTCCAATGCATACATAGTACTTTTACTAATACAAGGCTGTTAAGACATGCTTGAAAACTATTGCTGTAAGCAATAGGAATTCAGAGCAGAATTTCAAACTGGAGAGTACTGTGATCAGATCCTAGTGGCAGATACAGCCAAATTCTAGCTCAGACTTGTTGAAAACTCAGCTGTATTTTCCCTAACTTGAGTCTCATCCGAAACAGCAGTGGTTCCAAGCCTGATGGCAGGTGGGCCAAGGATGCCTGTTGGGAGGTTTCATGACCACAGAAAAAGCAAGAAGATGGGGAGATTTCCTTTCCTATTTGCTATTTCCATCACTCCACTAGCCAGATTGCCTTTGGTACACCAGAATCTGGAAGAAAGCTGACAGGGCAAAACATCTGATATGCCTTTGTAGTTTTTACATAACTTGGAAAAGGTTAAGTCATAGATATTCAGAAAGAGGATTGATAAGCTATCTTTATTTGGTCTATTCTACTAAAAACAAATCTCTTAGAAAAAGATTCAATTCTAGTAGATGAAATGCTTTGCTCATAAACATAAAAGTGGAAAAGATAGTTGCATTTTCACACTGCATGATACAACCGGGTACAGAAACCAAGTTTGTCACGTTTTAAAAATGCAGAATCTAAGAAATAGAGCATAAAGCCCAAGGTTAAGTTGTCGGAGAATATACACAACAAAAGGTTAGATATAATGCCATAAGTTCATAAATATGATTTCACAATAGATACTTGTATTACTTAATTGCCTTGTTCGTAATTGAGAATGGAAGGAAACATTTACTCTAGAGCTAAAAGTTTAACAAGAATTCATGATTCATAGATGACATGTAATAATATGGAAAATATTTCGGAAATTGAAATTTTAGGACATTCCAAGGAAAGTAATAGCTCAGTAAGAGCTTTTACCAAGTGAACTTATCTGGAAGGGGGTCAGCATGAGGAAACAATTAGGTGTTTGTGTGGGTGTTTGCAGAGCAACCAAGGTGACCATTGTTATTAAACTACTCTATTCCTGTTGCCTCTTTGACATTACCTACTGGTGGTCTCATCCTTAGAAATAGCTGCCATGCTGTGGGAGGTAGACAAATCCTTACCATCCTTATCTCCCTTTCACCCTCTCCCTGTCACTGCTAGAAATAAACAACATAGCCATTTGATGTCGCTCAAATGCAATTGAACACTCAACAATGATTCATCACTCTTTTTGTTTGACTTTTCCCCTTAGTTGTTATATCAAGTTTTAGCTTTTCTGTACACCTAACTCATTCACCAAACAAAATTAGGCCACCTAAACTCATCAACGAATCCATTTATCTTACACCTACACCTACCCTTAACTTCTTTCCCCAAATCTCAAAAATGAAATCTTCCTTTCCTCCTGTCAAGTCCAACCCATGCACCTGTGCTCTCAAACATATACTCTCCTACTTCTTCCCAGGCATCAGTTATACCTTCTCTCCTTTATAACCTCTACTTGTCCTACTTTGCTGGCTCAACACATAGAAGTCAAGTACATTACAAGTGGACTTTGGTTTGAATTCCAGCTCTGCTACATTTTAACTCTGTAATTAGGAGTAATATTTAATCAATCTGTACCTCAGGTTTCTTCAGTTATAAAAGAGAGACAAAAATAGCCCCCATTACATAAGACTCTAGTGAAGACCAAATAAATCAATATATGTAAGGTATTGAGTATAGTATCTAGTACACAAATAAGGGCTTAATCAATGTTAGTTATTATTATTATCATTAACATTATCCTCAACCTGTAAGTTTGCTCAAGTCTATCTCATTAAAAACAAACAAACAAAACAAAACACCCCATGGACACTATGTTCCCATGTAATTACCCCTTTCTTTCTCTCCTTCTCTTTCATTTCAGTTTTTCTCAAAAGGGTTATCTCTGCCCTTGATCTCCACTCCCTTACCTTCCAGTCACTCACCAACCCATAGTGACCAGACTCCCCGCTCCATCGCCAGACTGGTAAACTGACAAATGACTTCCTCATTTCTCTGGCTGATTTTAATATTTTTCTCATGATCACCGTTTTTCAATAATTTGTTTAGGATATGTCCTGGTGTGGTTTTCTTTGGCTTGAGATTTGTTCAAAGTTTTCAGTCTGTGGGTTTATAGTTTTCCTCAAATTTGGAAAAATTTCAAGTGTTATTTCTTCAAATATTTTTTTCCATCCCCTTCTCTACTTCTGTGACTCTAACTAATCATTTGTTTGGCCACTTGATGTCCACAGATCATTGATGTTCTGTTCATTTTTATCTTCCAGTCTTTTTTCTTTGTTTCATTTTGGATAATTTCTCTTGCTATATCTTAAAGCTCACTAATCTCTTTATCTTTAGTGTCTAATCTTCTCTTAATCTCATGCGGTGAACTTTTCATCTCAAATGTTGTATTATTCATCTTTAGAAGTTTGATTTGGGTCTTTTTATAACTTCCACTTCTCTCATTACGCTCATGTTTTCCTTTACCTTTCCCCCAACATTCAAAATATATATAGTAGCTGTTTTAACGTCCTTGTCTACTAGTTCTATTTTTGTGTCTACTCCATTGATTGATTCTTCTCATTATAGGTCATATTTTCCTGCTTCTTTGCATGCCTACTAATTTTTTTTTTTTTTTTTTTCGGTACGCGGGCCTCTCACTGTTGTGGCCTCTCCCGTTGTGGAGCACAGGCTCCGGATGCGCAGGCTCAGGGCCATGGCTCACGGGCCCATCCGCTCCGCAGCATGTGGGATCTAACCAGACCGGGGCACGAACCTGAGTCCCCTGCATCGACAGGCGGACTCTCAACCACTGCGCCACCAGGGAAGCCCACCTACTAATTTTTGATTGGATGCCAGTCACTGTGATTTTTACACTATTGTGAAATGGATTTTTCTTTCTATTTTGGGGAGGAGTATTCCTTTAAATACTTCGGGGCTTTGTGAGTCACAGTTAAGTTTCTTGGAAACAGTTTGATCCTTTCAAGCCTTGCTTTTAAACTTTGTTAAGGAAGTCCAGAATAATCCTTTTTCTGGGCTAATTTGGTCCCACTACTGAGTCAGTATCCTTCTGCTGTGTCAACAGGTCTTTTTAACCTCCTAACATGAACTCTTCTTGGCTCTGCATGATCTCCAAGTATTGTTCCATCCCCTCCTCTCTGGGAGTTCTTTCCCAGACTCAGTAGTGTCCTCACACTCATGCACTGATCGGTATCCCTCGGGAGAT
This sequence comes from Kogia breviceps, assembly GCF_026419965.1. Classification (NCBI taxonomy): domain Eukaryota; kingdom Metazoa; phylum Chordata; class Mammalia; order Artiodactyla; family Physeteridae; genus Kogia; species Kogia breviceps. Next base: position 87,650,199 of record NC_081318.1, read on the forward strand.
TTCTGGAGCTCTCTCTCTCTCTCTTTGAAACTCTTCTGTTGCCTCACCTGTATATTTTAGCCAACTTGGCCTCCATGAACCCCAAACTCTGTCTCCTCAAATCAGCAAGACCACCTGGCTCTGTTTGGAATCCCCTCCCTATGCTATCATTTGGAAACACTCTGTAAGTAGTAAAATGGGGCAATTGTAGTTCTTAACTCTTTTATTTGCCTTTTCCTAGGGATCACTGTCCTGTGCTGTTGTCCAAAGTCTGAAAACCATTGTTTCACCTGATTTAGTCCATTTTTTAGTTGTTTCAGGTAGGAGAGTAAATCTAATTTATGTTATTCCATCTTGATTAGAAGTGGAGCCCTAGTGACCTCTTAATTATTAAATTCAAACATTTCTCTGTCCTTATAATACTTGATAATTTTATGACATTTATTACTATTGACTTATTACAGTTCATTGTTCCTTGAACTCTCTCCTCCTCTGGTTCCTGTGACATAGGGTCTCAGGGTTCTCACCTTACTCTTCTGTTTTCTTCTCTGGTCCTCCTTTAAAAGTTGGTGTTGCCCATGATTTTGGCATTACCTTTTTTCTTTTTTAAAATTATTCAGTGTCCCTTGTCTGAACTACCTCCTACTCACAGTCTGAACCTACCTACATGCTGATGACTCCTGAACAGAGGGGCTTGCAGGCTACTGTTATTGGACAAGCTAGGACTTTATTTGGGCAAGGGACATACAAGACTATGGGAATTAGGGTTAGAGAACAGTAAACATCTTCATCTAACACCTGGAACACATGAAATGGTTTATATAAATGATACAATATCAATGTTCATGTATTGTGACCATTTTTTTGGAGAGAAATTTGATATTGGGCATTTCATCCATAGATTTTGTTGAACTAGATATTATCAGATAGTTTCTTAGAATAAACAGAATCTATATAGTGCTATACACAAGCCTTCATCACTTCTTATTGAGAATGTGGCAGTAGATAACTAAGCACTTTCCTTACTTCAAGTTGTGTCCCCTTGAATCTCTTCACGCTGCTAGCAGAGTGCTTTATCTACAACACAATTTTCGCCTTGCTTAAAACCGCTCAGGGCTTCCCTGGTGGCACAGTGGTTGAGAGTCCGCCTGCCGATGCAGGGGACACGGGTTCGTGCCCCGGTCCGGGAGGATCCCACATGCCGCGGAGCGGCTAGGCCCGTGAGCCATGGCCACTGAGCCTGCGCGTCCGGAGCCTGTGCTCTGCAACAGGAGAGGCCACAGCAGTGAGATGCCCATGTACTGCAAAAAACAAATCCCTTCAGAGGATCCTATCACCTTCAGGATTAAGTCTTGGTCCCTTTACGTGGTTTACAAGGGCCTTCAATATCTGGCAGTTGCCACCCTCTCCAAACCTGTCTCCTCTCTTTCTAAACCTATTGTGACCATTTCAGTTCTAGACCACATGCTGTGATAGGCAGAATAATTTCCCCACCCCTAGATGTCCACGTTCTAATCCCTATCGTGTGTAGATTTGTTACTTTATATGGCAAAAGGGATTTTGCAGATATGGGCTTTAAGATGAGGAGATTATTGTGGATAATCTGGCTGGGTGCAGTCTAATCACGTGAGTCTTTTAAAGCAAAGAATCTTTCTTAGCTGAGTTAGAGATATGAAATGGAAGAAGAAGGAAAGATTGGAAGTGTGAGAAGGACTTGACCTGCCAGAGGAAGGGGATCTCAAGACAAATAAGGGCAGCCTCTAGAAGCTGGAACAGGAAAAGAACCAGATGATCCTCTAAAGCCCCCAGAAAAGAATGCAGTCCTGTCAACACCTTGATTTTAGCTCACTGAGACTCATATTGGATGTCTCACCTACAGAATTATAATAAATTTGTGTTTAAGCCACCAAGTTTGCGGTAATTTGCTATGAGAGCAATAGAAAACTAACATAGTTCCATACCATGTCTTTGCATGTTATATTGCCCTAGCTTCAATTTCTCTCTCCTGTCGACTTGGAGAATTCTAATTCTTCCTTAAAACATCTCAGTGGTCAGCATCTGTGGCTGCCTGACATCTCCAGGCAGAATTAATTCTTTCTCTCTATTGCTTCTGTATTTTTAGATGCACCTGTTACTGTACACATTGTACACTGTTATCTCTATTATCCTATTACTCTAATATGTCTCCTCCATTGGGCTGTGTAGTCCTTGGTGATAGGAATCCTACTCTATTCATCTCTGAGTCCCAGCCCGTAGCTTGGTATCTCGTAAGCACTCGGCAATGTTCCCTAAACTGTGTTGACTTAAGCTTATCTTAGAACCAGTAATGTAGCTGGAAGAACTCTTGTTCATTCATTCACCTCCATTCCAACTGACCCGTCAGAGAAGGCAGGTGTAAAAGGAGGAAAAGAGCAAGGTAACCTGGCTTGAACACAAGACTTGAAAGAGCAGAGATTGTGCCAAACAAAACTGACTGCCTCACCTCACAGCTCCCCTTCTCTCTTCTGTGTGGCTGGCAAGGCTCACAGGATGAGCAGGGAGATCTGGGACGGTTTCCCACAGCTGTCTTGTTCCTCCTTTGGTGGCCGACCACAGGAATGCAAGGGGGAGGCTACAAGTGGCAAACAGGACCTCCCAGAGTTAAGGTCGCAGATGCAGTGGACATGGTGGGTGAGAGTAATGCAGGTGGCTTAACTCTATGTAGGACTTCAAAATTAAGTGACAATAATTTTAAGATAACGTGTACAGCCAAATAAATAAAAAGCATACCTGAGCACAGACATGCTAATGAGTGGCATTCCTTTAAAACACTCACATTTGTCCCAGTGAAACGGCGATTGCTTGGAATTTTAACAATCATTTATCCTTTGTTTAAATGATTTCCCCCTACTTCCAAAGATCCTGGGAAAAGATGATGGCAGGTTGGAGTGGCTGTGAGCCCAGGAGGCAGGAGATGAGCCAGATTAAAAGCCAGAGGCCTCTTTCTGAACTTCAAAGGGTGAGCTGATAGGTAAGAGTACAGAAGCTAAGGGGGCCAGAGTCCTGAGGGACATTTACACGAGGGCCAGAACATAATGGGGGCAGGAAACAGAGCCAGGCTAAAACCACGAATGACTGAAGTCACAAAAACAGGAACCAGGAGAGTAGGGGTGTGGGCAGGAGGGGCGTGGGCCCCAGAAAGAACTGTGTTGCCTGCTGACTCTGACCACTCAGTCTTTCAGTCCTTCACAGGCAGCGTTCCCACCTCTAGGGCACCTCTACACACCTTGAGTGGATTTGGGCAGGGAGAGATCCAAAAGGGAGCCGGGACGTTGGAGAACAGAGCATTTCTCACACAAGGGTCACAAATGTATAAAGATGGTCAACTCTTCATCTCACTATGCAGATCACAGGCCACAGCCCCTGCCCTGCCCCTGTCTTAAGAAGCTGTCACTGGAAATATGGGTGAGCCCAGCGCGCAGCAGGCAGGGTCCGTGGGCCAGGGTGCTCTCTCTGCCGCTGCGCCCACCTTTCAGGCTCCCCTCTGTGCTGAGAGCACTGCCCCTCTCAGCTGGCTGTCAGCTGTCAGCCCCCAGCTCTGGGCTATGAGGTTACAGATAAGGGATATCGCCACTTCCCGCCACAAAGAAGCTTGGGACCTCTGGTGCCCACATCCTGTTTTGAAGATGCTTTTGCCCACAGTGCTCTTCGCAGTATTCATAAATAACAAATCATTTACTGCAGAGGCATCTGGGAAGCCCCAGTGCCAGCAGTGTGTGTGCCACGGCAGTGCCACCCTCCACTTCCCCTTCTAGCAGGCAGACTGTGATACACAGTGAAGCTTTTCACTGCTAATCGAAGACGAACAAAAACCCAAAGTTGCAGCTGGCACTTCCCCATTGATACCATAAAATGGAAACTTGGGAGCAGAATATGAGGATGTGTGAGTTCTATTCTTGCTAATCCCCCGGTACGGGGGCTTTTCATCCTGGCAGCATATTTGGACAAGTCATTTAATTTTTGTTCAATTTATTCTGAAGTATTTTATTCTTTTTGATTCTATTGTAAGTGGAATTGTTTTTGCGATTTCTTTTTTGGATTGTTTATTTCTAGTGTGTGCATAAGCCATTCACTTTTTTTTTTTGTGGTACGCGGGCCGAGCTGCCGTGGCCTCTCCCGCCGCGGAGCGCAGGCTCCGGACGCACAGGCCCAGCGGCCATGGCTCACGGGCCCAGCCGCTCCGTGGCACGTGGGATCCTCTCGGAACGGGCCACGAATCCGTGTCCCCTGCATCGGCAGGCGGACCCTCAACCACTGCGCCACCAGGGATGCCCGAGCCATTCACTTTTGTTCAGTAAAATTATTAACCATGAAAACAGAGGTCAATCCTTAAAACCTGGTATAAGCTTTCCTATGTGTTCTGCAAATGTTTCAGATAAGGCAGAGTATCTTTGACTATTTTATTTACTTGATATAGCCTGAGTACCTAGAAAACTGCTTGACACTAAGATGCTCAGAAATATTTAATGAATGAGGTCACTATATCTCACACATTCCTCAATTAGAGTGTTTATCTCGTTAAGCTGAAATCATGCTCACATATCTGTTCACCAGATGGGAAGCTCTCTGAAGACAAGAATCATTCTGGTGTTTCAAGAACCTGGCATAGTACATGGCACACAGCAGGTGCTCACACATGTCTCAAGAATCCATCAGTATCTAGCAGACTGGGGGTGTGGCATGAAAGGTTGGGCATATCACAGAAGGATATCTCAATGTATGGTTTTTCTCTCTCCATGTACACATGTGAATTGGGCCAAAAGGATCAAGGATGTCACTGAAAGACTTTTAAAAAGTCAGTCTAGAAGGAACACCAACAGCCTGAAGGGTGTGTGTGTGTGTGTGTGTGTGTGTGTGTGCGTGCATGCATGTGGGCGTGTGTGTATAAAGATAACAGGATATAAACTTGGTATTGATTATGGAAGATTTATGGATTGGTTGATTTTATGTGGAATACACACTCCCCATACAGGTTGGAATGGAATATTAAGAGCCTTTGAATAGAAAAACTGTCAAACATTTTCTCCTGACAGCTTGTCACCCAGGGAAAGTCCTCAACTCAAAGTGCTCTACCTCCAAGGATGCATAGCTCAGCCCATAGTTACTCTGTATTAATGACTTCAGTAGATTGGTAGGTCAAATTTAAGTATCAGAGATATTCAAATCCGTCAATAAAGCATAAATTCCAACACCTGAATATTTGAATCCTGAAGAAAACTCTTTAAAGGGCAAGATGATAGAGCTTTTATAACTAAATGGGTATTATAATATGTTATGCTTAAACCCAAAGTTAGATCCTCAGAATCTTTTGGTTTATGTTCTAATAGAAACCAATTAGTCACCTTATAAATTTCTTAAAATACTGTAATTGAATGGTAACAGATGGATAGCAACTACCCAAGGCTATCTTGGAATTTCCTCAGAGTAGGGTGGAATATTCGGAAACTAACACAGTTTTCCAGGTACTCTGGTTTTTATGATATTTGGAGAGAGAGTTTTTTTAGCTTGTTTTAGTTTTGGAAAAAGGAGAGAAAAACCATATAATACAACCAAGTATAATTTTAACTTCTTTCACTTGATACCAACTTTGATACCTAAGCAAAGTAAAATAAAAAGAAATGAAAAAAAGAAGTTAAAAAAATAGATTCTAACAAACATTTCATCAAACACAGCTGTTTCTAGTTCACTAAGTCAACAATTACAAAATATTTTAATGTGCTTTCTGGCAAACAGGAATAGCCTCATTTCATGGAAATGCCACATTTCCAGTTATTCTTGATAGGTTGTAACACTATAAGGATCAGTAATTATTTCTACATATTTCTTTATCAGGAAAAGAAGGTAAGATACTACCTATGTCTCTTAAAATATGTAAGATAGCCCTTAATCCATGTCACAGCAGTGTATTTCACTCCAAATATTGCAAACTAGCAGTCAAAAGTATAAATCTGCAGATATTTTTAGTATGCACAATTTTTAAAGTTAGAAAAATTAGCTGGTAATGTTTAAAAGTTTGTAGATTTTGCCATAAAAAACTGAATTTTCAGCTTTTCTTGAAGAATTATTAGATTTGATGACACCGGATTCATATTCTAACATTGTAATAATCAGCTGGTATTGAGCAGAGATTGGCTTTCAGAAGTGATAGAAGAGGCTGCCCCTTTCACAAGAGGCGCAGTCAGCCCCGCACCCATTCAAGGTGTGTGCAGTGTCCTGACACCTAGGCTGTTCCACTCATTTATGTACCCTTTACGGGCCTTGTAGGCATTTAACATTGGGGTCCTGCTTTGTGTCATGTTTTATAAACATATATATACATGTGTGTATGTATATATATATATATTTATTTATATGGACATAAGGGTGTGTGACTGCATCGTGTGATGTTTAGAACTTAATGCTTTAAAATTTCTGAGATTTTCCTGCTATTTTTCCATCTTAGCTTCTGGTACTTTTATGAAAAGATGAAATAAACATGTCGGATACTTTTTTGACTAATCGACATACTCTAAAAATATTTAAATTGAAATATTTTATTATTTGGATATTGAAATATATTTTATTCACTTTAGTAAAACTTTATGCACCATGGAACAAAAATAAGCTAAAATGGTTGTGAAGACAATATGAAAAAATGTGTCAGTCGGCTAAATTTGGCGGACAGAGGTGGGTGCTGAAAAAGAGGAAACATTCAGTTAACATACAGAGCTTTTCCTTATCTACAAACATCAACCTTGCAGCTAATGACCCCTTTGGCTCTGTATTTTATGAGCTTTGATGAAAAAGCAAATTATAATTTGTAAGGAAGTTGCAGATAAAATTCTGAACAACTTACCCTAGCAGTTATCATTTTAGTAGAGGTTTGAGCCAAATAAGAAGTGAACATTCAGTAATGTAGTCAAATGAGAAAATTATTTCCAGGCAAGTAAAGCACCAGAACACAATGGATTCTAAGAGGGGAGTTATTGGGGCAAAAATAATATATTCAAAAAGAGTGTAACTTATGACTTATGGTAAAGAAGAAAGACTGGAAATTCCATAAAGGTAGGGACCATGTCCACCTTTCCCATCACTATGTGTCCAAGGTCTAGCCCATGTGGAACTCACAAATACTTGTTGGGTACGTGAAAGAAAACACGCATGCAAGTGCTTAGCAAATAGCATTCATTCAGTAAATATTTACTAAATAAATAATCAAATGAATTTATTCAATAAATATTTACCAAATGAAAATACACAAAAAGTACAAATTAATAATTCTTCTCATATCTTATTGAAAGTAATGCTTCATATTTATTTATTTATGAGAGATTGCTATGTACTATGTTAGGTGCTTTATGTATGTTATTTAGTCCTCACAATAACCCTGTGAAATAAATATTACAATCCAAAATTTAAAAAGTAAAAGAAAACTGAAGATACTTGAGAAACTTGAACAAGGTCACAAAGCTTGTGAGTGGCTTTGTAGGAATTTGATCACAATTCTATTCTGTCACTCATTTTTAAGTGAATTAGAGAAACTCAGAAAGGAGTAGCATAGTCTCTCGCTGATGGCATGGAGACAGCGTGAAAGACATCTAGAGAACTTAAGGTAGTACAGGTTGGCAGACATAAAAGACCATAGGAGTGGGTAATATTTGTAGAAGGACAGACACTGTGTCAAACTGATGTTGTGAGGAAGGGTAGGGTGAAGAAATAATATTAGCTAACTTGAAGTCACTTGTAGTGTGAAACCAAAAGACAGTAGTCAAAAATAATTATAAAAAAGAGAAATGATATTATATAAAGATAACCATTATAACAAAAGCACAAACCTTCCTAAATTCAAGAAGCTACACTATATATACTTTATATAAATATAAAGGCAGGATAAACTTTAAAATAGAATTATACTATAAGAAGGAGGAGGAATGGGGGAGGGGCTAGGGATAGAAGTAATAATTCTTTGAATATACTTCGTTTTGTAGATGTGACTTAGAACAGTATAGTACCTTAATTAGAAAATTAAATTTAAAATCCATTGCTGAAAACTGAAAACAAAATAAATCAACTGAACATAACTATGTATCAAGTTGTTTCATAACTGCACAGTAATTTAAACAATTATATAGGACAATTAGGGAAGTATGAACTGACTGGATAGCTAATGACATTAAGGAATTTTTGTTAGGTGAGGGACTATGATAATGGCATCGTGGTTACATTTTAAGGGAGTTTTTGTCTTTTAGAGATACATACTGAAATATTTATGAACAAAAATACTTTGATATTAGGGATTTGCTTCACAATAATCAGGAGTTTGGTGGTGTGGGAAATGAGTGGGGGATGAATCTAGATTGACCATAAATTGATGATTGCTGAAGCTAGGTTATGGGTACTTGGGGGTTCATTATACGATTTTCTTTACTTTTGTATAGGTTTGAAAATTTTTATTAAAAGGTTATATATATTTCTTGATAACCAAAAGTATCAGAATTTAGATATCCAAGAGAGTGCTGACCTAAAATACTTTAAAGGCTATTAATTTATTCCAACAATATTATATTGTTTCTATAAATATTATAATTGTATATTATAATAATCAATATTATAATATACTTAATCATCCATATAGTCAGTGTTAGTTTTTTAAAAATTCACTCTCAGTTGGCTTGTTTTCCTACCTTACTCACCAAACTTAGGGCTACAGAGAGCTAAAATGAATCTTTGACTTTCCTCAAAACCCATTCCATCCTCAGGAAATGAATATTCGCCAGCCATAGAGATGATGAAAAGAATATACCACAGAATTAGAATAGACTGTACTGACTAGTTTTAAAAGAAAGTACAAAGGAACAAAATTTCCTAGAACATCTTACAAAGACACTTTGAATATGTTCTGATATTCTCATCAAACTTAGAGACTACACTCTATTCCACAGAAGAAAACAGATACTTAGCATTGACTCGTATCCCATCAAAGTGATTTTTCACTTCTATTTTTTTTTTTTTACAGAGTTGCTCCTTATTTTGAGCATTTTGAGAAAAATAGATGAATGTAATTAATAGAGATGAAAAGAATGTTAGTTTTACTTACAAAGAAATTTTTGGAAAAATCTGAACAATCTAAACTATAGTGTTTAGATTGTGCATAAAACCAATATATGTCAGAAAAATATATTAGGGGCCTGGAATATGTTATCTCATTTAAGTCTTGTAATAATCCTATGAAATAGGTATGTGCCAGAGAGGCTGCACTCTAAGGAGAGAAGCAAGGGTTCAAATTCATGGTGACTTCAGAGTCCATCCTCTTTTCACTACTCCACTCTGCCTCCTGCCACGTTGGCTAGAATCGGACAACAGCAGTTACAGGCTTAGTACTAACTGTTCAGAATTTATTATCCTTTAAGCACTAATTTCAAACAAATAGCTAGTGTCACATTTTAATTGTGGAACTCTAGAGGAATTGCCACTAAAATCAGAAATAACGTAGGGAAGAGTGACTGGTATGAGCATGATCATTGAATATAATTCAGAAAATATATACCAAGGGATTTAGACAGGAAAATGTTGTGTATATATGAGAAAGAGGGACAAATGGTCATTATTTGCAGATGATATAAATGCCTACATGAAAAATACAAAATAATTTTATAATGCAGTAAGGTGTCCATCTATAAAATAAATTTATAAAAATATAGCTTTCCAAATTAATAATAAGAAGAAATTTGAAAACATTGAAGAAAAGATCTGATTTGTAATACCAATGGGAAAGATGAAAAATCTGGAAATAAACTTAACAAGATATGTGAAAGATCCATATATAGAAAACTACAAAAGTGTATAGGGAAGTGTAAAAGAAGGTGTGAACAAATGTCCCAGGCTGATAAAAATATTTTAAAGTAGGCCAATTATTCCCAAATTAATTGCTAGAATTTTTGGAACTTATAAGATTGTAAAGTACAGTTGGAATAATAAGTTACTTAAATTTATAAAAGGAAGACTTCTTAGTGTGCATTTTCCCTTTCAGATTTAAGATGCATTCTAGATCTATGATATTTAAACAGCAGGACAGTAGCACCATGATAGAGAGCCATATCAATGTAACCAGAAAACATTTTGCTTATGGATAAGTTCAAGTCAGTGCAGGGAAAAGGTGGAATTCATTAAAACATTGTATTGTAAGAACTTTTTAAACATTTTGGGGAAAAATATAGTTAGGCTCCTATGTCACACTTTAAAACAAATTCTAGAGTATTTAAATTCAAACATAAAAAACAAAACCATAAAATTAATAGAAAATGCACATGGCATTCATATGATTGTAGTATTGTGAAGGAATCATAAGGAAAAGATTAATATAATAATGAAACATCTAGATGTTAAAAATGATAATAATAAAATAAAATTTTAAAAAATGAAACATCTAAAGACTTCCATATATGTAAATACCACAACTGAAATTCAGATGTCAAAGTTGAATAAAAGTATGCAAATACTTGATATACAAAGGGCTAATAATACAAATTTATTTAAAAAGAACAAATAAGGTTTTAGAAATTAAAAGAAAAACATTGGAAGAATGGAGATCATGAAAATAAAGTCATTTAAACCCAAATGACTAATAATTATATGAAAAATTGCCTAATCTCACAAAGCCCATGACAAAACAGTTCTATTCCTTGATAAATGCCCACAGAGGTACATGCACAAGTACACCAAGAGACACGTACAAGAACGTTCAAGTTGCATTATTAGTAATTTATGAAAATTGGAAACAACTTCAATATCCATTGGCAATATATTGGGTAAATATAATATTGATAAAACCAAACAGTGGAAATATACATGCAAAAATATGAATGATTCTCATAAATATAACATAGAGTGAAAGAAACCAAACACAAATAATACATTTTGTAGAATTCTGTTTCCATCAAATTTAAAAATAGGCAAAACTGGGATTTCCCTGGTGTCTCGGTGGTTAAGAATCCTTCTGCCAATGCAGGGGGCGTGGGTTTGATCCCTGGTCCGGGAAGATCCCACATGCCATGGAGCAGCTAAGCCTGTGAGCCACAACTACTGGCCCTGCGCTCTAGAGCTTGTGAGCCACAGCTCCTGAGCCTGCATGCCGCAACTACTGAAGCCTGCATGCCTAGAGCCCCTGCTCCACAACACAAGAAGCCAACGCAGTGAGAAGCACGCACACCACAATGAAGAGTAGCCCCACTCTCCACAACTAGAGAAAGGCCACACGCAGCAACAAAGACCCAACGCAGCCAAAAATAAATAAAATAAATCTTAAAAATAATAAATATAGGCAACACAAAAGTATGGTATATGGGGATTCATGCTTAGGTGGTAAAACTATTAAGAACACCAAGAAAAGCATTATCATAAAAGTCAATACAGTGGCTACTACAGGGTGAATGACAGAGTAGGAGGGGAATTTCTGGAAGCTGGCAGTATTTTTTTTTTTTTTGACTGGATGGTGGTGGAGTATTTGATTTCAATTGTATCTTTATATTTTGGACACTTTATATGTGTTACATTCAGAATTTAAAAAGATTAAAAACTATGTAGAAGATGGTCTAATTTTTATAAAATTACACACAAACATATATATTTGGAAAGATTATTTGAAATAGTCTAAAATGTTAATAAAAGTCATCATTATACTACACTCAACAACAGCAACAACAAAACAATGCCAATTCAAAAATGGACAAAGGATCTAAATAGACATTTCTTCAAAGAAGAATACAAATGGTCAATAAGCACTCAACATCACTAATCATTCTAAAATACAAATCAAAATCACAATGAGACATGACTTCACATCCAGTAGGATGGCCATTTTCAAAAGAACAGAAAATAACAACTGTTGGCAAGGATGTGGAGGAACTGGAGCCCCTGTGCATGGATGATGGGAATGTAAGATGGTGCAGCTGATGTGGAAAACACTATGGGCAGTTCCTAAAAAAATTAAATGTAGCATCACCATAGGATCCATCAATTCCACTTCTGGGTATACACATAAAAGAATTGAAAGCAGGGACTTGAACAGATACTTGTACACTCATTTTCATAACAGCATCGTTCATTTCAACCAAAAGGTGAAAACAACCCAAATGTCCATCAACAGATGGGTAGATAAACAAAATGTGATGTGTAAATACAGTGGAATAGTATTCAGCCTTAAGAAGGAATGATATTCTGATACATGCTATAACATGAACAGACCTTAAAGATATTATACTGAGATAAGCCAGATATAAAAGGACAAATATTGTATGATTCCACTTACACGAGGTACCTAGAATAGTCATATCCATAGACACAAAAAGTAGAACAGTTTTTACCAGGGGTGGGGCAGCAGAGAATGGGGATTTAGTCTTTATTAAGTACAGCGTCAGTATGAGATGATGAAAAATTTCTGGAGATAGATGGTGGTAGTTGTTGCATAGTAATGTGAATGAATTTAATGTCACAACTGTACACTTAAAAATGGTTAAATGGTGAATTTTATGTTATGAATATTTTACTACAATAAAAAGTGGTAGGAAAAGATTAAAAAAAGAAAAAAGTGGTAGGAATATAGTTGTCATATGCATTTCTGTATTTTTTTTTTAATTGAGGTATAGTTGACTTACAATACTATGTTAGTTTCAGGTATACAACATAGTGATTCAAAATTTTTATAGATAATACTTCATTTAAAGTTATTAAAAAATATTGGCTATATTCCCTGTGCTGTACAGTATATCCTTATAGCTTATTCATTTTATACATAGTAGTTTGTACCTCTTAGTACCCTACCCCTATCTGGCCCCTCCCCCCTTCCCTCTCCCCACTGATAACCAGTAGTTTGTTCTCTATCAGTGAGTCTATTTCTGTTTTGTTGTATTCATTCATTTGTTTCATTTTTTTAAAGATTCCATTTTGATGAAATGATTTCCACTTTTTACCACTGAATATGATGTTAGCTGTAGGATTATCATATTTGGCCCTTATTATGTTGAGGTATATTCTCTCTATACCCACTTTGTGGAGAGGTTTTTTTTTTTAATCATAAATGGAGGGCTTCCCTGGTGGCGCAGTGGTTGAGAATCCGCCTGCAGATGCAGGGGACGCGGGTTCGTGCCCCGGTCCGGGAGGATCCCACATGCTGTGGAGCGGCTGGGCCCGTGAGCCATGGCCGTTGAGCCTGCGCGTCCGGAGCCTGTGCTCCGCAAAGGGAGAGGCCACGGCAGGGAGAGGCCCGTGTAACCACCAAAAAAAACAAAAAAACAAAACAAAAAACAATAAATGAATGTTGAATTTTGTCATAAGCTTTTTCTGCATCTATTGAGATGGTTGTATGATTTTATTCTTCAGCTTGTTAATATGGCATATCACACTGATTGATTTGCAGATATTGAACCATCCTTGCATCCCTGGGATAAGTCCCACTTGATCGTGGTGTATGATCGTTTTAATGTATTGTTGAATTTGGTTTGCTAATATTTTGTTGAGAATTTTTGCATCTATGTTCATCATTGATATTGGCCTGTAATTTTCTTTTTTTGTGTGATATTTCTGTGTGATTTTTGTATCAGGGTAATGCTGGCATCATAGAGTGTGTTCAGAAGCATTCCTTCCTGTGTATAATTTTCTGGGATAGTTTGAGAAAGATAGGTGTTAACTCTTCTCTAAATGTTTGGTAGAATTCACCTGTGAAGCCATCAGGTCCTGGACTATTGTTTGTTGGGAGTTTTTAAATTACTGATTTAATTTCATTACTTGTAATTGGTCTATTCATATTTTCTATTTCTTCCTGGTTCAGTCTTGGGAGATTGTACACTTCTAGGAATTTGCCTGTTTATTCTAGGTTGTCCGTTTTATTGGTGTATAGCTCTTCATAGCAAACTCTTATGATCCTTTGTATATCTGTGATGTTGCTTGTAAGTTCTCCTTTTTCATTATTGATTTTATTGATTTGGGCCCTCTTTTTTTTCTCGATGATTCTGGCTAAAAGTTTATCAATTTTGTTTATCTTTTCAAAGAACTAACTCTTAGTTTCATTGATCTTTTCTATTTTTTTAAGTCTCTGTTTCACTTATTTCTGCTCTGATCTTGATGATTTCTTTCCTTCTATTAACTATGGATTTTGTTTGTTCTTCTTTTTCTAGCTCCTTTAGGTGTAAGGTTAGGTTGTTTTTTAAAGATTTGTCTTGCTTCCTGAGAATTTCTGTATTTTCTAAACTTTTTTTTTTTAAAATATTTATTTATTTGATTGCACCGGGTCTTAGTTGCAGCAGGTGGTCTCCTTAGTTGCGGCTCGAGGGCTCCTTAGCCATGACGTGTGAACTCTTAGTTGCAGCATGCACGTGGGATCTAGTTCCCTAACCTGGATTGAACCCTGGCCCCCCGCATTGGGAGCGCGGAGTCTTAACCACTGCGCCGCCAGGGAAGTCTCTCTAATCTTTTTTATAATGAGCAAGTATTTCATTTATAATCAGAATTTTATTTCTCAGAAAACAGATTTAAAACTTTTTTTTCGCTTGCCTTCTAGAATGCAGTTCTGGGTAGGGTGAGGCATAAGATGTCTTTAAAAAATTATTATTCTAAGAATTTATACTCCAAGCCAGACAACGTACACAAGCATAAACAGAAAGACAGGTTGAGAAAATTATAGTGACAGATTAGTATATACTGGAGAAGTTGTCTGAATCATTTTCACATATAGCAAGGTATGTGAATAGCTCATTTGTTAATGCCCAGTTATTTTGAAGGACGTGAGGAAACTTTATTGCTTTGTAAAATCTCAGGGGCATTGTACTAGAAAAGTTTTAATATGGGTAGACTATATTTTTGTAGCATTTTTCTGTAGTCTAGCTACAAATTAAGGGTACTGTAGAGATCAGTGTAAACTAGATGGCATGGAAATTGGGAGACCTGAGGTGCCTTGGCCAGGCATGGACAGGTCATTTAGATTTTCCTAGACCTGTTGACTCATCTGTAACATGAAGGGGCTAGTCCTCATAACATGTAATGCCGTTTTCTGAAGTTTTACAGCACTGGAAAAGTTTGAAATAGCTGTTTAATATTAAAGTTCCTTTAATAAACTGTAAACACTGTTCTAGATATTTCATATCAATTACTGGAATATATATCTAGTATATTCAGCTTCTACCTGACAATGTTATTATTCTATTTGATATAGTACTGGTGAAATATGAAATATTTCATATGAAAAATTGAAAAATATGAAAAATTCAGGAAATCACAGTGAATTAAGTTGTTATGAAAGCAAATAGTTCCACAGCAAAATTCCTTTAAACATTGGAAATTGGGTATATTGGCTAAAAATTCACACTGTTTATAAAGTAAAGCTGTTTGGAAGGTCTATGTCCTAAAAGTTTATTTAACTTCATTTATGGCAATGTAATAATATAATCTGAAGCAACTATTAACACAACTGGCCACTACCAAAATGATGAAGAAAGCATTTATCTTTGATGCCATAATGTTCTGATTCCAGTTGTGTCCTCTAACTTTGTTCTCTCAATTTCCATTCCGGAAAAGAAATCCTATAAAATTAGCTTTCCATATGGACTTAATATCTTCTTTAAAGCAGACTCTGGTACAGACCCCGCCATGATTCAATTCCTCTCCGTCTTTTTCCCTCGAGTCTCTTTTCTTTGTTTCTTTGTCATCTTTATCCCACCACCTTCCTGTCTCTGGGCTCCACTACATTCCTCTGTACTATATTTCTGTCTTCTGTGTTTTGGGTGGGAGATAGCAGGAAAATTAGAGAAGATGGGCCACGTAATAAGCAGCAGATGTTAGCTAGTTGTGGAGCAGGGAGGAAGAGCCCCTTAAACTTAGCATAGATTCTCTAAGTCAGGCCAGGCTCCTCTTCTGGGGCTTGCCTTAGAAAAGAGAAAAGTAAAATCCCCCAATTCATTTGCCTTTAGTTGCTAAAGAACAACTTCTTCTTCCTCTGTACCCCTACTGCCTCACAATGCAGAAGCAAGGATAAAACAAGAGGGAAAAAATAGGGAAAACAGCTAATGTAAAAGCAAAGTTTTAATATGTTTACCTCCTGTGCTCTTATATTTTCAATGCTACAGCTATATCTTTATTCTGTGCATTCTGCATAATCTGTACTTTATTGAATTAATAAACCCTATGCTCATTATATAAATTTTAGACCTAGGAAAGCTATACACGCCATTTGTGCAGAATATGGTTTTCTTTAAAAAATCCCTTTCATTCCAAACACCCTGCTTTGTAAATGGGAGATTTTGGAGTGCTGGTAGTTATGGAGGTGGGTTAAGAGGCCAAGAAATAAGCCTAATAAAGGAAACAGGAAGTTCTCTTCTCGGCCAGGAAGCATATATCCAACATAGGCATGATTATATACAGACACTGTACAACCTTTGTGGTCTAATTTGAAAAGAATGGCTCTAAAATTGGCTATTCAGAGTTAGCAAAGGGAGAGGCCAATGCCATGGCATAGTGGGAGGGAACTGAGAGGTGCAGAAAAGGCCTTGGTGTGCTTACTGACCCCCTTTCTAACACCAAACACATTGCCTCGGCCCAAGGCTGGCTCTGGCTTAAAATACTTTGCTCTGTAACTTAAAGCTCCACGAAGTGAGGACTGGGTCTGTTTTTTTCACTTATGTCATCCCCAGGGTCGGTACAGAGCATGGCTCAATAAATACAAAATAAGGACTCACTGAATGGAGGAATAACTAAAAAGAAGAAGATCTTTATAATTTTCCATTGGAATTAATGATCTAATTAAAGGACCATCTGTACTTACGACTTGTTTTGCTATTACATGACTTCTAATTAATCACATTTACAGTCATAAACTATTACACCTGAAAAGGACCTTAAGCTCTCTAATCTGACCTCATATTATAGATGAGGAAACTAACGCCTAGTTAAGTGACAAGAAAGTGGGAGTTTCTTCACTAAGATCATGGGTTCCATAGCTACCATCCTAAGGCTCTTTTCACCCTGTCATGTCATGCTGTTTTTGAGATGATAATGGTAGTGAATGGAGACTTATTTTAAGCCACGTTTATACATGACTTGACCACAACTTGTGCGTCTGTGTTGTCATCTTTTTGTGCAACAGCAGTTGTTACAGCTGAACTTTATATCAAGTATCAAAACACATGCCATATCATTTGTACATGTAAACATGATTGAAATAATTGTGTGTTAAATACACAAGCAGAGGAAAGCTGTGGTAAATAATGGTGGACACTTTAAAATAAGTAAAATAAGGGCCAAGCAATTTTACATCTCTTGATAATGATCAAGAAGTAGTTTCTTATACTCTGAAAAATTTTCATTGCAAACAATAGGATAAGACTCAAATCATAGATAATATCAAACTAGAAGCAGAGAAAGAAATAAACTTAATAAGATAGTGCTGTACCTCAGAATGCCATATTTTAAATCATGTTTACTATTAAAACTACAACATTTACTCCATTTCATAGATTTTCTTTAGTTACCAGCACAGTAGAAATCACCTTTAAATTAACATTTATTGAGAATTCATATGCTGACATATATATTTCATAAGATAAACTTGAGTCTTTAAAAAAGTTTCAAAGAGAGGAAAGAACAGGCTTTTAAAAGACATACATGCAGCATGAAATTATTCAACTGGCATGGAATTAGTTTACTATTATCATTTTTCCATAAAAAGTTAATTGTTAAAGATGCATACTATTTTTATGAATGAACTGAAACAAATTCCTAAGCTAAATTTTATTATTCAGTTTAAATTTATGTAATTATATAACATATATATTGCATATCATATAAAATTATATAATATATAATAGATATATGTAATGTTATATATTCTATAAGTTCATATTTATATATTATTTTTAAATGCCAAGTAAAGGCAAACAAAGCAAATAACACCCTAAGGAATACAAGTGATAAAACCAAATTAACACTTAGAATGAATATATAGACATTTCTAAGAATTTAAAGCCTTGGATTTTGTAACAGTATACAGTCAATCCTCATTATTCATGTATGGCATATTTGCAAATTCACTTACTTATTAGAATTTATTTATAACTCCGGGATAATACTTGTGGGCTTTGGGGACCATTTGTAGACATGGCCAGTGTGGTGAAAAGTTTGAGTTGCCCAACACATGCATTCCCAGCTGAGCACAGAGATCAACACTCTGTCTTATTTCAGCTCTCATACTGTAACCAAGTGCTCTTTTTGTGGTCTAAGTGCCATGTTTTTCCACATTTTTGTGTTTTTTGCTGATGTTTTCACTGTTTAAAATGGCCCCTGAGCATAGTTCTGAGGTGCTATCTAGTGTTCCTCAGTGCAAGAAGGCTGTGATGTACCTTAAGGAGGAAATACATGTGTTAGATAAGCTTCCTTCAGGCATGATTATAGTTCTCCTGGTCATGTATTCTCTGTTAATGAATCAACAATATATACTAAATAAGATGTCTTTAAACAGAAACACATTGAAAACAAGGTTATATATTGATCAGTTGACAAAAATATTAGGACCAGAGGCTCATAGAAGCCTAACCCTGTATTTCCCCTAGGAGCAATGGTTTGGTATTTGCTAATTCAGTGTTTGTAGTGACATTATAGAAAACATAACTACCATAAATTATGAGAAACAAAGGGAAGACAGGAAAAGCCACAATTTCATTTTTATGATTTCTTTATTATGATTTTATTTTTTGTTTTCTTTGAGGAATATAAAAGGAAACTCAAGATCAATCTCCAATACAAGAAATAAAAATAAACATATTTTATTTCCTCAACATTGGTTATATGAAGTTTATTGAGTCTCTGGAAATTTAGAGAGATGACAGGAAAATTAGATGCCATGCCCCATGGATCTCTTAGCTCCTCCATGATCCCTGGCTTGGTGTGGGATACACAGTAAAAGATTTTGTTGATAAGATATTGACATTGATAAGATGGACATTCAAAGACTCCCATGAAATATTCCAGTTTCAGAAAATTCTAACCTGAGGAGCCCTAGATATCTCACTGAAGACCTAGGCCATTAGTTCATCAGATGACTGCATGTTTTATAGTCTTATTAAGAGTGGACCATTGGATATTTCTGCCCTATATTTCTCTTGACCCAGACCCTTAAGGATTCACATAGTGGATCTTTTATTGTAGGTCCATGTTGGAGGGTTTTCTAGTCTGGATCTCTTTATCTATGCTAGAGATGTACTTGCAAGACATAACAAAGAACCTACCAACTATTATTCTAGCTTTAACCCAAATCAGGCAATTATCTATGGGTTGCTGAAATCAGGCTTTTGTTTAACGTTCTTTCCATGAAATTTATAATGAACACGGACTAAGACCTCTAAGGAATATTAAGATAAACATTATTTACTGTTGACATTTCAAACCAAGTAGATTAAAAAGTGAATGTTTTAATTTTTTATCCCAAAACATGTACTCCCTAAAGAACTATCAAATTTAGTAAGTTAGAAACTACAAATATGTTAAATTAACAGGCATAACATCAAGAAAAGGATCTCAGTACTATAAATAATAATTGTTATTAAATTTACTTACTTACTTCCTTTGGTACAAATAGAAACATAAAGGGTTTCTTTATTTTAAGAAAACTGTATTAAGGGAAATGAAAATTTGCTTTTGGAATCTGATCCAGATACAGTAAATGCAGATCCTCTCTTAAATATACTTTGTGTAAGAAAAACAAAGAAGTTTGAATATATTGTGAATATAGACTGATGAAAGTAATTTTCATATGGGGCTTATAAAAATATATCTTGCTACTTTAAAATCCCAACATGTATTGGTTTTAAATAACTTGTTTAGATCTGAAAAACAAGTCTGTAAGTGGGCATAATGCATCAGTTCCAGGTTGAGAGCAGATATGGGATAGAAGTTTCCGGCACTGCCATGAGGAATCAGTAGACGATTTTAGGAGTCAGGGCAGGCTGGGCATGAGAAAATCCGGAAAGGGTTTCCAGCAAGAAGGAGAAGGCAGAGAGTCAAGGTTGGAGGGTGGGAATTCTGTAGGAGTTGAGGACCAGAAATCAGCTCTTCAAGTTTTTGATTATTTGAGAGGGTCTTTGAAACCCTCTCTCCTGGTCTTTGTGACACAGCACTCTTCTGGTTCTCATATTTTACCATCCTTTTGGTTCCTGTGGCTTCAAATTGACATCCATATCCATTCTGTGCTGTTTGTAATACTTAGATGTTCAACTGTATGTTAGATATTTCTACTTGGTGGCTTGTCACTCTATTCAGAACAGAAATACTACTACTACACTCTCCCCAACTCATGGCTCCCTCTCTACTCTCATTGCCATGACGTTACTTAACTTCAGTTGGAGTCATATTTCATGGCGCTCTCTCAACTCTCCCCTCTCCTTCCATTTTTCATCCCTTATCATATTCTATAGATTCTATTACTCTTTGACAAAAATAGTTGCTACCCCTTCACCACCCCTCCTGCTACCACACTAGTTCACCTATTACCTAGTTCCCGCCACTACACTAGCACCTCTCACCTAGCACAGCATTTCCTACTGGTTTCTAGCAGAAGATTCATTCCTAAAAATGGTGCTAGAAAAAAAAAGATTCCCATTATCAACCAAAATTTGAAAAATGCAGCATATGTTATTTTCTTCTTGGCCAGCCATAATGCACATTAGCAAATTACTGATAATTTTCACAGCCACCTGTCCTGGAACTCTGTTGTCACATAACGTTTATCAACATCTAGGTACTCACGTTCCAGAAAACACACTTCGGGAAACAATGACTTGGACTATTTAAAGGGCCTCTAAACTGCTCTCTTTGCCTAATCTTTCCCTTTCCAGTGCACCTATAATTTCAATGATAGATTAATTTCTCTCAAATGCTTAACTGATTATATTATTCCTTTGCTCAAAACCTTCAGTGGCTCCCCACTGATCTAATCAGTGATTTAAGCACCAGGCTCTCCACAATATGGTACCAATATTCCTTTCCAGTATTATCTCCCTGCCCGCCACATGGCAGGGTGGCACAGGAGAAGACGTGAACTTTAGAGTCAGACCCAGGTTCAAGTTCCAACTGTCCTTTAAAAAGTGTGAAACCATAGGCAAGTGATTTATTGCTTTGAACCCTTTCTTTGCTCATCTGCATATGCAGGAAGTAATTGTGTAGATGGGAGGATGTAGTGAGATAGTATTTGTGAAAGCTTCCTGCACAACTGTAGCACAACACTCTCTGCCCCCGTGGGCTGTAAATTCATTAGGCAGGTTGAGCCTCTTTCACGTGGTGGTCACTTAGTGTCTGCCTCTGTCAAGTGATCAATAATCTTTTAAAATTAAGAACCCAGAATTCCCACTTACTAGTGTCGATAAAAACTGATTAATAAAGAGATTTTTGGCCTTTATTTGGGGTATTTTCTATGGTCCCGAAGGGACAGGAGCCGGTTCCCATAGCACATCCAAGCTTTTTAGATGGAACTATGTATGCCACTGGCCCTTGGCTAAGTGGGGTGTGCAGGGCCCAAGAATCAACAGCAGTGCCTGGAAAGCAAACCCCTGATTCACAGAGAAGAAACAAAAGCCCATTGCAAGAGTCAGAAAGCTATACCTTTGTTAGATTTATTTACTTTTTTTTTTTGGTGGTACGCGGGGCCCTCACTGCTGCGGCCTCTCCCGTTGCGCAGCACAGGCTCCGGACGCAGCACAGGCTCCGGACGCAGCACAGGCTCAGCGGCCATGGCTCACGGGCCCAGCCGCTCCGCGGCATGTGGGATCCTCCCGCACCGGGTCGCGAACCCGCGTCCCCCGCATCGGCAGGCGGACTCTCAACCACTGCGCCACCAGGGAAGCCCCCTTTGTTAGATTTAGAAAAGCTTAACAGTGCTTATGATTTCACTTGAAAGTCCAACATGAACAAAATACAAAGCCCTCAATGCCCCTTCCTAAGAAGGAAAAGTGGATTTTTGTTTGATGTGTTCACTAGTGTAGCCTAAATGCCTGGAACAATGTCTTGCACGTAGGGGATGCTCAATTAATATATGATGGATGGACGGATATACATCTTCTATATGCTCTAACATAGTGCTGAGTATACAGATCTTTAATAATTTCTTGACTGGACTTGAAAGGCTAAATATGTGGATTTATAGCCTATCAAGTCAAAGGCATTTAATAATGTACCTTGAACTAAACATCGTTCCTATATATTTCTACTTTATAAGATATTTTAATCTATTATCTA
The DNA here is from genome assembly GCF_026419965.1 of Kogia breviceps. Classification (NCBI taxonomy): domain Eukaryota; kingdom Metazoa; phylum Chordata; class Mammalia; order Artiodactyla; family Physeteridae; genus Kogia; species Kogia breviceps. Next base: position 87,672,465 of record NC_081318.1, read on the forward strand.
TATTATCATCATTCTCTTTCTTTTTAAAGTTACCTAATCATTCATTTATTTTCTCCCCTTACAGTAGGGGAGTGTCACAGTTTGAAAGTGGGTGAGGAGAGAGCAATGAAATTAGGAGATTAAATAGATATTTTTAGTCAAAAATTTAATATGCTAAAATTGGTTTGAATACATTAAATGGAATGAAGAGGAAAAAGAAACTTAATTTTTTAAAAAGCTGGAAGAAGATGGAGGAAAATGAGACATAAGGTGTGTAGAACATGTTTGACAAATTTGTTTGGAAAGAATGTTTCATTTTATACACTGCATTTTTTTCCTTCAGCACTGCACCACTCAAAATTTTGTAACTATCATCCCTGTATGAGGGGAGAATAGCCAGATTTCTCCTTCACAGTTACAGGAACCAAGGCTCAGCAAAGTTGATAATCTATAGATCCAATAAGAAGTAGATGCAGGGGTGGAATCTAGGTCTCCTGAATATCCAGGAGTAAATACAGTTTGGAAGTGTAAAGTGAGCCTGACCCATTTAGAGCGTGACTAGTTAGGCTGAATAGGAGCATTAGGCTGGAATGAAGGAGTATATAGAAAAATCATAGAAAATCAGGTTAAAGAAATATATAAGAGATAGATTACAGAGCACTTTAAATAATACAATAAGAATTTAGACTTTTAGCCATAATTTTGAAATTATTTTAAAAACAATATAAAATCCCTTTTTAATAAGAAACCTTATGTGAGATGCCAATATGTAAAATAAATTAAAAGGAGGTGGTTCCTTCAATAGAAGCTGTTCCCCCTTCCTGCCCTCAGCCTCTCAGGAGAAGAGTTTGAAAACCATGAAATAAATGGTTTGAAAAGTGTGAAAAGTCATGAATGCAGACATGTTTGGGGCAAAGCAGTGACACGGCAAGTGGCATAGAGACCAGGTGGAGGGCCCACTGCTGAGGCAGAAACACAGAAAGGGGACCTGCCAGGGCTGCCGGTGCGGAGGGAAGGCAAAGATGCCAGAGACAAAAGAAGAATCAGAACCAAGATGGGATAGACTAGTTCAGAGATTCATACTTGGCCGATGTGGAAGGACAGTATGGTCACAGAACTGGTGAAGAGCAAAGGAGAAGGCTGCTGGTTTTGATGAAAGGCAAGGATGTATTTTAACGGTGTTTTTGTCAGTTAGACATTCCTCCTGTGCTATGCAGTGGTCGGAGACATAGAAAGCAGCACTTTTTTTTCTCTACCAGTTTTCTTCCCTTTTCAAACAGATGAAACAAAAGTCCGCTGCAAGAACCAGAAAGCTGAACTTCATTATGTCTAAAATTTTAAGTGCTTGAGATTTCACCTGAAAGCCCAACGTGAAGAAAATACAGAATTCTCAATGCCCCATTGCAAGAAGGAAAAAGAACCATTTCCATTTTTGTAACATTTCTGTCCTTCACATAATCTGGATAACTAGCACATTCAATTTTATCTTTAAAAACTGTTTACCCCACTGTGGAGTTAAGTATCATGAAAATGATTTACTTCAAGTATAATTATTTTAAGATTCAAGATTTTTCTTGTGCTTTTTAAAAATAAAAGATGAAAGTGAAACTTGATGAGTATGTGCATCTGACCAACTGCAGAAGTTCCAAAGCGGATGGTTTTGATTGAGAACACATAACAGTGTTGGGCACACTGAGTTTGATGAGGACGATCTCCTCTTCCTCCGCGTTTCTGAGCCTGGTGATGCAACGTGCTCCCGCCCTTTTCTGAGAACACGGAAAGCCTGACTCAGGAAGGCAGCTGCAGCTCTTAAAAAGAGCTCTAGCCCGGCCCCCTTCCCTGCTGGGGCGAGCGCCACTGCAAAGATGAAGTTGGCGGAGTGGTGCTGGCTGAGCTCGGCTGTCCTTGCTGCTTATGGTTTTTTGGTTGTGGCAAACAATGCAACAGAGGAAATTAAAGATGAAGCAGCCCAGGACGCCTGCCCGGTGAGACTAGAAAGCAGAGCGAAATGCGAGGAGGGAGGCGACTGTCCCTACCAGGTGAACCTGCCCCCGCTGACTATTCAGCTCCCTAAGCAGTTTGGCAGGATCGAGGAGGTGTTCAAAGAAGTCCAGAACCTCAAGGAAATTGTAAAGAGCCTGAAGAAGTCTTGCCAAGACTGCAAACTGCAGGCTGATGACAGCCGAGACCCGGGCAGAAATGGACTGCTGTTACCGGGCACAGGAGCTCTGGGAGAAGCTGGTGACAACAGAGTTAAAGAGTTAGAGAGCGAGGTTAACAAGCTGTCCTCTGACCTTAAGGATGCCAAGGAGGAGATCGACGTGCTTCAGGGTCGCCTGGAAAAGCTGAATCTTGTAAATATGAACAACATAGAACATTATGTTGATAGCAAAGTGGCAAACCTAACATTTGTTGTCAATAGTTTGGATGGCAAATGTTCATCTAAGTGTCCTACTCAAGAACAAATACAATCACGTCCAGGTATGTATAATAATGTTTTCTTATCGTTTGTTCATGAATGTTATATAGCTAGACAGTATCTATAAACATTAAGCTGGGCATATAAGTTAAATAAAGGATGAATTATATGTTAAGCCTTTTATTCATCAAGGTAATACAGAAAAAACTATTATCTTTGCACATGTGCCCACAGAAAGGAATAGGACCTAATTACAAAAAATCATAATGAGTTCTGTATGCGTTAGAAAGCACTTTCAATTTCAAAGATCTTATTTGCTGACACCAGAGCTACACACAAACAGAAGTGGAGGGAGAGAATTTTTCTTTTTCTTTTTTCTTTAAACATCTTTATTGGAGTATAATTGCTTTACAATGGTGTGTTAGTTTCTGCTGTATAACAAAGTGAATCAGCTATACATATACATCTATCCCCATATCTTATCCCTCTTGCGTCTCCCTCCCACCCTCCCTATCCCACCCCTCTAGGTGGTCACAAAGCACCAAGCTGATCTCCCTGTGCTATGCAGCTGCTTCCCACTAGCTGTCTGTTTTACATTTGGTAGAGTATGTATGTCCATGCCACTCTCTCACTTCGTCCCAGCTTACCCTTCCCCCTCCCCATGTCCGCAAGTCCATTCTCTACGTCTGCGTCTTTATTCCTGCCCTGCCCCTAGGTTCTACAGAACCATTTTTTTTTCTTTTTTTTTTAGATTCCATATATATGTGTTAGCATACGGTATTTGTTTTTCTGACTTACTTCAGTTTGTGTGACAGACTCTAGGTCCATCCACCTCACTACGAATAACTCAATTTCATTTTTTTTATGGCTGAGTAATATTCTAAGAGAATTTCTTAATGTTTCAGTGAGTTTAACTTATTTATCTCTTCACTGAAGTGTTTGAAAACAGTAGAGTTAAGGCAGTGTTTGTGGTTGTACTCTGTTCTTTGGAAATCAGTTTATTTGTTTGGTCAGGTGACTGCTCCTTATATGGCAACAAGAGACCTCTGAAAGATTTTAGCAAGTAATCTGCAGGTCATAATCCCAAATGTCTAGTGGAAATGGGATATTTTATAGATGGGATAAAAGCAGCTATATGGCTTCATATGTGTGCAAAACTTTTTGCTTTGAGACCTAGTGGCCCAAAAACATTTTAAGGGGAGTTTTGGCATGCCACGAAGGGAAGGAATATATTCTTATTTTGTCCTCTCTTTCACTAGAATTCAAGCATGTAACAATAGAACCCATCTCCCCCATCCAGATTATTTGCTGATAATCTGAATTAGCTTTAATAAATATACGTTAAAGGCCATAAACCTAACTGCCTGTTCTGCCCACGAACTGCAAGCTGTGGCACTGGTTCCCCCAAACCCTGGTTTTTCCACATGAGTTTCTGGGACCATTGCTGATGGTGGTCTTATCACACTTTGGAAAGCCATCTCTGCATGAGTGTGAGGTTGAAGGGATATGGTGCCTGAAGCAGAGATCATGGTCCTTTGAAACAAGCACCTCATGCATCTTCCCTAGGTAGTTCCCCAGGGAAGGTATTTGGGAGATTCCAGGACCACTGTTGCTAATACTCCCAGCAGCCTGTATCTAAATGTGCCCTGCACGTTGCAAGGCAGAGTTTCACATCTTAGGTGACATACCTGGGTGAACATTAGATGTGGCACTGCGTGGCAATTTGTAATGACAAGAACAAGATTCTACTGTCTTTTTTTCTACTAAGTTTTGGGGAACTGAATATCTGAATATTCTGAGTTCTAAGTACACATGAATAGATTGTTTGTGGCTCATAAGTGGCTTGTATGAAACTTGCCTGATCCAGTACCAATTTTTTAAAAAATTATTTTGGAGTAAATATCTGTATTGGTTCCTACAGAGCCACATTAACTGTTTATTACACTAATTCTGAGCATAATCACCTGTGGTTTCCTTCTAGAAACCAGACATGTGAAACACCAGCTAAATATTTTCCTGGATAATAAATTCAGAGTAAGAATATTGGTATATTATTGAAATTTTTAAAAACAACTTAAGCTTCTTTATCTAATTGTCAAGCAAATAAAATAAATGGAAATGTTGATCTATGCTGTATTTTAGAATTTTAATAAATCATTTGGAACAATCCTATAAAACTGCCTGAAAGTGGAGTCTATCAGCCTCTTTAGGTGAAAGGATATAGAAGCCTGTGCTTCCTCTGTATACATGGGATGCAGTTCTAGGAGAGTTGGAATCATCTGACTTTCAGGACCAAGGGATGCAGTGGTTATGAGGACAAGCTTTGCAGCCAGCCAGAGCTCTGTCCTGGCTCTGCCGTTTAAAGCTTCTGTGAAGTTGGGCAAAGCCACAGATCCTTTTTGAGCCTCATATTCCTTCTCACTAGCAGGTTGTTAATAATATCTACATCATAAAGTTCATATGCAGATTAAGTGTGAAAATGTCATCAAGTCTTTGGCAGAATCCCTAGAACACATGCGGAGCCCTCACTAAATATTACTAAGTACTAAAACTATCACTTTTATTTCTTCTTGTGGTTGTTTGTTGGTGGTGTTGTCAGTATTATTACCAACCAAGACTGTGTTGAGGAGCTTTGTCTGCTTTATGACACCAAGTTCTTGTTCTGAGGCATTAACAAGCATTTGCTAAACAGGTTCAAGTAGGTTTAGCTGAGCAAGGTTTCATTATCACCATCGATCAAGTTATAAAACTGCTTTCGTGCATATAAAGGATTCTTTAGATGCCTAGTTTTTATTAACAAAATCCAATGCCTTTCTTTTTTTACCCCTGCAGTTCAACATCTTATATATAAAGATTGCTCTGAATACTACACAATAGGCAAAAGAAGCAGTGAGCTCTACAGAGTTACACCGGATCCCAAAATTAGTAGCTTTGAAGTTTTCTGTGACATGGAGACCATGGGGGGAGGCTGGACAGTGCTGCAGGCACGTGTTGATGGAAGCACCAACTTCACCAGAACATGGCAAGACTACAAAGTAGGCTTTGGAAACCCCAGAAGAGAATTTTGGCTGGGGAACGATAAAATCCATCTTCTGACTAAGAGTAAGGACATGATTCTAAGAATAGATCTTGAAGACTTTAACGGTGTCAAGCTCTTTGCCTTGTATGATCACTTTTATGTGGCCAACGAGTTTCTCAAATACCGTTTACACATTGGTAACTATAATGGCACAGCTGGAGATGCCTTACGTTTCAGTAAACATTACAACCACGATCTGAAGTTTTTCACCACCCCAGATAGAGACAACGATCGATACCCCTCTGGGAACTGTGGGCTCTACTACAGTTCAGGCTGGTGGTTTGATGCATGTCTTTCTGCAAACTTAAATGGCAAATATTATCACCAGAAATACAGAGGTGTCCGAAATGGGATTTTCTGGGGGACCTGGCCTGGTATAAGTGAGGCACAACCTGGTGGCTACAAGTCCTCCTTCAAAGAAGTCAAAATGCTGATCAGACCCAAGCACTTTAAGCCATAAATCACTAATGCTCATTCTTTTAGGTATTCATTACCTAATAGGGCAATTAATTCCTTCAGCACTTTGGAATATGTTTCATACTCTTTTTCCATGGCTTAAAATTTCTGAGCAATGGGTTCTTATGCTATACAGCATTTGAAATAAAGCGAAAAATATGCCATTTAAAGAAGTCCTTTGTTACTGTTACGCTGTTATCCAAATAAACACTTGCAAGCAATTGGGAATATTGAGAATCACACATTAGATTTATAATTCTCTTAATGTCTCTTATTTGAAAAGTTTTTACTCATATTACTCACTCTAATTAAAAAAATACTTGTTTATTCAGTAGGCTAGATTTTACACAAGTAACCTGTATTTTGACTGTGACTTAAACACATCTTTTCAAGCTATAAATAGTTGTTGGGTATTTATTTGTCTGTAAATACCCTATTCCTCATTCTGAGATAAACTTACTCAATTTATGGCATTTACAGCATTTTAATTCCCAAGCAAAGGGAAACATACGTAATTGAACCTGTTCCTGCACTATTCATGACATGTAAAATTTTATCATTTAAAATATTTTAAAATGTGATAGCATAATGTCACTCCTAAAAGCATTCAGAAAATGAATTTAACCTTAAAGACCATGGTTTAAAGGTAATTCATTCATCGTTTATAACTCTTTAGATGTTTGATGGTAAAAACTGTTTTAACATGAAAAATATCCTCCTTTGCTCCTATGCACAATTGTTTTTAATTTAAGACTGCTCACTACTGTGCGAGACTACTGGTAGACATTCTTTTGGAGAGGTAGGTGTGGGTGAGGAATGAAGCACTTATATATAGGCCAATTTTATATCCAAAGCGATGATATCATTAAGTGATTCACTTCATAGAAAGCTAAGTTTTATAGGACAAATAGATAAATTTATTAAAAAATATGAATTTTGAAATATATAGAACCGTAGTTCAAATATTATATATTTCAGCCCCAAATGGTATATTGCTTGTTTTGCTATCAGAAGATTCAAATACGGGTGTTTATTTTTTTTAACAAAACAAACGTATCTGGAACTTTTATAATTCATTAATTCCAGAATGCAAAAATGATATTAAAAAGATTATTAAAATAGTTTGTTAAATTTCAGCATTGTAAAAAGGGACCATTTCAGAGAGAACAGCTGTATTATATTGCATGTTTAAAAAAGTGCTCTAGGATAAAATTTGAAAAGGATACACCATACTGTGTGTGAGTCACAGAAATACATTCAACCTTCAATTTCTGGTGTCTGTTTCTACTAAAGTAACCAAGTTTTCAAAAATAAATTCACAAAGATGCAGCTTTACCCATTATTTGAAAATGATTAAGGAGGATAGTAGCTTTAGGTAAGAAGTTAATTTTTCAACTAATGTCTTTTATAGAAAATTCTAATCAAAAAGAAGCAAGATATTCTTTTTTTTTTTTTTTTTTTTTTTTTTTTTTTTTTTTTTTTCGGTATGCGGGCCTCTCACTGCCGTGGCCTCTCCCGCCGCGGAGCACAGGCCCCGGACGCACAGGCCCAGCGGCCATGGCTCACGGGCCCAGCCGCTCCGCGGCATGTGGGATCCCCCCGGACCAGGGCACGAACCCGTGTCTCCTGCATCGGCAGGCGGACTCCCAACCACTGCGCCACCAGGGAAGCCCAGAAGCAAGATATTCTTTTAAAAATATATAACATACAAAGTGTTCAGGTAAACATGATGAAAACTATACTATTAATACTATTAAAATACTAAAGCAAGAGAAATGCAAACAGAATTAAGTGATGACAAAAATATAAAATATCGTTGTAGATTACAAAGGCTTCATATCTACTCAATAATACATCAAATGTAAATGTTGTAACTAATTGATTCTTTATTTCTCTCTCTTTTCTGTTTTCTATTAAGGACTATGAAGATTTTGATATTATACAATGTATTAATTTCAGAGAAGGGCATTTTCACTTACTATATATAACTATTAATATATGTATAAGTTTAGGTAAATTTCTGTGATAAAAATGGACTCCTTAAAAAAATACAGTTCTAAAGAAAAACAGGTCATATAGCAAATGTCCACTGATTTAATAGGAACTAGGGATCATTTCAGGAGAGTTTGGCAAATAATTCATTAATCTACGTAAATACTTAAAAGCTTATCTTTCTATCTTTCCACCTTATATTAAATAACTAAAATTTTATTTCCCATTATACTTTTATGGCACCTTTCTAATAACAAACTCTGTAACATAGAAATTCCTTTTTGAAATCATTTCATGTCACATATTATAAAATATATTTTAGATTTTGATAATCTTTAACATATTGATGGAAATAGATTATATCTGAGTCTTTTGCCTTAACATAACTGTTCACTAATATATGCTAATGTTCATAAATGTGGATTGACTACTAACAAATACATTATTTTAGAGTCTTGTCTTGGTTTCATTTTACTGGCTAATATTTGTTATCTTAATTAACAAATTATTTCTGAGCTTTATCATACTTTGAAAATATTGACTAAAATTCGGCCTTTAGAAATTCCAAATGGAACTGGCTCACGTATCACAGAAAAAAAATCAGATTTTCTGATAAGTAGTAATGCTCTAATTGAAATGATGACACATTCATCCAGTAAATAAAGAGCTTAAATATACGACGATAAAAGATATCCAAATAACAAAATTCGCTGGTCCTTATTTCTGAATGGCTACCCAAGGAAAGGGTAGAAGGTTTAAAGGTAAAGAATGATGGGTAATGTCGTCATGATAAGCTCTTGCTTAGAATTCTTATTGTCCTTTATGTATAAATAGGTTTATGTTTTGTGTCTGTTAAAAACCTTGTGAAATAAAAGATTTAATCTTCTCATCTATTTATTTCTTCAATTGCAGAAACATTAAGTATTATTTGTAAAATAATTTTTATATATTTACTCCTGGCTGAAAACTTGCATAATGTTTACCTAACTAGACAATATCTTTGACTCTGTGAAGACTTTAATGAGTACTATTTCATTAACAGGAAGACAGAGACAAACACAGGAACACCATTATCTTATTTCCCTCTAGAATACTGTTGACACAGTTGAAATACAGAAGTTTCAGTTTCATTTTGCAGCATTCAACTCCATCTCCCCTTTTCTCCATCATTCTTGTTGCTGTTCTGGTTTAGCCCTCATCATCCTCTCAGGATAATGCAAGCCCTTCCTAATAGTGACCTGTGCCCCAAGTTTGAATCTATTCCAATCCGTCCTCCATATAACTGCCAGAGGGATTATTCAGAAATACAATTCTGATCATGTTATTTTCCTGCTTAAAACCTGTCAACAGCTCCTCATTTTGTATATGATAAAATTCAGCAAATAAGCCCCTTCATGAACCAATTTCTGCCACTACGCACACTCCTGCCAAATTGAATGCCTTGTTGTGCTAGTACAAACCATATTCTCTCATATTTTCATCACTTTGTGTTACTGTTCCCTTGGTCTAGAGAGAATGCCATCCTTGACCCCCACTGAGTTTTGTTTTATTATCCATAATTAAGAGCAGGGACTCAGCAGCCAGACTAACTAGGTTTGAATTTCAGCTCCATTATTTGCAAGCTGTGTGAAAACAGGCAAAATCACTTAATCTCATTGTTCTTTGGTTCCTTCAATTATAAAACTGGGATAACAGTAGAATAGAGTTATTGAGATGATTAAATGAGATAGCATATGCAAAGCACCTAGAACATACATATATATTATCATCATCATCATCCTCCTAAATAATTATCTTTCCTGGGCAGTCTTCCCTGATGACATCAGGAGGGGTTTGGTGCCTTGTCTCTTTGGTCCTATACCATCCTATATATTCCTTATTATACATTACATTATTCCATAATCGTCTAGGTTCTACCCTAAAATCAATCTGTTAGGCTAGGATGTAAAGGAAATTTGAGACAAGAGTGTTATTACTCGAAGTGGTTCATGAATATGTTACCATAGATGAAGAGCTGTAGTCTAAAGAAGCCAGAGTTACAACTGGGGAAGGAGTAGGTACTATCAAATCTGAAGATCTGGGAGATTGTGAATGCGGTTTAGAAGTGATTGAGGGCTTCCCTGGTGGCGCAGTGGTTGAGAATCCGCCTGCCGATGCAGGGGACACGGGTTCGTGCCCTGGTCCGGGAAGATCCCACATGCCGCGGAGCAGCTAAGCCCGTGAGCCATGGCTGCTAGGCCTGCGCATCCGGAGCCTGTGCTCCGCAACGGGAGAGGCCACAGCAGTGAGAGGCCCGCATACCGCAAAAAAAAAAAAAAAAAAAAAAAAAAGAAGTGATTGACTTCAGGGGTGGATATGGCAAGACAGGATCACATATATTATAGCATTGCGTACATAAGAATGACAAACTTTTAGAAGGGGTTCTAGGAACATGCCTCTGGGTATATATCATGCAGAGGAGTATGGTTGTACTAGGCCAGACAGTGATTGTTCTACCTGGCTGAGTTCCTAAAGAAAAAAGTAGTTTTTCATACTTATACCATATTGCAAATTTGAAATTAATTTGTGTGTGTGTGTGTGTGCGGTACGCGGGCCTCTCACTGCTGTGGCCTCTCCCTTCGCGGAGCACAGGCTCCGGACGCGCAGGCCCAGCCGCTCCGCGGCATGTGGGATCTTCCCGGACCGGGGCACGAACCCGTGTTCCCTGCATCAGCAGGCGGACTCCCAACTACTGCACCACCAGGGAAGCCCCTGAAATTAATTTTAATCATACCAAATGCATAAATGCTTTAATTTTTTTTAAAAAATTATAGACTAAAGACCTCTTTGCAAACCACCTTCAATTCCAATGTCCTCCCTCTCCCCAGAGGTAACAAGCAGAGTTGGCTGAATCCAGACTCGAATTTCATTCTGTGCATTGCCAATTTGCAATGTTTACTGAATCATAGCTCTGCCAGGTTTCTTTTGTTTATTGATTGGGAAGAGTTGGAAGTGAGAACAGAAATGAGGGAGATTGGGGGTACTTGGAGAACTCGGAGTCCCCTGAATTCCCAAATGTGACTGAGCCTCCGTGACTCCTTGAAGTGGTCCCTCCCCCACATTAGATAGAGGTCTTCTTGCTGAAGGCACTGTTGTCCTCTTTCCTGAGACAGTAATCTTTCAAAAAATTTTTTAATACAATTTTTAAAGGTGACTTTCCATTTACAGTCATTACAAACTATTGGCTATACTGCCCATGTTACACAGTACATCCTTGGGTCTATCTTACACCCAGTAGTTTGTACCTCCCGCTCTCCCACCACTCTATTGCCCCTCCTCCCTCCCCACTGGTAATCACTAGTTTGTTCTCTATGTCTGTGAGTCTGCTTCTTTTTGTTATATTCACTTCACTATTTTGTTGTATTTTCTAGATTCCACATAAAAGTGATATCATTTAGTATTTATCTTTCTCTGTCTGACTTGTTTCACTTAGCATAATGCCCTCCAAGTCCATCCATGTTACTGCAAATGACAAAATTTCATTCTTTTTTTATGGCTGAGTAGTATTCCATTGTATTTATATACCACATCTTCTTTATCTATTCACCTGTTGATGGACACTTAGGTTGATTCCATATCTTGGCAATTGTAAATAATGCCACCATGAACATTGGGGTGCATGTATCTTGACAGCTACATGTAAAAGATTGTAATTAGAACATTCTCTAATACCATATACAAAAAATAAACTCAAATGGATTAAAGACCTAAATGTAAGATCAGATACTATAAAACTCATAGAGGAAAACACAGGCAGAATACTCTGACATAAATAGCAGCAATATTTTTTTGAATTTGTCTCCTAAAGTAGAGGAAATAAAAGCAAAAATAAACAAATGGGACCTAATTAAACTTAGGTTTTGCACAGCAAAGGAAACCATTGAGGACTTCCCTGGTAGCGCAGTGGTTAAGAATCCGCCTGCCAATGCAGGGGACATGGGTTCGAACCCCGGTCCGGGAAGATCCCACATGCCACAGAGCAACTAGGCCCAGGCGCCACAACTACTGAGCCTGTGCTCTAGAGCCCGTGCTCCACAACAAAAGAAGCCACCACAATGAGAAGCCCGTGCACCGCAATGAAGAGTAGACCCAGCTTGCCACAACTAGAGAAAGCCCGTGTGCAGCAACGAAGACCCAACGCAGCCAAAAATAAATTAAAAATTAAAAAATACATTAAAAAAAAAAAAAGGAAACCACTGACCAAAAATGACAACCTACTGAATGGGAGAAAATATTTGAAAATGATATGACCAGTAAAGGATCAATATCCAACATATATAAACAGCTCACACAACTCAACATCAACAAAACAAACTACCCAATCAAAAAATGGGGAGAAGACCTGAATAGACATTTTTCCAAAGAGGAAATGCAAATGGCTGGCCAACAGGCACGTGAAAAGATGCTCAGCATCACTAATCATCTGGGAAATGCAAACCAAAACCAAATAAGATATCACCTCACATCTGTCAGAACGGCTATCATCCAAAAGAACAGAAACAACAAATGTTGGAGAGGGTGTGAAGAAAAGGGAATGCTTGTGCACTGTTGGTGGGAATGTAAACTGGTGCAGCCACTGTGGAAAACAGTATGGAGATATTTCAAAAAACTAAAAATAGAACTATCATATGGCCCAGCAATTCCACTCCTGGGTATATATCTGAAAAAAACAAAAACAGTAATTCTGAGGGAGTGATCTTAATTCTCCTTTACGCTCCTCCATCCCACTCCTCAGCATGCCCAGATCTGTAACCAGGGCAAGACATGCCCTCTGGTCAGTTATAAAGTCAAACTGGAGGAGAAGCCTTTATACAACTTTGCTAATTTATATTAGCAGAAAGCTGGAGAATATGCATAAAGACAGATTTTGAGGTTGCTTGACTAAAGAAGAAAAAACAGAATTTCATATGTGACTGAATTCATTGATATAGGTATATTTACCAAAAATTCTGAATTCAGTGGGCTAGTTGGGCAGATGCGTTTGGTTCCAATAGTTTGATTAGTTAACAACTACCTAAAGCAGAAACTAACACACCACTGCAAAGCAATTATACTCCAATAAAGATGTTAAAAAAAAACAAAAACACCGTACCTAGATTCAACAGCAGCTTTTATTAACTAAAGTTGAGAAGCCAAAAATGTCTTGGAATTAAAAGATTTATGAAGACAAAAATGTTAGAGTGGAGTTTGCTGTCATTCATTTAAAAGGTATTTATTGAGTGTATATGATGTGGTCTTCAAGGAAGACCAAAAAACAGACAAGACCCCTATACTCAGGGAGTTTATATTTAATCAGAAGAGATGAATAAATAAACAATATATGATAAATCCATGAAAATTTAAGCAGGGTAAGGAGAGGTAAGGAGTATCAGAGGAAAGGTGCTATTTTGTACAGGTGGTCTGGGGAGACCTCTCTGTGGAGGTGACATTGGAACAGAGACTTAAAGATACGGGAGGACAAGCCAGGCAGATATCCGGGAGAAATATGCTCCAGGCAAAGGGAGCATCAAGCGCGAAGATGCTTGGCACGTTTTAGGGTCAGCAAGGAGGCTGGAAAAGCAGACAGTCTCGGGTGGGAGGGGTTTAGGAGATGAGGTCAGAGAGAGCTTGGGGAGTTGGGGTTAAATAAGAAATGCGGGTGGGGCTGCCAGGTCCTCTAGACCTTGTGAGTCATGGTGAGGATTTTGCCTTTTACTCAGAGTAGGTAAGAGCCGTACGGGTTTTGATTACAGAAGGTACATGATTTCATCCAGTTTTAAAAGCGGAGAATAGACTGTTGGGAGACAAGATTGAAGCATGAACACCAGTTTGATGGTATTTGCAATAACCTTGGAGAGTGACGGTGGTTGCAGTGAAGTGGATCTTTAAGATAAAGCGGTGGACAGTGGAATGATTTAGAGTTATCACAGAAAAGTGCGGGATTTTAGCCTGAGCAACTTGAAGGACGGAGTCGCTGTTACCTGAGATGTGGAAGAACTGCGCGGGAGAGCTGGCTGGAAAGTGTGCAGGCGGGCGGGTAAGGGATGGGGACCAGCAGTTTTGAATCTTCTCAGTTCAAATATCTCTAAGACATCCAAGTGGATGGCATTTGGATGTTAGTGTGATGTTCAGGGAAGACATCTAGGTCGCTAGAATACAGATGGTAATGAATCTGTGGGGCTAGATGAAATAACCTAGTAAATAGATGTACTTGGGGCAAACGCTTTCACAGAAGGGGTTGGAGATAGGGAGGAACCAGCACAGTCGTATCCCATCCACCTACCCTGTAAATGTGTCATCTGAGAAGTCCCAGGGTTGCTTCCTTATGAAGAGGGCAGAGATTTCTTCCTACTGGAACAGATACTTTCTCTGGATTATTTGAGATTTGGACGTGCTTTCCCTTGCTTCTGCCAGCCGCACTATTTTGTTGGGTTACTAGATGTCTTAGAAGCCATCATGTTACTCTACTATGGATTTCTGCAAATCATTGCTTTTGACTTAAGCGGTCACTTCACAGTGAAGGGAGGAAGCAATGACATACTGAAGCCTCACATAGTGCATCTTCTGGGAGACACCAGCTTGTGAGGGTGGAGGGTTGTCACGCAGGATACAGTGTGTGCATGCGCGTGTGTGTGTATGTGTGTACGTGTGCATATAGCAAAAGAAATATGAACTAGGCCACAGACCAAAAAACATTCTTTGTTAACAGTGTAATGCCCAAGTTTCAGGAATCATGTATGGACATTTTAAATCATTAGAGCACTAGTTTGCTATGATTATAAACCTTTAGTTAAGCAGAGACTGGTTTTACTCTTTTTCTCTATTTTTAAGACATTAATGATCTTAAAACTTGCTTCTTTCACAAACGTTCTCCAATAGTTATCCAAATTAGAGGTAACCTAAGTCTTGTATTTCTAATAGCTTTCAAAGAGCTTACACTGGAATGGATATCAAGCAATATGACTGGGAATTTTCACTTACGTTGGGTCCAGCTGCCGGTAGAAATGAGAATAGTTTTCTGCATATGGGTAGGTTCCCCTTGTGGTGTGTTGATGCATGTATACACACACACGCATGCACACCCCACATGTACATATATGATATACATGCATGCTTGTCTATGGTATTTGTAACACATCTGCTATAGCACACAAGGAAACCTGCCCATTGAAATGAAATAGACATGTAGCTCTTACATGTAGTCAAAAGTCAATACAACAAAAATCACACTTGGCCAATAGCTAACTTATTTTAAGCAATGTTATATAAAATAGATTGTCATAAAATAGAACTTCAGGCAGTTTCATTCCCTCTAACAACTTCTGTGCTATTAGTGCACCTGTTATTCCTTGAGCTGTTCCCTCTGTACTGCCCCTCTTCTCCTCCACAGCCCCATAGCATGGCTCCTTCTACTTTGCTCTTTCTACCCCTCAACAACTTTTCGGTCAGGTCAGCAGCCTACTGTCCCCAAGCTCATACTCAATTCTGCCTGTGCACCTTTGCTCACCTAAAGTCCCAGGGGTAAACCAGAATTAAAACCATGATCTAGATAACTGGTGATCAGCATCTTCCTAGGCTTCACACAGTAACTCAAAACGATCTTTTTTTTTTTTTTTTTTCATTTTGATGTAATCCAATTTATCTATTTTCACTTTTGTTGCTTGTGTTTTTGGTGTCAAACCCTAGAAATCATTGCCAAACCCAACATCATGAACCTTTTGTTTTGTTTTGTTTTGCTGGCTGTGTGTGGGCTTTTTCTGGTTGAGGCGAGCGGTGCGCGGTCTTCTCATTGCGGTGGCTTCTCTTGTTGCGGAGCACGGGCTCTAGGGCTCAGGCTCAGTAGTTGTGCGCACGGGCTTATTGCTCCTCAGCATGTGGGATCTTCCCGGACCAGGGCTCAAACTTGTGTCCGCTGCATTGGCAGGCGGATTCTTGACCACTGTGCCACCAGGGAAGCCCGATCTTTATTATTTTATTAGCCATTTTCAGAATGAAATCTGCACTGTAATGCTTAGAATATATACTCTTCTTTTGAAAGCAAAAAAATCACATTTTAAAATAGACAACTTTTTTTGTTTTAGCCCCTTAAAATAACTATTACATTTATCTTTATTATCTTAATCCAATAAATATTTATCATTTGCCTACTATGTGTATAGCATGGTGTGACGTGCTTATTAAATTATTTTGAATAAGATCTTTTCCAAATAATAACTTTCTAAACTCTCAAAACATAAGTTTAATCTCTAGCATTCAAGATTTTCTCTGAGTGGGACTTCCCTGGTGGCGCAGTGGTTGGGAGTCCACCTGCCAATGCAGGGGACACAGGTTCCAGCCCTGGTCCGGGAAGATCCCACATGCTGCGGAGCAACTAAGTCCGTGCGCCACAACTGCTGAGCCTGTGCTCTAGAGCCCACGAGCCACAACTACTGAGCCCGCACATTGCAACTACTGAAGCCCGCATGTCTAGAGCCTGTGCTCTGCAGCCACCGCAATGAGAAGCCTGTGCACCACAACAAAGAGTAGCCCCTGCTCGCGGCAACTAGAGAAAGCCCGTGCGCAGCAACGAAGACCCAACGCAGCCGAAAATACATAAATAAATTAATTTTTAAAAAAGATTTTCTCTGAGTGATTAAGGATGACACTGTTTAAGATGAATTGCTTCTCTATTACAAAAGCCCTCATACAAAGGTTCAGCATATTTGGAATCATATAGAATCTGAAAACTTGCTCACTTTCTGGCTCTGGAAATTGGTTTTCTCATCTTCTACAAGAGGCAAGTAATTTGTGCTTATGTTGTGAAAGTTTATCAAAGAAGGGACCACAAAACTATTTGCCTACATTTATTTCCCATTCAGTAATGAGTATCATAATTTTTTTCAGTTAATCCAAGTAACCTGTTTTAATTTTTGTTTAGCGATTCCGCTTCTGAATATTCATAATGATAAGCAGCTGTCCCTTACCGAGTGCCAACCATGTGCTGGACACTTTCCTAGGAGCATTTCCAATGTTATCTCTGTTTATTGAGGTTAGTGCCACAATAAGGAGGTAAAGACTTTACACCACTAAAGTCTTCCCTGAGGAAAAAGAAGAAACAATCTC
Source organism: Kogia breviceps (assembly GCF_026419965.1). Classification (NCBI taxonomy): domain Eukaryota; kingdom Metazoa; phylum Chordata; class Mammalia; order Artiodactyla; family Physeteridae; genus Kogia; species Kogia breviceps. Next base: position 87,689,510 of record NC_081318.1, read on the forward strand.
TGTTATTTACAGACTCTGTATCATGCGTGGGCCATTATCCATTTTCAGCTTTCCTGGCTTTCTTGGTGTTTTTCTCATGAAATGGACTAATTTTCTCTGATAAATAACCTGTGGAAATTAATTCCATGGTAAAGTACATAAATCTCAGTTATCACCCCTGCTCTGATTTTCTGTGTGAATCTACAAAGCAGAAGATGATTCCAATTAAATCTTAATTTAAGGTGAAACGTCTCTTTTGTATCTTAACAAAAACAATTACATAATTTTCTGTTAACAGGAGATTTTTTTTTAAGAATTTATTTTCAAGAGTGTTAATGTCCCTACTTAACCTAGTGGTTAAAAATTGTTTATTTTCTGTAGCTAAGTTAGAATTTATAACAATTCTGACAGAAAAGGCAAGCAAGTTTCTGTACTCTCCAAACACTCTTTTACTTCCATGGTTACATGGCAGGATTCACAAGGAAAACATTCCCCTTAAGTACAAAGCACTTTGTAAGTTCTTTGGGAGCCAAAAGATTTCTCATGTAAACACCAAAGTTCTTATTTTCATTTGTTATATAAAATAATTCTTTTAAAATGCAAATATCATTTATAAATGAATGGTGCTGCTGATGGTGACTTTTAAAATTTCTATCCTATAACAAGTAAAATTTTTGTCTTTATCTGATCAAGCAAATGATTATAAATCTAGAGTGGCTCATGGGCATATCGTGGGTAGTTATGGACGTTGAATGGTTACAGAAGTTACAGTCTTTATGGTATGGTATTTATGGGGTTGGTATTTAACAGGCTGAACCGCTATAGTAGAGGTTCTTGAACTGTGTCCCCAGCGACCCCAAGGCTCTGTAGATATATTTCATGAAGGTTAAAGGAAGGGGGGTAGGGGGAGATGCCAGGAGAATGTATGCTGCATGAAACACTGTTCACCTTGAATAGTTCTGCTTTTATATCTTGGATTTTGAGGCTTCATCTTCAATTTCACTTAAAAGATTTTGTTCTGTTTTCAAAGAATATTTGAAAATCACTGCCTCCCCATTGCATATCCCTTGCTCAGTCAGCAAAAATAAAACTGAAATAGATGTACAATGGCTCTAACTTGTTATGATATTTCTTTTTTTTTTTTTTAGAATTTTATTTTATTTTATTAATTTATTTATGTTTGGCCGCGTTGGGTCTTCGTTGCTGCATGCGGGCTTTCTCTAGTTGCGGCGAGCGGGGGCTACTCTTCGTTGCGGTGCGTGGGCTTCTCATTGCAGTGGCTCCTCTTGTTATGGAGAACAGGCTCTAGGCACGCAGACTTTAGTAGTTGTGGCACGAGGGCTCAGTAGTTGTGGCTCATGGGCTCTAGAGCTCAGGCTCGGTAGTTGTGGCACACGGGCTTAGTTGCTCCCTGGCATGTGGGATCTTCCTGGACCAGGGCTCGGACCCGTGTTCCCTGCATTGGCAGGCGGATTCTTAACCACTGAGCCACCAGGGAAGTCCCAGATATTTCTAACTTTAAACATTTAAGTATCTGAGAATTTAGGTGGACTTGATGCGGAAAATGCATTCAGAAACTCAGAAGAAATTTCTTCTCTTTAAGTGTGCCTTGTAAGGTAGTGATTCAGTAGTGTGATTATTTTGGTGGAGGATGTTACTAATTACTGTGTACATCTATTCCTTTGAAAGTGGCATGGCTACACATGTTACAGTGCACTAAGAGTTTGCAAGGAATATTAAGAAGAATAGCAAAGGCTTCCTGCTTTCAAAGTTCCTAAAGCTTCTATAGATTAGCTTAAAAAACAGGAAAGAAATAATAAGTGGCATATGGTACAAGCACTATGCAGGGAAGTTACAGCAACAGAAGTGTTCCCATTTTGTCAAGGAAGTGGCATGCTTTAAGAAGGTGGGGTCTGAGCTGTCCTGGAAAAAATGCGTAGAATTCTGAAGCACTGCAGTGTGGAGAGCACTCCTGGGCTGTGTAGAGGATGAGCAAAACCAGGTTGGAAAATCAGGAGCTAGCTAGGAAAACAATGATATGTCTAATGTGGCTGGAGCATAAGGTATATACAACAGAGAACAGTAAAAAAAAAAATTAAAGAGAAGAAAGGAATGGTGGATCAGATTGTAGAGGGATTTGACTATAAGTTCAAGCAAGTGATATTTAATCCTTATGTTAATGCAAGAAAAAAAATCAAATCTAAGTGCCTGCAATCTCCCCCTGCCACCTACTGATTGTTCAGTTCTGTGCCTGGACCTGGGGTGTTGATGGGATACGGGGTGGGGAGGGAAACTGGAAGGAACTCTAAAGACTGTTTTATAAAATAATGAAATGACCAAAGATATCAAGGAGAAGAGGGGTGTAGATAGAAAGGGAGAAAAACCTGCCTGAGGATGGGAAAAAAAGTTTCCGGGGAAGTTTTTAAAGAGGGGGTCAAGTGGGGTGTGTGTGGGAGAGGCATCTGCTTTGATGAGGAATTTTAAGAAGTTTTGCCGTATGATGCGCTGTGGAACTCCCTCCTCTCTTCCTGAGGGAACCTTCAGTATAGTCAAGTTGCTTTCCACAGCTTTCTGGAGGCAGATCCATGTTTCCTTGGGCTGTGCTGAGATGGGTTTTAGGGTGGAAGAGAGATGGCTCCCTTTTATTCAGTTCACAGTCTATCTGCACAGAGCATGGGGGTTTCCCCAGCACCCCAGGGGGACTGGAGCTGTGGTGCTGGTGGTGACAGGAGATGTGAGGGGGAGAGAATGGGGGGCGACCTTCACCTCTGCGTCCTTCACTTCTATATCCGCCACATCCAACTCTGTTTTACATATTGTGCTGCTGTGTATGACTTTTACTGGAAAAAAAGTTATAAAAGCAGTTTAAAAAGAGGGTGAAAATCAAGATGGTAGACAGTGAGGTACCCCTGAAGGTGAGAAATGTACTATTAGTGTAAAATGAGGCTCAGAGAACTTACATGGCTTTCTGAAGCCTGTATGGCTAGTACATGCAGAGCAAGGACTACAGCCCATTTTTACTAAACCACTCTTCCACTTCCCGCATCCCCCCGCCACCAATCAGAGATTTTCTTTCCAAACCATTAGTATTTAACATAGTTTGAGGCTGTCCATTCTTAGATGTAGTCTCTATAGACAGCAAAATTCCTGTCTTCTAATCTGAGGTTGATGTCTGGTAATGCTTGTACCCCCTTAATTCATATCTTTGATGCCACCCAGGTATACTTGTTTGCCTACACCTAGGTATGCCTGGACTGGGAATATGTAAAGAACATTTGCCTCAGAAGATAATGGACTTGGCATGAGGTTCTAAGCTTCCCGTCATCTCCTCTCCGTTTCCCCTTATACCAACATACATGCCAGATAGAATAAAGGTTAAAATGTGATGACTCAAACTATCAATGTACTAGGAGAAAACACAGGAAACAATTTATGTATCAGAGTGCCGAAAGTCTTCTTAAGTATGACATAAAATCGTGAAGTTGTAAAAGAAAAGATCAGTAAATTTAAGCACATGAAAAATCAACTGCCACGTGGAGAAAAGCCACCTTAAGCAAACTCAAAAGAAATCAAAAATCTGAGAGAAAGAGTTTGCAATGCATATTATACACAAAGGCCTATTTTCTGTATGCATAAAGAGTTTCTATGAATCTCTAAGAAAAACTACACAATAAAAAAAAGGAAGTGAACAAAATTTACAAAAAAAAGAAAGTACAAATAGGTCTCTACATTAACCATGCTTCCAGCTTCTGTAAAGTTGATGCTTTAACATCTGCCCTACATGCCTATGCCAGATACGCCTTGTTCAAAACCACCTGATAATATGCCTGAGTCACCTTGCCTCCCTCATTGTCCTCCTCCCCCACCTTGACAAGAGTCCTCCTCCTGGGAGGAGGACAGCTTTTCAAATGGAAACCAACCAATCCAGAGTCCACACCCTCAGCCATCTCGTTTAGTAGGCCCTCACACTCTGGTCAACTATACAACTGCCCTCATCATCCCAATGCCAGGTGCCAAACAACTAGGGACATCTCCTCTGCCCCAGAGCCTGCTGAAATTATTCAAACTAGCCGATCCTAAGCTGCTTACTCTGCCTCATCCCTTCCTTCCCAGGGAAACAGCAATAAAGGCTCTTGCCCACTGTTCCTCCCTCTCCCTGTGCCTCCTGACCCACCTGGTGCTTCCCCACGTGCCCCCCCATGACATGGCATGCCTCCTTCATTTAGGAACTGAGAGTAATAAACTGTCATTCCAGTGGCAATTGTCTCCTGACCTGTTGGCCTTCCTATACCTCACATTTTCTATTAATATACTATATTTTATCTATCTATCTATCTATCTATCTATCTATCTATCTATTTATTTATTGGCTGAACCCCGAGGCTTGCGGGATCTCAGTTTCCCGACCAGGGATTGAACCCAGGCCACAGCAGTGAAAGCACCAGATCCTAACCGCTAGACCACCAGGGACTCCCAATACATTATATTTTAAAACAATCTTAAACATAGGAAAAGATGCTCCACTCCACTCATTTTAACGTAAATATAAATAAAGACTATGATGAGATAACCTTTTCCCCCAACAGAGTGACAAATGTTGAAAAGTCAGACAGAGCACAGTAAAGTTTATTGTTGAGGGGAACATAAATTATTACAAAATTTATGGAGAGCACCTTAGCAGTAAAAAAGTCTTTTTAAATACACAAACTCATGATCTGGCAGTTCCACTTCAAAAGTGTTGAAAGTAGGATCTCAAAGAGATACTTGTACAAGTATCTGTGTTCAAGTAGCTATGTACAAGACTATGTTCATAGCAGCATTATTTATAATAGCCAAGAGGTGGGAGCAACCCAAATGTCCACTGACAGCTAAACGGATAAACAAAATGTGGTATGTACATACAATGGAATATTATTGTCTTAAAAAGGAGGGAAATCCTGTCACATGGTACAACATGGATGCATCTTGAAGACATTATGCTAAGTAAAATAAGCCAGTCACAAAAGACGAATACTGTAAACCATGAGGTATCTAAGAGTAGTTAGATTCATAGAAACAAAGTAGAATGTGGTTGCCAGGACCTGAGAGGAGGGGGAAATGAGAAGGTGTTGTTTAATCGATAGAGAGTTTCAGTTTTGCGAGATGAAAAATTCTGGAAATTGGCTGCAGAACAAGGTGAATATACTTAGCACTACTGAACTGTACATTTTTAAATGGTCAAGATGGTATATTCTATGTTATGTCTAGTTTTCCACAATTAAAATTTTTTTTTTAAATGAACAAACCCATTGATCCAGCAATCCCACTGTTAGGAATTTGTCCTTTTTTTTTTTTTTTTTTTTTTTTTTAATTCTTTTAGTTCAGGGGCTGTCTTATTTACTTTAATATTCCACATTGTACCTATTACAGTTCTTTCTTTGAGGGTTTTCAGTAAACATTTATTGGAGGTAAATTCTACTGACTTAAAATATGCTCACTTTTTAAAATAAGAAGGTTAGTATTTGGAACTATGGATAATTTTCTAAAATAATGCCAATGTTTAAGATTTTTATAGAAAATAGTTACACATTTGATTAAATCTAAGACATCATTGAATATATGACACACCATTATTTTGTGTTCTATGGAGCTAAGAAAAAATGCTGTCAAATTATGACAAACTGCTTTTTTATCACTTGAATTTTTATTTTACACTCATTGAGTTTTTTAAATTACTTTTTATTGGAGTATAGCTGCTTTACAATGTTGTGTTAGTTTCTCCTGTACAGCAAAGTGAATCAGCTATATGTTTCCATATATCCCCTCTTTTGGGGGATAGGAATTTGTCCTTTTAATATAATAATTTCAGTGTGAAATTAGGCATGCCTAAGGTTACTGACTCTATCATTGTCTGTAAGAGCAGAAGATCAGAAATAATCCAAATATCTTATAATAGGGATTTGATTAAAGTATGCTCCACCGTGCATTGAAATACCATGCAAACATTAAAAAGAACATAACAGTTGCAAGTATATGTGAAAACAGCAAGTATGTATATTATACTACCACTTGCTTGTTTGTGCGTAGACTTCTGCGAGGCTATATAGGAGACTGTTAATGATGGTTGCCTCTGGGGAAGGGGACAGTGGACTGTGGGATGGGGTGGCAGGCTGACTTACTTTTCACTGTGTACTATTCTGCACCTTTGAATTTTGTACTACAGTAAGTCCCCTACATAGGAACCTTCAAGTTGCGAACTTTCAAAGATGCGAATGTGCGTTCACATGTCCAATCACATAAGTTAGTTCACATGTCTGGTATATATTGTCACGTGCATGCATCCTCTACAAGTGGTTGTGCTTTTGTGTACTTTACTGTACAGTACCGTATTGAGTACAGTAGTACAGTATCTTTATTTCAAGCCCAGGATGCCCGGAAGCAAGCGTAAAAGCAGTGGTATATAGCCGATTGTGTTAGTTGGGTACCTAGGCAAACTTTGTTGGACTTACTAACAAATTGGACTTACGAAGTCGCTCTTGGTACAGAACTCATTTGAATGTAGAGGACTTACTGTACTGCATATTTTATGTATTAGAAAATAGTTAAAAAGGAAAAAAATACTAACCTCATGGCTGAAAAAACTTTAATACCTGGCTCTCTGATATTCTATTCTTTAACTTCCTAGTCTGGCTTGTATCTCACTACTTGACCACTGAGATCCTGATCTTGTTTGCCTAATGAAGACTGTAATGACTGCTTTGTTTTAGCAGACTTTTGTGGTGTTCATTACTGTTGACTCATTTACTGATGTTACCTGTAAATCCAGTTGCTGAATAGCCAAATGCCCAATCCTACTCCCCTCTGCTTTATTCCCCCAAAATCTTCCCAACAGATATGAGTACCATCTCCCCATCTACCTATATAAAATAGATTTTAATCAGAAAAGAATTATTTATTTTAATCCTTAAGCTTCCATCTTTAGTGACTAATATATTCAAATAGTTCTTGGATTACTAAAGGTACTTTGTTTCTCAAGATGCACATTCTCTACTGAGAACCACAAGCTATCAAAAGCCAGCTTACTTTCTCTCTCAAGAACTGTCTTTCTCAGAGGAAAAAACAGTACCATTAAGTATTTCTCCTAATCCTTATTTTAGAAAGCAACACCTGTTCACAGTGACTATTAAAAAAAAACAACCAGAATCCGAGTTTAGAGTATTATTTTAAATATTTAAATCAACTTGCTACAATAGTTGCTAAAAAAAACAATGAAAAATAGAGGTAATTAAAACTTTATTAAGTATATAATTAAAATAAACACACGGGCATAGGCGCACACACAAACTAGGTTCTCATTATGTCAGTAAAGGAATCCAAAAAGGGAAGGGGAAATCAAGAAGCATTAACCACACAGATGAAGGAACAAACGCGGCCGAGGGCAGAGCTGCTCCCTGCTGCATTTGCCTCTGGTACCAAGCCCGGAGTCTGATGTGTGGTGGATGCTCAGGAAAGATTTTCAGAAGGAGTAGAAGGAGATAAGCTCACAGACAGGAGGCAAAAGAACTGCCAAGTCCTCTCTAGCCCCAATTTTCAACACTGTCTGACTCCCACTTAACGCTGATCACATGTTCAGATAGCAGAGTTTTTTGTGACAACACCCCAGATTCCTGGCCAGAATCATCTTGAAGGTGCCAAGGGTGAGGATATCCTAAGATGGGGCCTTCTTTTCTCTTATCCTGAGTTCTTGTACAGTGTACGATTTTTACTGATTGAATTTAGGGGTGTTAATCTACTTTGCAAAGTGGAATATGGCTTCTATGCCTGTAATCCTGATATAAATCTCCAATTTTTGTAAATAGATATGAGCCGTGTCAATACACCAAATGTTTAAGTGTATGCCAGGCATGACCCATGGTCTTCTTCCACATTGGAAAGATTTTAAAATTTCCACCTTACTGTCAAAGTAAAAAAATAAAATAAGACCCTTTAAAAATGGAACCTATATGTATTGTTTAATAAATTATCAGGCTGTTTAAAGTTTCTTGACAGCCAAACAAAATCTTGAAGAATTATTCTTGTAAGCCTGCCTCAATGTTTGAAGGAAAAGTGAAAACATGCCAACAATAGCAAGACTTGTGGAAATATTTTAAAAAGAAATTTAGCAGTTTTTCAATGCCTGTTCTCTAAGTACAGCTATTAGTGAGGTGTAATAACTAAGAAAGGATAGGGAAACCGAAGAGAAATATTTAAATAGAGAGTTAAAATATTTATCTTTATATTTTCTTTTAATATAAAGTTTACTTAAAAAGTCAATTGGTAAAACCCTAAAATAGCAGTGTTTAAATGTGTGAATGTCAAGTGAAGAATGTCAGGTGAAATGTGTGTCAGGCTAGGAGACAGGAGACTGGGTTCCAGGCTTGGCTCTGCATCTGCCTAGCTGTGCAAACCAGGGCAAGTCTCAATTTTCAGAACCTTTAAGATGGAAATAATGATATCTCAAACTTCCTTATGGAATCATTATGAAAATTAATTTATATACTTGAAACTACTTTGACTGTAAGCTCCTTGAGGGTGGGAATCTTACACTTTCATCTTTGTAACCAGTTACTTGATTAATTAATTCATGTATGAAAGAAATAGAAAACATTTTCAATCTTTGAGAAACATTTTAAATTTCATTACAGATTATTTCAAGAAACTCATCAGTAACTCTATAGAAGATCCAATCTTGAAAATGAAGGAAGCTTTAGTAGTATCAGAAAATCACCAGTTTTTCAGAAATTAACTTAAAATTTTTATTAAAAATTCCAAAAATGTATTTAATCTGTTACCAGTCTTAAGAGATCAAAATTAATAAAAAATAAGAAAGTGTCTTTTGAACATGTGAATGTCCCCCCCAAATAAGATATAATTTTAAAGGTAGGGAATTAGGTAAACAATGGCAACATCTTTTTATAAATATGCAGTGGTAGCCTGTGCTGTTAAATACACATAAGAAGCAATTTGCATTCCTTTCAGAAAAGCAGTCTGAATACCAAGAACCTGCTCTGTCTATATCTCCAGCCCAGGGACTTCCCTGGTAAGCCTGAGATTCACATATTGGACACTCCCCTCAGACCACTGCTTATTCTGAATTCTCTGTCACTTATAGTACCATAATCCAGCCACTTTCCTAAATCAGAAATTCAAACATCAGTTTAGACTTTTTCCTCTCCCTCACCCCATCCCCATCCATTCAGACACTAAATCCAGCATTTTATACTTCCTTACTATCTCTCCTATATGTATTCTATCCTTTTTTCCATGGCCATTGCTTGGTTCAGTCTCTCTTCACATCTTATCTTGATCACTGAAATGGTATTCCAGTTGGTGATGTGGTGGAAATGGAAAACAGATTAATTTAATAGATATTTGAGAGAGAAAATAAACTGATAGAATACAGGAGGAGAGTTAGGTTTGAGAGGAGAATAATAAATTTAATTCTGAGCATGTTTAGGAGGTAACTTGGGGGTCATCCAGGTGATGACATTCCAAGTATATGCATGTATAGGTATGGGCAAAGCTTAAGATAAGAAAAGTAGGTTCATAGTGGACACCACGGATATGGACAAAATATCCCCTATCATGTCCTACTGCCTATGAAAAGCTTTTTTCCATATCATCTCAACCCACGGTGATTGTTCCTTCCATTCAGTTCTAATCACACTTTTGGCACCTCCAGGTTCTCAACGATCCATTGCCTTTTGTTGATCTTTAACATGTCAAGTTTCTTATTTCCCAAATTAAGCTTCTAAAGACCAGTACCCTTTTACATGCTTCATGCCTATGAATGTCCATGCATCTAGCACTGTGCAGCACACAGGAGGTGCTCAAAACAAAGGAGGAGCTGAAAGGATAAATTTGAGTAAATTTCAGTAACTTTAAAAATAATGGTAATAAACATCTCCTATAGCACAGAGCCTGGCACATAGTAGGTGCTGAATTAATATGTGTTAAACGGATTAAGACTTAATGTCTCCCCCTGCTCTTCAAAAGCTTCTTGCTATCTCAGTTCTTTTCCCATTGGACATGAAACTAAAACTTGAACACAAATATATTTATTACACATTTTTAAGGAGTCCAAAAGTTGATAGTTTTATATAGACGCTGTTTCAGTGAAAAGGTCACATGTCAACAAGCCTAATCCATCTTCGCCTACACACCCACAATGCTTGCATACCCCACACTCGACTTTTAACAGAATTTCGTATTCTGTACAGAGTCACACTTTTACTTCCTTAGTGTTTCCCTCCAGTGTTCACACTGTCCCTTGTGCCTCCCCAATGCTCCGGTGCTACCTGTTCTCTACCCCTTGGTTAAGTCAGGTCAAAGACTTAACAGCAACTAGCACAAAAATTATTTTCAGGAAATGAAGAGAAGGGAGGAGCTGACTCGTTCTGGTGGAAAGTAAAAGAGCCAAAAGTCTTAGGCAAAATAATTTCATGTTTTGATTTTGGCTCTTAGCATTAAGACAAGGATGACTTTATGGCATCCAAGTTTTGGAAAAGTTCAACATCTGACACACTGACATTTCACAACCAAGGTCACCCTTAGAAATCAGTGCTACTTTACCTAACCATGTACAGTTTAGAAGTAGACATCCTGACTTAGGGAATACCATGAAAGCTATAACTTACATTAAGCCTGAATGTGCAACAGACATGAGCTTTGAACAAAGAGACATATGCTATTTGTTGAAAGAATGATTTTTAAATACTAAATATTTACTGCTTGTCTCTGTGCAAGGTCTTGAGCCAGGTGCTGTGTAGGATATAAATAAAATCACACATGACCCTTGCCATTGTAGTAGATGAAAACAGTTACATATTGCCCATCAGAGTGTATGTCTTGGTATAATCTTTTTGGAAAGCCATCTGAAGGTATCAACTAAAGCTGAATATAAACCTAAACTATGACACAGGAACCCCACTCCTAGGTAAACACCCAAGATAAATGAATTCATAAGTATAAGGCATGCACAAGAATGATCATGGTACCTGATTCATAATCATCCAAACAGGAAACAACCCAAATCTCTAAATCTCTAAATAAAATAGAATGGACAAGAAAATTATGGTATATTTACACAAAATAACACTATATAGCAATTTTAAAATATTGAACTAAGGCACACATGGTGCTATGAATAAATTTCACAGATTGAGTGTTTACCAAAAGGAGCCAGACACAATGGAAAACATACTGTATGATTCCATTCATATGATTTTTGAAAAGAGGCAAAACTAATACATAGTGATAAGTCAGAAGAGGTCTAACTTTGGTAGGAGACAAGACTGGGAAGAGTCTCAAGGGACACCACTGGGTTTTGCAGGAAATATATTTTCATCTGAGTGGGAATATGGCAGGAATGAAGAAGAGATAAATTCAAGAAATACTTAATGGAGATATTTTACCCTCAAACTGATAAAGAGAATGCAGGAGGAGAATCAGGATTGGGAGAATGATGAATTTAGTTCTGAACATGTTGTTTATTGGCATATGTAAAAAAAAATTGCTGGACCCTGAGTATTTACGAGGTTTACTGTGTATATGTTATACCTTAGCAAAAAAATTTTTTTAATAAAAGTTTTCAATGGACAAGAAAAGTCTGTGGAGTGCCAGGCCTCATAATTAGGCAGCAATGGAAGAGTTGGGGAGCAGGTGTCCAGAATTAACCCACACAGTCCATTGATGTGACTTAGTTCCCAAGCAGCACTTTGAACATTAATCCCAATGTGTGAATTTAACACAGTGTAGTTCATACCCTGTTAAGTTTTATTGTTTAATGTGATCATAATATCAGTGAGAAATCAAATTTTCTATGCAAAATATTATATGATGAGAAGATATTCAATAAATATCTGTTAATGATCTTGTATCAAGTGAAAAGTACAGCCTACAGGGCTTCCCTGGTGGCGCAGTGGTTGGGGGTCCGCCTGCCGATGCAGGGGACGCGGGTTCGCGCCCCGGTCCGGGAGGATCCCACGAGCCGCTGAGTGGCTGGGCCCGTGAGCCATGGCTGCTGAGCCTACGCGTCCGGAGCCTGTGCTCCGCGACGGGAGAGGCCCCAATGGTGAGGGGCCCGCGTACCGCAAAAAAAAAAAAAAAAAGTACAGCCTACAAATGCTGTAAGAGTAGACAGGTTGGAGAAAACACTATGAACTGACTGCGCAGGCACAGTTTTTTGAAGGAGGTGGGAACTGAGCCAGATTGTAAAAGGTTAGGAATAGATGCAGGGGTTTCAAAGTGTGGCCTATACAAGTGTTTGATCTGATTTTTTCAGTTGGATTAGCACAGTCTTTCAAGAGGCAACGTGAGTAGGAAGATTGTGGACAGCCACGACCTTGTATCATGCTTTGTGAATATGTGCCAGTTTCCTAGCCATCTGAATATGGGAGAGTCCATGCTAAGGGGAGTAACATAAGCAGAAGATCATGAGGACCTAAGTAAATTATTAGATTACAAAAATAGTTTGGGCCCAAATTGCAGAGTGCCATAAATACTGAACATATTCTGTAGGCAATATTAGATGACAGCATGACATCCATGTTGTACAGCTCAATAGTGCTGGACCAACTGTGTGACTACCATTAACAACAATAAATGCTATAAGCAGCATCTGGTTCTTTCAATGTGATGCCAGGCATCTGGGCCTTTGGAAGTGGGTTTCTGACTGCTTTCTTTCAGAACGCTTGCTATTCTGCAGATTCAGCTTCTGTTTAGACAACTGAAGGAGGATAGCTTTTATGTAGTTGGTTAAAAAAATTGTAAGACTCGTGAATCTTAGAGAAGTGTTAAAAGAGTTAGAAAAAAAAGCTACAGATGCCAATAGGAACAATCTCAGGGGTGTTTATTATGGAAACAAAGTTGTTTGAAGCCAATAATTCATTCTGCAAGATTTTGCTGGCTAAAGGAAGAATTCTCCGACAGTAAAATTACTGGTGTAATTACTACTCAAAATGGGAGGACCATTCTTTCACCGTATAATCTAAGTTATCTACTTTATTAGGGGGCTGGTCATACTCAATGATTAATAGCTATAATTTGTGCATGCATGAGTATTGAGAGATTCTTGAAATATTTAATGAATTGTTACACTGAAGATCAATATGCCAGAGAAGTTGTCCTGAGTTCTCCTTTGACTTTACAAGTCAAATCTTCCATGTTTCTTTATCTGTGGCTTAAAAAATTTGACTATAATTTTTATTGTTAGCATAACCTTTGCTAAAGGTACAGAAATAAACTGTACCTTTATTTGATATAATTATTAAAGGTAGTGGTGTAAAAGTAGAAATACTATTGCAAAGCTGGACATATGATGGATTTTAGCAGAAATAGAGAACGCTGATCATTTGAAAATATTAATACTAGAGACATGAACTCATCGTTCTAAATATATCAAGATACGTATAGAAATAGATATAAATTTGTGTGGATAAATATATTTATGCACCTATTTCCCAGCTCTGAGAGTGCTGAGAAGCAATGACAGACCGATAGCAATGAACACACCTAGCACTGAGATCTTAGTTTTCAAATATCATTCTCCACTAAAATAGGAACCAAGGATCCTTTGAGAAATGGCTGATCCTAGAGTTGGAGCAAAGAAAATGCAAGATGAATCTGGAACACATTCTATGACAGAAAATTAAAAGGTACACAAAGAATCATAGGAGCATGTCAAAAGTGGGCCTTCTTGAAAGGGTGTACACTGGCCAAATCTGGGACAACTGAAGTATCAAAATGAATAATGGCAATAATGGATTATAGCTCACTAAGTAGAATAAGAACTCATGAGTCCACCCTGATGGATGGATGGATGGATAGATGGACAGAAAGAAAAGAAGAGAACGTTCTACCTTATGGTAGGAAGACAACTAATAGAAACTAGTAGAAAAACTAGTAGAAAAAACTAGTAGAAACTAGTAGAAAAAATGATATGGAATGAGAAAATTGCCATTTGGCAACTATTGTAATAATAATTAATTTGGGAAAGAATCATCAAGAGATGTAAAACTAGTAGGTGAAAATTTTAGAAGGAATAGGATACTTAAATAGCCTCAGAGTATCTCCCCATAGGTGCTTATCAATTTCAAGAAGAAAAATAATAACTTTATAGGAGAGAAAGCTAGAAGTCACCACCTTAACCAAGTGATCAATGCTGAAAACATGAGTAATGGGACAAACTTACATCATGTGTTCCTGATATGAGGTTTATATGTATATATAAAACAAAAGCTCAACAATAGTTGTAGCAATTGTTTAAAATATTTACACCAAGAAAATATTTGGGCGGGGATTTAGTATTGCTTCTTGGTTTTAAGTACAATCTGATTTTGCCCAAAGACTTTTTTAAGCTTATTTTTATTATGATTATCAAATTTCTTAGATGTTTTATTCAGTTATATTCACATAAGGTTAAGAGTCCAGAATTCAAATGTCCTCTAAATCATTTTCTAAAGTACAGCTCTCAAGCATGACAGATTGCATATGTGGTCAGTTACTGTTAAAGAAAAACTCTCCTCGGGCTTCCCTGGTGGCGCAGTGGTTGGGAGTCCACCTGCCGATGCAGGGAACACGGGTTCGTGCCCGGGTCCGGGAGGGTCCCGCATGCCGCGGAGCGGCTGGGCCCGTGGGCCATCGCCGCTGGGCCTGCGCGTCCGGAGCCTGTGCTCTGCAACGGGAGAGGCCACGACGGTGAGAGGCCCGCGTACCAAAAAAAAAGAAAAACTCTTCTCATATATGGGTATTTCCTAAATGTTCATCTCATTTTTTCAAAAATCTAACAAAAATCAGATTCCCCTTTTTGTTTCTCTGCTAATAGGAAACAGCATGTTTCTGTGCTCTACTGCAGTAACTACATTTGGTTAGGTAAATGTATATTCTTTCTATCGTTATATGACAAGATATTTTATATTCATTTTATGGATGTAAATGTAATATAGCCAGTAATGAAAGAAATCATTTACCAACATACAGAATATACTTAAGTGGCTGCATATATGCAAATATTTATTATGCCTTAAAAGTATCAGAACCTACACTACTGTATTAGTCCAGGATTATACCATAGGCTTTTGGAAGAGAATGTAGGGGCTATTTTATTTTAAAGTGCTTCAAACAGTACATATTACCTACAGGTTACAAATAATAAATTATTCTGATAATGATATTAACTTCATCTGAATTTTTAAGTAGATAGTGAGGCAAGTCTTACTGTAGTAATATATAAATATATATGTACCTCATGCAGACAGATGAAAGCTGGAGTTGTAGATACATCAACGAATCGCTCATCTCGGATGTTAATCGTGGGTGCTACAGCATAAACGGGGTCTTCCTGATCCTTTTCACCTTCCTCCTCTTCCTCTTCTTGTTCTGTGTCTGTGGTACTGTCTTCCATTTTTCACAATTCTAAAATAAAATCATTCCATATTCAGCTATTTAGGGATGTCTTCAGTTATGGTAAAATTAATGGAAAATAATAAAAGCAAGCAAATCAACTAGAGTAATCTATTCAATGCAATTAGAGGTCAGGAAAGTTAGCTACAATCACATTATTATAAAAGACTGCCTTTTTGTAAAGATACTCTCCAATGATGCATTCAAAGCAATAATTCTAATTTTAAAGAGTATTACTGCATTAATTGGAACAAATTATGTAACTAGAATATAAGCTCCATGAAGGCAGAAAAGAAACCTAACTTTGTTTATGAAGCATTGTAGTAGGCACTCAATTACTATTCATGGATTGGGTTAATAAAAAGAAGCTTCATCCTTAAAATATAACACAAAGTTAATTCAGATTATTTTTGGAAACATAAAAACCAACACCCTGTGGTGCCACATACTGCCTTAGGCATGCATCTGCACACTAGGCTGCCAGGCTAATTGCTCCATACCACACGGCCTGCTACCCACACAACTCATGCCTATATGCTTGTGTGCATTGCCAACCAGCCTGTCTGTGCTGCTCATGTGTGTTCTCAGTTGTCCCGTCAGACTTCACTTACAAAGCATAAGCTCAAAAATAAAATTACTAAGGATTTCAAGATGGTGACACCAGAGCATTAAGCCAAGTGCAGGCCCTTCCGAGACTGGATCCCTTTTTTTTTTCTTTTCTTTTTTTGGGGGGGCAGCACCATGAGGCATGTAGGACCTTAGTTCCCTGACCAGGGATCGAACCCAGGCCCCTTGTATTGGGAGGACAGAGTCTTAACCACTGAACTTCCAGGGAAGTCCTGAGCAGGTCCTTTTTTGACTGCACAGGTCACACACCTTTGAAGCCAGCCCTGTGTATTGGCCATCGGTTTGCTCATGTAGTCAAGTGGACCCAGAGTAGTTTCTAAAAGGACCCCTGTCTTGGCTGGCACGGTCTCTATTGGCTCATCCCAGTGGCATTGGGATGGTTACCCTCCTAAGAGAGAACTGGTAAGAGGTCTCCATTGCATAAGAGAATGCCAATCTAATCTTCTCTTTGGATCTCTGATATATGTGAATCTGCACACAACAGAAGAGTGTACTTACTTTCTTCTCTTGCTGGAGAAGATAACTCCGACTGTCATAATTTTTGTTTTTGTGCTTAAAAAATTATTTTTAATTTATTATACAATTCTTAAATGTTACTTTCTATTTACAGTTATTACAAAATATTGGCTATATTCCCTGTGTTGTATAATACATCCTTGAGCCTATCTTACACCCAATAATTTGTACCTCCCCACTGGTAACCACTAGTTTGTTCTCTATATCTGTGAGTCTGCTTCTTTTATGTTTATTCACTAGTTTGTTATATTTTTTAGAGTCCACATATAAGTGATATCATACAGTATTTATCTTTCTCTGTTTGACTTATTTCACTTAGCATAATGCCCTCCAAGTCCATCCATGTTGCCGCAAATAGCAAAATTTCTTTCTTTTTTGTGGCTGAGTAGTATGCCATGTGTATATACATACAACATCTTCTTTATCCATTCATCTGTTGGTGGACACTTAGGTTGTTTCCATATCTTGGCAATTGTAAATAATGCTCCTATGAACAGTGGTGTGCATGTATCTTTTTGAATTAGTGTTTTTGCCTTTTTTTGGATATATACACATGGAATTGCCTGGTCATATGGTAGTTCTATTTTTAGTTTTTTGAGGAACCTCCATACTGTTGTCCACAGTGGCTGCACCAATTTACACTCCCATCAAGAGTCTATAAGGGTTCCTTTTTCTCAACATCCTTGCCAACATTTGTTACTTGTGGTCTTTTTGATGATAGCCATTCTGACAGGTGAGGTGATACCTCATTGTGGTTTAGATTTGCATTTTCCTGATGATGAGAGATGTTGAGCATCTTTTCATGTGCCTGTTGGCTGGCCATCTGCATTTCCTCTTTGGAAAAATGTCTATTCAGGTATTCTGCCCATTTTTTTGATTGGGTTGTTTGGTTTTTGATGTTCAGTTGTATGAGCTGTTTATATTTGTTGGATCTCAATCTCTTATTGGTCATATAATTTGCAAATATTTTCTCCCATTCAGTAGGTTGGTTGTCTTTTCATTTTGTTGATGGTTTCCTTTGCTGTGCAAAAGCCTTTAAGTTTAATTAGTTCCCATTTGTTTATTTTTGCTTTTATTTCCTTTACTTTTGGAGAGGGACCCCCAAAAATATTGCTATTTATGTCGAAGAGTGTTCTGCCTATGTAATTTTAAGGCTTTGTTGAACACATATCACATCTCATATCTATTTTATCAGATTAGCTACTCTTTAATTAAAGGGATCCCCATTCTTTTAATATGGAAAATATGTTCTGAAATATGAATCCAGAAGGCCTGGTAGGCTCTTATTCCTGAATTTATCAAAGTGGCCACAGGCATATCATTGATTCATTACGTTTCTTTTCTCCTCTCTAAAATAGGAGTAACTAATTTTAATGTTTCATTAAAAATATATGCATATTAGATGTGATAATGCCTCTGGACTTCTAGCTTCCACTCTGCTATCTCCAGTTTTCTGCCAAAGCCATAAATTACACTTGCACTTGTCTTCCTCCTCTGCTACAAAAACACTTCATAAGTGGTAGCACTTCATAGGTGCCTCCTATCAGGAGGCACCACATGTCAGATTGTCTTTCTTTATATGATATTAATAGTCATTGATTTTGTTTGGACTTCCCCTCCTTTAACATACATGTTTTTAATGCCATAAAGCAGTCTTTTAATAGAACCTATTATTATTAAGGCATCACAACACTTTACATTTGGCAAATAATCACAATTCCTTGTTTAAATCTTCAGGGAGTTGAAAATGCTTTGGTGATATATCTAGATTTATTTGTGTTAATAATCTAAAACGTGTGTCCAATCATTTCATGCATGAAAAATGTTAAGGGCTTTCCCAGGAAAATAGTTTCTTCAGAACATTAGATCATATCTTTTATTTTCAGCTTTTTCTTTAAGAAATATTTCAAATGTAACCATAGGAACTTCGACAAATATCAATTCATGAGTAATTTTGTTTTATCTAAACCCTTTCACTTCCCCTCTCCACTCTCCATATTATTTTGAAGCAAAACCTAGACATCTAGACTTAATAATATATCCTGAAGAATTTCATAATCATATACAGAGATAGTTCTCATTCCATTTCACAACTCCATAGCACCTCATTGCATAGATGTGCCACAAACTATTCAAATAATCCCATTTATAAATATATGGAATGTTTCCAGCTTTCTGCTATTACAGTTTTGCAAAGTACAGTACATCTATTTATTTTAAAGTAGATAAATTGGGAGTTTGGGATTGACATGTACACACTGCTATATTTAAAATAAAAAAATGCCTTTCCACGGGAAAAATATATATATTTTAAAGGCTCTTGGAATCTTTATAATCAAGATGGCATTAACTTGAAAGCTGACGTTCAGGCAATCTTCTCAAAGCATGGCACCTTTAAATATGGTCCAGTTTACCTAGGCAACAAAAGAAGGTGCTATGCTGAATTTGTACAAATTCCTCAGTTTGCTGAAGTTTTCGATCTCTATTATCTTGAAAATATTCTAAATATTTTCAGGCAGGTAAAACATTTTACATAGGGAAACAACTAAAAGACACTTAACAGAATTCTGATAGACATTATCAGAAAAACTTCAACCCTTAGGAAAGAAAGAAGAGTAAGAAAGTAAGAAAACACAATAGAGGCAAATGCAAAAGTCTCATGTGAATTAAAATCTAAAACACTAATTAATCTACTTAAATACAGGGACAAAAGGACTTTAAGTAGATACCAAAGTTTAACAGACAAAAAAAAATATTCAAGGGACTTCCCTGGTGGCGCAGTGGTTAAGAATCCTCCTGCCAATGAAAGGGACATGGGTTCGAGCCCTGGTCTGGGAAGATCCCATATACCAAGGAGCAACTAAGCCCTTGCTCCACAACTACTGAGCCTGCGCTCTAGAGCCCATGAGCCACAACTACTGAGCATATGTGCCACAACTAATGAAGCCCACACGCCTAGAGCCCGTGCTCTGCAACAAGAGAAGCCACGGCAATGAGAAGCCAGCACACCGCCACAAAAAGTAGCCCCCGCTCACCACAACTAGAGAAAGCCCGTGCAGAGCAATGAAGACCCAAAGCAGCCAAAAATAAAATTAAAAAAAAGAACTCTTTAAAAAAATATTCAAGGATATGTTAATATAGGATTGCAGAGCCCATTATACTAATATTATCATGCGGCAGGCAATATAATTGAGAGCTATAAATAAAACAACGGAATAAAATATATTTGCAGGGCACAGTGATATAAACGAGAATAATTATAAAACATCTACATTCCTGGTGAAAGAAGAACTATATAGCTATCAAGTATAGTGATTCTGGAGACATATATCTCCATAATACTTAAATCAATTAAGCAAATATTTATTGAGTCGTTTTATGAAGACCAAGAGTCTACAAAGATGCAAGCAATTTACAAACTAAAGAGGAAGCAAAGCAGGGAAATAGCTAGCTCTATGTCATACAAGGTAAGGTAAAATAAACCTAAATAAAAAGCAGTGTTCTTAGGAAAGTAGATAAGGCTTAAAAAGCAGCTTGTATCCTGGAATTTAGATTTTAATCTATATGTATGGGGAGCCATTACATTTTCTGCAGAGAGGACTTATCTGAGTTTGTAAAGACGTTGGTAGCAGTGAGAAGAATGGTTTGCAAAGGGTGTGAATTTGGAGGCAAGGAGACAATTTAGAGGCTATGAGCCAGCCCCCTTGCTATGGGTAAGAGACAGATGCCATGGTAAGCAAAACCAGACAAGGCCCCTCACCTCAGGGGGGCTCACAGACTGGTGAGCCAGCAATTAATCAAAGAATCACAGACATAAGGATAAAAATATAAATACCTGAAATGGGTGCTGTGAAAGTATGGATGCAGAAGCAGCTTTATACGGGCACTGCACATTCCCAGCAGGCGCCATTCACAGGGAAAGTTCTGCAGTGAAGCAGCCCTGATTGGAAGGTTAGATTCTGAGAGCCTGAACCAATGCGGTACCATGCTACACAGTAGGAGTCCGAAGAAGAGAGGACATGGTTGTATGAGGCTTTCTAGAACAAAAGGACATGTACTGAGCTTTGACACAGAAAAGCAAAAGGCCAGTGAAGGAGAAAGGGAGATAAAGAAAAGCTTCAGTCTCATTATAGAAGAACACTGAACTCCTCTATAATTCACACTTCATCTTGGGGCTATAAGATAGAGCCAAAATGGAAGCTTCACAAAGAATAATTAAGCAATAAACAATGCAGGGTATGCCCTGTTTTGTAAGACACACCACCGCTTCCTCTTCCTAAAGCTAAGGAGGTGATAATCATTTTGTTTTGATTTTGAAGGAAATCTGTCTTGAATTACAAATTGTAAGAAGCACATGCAAAAAACCCAAATACCCCAAGCACCAGAGAATGAGCCAGGATACACAAATGATGTGACTCTTTTTTTTTTTGATGTGACTCTTGTAAAAGGGCAATGCTTGCTTCAAGAAAGATGTAGCAGGTAACTACCACATTGTCTTTTGATCTTACTTGTCACTGAACAAGCACAAGTTTTGCTTATTTTAGAATAGTGGGAGTATAATGCAAAGTCAAACATAGTATTTTTTCTTTAGTCCCACACAGAACCTGAGCATTCTTTTTCATAATTTAGCTGTTCTAACTGCCCTGGAAACATAATCCTGTGCTCCTTTCCCCAGCATCCATTGCTATAAAAGGTTAGTTACACGTAATTAGAGTTACAGTAATTAGTTAGTTACAGTAATTCAGAGCTGGACCCCTTGGAGGAAGGGGAAATTCTGGGATATCTAATTTTTTTGTTGTTTCAGTTTCCTATATTTATTAAAAAACATAGAAGTATCAAAATGGGGTTACAAAAATTGTGGTATATTTAAAGTTGTATGACAAGTGCCTCTCAGTCCTGTCAGTGTGTCTCTGTGATTACATGCATATTCTCTTTTGATGATAAGTTAAAAGCCTACATTGAAGGCTTTATTTCTGAGAAGCCTCTGGTCCACAGCATGACGGGCTCAGAATATTGGGCAGCCAACCCGACATGCAGCCTATCGTCACCTCAGATCCAATTAATTCAACAATAACAACATCATCATCATCAGATACTATGACCTTGGCAGTCCTAAATGCAACAGATACAATTATTGCACTTATTCATATCTAGATACTTTATATGCAATTCTATGTACAATTATACAATATCCATTACTACCATACAAAGATTAGACTTGAAACATTTTTTTAAACATACAGATACAGATTTCAGTTCATGTTTTTAAAAAGAGGGAGTAGAAAAGCTTTGTCATTGAGACCCAGCAAATCAAACCACAACTTCTTTCTGTTCCTCAAGAAAATGAGAAAGAAAAAAACCCTCTCAGAAAATAATCCTGCGGGGGTGGAGTGGGGAAGAAACATTTTGGCACAGAAAAAAAAAAAAACAAAACAAAACACACCAAAAAACCACTGCAGTGGTTTGTCTCATAATCAAAGTGTTAAAGTAGCAATGTGGCTTGGACCAAACCTTTAATTAAAAACATACGTACACATAAAACTCTTGAGGGGAAGCTCCAAGTGCATATCTAAACTTTAAAGTAAATGTAAAGTAAATGTTCACAGTATTAGACAGTTCAGTCTTAAATTATTTGCATGTGTAATCAGTGAGGAACCTGTTAATTGCCCATGATCATGGAAAACCCAAGACTGTTACAGCATGAGCTCCCTTCCTTAGGATGGAAGGATGCTGAGAGATCTGGAGCCCTCCTTCCAACTCATTTCACTGTCCTTTTGCCTCTGTGTGCATACTTCCACCGTACCCCAAATGCAGACCCAAGAAAAGTTACTCTTTCTTCAAAGATTCATATGTTTTCCCCCCTTTCTTCTCAGAAACATACAGTGCCAAAAGGAGCTCTATAGTACTCATTTCTGAGTGGGTATAACATATAGCGTCGTGACGGTGAGCACCATCCATGTGAAAGAACTGTCATGGAAACAGACATGATTTTTGTCTCTAACACAGCCTCCTGGTTGCCCTCATCTGTGTGCAAATACTCCTGCCCAGTGGCCACTTGCCTGTGCACCTAATAATAACATTTATATAGTCCTTCAAAATTTAAACAAAACTTTCCCTCATATTGTTTCACTTAATCCTTACAACAACCATGTTCCATAAGAATTATTATCTCCGAAGGTCAGAGAACATAAATGATGTGCCCAAGATCACAGGGAGATCAGCTCGGTGCTCTGTGACCACCTAGAGGGGTGGGATAGGGAAGGTGTGAGGGAGAAGCAAGAGGGAGGGGATATGGGGATATACATATGCATATAGCTGATTTACTTTGTTATAGAGCAGAAACTAGCACACCATTGTGAAGCAATTATACTCCAATAAAGATGTTAAATTAAATGATACCAGAAAGCATATTCATAACATTACAACAGTTGTCTATCTTATCTAATTAGGCCATTGCCTTGCAAACCTCCTCTGTCTTTTACACCTTCTCTCTTCCCCATAGCATAGTCAGGAGAAAGTGTGAGTCTACACGGGTCTGTTTCCTCAGCAAAGATCTTCATGAAAAATGGGGTATCACTGAGACAGGCTGGGATCCAGGCCCCTTTGCTGCAGTGCTGCAGTGCTTGTTGCACCTGGACACACCTCTCCTAGCAACAAAATACAAAGAAACTGTATGTGACCAAAACTAACCATGTGCATGTGCACTTGGGGCAAATTATGGACGCCAAAGATACAAAAAGACCAAAAAACCCAACTGCCACTTTTGAGGAGCCTGGAGCAAAAACAGGGTGTTGGGCCCAAAAGCAGGGTACTGAGCATGCCCCCTGCACGCAACACCACCTAAAGGGTGGGCAAAACAACTAAGCCAACCCTGCAGCCTGACCCCTGGACACACCCCTACCCTCACCCCATATAAGGGACAAGTTCACCCTCCCCCACCCACACCCCGGGAGGGAGCTATCAAGGGAATCTGTTGTTTGTTCCAGCTCCCCCGCTGCTGAAGCAGGGGCCCCAGTAAAGCCTTACCTGAATTTCTTGTCTGGCCTCTAGTCAATTTCTCTAGACTGGGGAAGGCCAAGAACTCTGGTCGGTTTCATCACTGCCTCCCATCTGCAACAGCCGGGGTCTCTCCCTTCCTCCTCCTCCTTCTCCTGTTATTTCATCTAAGACTGGGATTAGTGGCTTTAACTCAGTCTACGAGGATGACAGCATGGCCTAATGGAATTGACTACTTGGAAGTTCCTCACTTTGGGCTTGAATCTCATTCCTCCCCTTCCTTTGTAAACTTTGGCAAGATACTTAGCCTATAAGTGTCTGTTTCCTTAACTGCAAGATGATTTAAGAGTTGTTGTGAAGATTAAATGGGACAACGCATGTGAAGTCTCAGCCCAGACCCAGCATATAGTCCTCAACAAATGGTAGCTTCCTCCCGTCACTGCCTGGTTCCTCAGCTTTCATGTATAATATGCCTTAGATTATTTTTATAGGGAAATAATAAACAGAGGTCAGCCTGGGCCTGGACCAAATTATTTCAGGAATCTATGATCTGAAAAAGGCAATTTGGGTCCTCTTGAGCATGATTTTGTCCCAGAGCTCTCCTTAGGATTTGGTGTGAGAGTCCTGGTAAACATAATCTTCAAATCCCACTGTGACATGTTTAAATCTAGGATAAGAAAGACTATATAGAATATTGGGTACTGGAGAGGGAGAAAGGGAGCAACTAAAAATTTTTAAAGTCCTTAAAAGAATAGGTGTCAAGTCTGAGTCAGGGAAGAGTCAGCTTCAGACAGTAAGTAAAGCAGGCAAAGTTCCCTCTCCCATATCTAGAAATTTCACAGGTTCCTCTTTTCATTGCATGAGTATTTCTTGTTCTCAGGCTTCATCTGGCCCTAGGCAGATCTCTACATTTGTCTTCCTCTCCCTGGGCAGCATCCCCTACTCAATTTCTTTCCTTCCTCTAAAGGCAAAGGTTCTCACATTACTTATAGGCTTAGAAGAATATTTAGCAAGACAATCTTCCTACTTTACAATGGAAGAGGAAATTAAAGATAAAAATAAACCAAAAACACCCTCTTTCTGAGCTGGGGAACAAGGAGAGGTGATGAGGAAACAAGTTGACATGGGCCCCTGAGGCACCCTGTCCACCCAGCATCAAGCTCAGGAGATGAAATAGTGCAACTTGGACTTCAAGGACATTGGAGGGATAATGTGCCGAGATGGCCCAAAAGAGTTTACAGAGTGGAGTGGGGTAGGTGTTGAGTGTGGCTGGGCATGCTCTACCCCAAGAGCCCTTAGTGTTATGATGAAAAGACACTGCTTCAGAAAGCTTTGTGGACCATACAATTGAGCACCAGATGGGAATGCAGAATTCTCAGAAGATGCCAGCATGAAAACCCGTATCTGAGACCCAGGTGGATGCATATCTCAGGAGGAGTCAGCATAGTCAGACACCAACCACCCTGAAGTATTATGCTACCTAATAACCCTGAACTTGGGTCTCATGCTCAGGAGGAGGAGAGGAAAGGAGAAACATGAATTGAGTAATTTTTTAAAAAAATTCAGCTTTATTGAGGCATATAATTTATGTTCAACAAAACTCATAATTTTAAGTATACAACTTGATGAGTTTTTACAAATATTGACAGTTGTGTAATCAGTCACTGCCACAAACATTCCCGTCACTTTAAAAAAGTTCCTTTATGCCCCTTTACAGCCAGTGCCCCTTCTATCCCCATCCCCTCCATCCCAGGCACCTGGTAACAACCAGTAGTTTTGCCTTTTTTAGAATTTCGTATATATAGAATCATATATATTTCTGTCTTCTACCATTTAAGCATAAGGTTTCTGAGGTTCATCTACACTGCTATGGATATCAGTATTTCATTTCTTGTATTGCTGAATGCTACTCCATTGTACAAATACACCATGATTTATTTGCCATTCTCCAGTTGATAGACATTTGTTTCTCATTTTTGGCTATTATGAATAAAGTTGCTATGAACATTCAAGTACAAGTCTTCATGTGAACATATGTTTTCATTTCTCTTGGGTAAATACCTAGGAGTAGAATTGCTGGGTCATATGGTAAGTTATGTTTAATTCTATAAGAAACTGTCAAATTGTTTTCCAAAGTGGCCATACCATTTTATATACCCAACAGCAGTGTATGAGGGTTCCCACTGCTCCACATCCTTGTCAACACTTGATATTGTCATTACTTTTAGTTTTAGCCATTTTGGTGGGTTTGTAGTAGTATCTAATTTTAATTTTGTGGTTTTAATTTGCACTTCCATAATGACTTATTATGATGAGCATCTTTTTATGGGCTTAGTTGCCATTTATATATCTTCTTAGTTTAAGTGTATATTCAATTTTTTTTTTGCTCATTAAAAAAATCAGGTTTTCTTCTTATCATTGTTGTAAGAGTACTTTGTATATTCTGAATACAAGTCCTTTATCAATACATTTCATAAATATTTTCTATCAATCTCCCCTGGTCTCTTCATTCTGAAGAGCAAAACTTCTGAATTTTGAGGAAATCCAATTTATTGGGTTTTTTCTTTTATGGTTCATGCTTTTTGTATCTTATTTAAGAAATCTTCACCAAACTCAAGGTCACAACATTTCCCCCTGTATTTTCTTCTAGAACTTTTATAGTTTTAGCTCTTCTATTTGCATCTTTTAACTATTTCAAATTTTTGTGTATGGTGTAAAGTAAAGGTTGATGTTCGTTTGGAGAGTGGATGGAGAGGTATATGGATATTTAATGTTCCAGCACCATTTGTTGGGAAAAGCATCCTCTTCCCATTGTCATATTATAATTATAGTAACACTTTTCTCAAAAATTAACTAACCATATATGTGTAGGTCTGTTTCTATAGTCTCTATTCTGTCCTATTGATTTAAATGTCTATTCTTATAGCCATACAACATTATGTTGATTATTGTAGCTTTACAATAAGTCTTAAAATGAAGTAGTATAATTCTTCAAACTTAGTTCTTTTTTCAAAATCGTTTTGGCTGTACTTGGTACTTTACATTTCCATATACATTTTAGAAGTTACTTGTCAGTTTCTATTTTTTTAAAAAGTCTGCTAGAATTTTGACTGAGAAATGAATCAGTACATCAATGTAGAGTGATATGCCATCTTGAGTCTTATTTTACTTGAATATGGTATTTCTCTCCACTTATCTAGATCTTCTTCAGTTTCTCTCAGCAATGTTTTACAGTTTTCAGAAAATAGGTCTTGCATATATTTCATTAACTTTATCCCTAAGTATTTCAAATTTTGTATGCTATTGTAAATGGTATTGTTTTTAAATTTCAATTTCCAAATGCCATTTTTAGTCCTTAGAAATAGAATTGATTTTTGTTATTGACCTTGTATCTTGTAACCTTGTAAACTTCTTAATTAATTCAGTTAGCTTTTATAATATTCTTTAGAATTTTCTACTTAGATGATCATGTTGTCTGCACATAGACAATTTTACTTCTTTCTGTCCAATGTAGATTCCTTTCAGTTTTTTATTGCTTTATTGTACTGTATAGGACCTCTAGGACAATAAAGTGGTGAGAGTGAAAAACTTTGCCTTGTTTCAGATCTTAAAAGGAAAAAAGCATTCAGTCTTTTATGGTTAAATATGGTATTAAGTGTAAGTTTTTCATAGATGCCTACATAAGGTGGAGGAAGTTCCTTCTCTTCCAAGTTTGTGGAGGGTTTTTAATCAGGAATGGGTATTGAATTTTGCTAAATGGTTTTTTTTAATCCATCAAGATGATCATTCCAAAAAATGATGCTGGAACAACTGATCTTTAACATCCTTATGTAAAAGAATGCACCTCAACTCATACCCTGCATAACTTACAAAACCTAACTTGAAATGAGGCATAGGCCTAAATGTAAAACCTAAAAGTAAAAAACTTCCAAACGAAAATGTAGAAGAAAACCTTTGCAACCTAGGTTTGGAGAAAGTTTTGGGGTTTTTTGTTTTGTTTTGTTTTCAGATGGGACACAAAACTACAATCATAAAAGAAAAAAATAGATAAATTGGACTTTTTCAAATTTAAAAGATGTGCTCTTCAGGTGACAGTGTTGGAAAACTAAACAAGAGCCACAGGTGGGGAAAAAATGTGACCAAATAATGTATCTGACAAAAGACTGGTATCAAGAATGTATAAAGAAATCTCAAAACTCAATAGTAAGAAATCAAACAGACCAACAAAAAATGGGCAAAAGATTTGAATGGATATTTCACCTAAGAAGATATACAAATGGCAAATAAGAATGTGAAAATATGCTCACTACATTAGTAATTGGGGAAATGCAAATCAAACTCATAATGAGATAGAACTACACACCTATTAGAGTGTTTTTTTAAAAAGTGACAATACCAAGTGTCGGTGAGGCTGTGGAGTAACTGGAACTCTCACATATTGCTAGTGGGAATGCAAAATTGCGTAGCTCCTTTGGAAAACAGTTTAGATATTACGTATGAAGTTAAATATATCTACCACATGAGCCAGCCATCCCCCACTGATATGTAAATACACATTCAAGGGAAATGAAGACATATATCCATTCAAAAACTATATACAAATGTTTATATTGGCTTTATATAGTCACCAAAAACTAGAAACAACCCAAATATCAACTTGTGGATATATAAACAAATTGTGGTACATGCATGTAATGGAATAAAACGCCAAAACCAATTACTGATACGTACAACAACATGGATGAATCTCAAATATATTATACTAAGTCAAATGGCTATATACTATATGATTCTATTTACTATATGAGTTTCTGAAAAAGGCAAAAAATATAGGGACAGATAATGGATTGGTGGTTGCCAGGGGTGAATGTTGGGGGACAAGGATTGACTACAAAGAGAAATGAGGGAACTTTTGGCAGTGATGGAAAAGTTCTGTATCTTGATTGTCATAGTGGTTACATGACTGTATGTATTTGCCAGAATTCATAGAGCTGTATACCTAAAAAGGGTGAGTTTTACTGTGTGTAAATTATACCTCAATAAATTTGACTTTAAAACAAAGCAAAGCAAACAAAAAGAACTAAACCTACACAGAGTGCTGAAATGTAAACTATTAAAACAATGAAAAAAATTACAAAAATCACCAAAGAGAAAAAGCAGACTCTCCACAAAGCAACTAAATTAGACAGACAGAAGACTTCTCATTAGTAAAAACTGTACCTCTTCAAAGTACTGAGAGACAGTATATGTCAGCTAAATTATTACTTAAGAGAGCAGGTAAAAATAAAAACATTTCAAAGTCTGAAGAAACTACTCAGAGACTCTCATTGAATATATACAATGAACATACTTCAGTAAAAAACTGAGGGGCTTCCCTGGTGGTGCAGTGGTTAACAATCTGCCTGCCAATGCAGGTGACACAGGTTCGAGCCCTGGTCCAGGAAGGTCTCACATGCCGCGGAGCAACTAAGCCCGTGCGCCACAACTACTGAGACCACATGCCACAACTACTGAAGCCCACGTGCCTGGAGCCCGTGCTCTGCTATAAGAGAAGCCACTGCAATGAGAAGCCCGCACACCACAACGAAGAGTAGCCCCCGCTCAACGCAACTAGAGAAAGCCCGTGTGCAGCAACAAAGACCCAACACAGCCAAAAATAAATAAATAAATAAATTTAAAACAAAACAAAACAAAACTGAATCTAGAAGGAAAGAGATGAACAAATAAATTGGTAAATGTTGCTAAATTTAAATAAGCATTAAATATAAATAGCAACAATAATAATAACTGTTCATGTGGCTTCAAAAACAAGGTGGAACAAACATACACAAGACAATAAATGACATGGAAGATGTAAGGGAAAAGACATATGTTAAAGAATTCTATTCTTTGAGAGGAAGATGGAGATATTGATTAGCCATTTGCTAAGTCAAGTGAGTATGTGAAAAATTTAAGGTTAATGATTAGAAGTGGGGCTTCCCTGGTAGCACAGTGGTTGAGAATCCGCCTGCCGATGCAGGGGACACGGGTTCGTGCCCCGGTCTGGGAAGATCCCACATGCCGCGGAGCGGCTGGGCCCGTGAGCCATGGCCACTGAACCTGTGCGTCCGGAGCCTGTGCTCCTCAACGGGAGAGGCCACAACAGTGAGAGGCCCGCATACCACAAATAAAAATAATAATAAATAAAATAAAAAATGCTTAGAAGTAAAATAGCCTTTCAAATTACTACAGAGGGAAAAGGTGAACAAAGAAAAACATTTAAACTAAAGATATGAATGGAGAAAAAGAGGAACAACAGCAACAAAAAGGCCAAAAAAAGGCAAGGTTAATAGAAAACACAAAAGAAGATGGTAAGAATAATTACAAATGTAATAATAATCACCAAAAAATGTAAGTGGATTAAATTTACTTGTTGAGACAGATTGTTGAATTGGATTTAAAATATCTATCTGTATTCTGTTTATAAGAGACAAGTTCCAAATATAATGTCACAGGTTTGAAATAAAAGGATGAAAATATTATTATTAAATAAAAATATACATCAAGATAGAAAGCAGTACTAGAGATAATAAGGATCATTATTTAATGACAAAAAAATTTTATCAGGAAGAAATATTAATCCTGAACCTATACATAACTAACAGCATAGCCTCAAATTATATAAAATGTAAATGGAATTTATACTCAAAGGGTACATTAATGCTACTACAGTGTAAATGGTTGCAACACTATTGCTACTTTGTAGAAATGTAATGAAGTGTTAGCACATACAAGAACTGTAGCCTAAAGTGAGCTTTTAAAGTTTTTCTATAATAAGTTAGCTTTCTGTTTGCAATAAATATTATCTTACACACACACACACAAAATACATATTGCTTTAATGTGCAAAGTACTCATATCCCCCCCAACCATGAGAATCTTCTTCACATATTTGTAAACTAGGCAATTTCTCAAGGTGTTTAAAGTGAGGGAAATTTGACTACATTAAATAACAAGTTTTTTCCTGTACATCATCTACATGAAAATAAATAACATGTAGATTTCAAATAGGACTGCCTACATATTAACTACTTCTTAGCATTGTGAGTTATTTTAGATTATTGAGTTTATTAAGATTCATAAGAAGAACAGAGGTCATAAGATATATTTATTTCAAAAGTTTATAATTAAGAAAGTTAAGAAATTCCTAGGGCTTCCCCCACTTAAACTGAATTCCAGAATCCTTTCTTTAGGTTACATTTTTTTCTGAAAACTCTCTCATGCCCTCTGCTGTCCATTTATTGAATATTTTTTATTGAAGTATAGTTGATTTCCAATGTTGTATTAATTACTGTTGTACAGCAAAGTGATTTAGTTATATATCCATTCTTTTTTTTTTACTGTATTCTTTTCCATTATGGTTTATCATAGGATATTGAATATAGTTCTCTGGGTGACACAATAGGACCTTGTTATTTATACATAAAAGCTTACATCTGCTAACCCCAACTTCCCACTCCATCCCTCTCCCAACCCTCTCCCACTTGGCAGCCACCAAATTGTTCTCTGTGTGTGATTCTGTTTCTGTTTCATAGATAATTTCATTTGTGTCATATTTTATATTCCCATATAAGTGATATGGTATTTGTCTTTCTCTTTCTGACTTCACTTAGTATGATAATCTCTAGGTCCATCCATGTTGCTGAAAATGCCATTATTTCACTCTGTTGCTGAGTTCCATTGTGTCTATGTACTATATCTTCTTTATTCATTCATCTGTCAATGGACATTTAGGGTTGTTTCCATGTCCTGGCTGTTGTGAATACTGCTGCTATGAACACAGGGGTGCATGTATCTTTCTGAATTATAGTTTTGTCTGGATATATGTCCAGGAGTGGCATTGCTGGATCATATGGTCAATCTAGTTTTAGTTTTCTGAGGAACCTCCATACTGTTTTCCACAGTGACTGCATCAACTTACATTCCCACCAACAGTGTAGGAGGGTTCCCTTTTCTCCACACCCTCTCCAGCACTTGTTATTTGTCGACTTTTTAATGATGGCCATTCTGATTGGTGTGAGGTGATAGATACCTCATTGTAGTTTTGATTTGCATTCCTCTAATAATTAGTGATGTTGAGCATCTTTTCATGTGCCTATTGGCCATCTGTATGTCTTCTTTGGAGAAATGTCTATTTAGGTCTTCTGCCCATTTTTGGATTGCATTGTTTGTTTTTCTGTTGTTGAGTTGTATGAGCTGTTTGTATATTTTGGAAAGTAAGCCCTTGTTGGTCACATCGTTGGCAAATATTTTCTCCCATTCTGTAGGTTGTCTTTTCGTTTTTGTGACAGTCTGTTGTGGCTGTCCACACATGGTTTTTGTGACTGATGTCACCCCGAGCATCTTGTAAATCCTAGGGCTTCCTGGAAGACAGCTGCCAATTTCATGCAAGTATCATCTGTCATTCATAAGGTGTAGGAGTTGTAGAGTTCTTCGACTTATAAAACCTACCTGGCATTTTTTAATGCTGTAATGAAAGTACTTATAACAAGTTATCCTTGCCTAGGACCTTGAAGTTGCAAGTCAGTGGATCTTTAAGGACAAATCTTTAAGTTTCTTATTTTTGTAGCACAAGGCAAGTAAATTTCCCTTTTTTAAACTTGAGAGAGATCCCTTTCTGAATAGATTCAGTCCACAGAACTTAACATGGTGACCATTTCCTATCATGAACAAGAGGCCTTGGATATTTATGACTTTGCAGCCTGAGAGCCTCAGGGGCTGATGGTGGGTCGCTCCAAGAAGGACTCTCTAAGCCACAGGATCTGGCCCCTCTGAAGGGGATGGAAGACAAATGGAGGGGATCTCCTGAGCTCGGCCAGGAGCCAGGGGACTTCAACCAAAGTTCAGGAAAGTCTGAAGAAGAGCCCTGGTGGGGAGGGGACTCCCAGCTGCAGCCCTCCCCGCCCCAACACTTGAAAAGACTCAGTCCCTCAATGAGAGAATGTAACTCACTTTACAGAATGTATAATCCAGTGTTGATTTGTTCCAATAGGCTGTCTGAAGTATGTTAATTCTTCATCACAGGGCAAGGTGTCAAGATTTAATCACTAGGCTAGTTTAGGCAACAGCTGCTTAAATTGTGGCTTTAACTATCAGAATAGACAATCATAAACGATCTCAGACAAAATTTCAATATGGAATTTTCATTTGGTATATTAAGTTGTACATTTATTTAATATTAATTATTAAATTAAGTAAAATATTCATTTAGAATATTTAGATGGCATTTAGATGGTAAGAAAGCCTCCACCTATTTCACTATTTGAGTCAGTCTTAGGAAACAATATATGCTAAGAAGTGCATTTAAATTTTTTAAATTATAAATGTAATATATGTTCATTAGTGAAGACACATAAAAAAATGAAGAAAAAATTCATCTTACTACTTGGAGATAAGCATTGTTATCAAGTTGTGTGTTTCTCTCTGCAATTGTTTCGATGGAATATATGTTAAAATTCCTATTATTATTATTATTATAGAATTGAGATCATACTATACATACAATTTGGTATTCTACTCATGTCACTTAACATTACTATGAGATAATAAAAAAATATATATACATATATTGGTCTCTGCCCTTGGCTCCTAACAAAGGCTTCCTGAAACCCTTGTAATTTCCTGGGTGATAGGAGTGTCTTTTGTTCTAATGAAGCACCTTTGGGTTGACTCCTGGATGAGGGCTGGTCACCAGAAAAAACAAGACATGATTAGAAGCTTGGAATCTACAGCCCTACCCCCCAGTCTCTTGAGAAGGAAGAAGGACTGAAAATATAGTTAATAATCGATCATGCCTACGTGATGAAGCTTCCATAAAAATCCCACTAGTATAGGGTCTGGAGAGCTTCCAGTCTGGTGAACACACCCACACCAGGAGGGGGCACACATCCCAGCTCCATGGGGACAGAAGCTCCTGCAGTCCAGACTCTCCCGGTCCTCACCCTTTGCATCTCTTCACCTGGCTGTTCATCTGCATCCTTTATCAAATCCTTTAGTAAAGTGGTAAATTTAAGGGTTACACTGAGTTCTGTGAGCCATGCTAGCAAATTAATAGAACCTAAGGAGGGGGTTGTCGGAATCTCCAGTTTGTAGCCAAAGGAGATAGAAGTTGTGGGTAACCTGAGGACCTGCTACTTGTGACTGGCATCTGAAGTGGATGGGAGTGGTTTTGGGGAAATGAGCCCCTAACCTGTGGGATCTAACATTAGTGTCGAAGGGAGTTAAATTGTCGCTTGTTGCAGGGGGAAAACCTCCACACATTTGATTACTAGAAGTGTCAGAAGTGAAGCTATGTGAGTGTGGTAGTTGTGTGAGAGCCAAGGAGACATACACAGGAGAATTGTAGGTTTTTCCTTTACAATTATGTTATAGAAGATTTCCCATTTCACAGAATAGTTTTCAAAATACAATTTTAAGTTGCATAATTTTCCATATGTATACTAATTTATGTAACACCCTCCTATTTTTGGACGTTTAAGTTGCTTCAATTCTTTACTATCGTAAGTAATCCTGAAAAAAAAAATTCCATAAAGTTTTTGTGAACATCCTTAATTTTATGTTTACATTAAATTCCAAGAAGTACAATTTCTAGGTCATGGATACACATATTTTAAGGTGTTTTATGCATATTGCTAAACTGAACTCTGAAAGTTTTAGTAACTTACACTCCTACCAGCTGAACATGTTCATGACCACAGGAATGGCTTTTTAAAAACTTAACGTGTAAAAGTATGCTACAAGTAAACTCTAAATATGCGGAAGAGTTATATATGACTCTCTATTCATTTCATAAATAACTTTTTTTTTCTCCAAAGGTGTCAGGAAGATAGAAGGACCTTTTGACAAAGTGGTAAGAGGGCCAGACCTTCTAATTGTTTTTTAATCTTTCAAAGCTTGCTTCTTCATCAATAATGTGAGCAAAATAACACTTGCCCTGACAAACACAGAGTGTTTTGTGAGGATACTATGAGATGATACATGTAAACATGCTTTGAATACTATAATGTGATACAGGTGGAAGGTAGTACTTTTATTGGTCATTACTGGATGTGGACAGACTTGATGCATGTCATTAGAGTTTTAAAAGTATCAATAAATTTTTAATATCTTATGTTAACCTAAATATACATAATTTTCTCCATTTTAAAACTCAGATGATCCAAAAAGTAATTTTTTGTCAATCTTCTTTTGTTTATTTGAAAATAGTAAAACAATGATTTTGCCACATATGCAATTATTGTTCAGTTGCCAATTCCACTAACTAGGTTTGCATCAGAAAAGGAAAAATTACCATAGAAACAAAATTATCTATTAGGGTTTTCTATTTAATCTAAAAATATTTGGGGGGCTTCCCTGGTGGCGCAGTGGTTGAGAGTCAGCCTGCCAATGCAGGGGACACGGGTTCGTGCCCCGGTCTGGGAAGATCCCACATGCCGCGGAGCAGCTGGGCCCGTGAGCCATGGCCGCTGAGCCTGCGCGTCTGGAGCCTGTGCTCCGCAACGGGAGAGGCCACAGCTGTGAGAGGCCCGCGTACCGCAAAAAATAAATAAATAAATAAAAATATTTGGCATGGGTACAACAAATTTAAGTGCATTCTCAACTTGCTTAAACCAATGCCTTTTCAAAGTTATTCCTGTGAGTTTTCATTAAAAAGACCGTTTGAAGATCAGTTTGAATAATTATGACCAAATGAAACACAAAGCCAAGAATAGAACTAGTATGCAGTGGGAACTTGGTAAACCTAAAAGCTTGCACCTATTGTGAGCCTTCATAAGGAGGAAGAATAAGAAGGGAGGAAGGGCTGGGACAGAAAGGAGGAACGGATAACTTAAGAAAAACACTGAATTTCTAACAAGGTAATGGCTTGCAAAGAACCCTATGACTTGAGCCCCTGAGGACTTTAGCTCAGTTCATTAGGACTTTAGCCCATCCCGCTAGCACTATTACTCCCAGTAATTCTGGTTATTGTACTTGGCCAAGGGCTTCAATTTTTTATGGCATTCAGTTTCAGCAGTTGCATTTTATTGGACGTCATTGTTTGCAGTGTGTCTTTGCTAAAGAACTTAGGGAATAATCTGTAGGAGGAGGAACCGGCACAGAGAGGGAGAGATAGCAGGAAAGGAGAAAATAAATCTTTTCTCATTTTTAAATTGCCCACAAAATAATAAATAAAAGGTAAAACAGACCTTACGGAGTCATTTAGTACAATCCTTCTTCATCTTAAAGTGGAAGAAACAGGTGTAGGTGACACAGATAAACCAGTGGCCGAGCCAGGAAAATAACCAATTCCATACTCTTCCCATGGCACTATGTCTCTCTCTCTCTCTCTCTCTCTTTCTCTCTCTCTCTCTCTCTCTCTCTCTCTCTCTCTCATCTTATTTTAGTCCTAAAACCGAGGATCATTTGTAGTCAAAGAGAACAAAGCTGCTGTCAACACAAATCGTGATCGCTCAGATTTTTCTTGGTAACTTGAGTCTATGCTATAAAATAAAAATATAATAATTTAAATTGCAACTTGGCAGCCTGTGCAGCGTGTTCACATCCATTATCTCATTTGATCCCTACAAAAACCCTTTGAGGCAAGACAAGGAAGGTATTATTGACCTCATTTTAAGAGCGAGAGGTTAAAACCCAGAGACGTTCAATGACTGACGTAAGATCACTTAGAGTCAGAAGGAGACAGGACTCTAACGCTATTCCTACATTTGATATCAAAGAGGGAGTTTCCTCAGAAAACACTAACTGGTCTTGATCCTCTTGCCTAGGGATTCTCCATCCCAGGGTACCCCGCACTCGTTTAATGAAGTTTGGAACTAACCACTCACTGAGGATAATCCTATTTTGCATCGAGTTCTCACCTTTAAAAGCGCAATTTCTTAGGCTCCTATTTTTCTCTGTGAGTTTTGGCTTCCTCGTTTCACTCCAAAGCTCCACCCGCTCCAAAGAAGTAGCGTCCTCGGTATCCAAGGAAACCACACAGCCTTGCCCATCTTTCGCCTTCCACGCTTTCCATTGGCCAGTTGGATTCTGGTGTGATTTTTTTTTTTTTTTGTGGCCTCTCCCATTGAGGAGCACAGGCTCCGGACGCGCAGGCTCAGCGGCCATGGCTCACGGGCCCAGCCGCTCCGCAGCATGTGGGATCTTCCCGGACCGGGGCACGAACCGGTGTGCCCTGAATCGGCAGGCGGACTCTCAACCACTGCGCCACCAGGGAAGCCCTGGTGTGATATTTTCTTTTTTTTTTCCCCCCTGTCCTTCCAATGGATAATTGGGTAGAGGGAAGGAGCGCTTGCCTTCCGAGGCCCGTGTTTAACACCTGCTCTTACTAGCCTTAACAACCTTGCGCATTGCCTCTGGGGAAATGTAGTTTCTAAGTCGCCAGAGCCCTTCGACATCTGACTCCATTAGAACTACCTATCCCAGCGGCCTTTGCGAAAGGGGCGGGAGTAGGCGAGGAGTCCGGGTCAGGAGTAGCCGAGGAGTCAGGGTCAGGGTGGATAGTTAGAGCTTTGAAATTCCAATTTGCCGCCGAGGTGTGTGTAGCTGAGGTTTAAATTGCAAGTGAGCAGTCTTGCTGTTGCTTCATCACACCCTCTCAAGTGTCTACCTTTTGACTTGAGCCGGCACAGCGGCCAAGTCGACTGGCCGTGGCGAGACTAGCCTGTGGCTGAGGGAATCTGAGGGAGCGTGAGAGCACGCCATGTTCGTCCCCTGCTCGGGAGGCGGGCTGGGCTGCCTCCGGCTCTGTCTGCTCCGAGTGTGGGCCCGCGAGGTCGCGGGTCGCTGTGTGTGCGGGGCCTCTCAGGCCCGGCTGTACGGCTCCGGTGGGTCCCAGCCCGACGTCTCTCGGTCTGGTCCCGTGCGCCGGCCTCTGAAGGAGTGGGCACTTCTGGTGAGCCCTTTCGGCCGCCTGCGGACGCGGCTCCCGTGCTCCCTAGCCGTGAGGCCCCTGGACCCTCTCACCTACCCGGATGGAGACCGCGTGCTGGTGGCGGTGAGCGGAGTGCAGGGTGGGGCCGTGGCCAGCCTGCAGGTGAAGTACGACGAGGCGCAGAAGGAGGTGGCCATCGTGTCTGACGTCATCGACCCCCAGGCGTCCGTAGAAGTGAACGCGCCCCTGAAGTTTGGCAAGTGACGTTTAAACGGGCTTGGGTCCCAGGGCACATCCAGTGAATTTATAGAATTAGGCCGACGTGCGTTTTTAATTGGTCCCTTTGGATCTGACTTTCCAACCTAATTTACAGTTTTCCGTGCCTTCATGAAATTTAATTTGTAGTGGGGTTAGATCAAGAAATATGCCTGTTTTCTCTCAGATATACAGTGGTGGAGCTGAGATTTGAACTGACTGGCGTCTGCTGAACCACTATGCCTTATTGCTTCTCAATTTTTTTTTTAACTAGCCTAGGTGAATAAGAGACCCTGATCTCAAAATGTTAACAGTCTGGGGTGGGGAGGAAGATTTCCCAATGTATTATGTAGTACAAAATAGACCGAGTATTGAAATAGAGATAAGCACAATTTTATGGCAGCACCGATAAAAATGGAACTACCCAAACCTTATTATTCGCTGATTCCTCTTTTTAGAGCCAGAATCTCATTTCCAATTTCGTGTTAACATGTGGATATTCCACAGGCCCCTCAAATCAACATAATTCAATTTTACTACTCCTACTTACTCGTGTTCCTCCAGTTCGTCTGTAACTGTTTCAGTGAATGAGTGAGTGTAGCATTTCTACCACTCAGTATCTAGCCGTAACTTCTCTACCCACCTACTGCGGGTAGAGTATATTTAGAATTTGTTTTCTTCCCCCCATGCCTATCATTACTACTTGATATCAAACCTTATGTTGTAACACTACTTAACTGGCTGAAAGTTTTGCAGTTACGTTTATATCCATGTAAGTATGGGGTAAAATTGTCTTTATATGTATTTTGTATTAATCTCAACCAAAATATTGCCTTTATAGAGACTGCCATATACTCAACTGTAGAAATTGATTTTTATGTCATAACTATTGGAATTGTAGTGCTAAGACCCCAGTAGTTTGTGTTTGGGGCAGCATTAATTCTCTGTTCTGGTTTAAGGGAAATCATCAATATTTATTTGAACTAGGTATTAAATATCAGCGTTTTAAAGCTTTTTAATTTTTATACAGAGACACTTAAGGTTACACCTTAAATTGAATTTAAAGTTAAACTTTACAGCTAAGTATGGCTTATTTGCCAAACTTTCTTCATATATATCACTGTTATTTATCCACAATTTTGAGGTTTTAATATTATTCAGTACTAGATTTTTCAAAGTTGTTCCCACTTTTTATTACTTCAAATACCTTGTGATATAGCTGCATGATAATATCTTCATTTTTTACATATGAAAGGTTAGAACTAGGATTTGAAAACCGAACTCATGGTCATATATACTGATCCGTGCTACTCCTGTGGTAGGCTTTTAACTTGGGGGAAGTTTGGGAACAAATCTTTAATAAACTTTCATGAATATAAAAAAATAAGCTAACTGACTTAATCCACTTCACCATAATGACTTAACTTGCTGTACTCTTACTCAAATCTGTGTTTGTGTATTTTCTCAGTGGCGAAGAGGCTTCTATGATCTTCTATAAGAACTGGAATCTTTGACCTGCTTTACTTATCTCCTATGTTACTTTCTCTCTTTAGATGATATCCGCCAACAGAAATAACTGCTTTTTAAAAACTGGTAGAAAAGGGTTTTACATTTGGTCCTGTTGCTGTGGTGGAGATCCCTTACCTTTAGAGAGAGGCTGCTGACAGCTGTGTTCTTTCCAGGATTCAGTAAACTGAGGAGCTGAATTTCTGCGGGACTCTGAAATGCTTTGGAGCTGATTAACCGTAGTACTAACTTGGTTTTTCTTTTTTTCATTTCTAGATTTGAATATCAAGTCATCAGGGTCTGGCTGTGTAAAAGTCCAAAATATTGAGTGTGATAATTGCAAAATTGAAACTGAACAGGGGACCAGCATCTTACAGTCAGTTAAGGTATAAAGATTTTTCTAATTCTGTTTCAACATTATTTTTTAA
Source organism: Kogia breviceps (assembly GCF_026419965.1). Taxonomy (NCBI): domain Eukaryota; kingdom Metazoa; phylum Chordata; class Mammalia; order Artiodactyla; family Physeteridae; genus Kogia; species Kogia breviceps. The sequence continues at coordinate 87,729,146 of NC_081318.1, forward strand.
AACACCTTAAACTATGAACTGTGGTATCAAATTAAGCTTATTATTCGAGCATCATGTATTGGAAATATTGAGTATCATTTATTCATCACTCAGAAATTCCTTGCAAAAAGTTTGTCAGTTCTGTTATGAAAGTATAGAGGTTGTAGCAACTTTGAAGGTTTTCGTCATGTTCCGTTTAGATTTCATTTCAAAGTGTACAGTGATGTTAATAATACATTCTTAGTATTCTCAGATCTTACTAAGTTTAAGAAATTTTAGTTTTAATGAATGATTTTCTTCCATTTATTAAGGAGTAAGGAAAAGTCGTTAAGCATTATAAATTTGCTTAAAATATTACATTAATCACATTTTTAATGTACCAGGTAGTTTATTACTTAAGGATTAAGTAGCTATTTGTGCTAAACAGCAAATGATTTGTCTCACTTTGTAACAATGCTTTTATATTTAATTTTCTTAAAACTAGATTGGTCTCAGCTGTAAATGATTTCAAATACATCTCTGATTAAGTTCTAGCTTATTGTTACTACTGGTACTACTTACACTTGCATATTCAAAACTCAATATTTTTGTGAACTTTGGTGGTATGTAACTTTGTTGAAGTCAGTCATCTTTGCTTCATAATTGCAAAACATTTTCATTTTCTTTTTTTTTTTTTTTTTTTTTTTTTTTGTGGTACGCGGGCCTCTCACTGTTGTGGCCTCTCCAGTTGCGGAGCACAGGCTCCGGATGCACAGGCTCAGCGGCCATGGCTCACGGGCCCAGCTGCTCCGCGGTATGTGGGATCTTCCCGGACCGGGGCACGAACCCGTGTCCCCTGCATCGGCAGATGGATTCTCAACCACTGCGCCACCAGGGAAGCCCCATTTTCATTTTTAGATGCATAAACAGTAATTAGTATGATTAATTGGATGCATTTAAAAATTTTTACATTATTTGTTTTGTCCCAGCCACTCTTATTTGCACACCTACCTTTGGCATGTCTTCACATGTGAACCAGTTCAGTAAATTTAGTTGCACAGGGACTTCCCTGGTGGTCCAGTGGTTAAGACTCCATGCTCCCAATGCAGGGGGTCAAGCTGTGGTCTTTTCACACACATCTTCTGCACATACATCACACATTTCAATAAAGCATTTTTAAGACTGTTGACCACTTGGATTTCTTTGGTGTTGGTGAAGTAGCCTAACCATTATTCAGAGATTGTATATCTCTAATCTGGTTTTTTGATTTGTTTGTGGGTTTTGGGGGTTTTTTGTTTGTTTCATGCTAGACTTGAAGGTCCTGATTTTGTGTGAATGCATTTCTTTGGATGTGAGAAATAGAAATTGCCAATTATGTGCTTTCCCTTTGCTGCACAAATTCTGGGAAAATGTAAGATCCTTCCTTTTTTAACATGGTTTGAGGGAACAACTCTAAGTCCAGTCAGGGCAGTTTAATTTAGATGATCAATTTGACACTTCAGGAGACCTAAAGGTTTATAAGATTCCATCTCAGAATACTGTATATTAATTATTTTTTACCAGATATTTTACAAATACCTCACCTCATCCTGAATGTAATCAATAATAATGTATTAGGGTAGAAAGACACAGATTATCAATATAAAATATATATTTAAGCCCTTCAAAAAAAAAAAACAAAAAAAACAAAAAAAAATCTAGTCAGGGAACTAGATCCTGCATGCCGCAACTGAAAGAGCCCGCATGTCGCAACAAAGATCCCATGTGCCACAACTAAGACCCGGCCCAGCCAAAAAAAATAAGAAAAATTTAGTTGCACAAATATCAAAAAAGATTAAAGAATACTATTACATATCCTTTTGGAAAAATGAGATGGTTCCAGCTCTTGTAAAAGATTGCACAGTGAAGTTTTCATGTTGAATGACTAAATGGATGAGAATACCATGGTTCTTTTGTCCTTATAAATATATTGGTCACTCATCAATGCTTGAATTTCAGAAATTTATCTAGAATATTGTTCTCTGGAGACTCAGAGTCTTAGATTTTCAATTTCACAGCCAAAATTAGAAGCTATTGTATTGCTGTCTGTCTCTTTGCAATCATCTTTTGATCAATCTGATAATTCTGAAAGATCTATTTTCTCAGTTTTCTGTTTTCTGCCATTATGTGCATAAAATGAAAAATGATTTCTCAACTTTGGCACTGTTGACATTTTGGGCTGGATAATTCTTTGTTGTCAGCGGCTGACCTATGCACTGTGGGATGTTTAGCAGTATTCCTGGCTTCTACCAACTAAGTGCCAAGAAACACTCCTCACTTAGGACAATGAAAAATATCTCCACACATTGCCAAATGTCCTCTGGGGGACAAAAATCACCTTTAGTTGAGAACCACCATTTGAAGCGAGTTCATCATTCTTCTTTTGTCTTATTCTTTTAGACATTTTCTAGCATAGTTAGGAATAATTGACAGATAATAATGAAATAACTACTAGGATAATGAAATAGCAAACTGTTATGAGATATATGAAAAATAAGAATACTAAGATCCCATAATGTATTTTAGATTTACAAAGGGGTCCATTGAACCATTATGGTAATTTTAAGATAGAATGAGTATTATTCTATTTAAAAATTGAGTAAATTTTCTATTTATTCTTTGGGAGACCTCTAAGAAACAATAAAAGTCATGAAATATCAGTCCTACAAATAGAATAGCTCAAAAAAGAAATTCAGGAATTAGATTTGGGTCCGCTGAATCTTAATGGTAGGTAGGAGAATTAAGAGGTAAGAGAATTATTCTTGAGATCTTAGGATTTAACTGACTTAAATTCAGAATGGGAACGCTTCGTGAAATATCTGGATTAAGTTTTAAATATGGTACAATATCATTATCTCTAAATAGTGATAGCCTATTAATGTAAGTTTCTCTTCCAATCATTTTAAGGATTTGAAATATATTTGGTCTATGTTATAAGATGTTTATAGCAATAGTAACAGCTACTGTTTACTGAGTCCTTATTATGTACCCAGAAATGTAGCTAAGGCTTCATTTAATCCTTGAATTATCTCCTTTTTGTCAAGGAAGAAACTGAGCTACCTAGAGATTAAGGAACTGATTTAGGTTCCCACAGCTAATAAATTGAGCTAAGATTTGAACTTGGGTCTTTCTGCGTTCCAAGCTCATGCTCTTTCCACCTTTCCTTATTGTCTAAGCAAAATGTCTGGCAGTACTAACTCACTGAATGCCACATATTTGCATTTTTTAAAAATGCAATAGTAATAGTTTATATTATACTAAATAGCTTCTGATTTATTTAAACATTTTAACTACTTAGTTTTGCATATTGAGGCCGGAGAGAGATGGGCCCCAGGGTAAGCAGCTGGAGTTCATTCCCTGTGGACAGAACTTCAAAATATCAATAGCAGGACAATGGAGAGAGGAGGCTGGGCCCTGCCTAGATAAGAGATAAAAGACCAGTATTCCTTATTCTCAAAGTCAAGGAGACCTTCCCGACTACACATTCCCAGAAAGGCTTCTTGGAGGTCCAAAAGGGAGGGGGCGCCACCCCAGAATAAGTGACATAGGCCTCTCTGCTAGAATCCATCTTGGCTGAGAGATGTGTGAGCACAAATGTGAGGATCCTGAGATATACCAAATACGGACTCAGAATCAGGCAAAGCAAGATGATTGGTCAAGGGAAACCTGGAAGAAATGCCCCATAAAAGTGATTCAGACTACCACAAGGGGGTGACTCTCTCTCTGAGCCCACCCATGTTTCTATCCACAAGAACTGTACTGTTTCCTCCTAATAAACACTTTGCTTGCTTCACTACTTTCTGTCTCTATGTGGAAATTCATTTCTACACAGCTGATAGTCTAGGGCCTTGTCACTGGCCACTGGTCCCCAGTGGTCTAGTGGCTAGGATTCAGAGCTCTCACTGCTGCTGCCTGACTTCAGTCTCTGGCAGGGAACCGAAATCTTGCTTCAAGCCACTGCAGGCTGAGGCCACCCAAGATCAATATGTTTTTAAATTTTATAATCAACTTTACATTTTTTGAAATTAGATGAGCTTTGAACTTAATGATAGCTATTAACATTTTTGTGCTATAGACCTCTTTGAAAATATGATGATTATTTTCTTAGAAAAAATGTACACATGAAATTTTGCTTACAATTTCATAAGTTTCACAGACTCTCTAGAATGTTGTGTAAACGTGGTTAAGAACTCCTGATTTAAATAAAATAACAGTTGTTTTGGAGATACTTTTTTCTGAAGTTCATCAGTTACTTGTCTGCTTGATAAAGACTGTATTAAATACAGTTTCTGTATTAATACAGACTTCTGACTCATTTTTCTATGGGCATGAAGTCTACCATGCTGTAATATAGATAAACTTTTTAAGAATGATTCATTTTGCCCTTTTCACTGAATTTTTTGAACTTCATTCCTGGGCCATTTTACCCAAGGCTTTACTTTTTTTCCCCTGGAGTAAAGCAACCAGAATGTATATGGTTGTTTTGAATTTTTTTTCCCACTTTTTAGATGTGTCTCTACTGTTGCTGGTTATGATATTGGTGGGTTTGCTTTTGCTATTTTTCTTCTTCTGGTATTTACCTGTTCTTTTTCTCTTTATAGATGTGGTAGAACTGAAGACTTATGCAAATATTAAGGTGAAGTAAGCTACCCTAAAAAATAGACCAAACATCTAATGGCTCACAGACAACTATAGTTTATTTCTCATTTGTGTCTAAGTGTGTGGGTGACTCATTTCTATTCAGGTATTGTAGGTTCCCTTCATCTTCTGGCTCTCCTATCTGTTAGAGCCTTATTGTAATATACATTCACCTGGTGGAAGGGGCAGAGCACAGAGGAGGCACATTAATTCTTCTAAAAGCACCAGCCAGGAAATTGCACATAACATTTCTCTTTATGTTCTATTGGCAAGAACTGAGCAGCACCTAAGAGGTAAGGGGAGCTGGAAAACATTGTCTCTTCATGGGCCCAGCTATACTCATTGTACTTTGGGAAAAAGTGGATTTTTGTGGACCTATCATAGTTTCTGCCACAGTTGCCAAGTGTGAAATCAAGTGTTACATACACATTTTTTTAATCTAGCAGAGGAGGCTAACTGTAACTGCTATTTTAGAGACATTTTCGTTTAGTTCCAGTTTCTGGGCTGTGTTGTACTAGAAAGTTTAACAGTCAGTGGGTTGTTATCCTAAGTGTGAATATATACTTCTTCAGGTGAGTCCAGCAATAAGAGTGTAGGATTTGAAATCATACAGAGCTTGATTCTATTAGTTTAGATTTTGTTGTTTTCTAATGTGTCACCTGATAAGGTTGTTTAACCTTTCTGATTCTTGGATTCCTTCCTCTGTAAATTGGCAAAAATATAATACCCATCTCTCTGAATTGTGAGAATTAAATGTTAGTTCATGTAAAGTAGTGAATGTTATTTGGTGCAAAGAAAATGCCAAGTAAGTAATAAATATTACTGTTATTAATAATGATGAATATTAATAATGATGAACAGTGATTATTGTCATCCTCATCATGATTTATGTTTAGTTAGCCATTGTGATCTTTAATTCCCAACCCTTTCTTCAGTGAAGCTACCAGAACACCCAAGTATCTTTTTTTTTTTTCCTTTGAGTCCAAGGAGCTTTATTTAATCCCTTTAACAGCAGTTGACATTCTTTTCTCACTGATGTTTTTATTCCAAACAGGGCATTTCTATTCATTTCTACTTCCTCTTTTACTGCTTTATTATTATTTTAAAAGAAATATATAAAATATTGGAACATTTTTTATTAGTATAAGTCAAATTTATTGTCTCTTTTTCTTTGTGTGTATTTTTGTATTTGTCTTTCAGAGTCAAAAATTACATATTCAAACAAAAGGAGGTAAAGTGATCTGCCTGGGAACAGTTTATGGAAATATAGATATTCATGCATCAGATAAAAGTGTAAGATTGTAATTTTCTTTTTTAATACTTGCAAGTTTGCATCTGGTTGGCTCACACAGTGGGTAGATTCTACAAAATTTGTGGCAAAACATTCCCTTTTTAATGCATTTGAGTTCATTAGTAAATTCAAATTTGAACTGAGATTATTAAATACTATACAGCTTAATTTTAAATTTGTGATTTAATACTTTTGATAGATATTTAGTTATTTGGAATCAATAACATTTTTTTAACTTTTAAGTTTTATTTTATTTTTTATAAAGTTTTTTTTTTTTTTTTTTTGATGTGAACCATTTCTAAAGTCTTTATTGAATTTGTTACAGTATTGCTCCTGTTTTATGATTTGTTTTTTTGGCCGTGAGGCATGTGGGATCTTAGCTTCCCGACCAGGGATTGAACCCACACCCCCTGCCTTGGAAGGCGAAGTCTTAACCACTGGACCACCAGGGAACTCCCTCAATAACATCTTTAAATTCTTAATATTTCTTTAAAAATCTTTTTTGTATTGAATTGTAGTTGATTTACAGTGTTGTGTTAATTTCTGCTGTACAGCAAAGTGACTCAGTTATACACACATATACATTCTTTTTTATGCTCTTTTCTGTTATGATTTATCCCAGGATATTGAATATAGTTACCTGTGCTATACAGTAGGACCTTGTTGTTTATCCATTCTATATATAATAGTTTGTGTCTACTAACACCAAACTCCCAGTTCATCCCTTGCAAATACTTAATATTGAATTCTAATTCTGAAGAGATTTTAATCTTAATGATCATGGGTTAAAATCAGTCATTACATAATACCAAAATAACTGGGATTAAATTTTTCTTATTGTTAGGTTTATTTGAGTATTTTTTCCAAGACCTGTTTATTTTGCCTTTAGGCAATTTTAGGAGGAGTTTCAAAACTCAACTTTCTTCAGTGTTTTCCACAAGGTTGCACCATTAAACAGCATTACTGTTCTCCAGAAGCTTTTATTAGCCATAGGAACTTTGATTGTTATAAGACAGTTTGCATTTTTTTCAGTCAACTTTTGTTGCTTTCTGTGATTTAGCATAGTATTAAGAATAAAGGTATAATTTTGAAGTATAAATTGTCACAATTTTTTAGCATGATCAGTAATGTTTTAAATCTTTTAGAAAGGTCTAAGCCACCTTTTATTTTATAGTTAAACAATTTGCAAGGATTCTTTTGTCATAAATTTGTTCAATTCCATACTCAGCTGAATTCTCAGATAATTGGTAGGGAGGAATTGTATCTTATATGTAGATTATGGTTGGCATAATTAAACAAGGTAGGTTATAACACTAATTGTTCTACTGTTGTCACTTTTATTTTCCATCACCTTTCTCTTAGAACCTGTGGGAGACTGTTTAAACCCAAATATTCAAATTTATCTTTTTAAAAAGTGTTGAAAGACACTACCTGGCTTTATGTGGCAGCTGTTTGGGGACAGCATTTAGTTTCACCTCTCTGATTGTTGTGGTCTTGGAGGTGCAAAAGGGAAATTGGACAACTGCAGTTGCAGAATATTGCATATTGATGTTCAAATGTAACTATCAAAGAAGAATTTAAATCATCTTAATTATTTTCTATTTTTAATATTTTGACCACTATTTCCACTCATTATTTATCCTCTCAACTTTCATGGTTTATTGAATATACATTTATTCCTACTTTCTGTTGTACTATTTTGATTCCTGCATGATGGAGTTTTATGTTGTACTAAAGAATCAGTTTTGATATTTCTTTATTTATATTATGCATAGTGTTAATTTTTAAGGCATATTTCTAAGTTTGTGGGGTTTTATATAAAATAAATTCTTATGAAATATGTTAACTTTTAATATACAACTTCCACAGAAATGTGTTTTGGATATTTGAGAGGCAGCATAGTGAATTGGTTTAGAGCACGTAATTGAGAACCAGAGTACCTGGGTTTCAATCCTGGCTCAGCCACTTACTAAGCTCTTTAACTTCAGATGAGTTATTTAACCTCTATGTGTCTTGGTTTTCTGGAAAATAGAATAATAGTAATGACATTAACTCACACTGGTTGTTATGAGGATTAAATGAGTTAATGCATAATACAGATAAGGTACTTAAAATAATGTCTTGCATAGCTAACTCCATTATAGTGTCCGACTATAATGATGATGATAAAGGTAAACAAAACACAGGAAAGGTAATTTGGCCAGTCCTAGACCTACCAGTTAACTTTACTGAGACTCTGTTTCATTATTCATAAAATAGGGATGGTATTGTTTGTTTTTTTTCTTCTCAACAAGATTGTGAGAATCAAGTGAGCATTAGAAACACTTAACAGTGTATTCTTTATGTATCATTTTATATGGAATGGCTGTCTTTAAATTGTATCATTAATTTCAGTAGCCTAAGTTTGATACAGACAAGATAGAAATCCATTGTATGATTGTTGAATGAATTGATAATATAGTTATCAGTTGACCTTTCTTTCTTAGTTTGGGCTACAAGGCCACAGTTTTTCCTTAAAACTTCATTTTCATTTTATAATGTTGATTTATAATAAGTGAACTTTATGAAAAAATTTCCTCTTGTATAGAAAAGTAAATTAATTTATAGCACTATCTCTCTAAGAAAGGTATTTTTGGATCTACTTTTTGTTCTTTCTTTAAATATCTACTTCACTTAATAAGCAAGCTGTACAGTTTAATCTATTTTTCTGAGTGTTTGTTCCATTAGCATTAGTAACTATAAATAAGATCCTCAATATTTTGCTGTAAACTGTGATGTCCTAAGTTTAATTGTTCTAGTTAGTATCTGATATAGTGCATTATATATGGCCCTTAGTGAATTTTCTATTTGTTTGAAATTAATTTTACGGATTGATTGGTTAAAATAGCTTTATTATTGTGATGAGGAGTGTTGTACTTTTGCTTGCTTTCATTTAGTTTGGTGGAGCAGGGGAGGATATTTTTTAGCTTCCTACAGGGTAAGATATTTAGTGTTTAATGAACAAAGTAAATCCTTGGCATTTTCCTGATACTCATAAAGAGTGTCTTAAAAGCTTTATTTGGTTTTGGGGAGAGTCTAATCAAAAGTTCCCCCTTGCCAGTTCAATTAAGTTTCAAATATTCTTTCAATATTTATCTTTTGATATTCCCTAAAACAGCCTCACTGTTTATAAAAAGCTAGAGTATTCATACTTGTTGTCTGCTTTATGGAAATACTTGGAGAATTTTAAGCTATGCATAAAGCAACTTTTCATCAAGAAATTTTGTAGGTAAAGGATAAATTTTTTCAGAAATTTTAAACCTTACTATTACACTGAGGAATGCAAAACGTGTATTCTCAGAAATCTGAATGTATATAAAATATCTATCTTTCTTTGACAGATTTATTGAAACTAGATTTTTTAAAAATTCCTATGAATCCATAATTAGCTGTAGCAGATAAGAAGCAATTGGATGTATTTTATATACCTAATAAAAGTCCATTAAAAAACAAAATTATATACTTCAAATCTGGACCACAAAGTAATTTTAGTTTGCTTCCCATGACAACCTCTGGGTACTTTAATTTCTCTTTTCATAGTTTATCTGTCTTCTAATATTTTAGTATTCTTGAAACTCAATTCTTATTAAATGATATTTTGAACTCAATTTTTGAAGGAAGTGTAACGATTGAATAATACTGATGCCAATGTGTTGAAAAACAGTGATGTTATTTCTTTAAATACCTCAGTGTAATGCTTGAATTTGACCCTGGGCAAAACTGTGGCAAGCCTTCCTAGTGATTCAGTTTTTATGTCAACAATTTTATATTAACGCTCACTTTATGCTTATAAAACATTTGTTTAAAATACTATAAAGATAATTTGGAATCCTTAATTAGATACCTTCATTTTACATTGGGCTCAATATTTGAGACATAAATGCATACTGAATTTTGTTAGAGAAGTTTAGGGATAAATACAAAAATCCTTCCATTTTGTTCAGTGGAAAGCTACTGACTAATTAGATGTAAAGTGGAAAAATTCTAGAAGTAATAGTGTATTCACTACATTAACAGATGAAATGAGAAAAATCATAGGAGAATCCAATAAAATCAGATAAAGTATATGCTAAAATTTAAAACCCATTCATGAGTTAAACAACAACAAAACAGATATGAAATAGAAGGGAACTTCTTTAATCTAAAAAAAGGAATCTAGAAGATATCTATAGCAAACACAGTACTTAATGTTGTAAGCTTTCCCTCTGAGAATAGGAATAAGATAAGGATGCTTACTTGTTATCTCATCACTTCTATTCACTGTTAAATTGGAGGCCTGAGCCAGACTGTAAGGCGGGAAAGAACAGGAAAAACAGTATTAATATGAGGATTAGAAGGGAAGAAGTGAAACGATTACTTGTAAAGGATATAATTATGCATGTAGAAAAACTGTGTTAATTCAGGTAGATTATTAGAATCAGTTAAGTGAGTTTAGTGAGGTTTGGGATTAAGGTCAAATACAAAGCCAGTTAAGATAAAATGAAATTTTAAAAGTTATCTTTTATAATAACATTTAGAAAACATCAAATAGGAATAAATTTAATAAAAGATGAAGAACTCTACATAGGAAATATAAAACATTATTAAAAGAAATTAAAGAAGATCTAAATGAAGGAATATAATGTGTCTATTCTACAGAGAAAACACTGTTGCTCATAATCTTGTAATTAGAGCTGGAGAATTGAAGTCAATAAATTGATTGTGTACTGTACATATTAGTTGCCCACTAATTCTGGCTTTTTACCAGTCTTCATTTTATAATGAACTGATTTGAGTCTTTCTCTTACTAGACTGTGACCATAGATAAACTGCAGGGAAGTTCTGTTAACGTATCTACTGAGGATGGTTTGCTGAAAGCCAAGTATCTTTACACAGAATCGTCATTTCTGTCTTCTGCTGCTGGGGATATTACATTAGGAAGTGTTCATGGTAAGGTGACAGAGGCCTAATACATCTTAGATATGCCACATAACATAAATTGTAAGAGATGACTATGTTTCTTTGTAGTTGAAGGAGAATCTGCCATTAGGAAGCTGTGCCTCTAAATAATTGCAGACTAACCATCTTTTTAGAAACCCACAAAATAAAATGACACATAAGGTACTGAATTTTATTTTGGCAAGAAATTGAATATTATGCTGTTATACATGAAGCTAATAATAATTCTGATTTTTAATGCATTTCTTTATAGAAGGTAACAAACAACAAGGAAATATTCAGAGGAAAGCACAGTGAAATAAAAACAGTGTTAAAAAATAAAGATGGGTTCTGAATGATTGCTTTTATGTTATGATAGGAAAGCTAAGGATTAAATAAATTAATGAAACGTTTGTGTAGGATCTGATTATAGCAATTCAGTGATACTAATTTTGACTGAAATGCTTTATGTGTATTAGTACTAGCACCAGGTCCTCCCAGTGCCCTGCCATTTTCAGTTTTCTTTAATTAAATATCATCTTGTGAATTTTAAAACATGGCTCTGCAGGTATGTCATATTACTTAGTTAACTTCTGTGTTATTAAAAGAAGAGAATATAATGGTGAAGTAATATGGCAAAGGGCATGCTGGTGGTATTCAGTGTCACCCAGCATGCTTCTTAAATTCCCACATAGCAGATGATTTAAGTCCAGGTATGTTTTCTGAAATATGTACACATAGAATTAAGAAACTCTTATCCTGGAAAGTAGTATATACACATCTGCTAAATGCCTTTTGGACAATTTTCCAGGAGTTATAGACAAACTTTTGCTGTACATAGTCTACTCATTTAACTTCTATAGGAAAGCTGAATATAGTTATCTATACACTTTGGTAAAATCTCCAAATTTTAGTAGTCAGCATGAATTATTAGGTCGTGTTAGAAAACCTGGCTAGTGCTAACCATGCTATTTAGCAAATTGGCAGGTAGTCTTACAGTTTAAAAAAAATCTGAATAAATGAGTACTTATATGCTTGAAATAATTCTTGAACCTCAATTTCATAGTTAAACCTCATCAACCATTCTTGTAGGGTGAAGGTATTATTTGAGTCCAAAATAAAGCAAACAGTTTTGTTAGTTATTCATCAGTTTTGTTTTGTTTACTCAGGTGTGCCTTGAATAGTTCTGGTAATTTGTAACTCCATATTTCAACAATGACTTTTATGTAAGCATTGTATTTTTAACTGTTAATTGTAACTAAAAGTACTGTACTTAATATATTGAGTAATTTTTAGTGGAAAAGCAATTCCTTATCATGTCACATGTTGATTAACATCCACGATAAGAACAGCTCTGTTCTCTACAGTGCTTTATACCATGTTTACACTGAATTCATTAATGTTTAAAGTTTTTTTGCTTTCTTTTAAGTAAGTTGAGAATTGAACTTGATACATTAGTAGCTTACATGATAGTAAAACAGATCTACCTTTTTGAAGCAGTCCTCAAAATACTCTAGGTCACTTTTTGCTTTTTTTAACATCTTTTTTTTTTTTTTTTGGTGGTACGTGGACCTTTCACTGCCGTGGCCTCTCCCTCCATGGAGCACAGGCTCCGGAGGCACAGGCCCAGCGGCCACGGCTCACGGGCCCAGCTGCTCCGCAGCATGTGGGATCTTCCCGGACCGGGGCACGAACCCGTGTCCCCTGCATCGGCAGGCGGACTCCCAACCACCGCGCCACCAGGGAAGCCCTTAACATCTTTATTGGAGTATAATTGCTTTATGATGGTGTGTTAGTTTCTGCTGTATAACAAAGTGAATCAGCTATACATATACATATATCCCCTCCCTCTTGTGTCTCCCTCCCACCCTCCCTATCCTACCCCTCTAGGTGGTCACAAAGCACCGAGCTGATCTCCCTGTGCTATGCGGCTGCTTCCCACTAGCTATCTATTTAACATTTGGTAGTGTATATATGTCCACGCCACTCTCTCACTTCGTCCCAGTTTACCCTTCCCCTTCCCCATGTCCTCAAGTCCATTCTCTACATCTGCGTCTTTATTTCTGTCCCGCCCCTAGGTTCTTCAGAACAAATTTTTTTTTTTTAGATTCCATATATATGTGTTAGCATATGGCATTTGTTTTTCTCTTTCTGACTTATTTCACTCTGTAAAATACTGTAGGTCTCCTGATTACTTACAGTGGCTGAAATGGAAACAAATTGCTAGGAATAAAAGAGTTCATTCTTCAGCCTTTGTAAAACCTTTTATATTTACTGACCTTTAATGTGAAGTCAAATACCTTTCCTTAGGTGGTTTCAATCTGAGCCAAACCTATACTCTTTTGAACTGTTCTCTCTGGTTGGGATTTTGAAAGAAGACTCTGAGATGGAAATTAGAGTGTAGCAAATTTACCAGGGAGGCTTCTGGGGACCAGTGCCATACAAAGGAACAAAACCTAGTTTCCACAGGAGAGGTTAGACTTGATAAGTCTTAACAACCCCAAAGGGGTGCTCTGAAGCTGGGATGGTCCTCAGAATTGTCTCATGTTGGGGTGAGGGGAGATGGACCTTTATATCCCCAATCCTTAGATGCAAACTGCCCCAGAAGCACAATGATCTTGGATCAAAATGGCTCTCTTCAGATAAGGCAATTCCCTAAGAGAGCAGAGAGCTGAAGGCTGTCTGCCAGCAGTATTCCCAATAGATAGGAAAATAAGCCCTGCAGTTACAAAGGAGTTCTGAATGATGGCTTACAGCACCCACTACCGTTATATTTATTGATTCGTGCAGTACATGTACTGACCACCTACTGTGTGCCAGATTTTCAGGCACCAAGGGTATGAAGCTGGGCAGGAGATGATACCTATCCTTAAAGAACTCACAGTCTAGTGGAAGAATTGAGCATCATCTTTCTTGTTTGTAATACTAGTAGAGCAGAGAGAAGTAGGAGAAGGGAAAATATGATCCAGTTGCCACTGTAGAAGAGGTTCCATGTTGTTCATCCCTGCTTTCTCCATCTAGTCCTTGGCCCTCACTCTGCTTGGTTTTTCAGTGGTAGTAAGTATATGAAAGAGAGATTTGAAAAAACCATCTGCATTTCTTAGTCATACTCTGTGCCTGCCTACTTTTTAAATTACCCTTAAGAGAGGCCCAAGTTTCTTGCCTCCCCCTCCTATGTCATCCCTATTTCCCTCCTTGTCCTAAGGGATTATATGCACATGTTCCTTGAGTGTGGAGGTGGGATGGGTACGGAAGAACAGGCAGTGTTCTAGCCCTACATCGTAATAGGTTAGAAGATTAGAGTCATGACTGGTAGAAGGAAGTCCCTATGCTCTAGCTACTGGGATTTTAGTAGGGAGAGATACCTCCCCTCCCAAGGATCATCCCAAGCTGGAACTCTGAATATATATTCCACTGAAGTCTTTGTTCTAAGTGGTGATGGTCATATAACACCAATTAGATCCATATTTTGGCTGTATTTAAATAAACTAGCTTGGGAATCTTAAATTTATTTTTACAGGAAAATATGTTGCTACTTCTAAACATCTGACTTACAGAAAACAAATTCATAAGAATATACACATTCTAAGACCTGCCTGTTCAGGATTTATTTAGTTTGGCTTTGTTTTCTTTTTTTTTAATGTAAATTTATTATTATTTTATTTATTTATTTATTTATTTTTGGCTGCATTGAGTTTTCGTTGCTGTGCACGGGCTTCTCATTGCAGTGGCTTCTCTTGTTGCAGAGCACGGGCTCTAGGCGCACGGGCTTCTGTAGCTGTGCCTCGTGGGCTCTAGAGTGCAGGCTCAGTGGTTGTGGCACACGGGCTTAGTTGCTGTGCGGCATGTGGGATCTTTCCAGACCAGGGTTTGGACCCATGTCCCCTGCATTGGCAGGTGGATTCTTAACCACTGCACCACGAGGGAAGTCCAAGTTTGGCTTCTTTTTCTTAAGGTAGATTTTTTTAAAAACCAGCATACAGATGTTGTTAAAAGCCATTTGTACCACAAATATGATGACAATAACTGTCTTTTTCATAGATTTACCAAGTATATGAGTTTGGAGCCCTGTGTTAATAGGTTGGGGGTGGTTGTTTGAAAGCATGTTGAAAGCAAACATGTATTGAGTGCCTAAGTGACCCAACCCATTTTATTTAATGGCTAATTGGCTGTTTGCAAATGAAAACAAAACTTAGAAATGTCTAATTGTTTCCTCTCAATTATAAGTTAATTAGTGGAAGAGCAAGAATTCGATACAGGTTTCTTGACTTTTTAGGAGATTTTTTAAACAGTGTTCAAACAAATGTGTGCACATAACCATAGTGAATTTCTTGATTGCAACCCAAATTCCATCATTGCTTTTAGGTCTACCTGGGTCACTCTAGAGATGTTTCCTCTAGACAGACAGCACTACAACACAGATGCACTGCTTCAGCTGGGCTCTAAATTGTAAACTCCAATTTCAGGATTTTTGTGCCTTATGAAAATGTGGTGTTCCATATAGTGTTCGGGTTCAGCTTAGCTGCATGGAGCCATTCAGGGACTCGTTTCATTATTTAAAAGTGATGCTGCTATCTTCATGTGTGGCTTCTAAGTCTTGCATGAAAGGAAGACAGAGCATGAAATTTGTTTCTTGTCTCTGTATTCTTTTTGTTCATACACCCTGATGCAAACTAATACCCAACATACTGCTGAATACTTAAGAGGTAATGAGGAAAGGGAAAATGAAAGGAGTAATATGTCTTTTCAAATTGACTCCTGTGTGTAGAGAAGGGAAAAATCTATCTTAAATGGTTTTCAAAATGAAATTTTTAAGTAGAGCTAACGATATTTTCTTGGTAAGAAAATGAGTCATCTAATTGACTAGTAATATTTACTATTTGTAATGTTGGCTGAATCACATCTATTAAGTATGTATGCCTTCTAATACAAAAGAAAACTAGCTTATTCATTGACTCAACAAATATTCCCCAGTGTTCTGGCACTGAGAACCTAGTGGGAGAATGAGTACTTGGATAGTTTGTGTTTAGATATAAAATTTTGTGACAGTTTACTATCTTGATTTCCTTCTAAATTATAAAAAATTAGAGTCTGTGTAAAATACATTTTATTATATTCTGCTGTTTGAATATTTGTGATTTTAAAAGAATTCTGTACATGTGTATATAAGATATACATGTATTTATATATATTCTAGTAAATATATTTTTTAAATATAAATATATAGTCTCGTGACTTAGAAAGAAATGCTTCCTTGAAATGGTTTGCTGGGATTGATTTTATTTATGACATAATTTGAACAAATTAATTAGGGTTAATATGTAGGAGTACTCATGACAGTCATTTTAGTGTTTTATATTTAACTTATGTTATTATTTGGAATAAATGATTAATGAATAAAACTGCATTTTAAATATTTAGATTCCCTATATAACTTAGGGTCTTATTTTAGACTCTTTGGGAATATACATTAATACATAAATTGATGACTATTAGTTCTCTCATTTTTCTGTACTTCCGAAGTCCTTTGTTCTCCCAAAATTTAGCAATTTGTACATGCTTAAACTCTTCCTTAAATAATTACTTTGGATTTTAGAAAGTTTCACAGAAGTAAAGTTATACAAACTATACAAATACAGTTGATCATTTTGATAGCACTCAAAATTTCTTAAAGAAATGTCTCAATTTGCTTTAAGAAGGACATATAGGCTCTGGTGAATTTATAAATCTGCCTTGTGAATTTAGAAAGTCAGAAGTAATATAAAATTTTAAAAGAAAGGAACTTTTATTGGATTAGATGGAACTCTTCATGAAGTTCATGAAAATGCTTTGTTCTAATTCTAGTGTTTATTCTTAAGTTCATTGTGAAGTTTGTTATTTTAACACATGATTATTTATGTTAATGTTGAATCTGGACACTTAAAACTTTTTTATATGAAATACCAGAGAGGAATTACAACTTCCTTTGTGGTGCAGACAGCATAGTTTTTTTTTCATGATTTAGACATATGATACAATTGCTATTTCGTGCAGTGTTTGGACTCCACTCAGGTCCTTAGAGGGACTGGGCTCCTTCCATAAAGGTGATGCCACCATTTTCAGTGTGTGGCTTCCAAGCTTCCACTAAAGGAAGAGAGATCATAGAGGATCGTGTGAGAAATTTGTTAGCCAGAATGTTTTCAAATGACTTTAACTGCAGAAGTCTGAGATAAAGAGTTTAGTGTGTTCTAAGGAAGGAGAAAGGCACACAAGTATTAGGGAGTACTGGCAGTCTGTGTCACATCTCATATTTATAATTGTTCTTTCTCAAATGTCTATGAGTTCCTCCTCTTTCCACACCCCCTTGCTATTCTCCAGGATTTCATCCTTGTTTCATTGTTTTTTCAATTCTTTCTTTTCCTTGGGCATCTTATACACTTTTGAGTCTCAACTACCCTTGTATTCTGATAATTCAAATATGTATCTCTAGTGCTGACTTCCAGCTTATACATCCATCCGCTTAGTAGATATAGCCATTTGGATCTTTACAGGGTTCTCAAACGACTTCACATTTCTAACTTCTTTTCTCCTACTTTCCCAGCCCTCACCTCCCCAACCTCATCCATAATATAATCCTCCTCCTTTATTTCCATTTGCAGATTCTAATATTACCATGTACCTAATTTCCCAAGCTAGAATCTAGAAGTAACCCTAAATTCCTCTATCACCTTCCACATCTATCAATCCCAAAGTATAGGTAGGTTTTATCATCTAAATATTTCTTCAGTCTATCCCAGTTTTTTCTTTCAAACTTCTACTCTTCTTTTGTTTTTTTAAAAATTTTATTTATTGATTGATTATTTTTGGCTGCGCTGGGTCTTCGTTGCTGTGCGCAGGCTTTCTCTAGTTGCGGCGAGCAGGGGCCACACTTCGTTGTGGTGCGTGGGCTTCTTATTGCTGTGGCTTCTCTTGTTGCGGAGCACGGTCTCTAGGCGCGTGGGCTCAGAAGTTGTGGCTCACGGGCTCTAGAGCGCAGGCTCAGTAGTTGTGGCGCACGGGCTTAGTTGCTCTGCGGCATGTGGGATCTTCCTGGACCAGAGTTCCAACCCGTGTCCCCTGCATTGGCAGGTGGATTCTTAACCACTGCACCACCAGGGAAGTCCCCAAACTTCTACTATTCTAATTCAGATTCTTGTCATCTCTTGCCTCAACTCTAACAGTAAGTTTGCTTCCAGTCTTGCCTTCTTCAAATTCATCCTCTTCACTATAGCTATGGTTGGTTATTAGAAAGGCACATTGAACATGGCATTCTCTTACCCAAACCCTTTCGACTGCCTCAGTGACTTAGTTAACTTACTATTTCCTTTTTCTGAACTTATGCTTTGTCTTCTAGAGTTACACAATCTCATACTTCTTCCTGTATATATTCTTACTTGTTCTTTACTTCTGAGTTTTTGATCAGAGCCCTTGATCATTCTGATCAATTATAGTCTTCCTAAAATGATTTTCCCAGCTTTCTTTATCTCATTGACTTAGTAATCTTAGTACTCAGCTAAAGCAGCCTTCCCCCTGGCCTTCCATTGACCCATAAATTCTTGCGATATTAAAGAGCAAAGGTCATGTTTTATTTACCTCTGTATTCTTAGCATTTAGCACTGTGGCTTGCAAATAAAAAATATATCTCTTCCTGCTTCCGCAACCCTCCCCCTAAAAAAGAAGCACAAAAAGGATTTTAACTTTTAAGGATATTTGATTTCTCTGGATTATGAAAGTATATGTGCTGTTTTTACCATAATTACATTTATTTTAGTGAAGAAAAATAAACTGATGTTTATCTTTAAATCGATAGCTTATTTTTCCTCTGACCACACTAGAATGAAGAGTTGCTAGTTAAGGAGAACTATATATTTTCTCAAAAATTGGGGTTTTTGGAAAAGTTTCATAACTTGAAAGAAGAGTAAGCACACATAATTATTACAGACTATATGGCATCTGCTTTATTGGAAGGAAGGCTTTTACAAAGAGCTACTCCTCTCAAATAGTTGATTTGTTTATTTTCAGTGGTTGGAGATGAAATAGGTGAAACCAAAATATAGAAAATTGTGTTAGTAATGCCCATTTGGTTTATTTGTGTATTTTACAATATTCTACCTTATTCCACAAAGTATTGGAGATAAGCGTTCCATGTTGTATATTTTAATGACTTTGGAATATTTCTGTTTAGGCTAGAGGTTTTCTAAATATTTTGATATAAGTGGAGAATATTTTTTGTTTATTGCTTTAAAATTCCTTTAGTGTTGATAAAAATATTTTGATATATTCTTTATATTTAAAATTAGTTCCATACTTTTTGTGTTCTGTTATGCTTTTACTGTACAGAACTCTAACATTCAAGAGAGATGTAGTTTGAGACTGTACAGATTCTGCTATAGTGTGAACTAGTCCTCATTTTTAAATGGATCTAAAACTTCTATTTTATGGCTCTAAAACCATTGTTTTCTTGATCACTTCACTTTCATTACAAGCACTAACGATTAACTTTTTGAGAAAGACCACATTTTCTATTTTCATTTAAAAAAGTAAATTTTTACTGCATTCATTGAAGACTAGTATGAGGTAATAAAGCTCCAAAATTTTGTCTTGCTGAGTGGGTGACTGAACTTACTACTAGCTAAATGACTGACTGTAGAACTATGTCATAGTTCTTTACTAATAGTTAAAATCACAAATATCAGGGGTCTGCTTTACCTTATTTTTGACGTATTCATAAGGTGAAAACAGTAAAGAGAATTCTGAGTGTCTCACACTAGCTTAATTTTCATAAAGATTAGGAGGGAATACAAGATGTTTTTCTTGTATTGTTGTCTATCTTGAAATTCTTCACTGACTCCTTCAGTATAGGATAAAGTCAATAGACTAAGCACTCTATGGTTCTTCTGCAGATTTACTTTTACCTATTTTTCCAAACTAATTTTGAACATTTGTTGAAAAAACAATAGTATTTACTATGTACTGGGCAATGTACTTAAGCTCTCAAAATATAACACTAAATAAGAAAGACTTAATCCCTGTCCTCATAGACTTGCCTAATTACTATAGCCTAACTGATGAGCATGATTTAAATAATAGCATGTATAGTTATGCCTTTTTACCTTTGCTTACTTCATTGTTTTTTCCACAAAATCCTTTCCCTTCAGCATCAAATTTTACCCACATTTCAAACTTCCACTCTGGTAATATTTCCAATATCACTATTCTCCCTGTTCATGACAGGTCATTTTAGTCTGTTTCCTCTGAATGGCTGTGGCAACTAATTCATACTGTTCAGTTACAACATTCACTTATAATTATTAATAAATTCTAATTTTTAACTTCTCATGCGTGCATCTCCCCAGATAACCTATAAGGTTTTGGATGGCCAGTCTGTTCTCCGCAACCCCTGCAAGTGATTCAGTTCCTTCCCACATGTAAAACACACTCCCTTCCTTTCAAGGTTCCCAAAGTCTCATCCCATTACATATCTCCTCAGAGTCCAGAACCTCTACATCAAAATCAGATCCAGATGTAGATGAGCCTCCTTGGGTATAGTTGCTTAAGTATAACTCAAGTATTGTTCTCTGACTCTGAAGACCTGTGAACTAAAGAGACAAGTTCTTTTAGCCCCCTCAACCCACATACACCACCTACACACTCAGAATACAAGGATGGGATATGCATAGGATAATTTCCATAGACTTTCCTGTCCAAAGAGGAGAAAATACGGGGCACAAAGGAGTCATTGGTCCATAATGATTTTGAAATTCAGGTGGGCAAACGTTGGAGGTTACTTGATTAGATCTCAAGGCCTTGCGATAATTCTTTCGGGTTCCAGGCTTTGCCCTCTTGAGTCATCCTTCCTTTTTCATGAAATGTAGCATGTGTTTGCAGCTTAGGAGTCTTCTCTGTCTGCTTCCTGCCAGCAGAATTTTGGGGGTTGAATGGTTTCATTTCATTTTGTACTGTCACTGTCCCTTTCAGTCGAAGTTAGCAATGTGTTTGCTGATACACTTCTCTCAAAAATTTTGTCAGCCTCCTGTGAATTATATTGGGGTTTATTCCATTAGATAAAAGCCACAGCCAAGAATCCCTTCAGAATATGGACTTCTGCAGAGATATTTAGATACAATGCTCTCAAGCTTTCTAGAGGACCTATTTGACTGAGAGGATCTGTGAGATACCCATAATCTGTTTAATGGACTTTTTGTATAACTGATGAATACTGTGAGGTATCACCCTTGAGCTTTCTGGAGTCTTAACAAAAGATTTTACAGTCAATCCACCAGTTTTATTTTTAGGCTGTGTTCTGGCCATGCCCTGGATTCAAACTTTGTATAGAAGCCATTCTTACCTTTAGCATCTTGTGCCATCTTGAGAAGCTGAGACTTTTCAAAATCATTCATGTCCTGGTCTTTTTGTTGTTTAACAGTCCTTTCTTTAGTTTAGCTTATCTTTCTTCTCTTGCATTTTACTGAAGCGTCAAGGAAAAATAGGCAGCACTTACCACACTTTGACTCTGCTTGGCAGTCTCCGTGGCTAGATCATTCAGTTCATTAGGCACATTTCCTACTTTCCACATTACTGATAGTGACAGTGTTGCAGAGTTTCAATACTACTTAATAGGGATCTGCCTTCCTCCAGTTTCCAAAAACATTTTCTTCTCTTCCTTTTGAGCCTTCATGGGAAGTAGACACAAAGTCCAGCTTTCTACTAACGCACTGTTCAAGCAATTTAGGCTTTCTCTACCATGCTCCTAAAAATCCTTCCAACCTATGCCTACTGCCAAGTTCCAAAGCTCTTCCAATATTTTTAGTTAGTTATTGTGGCATCACCCCACTTCCAGCTTTCAAAATCTTTTCTAGTTACCTCTTCCTGTGTAACAAATTTAGCAGCTGAAAACAACGAACGTTTATTTTCTTACACTTCGAATGGATCAGGAATCTGGGTGTCGCTTAACTGGGTCCTCTGCCTCCAGATCTGTCTCGAAGTTGTAATCAAGGTATCAGCTGGGGCCATGGGCTTATTTGAAGGTTCAACCAAGAGAGAATCTGCTTCCTGGTTTACTCACGTGGTTGGCAGGATTCAGTTTAGATTTTATTGGCTTGGGACCTCTTTCAGGTCCTTGCTCTTGGGCCTTTTTCATAGGGCAGTTGACAACATGGCAAGCTGGCTCCCATCAGAGCAAAAGAGAGCTGGCAAGACAGAAGCCAGAATCTTTTTGTTACCTAGTCTTGGAAGTAACATCCCATCACTTTTGCCCTTAGTATTCTCTTTGGTAAAAGCAAAGCAAATCTCTTACACATGAGTGGAGGAGATTATACAAGGGCATGAATACCGGGAGGCAGGGACCATTGGAAGCCATCTTAGAAGCTACGAGATATTTGGCTACTACTTGCATGTGAATCTGCATTTATTGGGTTTGAAAATTGGAAGAGTATCTAGAGCACACCAATGAAATAATATTTATTTACTTAACCATTTAACAGGAGGATCTTCACAACCTTGTAACTTACTGAAACTTGAAAATAGTTATGTAAGCTTAACTTCACACAAGCCCAATTTTATTCATATATTCACATGAAGTATGATGGAATATAAAACTTTTAGAGCACATTTGACTTTGGACAAATGAATCAAGTGCCTTTCTTTTTTTTTCTTTTTCCCAGGTACTGATACATGTCAGTATTTACAAGATGCATGAAATGAAGTAAATGATTTCACTTACTCTAGATTAATTCTGAGATAAGTGATTCCTTTACTTTTTACTGTAGTTTTGGAATTATGGTAGAAGAGATACTATTGCCTACACTTTCAGTGCAGTAAATATAGGTAGTATGACTCTAGAAGTAATTATACATGCAAACACATATGAAGAAAAATCCTACTGTTTTTGGTATTGGAGGAAGGGGCTGGGAAGAATGGTTGTAATATCCTATAGGTATCCTGGAAAATATATTTTCATTGAAAGGTGGAAATATTTGAAAATTTTTTTTCTTTGTTGGTTTTCATTATTCCTGCCCCAAAACTTTTAAACTCTTGGCACAGAAACCACTTTAATCTAACAGATAGACATGCCAAACTGGCCTGAAAAATAATAGTAATTACTCTTTTCCATGGATTATTTTAGTGTTATTTGGTTCAAAATTTGGCTTTGTGTGGTCTGATAAATATTGTGATGTTTAGATTGAAAATGAGTATTGAGCACATTTAAGTAATTTTTTTATTTTTGGGTTTTAGAGGAATCATTATTTTTCTTCCATGTTTCCCGGAAAGTATGGGGGTTTGTTTTTTAGTTATGCTATAAAAGATTAAGGTGGGGTGGAGGAAGAGAGTTTGTATAGTTGCCTAAATCTGTTTATTTTTGAGTAGCAACTGAATCTCTCACTAGATTTGTGATCTGAGAAAAATTGCCAACAACAATAACAATGTTATTAAATAACGTTGTAGATATCTAACCATGTTTTAGGATACCATTAACACAGTTCCTTTTTAGATTATCCCTAATGTATAAAGTTGTCTTTTTCTCTTTTGCAGGTAATATAACATTACAAAGCAAGATGGGTAACATCACAGTAGGTATGTAAGCAGTTGGTAAATTTTGTATGCTTTTTAAAATAGCTATATTTGTGATATTTAATAAATATCAAAAATAAATAAAGTCTACAGTTTAGCTGATGAACCTAATAGGATCCTGATATACCTATTAGGATTCTGCCTAGTCACATATAGGCAGACCCAGTATAGGAATATGTGAAATTATTTCTGGAAGTTCATTGGTTCATCATCCTATAAATACTGTATAATTATAGGTTTAGTATCAATCAGAATACTGTTAGAATTCTGATTTCACCACTTTCTGTAAATGGGCAAATTACCTAACTTCTCTGTACCTCAGCTTACACATCTGAAAAAAATAGAAATAACAGTAAGTACCTATCGTATGGGGTTCTTGTAAGGATTAAATGAGGTATATAAAGTACTTTAGCACAGTGTCTGACATATTGACATATGCTTAAATACTCAATAAATAATAGCCATTTAAATTATTGTAATCATTCTAATCCTAGGCCAGAACTAATAGTGGCTAATGGTACTTTAGACCTAATCACCACATGTGATGCTGTGCCTGTGGGAGCAAAAGTTCAGATTTCCAGATTGTTTGTTTTTGGCTGCATTGGTTCTTCGTTGCTGCGCGTGGGCTTTCTCTAGCTGCGGCAAGCGGGGGCTACTCTTCATTGCGGTGCGTGGGCTTCTCATTGCAGTGGCTTCTCTTGTAGCGGAGCACAGGCTCTAGGTGTGCTGGCTTCAGTAGTTGTGGTTCGCGGGCTCTAGAGCACAGGCTCAGTAGTTGTGGTTTGCGGGCTCCAGAGCGCAGGCTCAATAGTTGTGGCGCATGGGCTTAGTTGCTCCGCGGCATGTGGGATCTTCCCGGACGAGGGATCGAACCCGTGTCCCCCACACTGGCAGGTGGATTGTTAACCACTGCACCACCAGGTAATTCTCTTCCACATAGTTTAGACAGAGCTTTTCTCTAACCCAAATAGCACCTGCTTGCCTGTTGGGTGAAGGAACACGGTGAGCTCTAAGAGTGGTGGTTGTTTTTTAGGCCTTAGAGGGTGGGGATTTGGGGATGGGAAACTCCCTCTTTATTGAGCAGTGGTGGCTTATTGCCAGTGTGAATGCCCAGGCCTCCTGGTTTTGTCCTTTTTGACATCTGACATTTTCTTTTTCTTTGTGCTGACTGAAATAGTGAATATACCCAACAATCCTTTTCACTATCATTCCTTCTGGATTCTCTGGCTTAGAGTGCACATCCTTTTTTAAGTTTTCTAGACATTATAACTTTTATGTTCAGTGAGGAATAGAAGATAAAGGCTTCCTAAGTGGTGATTATAAATCATTTTAACTAAAACATGACAGGATTTACCTGTTTTCCAGTGAGAAAGCAAAATTCACTGCTGACTCTTCAGGCCATTTTATCAGAAGGTACATCTGGGGATAGTAAGGGAAGTTTCTAGGGTGGAAAAAAGGAACACTAGTGAGAAGCTGAGCTAGCTGAGGAGAGAAAGTCCTAGACATGGGTGGAGTTTGTAGCAGTAGGGAAGGAGGGAAAAGAAGGGGAATATTCCAAATTGGGATGCATAAGAAGTTTCATTACCCACTAGCAGGCCCTTTAGGCAGATGTGAATTTGAGGAATACTTATAATCTAATATAATACGATAATGCTAGTATTATTGTTGGATGGAATTGTGGGAACATAAAGGGAAAACCATTCTCTCTAAAACTGGAAATAAATGGGTTATTTATCCATACTGAAAAAGAATAGTAATAGGAAGGATGAAATGATCAGTAACTTAAACATCTTTGAAGATGGTTTCACGCTCTGTATAATTGATTAACATTATGAATTCTTGTTAATTTCCCCTATAAACTTTCCCCCTTTCCCACTATTAAGTATTAGAGAGATTTTAAGGCAAAGTGTTTTATTTTTCTTAAATAAATCTCTGTTCATTCAGAGAAAATTACCTGAGCTCAGTGTTAAGAAATATAACTGACCACAATTATAGAAGTATTTAATGAGCCTTTATAATTTTCTTCAGTGAAACATAAATGGCATCTGTGGCTTTAGGTTGTTCTTAAAAATTCCAGGGCTTCCCTGGTGGTGCTGTGGTTAAGAATCCACCTGCTAATGCTGGCGACATGGGTTCGAGCCCTGGTCTGGGAAGATCCCACATACCGCAGGGCAACTAAGCCCAAAAGCCACCGCCATGAGAAGCCCGCGTACCGCAACGAAGAGTAGCCCCTGCTCCCTGCAACTAGAGAAAGCCCATGCGCAGCAATGAAGACCCAACACAGCCAAAAATAAAATAAAACAAAAAATAAATAAATTTTAGAATTCCAAATAAAGTGAAGGTAAATAAAGGTTGAATTTCTAATTTTGTAAACATCATTGATAAATTTTGAGTCCTATTTTGGAAGAATCTTTCAAAATAAGAGAAAAAGTATGCATTTATTAAGTTTTCATGATCTGTGATAGTGTGGAAACATATGGACTTTAGAAGACTGTGAATTTTGGTCCTACCACATGTTAGCTGTGTGGCTTTGAAAAAATTACTAAATCTCTCTGAATTTGCATTTTTATACATGGTTACCACCCATATAGCCCAAGGTTTTTGAGAAATTAAATAACGTAAAGCACAGCCCAATGTGTGGTAGTCATTCAGTGTTTAACCTTAATAATAAGGGAAGTGTTCATTTCTTAAATTCCTTTAATTCTTTGAATATCTCTATTAAGACTTTGGAAGAAAGTATAAACTATGTCACTGTTTATATTGGTCTTAAGATTGTGTTAGCATTTGAAGGCAACCCTGAATATGGCAATAACTAGTCTACATATATTTACCGAGTGCCTGCTTTATAATAAGAACTTGTTTAGGTACTGAGGAATATGTCGGTCAACAAGATGTCTTTATGCACACCTTCGGGCTGAGAAAAAAAACAGTAGATATGTAAATAACAAAAGATAATTGCACATAGTACAGTGAATAAGAGA
Organism: Kogia breviceps; assembly: GCF_026419965.1. Lineage (NCBI taxonomy): Eukaryota > Metazoa > Chordata > Mammalia > Artiodactyla > Physeteridae > Kogia > Kogia breviceps. The sequence goes on from NC_081318.1 coordinate 87,755,597, forward strand.
GGATAATGGGATAGAGACAGGGGAAAAGAAAGCTACTTCGTTTAGCAATTGGGGAGGGTTTGGAGTTGAATTAAGCCCAGAGTAATGGGAAAGAGGCATGTAAAATTCTGGATGCACAGCTTCCCAGATAGAGGACAGCCAGTGCAAGCCCTTAAAATGGAATGAGTTTATAATTTTTGAGATATAGAAGGGAGACTTGTGGAGAAAATGGTGTGCAGTGAGGCAAGTGAGAGCTAGATCACAGGGCCTTGTAGATGTGGTAAGAGTTGGGACTTTATTCCAACTACAACAGGTTGGTAGCAGGGGAGATATACAATTTGTATTTAAAGAGAACAACCTAGTTGTTGTATTGGAGGGGTGCCAAGGTGGAAGCAGGTGACTAGAAAGCTTAGTTTGTTTATCCATTCTCCTCTTGATGGGTACCTGAGCTGTTTCTAGTTTTTGGCAATTGTAAATAAAGCTGCTATGAACATTCTTAGACAAGTTATTTTATGGATATGGAGATTTTATATATATATATATATATATATATATATATATATAAAATTGACCCTTGAACAGTGCAGGAGTTGTTTCAACCCTCCCTGAAGTCAAAAATCCACATATAACTTTGCAGTTGACCCTCTGCGTCTGTGATTCTCCATCTACGGATTCAGCCCACCTTAGATTGTGTAGTACTGTAGTATGTATTTAGTGAAAGAAATCATGTATAAGTGGACCTGCGCAGTTCAATCCCGTGTTGTGTGTATGTGTATATATTTATTTTATATGTATGTATATATGTATTATATATATGTACATGTATGTATGTATATACATTTATTTATATGTGTATATATAATATATATGTGTGTATATATATCACACATACACACACACACACACACATATATATATGTATTTTTTTTTCCTTCTTAATACCTAGGAATAGAATTGCTGGTTTGAGGGAATTCCCTGGTTGTCCAGTGGTTAGGACTCCACTCTTTCACTGCTGAGGGCCTGGGTTCAATACCTGGTCGGGGAACTAAGGTCCTGCAAGCCGCACGGCGCAGCCAAATAAATAAATGAAGGGCGCAGGTGAGGGGGTGACAATAAAATATGGATTAAATTCTAAAATGCCAAGTAAAATAATTTTTTAAAAAGAGAATTGCTGGTTTGAGTGGGTATGTTTATGTTTGGTTTTATGATGAACTACCAGACTTTTGCCTAAGTTCCATTTTACATTTTCTTCTACAGTGTATGAGAATTCTAGTTGCTTCATATCCTTACCAACATATATTATTGTCAGTCTTTTTGTTTTTAACCCATTCTGGCATGTGGATAGTAGTATATCTCCGGTATTAATTTACATTTCCCTAATGGCTAATGGTGTTCAGCACTTTTTTTTTTTTTGAAGTATAGTTGATTTACAATGTTATGTTTCTGGTGTACAGCAAAGTGATTCAATCATACATATATATTTTTTCATATTCTTTTTTCATTAGAGGTTATTACAAGATAGTGAATATAGTTCCCTGTGCTATACAGTTTATCTATTTGATGTATAGTAGTTTGTATCTGCTCATTCCAAACTCCTAATTTATTCCTTCCCCCGTTTCCCCCTTGGTAATCTTAAGTCTGTGAGTCTGCTTTGTAAATAAGTTCATTTGTTTCATATTTTAGTTTTTACATAAAAGTGATATCATATGTTATTTGTCTTTCTCTGACTGTTTTGCCAAAAGCCTGCTTTCGGTTTTAAGGTTCATTGGATTCGCTGCCAAAATAACCACTTGTCTCACACAAATAAACAGTTTTAATCAATTATTTAATGAGAGGTGATTTAACTTAATTTTAATATAAAATCATTAGAAGGAGAAGAATAAGAATATTAGAAAAAACGTTACAGTATGTTTACATCACCGAATTGGGCCAACACCTACTTCCAGATCCAAACAGCAGCTGGGAAGTCCCAAGTAACAGCAATCTGGAGCCCCAATTGGGAAGGGTCCTGGGTGGTGCGTCCACCACACAGGTGAGACTTCAGATTGGAGTTCTGGGGGCTTCTGTTTGTAATTAAAGGCAGAAAACTATTATCAGTTTTTGCTCAAAAATGCAGCTCTGGTTCAGTTTTAACAATGCTGTTAATTTCATCATGTGAGTCACAAGATTTTCCAGACCCCAGGGGATTGGCCAGGTCCCCAGGGCTCAAGAAATTCCAAGACCCATTCCCTTTCTTATAGTAAGTGCTGCTTGACTTGCTAGCAGCAGTAGTTAGGTGTGCAAGCAGGCATGCAGTCCAGGCAGGGTCACAGTTCGATCAGAGGCCTGCTTCTGCCTCTGAAGCCTGAAGAAGACCATTTTACTGGCTTTCCCAACACTGACTTACTTCACTTAGTATGATAATCTCTAGGTCCATCCTTCAGAACTTTATCATGTGCATATTGGTCATTAGTGTATCTTCTTTTGTGAAGTTTTGTTCAGATATTTTTCCCATTTATTTTTTCCATTGGGTTATTTCTTTTTATTATTGAATTGTAGAAGTTCTTTATATATCCTAGGAACAAGTCCGTTGCCAGATATTGTTCTTCTGTATTTTCTCTCAGTCTGTGGCTTGCCTGATTATTTTCTTAACGGTGTATTTCGATGAGAAGATTTCCATTTTGATGAAGTCTAATTTACCAGTTATTTTTATGGTTATTGCTTTTTGTGTCCTTAGAAATCTTTGTCTGCCTTCGATCATGAAGCTGTTATCCTTTGTTTCTTTTAACAGCCTTAAAATTGTTGCTTTTACCTTTGATCCATCTTTTATTTTCGTATTTGTTGTGAGTTAGGAATCAAGATTCATTTTTTCCCATATGGATGCCTAGTTTTACATCACCATTTGTTGAAAAACCTTCCTTTCTCCAATGGATTACTTCCACATCTTTGTCTAAAATCAAAAGACTGTATAAGTATGGATCTGTTTCTGTTCTGTCTCTCCTGTTTCATTGATCTGTTTGTCAGTTCTTAGGCTAGTACCACACTGTCTTGATTATTATAGCTTTATAACAGTAAGTCTCTTTGGGATTAGCAGATGCAAACTAGTAAATATAGGATGGATAAACAACAAGGTCCTACTGTATAGTACAGAGAACTATATTCAATAACCTGTGATAAGCCATAATGGAAAAGAATATGAAAAAAATATATATATATATGTGTATAACTGAGTCACTTTACAGCAGAAATTAATGCAACATTGTAAATCAACTATACTTCAATAAAATTTTAAAAAAATAGTAAGTCTCTAAAATAGGTAGTTTTCCAAATTTTCCAGACAGATTCTTAACCACTGTGTCACCAGGGAAGTCCCTGTTCTTCGTTAAAAGTTTTTTAAATTTGATTTTCTATATAAAATTTAAGATTAGCTAGTCAATTTTTTACCAAAAATCCAGTTGCAATTATATTTGGAATTGTACTGAATCAGTTTGGAGAGAGGAGACACTCACAAAAATTGAATCTTTCAATTCATGAACATAGTGTAATTCTTCATTTATATATATCTTTAATTTCTGTCATTTTGTTTTATAGTTTCCAGTGTAGAGGTCTGACACATCTTTTGTTAAATTTATTTGTGTTTTTGACTACTATAAATGGAATTTTAGAAAATTTCATTTTCTAATGATCTGCTGCTGGTACATAAAAAATACAACTGATTTTTATACATATACCATATATCTTGTGACCTTGCTAAATTTATTTATTTGTTCTGATAGCATATTTTTTAGAATCCAGAATTCTTTTCTATGTAGGCAGTCACTCCATTTGCAAATTAATACAGTTTTACCTCTTTCTTTCCAATCTGTATTCCTTTTTTTTTTTTCTTTTGCCTTATTAGGCTAGCTAGGTTCTTCAGTACGATATTGAATAGTAATGGTGAAAGTAGGATTCCTTACTCTTGTTCCCAATCCTAGTCTATAAATATTAGAGGGAATGCATTCATTGTTTTACCTTTTAGGTATGATGTTAGCTGTACAGGCTTTTTCTAGATGTTCTTTACCGGACTGAGGAAATTCTTTTTTATTATTAGTTTTCTGAAAGTTGTTTTCTTTTATTTGATCATGAAGGGTTGTTGAATTTTGTCAAATGCATTTTCTGTACTTATTGAAATGATTGCATGTTTTATTCTTTTTTTACTCTATTAATATGATCAGCTACATTGATTTTTGCATGTTAACCAACCTTGTGTTCCTGGGATAAACCGTACCTAATTATGATTTATTATACTTTTTATACATTGTTGGGTTTGGGTTGCTAATATTTTGTCAAGGATTTTTACATTCATGTTTATGATGAATGTTGATCTGGAATTTTTTATTTTGTAAAATCTCTGTAGGGTTTGCTCTTAGGATTATGCTGTCCTTATAAAATGAAGTTGAATAGATTCCCTCCTTTCTCTTTTCTAAACTTATGTAAGATTGGTATAATTTCTTCCTTAAATATTAGGTAGAATTCACCAGTGAAACCTTCCTTGCAAGTAGGAATGTTGTTGATAATGAACTAAATTTTGTTAATAGATATTCTGTTATTCTATTTCTGTTTTATCTGGTATTACATTTTGGTAAGTGGTATTTTGAAGGAGTTTGTCTATTTCATTAACTTGTCAAATTTGTTCACATAATGTTCATAGTATTCCCTTATACTCATTTTTATGCCAATAGGATCTATACTAATACTCCCTTCATTCCTGATATTGATATTTATATTCTTTTTCCTGATTAATGAGGCTAGACTTTATCAATTTTGTTGATCTTTTCAAAGAACCAACTTTTCACTTTGTTAATTTCTCTGTTTGTTTTCTAATTTATTGATTTTTGCACTTTATTTTGTTCTTCCTTTTATTTACCTTGAATTTCCTTTGCTCTTCTCTAGCTTCTTCAGGTAAAATGTTAGGTCATTGAATTTAGACTTTGTTAATATTAGTTTTTAAACGATAAGTTCTTTTAAGCAGTACATCCCCCAAATTTTGAAATGTTGCATTTTTCATTATTATTCATTTTAAAAGATTTTAAATTTTGCTTGTGATTTCATCTTTGGTCTGTACAAGTCTCTTGTTTAATTTTCATATATTTAAGATTTTTCTAGATCTCTTGTTTTTATCTATTTCTAATTAAATTTCAATCTGGTTAGAGAACATACTGTGTGTGATTTCAGTTGTTTTACATTTATTATGATTTATTTTATCATCCAGCCTATGGTTCTGGCCTAGTGCTACATGCCCTTAAAATGATGTGTAATGCAATGATTTTTTTGTTGTTGTTCTAGTTGTTGTATCAGTTGCTGAGAGAAGGGTTTAAAGTTTTCAACTAATTCTGTCAGCTTTACTTTTGGCTTTTGAATCTGTTATTTAGGTACATATGTATTCATGATTGTTATGTCTTCCTGATGAATTAAACCTCTTGTCATTATAAAATGTCTTTCTTTATCTTAGGTAATATTCTTTGTCTTGAATCTACTTTGTCTAATCATAATAAAGGCACTCTTTCCTTCTTATGCTTAACGTTAATAATAATAAAGGCACTCTTGTCATTTTATGCTAAATGTTAGTGTGGTGTATCTTTTTCTGTCCATTGACTCTCGATCGGTCTTTATGCTTAAAAAGCATCTTTTATACATAGCATATGGTTGGAACTTGCTTTTTAATTCATTTTTAGAATTCTGTGTTTTTTTTAATTTTTAAAAATTAATTTATTTTTGGCTGCATTGGGTCTTTGTTGCTGTGTGCGGGCTTTCTCCAGTTGCCGTGAGCTGGGGCTACTCTTTGATGCGGTGCACGAGCTTCTCATTGTGGTGGCTTCTCTTGTTGCAGAGCAAAGGCTCTAGGCATGCGGGCTTCAGTAGTTGTGGTGCGCAGGCTCAGTAGTTGTGGCTCGTGGGCTCTAGAGCGCAGGCTCAGTAGTTGCGGTGCACAGGCTTAGTTGCTCCGCAGCGTGTGGGATCTCCCATACCAGGGATCGAACTCATGTCCCTTGCATTGGCAGGTGGATTCTTAACCACTGTGCCACCAGGGAAGTCCCTAGAATTCTCTGTCTTTTAATTGGAGTTTGTAGTCCATTAGCATTTAATATGATTATTGTTATGGTTGGGTATTGGTCTACCATTTTGTTATTTATTTTATTTTGTCCCTTCTAGTTGTTTCTTTCTTCCTCCCTTGACTTCTTTTGCATTAATTGGATATTTTTCAGAATTCCATTTTATTTTCCTTTTGACTTTTTAGCTATACCTTTTTGCATTTTTTTTATTGACGTTTCCAGTGATTTCAATATAGAAATTTAACGTTTCTCAGTCTATTTAGAATTAATATTATGCCACTTCATATAAAATGCACAAGACTTGCAACCAGATAGATCCATATACCTGTTCTTGTTCTTTATAGTATAGACTATCTTATATCTACATATATTATAGATCCCTTAATATTGATTCATTGATATGTCTTTTGCTTTATATTGTTATATGTATTTTAAATAACTTAAAAGAGAGGAAAGTAATATTTTATATTTATCTAGATATTTACCATTTCCAGTGCTCTTTATTTCTTCCTGAAAATATGATTTTACAAGTGGTATCATTTCCTTAGCATTTCTTATAGTCAGTCCAAGTCTGCTGGCAATAAATTCTCTTAGTTTTCTCTCATCAAAAATGTCTTCATTTTGCCTTCTTTTTGGAATGATATTATCATTAGGTGTATAATTCTGAGTTGATTGATTTTTTTTTCTGTATGAATAAAATATAAACCAGAATAAAAGACAGGTAACAAACTAGAAAGATATCTGATACATATATATAAAATCTCCATCCATATGTACGTACAACAAATGAGAAGAAAAGGAACAATCAATGGGATGGGAACATAGATAAACATGAACAAGCAGTTCACAGGTGAAATAGTCTGTATACATGTACAATGTTGTTCCACGTTACTGCTAATCCAAAACATCTAAATATAAACAGTCATGATTTAAAACATTGATAATATCCATTGTTGAGAAAGTTATGGTGAAATAGAGATTCCTATCAGTTGTTAGTTCAAGTATGAATTGATCAACCATTTTGTAGGTCAGTTTGGAAACGTATATCAAAATTGGAAGTATCTACATATGCTTTGCTCTAGCACTTCCTCTTTTAGAACTTTATCTCAAGGAAATAATCTGGTAAGGACATAAAGATATATGCATGAGGGCATTTATCTCTTTGTTTATGATAGCAAAAGAGAGTGTACATTTTAAGTTGTTCCCAGTAAGAGAATAATTATAGTATGGTACATTCATGAAGTGAATATTACTCAGGCTTTAACAATACAGTAACCTAGCTCTATAGTATACAATATAGAAAGATATTCCTGACATTTTATTAAATGAATAAAAAAGAGTAAAACATTGTACTATCATTTCAAAATATTATGTATATTTTCATATCGAGCATTAATTCAGAAAAAGAAGGGAGGGAAAGAGAATGGGAGAGGAAGTGAGAGAGGAGCACAGCAGAAATCATCCAAAATTTATATAGAAATCAAAGCTGTTTAGATCCTGTGATAGCTTTCTTCCTTTGAATATATCTGGACCTAAGTCACTGATGTGTGGGAATACATCCCATTTCTACTGACAACTGGATCAGGACATGCCATACAATTTTTCAAGAACCCACTCGAGCTCTTTCATAAGTCAAAAAACATTGCTAAATTTTTTGTTTAATAATAGCATACTGCTTAAGAGGTGAAACAAACAGAAAGTTGACATAGTCTTTAAGCAAGTCAGCAAAGTCCTAGTTATCTATTTGGTGATGTGCTATTTCTCACTTTAGTAAACTGGATGGAAGCAACTCTATTACCCCTAGAAAATAGTAAGCAATCAGGGTCAATGAAAAGCTTGAACTACTTTAAGACAACAACTTTTTTCATTTCTATAAGCAACAATTGTATACCTAACTGTGTACATTACTGAAGCCTTAGAAAAAAGGGCTGGTTTCATTCGTAAATCTCTTTGTCTTAAATAGAATCAAATTTTACATTTTGTTTTTTTGGGGGAAAGAAAGCTCAAAACAAAATGTTTTGCTCTAGGAGCAGAAGATTTTATCTATAAAAGGCCAGATAGTAAAATTTTTAAACTTTGTGAGCTACATGGTCTATCTGTACTATGCACGTCTCTCACTTTAACGTGAAAGCAGCCATTGACAATATATGAACAAATAGTTGTGTCTGTGTTCCAGTAATACTTTATTAAGAAAAACAAGAGGGGGGCTCTAATTTGGCGACCCTGCTGTAGAGTCTAAAAACCATTGTTGTTATGATTCTGGAGGAATTTGGGGTTTGATGCCTTAATCCCAAAGATGACAAGTGGGTAATGTTTCTTTGAAATTTCTTGATTGATTGGTTTGTGTTTTCCTTAGAGTAAAAGATCTGCTGGAGAAAGTTGAAGGCAGCTCTGCAAATCATGACACCCTAATTAAAGTCAATTGAGTAACTTGGATTTTGAGAAATTGAGATCAGTAGAAGCAAAACAATTACAAAGAAACAAAAGGTGATTTAGGTACCTGAGAGGGAAATTTTTTAGATTAGCAGAGGCTTCAAAATATTGGAATGGATATAGAGAAAAGGCCATATAATAGTATCAAATTGGAATATTATGAGACTAGAGGTGATTTAGGTATTATACTATCTGATTTCAGGAAAATAGATTGTGTCATCTCCATGATTCTTTTAAGAAGAATATGTGTAATTATGGTCCTTTAATTCTAGTTTAGATAATATAATTGATAAGCTTCTTAGGTAGTCTCATCAGTCACTTGGATTTTGTAAATACATTCTAACCTACATCCCAAAACCCTGTTCTTCCTAATTTCCATAATACATATAGAGGTCTCTTAGAAGCTGAAGTGCTATAAAAAATTTGATTATGTATATCAAAACCCTGATTTTCCCTAGACTCATATTTTTTAAAATAATATCTTTCTTCTGGAATACCTGGTCATCTTCCATTTTTAAAAAGTCAACAGGAGAAAGCAGAGCTTGATAGTAGATAATGGTGGAATAGAAGTTACTCACCCAGCTTTACTTTCCTTGCCCTATGTTGCCTCTTTTGGAAGGCACTGTCAGAAGCTATATACTGATAATTATATCTTTTAAAAAAGAATATCTTCATAGGTTTTTTGGGGGGGTGTGGGGAGCAGTAGGGGTTGCCTTGTGTGTCTCTCATAAGCCCAGCCTCCTATATGCTATCTCTCTAACATAGAATAACTAGGCAGGACATTAATTTAGAAAACTTTCCTTGAAGTGACCTTAAAATTCTGCCTTTGCAAATCCTTTACATCTGTAAAATTTGTTCCTTGTTCTTGCAATTAGTGTAGCTTTGGAAGTGTAGGAATCAAGTTGCAGAAATCAAGAAATATCTTTTGTGTTGCTGTTCCTTAATTATCTACATGTTGACACTTGAGGTGAAATTTTAAAGATTCAGAAGAATTTTCTGAACGTGCTTGAACAATTTCAAGAGAATTCTCCCTTTATCTGAAGGAAAATAGATAAGTTTGGAATTTTAGCCTTTTGAGCTTAGCTGATATTCTTTGCTTAATAGCAGAGTATATATCACAAATATCTATTTATTTGGTTATATGTAGTTTTAGTTGGTAGTTGACATCAGTTTTTCTCTTTTGTCTGTGTAATTTTCCAGGAAAACTTAGTGGTCTCTGTCAGATGAACAAAATCTTTGTCCAAAATTGTGGTGATAGAAAACTCTTTGTGGGAGTTTATTCCAGTCACTGTCTGGACTAATAATTTTCTGTTTACTTCTTAATCTTTAATGCATATTTCCCTTAAGTCTTCCTCCAAGAGCTATAATAGAATTTTTCTGTTTTGTGAGTCTCCAATGAAGCCTTAATTTGACTCTTGATAATTAATTTTTCTTTCCAATCATTTGTATTATAGAATGCAAAAGAAAATTAGTATTTGTCTTGCTACATAACTTTTAAAATACCACCTTTGCTTTCTCTTTTGAAAACACATCTTGAGTTTTAATTTTTTTGACAGCCTCCAGTGTATGGGCCATGATTAGAGCTCAAGACCGATAACATGAGGATGTAATTAATTAGTGGCTTAGGATATAATTATTTAGGTGTTGTTTATGTCCCATGTGAAGTGGAAAAGAAATAAAAAGTATTGTTTATGAACCATATAAAAATCTTGTGGGTTTTTTCCCCCTAGAGAAAGCAAGAAATTAAACTGTTGTTTCAAATATTTTACTTTGTTCAATTTGGGGTAATAGACACTTTGTAGTTCACTTTTTTTATTGTAATATATTTTTACTTGACTTATTTAGGATGCAATAAGAGATTTTTAAAGGCGTTTCTCTTGGTGCCTGAGAAGAGAAATAGTCATCCTTGTCCAGCTATTCTGTCATTTATATCCAGTGACTTAACTTCCCAACTTCAGTGTTCGGTTTTGACACTTAAAAATTAAATACACTGGATCTGATAAATGGCATTTTGATTATAGGTTAGAGATAAATTATTATAAATTATCTTGAAGTCACATTTTAAACAGTTTCTTCCCAAGTTTTTGTCTTTGTTTAGAGTCATTTAACATTTATTGTAAAGAAGAATGTTGGCTTCTTTGTGAGTGTACGAATGTTTTTTCCTTCACATTTTGCAAAAAGTACAATGTAATTTTTGGCATTATTTTCACCATACTCCCTACTTGGTTTCTACTTTGAAGTAATAAAACCTCCTGATAAAATATACTTTTGAAGAGATCTCTCTAAAAAAATATGCTTTGCTCTTTTCAGGATAATCAGATAGAATATTGAACTGAAAGTTCTGTTGCTGTAGGAGAGGAGGAAAAAGGAGAAGCTACCTAGCACTGACTCTTCAACATAATTCTCTTCTTTATCTGACTGTCAGCTTTCCCTGGAACTTGAAATGTTAGCTGGTTGAAAACTGGGATCAGTGTTGACATAGGGAAATTTGAGTGTCAAATCAGGACCACCTTAATTGTAATTTTCTTCCCCTGACTTAAAGATAAGCTGTTCAATTCCAGAAACTTGAAATATTTAGATATTAACAAGCTTCACCCACTTTTCAGGTCATTCCTTCCCTCCCCCCCATCTCTGTCCCTCTAAGAGATGCAACAAAACCTTATCTAGAGTAATCTTTCACTATTTCACTATTAGCTACACTTTTTAGTACTAGCAAATTTGCTAAAAGGAGAAAATATAAGAGTTTTGATTTTTGTTAACTTCGCTACTACTTATATGTGACTGTATGTGAAATAGAGTTCTTTAGTAAATATTGAAAGTTGATAATAAGCTAAATGTATCAATGGTGCTCAATGGTCTTGGCTGTCATTGCTTGTGTACTGTCCTTCCTACACATTAGGTTTTAGAGTAAACATGTTTAGAGTTAAGTTTTGGAGATTACTACAGGCATAGGAATTTTCTTATTAGTTATCCAGCTGTAGATTTCTAGATTTCTGATTCTGTTTTCATTTTAAAGCAAAAGATGATATAGTTATAAGGAAAATACAAAACCTTGCAGGACTCTTAGCTTCTTATCCTAATGCTGAAGTAGAGCGTTTTATTTCAAGTTTATAATTTCAGTTACTCAAATAAGATGATTATGCTTATAGTTCTTCCTTCCTCCTAGATTCGTCTTCTGGATGTCTAAGTGCCTCGACTTATCAGGGTGCCATAGATGTTTATGTCAGCCAACTGGGAAAAGTGGAATTGAAATCCCATAAAGGTTAGCCAAGTAGAATGTTTTATTTTGACATATGGTGTAAGGGAGGTTTTATGTAACATTCAGGAAACAGATGGTCAAATTATCTTATCTACACTGACATAGAAATTTCAATAAAAATTTTCTCTGTTAGAACCTGATTTAAAGACTGGAATACTAGCCCTCTGGACCAGTGATCTTTGAAACTTTTGGAACAGATGACCATGAAGACTATCTTTCCTTTTTGTAATACAAACAAAAATGTTATAATTTATTGACTGTTATTGTGGAATTTTTTAGTTATTGTTTGGGTTTTTTCAGTTTACTTTTATGTCGGAAATAGAATATTCTTTGGAGGGAAAGTGCTCTCATACATTCTTTTGGAAGCTTTCCTGCTAACTTGTAAGAGGACCTTCTCAGACCATTACTCTAGAGTAATACTTTTAAAAGCATGATCCTGCAATAAAGGTATCACCAAAAGGTCCTCTAAAGTGATTATTGACTTAGTCTCTTGTAATATCAGGCTTATGATGTGTCTCTATAATGTTATTTCTAATACAAATAGCTTATTCTAAGAGTCCAAGTCTTTCATTAATAATTATACACTTTTTAATCATCTGAAGGCTGAATAGACAAGTCTTTGTGTGCATGCATGCACATAGGTGTACACGTGCATGCTGGCAAGTGACTTGGGTATTTGGAGTAGCTTGGCTATAGTGGCTTAAGTGACCTGGGTTCAGAAAGTTAAGGACCATAGCTCCGTATAAAAAATTTTTTAGAGAAAGTCTGGGAGCTCTTGGTTATGGGCCAGAACAAGGCTATGTGTATAACAAGGAAAATACCTCCACAAAGACTAGTTGTTCCTGCTGTTAGTAATTTCTTTGCCATGTTGGCAAAGTTTAAGTACTTTAAAGTTTAAATTTTAAATACTTTAAAATTTAAAGTTTTAATACTTTTTAATAGCTTTTTGTCCAGTGAGGCTCTCTTGTCAATGTCAAAATAAAACTACAAACACAGACGTCTGAAACTGAAGTTATTGCTGAGACACAGGTATTTTTTGATTTCTCAAGATCATATTTTTATTCCTTTTAAATAGGATAATATTATGTTCTCACTAAATTTCTAAGAGCTTCAATAATACTATTCAGGGTATTTTGTAAATGTCAAAAAAAGTCATATAATTGCATTCTTGTATTATGAAGACCCAAGGAGAATAAACATTACTACATTTCATGTAACTAGTAACAGAGTAAAAACAAAGTTTTGAATAGCAGCTCTTACATGAAAATTATTTCCTGTTTTTTATGGATGGGCAAAAAAGTAAAACAAACAAAAAACATTGCTAATCTTCATCCACTTGAATTATTTTTAACTATTATTTGGATTGTTGTTCCAGTAACTTATTGAAATGGCATATGATGTTGCAAGATTTGATTGGGATTACAATTTTGTGTTTTCTCCTGTTGGGACCATGATACTGGCAGGAGCTTAAAGATAACTGAAAACAAAGATTACTGTCTTAATTCAGGTCTCTAATTCTCACTACACTTGAGAACAGTAACTTTCTGGAGTGATGGAAAGTTATTCAGGATTCTATTGCTTAATAGTTAGTAAAGACATCTGGAATCCTTTCCAACTCTGCCACTGTCTTGCTGTAGGGTTTAAGAGCCAGCTACTTGAGTCTCTTAGGCTGTCCTTTCAGCTCCTATGGCCATTTTGCCAAGTGAAAAAGAATGTCACAATGCTTGTTTCTTCTCTTCCTATGAAACTTAACACAGTGACCTTATTCATTCATTCAGAAAGGCTGTGTTATGGCCAGAGAGTCAGAACTGCATCTGAGTACTGACTTTTCCACTTAAAAATTGTCCTTGATAAAGCCATTAATCTTAATATATAGTATCCCTTCAATAAATGATGCTGTTGTATTAGTTCACTTTTTAATTTTTTAAAAATGGTATTGATGTCAATAACCATGAAGCAATTTTTTGTTTTGTTTTGTTTTGCGGTATGCGGGCCTTTCACTGTTGTGGCCTCTCCCGTTGTGGAGCACAGGCTTTGGACGTGCAGGCTCAGCGGCTATGGCTCACGGGCCCAGCCGCTCCGCGGCATGTGGGATCTTCCCGCACTGGGGCACGAACCCATGTCCCCTGCATCAGCAGGTGGACTCTCAACCACTGCGCCACCAGGGAAGCCCCATGAAGCAGTTTTTGAAGTGAAAAGAGGTTGAAGACATACAGGAGCTCTGCTTTCTAAAGAAGATAGTCTTAGAGATGGGACATTTGGGAAAGCTTTCAATTCATGAGAACTCTTCATTCACAAATAGGCATGGAGTTTTAATAGTGATAGTTTTTGCTTTTTAAGGATGTGGAGAGAGATGGGGATAGAACTATCTGCATTGCTTAACATTTTTAAAACTCTGACAAATTTGAGATCCCTTATTTAAGAACAGAAAAGAAAGATGTTCACAAAATTATTACATTTGATGTATTTAGAGATAATGTCTTAGAAAAAGTTTTTAAAATTTGTTATTTCCTACTTTTTAAAGTATGTTTGGTAGAAAAAACATGTATCTTCTATTCCTCCTGACATTTTCTAGGTTTGTTTTTGTTTTGTATTTTCATAAAGCTCTCATATCTGTTTTTATGGGCAACTCCTGTTAGTCATTTACATTTAAACCCTGAAAAGCAATTTGTTTTTTAAATAAGATAGACCAATTGTAGTTATGTGCTTTGTTCCCCCCTTTTTGAATAGTAAATATGGAACTTCATCAGTCTTAACCCCAGATTTCCAGCCCCCATTAGAAAGGCTGAGAAGATATGGAATTATTTAGTGAAACTTAACCTGATGTTAACCAAACTAGAAAGCACACAAAGACCCATAAATAAATGCCTTCTAAAAGGAATCTTTACAACATTCACAATGGATGTCATCCTGACCGTCTTTGTCCACAGAGTTGGGGTTACTGTTTTATGGGAAAGGCCTCTCTTATTTATTTAATATATGAGAAATAGAGAAAGAAAAACTCTTGAAACAGGAGTGTACTGGTGAGTTTGCGCTGCAAGCCACATAATTGTTTTGAAAAATGATTCCTTCCTAACAGAGTACTTTTTCATATTTTGTCCTTTAGAAGTTGAATTATTGTAAGATTGTAGATGAAATAAAGTGGAGTATCTTGCTTCAGGTACCCCAAAAGTCTGTAATCCATTAAAAAGAAACATTAGTCAGTTGAAATTTAAATATTTCCGTTTTAAATTTTTGTTACTGCCCTCTCCACACCCCCAACCAAACAAGGTACCACTGAAAGCACAAGAGCTCAGGGTTCTGGTTGTATTATAATGATCAGTGAGGTTACAAGTCCTGTAATACAATGAGGTAGCAGTGTATGAAACCAGACAGTGGTTAAGAGCATAGGTTTGTTGTCATTGAAATGGATCTTGATTCCAGCAGTAGCTGTAGTGGAAACTTGAGCAAGTTCTTATCTGTAAAATCGGAATTATAATAATAGCTCATAAATTTGAGAGAGAAATTAAAAGATAATATAATGAAGGTGTTTGGCTCTTACTAAATACTCAATTAATGGTAAATTCTGTCTATAAGCTGCGTGTGTATTAAACTCTTCACTTTTCTGGTATTGGATGAGCTGACTAGGGCTATTGGCAAAAAGAGAAATAGTAGTTCATGATGTCCTAATGACTCATATTCTTGACAGAAGATACTGTGAATGCATTGGGAATACCTGGGAGTAAGGAAAAGGTACAGCTACTTAAGTAAAATAAGCTGATGAGTAAAGACAGTGTATCAGGAGCAATGCTACCTGTTCAAACATTTTTTATAATAGGCTCTAGTACTTTTTATTTCTTTGCATTAATAAGCTCTCCTTTAAATTTATCACAGGATCTGTTCTTGTCAAGGTTGCATCTTCTCTTCAGGCTTATTTACAGTTATCAGGGAAAGCGATTGATGTGAACTCAGAAGTCCATGTTGAAGAAATGGATGAAGCTCATAAAGATGATGGTATAATAATTACTGGTAAGGAGGCTGCATTTTGCTATGTAAGATGAATAGTCATTGTCCATCTGTGTGTAGAAATATGCTATATTTAACTGAAGTTTTAGTCTTTATTCCTTTCCATTGTCACATGTTGGTGTTTGACACTTTTTTCTTCCAACTGCTTATCAATAACACAATTGCAGACATTCAGTTTGAAGCACTCACTATTCCTGGATAGTGAATAGTCATTGGACAAAATTTATTTGAAAAACTTCCCTATCAAAGAGATATTTGCAGGCTTCCCTGGTGGCCCAGTGGTTGAGGGTCTGCCTGCCGATGCAGGGGACGCGGGTTTGTGCCCCGGTCCGAGAGGATCCCACATGCCGCGGAGCGGCTGGGCCCATGAGCCATGACCGCTGGGCCTGTGCGTCCGGAGCCTGTACTCCGCAATGGGAGAGGCCACAACAGTGAGAGGCCCGCGTACCGGAAAAAAAAAAAAAAAAAGAGTTATTTGCACACTCATATTCATAGCAGCATTATTCACAGTAGCCAAGAGGTAGAAGCACCCCAAGTGTCTATTGATGGATGAAAGCAAAAATGAAATGTGATATATAAACATACAATGGAATACTGTTCAGCCTTAAAAAGGAAGGAGATCCTGTCACATGCTACAACATGGATGCACCTTGTGGACACTATGCCAAGTGAAATAAGCCAATCACAAAAAAGACAAATAATGTATGATTGCATTTATACAAGATATCTAAGGAAACAAAGTAGGGGGAGAGGAAAATGAGTTGTTCAGCAGGTATGAAGTTTCAGTGTTGCAAGATGAAAAAGTTCTGGAGATCTATTGCACAACAATATGAATATATGTAACACTACTAAACTGTAAACTTAAAACTAGTTAAAATGGTAAATTTTATTTTATGTGTTTTTTACCATAATCAAAAATCTGAAAACCATTAAAAAATTTTTTTTCTTTTCTGGCACAGCTGCTTTCTAACTCTTGGACTTGAAAATCAACTACAGTTGACCCTTGAACTACAGGGAGGTTAGGGGCACTGGTCCTCTGCCCCAGGGCAGTCGAAAGTCCACCTGTAACTTACAGTCAGCCCTCCATATTTGTGGTTAGATTCAACCAACTGCAGATCGTGTAGTACTGTCGTATGTATTTATTGAAAAAAATCTGTGTATAAGTGGATTCGCATAGTTCAAACCTGTGTTGTTCAAGGGCCATCTGTAAATACATATATTACAGTGTAAGATATAAAGTTAATTTGTATGATTATAATAAATAGGAGTTTGACTTGGTATTATGCACATTGTAAACTTGATCTTTTAGTACAGCCTGACCTTTTACTACAAATTCTCAATTCCAGAAATGTGAAGAGTTTTTCCACATTTTTTCTAATTACCTATGGATGTATTAAATGGCTGATACTACTTTTAAAAAATATTTATGATATGGATAATATATTTATATAGTAAAAAAAAATTAATGCTGGCAAACTTTTTAAAATCTTAACCAGAATGACATTGAGAAGGACATTGAAATTACCATGAGGTTTTGATATAGCAATCTATGTATATATACAAGATTGTTTTAAGTTTCTGGTCTCTTAGTTTCAAATGCATTTCCAATATCCTGAATTTGTACTGTCCTCACGATTGCTGGTTTTGATATCATATTTGTGTGTGGATGATTTCCTACCTTTATTCTATGTTTGCCTTTCCCATTTGTTAGTTTTCTTGTTTCTAATTGTGGCCTTTTCTTTTCTGCATACAGAAGTTCCTTTAGCATTTGTTGCAAAGCTGATCTGGTGGCACTGAATTCTCTTAACTTTTGCTTGTCTGTAAAGCTTTTGATTTCTCTGTCAAATCTGAACATATGTATCTTAAGTATATCATGCCACTCCCCTTGGCCTGAAGAGTTTCTGCTGAAAAATCAGCTGATAATTGTATGGGGATTCCCTTGTATGTTATTTGTTGCTTTTCCCTTATCTTTTAATATTTTAAAAGATTTTTTAAATTTTCTCTTTGTCTTTAATTATTATCAATTTGATTAATAGGTGTCTCAGTATGTTCTTCCATGGGTTAGGAAGACTGTATGGGACTCTGATTCCTGGACTTGAGTGAGTGTTTCCTTTCCCATGTTAGGGAAGTTCTCAGCTATTGTCTCTTCAGATATTTTCTCAGCCCCTTTCTCTCTCTCTTCTTTTGGGACCCCTGTGATGCAAATGTGGATGCATTTAATGTTTTCCCAGAGGTGTCTAAGATTGTCTTTATTTCTTTCATTCTTTTTCTTTTATTCCTTTCTGCAGTAGGGATTTCTACCAGTCTGTCTTCCAGCTCACTTACTCGTTCTTCTGCCCCATTTATTCTGCTATTGATTCCTTCTAGCATGTTTTTCACTTCAGTTATTATATTGTTCATCTCTGTTTGCTCTTTAAAGCTTTTAGCTCTTTATTAAACATTTCTTGTATCCTCAGTCTGTGCACCATTCATTTCCCGATATCTTGGATCATGTTTACTATCATTACTTCTGAATTCTTTTTCAGGTAGATTGCCTGTCTCTGCTTCATTTAGTTTTTCTTCCATGGTTTTATCTTCTTCCTTCATCTGTGACGTATTTCTCTGCCATCTCATTTTGTTTAACTTCCTCTGTTTGTGGTCTCCATTCTTCAGGCTTCAGGATTGTAGTTCTTCTTGGTTCTAGTGTCTGCCCCCTGGTGGGTGAAGTTGGTCCAGGGGTTTGTGCAGGCTTCCTGGTGGGAGGGGCTGATGCCTGCCTACTGGTGGGTGGAGCTGGGTCTTGTCCCTCCGGTGGGCAGGGTTGTGTCAAGGGGTGTGTTTATAGGTGGCTGTTTGCTCAGGACGACTTTAAGCAGCCTGTCTGCTGATGGGTGGAGCTGTGTTCCCACCCTGTTGGTTGTTTAGACTGAGGTGTCCCAGCACTGGAGCTTGCAGGCTGTTGGTGGGGCTGGGTCTCAGTGCCAAAATGGTGACCTCCAGGAGAGCTCACGCTGATGAGCGTTCCCTGGAGCGTCCACCACCAGTGTCCTTGACTCCACAGGAGACCCTTCATAACCCGCAGGTAGGTCTGGCCCAGGTTTCTATGGAGTCACTGTTTTGCCCTGGGTCCCAGTGCATGTGAAAACTTGTGTGCATCCTCCAAGAGTGGAGTCTCTTGTTTCCTCAGACCTGTGGAGCTCCTGCACTCAAGCCCCACTGGGCTTCAAAGCCAAATGCTCTGGGGGCTCCTCCTCGTGGTATCAGACCCCCAGGCTGGGGAGCCTGACATGGGACTTGGAACTCTCACCCTGTGGGAGGACCTCTGCAATATAATTATTTTCTAGTTTGTGGGTTGCCCACCCAGTGGGTATGGAATTTGATTATATTGTGAAAGTGCCCCTCCTGCTATCTCGTTGTGGCTTCTTTGTTTTTGGGTGTAGAATATCACTTTTGGTAGGTCTTAGTCCGTTTTGTTGATGATCATTCAGCAGTTAGTTGTGATTTTGGTGTTTCCGTGAGAGGAGGTGAGCTTAAATCCTTGTACTGCACCATCTTGTCTCCAGCCCAGAGGACATTGAAATTAAAGTGTGTACGTGCACGTATGCCACAGGCTTACCCATGAGATAGTCTCAAGAAAAAGAAAGTGTGGTGGTGGTGTGTGGTTATGGTGGCAGTGGGGTGTCTTCATAAGATCAAGTTTCACAATTATTAACAGACACTATATTAAATCTTGGCAGAGAGTAAAGATTATTTGGGGGAGGGAGTATTTTTTTTTCTCAAAAATAAAGTAATTTATTTAATGACCAAGAAAAAAGATCAAGTTTCAGTTTTAAATATTCATTTTATATATCGTAAAGGTTAAGAAGGCAGTCTTAAAAATCATAGAATATTAACAAAAAGTATAGCAATAATAAAAATAGCACCTGTACACTTTCAGATTAACTCAGTGCCAAATGGGCAGACTCTTAGTTATGCAGAGAAAATTTGATGAAAATAAGTGTATTAAATGTGGTAAGAATCAATTTCTTGTGATCTGATATCCTGAATTTGATAGGGAGCCAATAGTTACCTTTTTTGGCCCTGGTAATGTAAAGTAATAATACAAATTTGTTTAATAATGCTCTGAATGATAGCATAATCAAATTATTTTACATAAGTTAAGAACATTTGAATTATAAATTATTTTTTCATTTTTCATTGTGTGACTCATAGAATCATATGCCTTTTTGAAATTTAGACTTAGTTTAAGTTGCACTTCAAAATCCTGTTCCCATCATTTCAACCATTAAAAAAACGACCTTATTAAATCCTCTAAGAACAGTTACTAGTCCTGTCATTGGATAAAATCATTATCTGCGGACCTGATCTCTTTATTAAGTCTTGCCCATTTCCATTCCACTAAACAGGTACCACCTCAAACTTAATATATTTGAAAACAAATACTATCTTTTCCTAGCCTATTCCTTTCCACCTGTCATCTCTATTTTCCTTTATTTGTTCAGTCAGTCCCTCAGCAAACATTTATTGAGTCGGGTACTGCTAGAAACTAGGAGTGCAAAGATAAGATAATAAAGTATGGTCTCTCTGCCATCTGAGGAGGTTACATCCTAGTGAAGCAAGACAGACAAACCAGTGAATACAATACAATAAATGTTATAATAAAGGTATGTACGTGGTAGTGTGAGAGCATGGAGGTGGCTCATCTAAATTCTACTAGCATTGTGAGTTTGAGGAAGTGAGACAAGTCCAATATAGCTAGAGTGTAGCGAGTAAGGGGCACAGTGGCATAAAAGGAGGCTGGAGAGTTTGAGAGGGATCGGATCATATAGGGCAGATTTGGCTTTTATACTCAGTGCTTTGCAAAGGCACTGAAAGGTTTTAATCTGGGGTTCATATAATCAGATCTGTGGATTAGAAAGATCACTGAATGTTGAGTGGGGAAAAATTGGAAAGGACAATGGTGGATGAAGGAAAAGTTAATTTTAATTAGCAGGTTACTGTAGTAATTCAGGAGAAAGAGTTCAGTGGCCTGGACTCCACAGTGATCTATTTTAAACTAAACAAATGAATAAATAAGCCTTGGATAAATTTTGGTGGAAAAAATTGATATAGGTTTACCTCATTTTATTGTACTTTGCTTTATTGCAGTTCACAGATACAATTTGTGTTTTTCACAAATTGAAGTTTTGTGACAACTGTGCATGGAGCTTGTTTATTGGCGCCATTTTTCCAAGAGCATTTCCTCACTTTGCATCTCTGTATTTCATTTTGATAATTCGCACAGTATTTGAGACTTTTAAAATTATTATTTGTTTTGTTGATATGTGGTCAGTGGTCTTTGATGTTACTGTTGGCAGTTATTTTGGGGCACCATGAACGATGTCGCCCATATAAGACATCAAACTTAATTGATAAATGTTCTATGTCTTCTGACTGCTCTACTGATTGGCTGGTCCCCTGTTTCTCTCCCTCTCCTCTGACCTCCCTATTCCCTGAGACACAACAATATTGAAATAGGCCAGTGAATAACCCTACCATGGCCTCTAAGTCGTCAAGTGAAGGGAAGAGTTGCACATCTCACTTTAAATCAAAAGCTAGAAATGATTAATCTTAATGAGGAAGGCATGTTGAAGCCAAGATAGGATGAGAGTTAGGCCTCATCCAGGTAGCCAAGTTGTGAATCCAAAGGAAAAGTTCTTAAAGGAAATCAAAAGTGCTACTCCAGTGAACACGTGAATGATAAGAAAGCAAACAGCCCTATTGCTGATATGGAGAAAATTTTAGTGGTTTGGATAGAAGGTCAAGCCAGCTACAACTTTCCTTTAAGCCAAAACCTAATCCAGAGCAAGGTCCTAACTCTGTTCAATTCAGTAAAGGCTGAGAGGGATGAGGAAGCTGCAGAAGAAAAGTTTGAATCTAGCAGAGTTTGGTTTAAGGAGGTTTAAGGAAATAAGGCGTCTCCATATCATAAAAGTGCAAGGTGAAAGCAGCAAGTGCTGATGTATAAGCTGCAGCAGGTTATCCAGAAGATCTAGCTAAGGTAATTAATGAATGTGACTTCACTAAACAACAGATTTTCAATGTAGAAGAAACAGCCTTATATAGGAAGAAAATTCTATCTAGACCTTTCATAGCTAGAGAAGAGAAGTCAGTGCCTGGCTTCACAGCTTCAAAGGACTGAATGACTCTCTGCTTAGGGGCTAATGCAGCTGGTGACTTAAAGTTGAAGCCAGTGTTCATTTACCATACCGAAAATCCTACATGCCTTCAGAATTACGCTCAATCTACTCTGCCTGTGCTCTATAAACAGAACAACAAAGCCTGGGTGATAGCACATCCGTTTACAACATGGTTTAGTTGAATATGTTAAGCCCACTGTTGCTACCTATTGCTCAGGGAAAAAAAACAAAAAAAAGATTCCTTTCAAAATATTACTGTGCATTGACAATGCAGGTAGCCACCCAAGAGCTCTGATGGAGATGTACAGTGATATTAATGTTGTTTTCATGCCTGCTAACACAACATCCATCCTGCAGCCCACAGATCTGGAGTAAATTCGACTTTCAAGTCTTATTATTTAAGAAATACATTTTGTAAGGCTCTAGCTGCCATAGATAGTGATTCCTCTGATGGCTCTAAGCAAAGTGAGCTGAAAACCTTCTGGAAAGGATTCACCATTCTAGATGCCACTAGAACGTTTTGTGATTTATGGGAAGAGGTCAAAATACCAACATTAACAGGAATTTGGAAGAAGTTGAGTCCAACCCTCATGGATGACTTTGAAGGGTTCAAGACTTCAGTGGAGGAAGTAACTGCAGATGTGGTGGAAATAGGAAGAGAACTAGAATTATAAGTGGAGCTGGAAGATGTGACTGAATTGCTACAATTTTATGATGAAACTTTAATGGATGAAGAATTGCTTCTTATGGATGAGCAAAGAAAGTGGTTTCTTGAGATGGAATCTAGTCCCAGTGAAGATGCTAGCAGATTGTTGAAATTATAACAAAGGATTTAGAATATTACACAAATTTAGTTGATAAAGCAGCAGCAAGATTTGAGAGGATTGGCTCCAATTTCGAAAGAAGTTCTGTGGGTAAAATGCTATCAAACAGTATTGCATGCTACAGAGAAACAATGAAAGGAAGAGTCAGTCAATACAGCAAACTTTGTTGTTGTCTTATTTTAGGAAATGGCCATGTCCACTCCAGCCTTGAGCAGCCGCCAGCCTAATCAGTCAGCAGCCATCAACACTGAAGCAAGACCCTAGACCCTCCACCAGCAAAAAGATTATTAATTGCTAAAGGGTCAGATAATGGTTAGCATTTTTTGTTTTACTCTTCATAAATTTTTATTATATAAACAATTTATAAAATTTTAAATTATGCTTGTAAGTGGATGCTGTGAGGAAGATGCATGCTTACCTCATTGGTTATTATGAAGCTCCTTAGGCCATTTAATTATTTTTCTGTTATTTGTTACTATATCTTATACTCTAGCCCCTATTTCCTAAACTAGGAAGGACCAAATTTTAGAGCAAAGTTTATTTCCTGCCCACAGTCCAAGAATCTAGGTACTGATCAGCAGATTTCTTTTGGAGAGTAGCACATGATGTACAATGAAGTTGGGCCCCAGATGGATCTGTAGGTTTTCTCTGATATTAGATTAAATCCATTAAAGTAATAGTACAGAGGGACTTCAGATAAAGACAGCAGTCTCCTGTGGAGAGAGCTGTATGAACAAGTTATTGGGTTTAGGGAAACTTTTATGTTTCATTTTGATTCCAAAACTGGTGCCCCAAAGGCCACAGACCTTATTTATCAAGTGGATGGAATAATTTGAGGCCTAGAAAATTAAAGCAGATTGCTTTTTCTATGGAGATTTCCAATCTGAAACCCAAATTTAGAAGTAATAAGGAAATTTATATGTGAGCTGTTATAGGCAGCTGAGCTCAGCTCTTTTGGGCCTTCCTTACATTGCCTGTGAGGCATAGAAACAGAAATACTCTCACTGCTAAGAGGTCTGGATTGTATCTGTAGCATGATTTCTGCAAGAAACCATGCCAATAAACTTTAGTTCCTGGGGCTCAGGCTTCCCACAGGGTTTGATGTGTCAGCCCTGTAATTTTATTTAATTTCCTGCTCCATGGTTTCACTTGTTGTTGCCGTCACTGATAAGTAACTGTGTGTTGCATAATTCTTTTTTTTTTTAATTTTTGAATTTTATTTTATTTTTTTTATACAGCAGGTTCTTATTAGTCATCAATTTTATACACATCAGTATAAACATATCAATCCCAATCGCCCAATTCATCCTAACCCCACCCCTGCAGCACTTTCCCCCCTTGGTGTCCATACGTTTGTTCTCTACATCTGTGTCTCAGTTTCTTGCCTGCACACCAGTTCATCTGTACCATTTTTCTAGGTTCCACATACATGCGTTAATATACGATATTTGTTTTTCTCCTTCTGACTTACTTCACTCTGTGTGACAGTCACTAGGTTCATCCAGGTCTCTACAAATGACCCAATTTCATTCCTTTTTATGGATGAGTAATATTCCACTGTATATATGTACCACATCTTCTTTATCCATTCGTCTGTCGATGGGCATTTAGGTTGCTTCCATGACCTGGCTATTGTAAATAGTCCTGCAATGAACATTTGGGTGCATGTGTCTTTTTGAATTGTGGTTTTCTCTGGGTAAATGCCCAGTAGTGGGATTGCTGGGTCATATGGTAATTCTATTTTTAATTTTTTAAGGAACCTCCATACTGTTCTCCATAGTGGCTGTATCAATTTACATTCCCACCAACAGTGCAAGAATGTTCCCTTTTCTCCACACCCTCTCCAGCATTTGTTGTTTGTAGATTTTCTGATGATGCCCATTCTAACTGGTGTGAGGTGATACCTCATTGTAGTTATGATTTGCATTTCTTTAATAGTGATGTAGAGCATCTTTTTATGTGCTTCTTGGACATCTGTATGTCTTCTTAGGAGAAATGTCTACTTAGGTCTTCTGCCCATTTTTGGGTAGGGATGTTTGTTTTTTTAATATTGAGCTGCATGAGCTGTTTATATATTTTGGAGATTAATCCTTTCTGCACTAATTTGTTTGCAAATATTTTCTCCCATTCTGAGGGTTGTCTTTTCGTCTTGTTTGTAGTTTGCTTTGCAAAAGCTTTTAAGTTTCATTAGGTCCCATTTGTTTATTTTTGTTTCTATTTCCATTACTCTAGGAGGTGGATCAAAAAAGATCTTGCTCTGATTTATGTCAGAGAGTGTTCTTCCTGTGTTTTCCTCTAAGAGTTTTATAGTGTCCAATCTTACATTTAGGTCTCTAATCCATTTTGAGTTTATTTTTGTGTATGGTGTTAGGAAGTGTTCTAATTTCATTCTTTTACATGTAGCTGTCCAGTTTTCCCAGCACCACTTATTGAAGAGGCTGCCTTTTCTCCATTGTATATCCTTGCCTCCTTTGTCAGAGATTAGTTGACCATAGGTGCGTGGGTTTATCTCTGGGTTTTCTATCTTGTTCCATTGATCTATGTTTCTGTTCTTGTGCCAGTACCATATTGTCTTGATTACTGTAGCTTTGTAGTATAGTCTGAAGTCAGGGAGCCTGATTCTTCCAGCTCCGTTTTTTTCCCTCAAGACTTCTTTGGCCATTCGGGGTCTTTTGTGTCTCCATACAAATTTTAAGATTTTTCGTTCTAGTTCTGTAAAAAAATGCCATTGGTAACCTGATAGGGATTGCATTGAATCTGTAGATTGCTTTGGGTAGTATAGTCATTTTCACAATATTCATTCTTCCAATCCAAGAACATGGTATATCTCTCCATCTGTTAGTATCATCTTTAATTGCTTTCATCAGTGTCTTATATCTGCATACAGGTCTTTTGTCTCCATAGGTAGGTTTATTCCTAGGTATTTTATTCTTTTTGTTGCAGTGGTAAATGGGGGTGTTTCCTTAATTTCTCTTTCAGATTTTGCATCGTTAGTATATAGGAATTCAAGAGATTTCTGTGAATTAATTTTGTATCCTGCAACTTTACCAAATTCATTGATTAGCTCTAGTAGTTTTCTGGTGGCATCTTTGGGATTCTCTATGTATAGTATCATATCATCTGCAATCAGTGACAGTTTTACTTCTTCTTTTCCAATTTGTATTCCTTTTATTTCTTTTTCTTCTCTGGTTGCTGTGGCTAGGACTTCCAAAACTGTTGAATAATAGTGGTGAGAGTGGACATCCTTGTCTTGTTCCTGATCTTAGAGGAAATGCTTTCAGTTTTTTACCATTGAGAATGATGTTTGCTGTGGGTTGGTTGTATATGGCCTTTATTATGTTGAGGTAAGTTCCCTCTATGCCCACTTTTTGGAGAGTTTTTATGATAAATGGGTGTTGAATTTTGTCAAAAGCTTTTTCTGCATCTATTGAGATGATCATATGGTTTTTATTCTTCAATTTGTTAATATGGTGTATCACATTGATTGATTTGCACATATTGAAGAATCCTTGCATCCCTGGGATAAATCCCACTTGATCATGGTGTATGATCCTTTTAATGTGTTGTTGGATTCTGTTTGCTAGGATTTTGTTGAGGATTTTTGCATCTATATTCATGGGTGGTATTGGTCTGTAATATTCTTTTTTTGTAGTACCTTTGTCTGGTTTGGGTAACAGGGTGATGGTGGCCTCATAGAATGAATTAGGCGTGTTCCTTCTTCTGCGATTTTTTGGAAGAGTTTGAGAAGGATGGGTGTTAGCTCTTCTCTAAATGTTTGATAGAATTCACCTGTGGAGCCATCTGGTCCTGGACTTTGTTTGTTGGAAGATTATAAATCACAGTTTCAATTTCATTACTTGTGATTGGTCTGTTCATATTTTCTGTTTCTTCCTGATTCAGTCTTGGAAGGTCATAGCTATCTAAGAATTGGTCCATTTCTTCCAGGTTGTCCATTTTATTGTCATAGAGTTGCTTGTAGTAGTCTCTTAGGATGCTTTGTTTTTCTGTGGTGTCTGTTGTAACTTCTCCTTTTCATTTCTAATTTTATTGATTTTAGTCCTCTCCCTTGTTTTCTTGATGAGTATGGCTAATGATTTATCAATTTTGTTTATCTTCTCAAAGAACCAGCTTTTAGTTTTATTGATCTTTGCTCTTGTTTTCTTTTTTTCTATTTCATTTATTTATGCTCTGATCTTTATGATTTCTTTCCTTCTGCTAACTGTGGGTTTTGTTTGTTCCTCTTTCTCTAGTTCCTTTAGGTGTAAGGTTAGATTGTTTATTTGAGATGTTTGTTGTTTCTTGAGGTAGGCTTGTATTGCTATAAACTTCCCTCTTACAACTGCTTTTGTGGCATCCCATAGGTTTTGGATCGTCGTGTTTTCATTGTCATTTGTCTCTAGGTATTTTTTGATTTTCTCTTTGATTTCTTCAGGGATCTCTTGGTTATTCAGTAATGTACTGTTTAGCCTCCATGTGTTTATATTTTTTACGGTTTTTTTCCCTGTAATTGATTTCTAATCTCATAGTGTTGTGGTCAGAAAAGATGCTTGATATGATTTCAATTTTCTTAAATTTACCGATGCTTGATTTGTGACCCAAGATGTGATCTTTCTTGGAGAATGTTCCATGTGCACTTGAGAAGAAAGTGTAATCTGCTGTTTTGGGATGGAATGTCCTATAAATATCATTTAATCTATCTGGTCTGTTGTGTCATTTAAAGCTTATGTTTCCTTATTAATTTTCTGTTTGGACGATCTGTTCATTGGTGTAAGTGTGGTGTTAAAGTCCCCCACTATTATGGTGTTACTGTCTATTTCCTCTTTTATATCTGTTAGCAGTTGCCTTATGTATTGAGGTGCTCCCATGTTGGGTGCATATATATTTATAATTGTTATATCTTCTTCTTGGATTGATCCCTTGATCATTATGTAGTGTCCTTCCTTGTCTCTTGTAACATTCTTTATTTTAAAGTCTATTTTATCTGCTTTGAGAATTTCTACTCCAGCTTTTGTTTGATTTCCATTTGCATGAAATATCTTTTTCCATCCCCTCACTTTTAGTCTGTATGTGTCCCTAGGTCTGAAGTGGGTCTCTTGTAGACAGCATATATATGGGTCTTGTTTTTGTATCCTTTCAGCAAGCCTGTGTCTTTTGGTTGGAGCATTTAATCCATTCACATTTAAGGTACTTATCCATATGTAGGTTCTTATTACCATTTTCTTAATTGTTTGGGGTTTGTTTTTGTAGGTCCTTTTCTTCTCTTGTGTTTCTCACTTAGAGAAGTTCCTTTAGCATTTGTTGTAGAGCTGGTTTGGTGGTGCTGAATTCTCTTAGCTTTTGCTTGCCTGTAAAGCTTTGATTTCTCCATCGAATCTGAATGAGATCCTTGCCTGGTAGAGCAATCTCAGTTGTACGTTCTTCCCTTTCATCACTTTAAGTATATCATGCCACTCCCTTCTGGCTTGTAGAGTTTCTGCTGAGAAAGCAGCTGTTAATGTTATGGGAGTTCCCTTGTATGTTATTTGTCCTTTCTCCCTTGCTTCTTTCAGTAATTTTTCTTTGTCGTTAATTTTTGCCAATTTGATTACTATGTGTCTCGGTGTGTTTCTCCTTGGGTTTATCCTGTATGGGACTCTCTGTGTTTTCTGGACCTGGGTGGCTATTTCCTTTCCCATGTCAGACAAGTTTTTGACTATAATCTCTTCACATATTTTCTCAGGTGCTTTCTCTCTCCCTTCTCCTTCTGGGACCCGTATAATGCAAATGTTGTGTTTAAGAGGTCTCTTAGGCTGTCTTCATTTCTTTTTGTTCTGTTTTCTTTATTCTGTTCTGCAGCAGTGAATTCCACAATTCTGTCTTCCAGGTCACCTATCCATTCTTCTGCCTCAGTTATTCTGCTATTGATTCCTTCTAGTGTAGTTTTCCTTTCAGTTATTGTATTGTTCATCTGTTTGTTTGTTCTTTAATTCTTCTAGGTCTTTGTTAAACATTTCTTGCATCTTCTTGATCTTTGCCTCCATTCTTTTTCCGAGGTCCTGGATCATCTTCACTATCATTCTTCTGAATTCTTTTTCTGGAAGGTTGCCTATCTCCACTTCATTTAGTTGTTTTTCTGGGGTTTTATCTTGTTCCTTCATCTGGTACATAGCCCTCTGCCTTTTCATCTTGCCTGTCTTTCTGTGAATGTGGTTTTTGCTCCACAGGCTGCAGGATTGTAGTTTTTCTTGCTTCTGCTGTCTGCCCTCTGGTGGATGAGGCTGTCTAAGAGGCTTGTGCAAGTTTTTTGATGGGAGGGACTGGTGGTGGATAGAGCTGGCTGTTGCTCTGGTGGGCAGAGCTCAGTAAAACTTTAATCCACTTGTCTGCTGATGGGTTCAGCTGGGTTCCCTCCTTGTTGGTTGCTTGACCTGAGGCCACCCAACACTGGAGCCTACCTGGGCTCTTTGGTGGGGCTAATGGGGAACTCTGGGAGGGCTCATGCCAAGGAGTACCTCCCAGAAGTTCTGCCGCCAGTGTCCTTGTCCTCACGGTGAGACACAGCCACCCCCCGCCTCTGCAGAAGACCCTCCAACACTTGCAGGTAGGTCTGGTTCAGTCTTCTATGGGGTCACTGCTCCTTCCCCTGGGTCCCGATGTGCACACTACTTTGTGTGTGCCCTCCAAGAGTGGAGCCTCTCTTTCCCCCAGTCCTGACAAACTCCTGCAGTCAAATCCTGCTAGCCTTCAAAGTTTGATTCTCTAGGAATTCCTCCTCCCATTTCCAGACCCCCAGTTTGGGAAGCCTGACGTGGAGCTCAAGAGCCTTCACTCCAGTGGGTGGACATCTGTGGTATAAGTGTTCTCCAATTTGTGAGTCACCCACCCAGCAGTTATGGGATTTGATTTTATTGTGATTGCGCCCCTCCTACTGTCTCATTGTGGCTTCTCCTTTGTCTTTGGATGTGGGGTATCTTTTTTGGTGAGTTCCAATGTCTTCCTATCGATGATTGTTCATCAGTTAGTTGTCACTGTATGTTGTATAATTCTTAAAGTGATTTACAATATGTGCTATTCTGAGATCAAAAGAAAGCATTTACCTACTAAAAAGTTGTGCACAGTGTGTATTCTTTGGGATGCATTCTCTAATCCTTATGAGATCCTTGATTCTAAGTTTCATGGTCTACCCATATATGGCAAATTGGATAGGTGGTGAATACCTTAGATAAGATATTTCTGGGAATAACTTGACTGCTCTGTTAAGTTTTAGACTGCGTTCATCAACTTAGATATGAAACCTCACCATTGTATATCAAGCCATTTTTAAGACCAAAAATGCATGTGGTACAAAGTCTTTTGGTCTTAAAAATGCCCCAGTTTAGATGATTAGAGAGTACTAGAGATAAAGTATGTTGTCAGCCAAATGATTGTTGTTTGTCATTGTCTGCATGGTAGGGAAGGTGGTATTACTGGGTTCACTTTATTTTAGTCAAACTGGAAATGTAAAGCATAATAAAAATAAATTCATTTGGTATCAAAATAAACTACCAAGTCAGAAGAGAGTTCTTGGCTTGTTTGTAGGCTAGTACTTATACATTTAATGGTATTGTGATTTATAATGGAAAACGGGTTCATTGGTTGGAAAAAATGTTGAAATGGGACCAAGCCCACAGGATGCCACTTGTAAGAGCTAGAGACAGTATTTTCTCTCCAAACAGACGAAAAACTCTAGTCTTTTGATATGACTCATAGAAATAACTTTTTTTAAGAACACACTTAAGTTTTGGTTTTCTCCAGGTTTATAGCATATGGATTTGTCAGTCATGCAGATGTACTTCTGGATGACATGGAAGAAACTTGGTAACAGAATGAAGAATGCTGTAGGTTTATTGCTGTCTGCTTAAAAATACTTTGACAGGGAGTTAATGTAGGAACTGCCTTCAGGTCATTTGTGCTTTTATGCTGTTTTTGTTTCTCCATTTTCTTAAAGTGTAAGATCCTGGGAGAGTGTAATAGGTAGACATCAGCTTTGTTTGTTACGGTTTCCAAAGAAAGGAAGATCAGGTTTTGTTCCCATTCACCTGCATATCAGTTAAGGACAGATTGTAAGTGTTAGATTTTGCCGGCGACATACGGTTTCTGTTGTTTATTCTCTTTTGTTTTGTTTTTTATAACCCTTTGAAAGTGTAGAAGTCATTCTTAGCTCTTAGGCCATAAAAACAGGCGTCAGGCCAGATTTGGCCTGTGGGTCATAGTTTGCTGACCCCTAGACTAGAGATCAAAGTACAGGCCCCAGCCTTAGAGCATGTGAATTCTGTTTTGTAATGCCTGGGTATGTTTTTTTTTTAAATTTTATTTCTGTTTTCATGTTTATTTTGGTCATCTACGAAATACTGAACCACAGCCAAATCTTACCCTGAGGAAACTCTTCCCAGTAATGAAGAAAAAAAGATTTGTGCACCTAAAAGTGTAATCATGTAAAATTTAAGAAACAGTACAGCCATAGAAGATATAAGATGGCAAGTAAAAACACAAAAACCTGTTCAGCATCACTAGCCGTTGGTATGGTACAAATTAGAACCAGAATGAGTTGCTACTATATACCTATTAGAATGGCTAAAATAAGAAATACTGATAATATCAAATGCTAGCAAGGATGTGGAGAGATTGGATCTCTTCTGCATTTGGTATTGGGCATGGAAAATAATACAGCCACTCCTGAATTCAGCCTGGCATTTTGTTAAAAAATAAAGTACCATATGACCCAACAGTTACATTACTGGGCATTTATCTTGGAGAAATGAAACTTAGTGTTCACATAAAAACCTGTACATAAGTATTCATAGCTTTATTTATAATAGCCCAAAACTGGAAATGACTAAAATATACTTCTACCAGTAAATGGTCACACAAACTGTGGTATGTCCGTAAGTGGAGTAGTATTCAACAGTGAAAAAGAACAGTCTATTAATACACACAACTTGGATAGAACTTAAGGGCATTATGCTGAGTGAAAATAGCCAGTCTCCAAATATTGCATACTGTATGATTATATTTATCTTACATTCTTGAAGTGACGTTATTATGGATATGGAGAACAGACAAGTTGTTGCAAAAAGTTAATAAAGGAGAGGGAAGATAAAACTATAAAGAGATATCACATAGAATTTGTGATGATAAAACAATTCTGTATCTTGATTATAATGATGGTTATGTGAATCTATACATGTGATAAAGTCTCATAAAAGTATACACAAAAACATGTTAAAGAGTGAGTGCATGTAAAAAATGGTGAAGTCTGAGTAAGCTCTGTAGTCTAATTAATTGTATGCCAGACAATTACCTATTTTTGATAGTGCACGATGGTTATTGTAAGATGTCAACATTGGAGAAACTGGGTAATGGGTGCACAGTACCTCTTTGTACTATTTTTACAACTTCTTTTGAGTCTTTAATTCTTTCCCAACAAGAAATTATGGAGAGCATGGTGTAGGGAGGGGAAAAAAGATGGGAAGAGGGAGAAAGAAAGATAGAAACAGTGAGGGCTTCTAGGCTAGAAGTAGAATAAAAAGGACTGACTTACCCTTCTACTTAAACCACCAACAACAAAAATTTTTAAATAGACAAAATACATGAAAAAACAGTTTCTAAGATACTGTACATCAGGCAATGAAAGAAAGTGATCACTAAGAGCTGGGAAACAAGCAAAATGAGTCCCTGCTTACTCCCTCAAGAGAGTCTTCAGGCTGTAGTACATGGAGAAGGGACTAATGTAGAGCCCAGCACTCCTTGAATTGAGGAAACCATAAGGAGAGTCTACAGAGATCGACAGCTAGAGTTTATAAAGTACCAGAAGGAATAGAACCTAATGCTCACACAAGTCCAGGAAAAATGCCTATCCCACCTGCCCGACTGGAAAATACCATAACTCATGGAGCATTGAGTAGAGCACTTAGTAGTTGGAAACAGCCTTAGACTGTGCATTCCTCCAGAACTGCCTAACAAATCATAAAAGCAAGGGATGAAAAGTTGAAATTGTTTCCAAGTACCTTAACTGCATCCCTGAACAAAGCTTGAGATTTATAGAAATACAGAAATACCTGGCACCCAACAAAATAAAATTCACCATGTCTGGCATCCAATCAAAGATTATCAGACATACAAAGAGGCAAGAAATCATGACCCAAAATGAAGTGAATATCAATCGAAACCTATACAGAAAAGACACAGATGTTAAAATTAGCAGAGAAGAAAAATAAAATAGTTATTATAACTGAATTCCACGTGTTGGAATAAAGTAAGACATGGAGATATAAAAAAGACCAAAATTGAATTTCTAGAAATGAAAACTACAATATCTGAGACGAAAAATACAGTGGTTGGAATTAGACATAAAAGGGTATTTCTTGGGCAAAACTGATTAATTGCATACTTGCTCAAAACCTAGTGTACTGTTGACTTTGTCATTATTCCAAATAATTGAGAGAAAATATAATGATGGGCAGCATTATAACTAGCTCAAAAATGTTTGCTTATAAAAATTTGTTGTTAGCTCAAAAATATTTGCTTGTAAAAATTTGTTGTTAAGATGTCCTGGGTTGCACTTTTGTCAAGGGAAGAACAGATAAAAAATGTTGACAACATTAAAATATTTGGTAATACGGGATTGTGTGTGGTTAGGGCTTTTGTTTTTGAAAAATGTGCATTAAAAATAAGATTTCAGACTAGTTTTTTAAATGATTTTTCAAAAGTGTATAATTTATTTTCCTAGCCAGCTGGTAAGCTTTTTGAGGGCATTACCATATCTTTTTACATGTTTTGAACCTCCCTAAAATACTTAGCATGGTGCTTCCCATTGTGGGTGGTCAGTCGTGTTTATAATGTAAAAGAGGGAATCCTCCAACTGTGATGCACTGAAATTTAACCTGTTCCTAATAAGGCAGCACCAGAATTATCCCTCAGAATGTAAGTAAACAAAGTCTGTTACAAGGTTTGGAGTGGGGAGTGGTGGGGTGGGGGGCAGGAAAAAGCTCACCTTAGCCAAGAGGCTTAAGCCTATTTTTAAACAAGGAACTGAAATTCTGCCAATTACTCCTTAGAGCCCTATCTTTGTCCATGGCTAGTGCTGATTAGATCAGGTGCATTTTGGGTTAAATAATGAGTAATGCTTATCAACCAGGTATTTGGAAATCAATCAATCAGTCAAACTTGGATATTTATATACTTGAGTAGATTTGGACATGGCAGATTTTGAGAGCAAATGCTAGAGTTTAAAAACATGTCCTCAGGGCTTCTCTGGTGGTGCAGTGGTTGAGAATCCGCCTGCCGATGCAGGAGACACGGGTTGTACCCTGGTCCGGGAAGATCCCACATGCCACGGAGCGGCTAGGCCCGTGAGTCATGGCTGCTGAACCTGCATGTCCGGAGCCTGTGCTCCACAATGGGAGAGGCCACAACAGTGAGAGACCCACGTACCACAAAAAAAACCAAACACAAACATGTCCTGAGAAGAAACTTTTCTCTCACTTAAAGGAAGCCAAGCCACATGGGGATAGGTTAGTCATTTCCCATTTCTTGGTCAAAAAAATATTGTCTGATTTTCATTGGTAAAGGGAATTAAATAAGGAACAAGGTTTCTGCAGCCCCAAGTTCCAATCTCTGCTGCAAAATTTCTGTAGGAAGGAATTTATAAACTTTACAAATAAGAATTAGAGTCTCCACAGATTCAACCCAAAATACAGAGCTTTCAGTAAATTACTTATTTGCAAGATAAAGCTATTTTCCAGCAACTAAAATGGAACTTTACAAACTGTCTTGCTTGTGAGTATTGTCCCTAAGCTAAAATCACTTGTGTGTTCATTTTGTTAGTAACAATAGTACTGTGCATGGTCTCTTCTGCTGCAGAAGGAAATGGGTAGATTTGGCTTCTCTTTCCATAAGCAAGAAACTTATGATTGAGGAGGTAAAAGATCTGAGATATTTGGGAAACCCTTACTGTTGTTGATGCTTTACTATTGATATTAAAATGTGTAAAAAAATAATAGAACAACCAATATTCAGGATTACCAGTTCTTTCCTCTATGTTTATCTGAATTACTAGAAAAAGAAATTCTGTACTATACAAAAACTATTGGGTGTAGATACCTTGAAAACCTGACCTGCTAAATGTGGTACAGCACAAAAAGATGAACAGATTAAAATTGACCAAGTTGAACCCCTTAATAATGAAGATTAGGGGGAAAAGAGAAGCTTCTAATACAGGGATTTACTAGTTGGAATGAGAGAGATTTTAAGCAGTTTAATGAGAAGTGAGGTTGTGATGATACTGAAAATACAGCAAGAGAGGTGGAAGGAAAAACTCTAGAGGAAGTCATTGAATATGCTGCTCTCTTTTGGGAAAGATCCAGTGAAGATGTAGACAGACAAGATTATGGCTCAGATTAAAGGCGAGAGACAAGAATTCAGAGGAGAATTTGTATCACACAAAAGCACTTGACACAAAGATTGAATGGTACAAAGCACTTTTTCAGCAGCTGGGAACATCATATGATACTAACAAAGGAGAAAACTGTCCTAGAGAAGAGAGTTGTTTCCTCATTTGTATGCTTGGATACAACAAAGAAAATGTATATGATGAATTGAGCCACTGTATTCACAACATTCGTCAGTTCAGATTTGACTGGTCTCTTAAGTTCAGAATTGCAATGGAGCTCCAGAGGAGGTGTAGCATCTTAACTACCTTGACTGAAAGAAAAAACAGAACTAGAAGACTAGAGATGGGAAGCAAACCAGGTGAGCTCAATGATTGCCATAGCCAATTACCTTGAGAGTGTTTCCAGGGTGCAGGGCAGGGATGGGTAACATAGGCAGAGCCCAACAGACTCACCAAGTGGAGGAGACCAAGGCTGCTAGAGTTAACAAGAGAAAGTTCCAGAGCAAACAGAGGTACACAGAGTGCCCATGACTGTTCAGCAAAGTACAGATCAGCATCTGTGTGAGGAAACCACCTGATACATGCTACAGTGTGAGTGAACCTCATAATAATTATGCTGAAAGAACCTAGATTTTTTAAAAAGACTATTGTATATTTAGTATGACTCCATTTATTATAATCTTAGAAAATGCAACTAATCCAGAGTGACACAAAGTAGATTAGTAATTATTGAGGGATTGGTGGGGGGGGTGTAGCTGTGACAGGCAGGGTGGAGCATGAGGGAAAGATTATAAAGGGGCACAAGGAAACTTTTAGGAGTGATGAATATGTTCATTATCTTGATTGAGGAGATGGTTTTGCAGACTTTTACATATGTAAAAGCTTATTACATTACATACTTCAAATACATGTATTATTTTGTCAATTGTACTTAAATAAAGCTCTTTTTAAAACGTGCATCCAAAAAAAAAATATAAACAAAAAACAGAGTAGTTTCCCTTTCAGAGTTGTTCTGAGGAAAAGAAAGGAGAGAACAAGCCCAAGTAACCTATTTGCAACTCTTTTTAAACTCAGGTTGTCTTTACTAAGATTTTTGCAGTTCAAAAGTGTTTTTCAGTTTTAGAAATGTAGTGTTAGGATCTGTGCAGTCAAATATTGCTCTTGTCAATCAAGATATAGCTTTATGCAATTTTGTGTTTCAGGGCTCCTGAATCAAGCAAGCAAACATGAAAAATGGATTAAGGCTGATGCTCCGAAAGGCACTGTAAGCTTTAGAAGCCAAAGCTGGTTTCAGTCCCTGAAACTGTAGGACTGAGAATGGTTTGAGTTATGTTTCTAAATTTTAACAACGATTAGTAGATCTGTGACTACAAAAACTCAAATACCACTGTTCATATAAATGTTGAAAACAATAAATTGGGATGTCTTGGGACAGCCTTTTCAAAATTTGTACTTAGCTGTTAGTTTTCTTCTGTAACAAATTGCCACAAACTTACTGACTTAAAATAATACCTGTTTGCCCTGGGATCTCCTGGCCCCTAACTCCACCCAGCAGTAACCCAGCACTAGCCCCAACCATCAACCAGTGGCCACCAGCATCTGCACAAGGCAGGACCTGGCAACCAAGCAGACCAGGGGCCAATCTAGCCTATAGACCACCTACACAGTCAGCCTGCCAAAACAGAAAGACCCACACAGCCCTCATAGGAGGAACCACTAGAGCATATAACTGTTGATGAGAGGAGAGTGCACTGCTGGAACACAAAAGGTCACTTCTTCAAGGTTGGGAAACATCACCAACCTACCAGGTACATAAAATAAAAACAACTAGTTAGGCAAAATGAGGCAACAGAGGAACATGTTCCAAACAAAGGATTAAGATAAAACCCCAGAAGAAGAACTAAGTGAAGTGGAGATATGCAGTCTAACCAAGAAAAAATTCAGGAGTGTGATTGTACAGATGATCAAAGAACTTGGGAAACAAATGGATGCACAGAGTGAGACGTTAGAAGTTTTTAACAAAGAGAAATTACAAAGAACAACTGAACAGAGATGAAGAATACAATAACTGAAATGAAAAATACACTAGAGGGAATCAATAGTAGACTAAATGATACAGGGAAATGGATTAGTGAGCTGGAAGACAGAGGAGTGGAAATCAGTGATGCTGAAGGGAAAAAAAATGAAAAGAAATGAGGACAGTTTAGGAGACTTCTGGGACATCAAGCTCACTAATATTTGCCTTATAGGATTCCCAGAAGGAGAAGAGAGAGAGAAAGGGGCTGAGGACATAATTGAAGACATAATAGCTGAAAACTTCCCTAACCTGGGAAGGGAAACAGACTTCTAAGTCCAGGAAGTGCAGTGAGTGCCATACAGGATTAACCTAAAGAGGAAGACACCAAGACACATTGTAATTAAAATGGCAAAAATTAAAAGAGAATATTAAAAGCAGCAAGGGAAAAGCAACATGTTACATAAAAGGGAACTCCCATAATGCTGTCACCTGACTTTTCAACAGAAACTCTTCAGGCCAGAGGGGCATGGCATGATATATCTGAAGTGACGAAAGGGAAAAACCAAAAACCCATAATACTCTGCAAGGCTCTCATTCAGATTTGATGGAGAGATAAAAAGCTTTACAGAGAAGTAAAAGCCAAAAGAGGTCAGCATCACCAAATCAGCTTTAAAGAAATGTTAAAGGAACTTCTTTAAGCAAAAAGGACACAAGAAACATGAAAATCCTGAAAGGAGAAAGCTCATTGGTAAAGGCAAACATATAGTGAAGGTTGGAAATCATTCCCACAAAGCTAGTAGGAATGTTGAAAGACAAAAGTAGTAAAATAGTCTGTATCCACAATAAGTAGTTAAGGGATACACAAGACAATTATATGTAAAAAATGATGTCAGAAACAGTATCAGGGTAGGAGAGTACAAATTCTGTGTTGTTAAAATGCATTGGAAATTAAAGAGATCAGCAACTTCAAACAATCGTGTATATATAGATTACTATATGTAAATCTCATGGTAACCACAAACCAAAAATCTGTAAAAGATACACACTAAAAAAAGAAAAAAGGAATCCAAACATAACACTAAAGGTAGTCATCAGATCACAAAAGAAGAGAACAAAAGAAGGAACAAAAAAACATACAAAAACAACCCCAAAACAATGAACAATATGGCAATAAGAATATGCATATCAGGAATTACTTTAAATATAAGTGGATTAAATGCTCCAATCAAAAGACATAGAGTGACTGATGGATTCAAAAACAAGACTCATATATATGCTGCCTACAGGTGACTCACTTCAGATCTAAAGACACACACAGACTGAAAGTGAGAGGATAGAAAAATGTATTCCATGCAAATGGAAATCAGAAGAAAGACTGAAAGTGAGAGGATAGAAAAATGTATTCCATGCAAATGGAAATCAGAAGAAAGCCAGGGTAGCAATATTTATATCAGATTAAATAGACTTTAAAACAAAGACTGTAAGAAAAGACAAAGAAGGACATTACATAATGATCAAGGGATCAATCCAAAGAGAAGATATAACAATTGTAAATATATATGCACCCAGCATAAACAAAGCTAAATACACAAAGCAAATATTAACAGACATACAGGGAGCAATGGACAGTAACACAATAGTAGTAGGGAATTTAATACCCCATTTACATCAATGGACAGATCATCCAGACAGAAAATCAATAAGGAAACACAGGCCTTAAATGACACACTAAACAAGATGGAACTTATATAAACATTCCATCAGAAAGCAGCAGAATACACATTCTTTTCAAGTACACATGAAACATTCTCCAGGATAGACCACATGCTAGGCCAGAAAACAAGCCTTGGTAAATTTAAGAAAATTGAAATCATGTCAACCATCTTTTCTGACCACAATGCTGTGAGACTAGAAATCAACTACAAGAAAAAAAAAAAAAACTGCAAAATATACAAACATGTGGAGGCTAAACAATACGCTACTAAACAACCAATAGATCACTGGAGAAATCAAAGAAGAGATAAAAATACCTGGAGACAAATGAAAACAAAAACACAACAATCTGGAATCTATGGAATGCAGCAAAAGCAGTTCTCAGAGGGCAGTTTATAGCAATACAAGCCTAACTCAGGTAACAAGAAAAATCTCCAATAAACAACCTGACATTACACCTAAAGGAACTAGAAAAAGAAGAACAAACAAAACCCAAAATTAGATAAAGGAAAGAAATCATGAAGGTCAGAGCAGAAATAAATGAAATAGACACTTTAAAAAAAAGTAGAAAAGATCAGTGAAGCTAAGAGCTGGTTCTTTGAAAAAATAAAGAAAATTGATAAACCTTTAGCCAGATTCATGAAGAAAAGAAGAGGATCCAAATCAATAAAATCAGAAATGAAAAAGGAGAAGTTATAACTGATGCCATGGAAATACAGAGGATCATAAGAGACTACTACAAACAACTATATGTCAATAAAATGGACAATGTTGAAGAAATGGGCAAATCCTAAAATGTACAATCTTCCAAGAGTGAACCAGTGAGAAGTAGAAAATATGAACAGACCAATTAGAAATAATGAAATTGAATTAGTAATTAAAAAAAACCCTCCCAACAAACCATGACCTGATGGCTTCACAGATGAATTCTACCAAACATTTAGAGAAGAGTTAACACTTACGCTTATTATACTATTCCCAAAAATTGCAGAGGAAGGAACACTTGCAAACTGATTCTACATGGCCAGCATCACCCTGATACCAAAAGTAGACAAAAATGTCTCACACACAAATTACAGGCCATTATCACTGATGAACATTGATGTAAAAATCCTCAATAAAACGTTAGCAAACCGAATCCAACAATACATCAAAAGGATCATATACCATGATCAAGTGGGATTCATCCTAGGGATGCAAGAATTTTTCAATATCCACAAGTCAGTCAATGTGATATGCCACATTAACATATTGAAGAATAAGAACCATGTGATCATCCCAAATAAGAACCATGTGATCATCCCAATAGATGCAGAAAAAGCTTTTGACAAAATTCAGCATCCATTTGTTATTAAAAACTCTCCAGAAAGTGGGCCTAGAGGGAACACACCTCAACATAATAAAGGCCATATATGACAAACCAATGCTAACATCGTACTTAGT
Source organism: Kogia breviceps (assembly GCF_026419965.1). Taxonomy (NCBI): domain Eukaryota; kingdom Metazoa; phylum Chordata; class Mammalia; order Artiodactyla; family Physeteridae; genus Kogia; species Kogia breviceps. Next base: position 87,795,908 of record NC_081318.1, read on the forward strand.
GGTGAAAAGCTGAAAGCATTTTCTCTAAGATCAGTAACAAGACAAGGATGCCCATTCTTGCCACTTTTATTCAGCATAGTTTTGGAAGTCCTAGCCACAGCAGTCAGACAAGAAAAAGAAATAAATGGAATCCAAATTGGAAAAGAAGAAGAAAAACTACTGTTTGCAGATGACATACTATACATAGAAAATCCTGAAAATATCACCAAAAACTACTAGAACTCATCACTAAATTTGTAAAGTTGCAGGATACAAAATTAATACACAGAAATCTGTTGTGTCTCTATACACTAACAATGAACTATCAGAAAGAGAAATTAAGAAAACAATCCCATTTACCATCACATCAAAAAGAATAAAATACCTAGGAATAAACCTACCTAAGGAGGGTAAAAGACCTGTACTTGGAAAACTATAAGACACTTATGAAAGAAATTAAAGGCAATCCAAACAGATGGAAAGGTATGCTGTGTTCATGGATTGGAAGAATTAATATTGTAAAATGACCATACTAGCCAAGGCAAACTACAGATTCAGTGCAATCTATATCAAAATACCAAGGGCATTTTTTTCACACAACTAAAATAATTATTCCTAAAATTTGTGTGGAAACACAGAAGACCCTGAATAACTAAAACAATCTTCAGAAAGAAGAGCAGAGCTGAAGGAATCACGCTCCCTGTCTTCAGACTATACTGTAAAGCTACAGTTATCAAAACAGTATGGAATTGGCACAAAAACAGATATGTAGATCAGTGGAACAGAATAGAGAGCCAAGAAATAAACCCACACACTTACAATCTATGACAAAGGAGGCAAGAATACATTACAATGAAAAAAAGACAGTCTTTTCAATAAGTGACGCTGGGAAAACTGGACAGCTACATGTAAAAGAATAAAATTAGAATATTCTCTAAAACCATATGCAAAAACAAACTCAAAATGGATTAAAGACCTAAATGTAATAACAGAAAGCAAAACTTGTAGAAGAAAGCATAGGCAGAAAACTCTTTGACATAAATTGTAGCACTATTTTGGGAGATCTGTTTCCTAAAGCAAAGGAAATAAAAGCAAAGATAAACAAATGGGACCTAATTAAATTTAAAAGCTTTAGCACAGCAAAGGAAATCATCAACAAAATAAAAAGGCAGCCTGCTGAATGGGAGAAAATATTTGCAAATGATATGACCCATAGAGGTTTATATCCAAAATATACAACAGCTCTTACAACTCAACATCAAAGAAAAGAAACAAACCTGATTTAAAAATGGGCAGAAGACTCAAATAGTTATTTTTCTAAACAAGTCATATGGATGGGCACAGGCACTTGAAAAGATGCTCATCATTATTAGTAATCAGAGAAATTCAAATTAAAACCCCAATGAGATATCACCTCACATTTGTCAAAATGGCTATCATCATAAAAGATCACAAAAAATGTTGACAAGGATGTGGAGAAAAGGCAAACTTCTTACACTTGGTAAGAATGTAAATTGGTGCATCCACCATGGAAAACAGTATGGAGGTTTATCAAAAAAACAAAAAATAGGACTAACATGACCCAGCAATACCACTCCTGGGTATTTATCTGAAAAAAACAAAAATACTAATTTAAAAAGATAAATGCACCCCAGTAGTCATAGCAGCGCTATTTATAATTGGTAAAATATGGAAGCAACCTAAGTGTTCATTAACAGATGAATGGATAAAGAAGACGTGGTACACACACACACACACACACACACACACACACACACACACACACACACACTGGAATACTAGTCAGCCATGAAAAAGAATGAAATTTTGCCATTTGCAGCAACATGGATGGACCTGGAGGGTATTATGCTAAGTAAAATAAATCAGAGAAAGACAAATACTGTATGATATCACTTGTATGTGGAATCTAAAAAATAAACTAGTGAATATAACAAAAAAGAAGCAGACTCTTAGAGAACACACATTAGTGGTTACCAGTGGGGAGGGGCAGGATAGGGGTAGGGGATTAAGATGTACAAACTACTATATGTAAACTAAGCTACAAGGATATATAGTACAACACAGGAGATATAGCCAATATTTTATAATAACTATAAATGGAACATAACCTTTGAAAATTGTCAATCACTCTATTGTACACCAGAAACATATAATATTGTATATCAACTATACCTCATTAAAATTTTTGAAAAATAAAATCAGTTGTAAAGCTGAAAAAAAAAATACTAACACCTGTTTATCAGCTCACAGTTCTGTAGGTCGAGCTCAGCATGGTTAGATTCTCTGCTCGGGTTATCCACAAGGCTGGACTTAAGGTGTTTGTCCAGGCTGAGCTCTCATCTAGATGATCTGAGGAATAGTCTACTTCCAAGCTCATTCGTATTGTTGGCAAAATGCAGTTCCTTGTGACTGTATGACTGAGATCTCTGTTTCCATGCTGGCTGTCAGTTGGCAATCACTCAAAACTCCTAGGGCCACCTGCATCTCTTTTCACATGGCCTTCTCTTCAGGCCAGCACTAATGCAATCAGTCATTGTCATTCTTTGAATATCTGAGCTCTTTTTCTGCAGCCACCTTGGGATAACTCTGCTTTTAAAGAGCTGAGAGGATTAGGTCAGGCCTACTCAAGATAATCTTTGTTTTGCCATATAATGTAACATAATCATGGAGTGATATCATATTCATAGTTTCCACTTACACTCAAGAAGAAGACATTTTACAAAAATATAGGTAATAGGGGGCAGCTATTTTGAAATTCTTTGTACCAGAGCTCTTGTGTAACATGTTTTCTATTTAGTATTGTGCTTACTATGACAACAGTATAACTTTAAGCTGTGAATAAAACACATCACAAATATGATGCAGTTGCTACTGATTCTTATTTGTTGTATGTAATTTAAGACATCATGCATTGTGGGGAGGGGGCATTCAGCTACTTTATAGCCTGGTGTATGAAGACAGATTTTCACTTTTACAATGGTGTACTATATAAAGTCATTTTATGAATTCTCTTTTTTTCAAACCTTACATGTTTACTCCTGGAACATTTAAATTATACAACACTGAATAGTCCTATCTACTGAACTATTTCTTATGCTTAGGATAAATCAGTTCTTAAGCTCCAATTTTCTAATAAGCCTTTCCAAATATGACTTGTAATAGTCTCTTTTTGTTAATATTTAATTTATTTGGAGTTCTGTCTTTAACTTATTTTTTTAAACATCTTTATTGGAGTATAATTTCTTTACAATGGTGTGTTAGTTTCTGCTAACACTAACAGAAACAAAGTGATAACAAAGTGAATCAGTTGTATATATACATATGTTCCCGTGTCTCTTCCCTCTTGCGTCTCCCTCACTCCCACCCTCCCTATCCCACCCCTCTAGTTGGTCACAAAACACCAAGCTGATCTCCCTGTGCTATGCGGCTGCTTCCCACTAGCTGTCTATTTTACGTTTGGTAGTGTATATATGTCCATGCTACTCTCTCACTTTGTCACAGCTTACCCTTCCCCCTCCCCATACCTTCAAGTCCATTCTCTAGTAGATATGTGTCTTTATTCCCGTCTTACCCCTAGGTTCTTCTTGACCTTTTTTTTCCCCTTAGATTCCATATATATGTGTTAGCATACGGTATTTGTTTTTCTCTTTCTGACTTCCTTCACTCTGTATGACAGACTCTAGGTCCATCCACCTCACTACAAATAACTCAATTTCGTTTCTTTTTATGGCTGAGTAATATTCCATTCCGTATATGTGCCACATCTTCTTTATCCATTCATCTGTTGATGGACACTTAGGTTGCTTCCATCTCCTGGCTATTGTAAATAGAGCTGCAATGAACATTTTGGTACATGACTCTTTCTGACTTATGGTTTTCTCAGGGTATATGCCCAGTAGTGGGATTGCTGGGTCGTATGGTAGTTCTATTTGTAGTTTTTTAAGGAACCTCCATACTGTTCTCCATAGTGGCTGTATCAATTTACATTCCCACCAGCAGTGCAAGGATCTCATTCAGATTTGATGGAGAAATTAAAACCTTTACAGATAAGCAAAAGCTGAGAGAGTTAAGCACCACCAAACCAGCTTTACAACAAATGCTAAAGGAACTTCTCTAGGCAAGAAGCACAAGAGAAGGAAAAGAACTACAATAACAAACCCAAAACAATTAAGAAAATGGGAATAGGAACATACATATCAATAATTACCTTAAATGTAAATGGATTAAATGCTCCCACCAAAAGACACAGGCCGGCTGAATGGATACAAAAACAAGACCCATATATATGCTGTCTACAAGAGACCCACTTCAGACCTAGGGACACATGACTGAAAGTGAGGGGATGGAAAAAGATATTCCATGCAAATGGAAATCAAAAGAAAGCTGGAGTAGCAATTCTCATATCAGATAAAATAGACTTTAAAGACTAATACAAGAGACAGAGAAGGACACTATAACTTCTTATTTATGAAACTAAAAGCTTTGTGGGGTGTCTCAGAGTCACTTTTTAGTTCACCCTTCATGAAATCAAAATTTGTATGAGTTTGGACAACACTTACATGTTAGTATGTTTGATGTGGTTGTGGTGTTTGTGTGTTAAATTATTAAGTAGAGGAAACTGGGAAGCAATGAGGCAATTTTTATAATCTTTTTCACCTTATGCAATTATATAAATACTTTCATAACTAAAAATAAAGTTTATGAAATTGGTCAACAACAGCCAGAAAAGTCATGAGCATAAACAGCAGTCAACTGTATTTAAAATTATTAAAGGAATGGTACATCTTTGGATAACATAGTCAAGTCCAAACAGAAAGGAAATATCACATATTTTACTCTCTTGAACACAGACCTATATATTTCAAATGCTTACGATCTGAAGACCGAAGTAATATTTTGGATACCTTGAGTACTTTGCACTGAGAACTTAAAGATTTCACCACCTGTTTGCTCTACTTCTTGGTCCCCTTTCATAGCCCACTTTTTCTAACACCTACCCTTTTTCTTTCATTTCTGTAACTATAAAATGTGTCTCCTCATAATTAACAAATGTGTCGCTTCTTCTTGTTTAAAAGAAGACCTTACTCAAAGAGTTTTGGAGCAAACTTTGACAGTTAAATACCCTGCCTGGTTTCTAGAGAACATAACAGGGTATGTTTCTTCTTAACCCTGGTCTTCCCCATGCAGGTGTTTTTCCTTCAGAAAGCAGTTGCCTCTTGTATAGGTCTCTCCAGTTGTGTGCTTGTGACACTTAGGGGTCAGAAGCCAATTTATATGCAGCTGCCAGAATCTCCAAATTTAGTTAAAAATCGCTCTCTGGAACAGTCATCTTATGTCTCTTGGGTTAGGTCTTAAAATTTCCTACTCGGCTGATTCCCCTGTCCACTTCCAGGAATGATTCTACAGCTAAATGATACTACCTACTTCAAAAACTTTCAAAACCAACCTAAGAAAGGGGAGAATTACTAAAAGCATTTAGCTGATATCAGAGTACCCTATAATAATACCTTGTAAAATACCTTAAAAAAAATAATACCTTTAAAAACTTCAAAATAACTTTCATATCTTTTACCTTAAATTTTATCCTTATTTCACATTTGTGGGGTACAAAAGACAGTAACCCCATTTAAGAGATGAGTAATGGAGGAAATAAAAAGGTTAAAAGACTGATCTAATATTACCAACATTGTTTGTGGTAGTCAGAACAGATTTCTTCCTTTCCTGGACTCTATAAACATCAGCGTTATGTAGTATCAAATAGTGATACACTGGCATGTGATCAGTTGAATTCTGTTAAAATCCAAAGAGAGTTATCTTTTACCAGAATGGTAAAATTCATAGATTAAAGCTTTTAAAAATTAATCTGTAGATACACAATCAGTAACCCGTATCTCCTAGCATAAAATTGGGAGCCTTTTTGATATAGCATAGTTTGAAAAATTCTTCCGTAGTGCAAATTTGATTAAAAGAAGATCTTTCTGTTTTTTAAGGAGCCTCCACACTGTTCCACAGTGGCTGTACCAATTTACATTTCCACCAACCATATAGGAGGGTTCCCTTTCTCCACTCACTCCCCAGCATTTATTACTTGTAGCCATTCTGATCAGAGTGAGGTGATACCTCATTATAATTTTGATTTGCATTTCTCTAATATTTAGCGATGTTGAGCATTTTTTCATGTGCCTGTTGGCCATCTGTATGTCTTTTTTTGGAGAAATGTCTATTTAGATCTTCTGCCCATTTTTGGATTGGGTTGTTTGGGGTTTTTTTGATATTGAGCTATATGAGCTGCTTGTATATGTTGTAAATTAATTCCTTGTCTGTCACATCATTTGCAAATACTTCCTCTCATTCTATAGGTTATCTTTTCATTTTGTTTAAGGTTTCCTTTGCTGTGCAAAAACTTTTAAGTTTAATTAGGTCCCATTTGTTTATTTTTGATTTTATTTCCATTACTCTAGGAGATGGATCCAAAAAGATATTTCTGCATTTTATGTCAGAGTGTTCTGCCTGTGTTTTCCTCTAGGAGATTTATAGTATTTGGTCTTACATTTAGGTCTTTAATCTACTTCGAGTTTCTTTTTGTATACGGTGTTAGAGAATATTATAATCTCATTCTTTTATATATAGCTGTCCAGTTTTCCCGGCACCATTTATTGAGGAGACTCTTTTCTCCATTGTATCTTCTTGTCTCCTTTGTCATAGATTAATTGACCATAGGTGTGTGGGTTTATTTCTGGGCTTTCTATCCTCTTCCATTGATCTATATTTCTGTTTTTGTGCCAGTACCATACTGTCTTGATTACTGTAGCTTTGTAGTATAGTCTGAAGTCAGGGAGTCTCATTTCTCTTGCTCTGTTTTTCTTTCTCAAGATTGCTTTGGCTATTCAGGATCTTTTGTGTTTCCATACAAATTAAAATTTTATTTTTGTTCTAGTTCTGTGGAAAGTGCCATTGGTAAATTGATAGGGATTACATTGAATCTGTAGATTGCCTTGGGTAGTATAGTCATTTTAAAAAATATTGATTCTTCCAATTCAAGAACACGTTATATCTTTCCATCTGTGTCTTCAATTTCTTTCATATGATTCAGCAATCCCACTTCTGGGTATATACCTGGAGAAAACTATAATTCGAAAAGATACTTGCACCCCAATGTTCATTGAAGCACTATTTGCAATAGTCAAGACATGGAAGCAACCTAAGTGTCCATCGACAGATGAATGGAGAAAGAAGATGTGGAGTGTGTGTGTGTGTGTGTGTGTGTAATGGAATATTAGTCTTAAAAACAATGAAGTAATACCATTTACAGCAACAAGGATGGACCTAGAGATTATCACATTAAGTGAAGTAAGCCAGACAAAGACAAATATCATATGATATCTCTTATACATGGAATCTAAAAAAAGAAAAGGTACAGATGAACTTATCTACAAAACAAAAGTAGACCCACAGACATAGAAAGCAAACTTACGGTTACCAAAGGGGAAAGGTGGTAGGGGGAGGGATAAATCAGGAGTCTGGGATTAACATGTACTGACTACTATATATAAACTATATACAGATCCTTAAAGTCGTTGCCCTTACACAAACTCTTACTCTGATTTATATAGCCTTCTGCTTTCTTTTCTAAAGAGAAGCTTTTAAATTCCTTGTCAATAACATCACATCTCTCAGGATTGTTTCATACAACTGTAACCTTAAATTTGATAATCTTATCAAAACTATTGGTTTGATTAAGGTAAATTTAAGTGGAAAATTTACATAGTAGCAGTGCTTGATTTGGCTTTTTTTAATCATGATTATTAGACAGAAGAACTTATAGATGTATTTAGAAACATTTGTAGCTGGAATAAGAATCTGGAGATGATTTGCTGCTTGTTTACACAGTTAAGATCCAGCTAGTAAAAATACTTGGACGAAATGAAGTTGCCAAGTTCTACATTTTTTGTTCTTCCTGCTTGAGGTTGAAGGTCATACTGCTTCCTCTTCACTACTGTATGTTGACTCTTTCGCCATCGATTCTGAATTTTTAAGTTGTGTTATATCTTGTTGCTCTGGAAGAGGCTTGCCTTCGCAATCATAGCCAAACCAAAGTGGAGGGTCAGTAGCACTATATGCCTGCTGCTGAACTATAGATGACATTCTCTTAGCTGCTTCCCTGTAATAACAGTGATGAGCATTAGCTAGTTGCAGAAGTAATTACTAGTGCAGAATTTTCAAACTAGATCACATTTGGAATTAAAGAACTGACTATCACAACTTGAATTCATTTCACATCTCTCTTGCCTTCCTGAGGGGGAGGGTGTGGGTAAATTGTGCTAATAATCAGGATCCCAAAGCTTAAGTAGCTCAATAGTTCTGTGGTTCAGCCAGTTCAGATTAACAGATACAGTAAATGGGTAAGGAAACTGCATGGCCATGGCATAGGAACACTGAGGGTACTCTATAGCACTCTTAAATGAGCCCTCTGCCTGATATTTCCAGTTTCTTTGATGAGGGAGTATCCTAATCAAGCCAACCTGTGAAGGCTGGCCGTGTACCAGAGCAGGAGCTCTTAACCTAGAGTCCACAGATCCCTGTTGGATACAGGGATGAACTTCAGCGAAGCCCATGAACTCCCTGAAAATTCATGCAGTTTTGTATCTACTATGCATTTTTTTTGAGGAGAGGGTTTGTGACTTTCATCGAAGTCTCAAAGGTGTCCATGGTCAAAATGACTAAAAATATTGTTACTGTCTCTCTTAGGAGGAAGGAAGCAAAGAAGTCATCTAAAAGTTGTTCAGGACCCCAATTCCAGCATGGCGGGAGTAGGGCATTTCTGACACCACCAAGCAATATTCAGACACCTGCTGGATGTCCTATAATTCAACTCAATTCTGACGCTATCTACCTGGAAATAACATTAGATTCCACAAATTAAGGGCTCAGTTCCACAGATCACCCTCCACTTCAGATACCAGGTTGTTACCTGGGCTCCTGATCTACCAGCTAGAGCTGCTCACAGGACACAGAAACATTTTACTTGCTGGATCACTGGTTTATTAAAGGATATTACTCAAGAACAACCAGGTATCAGAGATTCATAGGGCAAAGTATAGGGAAAGGATGTTGAGTTTCCATGCTCTCTCCAGGCATACCACTCTCCAAATATATATGAGAAATATATTTTGATCATCTGAATGACCAAATGTATATGTCTTATAAAGCACAATATTGCAGCATCAGAAAAAAGTATATCTAACTTGAAAATAATGTCATTTCCAAGACAGAAGGATTTTCCTAGAAAGTTGGTTTGAACCTTGAGACCAGTACCAAACAGGAAATGAGTAATTGGCAGCTTCCCTAGGATCAGAAATGAGTAATAATGTTTGCCCATGTAGGAGCTACTTTGCCTGTTTTTGCTGTGTATTACGTTGAGTTATTAATTGCAGCAGTTTGGAAACAGTCATTGATATGGAGGCTGGTATTATCATATGCTTTGACTTATGTTTGTGCTCAATGGCTATATGAGTTCTGGTAGGGTAATGAAATCAAAAAGGCTAAGATAAGATACATCAGTTGTTTGAAATACCATTTCACTTGAATCAAATCTTAGGTGTTTTAAAATAATTGTAAGCAAACTCAGCAGGGAGACAACCAAAGCATTGCCAATTGTGTCTCTTACCACATTGCTTTTTGGCTAATACATTTGCACTTGCAAAACTTTAAAGAAGTTTAAAAAACAATTTGAATAAAAACAGTTGTTATACTAATTTCTAATTCTGAGCCACCAGTCCTTGTGGATTAAAACTTGGCAAACAGGTGTCTTCTCTTTCGAGAAATACTTATTCTGAAATTTGAAAATGATAAGTTTATAGTCAAATATATAAAATTTTACATTCTGTTAATTTTTTAATCTTTTTGAAATGTGTGATCCTATGTTTTAAACTTCTTGTATAATCTTTCTATGTCCTCTAAGTAGGATATTATTATGCAAAAGTAATTGTGTTATATCTTTAGCTTTCCCTATTTTCTTCTGAAGGTTTTTCTCCCTTTTGAATTCTATGTAGTTGAGGTTGCCATATTTTTTAACATGTTTCCTGGGAGATTTTTTTACCTCGAGAACCTACCACAATATAATACCAAATGCTGGGGGCGGGGTTGCTCTGAAGCTGAAACATTGGCACAGTCAGTTTCAAATGGTTAAAGCACTATCCTGGGCAGCAGAGCTCTATTGTTACTTACACTTCAGCCTATCTCTGCCTGTCTAAACTTTACCCATCTTTCAAGACTCCAACCCAATCCTTTCCTCCTCTGAACTTTTACAGGAAGTTGATCATACAGTTAATTTCTTTCCAGTACATAACTTCATGGTATTAATTGTTTATAATTTTAAACTTTGTTATTTTCCTTTTCTTTAAGAAGTTATTTAAGGATATATTGCATTTCTTTGTATCTCCCTGAAATCTAGCAATAACAGCCAAATCATGAGACTTTACTTTAGTAGCTTACACCAAGAAGTCCTTTAGCTCTTTTATCTTCTGCCGGTTTGTTTTTGTTTTGTTTTTTGGTTTAGAAGAGGCATTCTTAGATTGCTGTTTCCACCATCCTAAGAGCAGAGCTCTGGACACGCATACTGTATTTCACAGGTGTTGGTAATGATTTAATGCCACTGATGATAACAAGACTACTACAGTTAGAGGCCACAGTGGTCTTGACCTATTGGATGTGTTTCGGGAGTAAAAGATTTGTAAGTGGTTGACCAAATTATGTATAAATTCTAACCTCAGAGGAACAGCAGTTTTTGAGAATTCTAGATAAGTGGTAAGAGGATAAGTACTCTTAATGCTAAGTTTGGGAATGTATAAATATTGGGTAGTAGAGTTCCTCAGTCAGTTATAAGCCCCAGTAAGTTAGATAGTAATTGTGATATTTAAAAATTAGCAAATAATGGGAGTTTGAGAAAATAACAAGAAAAAGAAAGTTGAGGATTTTAACTCAATATAGATAAGCAAAGTAGGGAATGACTAGGGAGACTACTCATTAAATGCAGTGTGATGTGACAGAATCAAAATGAACTGCATATTTTTAAAAAAGAGCTGCATATTGAGCCCCAGCCATAGATGAAGTACACAGAGTTATACGCATTTCTTAGATTTGCTTATTTCTTGATTCCACACCACCCCTACTTTAGCTTTTAGTGGTAAGCACTGCTCTCCATTTTACCCACAGTCAGCTTCAGTGAAACTAAACATCAGAGGGTCTCCTGACCATTGGAGGTGATCCAGACTAGAGAGGAGCAAAGGATCAGGTCTGAGACCTCTCTTCACCTGGTCACAAATGCCAAAAGGTTAAGGCTTCCTCAAGTCTAGAATGTCTCTAGGTCCTATCTTAATCCTACTTACTTTCACAGCAAGGGTGGTCCTGGGGATAAAACTGAGAATCTGAATCTGCCCAGGGCAAATCTGGTATTATTTTTAGAATTTAGCTACTGGTATAGACTATTCCCTAGTCTACTTTCTCTCCACCCTTTAGAAGATCCTTGGGCCATGAACGAGCTGCCCTTTGGCATCTTCACATGGACTGACTCCTAAGACTCAGTACCTAACCAAGAGAACAGACCAGCATGGTGACCGCCAGTGAGTTTCTCTGAGTTCTTTTTCACAGTATCCTGTGTAACTGTGTGTTTACACACAAGCATTTTTGAAAAGTATCAGGAAACTTGAAAATGTAGAAACTGAATGCTCCTGCCAGAAACATGTCTGTCTGTTTGTCTCAAACTCCCTCTCTCTCTTTTTAATAGCTTAATGCTCTAGAATAGATGGGAGCTGGGAAATATTGAAAAGAAAATGTCTACTTAGGAATCACTGTGTGTTCTATGTTTCTTCAAGTGCATGTGGAATCCTTTGAGTACCTTCTACTCAGGTACTTAGGCCTGAGTGACTCCAAGAACTTGTAGGAAATGAGTTGGGAATTGAAGCCGTCTACTGCAATGATTAGTCATTACACATTTAACCTGGCGAGAGGTTTCTTTGGATCAGTATAGAACAATGATTTTCAAACACGATATGCTACACAGTTGTAAAGTATCATATGATAAATAATCATGATATTTTGAAGTTTGTAAGTGATTTTTGTTTTTTATAAATTAAAGGGGATTCAGGGTTATCCCTGTAATAACATCACTTGCCCTCACATTTCCTTCTAGTTTCTTGAGTAAGCTAAAAGAAAGGGGAATTTGGAGCCTACACCAAAGACTACTTGTAATCAGCCTCTTATGTATGCATCAGCAAGCAAAGTGGGCAAACAGTACTTGTCTCCCCTTATTGATCAAATCTCTTGAATGTTAGAGCTTTAAAAAACTTGAAAATCACTAATTTAAAAATAAAAGAGCAGCATAGCAATGATAAGACCTAGGTACAAAGTATGGCTCTGTCTTTTATTTGTATGACTTAGGGTATGTTATTTAAACTGTTTATACCAGTTTCTTTATTCATTTTTATGGTAATAGGGTATTTGTGAGGATTAGATAATAAATATAAAATAGGATTTAGCGCAGTACATGGCAAATGATAATTGTTAAGTAATATTATTTGTTCATATTAATAATAAAATTCAGTAGGTCCAAATTACAAAGGCCTTTCCACAAAGACCTTTCCATGAGCTAGAGAGAACTCTGAGTTTTATTTCCTGACAACACAGATCTTAGAGTACCTAGGTAGTAATTTATGCTGCCAGGAACTGCTAAATAAGGTCTTCAAGGAATCTCTATACTGCTGTTTGGGGCTCTGAAGACCACCTAGACTTTCTCTACTCATCTCTCTAAAGTTTAGAGTTTTGGACTCCAGACACAAAAATATCAGAAAGGTCCCTTTGCTCTTTGCTAATAATAGACTTAATGGCTCTTCTGCCTCTTTGTGGTTCAGACGCTCCTGGGTTGTGGAGACCATTGTTTGGGTCTTTCTACCTCTTTTCCACTATGCTTTTCTTCATCTCCATTGCCTGTCTTGCTTTCCCCACAGAGGTCCATAAATTGAAAGGTTAGTTGAATACAACTGCTTCAAATGTAGACAGCTAGATTTTCCCATCAAATTTATAATCTCAGTTATTACTTATTTCTCCTTGAATTAAAGGAGCCTTTATTATGTCTCCACATGGGACTTCTGGAATCACTTCCTGGGATCCGTTCAGGCTCTGGGTTTGTAGAATGACAGCATATCAAATTGGCGCTTCTGCCAATTTGCTCATTGACCAAAAGTTTGCTACTCCCCTAGTTCAGATAGAGTGGGCTGAACAGACCTCTTTGATTTGTAAAGCTGGTTCAGTGTTTTCAGATTCCATTGAGTATGGGGGAATTTGTATATAAAACAGTTTCTTCTGAGGGCTGTAATTGGATTTTAAGGGCTGCATCGTACACTTTTATGTTCAAACGGAATCAGATGTGTGGGAATACATCGCTTTGTGATTCAAAGTCATTGAACCTCTTCCCAAGAAAAATCTCCTATATCCTGACTACCGGATGTTCCATTTCTCCCAGACAAAACAAAGCTCTTGCTGTTGAGGGAGCAAGAGCAAACAACTGTGCTTTTTTAGAGTGAACACAGGTAAGGGGTTAGATGTCATAATGAGCTTGTGTCTTGAAGGGTCCACATACTCAGCACCAATTCCAGTTCCACCCAAGGATCCCATGGATCTAAGTGGAGAAGAAGATGCTCTACAGTCTCTAGAGCTGACCCCAAACAGCAGAATGTGGCCAGGCCTTACCACTTCTCTAATCAAAGTTATGAATCCCAAGTATCTTGGGAGCTCCTTGACTGACAAACAGCATCCTCTCCTAGAAGCAGGATGTCAAGACAGATGCTCCTGGAGCCTAACTAGTCTAACCCCGCTGCTGTGGGGATAGCCCTTCTCCATTGCTAGACAAGGATAGAATCAGAGAATTCTAGGCCTCTTTCTTGCTGGATCTTAGCAGGAGTGGAGCTATAAGGGAGACTACAGTGGTTTGGCCTCTGTAGACGATGAGATGGGCAGACAAGCCAGCTCCCTTCTAGGTATTAGGGCCAAGTCTCTGTCTGCTTCTTGCTAATAGGGACAGACAGGCTTGGTGGTAGAAAACAAAATAGGCCTTTTGGCTGTCCTGGATTAGGTAAAGGAATTTTCCATAGATTCAGTTAGTTAACTAGAGTTTTGCATTGGGTTTTGGGGGCAACCCCTAGTAGTAAAATCTTACTTGTTTTATTTTCTTTGCATATTTTTATCTAAGGACCTTGCAAGAGGAGTGGGTAGTCAAAGGCAAGAATTGGAAATTACTAGATATCTTGGGTCTTCTTGACCAAGCACCATATTTATTACACTTTAACATCCCATACCATGATTACATTCACCACATTTAGGATCAGAGAGGCCCTGGCTAGAAAGTCTTCATTCATTCTACTTAAAATCCTACGTTTTAGAAGTTCAGTAATATTACCTCCCCAAAATAATGATCGGCAAAATACAGTCAAGGGCTTCCCTGGTGGCGCAGTGGTTGAGAACCCACCTGCCGATGCAGGGGATGCAGGTTCGTGCACTGGTCCCGGAAGATCCCACATGCTGCGGAGCGGCTGGGCCCGTGAGCCATGGCCGCTGAGCCTGCGTGTCTGGAGCCTGTGCTCCGCAACGGGAGAGGCCACAGCAGTGAGAGGCCCGCGTACCACAAAAAAAAAAAAAAAAAAAAAAAAACAGTTAAAAGATTAGAACCTAAACTCCTTTATGTAATATATTAATTCATTTAGTCATCTTGCCCAAAGTTGGCTGTTTAACGATATGACAAGGTCATCAGGGACTCATAGGACCTCACTGCATGGTATACACTTTAAATGAAGTTAATAATATCCATGTCAGTCATCTCCAGACCTATCAAGAAGGGCTGAGTCTCCACTCCTCTCCAAAAATTTTTAAGAACCTGCCCCCTTTTTTCTGATCCAGCTTCAGTTGGCTGCCCTCCTCCCCGGCAAGCCTTAGCCCAGTGAGAGTGCCTATTTTACAAGTAGTAGTTTTGTTTTTCATTTCATTTTAGCACATACATCCTTAGATCAGAAATCATTTTCTTCCTCAGGCATCAAGTGACCACATCTCATGGTTCAGCTCATGCCAGGGCTGCTTAATTAAGAAAATTCTTCTGTGAAATCTACATGCTTAGAACACATTATGTACTTTGTACTTTGATAATATTCATTTTTCCAACCTTCAGAAAAGAACCTGACCTTCAGGGATTGGTCAAGAATTCTCATTTGAACACTCCACATGTTACTTCAAGAGGTCAGTTAAAATACTTGCACATTTTTACTTTCAGTCAATAGAAGGAAAAAAAAATGAACAATGGAGCAAATAACTGCTTTCTATCTAAAAACTCACAGGATGGACACCTAATACCTTCTACCTTTATAGATTGCTTATTTACCCAACTGTTATTTCATTGGAAACATTTTGTAAATTGAGTAAATAGGCATTTGGCCTGTAGCAGTCATCAGAATACCTTACTCTGAGCTCTAGATCTTAGTTAAATAACAACTGTCAAACAAATAGCTTTGGGAGAGATGGGGCTCTTAGGATAACTGTTAGTAATTTGTCCATAATTGTGAACTAGTTTAGTCTGATTAGTTTCTTAACCCCTAGAGGAGACTAACTGAATGGAAATATTTTGAAAGAGGAGTAGAGGAGGAGCTAGTGATTATTCTATGAGGAGGAGAGTTAAGGCTTTGAGCATCTGCATGGTCAAAGAAGGGGAAGTACTAAGAGTAGAAGGGCTACTGGAAAAGGAATGTGAAGCCACAAAGACTATTTTAGAGGGAGCTTCCCTTGGTTCAGCCCAAAATATTGGCTTCAATTAGGTAAAAAATAAAATGAAACCTTCCTAACTCTGAAAGCCACTATGTATTATGAGTGCCGTGGTGACATATTTTATTTTCTCAGAAAGTAGTTCTCAAAGTTTTTCATATTCAGGTACATACTTACTTGGAAATAAGTCTGCAGTATAGCATCTTTAGGATCCGGAGTTGTTTGCAGCCCATCTGAAGGTTCACCAGCATTTGGTCAGTAAGCAGGATACAACCGGAAACATCCAAAATGTGCAGGTAATAGCATTTTGCCGATAACATCTCCAATGCTGAGTCAGTAATCTAAACACACAGCCAAAGTAACTCTGATTACTCCAACAAACTCCATCCCAGGGAAGAATAGTGTATTGGTCAGTTTGGGCTGCTATAACAAAATACCACAGACTAGATGGTTTAAATAGCATACATTTATTTCTCACAGTTCTAGAGGCTGAGGAGTCCAAGATCAAGTTACCCACAGGTTCAGTGTCTGGTGAGGGCCCTCTTCCTGGTTTGCACATATGGCTACCTTCTTGCTGTAGCCTCACATGGCAGAGAGTGAGCTCTAGTTTCTTCCTACTCTTTAAGGACACTAATTCTATCATGGGGGCTCTACCCTTGTGACCTCGGTCTAAACCTAATTAACCCCCCAAAGCCTCACCTCCTAATACTATCACATCAGGGCTGAGGGTTTCAGCATATGAATTTTGGAAGGACATAAACACTCAGTCCATAACAAATAGAATCAGAACCATTGCAGATTCTCTTTAACTAGCTTGTCACGTGATGAGCCTATATAACTCAAGTTAGTGATTTAAGTCTATTTCCAGAACAGTAAGATGTCTGTTTCAAGTGGCACTAATAGAATTTGTGATCTTGCTGTTATTTTCATTTTAGAGTTGTCTGTTTGGGATTGGAAACTTCAATCAAAATTTCCCTAGTAATACCTGTCACACCAATATGAGCAATTTATGAAATGCTGCAGTAATGGGATTTAACTTTAAACTTGAAATACACTGTAAGGCACCATCAATTTGAAAAACATAAGTTTAATGACATCACATGTTACAAAATTATAAAATATATATATCCACTGAAGTTAACCTACAGACAGGATCAGATTGCTATGAGAAGGGATCTGGATATCTGATGATTTGTGTATGGAGAAATTGGTTCTGGAAAGGGACAAGTAGGTAAGACAGATGTTTGTAGGCAGCAGGGGAGAGAAGAGTAGAAGCCACAGAGACTGCATGAATCTCACTCTGAGAATTTCTGCTCAGGGTTCCAGTATCTTGAGAGTTTGCCCAGATGTTCTGCAGAGGTAATTCAACTCCACTTGGATTACTTCACTTACTCAAGGTTTAGCTTTTGAATTTATAGCTGAACTGGGACTTGCTGCAAAATCAACTAGATTACTCTCCCCAAAGGAATTTTTTTCCAACTGGATTTAATTTCTTATTTTAAATGTTTGAACATTCTAAAAATCATGCCATGAGGCTAAGCTCTTGTTTTTAATATAAAATTGAGAGAATTATGCCAAAAAACCCTTCAGTTTGAAATGTATACTTTTTATGTTTGGAAAAGTAGATGTCATTGTCTAAACATGCCCTGTTTCCAGAACTTGCTCAGAACCAAGGTTTAACATTGCATCTGATTCTCACAAAAATGCTTCAGACATTCTTGCCATTCTTTGTGGGTCTCTGAGGATCTGATGTCACTGGGGGCGAGGGTTAACCCTCAGAATTGTAGAGAAAAGGAAAGACAGTGAGATGATGGAAAAATCCTGGATAGGTAGAACTCAGAGTGCTAGGTTTTATTGATACTGGGGGAACTGAAAAGGAGCCCAACATTTCCTGTAGATCAGAATCCCAAATGTTCAGTGACTGAGGTGATGTTTTGGGGACTTATGGGAGCTGGAAACTGGAGGTGGAGATGACTGGCCATGCTCTTAACTCCCAGATACATGGTCTTGATCTCAGTCCTACTGAACAGAGATTGTTATTCTCCTTTTAGTGCTGGGTGGGATGAGGTCACAGTACTACTCACTGACCTTGGTAGCAAGCTGGTTGAAGGGACCTTCCAGGAGATGGACAAGATGGCCATTCAAGATTGACCCATGGGCTTTTGGGAAACCTAGCCTAGAATGATGAGCCAGACACTAATGTGTTACATGGCTCATCAGAAGCAATGGAGCTGAAATATATTATACAGGACCACAGCCTTATGATTTCTGAGGCTGTGAGGAGTGTTCACATTGGCCCAACTTATGGTCACTATATCTTCTGAATCAGGGTACTCATTTCACCTGCATAGATGGTAAAGCTAAATTCTTCTCCCTTACATTGAGGTTCTGAAATACCTATTCCCCTTCCTTTTTCTCAGCGTAGATCTTCAGTGTAGAGTGATTCATTTTATAATATCTTACTTGTGTGATATCCTCCTTAGTTTCTAGGCTGCAAGATAATATCCAACACACGATTTTTAGAAGGAACTCTCTCAGTTTTTCCTTACCAAAAAAACAGACCAAAGTGAAACAAAACAGCAACAAAAAATTCTCTGCCTCAATTCCTGTTCTCATTGGAGTCTTTCCTTTTCTCATTCTCCTACTTTCTTCCCTTATTAGTGGAGCCTCTTAAAAGCCCAGTCACAATCTGTGCCTGCTTTACAGCCAAGGCAGTTCCCAGTGAGCCGTATGTTACCTGTGTGTCCATGTGCAATGGAAGCAAGGACCCTGTGAGCCATGACTGCTCAAGCTGCAGAGGGTTCATGGTCAGTGCTGCTAGTGTCCTGATTTCCTTGACGCAGCTCACTTCTAGAACCAGATGATGTTGACCGGAAAGGCATCTGGTTTCCCTAGTTCTAAACAAGTACACTATTGAACAAAAAGAACTTTATTGTGTATTTTTTAGATTAATATCATGATTCACCATGTCTTTCCCACCACTGCCTCCTTTTCCTTATTGTGGCACAGTTAATGATGGAGGAATCAGGAGTTCCTAGCATCACTTTCTTAATCTACTCACCACCCAGACTAAACAACTGAGAAACTGAATTTTTAGACTAGCTAGAATGAAGCCATCTTGAAAGTTCAGGTGATGCTTTGGTAAACAGAAACCCATCAGTGTGCACAATAGAAGAGGACAAGGTTGTTAATAACCTTGCAATTTCTGAGGATTTTTTTTAAGTTTTTTTAGTTTTTTTCCCTCTGAGTATTTTACTTCCTCTAAGTTTTTCCTGTTAATTTGGTTTGGTCTTTATCTTCCACTTTAGAGGCTTTTCTCTTAAGTCTAGTCTCTTATGTCCTTGATGTCTGCTCATGATTAATAGTGGAGAGCTAAAAGCGGATAGAAGGTCTGAGTGCATGATATGGGCCTTCTCTACATTAAACTTCAGTGGTTTAGATGGGTTATTTGTTGGAAAATCCACATATGTCCGTTTTTTTCAATCTTTCATCTTGGGCTAGTCAGAGTCCCCAGAAAAGAGGCTTCCAATCTGCTGCCTGGAGGCAAAGATCTGGCAACCAAATTCTGAATGCTCTGTTGGAAAAGTGCTGAATGTCTCTGCGTTCAGCATTTAGTCGCTTAATTCCCATTTTCACTTTTGTACCCAAGCTCTCAATTATATATGAGTCTCCCAGCTTGGCAACCTTGTGTTTTATTATCTGGAGAGCAGATAGTAGAGAGATTTCACTCCCTGCCTCCCAGAGGACATTTAGCAATATCTGGAGACATTTTTTATTGTTATGACTGGTGGTGTGAGGGGCTAGGTGCTACTGACATATAGTGGATAGAGGGCAAGGATGCTGTTAAACATCCTACAGTACCCAGAACAATCCCCACTACAAAGAATGATCTTGTCCAAAATATCAATAACGCCAAGGCTGAGAAATCTGGCTGTAGAAAATACATCTCAAATCTAGTGAGAGTGGGGAGGGGCAGTTGCCCAGAGGTATGGAGTAGAGGAGGAGATCTAGAGACCTGTCTACTTCTCAAGAACTTTTAACCCAGTCTTCCTTATTTTAGCCACCCTCTTAACCTAGTTCCAGAGGTACACAGTATTGCCAAGTTTGAAGATTATGGTGTAAATCCACTTTTTTCCCAGCTTTCTCTATGTTGTTTTAGGATTCAAAGCTATCTCTGGTCTGCTAAATTAGTCCATCTATTTTCAAATTTCCAAAATTTCGTTGCTCTTGTCTCCTGTACTGTTTTCCCTATCAAAGTGGCCCCTCACCTTCTTCTGCAGTTTTGGTAGGGTTTCAAGAGGGAACGAAATTATATGTGTATATTCAATCTGCCATATTAATCCAGAACCAGAGATCTCTTTCTGGACATGGGGATATATGCACAGTATATTAAGAGAAAAGAAAGTGGGTTAAAATGTATTTTAGAAAGTATGATTCTGTTCTTTAAAAAACAAGACAAAGCACAAACCTGTAACTATTTCTAATCTCTGTACATAGAAAAGAATTCTAGAAGAATAAGTATAAAATGCAACAGTGGTTATGTCCTGGTTGGCGGTATGACTTTGAAT
This sequence comes from Kogia breviceps, assembly GCF_026419965.1. Lineage (NCBI taxonomy): Eukaryota > Metazoa > Chordata > Mammalia > Artiodactyla > Physeteridae > Kogia > Kogia breviceps. Next base: position 87,816,277 of record NC_081318.1, read on the forward strand.
TTTTACTTTCTCCTTCACACTTTTTTATATGTAGTCCAAAGGTTTTGCAATGAGTATATATTCCTTTCAAAGACAGATGTCAAGAAAAATGATCAAACACTTGAAAATTAAGACAAAAGATGATTGCTTATCCTTTCAGTGTCTTACCGGAACATTGTTTTAACAGGCCCAACTGAGAAATTCTATAAGGAATTATGCTTTTGTTTGACATACTTTTTAGTATTGATTAGGGCCCAAACTCTGCTATATTTTTGCCTAGGAGAGATGCAGATTATTTCTGTCTGGTAGAAACGATAACTCCAAGTTTATGGATTTACTACACATTAACCAATTTTGGATTTAACGTAACAATCATATTCCAACATTCTTTCTTCAGTTCCTATAAATACCCAGTTTGATCAAATGCTCTATGAACTGACTTTACCATTTTGCTGGTTCTCTCATTGAATTAAATAAATATTTGACACATTTTTATATTTGTATAAGAGTTGTCTTTAATTTCTTGCAGATTCTGCCTTGACACAAATGAAATCATAAAGATATTTCCGATTTGGGGAAAGAAGAAAACTCTAATGAATACCTCAGACATAGCAAAGAAAACAAGTCTCTGGTGAGTCCAACTGCTAATTGCTACCCTGCCTGGGTTCTTTGGCAATACTTCAATCTGATATGTCTGAGCTGACTCTTGCACATACCTTTGGACAGCAAGCAATGCTGAGAGATGTGAGATTAATACAGTAAATGGCCAGTGCTTTAATAATCTCATCTGACAGCTGGGGGCAATAAGAGACATCCAGATGTTCCAAGATCAGTGAGCCTTTGCAGAATGCCTGCAAGAAGTTCCAAAGTTAAAGGTTTTTTTTCTTTTTCTTAGTCTTCATTCAAATGTTGTGTACATCTATAGCCATCTTGCCCATAGCAGTTTACCTAGTATGCATTTCAGTTTCTGAAATATAGATGTGTTACATTTTGTTGCAAACAAAAGCCATTATATCCAGAATTTCTTTATCACAAAAGATACTCACACACCAGTTAACAGTTCAGTAATATTCAAATTCATGCTCACAGATTTTGGTTTTCCTGAGGTTAGCCCTAATGGAATTTTACCCATGTGGTTAGTAATTATTAGAGTTATATTCAGTCCAATGAGTGGATGAAAAGAAATCTGGAGATGAGAATTGGAAGGCAAACACTCTGGGGTTGACAGTATAATATAATGGAAAAAGCACAGTCTTTGGAACCAGGCCGACCTGAGTTTTAATTTCATTCTATCACCTTATTAGCTTTGAAACCTTAGCAAGTCACTCAATCTTTCTGAGCCTCAGTGTCCTCTTCTTCAAATTAGGGAAAATATCTACCCTCCAGCATTGTTCTGAAATGCCAGAATGTTCATCTGAAATTTTTAGGGCCAGAAAAGGTCTGGAAATCATGGAAATTCTTCCCTTTATCTCAGTAGTTCTTAATTTTCATTCCTACTTTTCAGTGAAAACAAAAAACAAACAAAAAACCTGAGTGATAAGAAGAATCCATGAGGAAATAATGGTCAAATTTTATAGTTCAGCAGTTATACAAGAACAAAATGATCCGCAGAAGTAAACTAACAGTAACTAAAAATGTCTTAAGTTGGGCTTCCCTGGTAGCGCAGTGGTTGAGAGTCCGCCTGCCAGTGCAGGGGACATGGGTTCGTGCCCCGGTCCGGGAAGATCCCACTTGCCGCAGAGCGGCTGGGCCCGTGAGCCATGGCTGCTGAGCCTGCACGTCTGGAGCCTGTGCTCCGCAACGGGAGAGGCCACAACAGTGAGAGGCCCGCGTACCGCAAAAAAAAAAAAAAAAAAAAAAAAAAAAAAAAAATATATATATATATATATATATATATATATATATATATCTTAAGTCAAAATGAGTAGAAATTGGAAACCATGACCAATTTAAAATAACATTAATACTAATAAGAAAAGTCCATCCCCCAAATTACAAGAATTACAACTATCAACATGTGCTCAGTCACTCTAAAGGTTTAGCCTCATTGTGAAGCAGCTCAAATTCTTAGAGTACTAAATTAGAGACCTCGGTATATGATAGTTTACCATTTTTAGGTACAAGTATTAGATTTTAGTAATCCTAGAGGATTACTAGTAAGGCATTCCTTATTTATATATAAAAATGGATGTCTATCAGACATTTTCCTCTCAGACCTGAGGGAAGGACCTGGGCTGTTGGATCCGTAATGGCCATTAGGATGACTCCAGAGGTAAAACCACCAGTGGGCTTCCCTCCCATTGAGTATGCCAGTTTCCCCTTATTTTAGCCCTAAGGAAGACTGGAAAGAACTAGTCAGCCACCTGTTTTCTTTAGTAAGTTAATAGAAGAGGGAAAGTTTCCTGGAGGGGCAGGTTAGCACAGTAGATAAGACTAGGACGGTGGCATCAGATATAGTGGGTTTAGAAGCCTTGCTCTGCCACTATGGGTTACTGAAACTCGCTGAGCCACAACGTCTCTTTGGGTAAAATGCAAATGATAACACCCATATCAAAGTTTAGTTGTGCAGGTTATATGAAATAATATATGTACCTGATATGGTTCCTAGAACAAAGTAGATTCTCTAGCTAGCTATAAAATCACATATACAATGTTACTTGAGAGACAGTATAACATGTTTGGCATGTAGTAAGCACTCAGTAAATGTTAACTCTTATTGGGATTTGTGTATGATACCAGTAATAATAAAGATGCACATTTGTATTGTACTTCGGAGAAAACTAAAAGATATTGGTTATTTTACCCTAAATCATCTTTTTCTGACCACAGCAACCAACAGTGATTCCTCTTTCCTTTGACCTCATACAGAACTTGTCTTTTTCAACTGATTCAGCACTTATAGTACTTGACTCATTCCTGTTTTGTGGCTAAATTTATATGGAGATTTGTTTCCTCTAGTAACTAAGTGATGTCAAAACTTGGAAGGAGCAGCTTGTCAGGAAATACTGAGTTCCCTGTCATTGGAGATAATCAAGCATAGAGGGTACAACTAGTGTGGTGCAGAGGGAAATCTAGCTTTCAAGGATTGGAATTGGTGGTCTTGAAGCTCAGCTCAGATTCAACAGGTTTTTCAATTAGAATGCAATAAGTCTCTCAGAGGTACTGTCTGGAACCCTGCTAGCTTTGTATACCCCTTTCACAAGCATCATATTTAGAATACAGTAAGTTCTCAATAAATACTAGTTGTTTGCTCAACCCTTTATGGGTATCTTTTTTTATTTCCACAAAAAATTTATTAGAACTACTAAAACAACTTAGCAAAGTTTCTTTTGCAGAATATGAAATCAACATATACGCATCACTTGCATTTCTGTACATTAACAATGAAAAATCCAAAAAAGAAAGTAGGAGAACAATTCCATTTACAGTAGCAGCAAAAAGAATAAAATACTTAGGAAAAAGCTTAACCAAAGACATGAAAGACTTGTACACTGAAAACTATAACGTTATTGAAAGAAATTAAGGAAGACATAAATAAATGGAAAGACATCCCCTGTTCATGAACTATTGTTAAAATGTCCATATTACACAAAGCTACCTACAGATTTAATGCAATGCCTATCAGAATCCCCTATTTTTGCAGAAATAGAAGGAATGACTTAAAAATTGATATGTAACCACAAAGAACCCTCAATAACCAAAGCAAACTTGAAGACCTCACACTTTCTTTTGACATGAAGTTTTCTTGTTATTGTGGGTTAAAAATCCACAATAGTCCTTAAAGTCAATAAATTATCCTCCTAAATTTACATTTTGGTTCATTCTCAGTGACAGGGTTTTCAGTGCCTGAGTGGCATTGAGGGCTCCTTCAATATCTGTACCTTGGACTTCTGTCACTGACATGGTGTGGGTATCTCAGAGCCTTGGCCCTTTTACCAGTTGATCAAGTCTCGCATGAACCATGCTCAGAAGGGCCCCACGCTTGCTTGGTTTCATGCTCTGCTATTGCTGTCTTGAAATTCTTAATGATTTTATCTTTGAACTTACGTTTTGTAAGTAAAGTTTATGGGACAATAAAATATACGCATGAGCAGAGGAGACATGTGCAGTATGTGTGTGTGCCACCATTCCTGCTGCCCCATTCACATCTAGTTTTCACCCTGCTTATGGTGTGCTTTCCATGACATGCTTATTTGGTACCCATTTGGAGTCTTACTGAGTTCCACCAGAATTCTGTGCTACTGGTCACATCCAAGACTAAGTGAAGGTGTTAACAGCTCCGGGAGGCCATGCTTTCCATTTAAATCTGAACTTACTTCTAACACAGAAAGAAAACAGTTGTTTTTTAAGAAACAAGAATGTCCAAGGAATCTTACCATATCCTTTCTTACTCATGTTACTTCCCATTATTAACCAAACACTTATGCTGAAAAAGATGACATATATGAAAAAGAGAAGAGAGAACAACCCATAGAACCCATTTAGGGCTCACCCTAATCTAATATGATGTCATCTTATCTTGATTCTATCTGAAAAAAGAATTGGGCACATTCACAGGTTCCAGGTGAACATGAATTTGGGGAGGACACTATGCACCCCAGTGCAAATACTTTCAACAACACTTTTTCTTTGCAGTTTGAACAAGAGGCACTATTCATTTTGCACTGGAGCCCACACATTACGTTACTTTTGACTGTCAGAGCCCATGTTGGAAAATGGGACTTCATGAGACAGCCAAGTGAGTCTGTCAACTGAATTCTAGAATTATCCAGACTTACCCACTTTGTTGCAGCAAGTTGGTTCCAGGCAAACCCATGTGAAAGGGGCGTGTCCACAGTGGAGCAGAGACCTTTTGTCTCTGTATCAACAGACTCACTCCCAAGATGAAAGAAAGAAGAGCTCAGCAAAGCATGGCCACTTATTCTTCCCAACTTTGCCAGTCAAGTAGGTCACCTCACCTAGCCAGTGTCAGTGAATATAAGAGCAGGGAGGTTAAAAGTTATACTAATCAAATTCCCTTCACATGGTGGTACCATTAGGAATGAGAAGGGAAATTGTCACTAATGCTTCCCTGTTTTTTTCAATCTCTTAACCCACTCAGCTATGCCTTTAAGCCTGTAATTAATGGAATATGGCTCTCCCTTCAGGAAAAATAGACCTTTACCAGGACAGCCCTGCTCACACTTTTATGGGGCTACTCATTTGAGTGGCCTCCGGGAAATGCTGGTGGACAACTTAGAGTTTCATCCCACAAGTCTCTGATATGGGTGAGAAATTGCATTAATTTAAATTAACTCCAGGATTACTCATATCCAATGATCAGAAACAACTTTTTGTTCTACCACCCATGCACAGCACAGCTAACCATAGAAAGTTGATGAGGTTAAATGACAAACTAAGATTAAATGCATAAAAGCATCCAGTAATACAATTCAGAAATCATAGAAATGTTGCAAATTTGAAAGTACACCTTTGCCAGCATCAAATTCTTCACAGAGAAATTAAAAGGGCACACATTAAACTCTCTTATGAATTAAGGTCCCAAAGTATTAAAGCCCAATTTTGAAATCAAGTTTCCTTGTTACTGTGGGTTAAAAATCCAAAGTCCTAAATGTCCATTAAACAATCCTCCCAAATGTACATTTGGTTCATTCTCAGTGACAGGGCTTTCATTGCCTGAATGGGACTGAGGGCTCCTTAAGTATCTGTAACTTGGACTTCTGTCACTGACACGGGTGTGGGTCTCTCAGGGCCTTGGCTCTTTTATCAGTTTATCAAGTCTCTCATGAACCATGGTTTTAAAGAGTCTAAAGAGTTACTAAGATACAATTTGATTTTACAGCACTATCCCCAAACTTTAAAAACAATCTCAAAATCAAGTCAATCCCCCACTCCTAGAAGAGTGAAACTAGGGACATTTTTGTTCCCAGAATCCAGTACAGAATTTGACCAAAGAACAAAGCAGAAACTCAATGGCATTTGAGAGAAAGATAAAGTCTCTTTCGTTTTAGCCTTACTAGGATGTCCATTAGTCTATGCCATTTATTTGAAATTTCTGACCTGCGAACTTCGAACCAGGAGGAATCTTTGAAGCGTGACATTGATTTGTCACTATGAATTTGCCATGTGCAGTGCACAGCCCTGAGCATCTGTCACACATGGACTCTTGAGTTATCCTTCCTCTCTGATGACCTTGTGGTTCACACTGCAGTACTGAACTGATCATAGGTTCTGTCAAGTGACATTACACCTCCAGTTCTGATGTGTAGATTTGACAGTCCTATGCTGCCATGGCCATTTTCACTGCCTCCTGCTATGGAACTGCATAGACCAAAGGCGGCTGCCTTTAAGAGAACATTTCTTTATCCAACATAATTGACAAATCCAGTGTCAGCTTGGGTCCACATGTAAAGGGAGTCACTTCAGCCTACAGTAGACCATATGTGTCAATGCCGACAAGTTCTACAAAACATGTTTTCCTTACAATTGAGTTTTTGTCTCAGTCAAACCTGTTTGGGAAAAACTGTACCTGAAGAGTAAGGCAAGGTGAACGGCTGCCTGAGACTTTCCTGCCCTGTAAACTCCTGCACACTCTCAAGTCAAGCGCCAGGAAAAGGTTTCTGTATAATAAAGACCCTCCTGGTGCCTTATTCATTCCGCTGCAGGTATTGCTCAGTCACCTGCAACTCCCTAACACCCCTTTTCTTTATGTCAGACCTTTACTTAAGTGGCTGGAAAGAAACATCCACTCTCCCACACCATAAGCTGCAGCCATCAGCCAAAATCAAAGTATCTTACGGCTGGTATAGTGGGTTGGATGGTGGCCCCCAAAAGGATATATCCATGTCCTAATCCTTGACTGTTACCTCATTTGAAAAAAAAAAAAGTTTTGCATATGTCATTAAGGACCTTGAGATGGGATTTCCATCCTATATTATCTGGATTGGTCCTAAATAGAATGACAATTGTCCTTATTATACAAGAAGGGCAGAGAGACATTTGAGACAGACAAAAGAGAAGATACAGACACAGAAAGGGGGTATTGTGAAGACAGAGACAAAAACTGAGTGATGTGGCCTCAAGCCAAGGAAGCTGGCAACCACCAGAAGATGAAAGAGGCAAGGGATAGAATCTCCCTTAGAGCATCTGTAGGGAGAGCAGCCTTGCTGACACCTTGATATCACACTTCTGGCCTCTACAACTGTGAGATAGTAAATTTCTATTGTGTTAAGCCTCCAAGTTTATTAGTCTCCCAGCAAGCATGGAACACTTATACAGCATGCATTAAACCTCTTCTAAGCTTCAGCAGTTTACTGCACAAACCTAAATATTTTCAAACAGTCAAAGGTCTCAACATCCCACCATACATTCAAGACCAGGGCACTAGACTACCTTCCCTGGTAGTACCAAAATATTTTCCACATGGACACTTTCCTCTCCAAAATGTCTGCTCCTTTCTTTTTATTTCTCAGTGTTCCCAGGTAATGCACCAAATGTTAGATCTTCTAATTACCTTCCAGCAAGTACAGTGCCTTAATTCCATTTGGTTTGGAATAAATTCGGAAATAAGATAAAAGAGAAAAGATGGAGGGCCGAATATTCCTGTTACTGTTGATGACCCTGGCTTCAGAATCCAGTTTCAATGAAATCACATAACGGAACCTCGGAATTGGGCAGATTTACTAACTAGTAATACACAGAATGAGAGAAACAGAAGACACTCACTCACAATCTCAAGGGAGAGAACAGAATTAGTCAAGGCAAGCATGCTCACTTAATTCTTTTCAAGCTTTCTATATAAGTCACTTGATCACTCTGGGGCAGAGTCAGTAAAGAAGCAGGGCTGAAATGACCCTAAGACCTCTCTTGACAGGACTGAAACATCAGGAGCAGGAAAGGAACATTCCCTCACTCCCCACCACCACCACCCCCAGCAGTAAAAAATGATCATCCACATTGACACGTAAAAGAAATCAGAAACTACGCTAACTCTGATTCACCCTTAGTATACCAACAGCTAATCAGGAGACTTGTGCAAAAGCATCTTGATTAGTTGCTAATAAAACTCTTTAGAAGCAGACCTCTCCACATGCCTCAAAGGGAAGATGCAGACCTGTATGCTTCAGGATTTTCTCACCAAAACCCCACACAATTTATTTACTATTCCAGCCAAGTATGGCCTAGCCCTACCCTCATACCTCTTTTTCTTGGTTTAGTAATAAAGAAACATAGATGGAAATAAAGAAGAGATATCAGGTCGAAAGATATAAAATATTGGGGAAAATAATATAAGTGAAGTCAAGTACCACCACCATTTACTAGTAGTGAACTTTCAGCCCCAACATTAATATTTTTCCTGTTATATCTGTAAATGATAATAACTAATATGTATATAACAATTTTCAATTTAATCAAATCTCATTTTTATAACTAACTACTTCACAACAAGTAACATGCTAAGGCAACATCAATAGATGAAAAAAGGTAGTCCCTGGCCCCAAGGAATGTTGCCCAGGAGAACACGATATATGTAAAAAATACAATCACAATACAGTGTAGCGAATGCAACAATCAGGCATGCAGAAGTGCAAGGGTGGCAAAAAGGAGCGTGTGATCACAACACTAAAAAGAAGACTGCACAAAAGACATAATATGTAAATTGAGTTTTGAAAAATGAAGTGGGTTTCCCAGGTGCCCCATAGGGAGAAAGGAATTCTTGGAGGAGGGAAAAGCATAAATGAAGGCAGTGAATTGTTCATATAATCCAGAAGTGAAGTAGGCAATGGCAGGAGAAATGATTGGACACAGGTGTCACGAATACTTGCATGTCTGCATTTTAGCAAGTCCATTCTAAAAGAAACTTTGAGGATCAACTCGGGGGTGGGGGCCGCAGGGGGACAGAACTAGTCATTCCTGTAAGAAACACTGGAACCGGTTTCTACCAACCCACCATAAAAACGACTTCAAAGGCAACGTGGTATCACAGGAAGGGCTTGTTTCTGTGTTTGTTTGTTTTTAGTTCATTAGGCCTCACTTAAAATTCTGATTCCACAGTGCACTTGCTTCGGGATCGTGAACAACACTCATAACCTCTGCAAGTTTCAGTATAGTAAGTTTATGTGATTACCTTCATCTGTAATATCCCTTTGTTGCAATCTTAATTAATTAAGATTAATTCATCTTAATCTTAATCTCAAGTTCAGATCAAAGACTAGTTCCTCTGTGACTTCTCTGAACTGATTCAAAAGCCTTCTCTCCCATCCTCATTTGGCTTCTCTTATCTTCTGGAATCTCATAAGAACTTCTATGACCTCTTTGGGGTTTTTTTGTTGTTGTTGTCTGTTTATTTGTTTTTTAATTGAAGTATAGTTGATTTACAATGTCGTGTCATTTTCAGGTGTACAGCACAGTGATTCCGTTTTCAGATTCTTTTCCCTTATAAGTTATTACAAAATATTGAGTGTAGTTCCCTGTGCCATAGAGGAGATCCTTGTTGTATCAATTCTATGCCTTCTTTGAATGACCGTAGCACTTGTTGTCTGTATCATTTTTATGTCTGTTGTGGCTTTGTGACAAATTTCAGGCACCCTTCTTCAGTATGTTTTATAGGCATGTTCAGGAAACACAGCAGTGATTAACACAGATAAATATAGCCTCTCTCGAGCAGAGCCCGGAAGGAGGAGAGCCCGTGTCTTGTACTGCCCAGTAGCCATGTCCCTCCCAGGTCAGGTACCTGCAGGGAAGCCCAGGCATCTTGTCTTGGGCCAGGCATTAACCTGGCTTGACAGAGGGTCCCAGAGGTGCTGTGGGCAGGCAGCTTTTGCTCACCACGTTCAGGGAAACTAGAACACACCAGCTGCTTTCGCGCTGCCCTAGTCTCGAAGCTCCCACCCCTATGGGTATCTTCAAGGATATAAAGAATTGTTTTTTTTGTTTGTTTGTTTTTGTTTTGTTTGTTTGTTTGTTTTCTGTACGTGGGCCTCTCACTGCTGTGGCCCCTCCCGCTGCGGAGCACAGGCTCTGGACGCGCAGGCTCAGCAGCCATGGCCCACGGGCCCAGCCGCTCCGCGGCATGTGGGATCCTCCTGGACTGGGGCACAAACCCGCGTCCCCTGCATCGGCAGGCAGACTCTCAACCACTGCGCCACCAGGGAAGCCCAGAATTGTTTTAATAATACAGGAATTCTTATGTTGCAAGGGGTAGGATAACATTGTTTTCTACTTAGAGAGTGGTTAGAGTTCAAGGAATCAGAGAAAATGTAAAGCAAGGAGGAATATTTAAACAATAAGAATAGTTTATTGAAAGATGAAACAAGCTTCAAAGGGAGATTCAAGGCTCTTGGTGTCTGCAAACACTTTTCAGTAGCATCTATCAGTATCTTGGACTGCTTGAATCACTTCTGCTTTAAGCCTTTTTTAAAACTCTGATATTCTTTGAAGTTAAGCTTTCTCAGAGGTTTTAAATTAAGAATAACTTATAAAAATGATTACAAGGTCTATGATACATTCATGGTAGCATTCTCACTCATGGAAAATCTGAGGCACAAAGATGAGTCCAAGGCATTATGCTTGGCATAAATCAGTGCAGATCTGAGAAATAAGTCAGAACTTTTCCTCTCTTATAATTCATATTTTCCTTTAGAGACATGTAAGTCGTATTAAGTACTTAAGTCTGCAGGCATGTTTCAACAGAATCATTCATGAAATTCCATCTCCCCCCTACTGATAAGATTATTATATGCTCTTCTGGCTACAGTGTTACAGAATCACATATATATCAATGCTGTTGATTTTCTTTTCTCGGAAAATGTTAGACTGAGATTATTAATTTTTTATAGTGAAAATGGAGAGAAAATCAAAAATTACCAAGTGTGACTTCCATCCAATGTATCAGCCAATTTTGCTGTGGGTTAACAATCTTGAAGACAACTTCCAAATCGCTAGTGAGTTAAATAATTTCTTAGGGCTTCCCTGGTGGCGCAGTGGTTGAGAGTCCGCCTGCCGATGCAGGGGACGTGGGTTCGTGCCCCGGTCTGGGAAGATCCCACATGCCGTGGAGTGGCTGGGCCCGTGAGCCGTGGCCGCTGAGCCTGCGCGTCCGGAGCCTGTGCTCCGCAACGGGAGAGGCCACAACAGTGAGAAGGCTCGCGTACTGCAAAAAAATAATAATAATAATAATAATAATAATAATAATAATAATAATAATAATTTCTTCTCTGTATCTTATGAGCTGAGTCACAGTATGGGGGCTTAATGACTGCATTCCTAAGTTGGGTATGTAGAAGAGACTGAGTTTCACTAACACTTACTGACTGTCACAATAATGTGCTTCTGCCAAAATCCTGATTTAAACCACCTCGAAAGGTGGCAGCTCCCAGCCTCAAAAAAGCTCACCTCATGGTGCATACTCATAACACCATCTCTTGACATTTGCCTCATTACATTCTGATTAATCCTGCTTCCAACTTCTGTTTCAGGGTGGGGTGGGGTTTCCTATTAATAATTACAGAAAAATCTTGTGCTATCAAGAACCATTTTCTATAATGAAGACTATTTTGTGCTGCTTCAAAGGCTGACATACAACTTCCACAATTCTAAGTTATAAACTGAATTCATAACTACAGCATCTCAAATATCCTTTCTGACCACAACACTATGGGTTGTGATATCAAATACAGGGTATCAATTACAGGAAAAAAAACTGTAAAAAATATAAACATATGGAGGCTAAACAATATATTACTAAATAACCAAGAGATCACTGAAGAAATCAAAGAGGAAATCAAAAAATACCTAGAAACCAATGACAATGAAAACACGAAGACCCAAAACCTATGGGATACAGCAAAAGCAGTTCTAAGAAGGAAGTTTATAGCAACAAAATCCTACCTCAAGAAACAAGAAACATCTCATGTAAACAACCAAACCTTACACCTAAAGCAGTTAGAGAAGGAGGAACCAAAAAACCCCAAAGTTAGCAGAAGGAAAGAAATCATAAAGATTAGATCAGAAATAAATGAAAAAGAAATGAAGGAAACAATAGCAAAGATCAATAAAACTAAAAGCTGGTTCTTTGAGAAGATAAACAAAATTGATAAACCATCAGCCAGACTCATCAAGATTTTTCTTGAGTCTTGGAGAAGACTCAAATCAATAGAATTAGAAATGAAAAAGGAGAAGTAACAACTGACACTGCAGATATATGAAGGATCATGAGAGATTACTACAAGCAACTATAGGCCAATAAAATTGACAACCTGGAACAAATGGACAAATTCTTAGAAAAGCACAACCTTCTGAGACTGAACCAGGAAGAAATAGAAAATATTCACAAGCACTGAAATTGAGACTGTGATTAAAAATCTTCCAACAAAAAAAGCCCAAGGCCAAATGTCTTCACAGGTGAATTCTGTCAAAATTTAGAGAAGAGCTAACACCTATCCTTCTCAAACTCTTCCAAAATATAGCAAAAGAAAGAACACTCCCAAACTCATTCTATGAGGCCACCATCACCCTGATACCAAAACCAGACAAAGATGTCACAAAGAGAGAATATTACAGGCCAATATCACCCATGAATATAGATGCAAAAATCCTCAACAAAATACTAGCAAACAGAATCCAACAGCACATTAAAAGGATCATACACCATGATCAAGTAGGGTTTATCCCAGGGTTGCAAGGATTCTTCAATACATGCAAATCAATCAATGTGATACACCATATTAACAAATTGAAGGATAAAACCCATATGATCATCTCAATAGATGCAGTAAAAGCTTTCAACAAAATTCAACACCGTTTATGATATAAACCCTCCAGAAAGTAGGCATAGGGGGAACTTAGCTCAACATACTAAAGGCCATATATGACAAACCCACAGCCAACATTGTTCTTAATGGTGAAAAACTGAAACCATTTCCACTAAGATCAGGAACAAGACAAGGTTGCCCACTCTCACCACTATTATTCAACATAGTTTTGGAAGTTTTAGCCACAGCAATCAGTGAAGACAAAAAAAAAAAAAAAAAAAAGGAATCCAAATCAGAAAAGAAGTAAAACTGTCACTGTTTGTAGATGACATGATACTATACATAGAGAAGCCTAAAGATGCTACCAGAAAACTACTAGAGCTAATCAATGAATTTGGTAAAGTAGCAGGATACAAAATTAATTCACAGAAATCTCTTCCATTCCTATACACTAATGATGAAAAATCTGAAAGAGAAATTAAGGAAACACTCCCATTTACCATTGCAACAAAAAGAATAAAATACCTAGGAATGAACTTACCTAAGGAGACAAAAGACCTGTATGCAGAAAACTATAAGACACTGATTAAGAAATTAAAGGTGATACAGACAGGTGGAGAGATATACCATGTTCTTGGATTGGAAGAATCAACATTGTGAAAATGACTGTACTACCCAAAGTAATCTACAGATTCAATGCAATCCCTATCAAAGTACCAATGGCATTTTTCACAGAAAAATTTTTCACAATTTGTATGGAAATACAAAAGACCTTGAATAGCCAAATCGATCTTGAGAAAGAAAAACAGAGCTGGAGGAATCAGGCTTCCTGACTTCAGACTATACTACAAAGCTACAGTAATCAAGACAGTATGGTACTGGCACAAAAACAGAAATATAGATCAACAGAACAGGATAGAAACCCCAGAGATAAACCCACGCACCTATGGTCACTTTATCTTTGATAAAGGAGGCAAGAATGTACAATGGAGAAAAGACAGCCTCTTCAATAAGTGGTGCTGGGAAAACTGGACAGCTACATGTAAAAGGATGAAATTAGAACACTTCCTAACACCATACACAAAAATATACTCAAAATGGGTTAAAGACCTAAATGTAAGGCCAAACACTATAAAAATCTTAGAGGAAAACATAAGCAGAACCCTCTATGACATAAATCACAGCAAGATCCTTTTTGACCCACCTCCTAGAGAAATGGAAATAAAAACAAAAATAAACAGATGGGACCTAATGAAACTTCAAAGGTTTTGCATAGCAGAGGAAACCATAAACAAGATGAAAAGACAACCCTCAGTATGGGAGAAAATATGTGCAAATGAAGCAACTGACAAAGGATTAATCTCCAAAATATACAAGCAGCTCATGCAGCTCAATATCAAAAAAACAACCCAATCCAAAAATGAGCAGAAGACCTAAATAAACATTTCTCCAAAGAAGATATACAGATTGCCAACAAACACATGAAAGGATGCTCAACATCACTAATCATTAGAGAAATGCAAATCAAAACTACAATGAGGTATCACCTCACAGTGGTCAGATGGCCATCATCAAAAAATCTACAAACAATAAATGCTGGAGAGGGTGTGGAGAAAAGGGAACCATCTTGCACTGGTGGTGGGAATGTAAACTGATACAGCCACTATGGAGAACAGAATGGAGGTTCCTTGAAAAACTAAAAATAGAACTACTTATGACCCAGCAATCCCAAGACCCTGAGAAAATCATAATTCAAAAAGAGACATGTACCACAATGTTTATTGCAGCACTATTTACAATAGCCAGAACATGGAAGTAACCTAAGTGTCCATCGACAGAAGAATGGGTAAAGAAGATGTGGCACGTATAAACAATGGGATATTACTCAGCCATAAAAAGAAACGAAATTGAGTTATTTGTAGTGAGGTGGATGGACCTAGATTCTGTCATGCAGAGTGAAGAAGTCAGAAAGAGAAAAACAAATATCATATGCTAACACATATATATGGAATCTAAAAAAAAAAAAAAGTTCTGAAGAACCTAGGGGCAGGACAGGAATAAAAATGCAGAAGTAGAGGATGGACTTGAGGACACTTGGAGGAGAAAGTGTAAGATGGGACGAAGTGAGAGAGTAGCACTTACATATAAACATTACCCGGTGTAAAATAAGTAGGTAGTGGGAAGCAGCTACATAGCATTGGGAGATCAGCTCGGTGCTTTGTGACCACCTAGAGGGGTGGCATAGGGAGGGTGGGAAGGAGATGGAAGAGGGAGGGGTTATGGGCATATATGTATATGTATAGCTTATTCACTTTGTTATACAGCAGAAACTAACACAACACTGTAAAGCAGTTATACTCCAATAAAGATGTTAAAAGAAAAAAAGAAAAGAAAAATAATGTATATATAAATTTATCACTGTCATTTTGCTGTAAAACAGAAATTCACACAACATTATAATTCAGCTGTACTTCAGTAAAATTTTTTTTTTTGTAAATAAAATAATTATTTCTTCTAAGGGCATATTCTGAATCTCCTTACCATAGGAAAAAGAGCCTTGCCATTTACATAGATATTTAATTTTTAAAGTTAAAATATAAACCAAAAGATTATTCTTTAACAGACTAATTTTTATTTGTCTTGAATATTGACCATCATTTATTTGGTGTTAGCCCAGAAATAAATAATCTTATAATATCTCTATACACAATTTGGGCATAATAAATATCCACACACATTGACATATTCATGTAGTCTAACAACCACTAAGATGTGTACATATATTTAATTTACACATATGTACTAGACAATTAGGTATATACTTACATGTATTTACATGTAAATATATGTAATCTAACATATGCTAAAACTTGTAAATATTTAATTTGCACACATATACTACACAGGTATACATTTACATACATACTTACATATAAACACACACAGGCATATTTTCAGTACGTACACACATGTGTAAGTCCTTGTGGTGAGACATAACTAAACCTGATTTTCTCCTCTTTAGTGCTGTTTCTTAATCACCTACCTCAACATATGAAAACTGAAATAATGAAAAATAATGTATATAATAATAATATATAATAATATATATAATATATAATGATAATAATATTGAAAAATTTTTGTCAATCTCTTCACTCTCAAATAACCTACATAAAGAAAAATAGGCACATTCATATGTATGGATATTGCATTAATGTATTTATAGCATACTTTTATATGTATTTATATACATATGTATAAATATGTAAAATAGGTATACATATTTTATATGTATAATGTATTTATAGCATACTGCATTCCCCAAAAAAGAGAATGAGAAGTAAAAACTAGATTAAGGGAATGTAAAAAGCAACTAGAATAAATAATTTTATTTATTCCTTTGGTTCTATCCAAACAACTTAATAAGACAGAGCTTCCAATTTATTTGTATTGTAACATCCCAATTAGACCAATTTTTTGCCAAACTTGACAGTCTGTTATTTAAATTCGTAAAATGCTCAAGGAAAAAGTTTCTTAAGAAATGCTCAATTATTACTGTATCAAACATTGCTTCCAAAATAAATGTGTCTTTCAAGAGCACCAAATAATTTTAGTTTAACATGATTGTTGAATGTCTAATGTTCTCAGAACAAAACTAAAGTTGGGAAAAGTAATTAAAACCAGATCCTAAAAAGTCAATGCATCTGAGGCTCCAGACACTCAAACTGCATGTGCTGTGGTTTCCAGTAAAACTAAAATGAGGTAACTTTTTATTCCTATAATGTTCATGATTTGTGCAAAACCAAATCAGGGTAAAAATGCTCATCTCCTCCTTTTTCTCATTAAATCATTATGTAGTTTTCAATGCTTTAAGCTAAAAAGAAAATCTCCTATAGTTACCTTCTAAAGTGATAAGAAAAAATTTCCTGATAAATTTAGGTTAACCTAAACATCTCAGTTTAACCACCTTAGTTTATTCTCTTCCCCCTCTCTTGTAAATCCAGAGAAGGAATTGTGAAATTGGTTTACGTGTCACTTTCTCCTACCCATCTTTGTTTCATCTCTTTTGGAGCTTAATAATTGGACTGGAGTAGGGAAGGAGGAGAAGGATTACCACATGCCCAGAAGTGTGAACCTTGGAACCTTGGAAGAGGTAAAAGGAGGTTAAATGCCACAACACTCTAGTGCGTGCACACACACACACACACACACACACACACACACACACACACACACACACTCCAAAAGCAGGGAGGAGAAAAAGAGGGATGATGAGAAAGAGAAAAAATGTTTTTCATGAACTTGAATAGAATAGCTCATCTTATGCAAATAATAATTAAATAATTCTGTATTTCCATGTGCTTGTATTCCCCCTGTTTTATTTTCTTTTAGGTCACTGAAAATCAGTTCATACCAATTTTTAAAAGGTTACATTTTTTAAAGCGAGGCCAAACTCAGTTTTATGATCATATAGTTAGCTTATGGGTAAACACTTTCATCTAAAATCTCAGAGCACCTAAAAATAGTATGATTTTCAGGCTCCAAAGAATGAAAATAAAAAGGCCTGGAACCTGTAGACTCAAAGATAAATGGCAGAAAGCACTGGCTTCCTGATACATAGCCTCATACTTTGGTTAGCCCTCTCTCTCATCCAAAGAAGCATTTTAAAATTAATAAGTGATGGATATTAAGAGGCCATGTATGTCATCACCATGGTAGGTTTTAGTACTTCTGAATGATTTGTAGTTGTTGATCAAATGTGACTGATCACCATATAAGAAATATAACCCAGTATTAGAAATGTTAACACTTAACCATTTTATTTTAATAAACTTTATTCTATCACCTTGTCAAAGACCTTTTGAAAGCTTGACTAGATCATATTCATGGATAAAGTTTTATGTAAATGCATGTTTAATCCTTAAATGAACTACAGTAGGTAAATCATGGTTTAGCCTTACAGGAACCTCTTGGCTTTTTCTTCTAGTAGGTTACATGCATTATAACCCCTTTTGTTATTGTAGAGTTACAGTCTTGTCCTATATGCAAGCTGTTAGTCCTCTCTGGGATCTTTGTTTTGAAAGATAGTGTTTGTTCTTTTTAACCCTTTATACAATTTGAATGTACTACTAGGTAGATTTCTTAGGAACCTGCTAGAACCTTTGGAACCAGGGTCTGAAACTGGGGGAAATTGACATTGCTTGACACTAATGCCTCTAAAAGGAGACTTCTTAATGGTGTTACATTTTCCTCTTAAGTACCATTACATTGTCCAGATGCAGTGAAATACAGCAAAAATCATTTGAAAACAATTTTTCCCACTGTCATGTTGCCAATCAACCATTTAGAACAGCAGTTCTCCACTTCTACTCTTCGTTTCTGTAAAACTAGATTAGTTAGATTAGTTTGCTGAGATGGCATAGGACTTTGGACTAATCATTTAAGACCTCTGGGCCTTAGTTTCCTCACTTGTAAAATTACAGAGTGGTTTAAATGGTTCTAAGATTCCTTGAGCTTTAGAACACTAGAATTCTATGCTAAAGTCTAGGGCACCGTTTGGCCTGGCCCTCTCTATAGCCCACCAGTTCATATAGTATTTTAACACTCTCCTATTAGTCATGTTAGAACTTGCAAAGTCCATTTCAAATTCATGGAAGAGAGCTTAACTTCAAGTCTGCCATGCTCTGGTGGACTTCTCAGCTATCATTTGCAGTATCTTTCCACATGTGAGATAAATCCTTTTATCTCAATAAGGGTTTCTATTAAAAAAAATTTTTTTCTGAGTTTAGCCCCAGATTTTCATAAATGCTTGGGGTTTTGAACTTTCAGGATACTTTAAATGGAGTTTCTGATGCATTTAACAGTTTCCACATTCCTAGATTATTAGTTCCCTTTAAGAATGTTATCTTTCATTAGTTTACTAATAAGTAACCAGATTTTGCCCTAGTTCAATACATGTGTGACATATGATTGCAATTTTTCTTCTTTTAACAGCAAATTGAGTTGCTTAATGTTGTGATAAACATTACATGTGGCTTACTCAAAATAGCTACTTTATGACTTCCTATATATCACTCAACACCAGGTCTAGGAAATTTACTTCTCATGAGTTCTTAAAGTACCATTTGAGCACATAATCATTTATCCTATCCAGTTACTTATCTCATGCTTTCCATCCTGGTAAATTATGCTACCAACTATGTTTGAGTAACTTAAGTCCCTAATTGTTAAGTACCTGGTGTAGGTTTTCAAAGTCCCCCAATTTTTATGGTTAGATGATATAACACAGATTATCTACAGAACACTTCCATTATATGAGAAGACTTTTACCACATTGCAGTTCATCATTCTACAAGTAAAATGTCAACCTATCCCTAGTTATCCTGTAAGTCTGACGTTTGGAAGGGAGAGAGTAGACAAGAAAAATGGGAAAGCAAACCTCTCAGTCACCTTGGGCTGTGGAGACCTGACTATTGGCAGATGTTGATCTTGGCTCAACCAAGATCACATATGTATTGTTACAGTTCCAATCCACTTCGTTTTTCTGTTGTGACCTACAAAGATTATTTGATTTGTGCTTAATTTTCAATCTTAATTCTTTAACAAAATACTGTAATTATCTTACCTGAATTCCAATATCGGTGATTTTATCACACTCAGATAGAGAAAGTTCCTTTAATTTTTTATGCCTGGACAGTGTCATCAAACCCTAAAAATGTTTAATATAAAGATTATTTGATGATTATAATTTAGTATGGAAGGTATATTTCCAATAAGATAACAATTATGCAAACTAAAAAGATTTAGCTTCTGTCTTCTATTTCTTCACACTTAACAAATCATAAAATCACTTTGGTTAGACAACATTGTTAAATAAAATTTTCAGGTTGTCTCTAGTGTTTTACAAAAAGTTTTAGAAATCCCAGAGCCAGGAAACTTATCTGTTTCCAGGTAAATGTTATACGAATCAATATAAAGAAACCTTAAAGACCCCTAAGCTTACAGCTTTGTTTTGAAGACACTTCATGTGGCTAATGAATCTATTTATCAATAAATTCTTTTTTATGCCTAGCCTAAACATCTGAAAATCTTTAGCTCATTTTATATGTTTAACTGCTTGGAGGGAGAAGAAACATCTTTATATAAAGGTCTATAGACAGATAATCATTCATCAATAGCTCACTTCTTTTTTCAGGCTAAAAGCTTTGTTTCTTTTTATTTAAAAAAAAATAGATTGTACTTTTAGCCCTTCATTTTTTTTATGTGTGGTTTTGCTGGCCCATTTCTCCATACCTTCCCGCCCTAAACTGGCACAACATTCAGATAAGGAACTGACTAATGTGCATTATAGATGCCATCCTCCTGTTTTGCATTCAGGATCATATTACTTTCCTATTTCTGTTAGATATGCTTCCTAGACCATTTTCCTCATTCTATGGTCTCAGAGCTGACTGGCAGGGAAAATGCCAGAAATGGTATATGATTTGTCCTTTTTACATTTTATTTGCAGGACTGGTTTACATTTTATTGACCGTAAAAACCACATTTGGATTGTAATTGAAAATGGGTCCTGCAAATATTATCTCCCGCTTTTTTCACTGATGTACCTATTACGCCCTTTCATTTTTCAAAAACAAAAGCCAGATCAAGGAGAAAAGTGCTTGAAATTCTGCTTCATTGAAGTCACGTTTAAATTGCAATTTCTAATTTCATTTAACAGTCCTGTATAACACACAAAAATAAAATCACTCCGTTTATTCTTTTAATTTTATTGCAAATGTGGATTCTTTTGCTAGTAGCACATTATGTTTTCTGTCTCCTTATTTCAAAACAAAAAATGGGCAAACCCTGTGAAGCCATCACATGTGTTCTGGGTTCCACATGTGGATACTGTTTTATTCATGTTAGAAGAATTGGAGTTTATATACTACCCCAACAGAAACTAAATTGTTTGAACAAAAATATCAAGTAAGAGATGCAAAGTTTTCCTCTTTGCCCTGTACTTGATAATAGCTAAATATGTTTTATTATTCTATGTGGAATTTGTCTCGTGAAACTATCTCTGAATAGTTTCTCTGAAGTTTTCACTTTTTTTTTCTGTCTATGTAGCCATGTTAGAATTTTTTTAAGATGAGCTGTAATGAAGTATACTTGCTAAGTATGACATTTAACAGACTATAATATCTTTACCATTTTGTTCAGAATTATTTTAAAGTATTATTAATTAATATTAAAATGGAGTGCCACATTTAATCACTATGGTTGTCCATTAAAATGTATGGCCTCAAAATTTAATTAATTAAATATCATTAGCCATTAAGTAAATACAAATAAAAAACTCAGTGAGATACTAAATACTACATACCTACTAGGACAGCTATAATTAAAAGGACAGATAATAAGATGTCTTGGCATTGTGAAGCTTATAAATGCTTCAAACTAGAAGGTGAAGCAAGTGATGGTTCCAACATTTTACAGTCTTTCTTTATACCTTAGAAAGTTAAATCTCAGGTCTAGGCAAAATTCATTCATTCTTAATTCATCATTTGATAAATATTTATTTAGCATGTATTATATTGTTCAGGCTCTGGGATAGAAGCTGGGAGTATAAAGGTCAGTGAGGTGCAGTGTTTACTCTCAAGGAGCCCATAGTCTGGCATTAAAGACAGACATGTACACTAGATCATTACAACCCTGTGAAAGGTAAATACTGTGCACAGTGGTTGAACCAAAGAGGAAAGATGAGGGCACTACTTTGGATTAGAGAAGACTGCATGGAGGAGAGTCATGAGTGGGGAAGTGTAAAGTGCCAAGAAAGCTACAGAGGGAAGGACATTCTAGACTGAAGGAACAGAATGTGCAAAAGCATTGAGGTATGAAATAGTATGGCATGTGTATGGAACTATATAGCATGGCATGATTAGATTTACATGGATTTTTTAAAAATCTGAAAAGCTGATCTAAGAATTTCTCTTAAGGAAGAAACTGCAGGGTTTTGTTTTTGTTTTGTTTTGTTTAATACCTTGTAAGTGCTTGGGGGGGAAAGTCCTTGAGGTTGGCTGTGCCAAGCTTTTACTTCTGGGAGGGATAAAAAGAGGAAAGTGGGAGGACAAAACCAAAAAAGAAGCAAAGAGGAGCCAACCAGATGGAGTGACTGGGCCTCAGTGAGGCAAAGAGCAGGTGGGTACTTAAATTTTCAGGGAAGTTGTAACATCATGAAAATGTAAATCCTCCTTCATCTCCCTCAAAAGTCAGCCAAGCTCACGAATGCTTTTCAGGAAAGGTTCTGGTTTATTTTCCCCAAATTTAGAAGGGGCTATATTTTGTAATCAGGTAAAATGCAAAGGAAAGCAGATGGTGTGGTAGCCTGGAGAAGTCACTAGCACTGCAGGTTGTATGAGAATGCGAAGCCTTAGGAATTCATAGGAATCCTGGGGAGCACTTTGCTTCTTCATAGGCCATGGAATTGAGAGACCTGGATCTTAGGGGTCCAGGCGTCCCTAGTGGAAAATCGGCTTATATTGCAGCTCTGGTCCATTGAAGGGAGTGTCAAGACTTAAGACTCAAAAGGAAGCAGGCATCAAGCCATGAGAGCCTCTACATTATTCTGGAATGTGGATTTCATCCTATGTAACATTGTTAAACAAAACTTTCTCTCTTTAGGGAATAAGTGACCATAATGCAAAAAGAATGAGGATATGTTCCAAAAGAGGTATAGAGATGACAGGGCAGGGGGTGATTGCTTTTAGCTGGAAGGAATAGGTGACAGTCTAAAAGAGACTTTCACAGAGGAAGAAGAATCTGAATTAAGCTTTAAAGTCTGGGTAAGATTTTGACAAAGGAATAGGAACAGTGTTTCAGACTGAGGATGCAGCATGAACAAAGGCTTCATTTGGAAAGTGTGAGTTGTTTAGAAAATAGTTCAGATTCGGGTCACTGGGAGTAGTGGGTGGGAACATTGCAAGCTGCCAGGAACAAATAGATGTACACCAGATAGTTGGGAGCAAACAAATCCTTTGAAAACTATTCTTTTTTTCCCCCGGTTTTACATCTGGAATTGTTTAGCTGATGTAGATAGACATCAATAATTAACAAGTTACCAAATGTTGGAATGGTATATGTGTCTGTGTGTACTTACTATATGACTGAGTCATACTACTCCAGGCTTAGAATATCACCAACATAGACATAAAACATACTTCCCCCAACTCTTAATTTTGAAAATATTCAAATCTACAGCCAGGTTCAAAGAATGGTATAATGAACACTTATATATCCTTTACCTAAATTCACCAACTATAAATACTTTGCCACATTTTGCTTAATTGCTATGATAGTTTTACTGATATTTATGTGTGAATATAGTTTTATATGTATATATAATATATATATTTTAAATTCATATGTGTAGTGTAAACCATTTGAAAATAAGTTTCAGCTATCATGATGCTTTACCTCTGAATATTCTATATGCATCTTCCTAGGAATAAGGACATTTTCCTATGTAACTATATAGGATTATGTATATATAATATGATACTGAAGATTAACAGTACTACCATACTATATAATATAGAGTCAGTATTCAAATTTGCTTTTTATCCAGTCCTCAGAGTTCACATGTTGCATTTGGTTGCATGTCTCTTTAGCCTTTTTTTTTTCTTTAAATATTGTCTTTCAAGATCCCAGGCCAGCCATTACATAAAATGTCCCACATTCTGGATTTGTCTGACTGTTCCTTATGATTAGATTCTAGGTAAACATTTTCTGTAAAACTACTACCTAGGTGCTGTTTCATTAGAACTGTATTTTTCCTGTTTATTTAATAAATAATCCATGATGTGATCCTTTGAGACCACATGAATTCCCTGTTTCCCAACAACATTTCAGTCAATGATTTGAGCATTAATTGATGATCCTTGCCTAAATCAGTTATTTTGTTGAAAGTTGCAAAATGCTGAGTTTTCTGATTCTATCCTTCCTTCTAAATATGGAATCTGTTATTCATTTAAACCTTTTTTTCCATCACTCTTTCCCTTATTTCCTGCTGAATAGTTTGAGAGGTACTTTGAACAAAAGATTATTTTAGACATAACAACTAGCTGTCCCAGTTAACTTTTTGTGTTACTTATTAACAATCTTTTTTATTAAGATATAATTAACATATAACATTATATTAGTTTTAGGTGTACATATAGTGATTCAGTATTTGTATATATCATGAAATGACCATCACAATAAGTCTGTTTAACATCTGTCACCATATATAGTTACAGTTTTTTTTCTTGTGATGAGAACTTCTAAGATCTCTCTTAGCAACTTTCAGATATACAATGCATTATTATTAACTGTAGTCACCATGCTGTACTTTACACCCCATGACTTATTTATTTTATAACTAGAAGTTTGTACCTTTTAGCCCCCTTCACCCATTTTGCCCACACCCCTCAACCCCACCTCCACCAATTACCAATCTCTTCTCTGTGTCTATGAGGTTTTTGTTTGTTTGTTTTTTAGATTCCACATATAAGTGAGATCATACAGTATTTATCCCTCTGTGTCTGACTTATTTCACTTGGCATTGTGCCCTCAAGGTCCATCCATGTTGTCACAAATGGCAAGATTTCCTTCTTTTTTATGGCTAAATATATATATACACCACATTTTCTTTATCCAGTCATCCATCAATGGACACTTTGGTTGTTCCCATGTCTTGGCTATTGTAAATAATGCTGCAATGAACAGGGGGGTTACATATATCTTTCTAAATTAATGTTTTCATTTCCTTTGGATAAGTACCCAGAAGTGGAATTGCTAGATCATATGATAGTTCTATTTTTAATTTTTTGAGGAACCCTCATACTGTTTTCCATAGTGGCTACACCAATTTACATTCCTACCAACAGTGCACAAGCAGTCCCATTTTTCCACATTCTCACAAACACTTGTTATTTCTTATGTTTTTGGTAATAGCCATTCTAACAGGCAACAGTCTTTTAATTTTCCCAAACTCCTGTTAAGCGCATTTACAAAATGGAGTTACTGTTTTGCTTGGTGTAATTATGTTGTTTGTTAGCAAAAGATGACACACTGAGGAAAATAAAAACATCAGTATTTTGCCCTATTATAAGACTAAATATTTGCTCATAATTAAAAAACAAGTTTTATATATTGTTAAGAGGAAGTCTTGTTAATCAGCTTCACAATCTGAAAGATTTAGTCTTTACAACTTGCACATGGCTTTTCTTCTGAGAGTCTGTGCTTTTAGAAAAAGTCTGGAAGATGGACTAGGCATTATGGAATACTAACTTTAGAATAAAATACAATGTAGTTTATCTGATAGCCACAAACCATCCTTGTTTATGGTATATTTCAGTTTGGAAACTGTCAACACTTTAATACAGGCACACCAGAACAGTAAATAAGCATAAATAAATTTTATAATCTGTTCTGCATATGATTAAGAAAGTCTCCTGAAAAAATCTGTATAAAATTACATAAGATTGCATAGTTTGTCCAACTTTTAATTCATTTTTTTAATACTCTTTATAAGCAGTAGCTTGTAGGCTTTCAATATTAAAACACTAAAACAAACCTCTCTTCCATAGTCATGACATAAGCCATTGTAAAGTATGGAGAAAATATGAAAATATGACAATTGATTAATAACTACATTTTTATAAGGAGTCATACAAATTGGCAGGAATATTGAGACCCCTCAATATATAAATGACTAAAGAATATAAACAGAAAATTCACATAAGATAAAATACAATCACAAAGATAAATATAGGGGGGACATTTCTCTAACTGAGGAATCTATAAATATTATCTATACAATTTAGGATATTCAAAATTTGAATATAGGATGTTGGAAAATACATTCTATGAAATAAGATGGAATGAGGTACCCAGGAGTCTAGGATGACTGAG
Source organism: Kogia breviceps (assembly GCF_026419965.1). Taxonomy (NCBI): domain Eukaryota; kingdom Metazoa; phylum Chordata; class Mammalia; order Artiodactyla; family Physeteridae; genus Kogia; species Kogia breviceps. The sequence goes on from NC_081318.1 coordinate 87,841,941, forward strand.
AACTTTGATGTAATTATTGGGGGTGTAGATCATGAGAAATCTAAAAAGAACAAAAGGTCCCTAACAGCAAACATAAGAAGCCTCCTTTCTTGCTGCTTTTTTTTTGAGGGTAAAATGGGATATAAGTTTTTGTGATAGAGGGGATACAGTTAGAAGGTGTTGTTGAAAATCCTTTGTGTAAATTTTCTGCTTTCAGTAGTGCTTAAATTGTAATATATCGAATGCCTATGATTCCTTGTCAAACATACTGAGAAACAAAACAAAACAAAAGGGAAGATTCTGAAGTCAAATGGGTGTCTGTCTTTTTTGTCAACCAGGACCAAATGAGCTCTTAGTCAGGAGAGATGTGTCCTGGTACTGGTTTGAAACATGTTGAAATGGAATTCAGCATGTTGTGTCCAAGTCCTAATCCTTTTCTTAGGATTCTTTTCCTGGTTAATGGTACCACCATGTCCACAACTGACCAGATAAAAACCTGGGTATTATCTGTGTCTACTCCTCTCCCCACTGCTCTCCATATCCAATCAGTCACCAAGCGCGCCCTACCTATACTACCTCCTAAAAATCTCTTATGTATGCCTCATCTGCCACCATGATCAAAACCTCGTTATTTCTAGTGTCATTGCAATACCTTTCCCATTCTTAAATAGACTTCCCTTACTGTTATGTCTCTGTACACAAATCTGTATGAGTCTTACTCAGAGTTCTTCAGTGGCTCCCATTGCATATAGCACAGTCTGAATCGCTTTGCGAGGCCATATACATTCTGCCCTCCACCTATTTCTCCATCCTCATCTCCTGCCACATCCTCTGTCTTCTCAGGCCATGCTATGACAATACAAAGTCACCTGTGGATTCCCCAACATATAACCCTCTGTCATGTCTCTATGCCTTCCCCCCTGCTTCTTCCTTCATTGTAAATGCCCTTCTTTACCTCACAAACACCTACTGAAGCTCTTAGCTGCACCTCAAAAGCTGAAGAGCATCTCCTGACTCCTCCACAGAGACAACAGAGACAAAAGCACTCACTTTCCAACTCATCCACGCTGCTAAGATGCAGTGCAGTGCACATATCTCCATGACAGCAAATATACCTAATTATGTCATAATTCCAGTAAATTATTGCTAAGATGTATTGAGTGTTTACCGTGTGCCAGACACTACGTAAAGCAGTTTACAAATCCTCACAACACTATGAGGAAAGTAATATTATAATCACTGTTTTAAAAAAAGAGGGTAATGGAGGCACAGAGAGGTTATGTAACTTGCCTGAACTCTCATAGTGTTGTGACACTGGTAAGGATGTGAAGCCACACTCTGAACTCATGCCTTTGGTAACTTTTAGCCATGTAATGTTGTTACTCTTGTTGTTGTTGTTTTACCACTAAGCTGTACCGTGAGACCAGGACTGTGTAAGTTTAGTACGCCTATAACCTTGCATAGTGTTTGACACACAGTTGACAATGAATAAGTATTTGTGAATGAATGAGTACTCTATTTATAAAATTATTTTTATGGACCCAGTTTTCTCTTATCTTGCTGGCATACTCTCAGAATTCTTGGATGAAATATAGTTCCCTTTGTAATTGTGTGAATCAGTGTTTACATTTATATAATATTTCTTTCTGAAAGATTCGCTCTGTTTGGTATTGCCTACCACATTCTCTTAGGAGTAAAGAACAAAACTTTTTTTTTTAATCTTTTGTTTCGGGGGGGTGGGTTGGTACACGGGCCTCTCACTGTTGTGGCCTCTCCCATTGCGGAGCACAGGCTCCGGACGCGCAGGCTCAGTGGCCATGGCTCACGGGCCCAGCCGCTCCGTGGCATGTGGGATCTTCCCGGACCGGGGCACACACACGTGTCCCCTGCATCGGCAGGCGGATTCTCAACCACTGCGCCACCAGGGAAGCCCAAGAACAAAACTTTTATCGGAAATATGTTTTATCTCAATTAACACATCCTCTGTCTAAAATCATTTGATAATGCTATCTTGTACAATGTCCATGAAAATGTATCTTAACCTCACAAGTGATCTTCCCTTTTATACTCTTGTTAGCAATTACAATTTTATAAAAATAATTTACTGTTTCTTCTTAATTATTTTTATTTATTTCTACTTACTTGATTATTAGTATGAATTTTGTATCATACTTCTTTTTAAAATGTGTCAACCTTTCCACCCTAATTTACCAACCTATAAGTCTAAAGGAAAGCAGGCTTTGGTCAATACACAGAAATTGATCCTCTTTATGTTTATGGAGGGAAGGAAAATAAGCATCTCTGTTACCAGGAAATAGAACAAGTCACCTTGAGTCTACTTGCCTCCTACCTGATGGAGGTTGAGAGGAAAGTTATATCAACCAGATATTCTCCTTGAGGGAAAAGACAAGCTCAGGTTGGTCACTTCATTTTGCAATGATTTTAGTAGGCATTTTGCTGGAAACAGGAGAAAATTGACTGGAACTTCTATGAGGAAAACCCCTGTTGCTAGTGATGGGACCAGCAGATTCATATCAGACCACTGGCTGGGAAGATGGGCCTGGAATGGACTAAGGAGAGGTCCAGCTTCATATGAAAAAGTTCAGTAGGGCAGACTTCCAATGTGTTTTTTGATTTTAATCCAAGGCAAATCCATTTGTCTCTGAGTTATTCTGCTTTCTTTTAACTCCCATTCTTTCTATTTCTTAAATCTCAAGTGATTTCATGTGCTTCCTGCTTTAGGGGTTGTGCTGCACTAAACCTCAGGCTTTATTTGTATGTGTGTTCCATGCAGATGGGTGGTCTCTTGAAAGCGTATCATCAGATTAAGACATGCAACTGTAAGCTCTCCCACTCCAGCTCAGATCATAGCTAAGAAAATGTGGAACTTTTAAAAGTCTAAGTGTTTGGTTTACAGGAAGGAAACGGTACCAGATCCATTCATTCCCTCACTCCCTGACTCACTGATCAAATATTTTGCACACCTCTTATGTACTAAGCATTATGCTGGGCATCCCAAAGATAGGATGATCCAACCTCTGCCCTCAAGAAACTTACAATTTGTTAGGAGACAGGCGTGGAAAAAAAATTAAAATATACTGAGCTGATTGCTTTATTGGAGGCATTATAAAGTACAGCAGAAGCACAAGGTAGGTAGATCCTAAGCCTGCCCGGGAATTCCAGAAGAGCTTCACACAGCTGAAACTTGAGGGATGAGCAAGAATTTACTAGGTGGACAGGAAGAAAGGCTGTTTCGTACAGAGAGATTAACTCACAGAAATGGGAAGGCAAGGAGAGCATGACATGTTTGCGGAGCTGTAGGAGAGTCAGTTCTATGTCTCTGGAGCAAAGGTGAAAGGTGGGAGTCATCTGGAAGTGAGGCTGCTCAAGTAGGCAGGAACCACATCAGGAAGAGCTTGGTCCTCCACACTAGACTATTTAGACTTTATGCTGAAAGCAACATAGAGCTCCTGAAGAAGTCTGAGCAAGGAAGTGAAAGGCTCAGATTTGCATGCTGGAAGATCACACCACAGCAGTGTGGAGAACAGATTTGAGGACACTGATACTTAAGAGAGGTTAGTAAGGAGAAATGGTGCTTGAACTATGGCAGTGGCAGCAGGGCTGGAGAGGAGGCAGGGGGACAGATATAGGAGATATTGTTAGAGTTCTCACATTGGCTTCTTTTTGTTTTTTGGCTAGAAATATCTGAAACTAAATGACCTTATAACATATACAATTAAAATTAAGATGGAAACCACACGCCAATATTCAATTAGGATTACTGGGGTTTTTTGTTTGTTTTGCAGTTCAATTTGAAAATAATTTGGGTGCTACCCAAATGAGGCCATCTAAAAGCATAACACCCCTGTAGGGGACTATGCGGTAATGTGGCAGAGATAAGATACAATATATTAGGAACTAAAGAACGCTCACTTATTTAGAAAACCATCTAGAGTAATTAATCTCACCATGTGATTTATGTTTTCTTAAAGAGAGAATGCATCAATAAAATAAAACCTATTGATATTGCCTTGAAATAACCTAGGTTGAGAGTGATTTTTTTTTTGAATTTTATTTTTCTATACAGCAGGTTCTTATTAGTTATCCATTTAATACATATTATTGTATATATGTCAATCCCAATCTCCCAATTCATCACACCACCACCACCATCCCCCCCTCCACTTTCCCCCCTTGGTGTCCATACGTTTGTTCTCTATATCTGTGTCTCAATTTCTGCCCTGCAAACTGGTTCATCTGTACCATTTTTCTAGGTTCCACATATATGTGTTAATATACGATATTTGCTTTCTCTTTCTGACTTACTTCACTCTGTATTACAGTCTCTAGATCCATCCACGTCTCTACAAAAGACTCAATTTTGTTCATTTTTATGGCTGAGTAATATTCCATTGTATATATGTACCACATCTTCTTTATCCATTTGTCTGTCAATGGGCATTTAGGTTGCTTCCATGACCTGGTTATTGTAAATAGTGCTGCAATGAACACTGGGGTGCATGTGTCTTTTTGAATTATGGTTTTCTCTGGGTATATGCCCAGTAGTGGGATTGCTGGGTCACATGGTAATTCTATTTTTAGTTTTTTAAGGAACCGCCATACTGTTCTCCATAGTGGCTGTATCAATTTACATTCCCACCAACAGTACAAGGGGGTTCCCTTTTCTCTGCACCATCTCCAGCATTTATTGTTTGTAGATTTTCTGATGATGCCCATTCTAACAGGTGTGAGGTGATACCTCATTGTAGTTTTGATTTTCATTTCTCTAATAATTAGTCATGTTGAGCAGCTTTTCATGTGCCTCCTGGCCATCGGTATGTCTTCTTTGGAGCAATGTCTATTTAGGTCTTCAGCCCATTATTGGATTGGGTTGTTGGTTTTTTTAACATTGAGCTGCATGAGCTGTTTATATATTTTGGAGATTAATCCTTTGTCCATTGATTCATTTGCAAATATTTTCTTCCATTCTGAGGGTTGTCTTTGCATCTTGTTTGTAGTTTCCTTTGCTGTGCAAAAGCTTTTAAGTTTCATTAGGTCCCATTTGTTTATTTTTGTTTCTATTTCCATTACTCTAGGAGGTGGATCAAAAAAGATCTTGCTGTGATTTATGTCAACAAGTGTTCTTCCTATGTTTTCCTCTAAGAATTTTACAGTGTCGGTCTTACATATAGGTCTGTAATCCATTTTGAGTTTATTTTTGTGTTCGGTGTTAGGGAGTGTTCTAATTTCATTATTTTACATGTAGCTGTCCAGTTTTCCCAGCACCACTTATTGAAGAGACTGTCTTTTCTCCATTGTATATCCTTGCCTCCTTTGTCAGAGATTAGTTGACCATAGGTGCGTGGGTTTATCTCTGGGCTTTCTATCCTATTCCATTGATCTGTATATCTGTGTTTGTGTCAATACCATATTGTCTTGATTACTGTAGCTTTGTATATAGTCTGAAGGCAGGGAGTCCGATTCTTCCAGCTCCATTTTTTTCCCTCAAGACTTATTTGGCTATTCGGGGTCTTCTGTGTCTCTATACAAATTTTAAGGTTTTTTGTTCTAGTTCTGTAAAAAATGCCATTGGTAACTTGATAGGGATTGCATTGAATCTGTAGATTGCTTTGGGTAGTATAGTCATTTTCACAATATTCATTCTTCCAATCCAAGAACATGGTATATCTCTCCATCTGTTAGTATCATCTTTAATTGCTTCCATCATTGTCTTATAATTTTTTGCATACAGGTCTTTTGTCTCCTTAGGTAGGTTTATTCCTAGGTATTTTATTCTTTTTGTTGCAATGGTAAATGGGAGTGTTTCCTTAATTTCTCTCATATTTTGCATCATTAGTGTATAGGAATTTAAGACATTTCTGTGCATTAATTTTGTATCCTGCAACTTTACCAAATTCATTGATTAGCTCTAGTAGTTTTCTGGTGGCATCTTTGGATTCTCTATGTGTAGTATCATGTCATCTGCAATCAGTGACAGTTTTACTTCTTCTTTTCCAATTTGTATTCCTTTTATTTCTTTTTCTTCTCTGGTTGCTATGGCTAGGACTTCCAAAACTATGTTGAATAATAGTGGTGAGAGTGGACATCCTTGTCTTGTTCCTGATCTTAGAGGAAATGCTTTCAGTTTTTCACCATTGAGAATGATGTTTGCTGTGGGTTTGTTGTATATGGCCTTTATTATGTTGAGGTAAGTTCCCTCTGTGCCCACTTTCTGGAGAGTTTTTATCATAAATGGGTGTTGAATTTTGTCAAAAGCTTTTTCTGTATCTATTGAGATGATCATATAGTTTTTCTTCTTCAATTTGTTAATGTGGTGTATCACATTGATTGATTTGCATATATTGAAGTATCCTTGCATCCCTGGGATAAACCCTACTTGATCATGGTGTATGATCCTTTTAATGTGTTGTTGGATTCTGTTTGCTAGGATTTTGTTGAGGATTTTTGCGTCTATATTCATGGGTGGTATTGGTCTGTAATATTCTTTTTTTGTAGTACCTTTGTCTGGTTTGGGTAACAGGGTGATGGTGGCCTCATAGAATGAGTTAGGGTGTGTTCCTTCTGTGATTTTTTGGAAGAGTTTGAGAGGACGGGTGTTAGCTCTTCTCTAAATGTTTGATAGAATTCACCTGTGGAGCCATCTGGTCCTGGACTTTTGTTTGTTGGAAGATTATAAATCACAGTTTCAATTTCATTACTTGTGATTGGTCTGTTCATATTTTCTGTTTCTTCCTGATTCAGTCTTGGAAGGTTATAGCTTTCTAAGAATTGGTCCATTTCTTCCAGGTTGTCCATTTTATTGTCATAGAGTTGCTTGTAGTAGTCTCTTAGGAAGCTTTGTATTTCTGTGGTGTCTGTTGTAACTTCTCCTTTTCATTTCTAATTTTATTGATTTTAGTCCTCTCCCTCGTTTTCTTGATGAGTATGGCTAATGGTTTATCAATTTTGTTTATCTTCTCAAAGAACCAGCTTTTAGTTTTATTGATCTTTGCTCTTTTCTTTTTTCTATTTCATTTATTTATGCTCTGATCTTTATGATTTCTTTCCTTCTGCTAACTGTGGGTTTTGTTTGTTCCTCTTTCTCTAGTTCCTTTAGGTGTAAGGTTAGATTGTTTATTTGAGATGTTTGTTGTTTCTTGAGGTAGGCTTGTATTGCTATAAACTTCCCTCTTACAACTGCTTTTGTGGCATCCCATAGGTTTTGGATTGTCGTGTTTTCATTGTCATTTGTCTCTAGGTATTTTTTGATTTTCTCTTTGATTTCTTCAGGGATCTCTTGGTTATTCAGTAATGTACTGTTTAGCCTCCATGTGTTTATATTTTTTATGTTTTTTTTCCCTGTAATTGATTTCTAATCTCATAGTGTTGTGGTCAGAAAAGATGCTTGATATGATTTCAATTTTCTTAAATTTACCGATGCTTGATTTGTGACCCAAGATGTGATCTTTCTTGGAGAATGTTCCATGTGCACTTGAGAAGAAAGTGTAATCTGCTGTTTTTGGATGGAATGTCCTATAAATATCAATTAAATCTATCTGGTCTATTGTGTCATTTAAAGCTTGTATTTCCTTATTAGTTTTCTGTTTGGACGATCTGTCCATTGGTGTAAGTGAAGTGTTAAAGTCCCCCACTATTATTGTCTTACTGTCGATTTCCTCTTTATAGCTGTTAGCAGTTGCCTTATGTATTGAGGTGCTCCTTTGTTGGGTACATATGTATTTATAATTGTTATATCTTCTTCTTGGATTGATCCCTTGATCATTATGTAATATCCTTCCTTGTCTCTTGTAACATTCTTTATTTTAAAGTCTGTTTTTTCTGATATGAGTATTGCTACTCCAGCTTTCTTTTGATTTCCATTTACATGGAATATCTTTTTCCATCTCCTCACTTTCAGTCTGTATGTGTCCCTAGGTCTGAAGTTAGTCTCTTGTAGACAGCATATGTATGAGTCTTGTTTTTGTATCCATTCATCAAGACTGTGTCTTTTGGTTGGAGCATTTAATTCATTCACGTTTAAAGTACTTATTGATATGTATGTTCCTATTACCATTTTCTTAATTGTTTGGGGTTTGTTTTCGTAGGTCCTTTTCTTCTCTTGTGTTTCCCACTTAGAGAAGTTCCTTTAGCATTTGTTTTAGAGCTTGTTTGGTGGTGCTGAATTCTCTTAGCTTTTGCTTGCCCTGTAAAGCTTTTGATTTCTCCATCAAATCTTAATGAGATCCTTGCTGGGTAGAGTAATCTTGGTTGTAGGTTCTTCCCTTTCATCACATTAAATATGTCATGCCACTCCTTTCTGGCTTGTAGAGTTTCTGCTGAGAAATCAGCTGTTAATGTTGTGGGGGTTCCCTTGTATGTGATCTGTCATTTTTCCCGTGCTGCTCTTAGTATTTTTCTTTGTCTTTAATTTTTGCCAATTTGATTATTGTGTGTCTCGATTTATTTCTCCTTGGGTTTATCCTACCTGGGATTCTCTGTGCTTCCTGGACTTGGATGGCTGTTTCCTTTCCCTTTTAGGGAAGTTTTCGACTTCCCTAACATGGGAAATATTTTCTGGGGTCTTTCTCTCTTCTCCTTCTGGGATGCATATAATGCGAATGTTGTTGCGTTTAATGTTGTCCCAGAGGTCTCTTAGGCTGTCTTCATTTCTTTTCATTCTTTTTTCTTTATTCTGTTCTGCAGCAGTGAATTCCACCGTTCTGTCTTCCAGGTCACTTATCCGTTCTTCTGCCTCAGTTATTCTGCTACTGATTCTTTCTAGTGTATTTTTCATTTCAGTTATTGTATTGTTCATCTCTGTTTGTTTTTTTCTTTAAATCTTCTAGGTGTTTTTTCTTTAATTCTAGGTCTTTGTTAAACATTTCTTGCATCTTCTCGATCTTTGCCTCTCCGAGGTCCTGGATCATCTTCACTATCATTCTTCTGAATTCTTTTTCTGGAAGGTTGCCTATCTCCACTTCATTTAGTTGTTTTTCTGGCATTTTATCTTGTTCCTTCATCTGGTACATAGCCCTCTACCTTTTCATCTTGTCTTTCTTTCTGTGAATGTGGTTTTTGTTCCACAGGCTGCAGGATTGTAGTTTTTCTTGCTTCTGCTGTCTGCCGTCTGGTGGATGAGGCTATCTAAGAGGCTTGTGTGAGTGTGATTTTCTGATAATTACAGATAGTATGCCTAATGTTTAGTATTTATAAAATTACATCCAGAATATCTTAAAAGGCATTATCAGCTTATGTCAAGATGCTACAGCTATTGTCAGGAACATCCGGGATTACTTGCTTAGCATCTACCTAATCAAGCACAAGAATGGGAGGAGGAGCATCCCAAGCAGAAAGTACAATATGTATAAAGATCCTGAGGTAGGAAAGAATTTGGCTTGTTTGAAGAGCTTAAAAGTGGCAGTGGGGCTGGAGGAAAGAGAATGAGAGGAGCAGGCACATGAAATGATATCAGAGGGGTTGGCAGGCATCTGTTTAATTAATGGTAAATGTTCTTTCAAATTTTGGTCTTTCTCTGATTTTATTTTTGTTTTATTAGACATTGTTGGTTATTCCCTCAACATTCCACACATGACTGCACTCAACTGATTGTCTTATAACATTTTTCATCTTCTAACTTTAGTATCCTTCATGGATTCATCTTCTTCCCGTTATTTAAATATTGGTGTTCTATTGTGTTCTTCCTGGGTGCACATCTCTCCTTACTCCCTACACTGTCTCTCAGGATCTTGGCCACATTCACACCTCCATGCTGATAACTCCTAAATCCGAGTCTCCCTTCAGGATTTCTCTCCCAAGCCTTTGGCCTGAATATCCCACACACTCTAACTCAGTCTGATAAAACTGAAATCACCTTTCCCTCAAAACCTGTTACTTTTCCTACATTACCTTTCTTTCAGGTAGGACTTCCATCCACCCAAAGTCAGATTTTGGAATCATTCTTATCCTCCCCCTCACCCCCAGGCTCTTATCTTCCACATGTAATCAGTCATCAAGTTCTTTCAATTTTACCTCCGAAGTAGTCTTGAATATGTTCTTTCCATACTACTTCTGTCCTCTGACCTAGTTCAAGAACTCCTCATCTCTTTCTTTAACTACTGAAGTAACTCCCACTGGTCTCCCCTCCAGTCTGTCACCCAGAGAATAACCCAAATAATCTAAAATGGGAGGCTGACTCTGACTGTGGCTCCCCTTCTAGATGCTACTTATCAACCATTAATTCAAGTCCAGGCTCCTTGGGGATAACATGATATTCCCTCAGTGACATCTCCTTTTCACAGTATATTCTGGCAGTACTAAGCTACATAAAGTTCCTTGAACAAGCATGCATTTGCATGCTTCTGTGTTAGACAGACTGAGTTAATAGATCCTTTTCTCTGATTCCTCTACCACTACACCTGCCACACCATATTTAAATTAGTCACACCCTTTCCAAACTGGGCTGCAGGGAACAGATCTTACTCACATTTGTACCCTAGAGCTCAGCATTTGTTCCTTCATTCAATGTGTATTTATCGAGTGTCTACTACCCCCAGGTTCTGGGTAAACAGTGGTGAACAAAACAAAGTCTCAGCCTCATGGATCTCACATTCTAGTGAGGGGATTCCAGGAGATGGCCTACACAGTAGGCACTCATGGTGAAAACTTTTGCAAATCAGGTAAATGAAAGAGTCTTCTTAAACCTCTGTCTAAGCATACTGTCTGGAACATTGCTCTGACTCATTTTCCCTTTAAACAAGTATGGTGGTGACTAAAACAATTTAAGCAACAGATTGAACTGCCCTAACTGTGGATCCTGTGGTCTTCAGCAAATGATAATTCTAACTAGAGTGGAAAACATTTTCCTGTATACATGGAGATATAACCTTATATTCAAACAATCCTCTGGGATAAGTAGAGAACGAATAACAACCCACTGAATTAGACATTAAGAAAAAGTTATAGAAAATTAAAGAATTTTAAAGATAGCTTAAAATACCATCACATTAATAAACTGTTTCCTTCACTTACAAACCCTATCCTGTTTATATTGGAAGAGAAAAATTGATGTTTATCCTCTTTCTATAAAATATGCTTATTAGATAACTTCCTAAACAACTTTTATTCATGGATGATGTAATATACTAGTCACTATTCTCCACAAAAGGAATGGCTGAAGACAATAAAATAATTATTTAAAAATATATAAAGTTTGAAATGACTGTGTTCTCTTCTTGGCTTCCCCCATTTAAATTAGCTCTCTCAATTAAACATCTTTTTGGATTTCTAAATATCTGTAGTTTTGCCTTTCCTGATTAACTTCCTCATAGTGTCTATGATTTTCTGAACACAACGCCCCATCACCCACTGCAACCCTAGAGAGCTTTTCTACCTCCAAGGAGTAAATTTCACTGATTTCCCTGCTTATTTCTGGAGCTCTTATACATCTCTATAAAGCTGTCTTGCAGGTGACTCAAACTAAACATGCCTATTTTCCCAACCTGTTCTTCCCCCTATGGAAGGGACACAGCTCAGTAAAGGACACCACTGTTTATACAGATGCTGAAGCCAAAAATCTGGCATCATCCTTGATTCCCTCCCTCTCTTCCTTACCCCCATACTCCTTCTATCCCTAGCTCCCGTTGATTCTTCTAAATGTCCCTCAATCTGCTGTGCCAGCCTTACTACCATCTCCCTGGTTATAGCCCTAATATAGACCCTCATAATTTTTCACCTGGATTACTGCTTTGTAATTGGTCACTAATGCATCTATCATCCCCATGTCTATCTAGCAGACAGAGTGACATTTTCAAAATGTCAGTCTGACTGTGTTACTATCTAATTGACAATACTGAATGTCCTTCCATTGCCAACAAGGCAGAGAACAAATTCCTCACTGTGGCTTCTGGGCCCCTTATGACCTGGCCCCCCGCCTACCTCTCAAACATCATCTCTCACCACTCTCCTCCTAATAAAGCTAAACCCAAATGTGCAGATTTCCTTGATGCTACCATACTTTCAAACTCTTTACCTTTGTGCAAGCTTTTTCTTTGGCTCACCACATACTCTTTCTCCTTCTCTTGTAAAAGATCTTCTCTGACTCTCTGAGCCAGGTTAAGTTTCCCATCTGTTTGTTTCCCACACCCATCATGTTTTGTAACCACTTGTCTCTCACCTGTCTTCCACTAGAATGTAAGGGCCAAGAGGAGGGGCCCTGTCTGCTTTGTTCATTCCAGTATCCCCAGCACCAAGCACAATGTAATTAGAGTAAATATTTGTTAACTAAGTAAGTAGTGTGATTCTAACTAAAAACTCACTATTGAAAAGAATTGTGAGTGAACATAATTATTAGAAAACATAAATTGTTTCTTTCCCAAAGGCATAAGTGGTCACATTTGATCTCTGGTGAATGTCTGTAACATTCTAGAGTTTAAATCTTGAATGTTAAGTCTATAGTCATATTTGCACTTCATCAGACCTACAATCCAGGCTGGTGTTTAGCTGCCCGAGTTGACATCTGGGCTGACTCATTTTAATTTAACCGTTTGAGGTTAGCTTCCACAGCTGTCATAGCACTATGTTGTCAATCATTTGACTTTTAGATCACAATTTAACTTACTTGGAGGAAGAAAACAACAGCCTTCAGAAGACTTATTTTTCAGTTTTTTAGCAGAAAACAACTAGCTTTCTTCTCCATAGGTGCTCTTTAAGATTGTATGTATTCTTTACAAGAAAATTAAAACAGTGAATGGGACTTGAGGCTATATTCTTGAGTTTTTTTAATTTTCCTCAGTTAAAAATTTTAATATATGGTCTTCAAAAATAAAAACTGAGCTTTTCACAAATGCCAAAAACTAGGATAGACCATCTAAGCCTACCTTCGTTAATTCAACAAATATTCACCAGATACTTCAGACTTGTGATGAGTGCTGTGGTGGAATTATATTTTGATGTACTTTATAATGTGCTTTGATCCTTCTTGTTACCCTGTGACCCTTCAGACAACAGCTGGGCCTTCTGCTTATATGTGTCAGGGAATGGTTTTTACAGAACAACACAGGAGAAAAACATCCTAGACTTGTAAGCTTTAAATCCTAAACGCTGAAAAACTTGGAACATGACATTTTAAAAAACCATGTAATCAGTTGGAACATTTCTTCCACCCTCAGATTAGACAAAGAATCTATGCCAAGAGAAGAGACGGGGAGCAAAGAAGAGAAGAGGGGAGAGGAGCAGAGGGGGAAGGAGAAGAGAAAGGAGAGAGGAGAAGAAGGGAGAGAAAAGGGAGGGAAAGAGGGGAGGGTGGAGGAAAAGGGGGGAAGGGAGAGCAGGAGGGCAGCAAAAGAATGAGGTGCTGGGATACAGGGCCCTGTCCCAGACCTCCCTGGACTCTATCTCCTGACAGGTTTGGGGGTCTAAGAGTACATGAGAACTCATTCTAACTTTCCCTGGTATGGCTGTGCAAAGCAACAAGGCAGGAGAGTTTTCCTACTTTCATCATTGTACCAGCTAACATCTAATGAGGAAAATAAAAACAACTCTAATTTCAAACTGAGGAAATTTAATTGTGAAAGAGAATTGACTACATAGGTGTTAGAGAACTGAGGAGCCTAATGGAATAATGACAAAATCTAGAGATTTAGCAGCAGGCAACCACTACCACCCCTATGCTGGAAGGACAATGGGAAGCAATGGTGTTTATTAGAGCCCAGAGTCCAAGGTCACGAGGGAAGCTAGAACCACAGCAGTTCTGACTAAAGGGACTAGATCACAAAAGACATGCAGCTGATGATAATAATGAAAGGAAAGGTGGAGGAAAACCCTGGCGTCTCCGTCCTTCTGACCCTCCCATTTTGCACAAATGCCTCACAAGCACCAAACCCAACTGGAATCTAACTGACATGAATCAGCCATTCTGTAGGAGAGTAAGAAGGGTGAGGATGGGTCTGAGGGCAAATACACCCAGATGTAACAGCAGGAAAATGTCTGCAGGGGATGTCTGGGATTGTGGACCTAAGAAGGCCTCACAGAGTCCCCATGCCCCAGGATGACCCAGAGGGGCCCAGAGCAAGGGCCCCTATGACAAAGGAGCCTGAAGACTTGAAGGGGGCCTTGGAGCCAGGAATGGGAAGACACATCAGGAATTTACCTGGAAGGAAACCAAATGGGCCCTCAGACATCTCACTGGATTCCACCTTGGACAAAAGACAGCATTGAGAAGACCAGGCTTGAATCCACCATGAGTTGACTACATGTAACTGCCCTGAGCTCCCACTCTCATACTACATTTAGACAACACTGCAGGGAAGGGGAGAGGAGCCCACCTAGCAGAATGGAGGCTGAATCTAAATTCACTCTTAGATAAAGAAAGGAAAGAACCTGAACCAATGAACAGACATAGTTATTTTAAAGAGCCCACTGAATATGTAGGGAAGGGTGGACATATAAGACAGGTATCAGTAATGCAGTGAGAAACAGAAACATGTCATGTTAAAGAATGCACTGTGGCTGGAGATGTACATAGAGAAGTTCCTGTACTTGCCTGTAAGGTAGGACTTCTCAGAGAAGGCCTCAGAGAAGGTGATATTTGATGAGCTTGAGGGATGAATAGGGATTTAGCAAGCAGATGGGGGAGAGATCCTCACCTCTTGTCTTCTTCTATCCCTCCCAATGCTCTGATTTTCAAGAGAAGCCAGTACATTCCTTATCTAACTACAGTCCATTAAAGTCTTTAGGAAACATGACAGATCTCTGGGTTTATCTTCATTTTGATTAGTAAATGGGGCAGTGCTGGAATGATAGGATAAGTGTGATCTGTGTTTCATCTCTGATGAGTAGCAACAGCAGCTTGCAAGAAATGAGTTTCTTAAAATGTATCCTCTTATAGATTTGTAGAGGCCATTTCTAGACTTCAGTTTTGAACTAAGGACTTGAATCTCAAGGCACTCAGGTAGTCTTATAGAATATACAATCCACAGGAAAAATATACCTAAGCCATCCAAAATATATCTGCACAATAACCAAATGTCTATAATTGAAACACATTTCAGATGTATCACATAAAACTCTGATCTGTCAGGACTTTCCTCAAAATATTGTGTTTTGCCATTTTTTAAAGCAGAGAAACAAGACCATTGATTTACAAATAACCTCACCTATTGCTATTCCAGAAACAATATTCCCAAACTTGCCCTTTATAATCCAATATTCTAAGAAATAAAAATAATTGTGGTTCTCTCCATTGTTTACACAATGGAAAATGATTATATTACAGAAATCAATAGAAGTCATTGAATTGTTTGAACACTTTTTTTTTTTTACCTCATTAGAGATGTCTGTTCCAGAGAGATCTACTGATACCAAAGAAAAGATGTTTACAATAAATTCAACTCCTAGGTCAGTCAGATGTTCACAATTTCGTAAACTCAAGTAGTTTAAATTAGAGCAGCTGAAAGAAAGTAGCATGAAGAGTTCATTTCAGCTTTTAATCACACTGTCAGTAGAAATTTCTTCATATTAAAAACCACTTGGGGAAAGCATATGCTATTGAAACAAGGATTTTCCTTTTCTTGTCATAAAATTAAGATTAAAAGTGTAAATAATTGGGACTTCCCTGGCTGTCCAGTGGTTAGGACTCTGCGCTTCCACTGCAGGGGGCGCGGGTTTGATCCCTGGTCGGGAATTAAGATCCCACATGCCGTGGGCAGCATGCCCAAGGAAAAAAAAAAAGTGGAAATAATTGACATTACAAAGTTGAATGAAAGAGAGGTGGATTATTGTATAAAACATTCTGTGATTTCATTTCATATTGCAATTTCTAATAAGAAAAAATATATTACATGCATACAAAAACTATCATGTAAATACCACAATGAATGACCACTAAAAGTGCAAAGTTAAATTTCTCACTTATCCGTACAAGTTTGTTACAAGAATTGTACTTAACCCCTTAGTGTACCCAAGACCTTTTACAAGTAAACAGGATCAAGAATAAACCCACCAGCTAGAATATCCCTTGGGAAACGCTGTAAAGGTTTACATAGAGATGATATCCTTGAAAAGTACAGAGAAGTCACACAGGTATAGCTATTCATAACTTAATGAGTGATTCCATCTCAAACTTTCTCCAAGTTGAAATTTAATAAGAAACATCTTAGATATAGTCAAAAGATTAATTCATTCTATGACTCCAATGTCTTTTTTCGTTTTGCTGAATATTGGACCAGCTTCTGGGCATCCCTGATGTTTTCCAAATGGCTTCAAAAGTCTACCTCTGATCTGTCCTATTAACAAATATACAATTACTAATAACATGATGTAAAATATTATTGTTTTATCATACCACTCTGATAGTTTTGCAATAGAGGCATCACCCAGGTGGATACAGTTACTTAAATTTAGCTCTCTTATCTTTGTGCTTGCAGGACCATCAAGAAACTGCTTTAGTCCCATGTCACCAATTCTGTAGGAAAGAGTGAGAAAAGCTCTACATGTGATTTTATGTATAAATATGTAGAATACTATTAAAATAATAGTTACTATACCTAATACATTCCGAAATAGCAAGGTGATATCTATATCTGGTATTTTGCCAACATTTGTAAACCAAATTTGATTATATAGCTTTTATTTTAATAGAAAATATATAAATGATAGTAATGGGAGAAATATTACTAAAAATGCTATTCCTATTCATTTGTTCATTTAATTAGGTGGCCTAATTATTAATAAAACAGATAGCCTATAAGGTTTCTTCCCTGGGGTTAAAATGTGATCATGTTAAACAGTGACTGATGTAATCTCCTGCAAAAGAAAAAGGCAAAAACTTAAGATAGGGAGAGCCAAGCCTAACAGTCAAACTACTGTCAAAATCTTGGAGGAATTTCCACTAAGTACAAGTCAATTTAGCTGGACTGGAAACCTAATAAGTTACCTAAAGATCCTTTCTTTCTGAAGCAGAGAAAATCTGATGCTGTAAGACGTTCTTGACTTCAGTCTTCCCATACTGTCCTTAATCATAGACACCTATGTGTCAGTGCCATCCCTCCCACCCCTCCCATGTAAGTCCACATTTATAAATGATTCTCTAAATTTAAATAGTGAACCAGAAACACATTTATAATAAAATGACAACAAAAACAAAGAAAATTGTGCAGTGGTATTAGGTAAAGGTAAATAAAATTAACACAGGGGTGATAATTTTACATTGAGTTAGAATACTATACTAGTAAAAATATTAAACAAGACTAACAGAGTAATTTTACATTGATTAGGTATCACCCCAATGAAGATAATATGGTTGGGTATAGAATTTGGGGATCATATTCTTTACTGCCATGAAACTGCGTACAGTGAAATGGTGTAATGATGTAACAATTTAAAAATATATATATGTGTGTGTGTGATAAAAAAAAATCAGACGACCCATAGAAATTAACACAACATTGTAAATCAACTATACTTCAATAAAATATATACATTTTTTTAAATCAGGGTAGTTAAGACTCCATGCTTCCAATGCAGGGGGCACTGGTTTGATCCCTGGTTGGGGAACTAAGATCCCACATGCTGTGCAGTTCAGCCAAAAAAAAACCCAAACAACAACCTCCCCCCGAAAAAACCCCGACTGGCCTTGAATTTCTCCTCTGCAACAGAACTACCAAACATATAAATGTATATATATAATATAACAATATAAACAATATTAATAAAAATATCAATTAAAAATATATTTTCTGTTACAGAAGAGAAATCCAAGGCCAGTCTGCCTTCTTTTTTTTTTTTTTTTGGTAATTTTAGTCATGAACTTTTATGCAACATAAAATATAGCATAAATAAAAAATGAAAGAAAAATAAAAATTTAAAAAAACATAAGTAAGATACAATTTTGTATTACACTTAGCTTTTGAGAAACAAAAGAGAGGCATAAAGTTTAAGTAATATAATTAATGTAATTTAAGTTCCATGGACTATTCATATATATTCAACATGATAAACAACATAACTATCATCGTGTTCACCAGCATTACCCCTAAATAAAGATCCCAAAAGACAATGCATATGAAGTGACCATTAGCACAGGTTTGCAAGCTGCTGTTGCAGTTAACGGCCAGAGGGCGGCAACATTTCTGCGTCCCCACTCTGGTAACTAGTGAAACAGTCCTTCCTGCCAGTGGTGTTCCTCGGTTCTAAATTACAGTGGACTGTGTCTGGGGAAATCCCCCAAAGCTGATGTCTCCTTACTTACATTTGTTTTTAAAATCGAATTTATATTTTTCATTGGAATACTATTCCATTGTGTACATGGACCCCTTCTTGGTGCATTGTTCTGTGGATGGACATTTTGGTTTCGTCCAAGCCTTGCCTACGGTACATGTTGATGCAGTGAAGGATGGCCAGCCTGTGTCTTTTTGATTTTGTGCTACTAAGGGGATAGGCCCATTAGTGGGCCTATCCGATCACATGGTAGCTCAATTTGTCCCTTTAAACGCACCTCCATTCTGTTCACACTGCTGGCTGTTAACCGGGTTACATCCCACGAGCAGCTCTGGAGGGTACAGAGTTCTCTAAAACCCCTTCAGCATTTACTCTTTGTAGACTTTGTTGCTGATGGTCATTCTGACGGCTGTGGGTGAACGTTTCTGTAGACTGGATTGGCATGGCTTTATTAATTCCTGATGTGGAGCATTTTTCCATGCCCTTTTATTTCACACAAGAAAAAGAAAGAAAGAGAAGACAAAGTGTGCATAAAATATGCCTCTTGAAATTGTCGTTTTGAAAGGTGCACGTCTTTTGAGTTTTTTCCTCGATTAACGACCCAAGGATTTGTTTTGAGGGCAGGTGTCCTTTACAGGCCTGCAATTATGTGGAACATCAAGTGACCATCAGCGCCGGGTTAAAAGCTGCTGTTTTGAGAAACGGCCACAAGGCGGCAGCAGTTCTCCTTTACCAAATCTGCTTGCTAAGGCAACAGAGCCTCCATGGAAGTCGTGTTCTAGGTTGTAAATTAGAATGGAGTGGGCCAGGAGAAAGCCCCTTAGGTTTGTGTCTCACTACTTCTTGCTGGTTTTTTAATTTAATATTTCTTTTTTATCACAGCAAGCTTGATTACAATGTTTTGCTTGTTGTGGGTGTGAAAGATGTGGCTCTTTTACACAGAAACGTATATCTATTCTTCTTGGACCCTTCTCCCGTGTAGCTTATGACACAATGTTGAGTACTCTCCCCTTGGTATTCCGTAGGTCTTTGGTGATTATACCTTTCACCTGTGTTTGTATAGCTCCGTTAAAGCCGATTTCCTAACGTATACAACCCTCACACCTTTCCATTGGTGAACCACAAGTCTGTCTATTGAATCTGTGATTGCGTTTTTCTGTGGAAGTATCTTCAGTGATATCACTCTGTAGGTAACACCTACAAGTGATATCATAGGATATGTGTCTTTTGCTTTCTGACTTACCGCAAGTTCCGTGTGTAACTCTAGCCTCACCTGTGGTGCTGCGCATGCCATTGTTTCATGTTTTTCCTTGGCCAATATTCCACCTGTACATGTCCCAGTTCTTCTTTGTCCAGTCACCTGGTGATGGACTTTTTGGTTGCTTCCGTGTCTTGGCTGTTGTAATACTGCTGCAGTGCCGATTTGCCTGCCCGTGTCTTTCCAATTGTGTCTTCTTAGGTTAGAGGCCCAGGAGTGGGCCTGCTGGATCATCTCGTCGCTCAATGTTTACCTTGTAAAGGCACCTCCGTTCTGTTCTCATTAGTGGCTCTTACCAGGTTAAGTCCCACTTAAGGTTGAGGGTATGCACTTCTCCGCAAGCCCTTCAGCAGTTATTGTTTGTAGTTTTGTTGCTGATGGTTCCTCTGACTGGTGTGAGCTGATACGTCTTTGTGGTTGGACTTGCATGCGTCTCATAAACCCTTGAAGTTGAGCTTTTGGGGATGTCCTTTTTTCCTTCAAACTGCGTGTACAGCTTACCTCATCAAATTCTTTTCTTGAAATATGTGTCACATTTTGAAATATTTTGGCCAATACCTCTCTCAAGACATGTTGAGGGCAGGTTTCATTTAGAGCCCTCCACTACTTGTGCATGTGAAGTGACCATTAGCACAGGTTTGCAAGCTGCTGTTGCAGGTAACGGCCAGAGGGCGGCAGCATTTCTGCATCCCCACTCTGGTAACTAGCGAAACAGTCCTTCCTGCCAGTGGCGTTCCTCGGTTCTAAATTACAGTGGAATGTGTCTGGGGAAATCCCCCAAAGCTGATGTCTCCTTACTTACATTTGTTTTTAAAATCGAATTTATATTTTTCATTGGAGTACTATTCCATTGTGTACATGGACCCCTTCTTCTTGGTGCATTGTTCTGTGGATGGACATTTTGGTTTCGTCCAAGCCTTGCCTACGGTACATGTTGCTGCAGTGCAGGATGGCCAGCCTGTGTCTTTTTGATTCTCATCCTCTCAGGTGATAGACCCAGCCGTGGGTATGCTTGATTGAACGGTAGCTCAATGTTTACCCTTTCCAGGCAAATCCATTGTGTTTTCATTAGTGGCTCTTACCGCGTCCCACTTAGAACCGAGGGTATGCATTTCTTTACCAGCCCTTCAGCATTTATTGTTTGTAGAATTTTGGCTGATGGCCATTCTGAGTGGTGTGACCCGATAGGTTTTTGTAACGTGTATTTGCATGTCTTTAATAATTCCTAATGTTCAGCATTTTTCCACGCCTTTTTTTATTCTGTTAAACAAAAACAGAAAAAAACTGTAAGTACAATAAACCTCTTGAAATTGTCTTCTTGGAAGGTTGCCCTCTTTTGAATTTTTTGGTCGATTTTCGACCCCAGGATTTTTTTTGGAGGGCAGGTGTCATTGACAAGCCTGCAATGTGTGTGAATATTGAGTGACCATTAGCACTGACTTTAAAGCTGCTGCTGTGGGAAACGGCCACAAGGCGTCAGCATTGCTACATTCCCACACCTGGTTTCTAGGGCAGCAGAGCCCTTCTGGAAGTCCTGTTCCCAGGTTGTCAATTAGAACGGAATGTGCCAGGAAAAAAACCCCAGAAGTTTATGTCACATTACTTCTTGTTCACTCTTTTAATTCTTTTAATCGGGGTAATGATTAGAATATTGTTTCTCCTAGGTGTACACAATCTGGTTCATTTGTATGTTTTATATATATATATATATATATATATATATATATATATATTCTTGTACAGATCCTCTGCCCATGTAAATTATTGCAGAGTGTTCTGGTGACCTCCCTTGCTATATGGTCGGTCTGTTGGATATATGTATTTGTACACATATGGTGACACTAATCTTCATTTATCCATTCCCCCCCCCCACCTTTCATTTTACATAAGCTTAGTTTGTTTTCTAAGTCTGTGAGTGTCTTTCTTTGTAGAAATATGTTCCTTTGTGTCAGCTGTTAGATAACGCCTATAAGTGATGTCATACGATATGTCTTTTGCTTTCCGACTTACCTCATGTTCTGTGATTATCTCTAGGCTCATCTATGGTGCCTCAAAGAGCAGTGTTTCGTTGTTTTCCATGGCTAATATTCCACTGTGTACATGGACCCGCCCTGCTTATCCATTCGTCTGTTGATGGACGTGTTGGTTGCTTCGGTGTCTTGGCTGTTGTGAAAATTCGTGGAGTGCAGCTCTTGCAGCCTGTGTCTTCTCGACCCTGGTCTTCTCAGGTGAGGGGCTCAGCTGTGGGTGTTCTGGATGGAATGGTGGCTCAATTTTTAATTTGAAACGCAGCTCCTTTCTGTTTCTCATTATTGGCTGTTACAACTATACATCTCTTCAGCAGCTAGAGGGAACAGAGTTCTCTAAAACCCCTTCAGCATTTATTGTTTGTAGTCTTTTTGCTGACGGTAGTTAACTTGGGTGAGTTGAAAGCTTTTTGTAGGTTAGATGAGCCTGTAAATTCCTGATGTTGAGCTTTTCTCCATTTTCCTTGTTTTGATAAAGAGTGAGTCAAACTTACCTCTTCATACTATCCCTTTGACACATTTGCCTGCTTTGAATTTTTTTTGGCCATTGCCTAGCTCAGGACATTTTTTGAGGGCAGGTGTCTTTTAGAGCCCTGAGTCCTTGTGAATGTTAAGTGACCCATAGCTATGCGTTTAAAGCCGCTCTTGCGGGAAACGGCCACAAGGCGGCAGCATTTCTCCATTTCCAACTATGCGTTTTTCTGCAACAGAGCCTTCCTGGAAATTGTGTTGGTAGGCTGCAAATCAGAGTGCAGTGTGCCAGGGCAAACCCCCAAGAGCTTATATCTCCTTACTTCTTGTGTGTTTTTTACAATTTCATTGTTATTTATTATCACAGCAAATTTGATAAAAATGTTGTGTGTGTTCTAGGTGTACAGCATCTGGTTCATTATATGTATGTATCGATCTATTCATCTTTGGATCCTTTCCCGTGTAGGTTATTACAGAGTGTTGAGTCGACCTCTCTTGGTATTCCTTGGGTATTTTGTGACTGTATATTTCATATGTATCAGTACATGTCTGTAAACGCCCATACCCAAATTCATACATTCCTTACACCTTTCCATTTGGTTAAACATAGTTGGTTTTCTGAATCTATGCACGGCCTTCTCTTGGAAATGACTTCATGGGTATCAATTTTTAAGTAACAACTATAAGTGATGTCATAGGATATCTATATTTCGGTTCCTTTTGGGGGATTATCTCTAGATCCTTCTATGGTGGTGCCAGCGGCACTGTTCCATGCTTTTCCGTGGCTAATATTCCATTGTGTACATGGACCCCTACTTCTTGGTGCGCTGTTCTGTGGATGGACATTTTGGTTTCGTCCAAGCCTTGCCTACGGTACATGTTGCTGCAGTGCAGGATGGCCAGCCTGTGTCTTTTTGATTTTGTGCTACTAAGGGGATAGGCCCATTAGTGGGCCTATCCGATCACATGGTAGCTCAATTTGTCCCTTTAAACGCACCTCCATTCTGTTCACACTGCTGGCTGTTAACCGGGTTACATCCCACGAGCAGCTCTGGAGGGTACAGAGTTCTCTAAAACCCCTTCAGCATTTACTCTTTGTAGACTTTGTTGCTGATGGTCATTCTGACGGCTGTGGGTGAACGTTTCTGTAGACTGGATTGGCATGGCTTTATTAATTCCTGATGTGGAGCATTTTTCCATGCCCTTTTATTTCACACAAGAAAAAGAAAGAAAGAGAAGACAAAGTGTGCATAAAATATGCCTCTTGAAATTGTCGTTTTGAAAGGTGCACGTCTTTTGAGTTTTTTCCTCGATTAACGACCCAAGGATTTGTTTTGAGGGCAGGTGTCCTTTACAGGCCTGCAATTATGTGGAACATCAAGTGACCATCAGCGCCGGGTTAAAAGCTGCTGTTTTGAGAAACGGCCACAAGGCGGCAGCAGTTCTCCTTTACCAAATCTGCTTGCTAAGGCAACAGAGCCTCCATGGAAGTCGTGTTCTAGGTTGTAAATTAGAATGGAGTGGGCCAGGAGAAAGCCCCTTAGGTTTGTGTCTCACTACTTCTTGCTGGTTTTTTAATTTAATATTTCTTTTTTATCACAGCAAGCTTGATTACAATGTTTTGCTTGTTGTGGGTGTGAAAGATGTGGCTCTTTTACACAGAAACGTATATCTATTCTTCTTGGACCCTTCTCCCGTGTAGCTTATGACACAATGTTGAGTACTCTCCCCTTGGTATTCCGTAGGTCTTTGGTGATTATACCTTTCACCTGTGTTTGTATAGCTCCGTTAAAGCCGATTTCCTAACGTATACAACCCTCACACCTTTCCATTGGTGAACCACAAGTCTGTCTATTGAATCTGTGATTGCGTTTTTCTGTGGAAGTATCTTCAGTGATATCACTCTGTAGGTAACACCTACAAGTGATATCATAGGATATGTGTCTTTTGCTTTCTGACTTACCGCAAGTTCCGTGTGTAACTCTAGCCTCACCTGTGGTGCTGCGCATGCCATTGTTTCATGTTTTTCCTTGGCCAATATTCCACCTGTACATGTCCCAGTTCTTCTTTGTCCAGTCACCTGGTGATGGACTTTTTGGTTGCTTCCGTGTCTTGGCTGTTGTAATACTGCTGCAGTGCCGATTTGCCTGCCCGTGTCTTTCCAATTGTGTCTTCTTAGGTTAGAGGCCCAGGAGTGGGCCTGCTGGATCATCTCGTCGCTCAATGTTTACCTTGTAAAGGCACCTCCGTTCTGTTCTCATTAGTGGCTCTTACCAGGTTAAGTCCCACTTAAGGTTGAGGGTATGCACTTCTCCGCAAGCCCTTCAGCAGTTATTGTTTGTAGTTTTGTTGCTGATGGTTCCTCTGACTGGTGTGAGCTGATACGTCTTTGTGGTTGGACTTGCATGCGTCTCATAAACCCTTGAAGTTGAGCTTTTGGGGATGTCCTTTTTTCCTTCAAACTGCGTGTACAGCTTACCTCATCAAATTCTTTTCTTGAAATATGTGTCACATTTTGAAATATTTTGGCCAATACCTCTCTCAAGACATGTTGAGGGCAGGTTTCATTTAGAGCCCTCCACTACTTGTGCATGTGAAGTGACCATTAGCACAGGTTTGCAAGCTGCTGTTGCAGGTAACGGCCAGAGGGCGGCAGCATTTCTGCATCCCCACTCTGGTAACTAGCGAAACAGTCCTTCCTGCCAGTGGCGTTCCTCGGTTCTAAATTACAGTGGAATGTGTCTGGGGAAATCCCCCAAAGCTGATGTCTCCTTACTTACATTTGTTTTTAAAATCGAATTTATATTTTTCATTGGAGTACTATTCCATTGTGTACATGGACCCCTTCTTCTTGGTGCATTGTTCTGTGGATGGACATTTTGGTTTCGTCCAAGCCTTGCCTACGGTACATGTTGCTGCAGTGCAGGATGGCCAGCCTGTGTCTTTTTGATTCTCATCCTCTCAGGTGATAGACCCAGCCGTGGGTATGCTTGATTGAACGGTAGCTCAATGTTTACCCTTTCCAGGCAAATCCATTGTGTTTTCATTAGTGGCTCTTACCGCGTCCCACTTAGAACCGAGGGTATGCATTTCTTTACCAGCCCTTCAGCATTTATTGTTTGTAGAATTTTGGCTGATGGCCATTCTGAGTGGTGTGACCCGATAGGTTTTTGTAACGTGTATTTGCATGTCTTTAATAATTCCTAATGTTCAGCATTTTTCCACGCCTTTTTTTATTCTGTTAAACAAAAACAGAAAAAAACTGTAAGT
The DNA here is from genome assembly GCF_026419965.1 of Kogia breviceps. Taxonomy (NCBI): domain Eukaryota; kingdom Metazoa; phylum Chordata; class Mammalia; order Artiodactyla; family Physeteridae; genus Kogia; species Kogia breviceps. Next base: position 87,867,159 of record NC_081318.1, read on the forward strand.
ACAATAAACCTCTTGAAATTGTCTTCTTGGAAGGTTGCCCTCTTTTGAATTTTTTGGTCGATTTTCGACCCCAGGATTTTTTTTGGAGGGCAGGTGTCATTGACAAGCCTGCAATGTGTGTGAATATTGAGTGACCATTAGCACTGACTTTAAAGCTGCTGCTGTGGGAAACGGCCACAAGGCGTCAGCATTGCTACATTCCCACACCTGGTTTCTAGGGCAGCAGAGCCCTTCTGGAAGTCCTGTTCCCAGGTTGTCAATTAGAACGGAATGTGCCAGGAAAAAAACCCCAGAAGTTTATGTCACATTACTTCTTGTTCACTCTTTTAATTCTTTTAATCGGGGTAATGATTAGAATATTGTTTCTCCTAGGTGTACACAATCTGGTTCATTTGTATGTTTTATATATATATATATATATATATATATATATATATATATTCTTGTACAGATCCTCTGCCCATGTAAATTATTGCAGAGTGTTCTGGTGACCTCCCTTGCTATATGGTCGGTCTGTTGGATATATGTATTTGTACACATATGGTGACACTAATCTTCATTTATCCATTCCCCCCCCCCCACCTTTCATTTTACATAAGCTTAGTTTGTTTTCTAAGTCTGTGAGTGTCTTTCTTTGTAGAAATATGTTCCTTTGTGTCAGCTGTTAGATAACGCCTATAAGTGATGTCATACGATATGTCTTTTGCTTTCCGACTTACCTCATGTTCTGTGATTATCTCTAGGCTCATCTATGGTGCCTCAAAGAGCAGTGTTTCGTTGTTTTCCATGGCTAATATTCCACTGTGTACATGGACCCGCCCTGCTTATCCATTCGTCTGTTGATGGACGTGTTGGTTGCTTCGGTGTCTTGGCTGTTGTGAAAATTCGTGGAGTGCAGCTCTTGCAGCCTGTGTCTTCTCGACCCTGGTCTTCTCAGGTGAGGGGCTCAGCTGTGGGTGTTCTGGATGGAATGGTGGCTCAATTTTTAATTTGAAACGCAGCTCCTTTCTGTTTCTCATTATTGGCTGTTACAACTATACATCTCTTCAGCAGCTAGAGGGAACAGAGTTCTCTAAAACCCCTTCAGCATTTATTGTTTGTAGTCTTTTTGCTGACGGTAGTTAACTTGGGTGAGTTGAAAGCTTTTTGTAGGTTAGATGAGCCTGTAAATTCCTGATGTTGAGCTTTTCTCCATTTTCCTTGTTTTGATAAAGAGTGAGTCAAACTTACCTCTTCATACTATCCCTTTGACACATTTGCCTGCTTTGAATTTTTTTTGGCCATTGCCTAGCTCAGGACATTTTTTGAGGGCAGGTGTCTTTTAGAGCCCTGAGTCCTTGTGAATGTTAAGTGACCCATAGCTATGCGTTTAAAGCCGCTCTTGCGGGAAACGGCCACAAGGCGGCAGCATTTCTCCATTTCCAACTATGCGTTTTTCTGCAACAGAGCCTTCCTGGAAATTGTGTTGGTAGGCTGCAAATCAGAGTGCAGTGTGCCAGGGCAAACCCCCAAGAGCTTATATCTCCTTACTTCTTGTGTGTTTTTTACAATTTCATTGTTATTTATTATCACAGCAAATTTGATAAAAATGTTGTGTGTGTTCTAGGTGTACAGCATCTGGTTCATTATATGTATGTATCGATCTATTCATCTTTGGATCCTTTCCCGTGTAGGTTATTACAGAGTGTTGAGTCGACCTCTCTTGGTATTCCTTGGGTATTTTGTGACTGTATATTTCATATGTATCAGTACATGTCTGTAAACGCCCATACCCAAATTCATACATTCCTTACACCTTTCCATTTGGTTAAACATAGTTGGTTTTCTGAATCTATGCACGGCCTTCTCTTGGAAATGACTTCATGGGTATCAATTTTTAAGTAACAACTATAAGTGATGTCATAGGATATCTATATTTCGGTTCCTTTTGGGGGATTATCTCTAGATCCTTCTATGGTGGTGCCAGCGGCACTGTTCCATGCTTTTCCGTGGCTAATATTCCATTGTGTACATGGACCCCTACTTCTTGGTGCGCTGTTCTGTGGATGGACATTTTGGTTTCGTCCAAGCCTTGCCTACGGTACATGTTGCTGCAGTGCAGGATGGCCAGCCTGTGTCTTTTTGATTTTGTGCTACTAAGGGGATAGGCCCATTAGTGGGCCTATCCGATCACATGGTAGCTCAATTTGTCCCTTTAAACGCACCTCCATTCTGTTCACACTGCTGGCTGTTAACCGGGTTACATCCCACGAGCAGCTCTGGAGGGTACAGAGTTCTCTAAAACCCCTTCAGCATTTACTCTTTGTAGACTTTGTTGCTGATGGTCATTCTGACGGCTGTGGGTGAACGTTTCTGTAGACTGGATTGGCATGGCTTTATTAATTCCTGATGTGGAGCATTTTTCCATGCCCTTTTATTTCACACAAGAAAAAGAAAGAAAGAGAAGACAAAGTGTGCATAAAATATGCCTCTTGAAATTGTCGTTTTGAAAGGTGCACGTCTTTTGAGTTTTTTCCTCGATTAACGACCCAAGGATTTGTTTTGAGGGCAGGTGTCCTTTACAGGCCTGCAATTATGTGGAACATCAAGTGACCATCAGCGCCGGGTTAAAAGCTGCTGTTTTGAGAAACGGCCACAAGGCGGCAGCAGTTCTCCTTTACCAAATCTGCTTGCTAAGGCAACAGAGCCTCCATGGAAGTCGTGTTCTAGGTTGTAAATTAGAATGGAGTGGGCCAGGAGAAAGCCCCTTAGGTTTGTGTCTCACTACTTCTTGCTGGTTTTTTAATTTAATATTTCTTTTTTATCACAGCAAGCTTGATTACAATGTTTTGCTTGTTGTGGGTGTGAAAGATGTGGCTCTTTTACACAGAAACGTATATCTATTCTTCTTGGACCCTTCTCCCGTGTAGCTTATGACACAATGTTGAGTACTCTCCCCTTGGTATTCCGTAGGTCTTTGGTGATTATACCTTTCACCTGTGTTTGTATAGCTCCGTTAAAGCCGATTTCCTAACGTATACAACCCTCACACCTTTCCATTGGTGAACCACAAGTCTGTCTATTGAATCTGTGATTGCGTTTTTCTGTGGAAGTATCTTCAGTGATATCACTCTGTAGGTAACACCTACAAGTGATATCATAGGATATGTGTCTTTTGCTTTCTGACTTACCGCAAGTTCCGTGTGTAACTCTAGCCTCACCTGTGGTGCTGCGCATGCCATTGTTTCATGTTTTTCCTTGGCCAATATTCCACCTGTACATGTCCCAGTTCTTCTTTGTCCAGTCACCTGGTGATGGACTTTTTGGTTGCTTCCGTGTCTTGGCTGTTGTAATACTGCTGCAGTGCCGATTTGCCTGCCCGTGTCTTTCCAATTGTGTCTTCTTAGGTTAGAGGCCCAGGAGTGGGCCTGCTGGATCATCTCGTCGCTCAATGTTTACCTTGTAAAGGCACCTCCGTTCTGTTCTCATTAGTGGCTCTTACCAGGTTAAGTCCCACTTAAGGTTGAGGGTATGCACTTCTCCGCAAGCCCTTCAGCAGTTATTGTTTGTAGTTTTGTTGCTGATGGTTCCTCTGACTGGTGTGAGCTGATACGTCTTTGTGGTTGGACTTGCATGCGTCTCATAAACCCTTGAAGTTGAGCTTTTGGGGATGTCCTTTTTTCCTTCAAACTGCGTGTACAGCTTACCTCATCAAATTCTTTTCTTGAAATATGTGTCACATTTTGAAATATTTTGGCCAATACCTCTCTCAAGACATGTTGAGGGCAGGTTTCATTTAGAGCCCTCCACTACTTGTGCATGTGAAGTGACCATTAGCACAGGTTTGCAAGCTGCTGTTGCAGGTAACGGCCAGAGGGCGGCAGCATTTCTGCATCCCCACTCTGGTAACTAGCGAAACAGTCCTTCCTGCCAGTGGCGTTCCTCGGTTCTAAATTACAGTGGAATGTGTCTGGGGAAATCCCCCAAAGCTGATGTCTCCTTACTTACATTTGTTTTTAAAATCGAATTTATATTTTTCATTGGAGTACTATTCCATTGTGTACATGGACCCCTTCTTCTTGGTGCATTGTTCTGTGGATGGACATTTTGGTTTCGTCCAAGCCTTGCCTACGGTACATGTTGCTGCAGTGCAGGATGGCCAGCCTGTGTCTTTTTGATTCTCATCCTCTCAGGTGATAGACCCAGCCGTGGGTATGCTTGATTGAACGGTAGCTCAATGTTTACCCTTTCCAGGCAAATCCATTGTGTTTTCATTAGTGGCTCTTACCGCGTCCCACTTAGAACCGAGGGTATGCATTTCTTTACCAGCCCTTCAGCATTTATTGTTTGTAGAATTTTGGCTGATGGCCATTCTGAGTGGTGTGACCCGATAGGTTTTTGTAACGTGTATTTGCATGTCTTTAATAATTCCTAATGTTCAGCATTTTTCCACGCCTTTTTTTATTCTGTTAAACAAAAACAGAAAAAAACTGTAAGTACAATAAACCTCTTGAAATTGTCTTCTTGGAAGGTTGCCCTCTTTTGAATTTTTTGGTCGATTTTCGACCCCAGGATTTTTTTTGGAGGGCAGGTGTCATTGACAAGCCTGCAATGTGTGTGAATATTGAGTGACCATTAGCACTGACTTTAAAGCTGCTGCTGTGGGAAACGGCCACAAGGCGTCAGCATTGCTACATTCCCACACCTGGTTTCTAGGGCAGCAGAGCCCTTCTGGAAGTCCTGTTCCCAGGTTGTCAATTAGAACGGAATGTGCCAGGAAAAAAACCCCAGAAGTTTATGTCACATTACTTCTTGTTCACTCTTTTAATTCTTTTAATCGGGGTAATGATTAGAATATTGTTTCTCCTAGGTGTACACAATCTGGTTCATTTGTATGTTTTATATATATATATATATATATATATATATATATATATTCTTGTACAGATCCTCTGCCCATGTAAATTATTGCAGAGTGTTCTGGTGACCTCCCTTGCTATATGGTCGGTCTGTTGGATATATGTATTTGTACACATATGGTGACACTAATCTTCATTTATCCATTCCCCCCCCCCCACCTTTCATTTTACATAAGCTTAGTTTGTTTTCTAAGTCTGTGAGTGTCTTTCTTTGTAGAAATATGTTCCTTTGTGTCAGCTGTTAGATAACGCCTATAAGTGATGTCATACGATATGTCTTTTGCTTTCCGACTTACCTCATGTTCTGTGATTATCTCTAGGCTCATCTATGGTGCCTCAAAGAGCAGTGTTTCGTTGTTTTCCATGGCTAATATTCCACTGTGTACATGGACCCGCCCTGCTTATCCATTCGTCTGTTGATGGACGTGTTGGTTGCTTCGGTGTCTTGGCTGTTGTGAAAATTCGTGGAGTGCAGCTCTTGCAGCCTGTGTCTTCTCGACCCTGGTCTTCTCAGGTGAGGGGCTCAGCTGTGGGTGTTCTGGATGGAATGGTGGCTCAATTTTTAATTTGAAACGCAGCTCCTTTCTGTTTCTCATTATTGGCTGTTACAACTATACATCTCTTCAGCAGCTAGAGGGAACAGAGTTCTCTAAAACCCCTTCAGCATTTATTGTTTGTAGTCTTTTTGCTGACGGTAGTTAACTTGGGTGAGTTGAAAGCTTTTTGTAGGTTAGATGAGCCTGTAAATTCCTGATGTTGAGCTTTTCTCCATTTTCCTTGTTTTGATAAAGAGTGAGTCAAACTTACCTCTTCATACTATCCCTTTGACACATTTGCCTGCTTTGAATTTTTTTTGGCCATTGCCTAGCTCAGGACATTTTTTGAGGGCAGGTGTCTTTTAGAGCCCTGAGTCCTTGTGAATGTTAAGTGACCCATAGCTATGCGTTTAAAGCCGCTCTTGCGGGAAACGGCCACAAGGCGGCAGCATTTCTCCATTTCCAACTATGCGTTTTTCTGCAACAGAGCCTTCCTGGAAATTGTGTTGGTAGGCTGCAAATCAGAGTGCAGTGTGCCAGGGCAAACCCCCAAGAGCTTATATCTCCTTACTTCTTGTGTGTTTTTTACAATTTCATTGTTATTTATTATCACAGCAAATTTGATAAAAATGTTGTGTGTGTTCTAGGTGTACAGCATCTGGTTCATTATATGTATGTATCGATCTATTCATCTTTGGATCCTTTCCCGTGTAGGTTATTACAGAGTGTTGAGTCGACCTCTCTTGGTATTCCTTGGGTATTTTGTGACTGTATATTTCATATGTATCAGTACATGTCTGTAAACGCCCATACCCAAATTCATACATTCCTTACACCTTTCCATTTGGTTAAACATAGTTGGTTTTCTGAATCTATGCACGGCCTTCTCTTGGAAATGACTTCATGGGTATCAATTTTTAAGTAACAACTATAAGTGATGTCATAGGATATCTATATTTCGGTTCCTTTTGGGGGATTATCTCTAGATCCTTCTATGGTGGTGCCAGCGGCACTGTTCCATGCTTTTCCGTGGCTAATATTCCATTGTGTACATGGACCCCTACTTCTTGGTGCGCTGTTCTGTGGATGGACATTTTGGTTTCGTCCAAGCCTTGCCTACGGTACATGTTGCTGCAGTGCAGGATGGCCAGCCTGTGTCTTTTTGATTTTGTGCTACTAAGGGGATAGGCCCATTAGTGGGCCTATCCGATCACATGGTAGCTCAATTTGTCCCTTTAAACGCACCTCCATTCTGTTCACACTGCTGGCTGTTAACCGGGTTACATCCCACGAGCAGCTCTGGAGGGTACAGAGTTCTCTAAAACCCCTTCAGCATTTACTCTTTGTAGACTTTGTTGCTGATGGTCATTCTGACGGCTGTGGGTGAACGTTTCTGTAGACTGGATTGGCATGGCTTTATTAATTCCTGATGTGGAGCATTTTTCCATGCCCTTTTATTTCACACAAGAAAAAGAAAGAAAGAGAAGACAAAGTGTGCATAAAATATGCCTCTTGAAATTGTCGTTTTGAAAGGTGCACGTCTTTTGAGTTTTTTCCTCGATTAACGACCCAAGGATTTGTTTTGAGGGCAGGTGTCCTTTACAGGCCTGCAATTATGTGGAACATCAAGTGACCATCAGCGCCGGGTTAAAAGCTGCTGTTTTGAGAAACGGCCACAAGGCGGCAGCAGTTCTCCTTTACCAAATCTGCTTGCTAAGGCAACAGAGCCTCCATGGAAGTCGTGTTCTAGGTTGTAAATTAGAATGGAGTGGGCCAGGAGAAAGCCCCTTAGGTTTGTGTCTCACTACTTCTTGCTGGTTTTTTAATTTAATATTTCTTTTTTATCACAGCAAGCTTGATTACAATGTTTTGCTTGTTGTGGGTGTGAAAGATGTGGCTCTTTTACACAGAAACGTATATCTATTCTTCTTGGACCCTTCTCCCGTGTAGCTTATGACACAATGTTGAGTACTCTCCCCTTGGTATTCCGTAGGTCTTTGGTGATTATACCTTTCACCTGTGTTTGTATAGCTCCGTTAAAGCCGATTTCCTAACGTATACAACCCTCACACCTTTCCATTGGTGAACCACAAGTCTGTCTATTGAATCTGTGATTGCGTTTTTCTGTGGAAGTATCTTCAGTGATATCACTCTGTAGGTAACACCTACAAGTGATATCATAGGATATGTGTCTTTTGCTTTCTGACTTACCGCAAGTTCCGTGTGTAACTCTAGCCTCACCTGTGGTGCTGCGCATGCCATTGTTTCATGTTTTTCCTTGGCCAATATTCCACCTGTACATGTCCCAGTTCTTCTTTGTCCAGTCACCTGGTGATGGACTTTTTGGTTGCTTCCGTGTCTTGGCTGTTGTAATACTGCTGCAGTGCCGATTTGCCTGCCCGTGTCTTTCCAATTGTGTCTTCTTAGGTTAGAGGCCCAGGAGTGGGCCTGCTGGATCATCTCGTCGCTCAATGTTTACCTTGTAAAGGCACCTCCGTTCTGTTCTCATTAGTGGCTCTTACCAGGTTAAGTCCCACTTAAGGTTGAGGGTATGCACTTCTCCGCAAGCCCTTCAGCAGTTATTGTTTGTAGTTTTGTTGCTGATGGTTCCTCTGACTGGTGTGAGCTGATACGTCTTTGTGGTTGGACTTGCATGCGTCTCATAAACCCTTGAAGTTGAGCTTTTGGGGATGTCCTTTTTTCCTTCAAACTGCGTGTACAGCTTACCTCATCAAATTCTTTTCTTGAAATATGTGTCACATTTTGAAATATTTTGGCCAATACCTCTCTCAAGACATGTTGAGGGCAGGTTTCATTTAGAGCCCTCCACTACTTGTGCATGTGAAGTGACCATTAGCACAGGTTTGCAAGCTGCTGTTGCAGGTAACGGCCAGAGGGCGGCAGCATTTCTGCATCCCCACTCTGGTAACTAGCGAAACAGTCCTTCCTGCCAGTGGCGTTCCTCGGTTCTAAATTACAGTGGAATGTGTCTGGGGAAATCCCCCAAAGCTGATGTCTCCTTACTTACATTTGTTTTTAAAATCGAATTTATATTTTTCATTGGAGTACTATTCCATTGTGTACATGGACCCCTTCTTCTTGGTGCATTGTTCTGTGGATGGACATTTTGGTTTCGTCCAAGCCTTGCCTACGGTACATGTTGCTGCAGTGCAGGATGGCCAGCCTGTGTCTTTTTGATTCTCATCCTCTCAGGTGATAGACCCAGCCGTGGGTATGCTTGATTGAACGGTAGCTCAATGTTTACCCTTTCCAGGCAAATCCATTGTGTTTTCATTAGTGGCTCTTACCGCGTCCCACTTAGAACCGAGGGTATGCATTTCTTTACCAGCCCTTCAGCATTTATTGTTTGTAGAATTTTGGCTGATGGCCATTCTGAGTGGTGTGACCCGATAGGTTTTTGTAACGTGTATTTGCATGTCTTTAATAATTCCTAATGTTCAGCATTTTTCCACGCCTTTTTTTATTCTGTTAAACAAAAACAGAAAAAAACTGTAAGTACAATAAACCTCTTGAAATTGTCTTCTTGGAAGGTTGCCCTCTTTTGAATTTTTTGGTCGATTTTCGACCCCAGGATTTTTTTTGGAGGGCAGGTGTCATTGACAAGCCTGCAATGTGTGTGAATATTGAGTGACCATTAGCACTGACTTTAAAGCTGCTGCTGTGGGAAACGGCCACAAGGCGTCAGCATTGCTACATTCCCACACCTGGTTTCTAGGGCAGCAGAGCCCTTCTGGAAGTCCTGTTCCCAGGTTGTCAATTAGAACGGAATGTGCCAGGAAAAAAACCCCAGAAGTTTATGTCACATTACTTCTTGTTCACTCTTTTAATTCTTTTAATCGGGGTAATGATTAGAATATTGTTTCTCCTAGGTGTACACAATCTGGTTCATTTGTATGTTTTATATATATATATATATATATATATATATATATATATATATATATATATTCTTGTACAGATCCTCTGCCCATGTAAATTATTGCAGAGTGTTCTGGTGACCTCCCTTGCTATATGGTCGGTCTGTTGGATATATGTATTTGTACACATATGGTGACACTAATCTTCATTTATCCATTCCCCCCCCCACCTTTCATTTTACATAAGCTTAGTTTGTTTTCTAAGTCTGTGAGTGTCTTTCTTTGTAGAAATATGTTCCTTTGTGTCAGCTGTTAGATAACGCCTATAAGTGATGTCATACGATATGTCTTTTGCTTTCCGACTTACCTCATGTTCTGTGATTATCTCTAGGCTCATCTATGGTGCCTCAAAGAGCAGTGTTTCGTTGTTTTCCATGGCTAATATTCCACTGTGTACATGGACCCGCCCTGCTTATCCATTCGTCTGTTGATGGACGTGTTGGTTGCTTCGGTGTCTTGGCTGTTGTGAAAATTCGTGGAGTGCAGCTCTTGCAGCCTGTGTCTTCTCGACCCTGGTCTTCTCAGGTGAGGGGCTCAGCTGTGGGTGTTCTGGATGGAATGGTGGCTCAATTTTTAATTTGAAACGCAGCTCCTTTCTGTTTCTCATTATTGGCTGTTACAACTATACATCTCTTCAGCAGCTAGAGGGAACAGAGTTCTCTAAAACCCCTTCAGCATTTATTGTTTGTAGTCTTTTTGCTGACGGTAGTTAACTTGGGTGAGTTGAAAGCTTTTTGTAGGTTAGACGAGCCTGTAAATTCCTGATGTTGAGCTTTTCTCCATTTTCCTTGTTTTGATAAAGAGTGAGTCAAACTTACCTCTTCATACTATCCCTTTGACACATTTGCCTGCTTTGAATTTTTTTTGGCCATTGCCTAGCTCAGGACATTTTTTGAGGGCAGGTGTCTTTTAGAGCCCTGAGTCCTTGTGAATGTTAAGTGACCCATAGCTATGCGTTTAAAGCCGCTCTTGCGGGAAACGGCCACAAGGCGGCAGCATTTCTCCATTTCCAACTATGCGTTTTTCTGCAACAGAGCCTTCCTGGAAATTGTGTTGGTAGGCTGCAAATCAGAGTGCAGTGTGCCAGGGCAAACCCCCAAGAGCTTATATCTCCTTACTTCTTGTGTGTTTTTTACAATTTCATTGTTATTTATTATCACAGCAAATTTGATAAAAATGTTGTGTGTGTTCTAGGTGTACAGCATCTGGTTCATTATATGTATGTATCGATCTATTCATCTTTGGATCCTTTCCCGTGTAGGTTATTACAGAGTGTTGAGTCGACCTCTCTTGGTATTCCTTGGGTATTTTGTGACTGTATATTTCATATGTATCAGTACATGTCTGTAAACGCCCATACCCAAATTCATACATTCCTTACACCTTTCCATTTGGTTAAACATAGTTGGTTTTCTGAATCTATGCACGGCCTTCTCTTGGAAATGACTTCATGGGTATCAATTTTTAAGTAACAACTATAAGTGATGTCATAGGATATCTATATTTCGGTTCCTTTTGGGGGATTATCTCTAGATCCTTCTATGGTGGTGCCAGCGGCACTGTTCCATGCTTTTCCGTGGCTAATATTCCATTGTGTACATGGACCCCTACTTCTTGGTGCGCTGTTCTGTGGATGGACATTTTGGTTTCGTCCAAGCCTTGCCTACGGTACATGTTGCTGCAGTGCAGGATGGCCAGCCTGTGTCTTTTTGATTTTGTGCTACTAAGGGGATAGGCCCATTAGTGGGCCTATCCGATCACATGGTAGCTCAATTTGTCCCTTTAAACGCACCTCCATTCTGTTCACACTGCTGGCTGTTAACCGGGTTACATCCCACGAGCAGCTCTGGAGGGTACAGAGTTCTCTAAAACCCCTTCAGCATTTACTCTTTGTAGACTTTGTTGCTGATGGTCATTCTGACGGCTGTGGGTGAACGTTTCTGTAGACTGGATTGGCATGGCTTTATTAATTCCTGATGTGGAGCATTTTTCCATGCCCTTTTATTTCACACAAGAAAAAGAAAGAAAGAGAAGACAAAGTGTGCATAAAATATGCCTCTTGAAATTGTCGTTTTGAAAGGTGCACGTCTTTTGAGTTTTTTCCTCGATTAACGACCCAAGGATTTGTTTTGAGGGCAGGTGTCCTTTACAGGCCTGCAATTATGTGGAACATCAAGTGACCATCAGCGCCGGGTTAAAAGCTGCTGTTTTGAGAAACGGCCACAAGGCGGCAGCAGTTCTCCTTTACCAAATCTGCTTGCTAAGGCAACAGAGCCTCCATGGAAGTCGTGTTCTAGGTTGTAAATTAGAATGGAGTGGGCCAGGAGAAAGCCCCTTAGGTTTGTGTCTCACTACTTCTTGCTGGTTTTTTAATTTAATATTTCTTTTTTATCACAGCAAGCTTGATTACAATGTTTTGCTTGTTGTGGGTGTGAAAGATGTGGCTCTTTTACACAGAAACGTATATCTATTCTTCTTGGACCCTTCTCCCGTGTAGCTTATGACACAATGTTGAGTACTCTCCCCTTGGTATTCCGTAGGTCTTTGGTGATTATACCTTTCACCTGTGTTTGTATAGCTCCGTTAAAGCCGATTTCCTAACGTATACAACCCTCACACCTTTCCATTGGTGAACCACAAGTCTGTCTATTGAATCTGTGATTGCGTTTTTCTGTGGAAGTATCTTCAGTGATATCACTCTGTAGGTAACACCTACAAGTGATATCATAGGATATGTGTCTTTTGCTTTCTGACTTACCGCAAGTTCCGTGTGTAACTCTAGCCTCACCTGTGGTGCTGCGCATGCCATTGTTTCATGTTTTTCCTTGGCCAATATTCCACCTGTACATGTCCCAGTTCTTCTTTGTCCAGTCACCTGGTGATGGACTTTTTGGTTGCTTCCGTGTCTTGGCTGTTGTAATACTGCTGCAGTGCCGATTTGCCTGCCCGTGTCTTTCCAATTGTGTCTTCTTAGGTTAGAGGCCCAGGAGTGGGCCTGCTGGATCATCTCGTCGCTCAATGTTTACCTTGTAAAGGCACCTCCGTTCTGTTCTCATTAGTGGCTCTTACCAGGTTAAGTCCCACTTAAGGTTGAGGGTATGCACTTCTCCGCAAGCCCTTCAGCAGTTATTGTTTGTAGTTTTGTTGCTGATGGTTCCTCTGACTGGTGTGAGCTGATACGTCTTTGTGGTTGGACTTGCATGCGTCTCATAAACCCTTGAAGTTGAGCTTTTGGGGATGTCCTTTTTTCCTTCAAACTGCGTGTACAGCTTACCTCATCAAATTCTTTTCTTGAAATATGTGTCACATTTTGAAATATTTTGGCCAATACCTCTCTCAAGACATGTTGAGGGCAGGTTTCATTTAGAGCCCTCCACTACTTGTGCATGTGAAGTGACCATTAGCACAGGTTTGCAAGCTGCTGTTGCAGGTAACGGCCAGAGGGCGGCAGCATTTCTGCATCCCCACTCTGGTAACTAGCGAAACAGTCCTTCCTGCCAGTGGCGTTCCTCGGTTCTAAATTACAGTGGAATGTGTCTGGGGAAATCCCCCAAAGCTGATGTCTCCTTACTTACATTTGTTTTTAAAATCGAATTTATATTTTTCATTGGAGTACTATTCCATTGTGTACATGGACCCCTTCTTCTTGGTGCATTGTTCTGTGGATGGACATTTTGGTTTCGTCCAAGCCTTGCCTACGGTACATGTTGCTGCAGTGCAGGATGGCCAGCCTGTGTCTTTTTGATTCTCATCCTCTCAGGTGATAGACCCAGCCGTGGGTATGCTTGATTGAACGGTAGCTCAATGTTTACCCTTTCCAGGCAAATCCATTGTGTTTTCATTAGTGGCTCTTACCGCGTCCCACTTAGAACCGAGGGTATGCATTTCTTTACCAGCCCTTCAGCATTTATTGTTTGTAGAATTTTGGCTGATGGCCATTCTGAGTGGTGTGACCCGATAGGTTTTTGTAACGTGTATTTGCATGTCTTTAATAATTCCTAATGTTCAGCATTTTTCCACGCCTTTTTTTATTCTGTTAAACAAAAACAGAAAAAAACTGTAAGTACAATAAACCTCTTGAAATTGTCTTCTTGGAAGGTTGCCCTCTTTTGAATTTTTTGGTCGATTTTCGACCCCAGGATTTTTTTTGGAGGGCAGGTGTCATTGACAAGCCTGCAATGTGTGTGAATATTGAGTGACCATTAGCACTGACTTTAAAGCTGCTGCTGTGGGAAACGGCCACAAGGCGTCAGCATTGCTACATTCCCACACCTGGTTTCTAGGGCAGCAGAGCCCTTCTGGAAGTCCTGTTCCCAGGTTGTCAATTAGAACGGAATGTGCCAGGAAAAAAACCCCAGAAGTTTATGTCACATTACTTCTTGTTCACTCTTTTAATTCTTTTAATCGGGGTAATGATTAGAATATTGTTTCTCCTAGGTGTACACAATCTGGTTCATTTGTATGTTTTATATATATATATATATATATATATATATATATATATATTCTTGTACAGATCCTCTGCCCATGTAAATTATTGCAGAGTGTTCTGGTGACCTCCCTTGCTATATGGTCGGTCTGTTGGATATATGTATTTGTACACATATGGTGACACTAATCTTCATTTATCCATTCCCCCCCCCCACCTTTCATTTTACATAAGCTTAGTTTGTTTTCTAAGTCTGTGAGTGTCTTTCTTTGTAGAAATATGTTCCTTTGTGTCAGCTGTTAGATAACGCCTATAAGTGATGTCATACGATATGTCTTTTGCTTTCCGACTTACCTCATGTTCTGTGATTATCTCTAGGCTCATCTATGGTGCCTCAAAGAGCAGTGTTTCGTTGTTTTCCATGGCTAATATTCCACTGTGTACATGGACCCGCCCTGCTTATCCATTCGTCTGTTGATGGACGTGTTGGTTGCTTCGGTGTCTTGGCTGTTGTGAAAATTCGTGGAGTGCAGCTCTTGCAGCCTGTGTCTTCTCGACCCTGGTCTTCTCAGGTGAGGGGCTCAGCTGTGGGTGTTCTGGATGGAATGGTGGCTCAATTTTTAATTTGAAACGCAGCTCCTTTCTGTTTCTCATTATTGGCTGTTACAACTATACATCTCTTCAGCAGCTAGAGGGAACAGAGTTCTCTAAAACCCCTTCAGCATTTATTGTTTGTAGTCTTTTTGCTGACGGTAGTTAACTTGGGTGAGTTGAAAGCTTTTTGTAGGTTAGATGAGCCTGTAAATTCCTGATGTTGAGCTTTTCTCCATTTTCCTTGTTTTGATAAAGAGTGAGTCAAACTTACCTCTTCATACTATCCCTTTGACACATTTGCCTGCTTTGAATTTTTTTTGGCCATTGCCTAGCTCAGGACATTTTTTGAGGGCAGGTGTCTTTTAGAGCCCTGAGTCCTTGTGAATGTTAAGTGACCCATAGCTATGCGTTTAAAGCCGCTCTTGCGGGAAACGGCCACAAGGCGGCAGCATTTCTCCATTTCCAACTATGCGTTTTTCTGCAACAGAGCCTTCCTGGAAATTGTGTTGGTAGGCTGCAAATCAGAGTGCAGTGTGCCAGGGCAAACCCCCAAGAGCTTATATCTCCTTACTTCTTGTGTGTTTTTTACAATTTCATTGTTATTTATTATCACAGCAAATTTGATAAAAATGTTGTGTGTGTTCTAGGTGTACAGCATCTGGTTCATTATATGTATGTATCGATCTATTCATCTTTGGATCCTTTCCCGTGTAGGTTATTACAGAGTGTTGAGTCGACCTCTCTTGGTATTCCTTGGGTATTTTGTGACTGTATATTTCATATGTATCAGTACATGTCTGTAAACGCCCATACCCAAATTCATACATTCCTTACACCTTTCCATTTGGTTAAACATAGTTGGTTTTCTGAATCTATGCACGGCCTTCTCTTGGAAATGACTTCATGGGTATCAATTTTTAAGTAACAACTATAAGTGATGTCATAGGATATCTATATTTCGGTTCCTTTTGGGGGATTATCTCTAGATCCTTCTATGGTGGTGCCAGCGGCACTGTTCCATGCTTTTCCGTGGCTAATATTCCATTGTGTACATGGACCCCTACTTCTTGGTGCGCTGTTCTGTGGATGGACATTTTGGTTTCGTCCAAGCCTTGCCTACGGTACATGTTGCTGCAGTGCAGGATGGCCAGCCTGTGTCTTTTTGATTTTGTGCTACTAAGGGGATAGGCCCATTAGTGGGCCTATCCGATCACATGGTAGCTCAATTTGTCCCTTTAAACGCACCTCCATTCTGTTCACACTGCTGGCTGTTAACCGGGTTACATCCCACGAGCAGCTCTGGAGGGTACAGAGTTCTCTAAAACCCCTTCAGCATTTACTCTTTGTAGACTTTGTTGCTGATGGTCATTCTGACGGCTGTGGGTGAACGTTTCTGTAGACTGGATTGGCATGGCTTTATTAATTCCTGATGTGGAGCATTTTTCCATGCCCTTTTATTTCACACAAGAAAAAGAAAGAAAGAGAAGACAAAGTGTGCATAAAATATGCCTCTTGAAATTGTCGTTTTGAAAGGTGCACGTCTTTTGAGTTTTTTCCTCGATTAACGACCCAAGGATTTGTTTTGAGGGCAGGTGTCCTTTACAGGCCTGCAATTATGTGGAACATCAAGTGACCATCAGCGCCGGGTTAAAAGCTGCTGTTTTGAGAAACGGCCACAAGGCGGCAGCAGTTCTCCTTTACCAAATCTGCTTGCTAAGGCAACAGAGCCTCCATGGAAGTCGTGTTCTAGGTTGTAAATTAGAATGGAGTGGGCCAGGAGAAAGCCCCTTAGGTTTGTGTCTCACTACTTCTTGCTGGTTTTTTAATTTAATATTTCTTTTTTATCACAGCAAGCTTGATTACAATGTTTTGCTTGTTGTGGGTGTGAAAGATGTGGCTCTTTTACACAGAAACGTATATCTATTCTTCTTGGACCCTTCTCCCGTGTAGCTTATGACACAATGTTGAGTACTCTCCCCTTGGTATTCCGTAGGTCTTTGGTGATTATACCTTTCACCTGTGTTTGTATAGCTCCGTTAAAGCCGATTTCCTAACGTATACAACCCTCACACCTTTCCATTGGTGAACCACAAGTCTGTCTATTGAATCTGTGATTGCGTTTTTCTGTGGAAGTATCTTCAGTGATATCACTCTGTAGGTAACACCTACAAGTGATATCATAGGATATGTGTCTTTTGCTTTCTGACTTACCGCAAGTTCCGTGTGTAACTCTAGCCTCACCTGTGGTGCTGCGCATGCCATTGTTTCATGTTTTTCCTTGGCCAATATTCCACCTGTACATGTCCCAGTTCTTCTTTGTCCAGTCACCTGGTGATGGACTTTTTGGTTGCTTCCGTGTCTTGGCTGTTGTAATACTGCTGCAGTGCCGATTTGCCTGCCCGTGTCTTTCCAATTGTGTCTTCTTAGGTTAGAGGCCCAGGAGTGGGCCTGCTGGATCATCTCGTCGCTCAATGTTTACCTTGTAAAGGCACCTCCGTTCTGTTCTCATTAGTGGCTCTTACCAGGTTAAGTCCCACTTAAGGTTGAGGGTATGCACTTCTCCGCAAGCCCTTCAGCAGTTATTGTTTGTAGTTTTGTTGCTGATGGTTCCTCTGACTGGTGTGAGCTGATACGTCTTTGTGGTTGGACTTGCATGCGTCTCATAAACCCTTGAAGTTGAGCTTTTGGGGATGTCCTTTTTTCCTTCAAACTGCGTGTACAGCTTACCTCATCAAATTCTTTTCTTGAAATATGTGTCACATTTTGAAATATTTTGGCCAATACCTCTCTCAAGACATGTTGAGGGCAGGTTTCATTTAGAGCCCTCCACTACTTGTGCATGTGAAGTGACCATTAGCACAGGTTTGCAAGCTGCTGTTGCAGGTAACGGCCAGAGGGCGGCAGCATTTCTGCATCCCCACTCTGGTAACTAGCGAAACAGTCCTTCCTGCCAGTGGCGTTCCTCGGTTCTAAATTACAGTGGAATGTGTCTGGGGAAATCCCCCAAAGCTGATGTCTCCTTACTTACATTTGTTTTTAAAATCGAATTTATATTTTTCATTGGAGTACTATTCCATTGTGTACATGGACCCCTTCTTCTTGGTGCATTGTTCTGTGGATGGACATTTTGGTTTCGTCCAAGCCTTGCCTACGGTACATGTTGCTGCAGTGCAGGATGGCCAGCCTGTGTCTTTTTGATTCTCATCCTCTCAGGTGATAGACCCAGCCGTGGGTATGCTTGATTGAACGGTAGCTCAATGTTTACCCTTTCCAGGCAAATCCATTGTGTTTTCATTAGTGGCTCTTACCGCGTCCCACTTAGAACCGAGGGTATGCATTTCTTTACCAGCCCTTCAGCATTTATTGTTTGTAGAATTTTGGCTGATGGCCATTCTGAGTGGTGTGACCCGATAGGTTTTTGTAACGTGTATTTGCATGTCTTTAATAATTCCTAATGTTCAGCATTTTTCCACGCCTTTTTTTATTCTGTTAAACAAAAACAGAAAAAAACTGTAAGTACAATAAACCTCTTGAAATTGTCTTCTTGGAAGGTTGCCCTCTTTTGAATTTTTTGGTCGATTTTCGACCCCAGGATTTTTTTTGGAGGGCAGGTGTCATTGACAAGCCTGCAATGTGTGTGAATATTGAGTGACCATTAGCACTGACTTTAAAGCTGCTGCTGTGGGAAACGGCCACAAGGCGTCAGCATTGCTACATTCCCACACCTGGTTTCTAGGGCAGCAGAGCCCTTCTGGAAGTCCTGTTCCCAGGTTGTCAATTAGAACGGAATGTGCCAGGAAAAAAACCCCAGAAGTTTATGTCACATTACTTCTTGTTCACTCTTTTAATTCTTTTAATCGGGGTAATGATTAGAATATTGTTTCTCCTAGGTGTACACAATCTGGTTCATTTGTATGTTTTATATATATATATATATATATATATATATATATATATATTCTTGTACAGATCCTCTGCCCATGTAAATTATTGCAGAGTGTTCTGGTGACCTCCCTTGCTATATGGTCGGTCTGTTGGATATATGTATTTGTACACATATGGTGACACTAATCTTCATTTATCCATTCCCCCCCCCCACCTTTCATTTTACATAAGCTTAGTTTGTTTTCTAAGTCTGTGAGTGTCTTTCTTTGTAGAAATATGTTCCTTTGTGTCAGCTGTTAGATAACGCCTATAAGTGATGTCATACGATATGTCTTTTGCTTTCCGACTTACCTCATGTTCTGTGATTATCTCTAGGCTCATCTATGGTGCCTCAAAGAGCAGTGTTTCGTTGTTTTCCATGGCTAATATTCCACTGTGTACATGGACCCGCCCTGCTTATCCATTCGTCTGTTGATGGACGTGTTGGTTGCTTCGGTGTCTTGGCTGTTGTGAAAATTCGTGGAGTGCAGCTCTTGCAGCCTGTGTCTTCTCGACCCTGGTCTTCTCAGGTGAGGGGCTCAGCTGTGGGTGTTCTGGATGGAATGGTGGCTCAATTTTTAATTTGAAACGCAGCTCCTTTCTGTTTCTCATTATTGGCTGTTACAACTATACATCTCTTCAGCAGCTAGAGGGAACAGAGTTCTCTAAAACCCCTTCAGCATTTATTGTTTGTAGTCTTTTTGCTGACGGTAGTTAACTTGGGTGAGTTGAAAGCTTTTTGTAGGTTAGATGAGCCTGTAAATTCCTGATGTTGAGCTTTTCTCCATTTTCCTTGTTTTGATAAAGAGTGAGTCAAACTTACCTCTTCATACTATCCCTTTGACACATTTGCCTGCTTTGAATTTTTTTTGGCCATTGCCTAGCTCAGGACATTTTTTGAGGGCAGGTGTCTTTTAGAGCCCTGAGTCCTTGTGAATGTTAAGTGACCCATAGCTATGCGTTTAAAGCCGCTCTTGCGGGAAACGGCCACAAGGCGGCAGCATTTCTCCATTTCCAACTATGCGTTTTTCTGCAACAGAGCCTTCCTGGAAATTGTGTTGGTAGGCTGCAAATCAGAGTGCAGTGTGCCAGGGCAAACCCCCAAGAGCTTATATCTCCTTACTTCTTGTGTGTTTTTTACAATTTCATTGTTATTTATTATCACAGCAAATTTGATAAAAATGTTGTGTGTGTTCTAGGTGTACAGCATCTGGTTCATTATATGTATGTATCGATCTATTCATCTTTGGATCCTTTCCCGTGTAGGTTATTACAGAGTGTTGAGTCGACCTCTCTTGGTATTCCTTGGGTATTTTGTGACTGTATATTTCATATGTATCAGTACATGTCTGTAAACGCCCATACCCAAATTCATACATTCCTTACACCTTTCCATTTGGTTAAACATAGTTGGTTTTCTGAATCTATGCACGGCCTTCTCTTGGAAATGACTTCATGGGTATCAATTTTTAAGTAACAACTATAAGTGATGTCATAGGATATCTATATTTCGGTTCCTTTTGGGGGATTATCTCTAGATCCTTCTATGGTGGTGCCAGCGGCACTGTTCCATGCTTTTCCGTGGCTAATATTCCATTGTGTACATGGACCCCTACTTCTTGGTGCGCTGTTCTGTGGATGGACATTTTGGTTTCGTCCAAGCCTTGCCTACGGTACATGTTGCTGCAGTGCAGGATGGCCAGCCTGTGTCTTTTTGATTTTGTGCTACTAAGGGGATAGGCCCATTAGTGGGCCTATCCGATCACATGGTAGCTCAATTTGTCCCTTTAAACGCACCTCCATTCTGTTCACACTGCTGGCTGTTAACCGGGTTACATCCCACGAGCAGCTCTGGAGGGTACAGAGTTCTCTAAAACCCCTTCAGCATTTACTCTTTGTAGACTTTGTTGCTGATGGTCATTCTGACGGCTGTGGGTGAACGTTTCTGTAGACTGGATTGGCATGGCTTTATTAATTCCTGATGTGGAGCATTTTTCCATGCCCTTTTATTTCACACAAGAAAAAGAAAGAAAGAGAAGACAAAGTGTGCATAAAATATGCCTCTTGAAATTGTCGTTTTGAAAGGTGCACGTCTTTTGAGTTTTTTCCTCGATTAACGACCCAAGGATTTGTTTTGAGGGCAGGTGTCCTTTACAGGCCTGCAATTATGTGGAACATCAAGTGACCATCAGCGCCGGGTTAAAAGCTGCTGTTTTGAGAAACGGCCACAAGGCGGCAGCAGTTCTCCTTTACCAAATCTGCTTGCTAAGGCAACAGAGCCTCCATGGAAGTCGTGTTCTAGGTTGTAAATTAGAATGGAGTGGGCCAGGAGAAAGCCCCTTAGGTTTGTGTCTCACTACTTCTTGCTGGTTTTTTAATTTAATATTTCTTTTTTATCACAGCAAGCTTGATTACAATGTTTTGCTTGTTGTGGGTGTGAAAGATGTGGCTCTTTTACACAGAAACGTATATCTATTCTTCTTGGACCCTTCTCCCGTGTAGCTTATGGCACAATGTTGAGTACTCTCCCCTTGGTATTCCGTAGGTCTTTGGTGATTATACCTTTCACCTGTGTTTGTATAGCTCCGTTAAAGCCGATTTCCTAACGTATACAACCCTCACACCTTTCCATTGGTGAACCACAAGTCTGTCTATTGAATCTGTGATTGCGTTTTTCTGTGGAAGTATCTTCAGTGATATCACTCTGTAGGTAACACCTACAAGTGATATCATAGGATATGTGTCTTTTGCTTTCTGACTTACCGCAAGTTCCGTGTGTAACTCTAGCCTCACCTGTGGTGCTGCGCATGCCATTGTTTCATGTTTTTCCTTGGCCAATATTCCACCTGTACATGTCCCAGTTCTTCTTTGTCCAGTCACCTGGTGATGGACTTTTTGGTTGCTTCCGTGTCTTGGCTGTTGTAATACTGCTGCAGTGCCGATTTGCCTGCCCGTGTCTTTCCAATTGTGTCTTCTTAGGTTAGAGGCCCAGGAGTGGGCCTGCTGGATCATCTCGTCGCTCAATGTTTACCTTGTAAAGGCACCTCCGTTCTGTTCTCATTAGTGGCTCTTACCAGGTTAAGTCCCACTTAAGGTTGAGGGTATGCACTTCTCCGCAAGCCCTTCAGCAGTTATTGTTTGTAGTTTTGTTGCTGATGGTTCCTCTGACTGGTGTGAGCTGATACGTCTTTGTGGTTGGACTTGCATGCGTCTCATAAACCCTTGAAGTTGAGCTTTTGGGGATGTCCTTTTTTCCTTCAAACTGCGTGTACAGCTTACCTCATCAAATTCTTTTCTTGAAATATGTGTCACATTTTGAAATATTTTGGCCAATACCTCTCTCAAGACATGTTGAGGGCAGGTTTCATTTAGAGCCCTCCACTACTTGTGCATGTGAAGTGACCATTAGCACAGGTTTGCAAGCTGCTGTTGCAGGTAACGGCCAGAGGGCGGCAGCATTTCTGCATCCCCACTCTGGTAACTAGCGAAACAGTCCTTCCTGCCAGTGGCGTTCCTCGGTTCTAAATTACAGTGGAATGTGTCTGGGGAAATCCCCCAAAGCTGATGTCTCCTTACTTACATTTGTTTTTAAAATCGAATTTATATTTTTCATTGGAGTACTATTCCATTGTGTACATGGACCCCTTCTTCTTGGTGCATTGTTCTGTGGATGGACATTTTGGTTTCGTCCAAGCCTTGCCTACGGTACATGTTGCTGCAGTGCAGGATGGCCAGCCTGTGTCTTTTTGATTCTCATCCTCTCAGGTGATAGACCCAGCCGTGGGTATGCTTGATTGAACGGTAGCTCAATGTTTACCCTTTCCAGGCAAATCCATTGTGTTTTCATTAGTGGCTCTTACCGCGTCCCACTTAGAACCGAGGGTATGCATTTCTTTACCAGCCCTTCAGCATTTATTGTTTGTAGAATTTTGGCTGATGGCCATTCTGAGTGGTGTGACCCGATAGGTTTTTGTAACGTGTATTTGCATGTCTTTAATAATTCCTAATGTTCAGCATTTTTCCACGCCTTTTTTTATTCTGTTAAACAAAAACAGAAAAAAACTGTAAGTACAATAAACCTCTTGAAATTGTCTTCTTGGAAGGTTGCCCTCTTTTGAATTTTTTGGTCGATTTTCGACCCCAGGATTTTTTTTGGAGGGCAGGTGTCATTGACAAGCCTGCAATGTGTGTGAATATTGAGTGACCATTAGCACTGACTTTAAAGCTGCTGCTGTGGGAAACGGCCACAAGGCGTCAGCATTGCTACATTCCCACACCTGGTTTCTAGGGCAGCAGAGCCCTTCTGGAAGTCCTGTTCCCAGGTTGTCAATTAGAACGGAATGTGCCAGGAAAAAAACCCCAGAAGTTTATGTCACATTACTTCTTGTTCACTCTTTTAATTCTTTTAATCGGGGTAAT
The DNA here is from genome assembly GCF_026419965.1 of Kogia breviceps. Lineage (NCBI taxonomy): Eukaryota > Metazoa > Chordata > Mammalia > Artiodactyla > Physeteridae > Kogia > Kogia breviceps. The sequence goes on from NC_081318.1 coordinate 87,889,897, forward strand.
GATTAGAATATTGTTTCTCCTAGGTGTATACAATCTGGTTCATTTGTATGTTTTATATATATATATATATATATATATATATATATATATATATATATATATATATATATATATATATATATATTCTTGTACAGATCCTCTGCCCATGTAAATTATTGCAGAGTGTTCTGGTGACCTCCCTTGCTATATGGTCGGTCTGTTGGATATATGTATTTGTACACATATGGTGACACTAATCTTCATTTATCCATTCCCCCCCCCCACCTTTCATTTTACATAAGCTTAGTTTGTTTTCTAAGTCTGTGAGTGTCTTTCTTTGTAGAAATATGTTCCTTTGTGTCAGCTGTTAGATAACGCCTATAAGTGATGTCATACGATATGTCTTTTGCTTTCCGACTTACCTCATGTTCTGTGATTATCTCTAGGCTCATCTATGGTGCCTCAAAGAGCAGTGTTTCGTTGTTTTCCATGGCTAATATTCCACTGTGTACATGGACCCGCCCTGCTTATCCATTCGTCTGTTGATGGACGTGTTGGTTGCTTCGGTGTCTTGGCTGTTGTGAAAATTCGTGGAGTGCAGCTCTTGCAGCCTGTGTCTTCTCGACCCTGGTCTTCTCAGGTGAGGGGCTCAGCTGTGGGTGTTCTGGATGGAATGGTGGCTCAATTTTTAATTTGAAACGCAGCTCCTTTCTGTTTCTCATTATTGGCTGTTACAACTATACATCTCTTCAGCAGCTAGAGGGAACAGAGTTCTCTAAAACCCCTTCAGCATTTATTGTTTGTAGTCTTTTTGCTGACGGTAGTTAACTTGGGTGAGTTGAAAGCTTTTTGTAGGTTAGATGAGCCTGTAAATTCCTGATGTTGAGCTTTTCTCCATTTTCCTTGTTTTGATAAAGAGTGAGTCAAACTTACCTCTTCATACTATCCCTTTGACACATTTGCCTGCTTTGAATTTTTTTTGGCCATTGCCTAGCTCAGGACATTTTTTGAGGGCAGGTGTCTTTTAGAGCCCTGAGTCCTTGTGAATGTTAAGTGACCCATAGCTATGCGTTTAAAGCCGCTCTTGCGGGAAACGGCCACAAGGCGGCAGCATTTCTCCATTTCCAACTATGCGTTTTTCTGCAACAGAGCCTTCCTGGAAATTGTGTTGGTAGGCTGCAAATCAGAGTGCAGTGTGCCAGGGCAAACCCCCAAGAGCTTATATCTCCTTACTTCTTGTGTGTTTTTTACAATTTCATTGTTATTTATTATCACAGCAAATTTGATAAAAATGTTGTGTGTGTTCTAGGTGTACAGCATCTGGTTCATTATATGTATGTATCGATCTATTCATCTTTGGATCCTTTCCCGTGTAGGTTATTACAGAGTGTTGAGTCGACCTCTCTTGGTATTCCTTGGGTATTTTGTGACTGTATATTTCATATGTATCAGTACATGTCTGTAAACGCCCATACCCAAATTCATACATTCCTTACACCTTTCCATTTGGTTAAACATAGTTGGTTTTCTGAATCTATGCACGGCCTTCTCTTGGAAATGACTTCATGGGTATCAATTTTTAAGTAACAACTATAAGTGATGTCATAGGATATCTATATTTCGGTTCCTTTTGGGGGATTATCTCTAGATCCTTCTATGGTGGTGCCAGCGGCACTGTTCCATGCTTTTCCGTGGCTAATATTCCATTGTGTACATGGACCCCTACTTCTTGGTGCGCTGTTCTGTGGATGGACATTTTGGTTTCGTCCAAGCCTTGCCTACGGTACATGTTGCTGCAGTGCAGGATGGCCAGCCTGTGTCTTTTTGATTTTGTGCTACTAAGGGGATAGGCCCATTAGTGGGCCTATCCGATCACATGGTAGCTCAATTTGTCCCTTTAAACGCACCTCCATTCTGTTCACACTGCTGGCTGTTAACCGGGTTACATCCCACGAGCAGCTCTGGAGGGTACAGAGTTCTCTAAAACCCCTTCAGCATTTACTCTTTGTAGACTTTGTTGCTGATGGTCATTCTGACGGCTGTGGGTGAACGTTTCTGTAGACTGGATTGGCATGGCTTTATTAATTCCTGATGTGGAGCATTTTTCCATGCCCTTTTATTTCACACAAGAAAAAGAAAGAAAGAGAAGACAAAGTGTGCATAAAATATGCCTCTTGAAATTGTCGTTTTGAAAGGTGCACGTCTTTTGAGTTTTTTCCTCGATTAACGACCCAAGGATTTGTTTTGAGGGCAGGTGTCCTTTACAGGCCTGCAATTATGTGGAACATCAAGTGACCATCAGCGCCGGGTTAAAAGCTGCTGTTTTGAGAAACGGCCACAAGGCGGCAGCAGTTCTCCTTTACCAAATCTGCTTGCTAAGGCAACAGAGCCTCCATGGAAGTCGTGTTCTAGGTTGTAAATTAGAATGGAGTGGGCCAGGAGAAAGCCCCTTAGGTTTGTGTCTCACTACTTCTTGCTGGTTTTTTAATTTAATATTTCTTTTTTATCACAGCAAGCTTGATTACAATGTTTTGCTTGTTGTGGGTGTGAAAGATGTGGCTCTTTTACACAGAAACGTATATCTATTCTTCTTGGACCCTTCTCCCGTGTAGCTTATGACACAATGTTGAGTACTCTCCCCTTGGTATTCCGTAGGTCTTTGGTGATTATACCTTTCACCTGTGTTTGTATAGCTCCGTTAAAGCCGATTTCCTAACGTATACAACCCTCACACCTTTCCATTGGTGAACCACAAGTCTGTCTATTGAATCTGTGATTGCGTTTTTCTGTGGAAGTATCTTCAGTGATATCACTCTGTAGGTAACACCTACAAGTGATATCATAGGATATGTGTCTTTTGCTTTCTGACTTACCGCAAGTTCCGTGTGTAACTCTAGCCTCACCTGTGGTGCTGCGCATGCCATTGTTTCATGTTTTTCCTTGGCCAATATTCCACCTGTACATGTCCCAGTTCTTCTTTGTCCAGTCACCTGGTGATGGACTTTTTGGTTGCTTCCGTGTCTTGGCTGTTGTAATACTGCTGCAGTGCCGATTTGCCTGCCCGTGTCTTTCCAATTGTGTCTTCTTAGGTTAGAGGCCCAGGAGTGGGCCTGCTGGATCATCTCGTCGCTCAATGTTTACCTTGTAAAGGCACCTCCGTTCTGTTCTCATTAGTGGCTCTTACCAGGTTAAGTCCCACTTAAGGTTGAGGGTATGCACTTCTCCGCAAGCCCTTCAGCAGTTATTGTTTGTAGTTTTGTTGCTGATGGTTCCTCTGACTGGTGTGAGCTGATACGTCTTTGTGGTTGGACTTGCATGCGTCTCATAAACCCTTGAAGTTGAGCTTTTGGGGATGTCCTTTTTTCCTTCAAACTGCGTGTACAGCTTACCTCATCAAATTCTTTTCTTGAAATATGTGTCACATTTTGAAATATTTTGGCCAATACCTCTCTCAAGACATGTTGAGGGCAGGTTTCATTTAGAGCCCTCCACTACTTGTGCATGTGAAGTGACCATTAGCACAGGTTTGCAAGCTGCTGTTGCAGGTAACGGCCAGAGGGCGGCAGCATTTCTGCATCCCCACTCTGGTAACTAGCGAAACAGTCCTTCCTGCCAGTGGCGTTCCTCGGTTCTAAATTACAGTGGAATGTGTCTGGGGAAATCCCCCAAAGCTGATGTCTCCTTACTTACATTTGTTTTTAAAATCGAATTTATATTTTTCATTGGAGTACTATTCCATTGTGTACATGGACCCCTTCTTCTTGGTGCATTGTTCTGTGGATGGACATTTTGGTTTCGTCCAAGCCTTGCCTACGGTACATGTTGCTGCAGTGCAGGATGGCCAGCCTGTGTCTTTTTGATTCTCATCCTCTCAGGTGATAGACCCAGCCGTGGGTATGCTTGATTGAACGGTAGCTCAATGTTTACCCTTTCCAGGCAAATCCATTGTGTTTTCATTAGTGGCTCTTACCGCGTCCCACTTAGAACCGAGGGTATGCATTTCTTTACCAGCCCTTCAGCATTTATTGTTTGTAGAATTTTGGCTGATGGCCATTCTGAGTGGTGTGACCCGATAGGTTTTTGTAACGTGTATTTGCATGTCTTTAATAATTCCTAATGTTCAGCATTTTTCCACGCCTTTTTTTATTCTGTTAAACAAAAACAGAAAAAAACTGTAAGTACAATAAACCTCTTGAAATTGTCTTCTTGGAAGGTTGCCCTCTTTTGAATTTTTTGGTCGATTTTCGACCCCAGGATTTTTTTTGGAGGGCAGGTGTCATTGACAAGCCTGCAATGTGTGTGAATATTGAGTGACCATTAGCACTGACTTTAAAGCTGCTGCTGTGGGAAACGGCCACAAGGCGTCAGCATTGCTACATTCCCACACCTGGTTTCTAGGGCAGCAGAGCCCTTCTGGAAGTCCTGTTCCCAGGTTGTCAATTAGAACGGAATGTGCCAGGAAAAAAACCCCAGAAGTTTATGTCACATTACTTCTTGTTCACTCTTTTAATTCTTTTAATCGGGGTAATGATTAGAATATTGTTTCTCCTAGGTGTACACAATCTGGTTCATTTGTATGTTTTATATATATATATATATATATATATATATATATATATTCTTGTACAGATCCTCTGCCCATGTAAATTATTGCAGAGTGTTCTGGTGACCTCCCTTGCTATATGGTCGGTCTGTTGGATATATGTATTTGTACACATATGGTGACACTAATCTTCATTTATCCATTCCCCCCCCCCACCTTTCATTTTACATAAGCTTAGTTTGTTTTCTAAGTCTGTGAGTGTCTTTCTTTGTAGAAATATGTTCCTTTGTGTCAGCTGTTAGATAACGCCTATAAGTGATGTCATACGATATGTCTTTTGCTTTCCGACTTACCTCATGTTCTGTGATTATCTCTAGGCTCATCTATGGTGCCTCAAAGAGCAGTGTTTCGTTGTTTTCCATGGCTAATATTCCACTGTGTACATGGACCCGCCCTGCTTATCCATTCGTCTGTTGATGGACGTGTTGGTTGCTTCGGTGTCTTGGCTGTTGTGAAAATTCGTGGAGTGCAGCTCTTGCAGCCTGTGTCTTCTCGACCCTGGTCTTCTCAGGTGAGGGGCTCAGCTGTGGGTGTTCTGGATGGAATGGTGGCTCAATTTTTAATTTGAAACGCAGCTCCTTTCTGTTTCTCATTATTGGCTGTTACAACTATACATCTCTTCAGCAGCTAGAGGGAACAGAGTTCTCTAAAACCCCTTCAGCATTTATTGTTTGTAGTCTTTTTGCTGACGGTAGTTAACTTGGGTGAGTTGAAAGCTTTTTGTAGGTTAGACGAGCCTGTAAATTCCTGATGTTGAGCTTTTCTCCATTTTCCTTGTTTTGATAAAGAGTGAGTCAAACTTACCTCTTCATACTATCCCTTTGACACATTTGCCTGCTTTGAATTTTTTTTGGCCATTGCCTAGCTCAGGACATTTTTTGAGGGCAGGTGTCTTTTAGAGCCCTGAGTCCTTGTGAATGTTAAGTGACCCATAGCTATGCGTTTAAAGCCGCTCTTGCGGGAAACGGCCACAAGGCGGCAGCATTTCTCCATTTCCAACTATGCGTTTTTCTGCAACAGAGCCTTCCTGGAAATTGTGTTGGTAGGCTGCAAATCAGAGTGCAGTGTGCCAGGGCAAACCCCCAAGAGCTTATATCTCCTTACTTCTTGTGTGTTTTTTACAATTTCATTGTTATTTATTATCACAGCAAATTTGATAAAAATGTTGTGTGTGTTCTAGGTGTACAGCATCTGGTTCATTATATGTATGTATCGATCTATTCATCTTTGGATCCTTTCCCGTGTAGGTTATTACAGAGTGTTGAGTCGACCTCTCTTGGTATTCCTTGGGTATTTTGTGACTGTATATTTCATATGTATCAGTACATGTCTGTAAACGCCCATACCCAAATTCATACATTCCTTACACCTTTCCATTTGGTTAAACATAGTTGGTTTTCTGAATCTATGCACGGCCTTCTCTTGGAAATGACTTCATGGGTATCAATTTTTAAGTAACAACTATAAGTGATGTCATAGGATATCTATATTTCGGTTCCTTTTGGGGGATTATCTCTAGATCCTTCTATGGTGGTGCCAGCGGCACTGTTCCATGCTTTTCCGTGGCTAATATTCCATTGTGTACATGGACCCCTACTTCTTGGTGCGCTGTTCTGTGGATGGACATTTTGGTTTCGTCCAAGCCTTGCCTACGGTACATGTTGCTGCAGTGCAGGATGGCCAGCCTGTGTCTTTTTGATTTTGTGCTACTAAGGGGATAGGCCCATTAGTGGGCCTATCCGATCACATGGTAGCTCAATTTGTCCCTTTAAACGCACCTCCATTCTGTTCACACTGCTGGCTGTTAACCGGGTTACATCCCACGAGCAGCTCTGGAGGGTACAGAGTTCTCTAAAACCCCTTCAGCATTTACTCTTTGTAGACTTTGTTGCTGATGGTCATTCTGACGGCTGTGGGTGAACGTTTCTGTAGACTGGATTGGCATGGCTTTATTAATTCCTGATGTGGAGCATTTTTCCATGCCCTTTTATTTCACACAAGAAAAAGAAAGAAAGAGAAGACAAAGTGTGCATAAAATATGCCTCTTGAAATTGTCGTTTTGAAAGGTGCACGTCTTTTGAGTTTTTTCCTCGATTAACGACCCAAGGATTTGTTTTGAGGGCAGGTGTCCTTTACAGGCCTGCAATTATGTGGAACATCAAGTGACCATCAGCGCCGGGTTAAAAGCTGCTGTTTTGAGAAACGGCCACAAGGCGGCAGCAGTTCTCCTTTACCAAATCTGCTTGCTAAGGCAACAGAGCCTCCATGGAAGTCGTGTTCTAGGTTGTAAATTAGAATGGAGTGGGCCAGGAGAAAGCCCCTTAGGTTTGTGTCTCACTACTTCTTGCTGGTTTTTTAATTTAATATTTCTTTTTTATCACAGCAAGCTTGATTACAATGTTTTGCTTGTTGTGGGTGTGAAAGATGTGGCTCTTTTACACAGAAACGTATATCTATTCTTCTTGGACCCTTCTCCCGTGTAGCTTATGACACAATGTTGAGTACTCTCCCCTTGGTATTCCGTAGGTCTTTGGTGATTATACCTTTCACCTGTGTTTGTATAGCTCCGTTAAAGCCGATTTCCTAACGTATACAACCCTCACACCTTTCCATTGGTGAACCACAAGTCTGTCTATTGAATCTGTGATTGCGTTTTTCTGTGGAAGTATCTTCAGTGATATCACTTTGTAGGTAACACCTACAAGTGATATCATAGGATATGTGTCTTTTGCTTTCTGACTTACCGCAAGTTCCGTGTGTAACTCTAGCCTCACCTGTGGTGCTGCGCATGCCATTGTTTCATGTTTTTCCTTGGCCAATATTCCACCTGTACATGTCCCAGTTCTTCTTTGTCCAGTCACCTGGTGATGGACTTTTTGGTTGCTTCCGTGTCTTGGCTGTTGTAATACTGCTGCAGTGCCGATTTGCCTGCCCGTGTCTTTCCAATTGTGTCTTCTTAGGTTAGAGGCCCAGGAGTGGGCCTGCTGGATCATCTCGTCGCTCAATGTTTACCTTGTAAAGGCACCTCCGTTCTGTTCTCATTAGTGGCTCTTACCAGGTTAAGTCCCACTTAAGGTTGAGGGTATGCACTTCTCCGCAAGCCCTTCAGCAGTTATTGTTTGTAGTTTTGTTGCTGATGGTTCCTCTGACTGGTGTGAGCTGATACGTCTTTGTGGTTGGACTTGCATGCGTCTCATAAACCCTTGAAGTTGAGCTTTTGGGGATGTCCTTTTTTCCTTCAAACTGCGTGTACAGCTTACCTCATCAAATTCTTTTCTTGAAATATGTGTCACATTTTGAAATATTTTGGCCAATACCTCTCTCAAGACATGTTGAGGGCAGGTTTCATTTAGAGCCCTCCACTACTTGTGCATGTGAAGTGACCATTAGCACAGGTTTGCAAGCTGCTGTTGCAGGTAACGGCCAGAGGGCGGCAGCATTTCTGCATCCCCACTCTGGTAACTAGCGAAACAGTCCTTCCTGCCAGTGGCGTTCCTCGGTTCTAAATTACAGTGGAATGTGTCTGGGGAAATCCCCCAAAGCTGATGTCTCCTTACTTACATTTGTTTTTAAAATCGAATTTATATTTTTCATTGGAGTACTATTCCATTGTGTACATGGACCCCTTCTTCTTGGTGCATTGTTCTGTGGATGGACATTTTGGTTTCGTCCAAGCCTTGCCTACGGTACATGTTGCTGCAGTGCAGGATGGCCAGCCTGTGTCTTTTTGATTCTCATCCTCTCAGGTGATAGACCCAGCCGTGGGTATGCTTGATTGAACGGTAGCTCAATGTTTACCCTTTCCAGGCAAATCCATTGTGTTTTCATTAGTGGCTCTTACCGCGTCCCACTTAGAACCGAGGGTATGCATTTCTTTACCAGCCCTTCAGCATTTATTGTTTGTAGAATTTTGGCTGATGGCCATTCTGAGTGGTGTGACCCGATAGGTTTTTGTAACGTGTATTTGCATGTCTTTAATAATTCCTAATGTTCAGCATTTTTCCACGCCTTTTTTTATTCTGTTAAACAAAAACAGAAAAAAACTGTAAGTACAATAAACCTCTTGAAATTGTCTTCTTGGAAGGTTGCCCTCTTTTGAATTTTTTGGTCGATTTTCGACCCCAGGATTTTTTTTGGAGGGCAGGTGTCATTGACAAGCCTGCAATGTGTGTGAATATTGAGTGACCATTAGCACTGACTTTAAAGCTGCTGCTGTGGGAAACGGCCACAAGGCGTCAGCATTGCTACATTCCCACACCTGGTTTCTAGGGCAGCAGAGCCCTTCTGGAAGTCCTGTTCCCAGGTTGTCAATTAGAACGGAATGTGCCAGGAAAAAAACCCCAGAAGTTTATGTCACATTACTTCTTGTTCACTCTTTTAATTCTTTTAATCGGGGTAATGATTAGAATATTGTTTCTCCTAGGTGTATACAATCTGGTTCATTTGTATGTTTTATATATATATATATATATATATATATATATATATATATATATATATATATATATATATATATATATATTCTTGTACAGATCCTCTGCCCATGTAAATTATTGCAGAGTGTTCTGGTGACCTCCCTTGCTATATGGTCGGTCTGTTGGATATATGTATTTGTACACATATGGTGACACTAATCTTCATTTATCCATTCCCCCCCCCCACCTTTCATTTTACATAAGCTTAGTTTGTTTTCTAAGTCTGTGAGTGTCTTTCTTTGTAGAAATATGTTCCTTTGTGTCAGCTGTTAGATAACGCCTATAAGTGATGTCATACGATATGTCTTTTGCTTTCCGACTTACCTCATGTTCTGTGATTATCTCTAGGCTCATCTATGGTGCCTCAAAGAGCAGTGTTTCGTTGTTTTCCATGGCTAATATTCCACTGTGTACATGGACCCGCCCTGCTTATCCATTCGTCTGTTGATGGACGTGTTGGTTGCTTCGGTGTCTTGGCTGTTGTGAAAATTCGTGGAGTGCAGCTCTTGCAGCCTGTGTCTTCTCGACCCTGGTCTTCTCAGGTGAGGGGCTCAGCTGTGGGTGTTCTGGATGGAATGGTGGCTCAATTTTTAATTTGAAACGCAGCTCCTTTCTGTTTCTCATTATTGGCTGTTACAACTATACATCTCTTCAGCAGCTAGAGGGAACAGAGTTCTCTAAAACCCCTTCAGCATTTATTGTTTGTAGTCTTTTTGCTGACGGTAGTTAACTTGGGTGAGTTGAAAGCTTTTTGTAGGTTAGATGAGCCTGTAAATTCCTGATGTTGAGCTTTTCTCCATTTTCCTTGTTTTGATAAAGAGTGAGTCAAACTTACCTCTTCATACTATCCCTTTGACACATTTGCCTGCTTTGAATTTTTTTTGGCCATTGCCTAGCTCAGGACATTTTTTGAGGGCAGGTGTCTTTTAGAGCCCTGAGTCCTTGTGAATGTTAAGTGACCCATAGCTATGCGTTTAAAGCCGCTCTTGCGGGAAACGGCCACAAGGCGGCAGCATTTCTCCATTTCCAACTATGCGTTTTTCTGCAACAGAGCCTTCCTGGAAATTGTGTTGGTAGGCTGCAAATCAGAGTGCAGTGTGCCAGGGCAAACCCCCAAGAGCTTATATCTCCTTACTTCTTGTGTGTTTTTTACAATTTCATTGTTATTTATTATCACAGCAAATTTGATAAAAATGTTGTGTGTGTTCTAGGTGTACAGCATCTGGTTCATTATATGTATGTATCGATCTATTCATCTTTGGATCCTTTCCCGTGTAGGTTATTACAGAGTGTTGAGTCGACCTCTCTTGGTATTCCTTGGGTATTTTGTGACTGTATATTTCATATGTATCAGTACATGTCTGTAAACGCCCATACCCAAATTCATACATTCCTTACACCTTTCCATTTGGTTAAACATAGTTGGTTTTCTGAATCTATGCACGGCCTTCTCTTGGAAATGACTTCATGGGTATCAATTTTTAAGTAACAACTATAAGTGATGTCATAGGATATCTATATTTCGGTTCCTTTTGGGGGATTATCTCTAGATCCTTCTATGGTGGTGCCAGCGGCACTGTTCCATGCTTTTCCGTGGCTAATATTCCATTGTGTACATGGACCCCTACTTCTTGGTGCGCTGTTCTGTGGATGGACATTTTGGTTTCGTCCAAGCCTTGCCTACGGTACATGTTGCTGCAGTGCAGGATGGCCAGCCTGTGTCTTTTTGATTTTGTGCTACTAAGGGGATAGGCCCATTAGTGGGCCTATCCGATCACATGGTAGCTCAATTTGTCCCTTTAAACGCACCTCCATTCTGTTCACACTGCTGGCTGTTAACCGGGTTACATCCCACGAGCAGCTCTGGAGGGTACAGAGTTCTCTAAAACCCCTTCAGCATTTACTCTTTGTAGACTTTGTTGCTGATGGTCATTCTGACGGCTGTGGGTGAACGTTTCTGTAGACTGGATTGGCATGGCTTTATTAATTCCTGATGTGGAGCATTTTTCCATGCCCTTTTATTTCACACAAGAAAAAGAAAGAAAGAGAAGACAAAGTGTGCATAAAATATGCCTCTTGAAATTGTCGTTTTGAAAGGTGCACGTCTTTTGAGTTTTTTCCTCGATTAACGACCCAAGGATTTGTTTTGAGGGCAGGTGTCCTTTACAGGCCTGCAATTATGTGGAACATCAAGTGACCATCAGCGCCGGGTTAAAAGCTGCTGTTTTGAGAAACGGCCACAAGGCGGCAGCAGTTCTCCTTTACCAAATCTGCTTGCTAAGGCAACAGAGCCTCCATGGAAGTCGTGTTCTAGGTTGTAAATTAGAATGGAGTGGGCCAGGAGAAAGCCCCTTAGGTTTGTGTCTCACTACTTCTTGCTGGTTTTTTAATTTAATATTTCTTTTTTATCACAGCAAGCTTGATTACAATGTTTTGCTTGTTGTGGGTGTGAAAGATGTGGCTCTTTTACACAGAAACGTATATCTATTCTTCTTGGACCCTTCTCCCGTGTAGCTTATGACACAATGTTGAGTACTCTCCCCTTGGTATTCCGTAGGTCTTTGGTGATTATACCTTTCACCTGTGTTTGTATAGCTCCGTTAAAGCCGATTTCCTAACGTATACAACCCTCACACCTTTCCATTGGTGAACCACAAGTCTGTCTATTGAATCTGTGATTGCGTTTTTCTGTGGAAGTATCTTCAGTGATATCACTCTGTAGGTAACACCTACAAGTGATATCATAGGATATGTGTCTTTTGCTTTCTGACTTACCGCAAGTTCCGTGTGTAACTCTAGCCTCACCTGTGGTGCTGCGCATGCCATTGTTTCATGTTTTTCCTTGGCCAATATTCCACCTGTACATGTCCCAGTTCTTCTTTGTCCAGTCACCTGGTGATGGACTTTTTGGTTGCTTCCGTGTCTTGGCTGTTGTAATACTGCTGCAGTGCCGATTTGCCTGCCCGTGTCTTTCCAATTGTGTCTTCTTAGGTTAGAGGCCCAGGAGTGGGCCTGCTGGATCATCTCGTCGCTCAATGTTTACCTTGTAAAGGCACCTCCGTTCTGTTCTCATTAGTGGCTCTTACCAGGTTAAGTCCCACTTAAGGTTGAGGGTATGCACTTCTCCGCAAGCCCTTCAGCAGTTATTGTTTGTAGTTTTGTTGCTGATGGTTCCTCTGACTGGTGTGAGCTGATACGTCTTTGTGGTTGGACTTGCATGCGTCTCATAAACCCTTGAAGTTGAGCTTTTGGGGATGTCCTTTTTTCCTTCAAACTGCGTGTACAGCTTACCTCATCAAATTCTTTTCTTGAAATATGTGTCACATTTTGAAATATTTTGGCCAATACCTCTCTCAAGACATGTTGAGGGCAGGTTTCATTTAGAGCCCTCCACTACTTGTGCATGTGAAGTGACCATTAGCACAGGTTTGCAAGCTGCTGTTGCAGGTAACGGCCAGAGGGCGGCAGCATTTCTGCATCCCCACTCTGGTAACTAGCGAAACAGTCCTTCCTGCCAGTGGCGTTCCTCGGTTCTAAATTACAGTGGAATGTGTCTGGGGAAATCCCCCAAAGCTGATGTCTCCTTACTTACATTTGTTTTTAAAATCGAATTTATATTTTTCATTGGAGTACTATTCCATTGTGTACATGGACCCCTTCTTCTTGGTGCATTGTTCTGTGGATGGACATTTTGGTTTCGTCCAAGCCTTGCCTACGGTACATGTTGCTGCAGTGCAGGATGGCCAGCCTGTGTCTTTTTGATTCTCATCCTCTCAGGTGATAGACCCAGCCGTGGGTATGCTTGATTGAACGGTAGCTCAATGTTTACCCTTTCCAGGCAAATCCATTGTGTTTTCATTAGTGGCTCTTACCGCGTCCCACTTAGAACCGAGGGTATGCATTTCTTTACCAGCCCTTCAGCATTTATTGTTTGTAGAATTTTGGCTGATGGCCATTCTGAGTGGTGTGACCCGATAGGTTTTTGTAACGTGTATTTGCATGTCTTTAATAATTCCTAATGTTCAGCATTTTTCCACGCCTTTTTTTATTCTGTTAAACAAAAACAGAAAAAAACTGTAAGTACAATAAACCTCTTGAAATTGTCTTCTTGGAAGGTTGCCCTCTTTTGAATTTTTTGGTCGATTTTCGACCCCAGGATTTTTTTTGGAGGGCAGGTGTCATTGACAAGCCTGCAATGTGTGTGAATATTGAGTGACCATTAGCACTGACTTTAAAGCTGCTGCTGTGGGAAACGGCCACAAGGCGTCAGCATTGCTACATTCCCACACCTGGTTTCTAGGGCAGCAGAGCCCTTCTGGAAGTCCTGTTCCCAGGTTGTCAATTAGAACGGAATGTGCCAGGAAAAAAACCCCAGAAGTTTATGTCACATTACTTCTTGTTCACTCTTTTAATTCTTTTAATCGGGGTAATGATTAGAATATTGTTTCTCCTAGGTGTACACAATCTGGTTCATTTGTATGTTTTATATATATATATATATATATATATATATATATATATTCTTGTACAGATCCTCTGCCCATGTAAATTATTGCAGAGTGTTCTGGTGACCTCCCTTGCTATATGGTCGGTCTGTTGGATATATGTATTTGTACACATATGGTGACACTAATCTTCATTTATCCATTCCCCCCCCCCACCTTTCATTTTACATAAGCTTAGTTTGTTTTCTAAGTCTGTGAGTGTCTTTCTTTGTAGAAATATGTTCCTTTGTGTCAGCTGTTAGATAACGCCTATAAGTGATGTTATACGATATGTCTTTTGCTTTCCGACTTACCTCATGTTCTGTGATTATCTCTAGGCTCATCTATGGTGCCTCAAAGAGCAGTGTTTCGTTGTTTTCCATGGCTAATATTCCACTGTGTACATGGACCCGCCCTGCTTATCCATTCGTCTGTTGATGGACGTGTTGGTTGCTTCGGTGTCTTGGCTGTTGTGAAAATTCGTGGAGTGCAGCTCTTGCAGCCTGTGTCTTCTCGACCCTGGTCTTCTCAGGTGAGGGGCTCAGCTGTGGGTGTTCTGGATGGAATGGTGGCTCAATTTTTAATTTGAAACGCAGCTCCTTTCTGTTTCTCATTATTGGCTGTTACAACTATACATCTCTTCAGCAGCTAGAGGGAACAGAGTTCTCTAAAACCCCTTCAGCATTTATTGTTTGTAGTCTTTTTGCTGACGGTAGTTAACTTGGGTGAGTTGAAAGCTTTTTGTAGGTTAGACGAGCCTGTAAATTCCTGATGTTGAGCTTTTCTCCATTTTCCTTGTTTTGATAAAGAGTGAGTCAAACTTACCTCTTCATACTATCCCTTTGACACATTTGCCTGCTTTGAATTTTTTTTGGCCATTGCCTAGCTCAGGACATTTTTTGAGGGCAGGTGTCTTTTAGAGCCCTGAGTCCTTGTGAATGTTAAGTGACCCATAGCTATGCGTTTAAAGCCGCTCTTGCGGGAAACGGCCACAAGGCGGCAGCATTTCTCCATTTCCAACTATGCGTTTTTCTGCAACAGAGCCTTCCTGGAAATTGTGTTGGTAGGCTGCAAATCAGAGTGCAGTGTGCCAGGGCAAACCCCCAAGAGCTTATATCTCCTTACTTCTTGTGTGTTTTTTACAATTTCATTGTTATTTATTATCACAGCAAATTTGATAAAAATGTTGTGTGTGTTCTAGGTGTACAGCATCTGGTTCATTATATGTATGTATCGATCTATTCATCTTTGGATCCTTTCCCGTGTAGGTTATTACAGAGTGTTGAGTCGACCTCTCTTGGTATTCCTTGGGTATTTTGTGACTGTATATTTCATATGTATCAGTACATGTCTGTAAACGCCCATACCCAAATTCATACATTCCTTACACCTTTCCATTTGGTTAAACATAGTTGGTTTTCTGAATCTATGCACGGCCTTCTCTTGGAAATGACTTCATGGGTATCAATTTTTAAGTAACAACTATAAGTGATGTCATAGGATATCTATATTTCGGTTCCTTTTGGGGGATTATCTCTAGATCCTTCTATGGTGGTGCCAGCGGCACTGTTCCATGCTTTTCCGTGGCTAATATTCCATTGTGTACATGGACCCCTACTTCTTGGTGCGCTGTTCTGTGGATGGACATTTTGGTTTCGTCCAAGCCTTGCCTACGGTACATGTTGCTGCAGTGCAGGATGGCCAGCCTGTGTCTTTTTGATTTTGTGCTACTAAGGGGATAGGCCCATTAGTGGGCCTATCCGATCACATGGTAGCTCAATTTGTCCCTTTAAACGCACCTCCATTCTGTTCACACTGCTGGCTGTTAACCGGGTTACATCCCACGAGCAGCTCTGGAGGGTACAGAGTTCTCTAAAACCCCTTCAGCATTTACTCTTTGTAGACTTTGTTGCTGATGGTCATTCTGACGGCTGTGGGTGAACGTTTCTGTAGACTGGATTGGCATGGCTTTATTAATTCCTGATGTGGAGCATTTTTCCATGCCCTTTTATTTCACACAAGAAAAAGAAAGAAAGAGAAGACAAAGTGTGCATAAAATATGCCTCTTGAAATTGTCGTTTTGAAAGGTGCACGTCTTTTGAGTTTTTTCCTCGATTAACGACCCAAGGATTTGTTTTGAGGGCAGGTGTCCTTTACAGGCCTGCAATTATGTGGAACATCAAGTGACCATCAGCGCCGGGTTAAAAGCTGCTGTTTTGAGAAACGGCCACAAGGCGGCAGCAGTTCTCCTTTACCAAATCTGCTTGCTAAGGCAACAGAGCCTCCATGGAAGTCGTGTTCTAGGTTGTAAATTAGAATGGAGTGGGCCAGGAGAAAGCCCCTTAGGTTTGTGTCTCACTACTTCTTGCTGGTTTTTTAATTTAATATTTCTTTTTTATCACAGCAAGCTTGATTACAATGTTTTGCTTGTTGTGGGTGTGAAAGATGTGGCTCTTTTACACAGAAACGTATATCTATTCTTCTTGGACCCTTCTCCCGTGTAGCTTATGACACAATGTTGAGTACTCTCCCCTTGGTATTCCGTAGGTCTTTGGTGATTATACCTTTCACCTGTGTTTGTATAGCTCCGTTAAAGCCGATTTCCTAACGTATACAACCCTCACACCTTTCCATTGGTGAACCACAAGTCTGTCTATTGAATCTGTGATTGCGTTTTTCTGTGGAAGTATCTTCAGTGATATCACTTTGTAGGTAACACCTACAAGTGATATCATAGGATATGTGTCTTTTGCTTTCTGACTTACCGCAAGTTCCGTGTGTAACTCTAGCCTCACCTGTGGTGCTGCGCATGCCATTGTTTCATGTTTTTCCTTGGCCAATATTCCACCTGTACATGTCCCAGTTCTTCTTTGTCCAGTCACCTGGTGATGGACTTTTTGGTTGCTTCCGTGTCTTGGCTGTTGTAATACTGCTGCAGTGCCGATTTGCCTGCCCGTGTCTTTCCAATTGTGTCTTCTTAGGTTAGAGGCCCAGGAGTGGGCCTGCTGGATCATCTCGTCGCTCAATGTTTACCTTGTAAAGGCACCTCCGTTCTGTTCTCATTAGTGGCTCTTACCAGGTTAAGTCCCACTTAAGGTTGAGGGTATGCACTTCTCCGCAAGCCCTTCAGCAGTTATTGTTTGTAGTTTTGTTGCTGATGGTTCCTCTGACTGGTGTGAGCTGATACGTCTTTGTGGTTGGACTTGCATGCGTCTCATAAACCCTTGAAGTTGAGCTTTTGGGGATGTCCTTTTTTCCTTCAAACTGCGTGTACAGCTTACCTCATCAAATTCTTTTCTTGAAATATGTGTCACATTTTGAAATATTTTGGCCAATACCTCTCTCAAGACATGTTGAGGGCAGGTTTCATTTAGAGCCCTCCACTACTTGTGCATGTGAAGTGACCATTAGCACAGGTTTGCAAGCTGCTGTTGCAGGTAACGGCCAGAGGGCGGCAGCATTTCTGCATCCCCACTCTGGTAACTAGCGAAACAGTCCTTCCTGCCAGTGGCGTTCCTCGGTTCTAAATTACAGTGGAATGTGTCTGGGGAAATCCCCCAAAGCTGATGTCTCCTTACTTACATTTGTTTTTAAAATCGAATTTATATTTTTCATTGGAGTACTATTCCATTGTGTACATGGACCCCTTCTTCTTGGTGCATTGTTCTGTGGATGGACATTTTGGTTTCGTCCAAGCCTTGCCTACGGTACATGTTGCTGCAGTGCAGGATGGCCAGCCTGTGTCTTTTTGATTCTCATCCTCTCAGGTGATAGACCCAGCCGTGGGTATGCTTGATTGAACGGTAGCTCAATGTTTACCCTTTCCAGGCAAATCCATTGTGTTTTCATTAGTGGCTCTTACCGCGTCCCACTTAGAACCGAGGGTATGCATTTCTTTACCAGCCCTTCAGCATTTATTGTTTGTAGAATTTTGGCTGATGGCCATTCTGAGTGGTGTGACCCGATAGGTTTTTGTAACGTGTATTTGCATGTCTTTAATAATTCCTAATGTTCAGCATTTTTCCACGCCTTTTTTTATTCTGTTAAACAAAAACAGAAAAAAACTGTAAGTACAATAAACCTCTTGAAATTGTCTTCTTGGAAGGTTGCCCTCTTTTGAATTTTTTGGTCGATTTTCGACCCCAGGATTTTTTTTGGAGGGCAGGTGTCATTGACAAGCCTGCAATGTGTGTGAATATTGAGTGACCATTAGCACTGACTTTAAAGCTGCTGCTGTGGGAAACGGCCACAAGGCGTCAGCATTGCTACATTCCCACACCTGGTTTCTAGGGCAGCAGAGCCCTTCTGGAAGTCCTGTTCCCAGGTTGTCAATTAGAACGGAATGTGCCAGGAAAAAAACCCCAGAAGTTTATGTCACATTACTTCTTGTTCACTCTTTTAATTCTTTTAATCGGGGTAATGATTAGAATATTGTTTCTCCTAGGTGTACACAATCTGGTTCATTTGTATGTTTTATATATATATATATATATATATATATATATATATATATTCTTGTACAGATCCTCTGCCCATGTAAATTATTGCAGAGTGTTCTGGTGACCTCCCTTGCTATATGGTCGGTCTGTTGGATATATGTATTTGTACACATATGGTGACACTAATCTTCATTTATCCATTCCCCCCCCCCCACCTTTCATTTTACATAAGCTTAGTTTGTTTTCTAAGTCTGTGAGTGTCTTTCTTTGTAGAAATATGTTCCTTTGTGTCAGCTGTTAGATAACGCCTATAAGTGATGTCATACGATATGTCTTTTGCTTTCCGACTTACCTCATGTTCTGTGATTATCTCTAGGCTCATCTATGGTGCCTCAAAGAGCAGTGTTTCGTTGTTTTCCATGGCTAATATTCCACTGTGTACATGGACCCGCCCTGCTTATCCATTCGTCTGTTGATGGACGTGTTGGTTGCTTCGGTGTCTTGGCTGTTGTGAAAATTCGTGGAGTGCAGCTCTTGCAGCCTGTGTCTTCTCGACCCTGGTCTTCTCAGGTGAGGGGCTCAGCTGTGGGTGTTCTGGATGGAATGGTGGCTCAATTTTTAATTTGAAACGCAGCTCCTTTCTGTTTCTCATTATTGGCTGTTACAACTATACATCTCTTCAGCAGCTAGAGGGAACAGAGTTCTCTAAAACCCCTTCAGCATTTATTGTTTGTAGTCTTTTTGCTGACGGTAGTTAACCTGGGTGAGTTGAAAGCTTTTTGTAGGTTAGATGAGCCTGTAAATTCCTGATGTTGAGCTTTTCTCCATTTTCCTTGTTTTGATAAAGAGTGAGTCAAACTTACCTCTTCATACTATCCCTTTGACACATTTGCCTGCTTTGAATTTTTTTTGGCCATTGCCTAGCTCAGGACATTTTTTGAGGGCAGGTGTCTTTTAGAGCCCTGAGTCCTTGTGAATGTTAAGTGACCCATAGCTATGCGTTTAAAGCCGCTCTTGCGGGAAACGGCCACAAGGCGGCAGCATTTCTCCATTTCCAACTATGCGTTTTTCTGCAACAGAGCCTTCCTGGAAATTGTGTTGGTAGGCTGCAAATCAGAGTGCAGTGTGCCAGGGCAAACCCCCAAGAGCTTATATCTCCTTACTTCTTGTGTGTTTTTTACAATTTCATTGTTATTTATTATCACAGCAAATTTGATAAAAATGTTGTGTGTGTTCTAGGTGTACAGCATCTGGTTCATTATATGTATGTATCGATCTATTCATCTTTGGATCCTTTCCCGTGTAGGTTATTACAGAGTGTTGAGTCGACCTCTCTTGGTATTCCTTGGGTATTTTGTGACTGTATATTTCATATGTATCAGTACATGTCTGTAAACGCCCATACCCAAATTCATACATTCCTTACACCTTTCCATTTGGTTAAACATAGTTGGTTTTCTGAATCTATGCACGGCCTTCTCTTGGAAATGACTTCATGGGTATCAATTTTTAAGTAACAACTATAAGTGATGTCATAGGATATCTATATTTCGGTTCCTTTTGGGGGATTATCTCTAGATCCTTCTATGGTGGTGCCAGCGGCACTGTTCCATGCTTTTCCGTGGCTAATATTCCATTGTGTACATGGACCCCTACTTCTTGGTGCGCTGTTCTGTGGATGGACATTTTGGTTTCGTCCAAGCCTTGCCTACGGTACATGTTGCTGCAGTGCAGGATGGCCAGCCTGTGTCTTTTTGATTTTGTGCTACTAAGGGGATAGGCCCATTAGTGGGCCTATCCGATCACATGGTAGCTCAATTTGTCCCTTTAAACGCACCTCCATTCTGTTCACACTGCTGGCTGTTAACCGGGTTACATCCCACGAGCAGCTCTGGAGGGTACAGAGTTCTCTAAAACCCCTTCAGCATTTACTCTTTGTAGACTTTGTTGCTGATGGTCATTCTGACGGCTGTGGGTGAACGTTTCTGTAGACTGGATTGGCATGGCTTTATTAATTCCTGATGTGGAGCATTTTTCCATGCCCTTTTATTTCACACAAGAAAAAGAAAGAAAGAGAAGACAAAGTGTGCATAAAATATGCCTCTTGAAATTGTCGTTTTGAAAGGTGCACGTCTTTTGAGTTTTTTCCTCGATTAACGACCCAAGGATTTGTTTTGAGGGCAGGTGTCCTTTACAGGCCTGCAATTATGTGGAACATCAAGTGACCATCAGCGCCGGGTTAAAAGCTGCTGTTTTGAGAAACGGCCACAAGGCGGCAGCAGTTCTCCTTTACCAAATCTGCTTGCTAAGGCAACAGAGCCTCCATGGAAGTCGTGTTCTAGGTTGTAAATTAGAATGGAGTGGGCCAGGAGAAAGCCCCTTAGGTTTGTGTCTCACTACTTCTTGCTGGTTTTTTAATTTAATATTTCTTTTTTATCACAGCAAGCTTGATTACAATGTTTTGCTTGTTGTGGGTGTGAAAGATGTGGCTCTTTTACACAGAAACGTATATCTATTCTTCTTGGACCCTTCTCCCGTGTAGCTTATGACACAATGTTGAGTACTCTCCCCTTGGTATTCCGTAGGTCTTTGGTGATTATACCTTTCACCTGTGTTTGTATAGCTCCGTTAAAGCCGATTTCCTAACGTATACAACCCTCACACCTTTCCATTGGTGAACCACAAGTCTGTCTATTGAATCTGTGATTGCGTTTTTCTGTGGAAGTATCTTCAGTGATATCACTCTGTAGGTAACACCTACAAGTGATATCATAGGATATGTGTCTTTTGCTTTCTGACTTACCGCAAGTTCCGTGTGTAACTCTAGCCTCACCTGTGGTGCTGCGCATGCCATTGTTTCATGTTTTTCCTTGGCCAATATTCCACCTGTACATGTCCCAGTTCTTCTTTGTCCAGTCACCTGGTGATGGACTTTTTGGTTGCTTCCGTGTCTTGGCTGTTGTAATACTGCTGCAGTGCCGATTTGCCTGCCCGTGTCTTTCCAATTGTGTCTTCTTAGGTTAGAGGCCCAGGAGTGGGCCTGCTGGATCATCTCGTCGCTCAATGTTTACCTTGTAAAGGCACCTCCGTTCTGTTCTCATTAGTGGCTCTTACCAGGTTAAGTCCCACTTAAGGTTGAGGGTATGCACTTCTCCGCAAGCCCTTCAGCAGTTATTGTTTGTAGTTTTGTTGCTGATGGTTCCTCTGACTGGTGTGAGCTGATACGTCTTTGTGGTTGGACTTGCATGCGTCTCATAAACCCTTGAAGTTGAGCTTTTGGGGATGTCCTTTTTTCCTTCAAACTGCGTGTACAGCTTACCTCATCAAATTCTTTTCTTGAAATATGTGTCACATTTTGAAATATTTTGGCCAATACCTCTCTCAAGACATGTTGAGGGCAGGTTTCATTTAGAGCCCTCCACTACTTGTGCATGTGAAGTGACCATTAGCACAGGTTTGCAAGCTGCTGTTGCAGGTAACGGCCAGAGGGCGGCAGCATTTCTGCATCCCCACTCTGGTAACTAGCGAAACAGTCCTTCCTGCCAGTGGCGTTCCTCGGTTCTAAATTACAGTGGAATGTGTCTGGGGAAATCCCCCAAAGCTGATGTCTCCTTACTTACATTTGTTTTTAAAATCGAATTTATATTTTTCATTGGAGTACTATTCCATTGTGTACATGGACCCCTTCTTCTTGGTGCATTGTTCTGTGGATGGACATTTTGGTTTCGTCCAAGCCTTGCCTACGGTACATGTTGCTGCAGTGCAGGATGGCCAGCCTGTGTCTTTTTGATTCTCATCCTCTCAGGTGATAGACCCAGCCGTGGGTATGCTTGATTGAACGGTAGCTCAATGTTTACCCTTTCCAGGCAAATCCATTGTGTTTTCATTAGTGGCTCTTACCGCGTCCCACTTAGAACCGAGGGTATGCATTTCTTTACCAGCCCTTCAGCATTTATTGTTTGTAGAATTTTGGCTGATGGCCATTCTGAGTGGTGTGACCCGATAGGTTTTTGTAACGTGTATTTGCATGTCTTTAATAATTCCTAATGTTCAGCATTTTTCCACGCCTTTTTTTATTCTGTTAAACAAAAACAGAAAAAAACTGTAAGTACAATAAACCTCTTGAAATTGTCTTCTTGGAAGGTTGCCCTCTTTTGAATTTTTTGGTCGATTTTCGACCCCAGGATTTTTTTTGGAGGGCAGGTGTCATTGACAAGCCTGCAATGTGTGTGAATATTGAGTGACCATTAGCACTGACTTTAAAGCTGCTGCTGTGGGAAACGGCCACAAGGCGTCAGCATTGCTACATTCCCACACCTGGTTTCTAGGGCAGCAGAGCCCTTCTGGAAGTCCTGTTCCCAGGTTGTCAATTAGAACGGAATGTGCCAGGAAAAAAACCCCAGAAGTTTATGTCACATTACTTCTTGTTCACTCTTTTAATTCTTTTAATCGGGGTAATGATTAGAATATTGTTTCTCCTAGGTGTACACAATCTGGTTCATTTGTATGTTTTATATATATATATATATATATATATATATATATATATTCTTGTACAGATCCTCTGCCCATGTAAATTATTGCAGAGTGTTCTGGTGACCTCCCTTGCTATATGGTCGGTCTGTTGGATATATGTATTTGTACACATATGGTGACACTAATCTTCATTTATCCATTCCCCCCCCCCCACCTTTCATTTTACATAAGCTTAGTTTGTTTTCTAAGTCTGTGAGTGTCTTTCTTTGTAGAAATATGTTCCTTTGTGTCAGCTGTTAGATAACGCCTATAAGTGATGTCATACGATATGTCTTTTGCTTTCCGACTTCCCTCATGTTCTGTGATTATCTCTAGGCTCATCTATGGTGCCTCAAAGAGCAGTGTTTCGTTGTTTTCCATGGCTAATATTCCACTGTGTACATGGACCCGCCCTGCTTATCCATTCGTCTGTTGATGGACGTGTTGGTTGCTTCGGTGTCTTGGCTGTTGTGAAAATTCGTGGAGTGCAGCTCTTGCAGCCTGTGTCTTCTCGACCCTGGTCTTCTCAGGTGAGGGGCTCAGCTGTGGGTGTTCTGGATGGAATGGTGGCTCAATTTTTAATTTGAAACGCAGCTCCTTTCTGTTTCTCATTATTGGCTGTTACAACTATACATCTCTTCAGCAGCTAGAGGGAACAGAGTTCTCTAAAACCCCTTCAGCATTTATTGTTTGTAGTCTTTTTGCTGACGGTAGTTAACTTGGGTGAGTTGAAAGCTTTTTGTAGGTTAGACGAGCCTGTAAATTCCTGATGTTGAGCTTTTCTCCATTTTCCTTGTTTTGATAAAGAGTGAGTCAAACTTACCTCTTCATACTATCCCTTTGACACATTTGCCTGCTTTGAATTTTTTTTGGCCATTGCCTAGCTCAGGACATTTTTTGAGGGCAGGTGTCTTTTAGAGCCCTGAGTCCTTGTGAATGTTAAGTGACCCATAGCTATGCGTTTAAAGCCGCTCTTGCGGGAAACGGCCACAAGGCGGCAGCATTTCTCCATTTCCAACTATGCGTTTTTCTGCAACAGAGCCTTCCTGGAAATTGTGTTGGTAGGCTGCAAATCAGAGTGCAGTGTGCCAGGGCAAACCCCCAAGAGCTTATATCTCCTTACTTCTTGTGTGTTTTTTACAATTTCATTGTTATTTATTATCACAGCAAATTTGATAAAAATGTTGTGTGTGTTCTAGGTGTACAGCATCTGGTTCATTATATGTATGTATCGATCTATTCATCTTTGGATCCTTTCCCGTGTAGGTTATTACAGAGTGTTGAGTCGACCTCTCTTGGTATTCCTTGGGTATTTTGTGACTGTATATTTCATATGTATCAGTACATGTCTGTAAACGCCCATACCCAAATTCATACATTCCTTACACCTTTCCATTTGGTTAAACATAGTTGGTTTTCTGAATCTATGCACGGCCTTCTCTTGGAAATGACTTCATGGGTATCAATTTTTAAGTAACAACTATAAGTGATGTCATAGGATATCTATATTTCGGTTCCTTTTGGGGGATTATCTCTAGATCCTTCTATGGTGGTGCCAGCGGCACTGTTCCATGCTTTTCCGTGGCTAATATTCCATTGTGTACATGGACCCCTACTTCTTGGTGCGCTGTTCTGTGGATGGACATTTTGGTTTCGTCCAAGCCTTGCCTACGGTACATGTTGCTGCAGTGCAGGATGGCCAGCCTGTGTCTTTTTGATTTTGTGCTACTAAGGGGATAGGCCCATTAGTGGGCCTATCCGATCACATGGTAGCTCAATTTGTCCCTTTAAACGCACCTCCATTCTGTTCACACTGCTGGCTGTTAACCGGGTTACATCCCACGAGCAGCTCTGGAGGGTACAGAGTTCTCTAAAACCCCTTCAGCATTTACTCTTTGTAGACTTTGTTGCTGATGGTCATTCTGACGGCTGTGGGTGAACGTTTCTGTAGACTGGATTGGCATGGCTTTATTAATTCCTGATGTGGAGCATTTTTCCATGCCCTTTTATTTCACACAAGAAAAAGAAAGAAAGAGAAGACAAAGTGTGCATAAAATATGCCTCTTGAAATTGTCGTTTTGAAAGGTGCACGTCTTTTGAGTTTTTTCCTCGATTAACGACCCAAGGATTTGTTTTGAGGGCAGGTGTCCTTTACAGGCCTGCAATTATGTGGAACATCAAGTGACCATCAGCGCCGGGTTAAAAGCTGCTGTTTTGAGAAACGGCCACAAGGCGGCAGCAGTTCTCCTTTACCAAATCTGCTTGCTAAGGCAACAGAGCCTCCATGGAAGTCGTGTTCTAGGTTGTAAATTAGAATGGAGTGGGCCAGGAGAAAGCCCCTTAGGTTTGTGTCTCACTACTTCTTGCTGGTTTTTTAATTTAATATTTCTTTTTTATCACAGCAAGCTTGATTACAATGTTTTGCTTGTTGTGGGTGTGAAAGATGTGGCTCTTTTACACAGAAACGTATATCTATTCTTCTTGGACCCTTCTCCCGTGTAGCTTATGACACAATGTTGAGTACTCTCCCCTTGGTATTCCGTAGGTCTTTGGTGATTATACCTTTCACCTGTGTTTGTATAGCTCCGTTAAAGCCGATTTCCTAACGTATACAACCCTCACACCTTTCCATTGGTGAACCACAAGTCTGTCTATTGAATCTGTGATTGCGTTTTTCTGTGGAAGTATCTTCAGTGATATCACTTTGTAGGTAACACCTACAAGTGATATCATAGGATATGTGTCTTTTGCTTTCTGACTTACCGCAAGTTCCGTGTGTAACTCTAGCCTCACCTGTGGTGCTGCGCATGCCATTGTTTCATGTTTTTCCTTGGCCAATATTCCACCTGTACATGTCCCAGTTCTTCTTTGTCCAGTCACCTGGTGATGGACTTTTTGGTTGCTTCCGTGTCTTGGCTGTTGTAATACTGCTGCAGTGCCGATTTGCCTGCCCGTGTCTTTCCAATTGTGTCTTCTTAGGTTAGAGGCCCAGGAGTGGGCCTGCTGGATCATCTCGTCGCTCAATGTTTACCTTGTAAAGGCACCTCCGTTCTGTTCTCATTAGTGGCTCTTACCAGGTTAAGTCCCACTTAAGGTTGAGGGTATGCACTTCTCCGCAAGCCCTTCAGCAGTTATTGTTTGTAGTTTTGTTGCTGATGGTTCCTCTGACTGGTGTGAGCTGATACGTCTTTGTGGTTGGACTTGCATGCGTCTCATAAACCCTTGAAGTTGAGCTTTTGGGGATGTCCTTTTTTCCTTCAAACTGCGTGTACAGCTTACCTCATCAAATTCTTTTCTTGAAATATGTGTCACATTTTGAAATATTTTGGCCAATACCTCTCTCAAGACATGTTGAGGGCAGGTTTCATTTAGAGCCCTCCACTACTTGTGCATGTGAAGTGACCATTAGCACAGGTTTGCAAGCTGCTGTTGCAGGTAACGGCCAGAGGGCGGCAGCATTTCTGCATCCCCACTCTGGTAACTAGCGAAACAGTCCTTCCTGCCAGTGGCGTTCCTCGGTTCTAAATTACAGTGGAATGTGTCTGGGGAAATCCCCCAAAGCTGATGTCTCCTTACTTACATTTGTTTTTAAAATCGAATTTATATTTTTCATTGGAGTACTATTCCATTGTGTACATGGACCCCTTCTTCTTGGTGCATTGTTCTGTGGATGGACATTTTGGTTTCGTCCAAGCCTTGCCTACGGTACATGTTGCTGCAGTGCAGGATGGCCAGCCTGTGTCTTTTTGATTCTCATCCTCTCAGGTGATAGACCCAGCCGTGGGTATGCTTGATTGAACGGTAGCTCAATGTTTACCCTTTCCAGGCAAATCCATTGTGTTTTCATTAGTGGCTCTTACCGCGTCCCACTTAGAACCGAGGGTATGCATTTCTTTACCAGCCCTTCAGCATTTATTGTTTGTAGAATTTTGGCTGATGGCCATTCTGAGTGGTGTGACCCGATAGGTTTTTGTAACGTGTATTTGCATGTCTTTAATAATTCCTAATGTTCAGCATTTTTCCACGCCTTTTTTTATTCTGTTAAACAAAAACAGAAAAAAACTGTAAGTACAATAAACCTCTTGAAATTGTCTTCTTGGAAGGTTGCCCTCTTTTGAATTTTTTGGTCGATTTTCGACCCCAGGATTTTTTTTGGAGGGCAGGTGTCATTGACAAGCCTGCAATGTGTGTGAATATTGAGTGACCATTAGCACTGACTTTAAAGCTGCTGCTGTGGGAAACGGCCACAAGGCGTCAGCATTGCTACATTCCCACACCTGGTTTCTAGGGCAGCAGAGCCCTTCTGGAAGTCCTGTTCCCAGGTTGTCAATTAGAACGGAATGTGCCAGGAAAAAAACCCCAGAAGTTTATGTCACATTACTTCTTGTTCACTCTTTTAATTCTTTTAATCGGGGTAATGATTAGAATATTGTTTCTCCTAGGTGTACACAATCTGGTTCATTTGTATGTTTTATATATATATATATATATATATATATATATATATATATTCTTGTACAGATCCTCTGCCCATGTAAATTATTGCAGAGTGTTCTGGTGACCTCCCTTGCTATATGGTCGGTCTGTTGGATATATGTATTTGTACACATATGGTGACACTAATCTTCATTTATCCATTCCCCCCCCCCCCACCTTTCATTTTACATAAGCTTAGTTTGTTTTCTAAGTCTGTGAGTGTCTTTCTTTGTAGAAATATGTTCCTTTGTGTCAGCTGTTAGATAACGCCTATAAGTGATGTCATACGATATGTCTTTTGCTTTCCGACTTACCTCATGTTCTGTGATTATCTCTAGGCTCATCTATGGTGCCTCAAAGAGCAGTGTTTCGTTGTTTTCCATGGCTAATATTCCACTGTGTACATGGACCCGCCCTGCTTATCCATTCGTCTGTTGATGGACGTGTTGGTTGCTTCGGTGTCTTGGCTGTTGTGAAAATTCGTGGAGTGCAGCTCTTGCAGCCTGTGTCTTCTCGACCCTGGTCTTCTCAGGTGAGGGGCTCAGCTGTGGGTGTTCTGGATGGAATGGTGGCTCAATTTTTAATTTGAAACGCAGCTCCTTTCTGTTTCTCATTATTGGCTGTTACAACTATACATCTCTTCAGCAGCTAGAGGGAACAGAGTTCTCTAAAACCCCTTCAGCATTTATTGTTTGTAGTCTTTTTGCTGACGGTAGTTAACCTGGGTGAGTTGAAAGCTTTTTGTAGGTTAGATGAGCCTGTAAATTCCTGATGTTGAGCTTTTCTCCATTTTCCTTGTTTTGATAAAGAGTGAGTCAAACTTACCTCTTCATACTATCCCTTTGACACATTTGCCTGCTTTGAATTTTTTTTGGCCATTGCCTAGCTCAGGACATTTTTTGAGGGCAGGTGTCTTTTAGAGCCCTGAGTCCTTGTGAATGTTAAGTGACCCATAGCTATGCGTTTAAAGCCGCTCTTGCGGGAAACGGCCACAAGGCGGCAGCATTTCTCCATTTCCAACTATGCGTTTTTCTGCAACAGAGCCTTCCTGGAAATTGTGTTGGTAGGCTGCAAATCAGAGTGCAGTGTGCCAGGGCAAACCCCCAAGAGCTTATATCTCCTTACTTCTTGTGTGTTTTTTACAATTTCATTGTTATTTATTATCACAGCAAATTTGATAAAAATGTTGTGTGTGTTCTAGGTGTACAGCATCTGGTTCATTATATGTATGTATCGATCTATTCATCTTTGGATCCTTTCCCGTGTAGGTTATTACAGAGTGTTGAGTCGACCTCTCTTGGTATTCCTTGGGTATTTTGTGACTGTATATTTCATATGTATCAGTACATGTCTGTAAACGCCCATACCCAAATTCATACATTCCTTACACCTTTCCATTTGGTTAAACATAGTTGGTTTTCTGAATCTATGCACGGCCTTCTCTTGGAAATGACTTCATGGGTATCAATTTTTAAGTAACAACTATAAGTGATGTCATAGGATATCTATATTTCGGTTCCTTTTGGGGGATTATCTCTAGATCCTTCTATGGTGGTGCCAGCGGCACTGTTCCATGCTTTTCCGTGGCTAATATTCCATTGTGTACATGGACCCCTACTTCTTGGTGCGCTGTTCTGTGGATGGACATTTTGGTTTCGTCCAAGCCTTGCCTACGGTACATGTTGCTGCAGTGCAGGATGGCCAGCCTGTGTCTTTTTGATTTTGTGCTACTAAGGGGATAGGCCCATTAGTGGGCCTATCCGATCACATGGTAGCTCAATTTGTCCCTTTAAACGCACCTCCATTCTGTTCACACTGCTGGCTGTTAACCGGGTTACATCCCACGAGCAGCTCTGGAGGGTACAGAGTTCTCTAAAACCCCTTCAGCATTTACTCTTTGTAGACTTTGTTGCTGATGGTCATTCTGACGGCTGTGGGTGAACGTTTCTGTAGACTGGATTGGCATGGCTTTATTAATTCCTGATGTGGAGCATTTTTCCATGCCCTTTTATTTCACACAAGAAAAAGAAAGAAAGAGAAGACAAAGTGTGCATAAAATATGCCTCTTGAAATTGTCGTTTTGAAAGGTGCACGTCTTTTGAGTTTTTTCCTCGATTAACGACCCAAGGATTTGTTTTGAGGGCAGGTGTCCTTTACAGGCCTGCAATTATGTGGAACATCAAGTGACCATCAGCGCCGGGTTAAAAGCTGCTGTTTTGAGAAACGGCCACAAGGCGGCAGCAGTTCTCCTTTACCAAATCTGCTTGCTAAGGCAACAGAGCCTCCATGGAAGTCGTGTTCTAGGTTGTAAATTAGAATGGAGTGGGCCAGGAGAAAGCCCCTTAGGTTTGTGTCTCACTACTTCTTGCTGGTTTTTTAATTTAATATTTCTTTTTTATCACAGCAAGCTTGATTACAATGTTTTGCTTGTTGTGGGTGTGAAAGATGTGGCTCTTTTACACAGAAACGTATATCTATTCTTCTTGGACCCTTCTCCCGTGTAGCTTATGACACAATGTTGAGTACTCTCCCCTTGGTATTCCGTAGGTCTTTGGTGATTATACCTTTCACCTGTGTTTGTATAGCTCCGTTAAAGCCGATTTCCTAACGTATACAACCCTCACACCTTTCCATTGGTGAACCACAAGTCTGTCTATTGAATCTGTGATTGCGTTTTTCTGTGGAAGTATCTTCAGTGATATCACTCTGTAGGTAACACCTACAAGTGATATCATAGGATATGTGTCTTTTGCTTTCTGACTTACCGCAAGTTCCGTGTGTAACTCTAGCCTCACCTGTGGTGCTGCGCATGCCATTGTTTCATGTTTTTCCTTGGCCAATATTCCACCTGTACATGTCCCAGTTCTTCTTTGTCCAGTCACCTGGTGATGGACTTTTTGGTTGCTTCCGTGTCTTGGCTGTTGTAATACTGCTGCAGTGCCGATTTGCCTGCCCGTGTCTTTCCAATTGTGTCTTCTTAGGTTAGAGGCCCAGGAGTGGGCCTGCTGGATCATCTCGTCGCTCAATGTTTACCTTGTAAAGGCACCTCCGTTCTGTTCTCATTAGTGGCTCTTACCAGGTTAAGTCCCACTTAAGGTTGAGGGTATGCACTTCTCCGCAAGCCCTTCAGCAGTTATTGTTTGTAGTTTTGTTGCTGATGGTTCCTCTGACTGGTGTGAGCTGATACGTCTTTGTGGTTGGACTTGCATGCGTCTCATAAACCCTTGAAGTTGAGCTTTTGGGGATGTCCTTTTTTCCTTCAAACTGCGTGTACAGCTTACCTCATCAAATTCTTTTCTTGAAATATGTGTCACATTTTGAAATATTTTGGCCAATACCTCTCTCAAGACATGTTGAGGGCAGGTTTCATTTAGAGCCCTCCACTACTTGTGCATGTGAAGTGACCATTAGCACAGGTTTGCAAGCTGCTGTTGCAGGTAACGGCCAGAGGGCGGCAGCATTTCTGCATCCCCACTCTGGTAACTAGCGAAACAGTCCTTCCTGCCAGTGGCGTTCCTCGGTTCTAAATTACAGTGGAATGTGTCTGGGGAAATCCCCCAAAGCTGATGTCTCCTTACTTACATTTGTTTTTAAAATCGAATTTATATTTTTCATTGGAGTACTATTCCATTGTGTACATGGACCCCTTCTTCTTGGTGCATTGTTCTGTGGATGGACATTTTGGTTTCGTCCAAGCCTTGCCTACGGTACATGTTGCTGCAGTGCAGGATGGCCAGCCTGTGTCTTTTTGATTCTCATCCTCTCAGGTGATAGACCCAGCCGTGGGTATGCTTGATTGAACGGTAGCTCAATGTTTACCCTTTCCAGGCAAATCCATTGTGTTTTCATTAGTGGCTCTTACCGCGTCCCACTTAGAACCGAGGGTATGCATTTCTTTACCAGCCCTTCAGCATTTATTGTTTGTAGAATTTTGGCTGATGGCCATTCTGAGTGGTGTGACCCGATAGGTTTTTGTAACGTGTATTTGCATGTCTTTAATAATTCCTAATGTTCAGCATTTTTCCACGCCTTTTTTTATTCTGTTAAACAAAAACAGAAAAAAACTGTAAGTACAATAAACCTCTTGAAATTGTCTTCTTGGAAGGTTGCCCTCTTTTGAATTTTTTGGTCGATTTTCGACCCCAGGATTTTTTTTGGAGGGCAGGTGTCATTGACAAGCCTGCAATGTGTGTGAATATTGAGTGACCATTAGCACTGACTTTAAAGCTGCTGCTGTGGGAAACGGCCACAAGGCGTCAGCATTGCTACATTCCCACACCTGGTTTCTAGGGCAGCAGAGCCCTTCTGGAAGTCCTGTTCCCAGGTTGTCAATTAGAACGGAATGTGCCAGGAAAAAAACCCCAGAAGTTTATGTCACATTACTTCTTGTTCACTCTTTTAATTCTTTTAATCGGGGTAATGATTAGAATATTGTTTCTCCTAGGTGTACACAATCTGGTTCATTTGTATGTTTTATATATATATATATATATATATATATATATATATATATATATATTCTTGTACAGATCCTCTGCCCATGTAAATTATTGCAGAGTGTTCTGGTGACCTCCCTTGCTATATGGTCGGTCTGTTGGATATATGTATTTGTACACATATGGTGACACTAATCTTCATTTATCCATTCCCCCCCCCCCACCTTTCATTTTACATAAGCTTAGTTTGTTTTCTAAGTCTGTGAGTGTCTTTCTTTGTAGAAATATGTTCCTTTGTGTCAGCTGTTAGATAACGCCTATAAGTGATGTCATACGATATGTCTTTTGCTTTCCGACTTCCCTCATGTTCTGTGATTATCTCTAGGCTCATCTATGGTGCCTCAAAGAGCAGTGTTTCGTTGTTTTCCATGGCTAATATTCCACTGTGTACATGGACCCGCCCTGCTTATCCATTCGTCTGTTGATGGACGTGTTGGTTGCTTCGGTGTCTTGGCTGTTGTGAAAATTCGTGGAGTGCAGCTCTTGCAGCCTGTGTCTTCTCGACCCTGGTCTTCTCAGGTGAGGGGCTCAGCTGTGGGTGTTCTGGATGGAATGGTGGCTCAATTTTTAATTTGAAACGCAGCTCCTTTCTGTTTCTCATTATTGGCTGTTACAACTATACATCTCTTCAGCAGCTAGAGGGAACAGAGTTCTCTAAAACCCCTTCAGCATTTATTGTTTGTAGTCTTTTTGCTGACGGTAGTTAACTTGGGTGAGTTGAAAGCTTTTTGTAGGTTAGACGAGCCTGTAAATTCCTGATGTTGAGCTTTTCTCCATTTTCCTTGTTTTGATAAAGAGTGAGTCAAACTTACCTCTTCATACTATCCCTTTGACACATTTGCCTGCTTTGAATTTTTTTTGGCCATTGCCTAGCTCAGGACATTTTTTGAGGGCAGGTGTCTTTTAGAGCCCTGAGTCCTTGTGAATGTTAAGTGACCCATAGCTATGCGTTTAAAGCCGCTCTTGCGGGAAACGGCCACAAGGCGGCAGCATTTCTCCATTTCCAACTATGCGTTTTTCTGCAACAGAGCCTTCCTGGAAATTGTGTTGGTAGGCTGCAAATCAGAGTGCAGTGTGCCAGGGCAAACCCCCAAGAGCTTATATCTCCTTACTTCTTGTGTGTTTTTTACAATTTCATTGTTATTTATTATCACAGCAAATTTGATAAAAATGTTGTGTGTGTTCTAGGTGTACAGCATCTGGTTCATTATATGTATGTATCGATCTATTCATCTTTGGATCCTTTCCCGTGTAGGTTATTACAGAGTGTTGAGTCGACCTCTCTTGGTATTCCTTGGGTATTTTGTGACTGTATATTTCATATGTATCAGTACATGTCTGTAAACGCCCATACCCAAATTCATACATTCCTTACACCTTTCCATTTGGTTAAACATAGTTGGTTTTCTGAATCTATGCACGGCCTTCTCTTGGAAATGACTTCATGGGTATCAATTTTTAAGTAACAACTATAAGTGATGTCATAGGATATCTATATTTCGGTTCCTTTTGGGGGATTATCTCTAGATCCTTCTATGGTGGTGCCAGCGGCACTGTTCCATGCTTTTCCGTGGCTAATATTCCATTGTGTACATGGACCCCTACTTCTTGGTGCGCTGTTCTGTGGATGGACATTTTGGTTTCGTCCAAGCCTTGCCTACGGTACATGTTGCTGCAGTGCAGGATGGCCAGCCTGTGTCTTTTTGATTTTGTGCTACTAAGGGGATAGGCCCATTAGTGGGCCTATCCGATCACATGGTAGCTCAATTTGTCCCTTTAAACGCACCTCCATTCTGTTCACACTGCTGGCTGTTAACCGGGTTACATCCCACGAGCAGCTCTGGAGGGTACAGAGTTCTCTAAAACCCCTTCAGCATTTACTCTTTGTAGACTTTGTTGCTGATGGTCATTCTGACGGCTGTGGGTGAACGTTTCTGTAGACTGGATTGGCATGGCTTTATTAATTCCTGATGTGGAGCATTTTTCCATGCCCTTTTATTTCACACAAGAAAAAGAAAGAAAGAGAAGACAAAGTGTGCATAAAATATGCCTCTTGAAATTGTCGTTTTGAAAGGTGCACGTCTTTTGAGTTTTTTCCTCGATTAACGACCCAAGGATTTGTTTTGAGGGCAGGTGTCCTTTACAGGCCTGCAATTATGTGGAACATCAAGTGACCATCAGCGCCGGGTTAAAAGCTGCTGTTTTGAGAAACGGCCACAAGGCGGCAGCAGTTCTCCTTTACCAAATCTGCTTGCTAAGGCAACAGAGCCTCCATGGAAGTCGTGTTCTAGGTTGTAAATTAGAATGGAGTGGGCCAGGAGAAAGCCCCTTAGGTTTGTGTCTCACTACTTCTTGCTGGTTTTTTAATTTAATATTTCTTTTTTATCACAGCAAGCTTGATTACAATGTTTTGCTTGTTGTGGGTGTGAAAGATGTGGCTCTTTTACACAGAAACGTATATCTATTCTTCTTGGACCCTTCTCCCGTGTAGCTTATGACACAATGTTGAGTACTCTCCCCTTGGTATTCCGTAGGTCTTTGGTGATTATACCTTTCACCTGTGTTTGTATAGCTCCGTTAAAGCCGATTTCCTAACGTATACAACCCTCACACCTTTCCATTGGTGAACCACAAGTCTGTCTATTGAATCTGTGATTGCGTTTTTCTGTGGAAGTATCTTCAGTGATATCACTCTGTAGGTAACACCTACAAGTGATATCATAGGATATGTGTCTTTTGCTTTCTGACTTACCGCAAGTTCCGTGTGTAACTCTAGCCTCACCTGTGGTGCTGCGCATGCCATTGTTTCATGTTTTTCCTTGGCCAATATTCCACCTGTACATGTCCCAGTTCTTCTTTGTCCAGTCACCTGGTGATGGACTTTTTGGTTGCTTCCGTGTCTTGGCTGTTGTAATACTGCTGCAGTGCCGATTTGCCTGCCCGTGTCTTTCCAATTGTGTCTTCTTAGGTTAGAGGCCCAGGAGTGGGCCTGCTGGATCATCTCGTCGCTCAATGTTTACCTTGTAAAGGCACCTCCGTTCTGTTCTCATTAGTGGCTCTTACCAGGTTAAGTCCCACTTAAGGTTGAGGGTATGCACTTCTCCGCAAGCCCTTCAGCAGTTATTGTTTGTAGTTTTGTTGCTGATGGTTCCTCTGACTGGTGTGAGCTGATACGTCTTTGTGGTTGGACTTGCATGCGTCTCATAAACCCTTGAAGTTGAGCTTTTGGGGATGTCCTTTTTTCCTTCAAACTGCGTGTACAGCTTACCTCATCAAATTCTTTTCTTGAAATATGTGTCACATTTTGAAATATTTTGGCCAATACCTCTCTCAAGACATGTTGAGGGCAGGTTTCATTTAGAGCCCTCCACTACTTGTGCATGTGAAGTGACCATTAGCACAGGTTTGCAAGCTGCTGTTGCAGGTAACGGCCAGAGGGCGGCAGCATTTCTGCATCCCCACTCTGGTAACTAGCGAAACAGTCCTTCCTGCCAGTGGCGTTCCTCGGTTCTAAATTACAGTGGAATGTGTCTGGGGAAATCCCCCAAAGCTGATGTCTCCTTACTTACATTTGTTTTTAAAATCGAATTTATATTTTTCATTGGAGTACTATTCCATTGTGTACATGGACCCCTTCTTCTTGGTGCATTGTTCTGTGGATGGACATTTTGGTTTCGTCCAAGCCTTGCCTACGGTACATGTTGCTGCAGTGCAGGATGGCCAGCCTGTGTCTTTTTGATTCTCATCCTCTCAGGTGATAGACCCAGCCGTGGGTATGCTTGATTGAACGGTAGCTCAATGTTTACCCTTTCCAGGCAAATCCATTGTGTTTTCATTAGTGGCTCTTACCGCGTCCCACTTAGAACCGAGGGTATGCATTTCTTTACCAGCCCTTCAGCATTTATTGTTTGTAGAATTTTGGCTGATGGCCATTCTGAGTGGTGTGACCCGATAGGTTTTTGTAACGTGTATTTGCATGTCTTTAATAATTCCTAATGTTCAGCATTTTTCCACGCCTTTTTTTATTCTGTTAAACAAAAACAGAAAAAAACTGTAAGTACAATAAACCTCTTGAAATTGTCTTCTTGGAAGGTTGCCCTCTTTTGAATTTTTTGGTCGATTTTCGACCCCAGGATTTTTTTTGGAGGGCAGGTGTCATTGACAAGCCTGCAATGTGTGTGAATATTGAGTGACCATTAGCACTGACTTTAAAGCTGCTGCTGTGGGAAACGGCCACAAGGCGTCAGCATTGCTACATTCCCACACCTGGTTTCTAGGGCAGCAGAGCCCTTCTGGAAGTCCTGTTCCCAGGTTGTCAATTAGAACGGAATGTGCCAGGAAAAAAACCCCAGAAGTTTATGTCACATTACTTCTTGTTCACTCTTTTAATTCTTTTAATCGGGGTAATGATTAGAATATTGTTTCTCCTAGGTGTACACAATCTGGTTCATTTGTATGTTTTATATATATATATATATATATATATATATATATATATTCTTGTACAGATCCTCTGCCCATGTAAATTATTGCAGAGTGTTCTGGTGACCTCCCTTGCTATATGGTCGGTCTGTTGGATATATGTATTTGTACACATATGGTGACACTAATCTTCATTTATCCATTCCCCCCCCCCCACCTTTCATTTTACATAAGCTTAGTTTGTTTTCTAAGTCTGTGAGTGTCTTTCTTTGTAGAAATATGTTCCTTTGTGTCAGCTGTTAGATAACGCCTATAAGTGATGTCATACGATATGTCTTTTGCTTTCCGACTTCCCTCATGTTCTGTGATTATCTCTAGGCTCATCTATGGTGCCTCAAAGAGCAGTGTTTCGTTGTTTTCCATGGCTAATATTCCACTGTGTACATGGACCCGCCCTGCTTATCCATTCGTCTGTTGATGGACGTGTTGGTTGCTTCGGTGTCTTGGCTGTTGTGAAAATTCGTGGAGTGCAGCTCTTGCAGCCTGTGTCTTCTCGACCCTGGTCTTCTCAGGTGAGGGGCTCAGCTGTGGGTGTTCTGGATGGAATGGTGGCTCAATTTTTAATTTGAAACGCAGCTCCTTTCTGTTTCTCATTATTGGCTGTTACAACTATACATCTCTTCAGCAGCTAGAGGGAACAGAGTTCTCTAAAACCCCTTCAGCATTTATTGTTTGTAGTCTTTTTGCTGACGGTAGTTAACTTGGGTGAGTTGAAAGCTTTTTGTAGGTTAGACGAGCCTGTAAATTCCTGATGTTGAGCTTTTCTCCATTTTCCTTGTTTTGATAAAGAGTGAGTCAAACTTACCTCTTCATACTATCCCTTTGACACATTTGCCTGCTTTGAATTTTTTTTGGCCATTGCCTAGCTCAGGACATTTTTTGAGGGCAGGTGTCTTTTAGAGCCCTGAGTCCTTGTGAATGTTAAGTGACCCATAGCTATGCGTTTAAAGCCGCTCTTGCGGGAAACGGCCACAAGGCGGCAGCATTTCTCCATTTCCAACTATGCGTTTTTCTGCAACAGAGCCTTCCTGGAAATTGTGTTGGTAGGCTGCAAATCAGAGTGCAGTGTGCCAGGGCAAACCCCCAAGAGCTTATATCTCCTTACTTCTTGTGTGTTTTTTACAATTTCATTGTTATTTATTATCACAGCAAATTTGATAAAAATGTTGTGTGTGTTCTAGGTGTACAGCATCTGGTTCATTATATGTATGTATCGATCTATTCATCTTTGGATCCTTTCCCGTGTAGGTTATTACAGAGTGTTGAGTCGACCTCTCTTGGTATTCCTTGGGTATTTTGTGACTGTATATTTCATATGTATCAGTACATGTCTGTAAACGCCCATACCCAAATTCATACATTCCTTACACCTTTCCATTTGGTTAAACATAGTTGGTTTTCTGAATCTATGCACGGCCTTCTCTTGGAAATGACTTCATGGGTATCAATTTTTAAGTAACAACTATAAGTGATGTCATAGGATATCTATATTTCGGTTCCTTTTGGGGGATTATCTCTAGATCCTTCTATGGTGGTGCCAGCGGCACTGTTCCATGCTTTTCCGTGGCTAATATTCCATTGTGTACATGGACCCCTACTTCTTGGTGCGCTGTTCTGTGGATGGACATTTTGGTTTCGTCCAAGCCTTGCCTACGGTACATGTTGCTGCAGTGCAGGATGGCCAGCCTGTGTCTTTTTGATTTTGTGCTACTAAGGGGATAGGCCCATTAGTGGGCCTATCCGATCACATGGTAGCTCAATTTGTCCCTTTAAACGCACCTCCATTCTGTTCACACTGCTGGCTGTTAACCGGGTTACATCCCACGAGCAGCTCTGGAGGGTACAGAGTTCTCTAAAACCCCTTCAGCATTTACTCTTTGTAGACTTTGTTGCTGATGGTCATTCTGACGGCTGTGGGTGAACGTTTCTGTAGACTGGATTGGCATGGCTTTATTAATTCCTGATGTGGAGCATTTTTCCATGCCCTTTTATTTCACACAAGAAAAAGAAAGAAAGAGAAGACAAAGTGTGCATAAAATATGCCTCTTGAAATTGTCGTTTTGAAAGGTGCACGTCTTTTGAGTTTTTTCCTCGATTAACGACCCAAGGATTTGTTTTGAGGGCAGGTGTCCTTTACAGGCCTGCAATTATGTGGAACATCAAGTGACCATCAGCGCCGGGTTAAAAGCTGCTGTTTTGAGAAACGGCCACAAGGCGGCAGCAGTTCTCCTTTACCAAATCTGCTTGCTAAGGCAACAGAGCCTCCATGGAAGTCGTGTTCTAGGTTGTAAATTAGAATGGAGTGGGCCAGGAGAAAGCCCCTTAGGTTTGTGTCTCACTACTTCTTGCTGGTTTTTTAATTTAATATTTCTTTTTTATCACAGCAAGCTTGATTACAATGTTTTGCTTGTTGTGGGTGTGAAAGATGTGGCTCTTTTACACAGAAACGTATATCTATTCTTCTTGGACCCTTCTCCCGTGTAGCTTATGACACAATGTTGAGTACTCTCCCCTTGGTATTCCGTAGGTCTTTGGTGATTATACCTTTCACCTGTGTTTGTATAGCTCCGTTAAAGCCGATTTCCTAACGTATACAACCCTCACACCTTTCCATTGGTGAACCACAAGTCTGTCTATTGAATCTGTGATTGCGTTTTTCTGTGGAAGTATCTTCAGTGATATCACTTTGTAGGTAACACCTACAAGTGATATCATAGGATATGTGTCTTTTGCTTTCTGACTTACCGCAAGTTCCGTGTGTAACTCTAGCCTCACCTGTGGTGCTGCGCATGCCATTGTTTCATGTTTTTCCTTGGCCAATATTCCACCTGTACATGTCCCAGTTCTTCTTTGTCCAGTCACCTGGTGATGGACTTTTTGGTTGCTTCCGTGTCTTGGCTGTTGTAATACTGCTGCAGTGCCGATTTGCCTGCCCGTGTCTTTCCAATTGTGTCTTCTTAGGTTAGAGGCCCAGGAGTGGGCCTGCTGGATCATCTCGTCGCTCAATGTTTACCTTGTAAAGGCACCTCCGTTCTGTTCTCATTAGTGGCTCTTACCAGGTTAAGTCCCACTTAAGGTTGAGGGTATGCACTTCTCCGCAAGCCCTTCAGCAGTTATTGTTTGTAGTTTTGTTGCTGATGGTTCCTCTGACTGGTGTGAGCTGATACGTCTTTGTGGTTGGACTTGCATGCGTCTCATAAACCCTTGAAGTTGAGCTTTTGGGGATGTCCTTTTTTCCTTCAAACTGCGTGTACAGCTTACCTCATCAAATTCTTTTCTTGAAATATGTGTCACATTTTGAAATATTTTGGCCAATACCTCTCTCAAGACATGTTGAGGGCAGGTTTCATTTAGAGCCCTCCACTACTTGTGCATGTGAAGTGACCATTAGCACAGGTTTGCAAGCTGCTGTTGCAGGTAACGGCCAGAGGGCGGCAGCATTTCTGCATCCCCACTCTGGTAACTAGCGAAACAGTCCTTCCTGCCAGTGGCGTTCCTCGGTTCTAAATTACAGTGGAATGTGTCTGGGGAAATCCCCCAAAGCTGATGTCTCCTTACTTACATTTGTTTTTAAAATCGAATTTATATTTTTCATTGGAGTACTATTCCATTGTGTACATGGACCCCTTCTTCTTGGTGCATTGTTCTGTGGATGGACATTTTGGTTTCGTCCAAGCCTTGCCTACGGTACATGTTGCTGCAGTGCAGGATGGCCAGCCTGTGTCTTTTTGATTCTCATCCTCTCAGGTGATAGACCCAGCCGTGGGTATGCTTGATTGAACGGTAGCTCAATGTTTACCCTTTCCAGGCAAATCCATTGTGTTTTCATTAGTGGCTCTTACCGCGTCCCACTTAGAACCGAGGGTATGCATTTCTTTACCAGCCCTTCAGCATTTATTGTTTGTAGAATTTTGGCTGATGGCCATTCTGAGTGGTGTGACCCGATAGGTTTTTGTAACGTGTATTTGCATGTCTTTAATAATTCCTAATGTTCAGCATTTTTCCACGCCTTTTTTTATTCTGTTAAACAAAAACAGAAAAAAACTGTAAGTACAATAAACCTCTTGAAATTGTCTTCTTGGAAGGTTGCCCTCTTTTGAATTTTTTGGTCGATTTTCGACCCCAGGATTTTTTTTGGAGGGCAGGTGTCATTGACAAGCCTGCAATGTGTGTGAATATTGAGTGACCATTAGCACTGACTTTAAAGCTGCTGCTGTGGGAAACGGCCACAAGGCGTCAGCATTGCTACATTCCCACACCTGGTTTCTAGGGCAGCAGAGCCCTTCTGGAAGTCCTGTTCCCAGGTTGTCAATTAGAACGGAATGTGCCAGGAAAAAAACCCCAGAAGTTTATGTCACATTACTTCTTGTTCACTCTTTTAATTCTTTTAATCGGGGTAATGATTAGAATATTGTTTCTCCTAGGTGTACACAATCTGGTTCATTTGTATGTTTTATATATATATATATATATATATATATATATATATATTCTTGTACAGATCCTCTGCCCATGTAAATTATTGCAGAGTGTTCTGGTGACCTCCCTTGCTATATGGTCGGTCTGTTGGATATATGTATTTGTACACATATGGTGACACTAATCTTCATTTATCCATTCCCCCCCCCCCACCTTTCATTTTACATAAGCTTAGTTTGTTTTCTAAGTCTGTGAGTGTCTTTCTTTGTAGAAATATGTTCCTTTGTGTCAGCTGTTAGATAACGCCTATAAGTGATGTCATACGATATGTCTTTTGCTTTCCGACTTACCTCATGTTCTGTGATTATCTCTAGGCTCATCTATGGTGCCTCAAAGAGCAGTGTTTCGTTGTTTTCCATGGCTAATATTCCACTGTGTACATGGACCCGCCCTGCTTATCCATTCGTCTGTTGATGGACGTGTTGGTTGCTTCGGTGTCTTGGCTGTTGTGAAAATTCGTGGAGTGCAGCTCTTGCAGCCTGTGTCTTCTCGACCCTGGTCTTCTCAGGTGAGGGGCTCAGCTGTGGGTGTTCTGGATGGAATGGTGGCTCAATTTTTAATTTGAAACGCAGCTCCTTTCTGTTTCTCATTATTGGCTGTTACAACTATACATCTCTTCAGCAGCTAGAGGGAACAGAGTTCTCTAAAACCCCTTCAGCATTTATTGTTTGTAGTCTTTTTGCTGACGGTAGTTAACCTGGGTGAGTTGAAAGCTTTTTGTAGGTTAGATGAGCCTGTAAATTCCTGATGTTGAGCTTTTCTCCATTTTCCTTGTTTTGATAAAGAGTGAGTCAAACTTACCTCTTCATACTATCCCTTTGACACATTTGCCTGCTTTGAATTTTTTTTGGCCATTGCCTAGCTCAGGACATTTTTTGAGGGCAGGTGTCTTTTAGAGCCCTGAGTCCTTGTGAATGTTAAGTGACCCATAGCTATGCGTTTAAAGCCGCTCTTGCGGGAAACGGCCACAAGGCGGCAGCATTTCTCCATTTCCAACTATGCGTTTTTCTGCAACAGAGCCTTCCTGGAAATTGTGTTGGTAGGCTGCAAATCAGAGTGCAGTGTGCCAGGGCAAACCCCCAAGAGCTTATATCTCCTTACTTCTTGTGTGTTTTTTACAATTTCATTGTTATTTATTATCACAGCAAATTTGATAAAAATGTTGTGTGTGTTCTAGGTGTACAGCATCTGGTTCATTATATGTATGTATCGATCTATTCATCTTTGGATCCTTTCCCGTGTAGGTTATTACAGAGTGTTGAGTCGACCTCTCTTGGTATTCCTTGGGTATTTTGTGACTGTATATTTCATATGTATCAGTACATGTCTGTAAACGCCCATACCCAAATTCATACATTCCTTACACCTTTCCATTTGGTTAAACATAGTTGGTTTTCTGAATCTATGCACGGCCTTCTCTTGGAAATGACTTCATGGGTATCAATTTTTAAGTAACAACTATAAGTGATGTCATAGGATATCTATATTTCGGTTCCTTTTGGGGGATTATCTCTAGATCCTTCTATGGTGGTGCCAGCGGCACTGTTCCATGCTTTTCCGTGGCTAATATTCCATTGTGTACATGGACCCCTACTTCTTGGTGCGCTGTTCTGTGGATGGACATTTTGGTTTCGTCCAAGCCTTGCCTACGGTACATGTTGCTGCAGTGCAGGATGGCCAGCCTGTGTCTTTTTGATTTTGTGCTACTAAGGGGATAGGCCCATTAGTGGGCCTATCCGATCACATGGTAGCTCAATTTGTCCCTTTAAACGCACCTCCATTCTGTTCACACTGCTGGCTGTTAACCGGGTTACATCCCACGAGCAGCTCTGGAGGGTACAGAGTTCTCTAAAACCCCTTCAGCATTTACTCTTTGTAGACTTTGTTGCTGATGGTCATTCTGACGGCTGTGGGTGAACGTTTCTGTAGACTGGATTGGCATGGCTTTATTAATTCCTGATGTGGAGCATTTTTCCATGCCCTTTTATTTCACACAAGAAAAAGAAAGAAAGAGAAGACAAAGTGTGCATAAAATATGCCTCTTGAAATTGTCGTTTTGAAAGGTGCACGTCTTTTGAGTTTTTTCCTCGATTAACGACCCAAGGATTTGTTTTGAGGGCAGGTGTCCTTTACAGGCCTGCAATTATGTGGAACATCAAGTGACCATCAGCGCCGGGTTAAAAGCTGCTGTTTTGAGAAACGGCCACAAGGCGGCAGCAGTTCTCCTTTACCAAATCTGCTTGCTAAGGCAACAGAGCCTCCATGGAAGTCGTGTTCTAGGTTGTAAATTAGAATGGAGTGGGCCAGGAGAAAGCCCCTTAGGTTTGTGTCTCACTACTTCTTGCTGGTTTTTTAATTTAATATTTCTTTTTTATCACAGCAAGCTTGATTACAATGTTTTGCTTGTTGTGGGTGTGAAAGATGTGGCTCTTTTACACAGAAACGTATATCTATTCTTCTTGGACCCTTCTCCCGTGTAGCTTATGACACAATGTTGAGTACTCTCCCCTTGGTATTCCGTAGGTCTTTGGTGATTATACCTTTCACCTGTGTTTGTATAGCTCCGTTAAAGCCGATTTCCTAACGTATACAACCCTCACACCTTTCCATTGGTGAACCACAAGTCTGTCTATTGAATCTGTGATTGCGTTTTTCTGTGGAAGTATCTTCAGTGATATCACTCTGTAGGTAACACCTACAAGTGATATCATAGGATATGTGTCTTTTGCTTTCTGACTTACCGCAAGTTCCGTGTGTAACTCTAGCCTCACCTGTGGTGCTGCGCATGCCAT
Organism: Kogia breviceps; assembly: GCF_026419965.1. Lineage (NCBI taxonomy): Eukaryota > Metazoa > Chordata > Mammalia > Artiodactyla > Physeteridae > Kogia > Kogia breviceps. The sequence goes on from NC_081318.1 coordinate 87,933,117, forward strand.
TGTTTCATGTTTTTCCTTGGCCAATATTCCACCTGTACATGTCCCAGTTCTTCTTTGTCCAGTCACCTGGTGATGGACTTTTTGGTTGCTTCCGTGTCTTGGCTGTTGTAATACTGCTGCAGTGCCGATTTGCCTGCCCGTGTCTTTCCAATTGTGTCTTCTTAGGTTAGAGGCCCAGGAGTGGGCCTGCTGGATCATCTCGTCGCTCAATGTTTACCTTGTAAAGGCACCTCCGTTCTGTTCTCATTAGTGGCTCTTACCAGGTTAAGTCCCACTTAAGGTTGAGGGTATGCACTTCTCCGCAAGCCCTTCAGCAGTTATTGTTTGTAGTTTTGTTGCTGATGGTTCCTCTGACTGGTGTGAGCTGATACGTCTTTGTGGTTGGACTTGCATGCGTCTCATAAACCCTTGAAGTTGAGCTTTTGGGGATGTCCTTTTTTCCTTCAAACTGCGTGTACAGCTTACCTCATCAAATTCTTTTCTTGAAATATGTGTCACATTTTGAAATATTTTGGCCAATACCTCTCTCAAGACATGTTGAGGGCAGGTTTCATTTAGAGCCCTCCACTACTTGTGCATGTGAAGTGACCATTAGCACAGGTTTGCAAGCTGCTGTTGCAGGTAACGGCCAGAGGGCGGCAGCATTTCTGCATCCCCACTCTGGTAACTAGCGAAACAGTCCTTCCTGCCAGTGGCGTTCCTCGGTTCTAAATTACAGTGGAATGTGTCTGGGGAAATCCCCCAAAGCTGATGTCTCCTTACTTACATTTGTTTTTAAAATCGAATTTATATTTTTCATTGGAGTACTATTCCATTGTGTACATGGACCCCTTCTTCTTGGTGCATTGTTCTGTGGATGGACATTTTGGTTTCGTCCAAGCCTTGCCTACGGTACATGTTGCTGCAGTGCAGGATGGCCAGCCTGTGTCTTTTTGATTCTCATCCTCTCAGGTGATAGACCCAGCCGTGGGTATGCTTGATTGAACGGTAGCTCAATGTTTACCCTTTCCAGGCAAATCCATTGTGTTTTCATTAGTGGCTCTTACCGCGTCCCACTTAGAACCGAGGGTATGCATTTCTTTACCAGCCCTTCAGCATTTATTGTTTGTAGAATTTTGGCTGATGGCCATTCTGAGTGGTGTGACCCGATAGGTTTTTGTAACGTGTATTTGCATGTCTTTAATAATTCCTAATGTTCAGCATTTTTCCACGCCTTTTTTTATTCTGTTAAACAAAAACAGAAAAAAACTGTAAGTACAATAAACCTCTTGAAATTGTCTTCTTGGAAGGTTGCCCTCTTTTGAATTTTTTGGTCGATTTTCGACCCCAGGATTTTTTTTGGAGGGCAGGTGTCATTGACAAGCCTGCAATGTGTGTGAATATTGAGTGACCATTAGCACTGACTTTAAAGCTGCTGCTGTGGGAAACGGCCACAAGGCGTCAGCATTGCTACATTCCCACACCTGGTTTCTAGGGCAGCAGAGCCCTTCTGGAAGTCCTGTTCCCAGGTTGTCAATTAGAACGGAATGTGCCAGGAAAAAAACCCCAGAAGTTTATGTCACATTACTTCTTGTTCACTCTTTTAATTCTTTTAATCGGGGTAATGATTAGAATATTGTTTCTCCTAGGTGTACACAATCTGGTTCATTTGTATGTTTTATATATATATATATATATATATATATATATATATATATATTCTTGTACAGATCCTCTGCCCATGTAAATTATTGCAGAGTGTTCTGGTGACCTCCCTTGCTATATGGTCGGTCTGTTGGATATATGTATTTGTACACATATGGTGACACTAATCTTCATTTATCCATTCCCCCCCCCCCACCTTTCATTTTACATAAGCTTAGTTTGTTTTCTAAGTCTGTGAGTGTCTTTCTTTGTAGAAATATGTTCCTTTGTGTCAGCTGTTAGATAACGCCTATAAGTGATGTCATACGATATGTCTTTTGCTTTCCGACTTCCCTCATGTTCTGTGATTATCTCTAGGCTCATCTATGGTGCCTCAAAGAGCAGTGTTTCGTTGTTTTCCATGGCTAATATTCCACTGTGTACATGGACCCGCCCTGCTTATCCATTCGTCTGTTGATGGACGTGTTGGTTGCTTCGGTGTCTTGGCTGTTGTGAAAATTCGTGGAGTGCAGCTCTTGCAGCCTGTGTCTTCTCGACCCTGGTCTTCTCAGGTGAGGGGCTCAGCTGTGGGTGTTCTGGATGGAATGGTGGCTCAATTTTTAATTTGAAACGCAGCTCCTTTCTGTTTCTCATTATTGGCTGTTACAACTATACATCTCTTCAGCAGCTAGAGGGAACAGAGTTCTCTAAAACCCCTTCAGCATTTATTGTTTGTAGTCTTTTTGCTGACGGTAGTTAACTTGGGTGAGTTGAAAGCTTTTTGTAGGTTAGACGAGCCTGTAAATTCCTGATGTTGAGCTTTTCTCCATTTTCCTTGTTTTGATAAAGAGTGAGTCAAACTTACCTCTTCATACTATCCCTTTGACACATTTGCCTGCTTTGAATTTTTTTTGGCCATTGCCTAGCTCAGGACATTTTTTGAGGGCAGGTGTCTTTTAGAGCCCTGAGTCCTTGTGAATGTTAAGTGACCCATAGCTATGCGTTTAAAGCCGCTCTTGCGGGAAACGGCCACAAGGCGGCAGCATTTCTCCATTTCCAACTATGCGTTTTTCTGCAACAGAGCCTTCCTGGAAATTGTGTTGGTAGGCTGCAAATCAGAGTGCAGTGTGCCAGGGCAAACCCCCAAGAGCTTATATCTCCTTACTTCTTGTGTGTTTTTTACAATTTCATTGTTATTTATTATCACAGCAAATTTGATAAAAATGTTGTGTGTGTTCTAGGTGTACAGCATCTGGTTCATTATATGTATGTATCGATCTATTCATCTTTGGATCCTTTCCCGTGTAGGTTATTACAGAGTGTTGAGTCGACCTCTCTTGGTATTCCTTGGGTATTTTGTGACTGTATATTTCATATGTATCAGTACATGTCTGTAAACGCCCATACCCAAATTCATACATTCCTTACACCTTTCCATTTGGTTAAACATAGTTGGTTTTCTGAATCTATGCACGGCCTTCTCTTGGAAATGACTTCATGGGTATCAATTTTTAAGTAACAACTATAAGTGATGTCATAGGATATCTATATTTCGGTTCCTTTTGGGGGATTATCTCTAGATCCTTCTATGGTGGTGCCAGCGGCACTGTTCCATGCTTTTCCGTGGCTAATATTCCATTGTGTACATGGACCCCTACTTCTTGGTGCGCTGTTCTGTGGATGGACATTTTGGTTTCGTCCAAGCCTTGCCTACGGTACATGTTGCTGCAGTGCAGGATGGCCAGCCTGTGTCTTTTTGATTTTGTGCTACTAAGGGGATAGGCCCATTAGTGGGCCTATCCGATCACATGGTAGCTCAATTTGTCCCTTTAAACGCACCTCCATTCTGTTCACACTGCTGGCTGTTAACCGGGTTACATCCCACGAGCAGCTCTGGAGGGTACAGAGTTCTCTAAAACCCCTTCAGCATTTACTCTTTGTAGACTTTGTTGCTGATGGTCATTCTGACGGCTGTGGGTGAACGTTTCTGTAGACTGGATTGGCATGGCTTTATTAATTCCTGATGTGGAGCATTTTTCCATGCCCTTTTATTTCACACAAGAAAAAGAAAGAAAGAGAAGACAAAGTGTGCATAAAATATGCCTCTTGAAATTGTCGTTTTGAAAGGTGCACGTCTTTTGAGTTTTTTCCTCGATTAACGACCCAAGGATTTGTTTTGAGGGCAGGTGTCCTTTACAGGCCTGCAATTATGTGGAACATCAAGTGACCATCAGCGCCGGGTTAAAAGCTGCTGTTTTGAGAAACGGCCACAAGGCGGCAGCAGTTCTCCTTTACCAAATCTGCTTGCTAAGGCAACAGAGCCTCCATGGAAGTCGTGTTCTAGGTTGTAAATTAGAATGGAGTGGGCCAGGAGAAAGCCCCTTAGGTTTGTGTCTCACTACTTCTTGCTGGTTTTTTAATTTAATATTTCTTTTTTATCACAGCAAGCTTGATTACAATGTTTTGCTTGTTGTGGGTGTGAAAGATGTGGCTCTTTTACACAGAAACGTATATCTATTCTTCTTGGACCCTTCTCCCGTGTAGCTTATGACACAATGTTGAGTACTCTCCCCTTGGTATTCCGTAGGTCTTTGGTGATTATACCTTTCACCTGTGTTTGTATAGCTCCGTTAAAGCCGATTTCCTAACGTATACAACCCTCACACCTTTCCATTGGTGAACCACAAGTCTGTCTATTGAATCTGTGATTGCGTTTTTCTGTGGAAGTATCTTCAGTGATATCACTCTGTAGGTAACACCTACAAGTGATATCATAGGATATGTGTCTTTTGCTTTCTGACTTACCGCAAGTTCCGTGTGTAACTCTAGCCTCACCTGTGGTGCTGCGCATGCCATTGTTTCATGTTTTTCCTTGGCCAATATTCCACCTGTACATGTCCCAGTTCTTCTTTGTCCAGTCACCTGGTGATGGACTTTTTGGTTGCTTCCGTGTCTTGGCTGTTGTAATACTGCTGCAGTGCCGATTTGCCTGCCCGTGTCTTTCCAATTGTGTCTTCTTAGGTTAGAGGCCCAGGAGTGGGCCTGCTGGATCATCTCGTCGCTCAATGTTTACCTTGTAAAGGCACCTCCGTTCTGTTCTCATTAGTGGCTCTTACCAGGTTAAGTCCCACTTAAGGTTGAGGGTATGCACTTCTCCGCAAGCCCTTCAGCAGTTATTGTTTGTAGTTTTGTTGCTGATGGTTCCTCTGACTGGTGTGAGCTGATACGTCTTTGTGGTTGGACTTGCATGCGTCTCATAAACCCTTGAAGTTGAGCTTTTGGGGATGTCCTTTTTTCCTTCAAACTGCGTGTACAGCTTACCTCATCAAATTCTTTTCTTGAAATATGTGTCACATTTTGAAATATTTTGGCCAATACCTCTCTCAAGACATGTTGAGGGCAGGTTTCATTTAGAGCCCTCCACTACTTGTGCATGTGAAGTGACCATTAGCACAGGTTTGCAAGCTGCTGTTGCAGGTAACGGCCAGAGGGCGGCAGCATTTCTGCATCCCCACTCTGGTAACTAGCGAAACAGTCCTTCCTGCCAGTGGCGTTCCTCGGTTCTAAATTACAGTGGAATGTGTCTGGGGAAATCCCCCAAAGCTGATGTCTCCTTACTTACATTTGTTTTTAAAATCGAATTTATATTTTTCATTGGAGTACTATTCCATTGTGTACATGGACCCCTTCTTCTTGGTGCATTGTTCTGTGGATGGACATTTTGGTTTCGTCCAAGCCTTGCCTACGGTACATGTTGCTGCAGTGCAGGATGGCCAGCCTGTGTCTTTTTGATTCTCATCCTCTCAGGTGATAGACCCAGCCGTGGGTATGCTTGATTGAACGGTAGCTCAATGTTTACCCTTTCCAGGCAAATCCATTGTGTTTTCATTAGTGGCTCTTACCGCGTCCCACTTAGAACCGAGGGTATGCATTTCTTTACCAGCCCTTCAGCATTTATTGTTTGTAGAATTTTGGCTGATGGCCATTCTGAGTGGTGTGACCCGATAGGTTTTTGTAACGTGTATTTGCATGTCTTTAATAATTCCTAATGTTCAGCATTTTTCCACGCCTTTTTTTATTCTGTTAAACAAAAACAGAAAAAAACTGTAAGTACAATAAACCTCTTGAAATTGTCTTCTTGGAAGGTTGCCCTCTTTTGAATTTTTTGGTCGATTTTCGACCCCAGGATTTTTTTTGGAGGGCAGGTGTCATTGACAAGCCTGCAATGTGTGTGAATATTGAGTGACCATTAGCACTGACTTTAAAGCTGCTGCTGTGGGAAACGGCCACAAGGCGTCAGCATTGCTACATTCCCACACCTGGTTTCTAGGGCAGCAGAGCCCTTCTGGAAGTCCTGTTCCCAGGTTGTCAATTAGAACGGAATGTGCCAGGAAAAAAACCCCAGAAGTTTATGTCACATTACTTCTTGTTCACTCTTTTAATTCTTTTAATCGGGGTAATGATTAGAATATTGTTTCTCCTAGGTGTACACAATCTGGTTCATTTGTATGTTTTATATATATATATATATATATATATATATTCTTGTACAGATCCTCTGCCCATGTAAATTATTGCAGAGTGTTCTGGTGACCTCCCTTGCTATATGGTCGGTCTGTTGGATATATGTATTTGTACACATATGGTGACACTAATCTTCATTTATCCATTCCCCCCCCCCACCTTTCATTTTACATAAGCTTAGTTTGTTTTCTAAGTCTGTGAGTGTCTTTCTTTGTAGAAATATGTTCCTTTGTGTCAGCTGTTAGATAACGCCTATAAGTGATGTTATACGATATGTCTTTTGCTTTCCGACTTACCTCATGTTCTGTGATTATCTCTAGGCTCATCTATGGTGCCTCAAAGAGCAGTGTTTCGTTGTTTTCCATGGCTAATATTCCACTGTGTACATGGACCCGCCCTGCTTATCCATTCGTCTGTTGATGGACGTGTTGGTTGCTTCGGTGTCTTGGCTGTTGTGAAAATTCGTGGAGTGCAGCTCTTGCAGCCTGTGTCTTCTCGACCCTGGTCTTCTCAGGTGAGGGGCTCAGCTGTGGGTGTTCTGGATGGAATGGTGGCTCAATTTTTAATTTGAAACGCAGCTCCTTTCTGTTTCTCATTATTGGCTGTTACAACTATACATCTCTTCAGCAGCTAGAGGGAACAGAGTTCTCTAAAACCCCTTCAGCATTTATTGTTTGTAGTCTTTTTGCTGACGGTAGTTAACTTGGGTGAGTTGAAAGCTTTTTGTAGGTTAGATGAGCCTGTAAATTCCTGATGTTGAGCTTTTCTCCATTTTCCTTGTTTTGATAAAGAGTGAGTCAAACTTACCTCTTCATACTATCCCTTTGACACATTTGCCTGCTTTGAATTTTTTTTGGCCATTGCCTAGCTCAGGACATTTTTTGAGGGCAGGTGTCTTTTAGAGCCCTGAGTCCTTGTGAATGTTAAGTGACCCATAGCTATGCGTTTAAAGCCGCTCTTGCGGGAAACGGCCACAAGGCGGCAGCATTTCTCCATTTCCAACTATGCGTTTTTCTGCAACAGAGCCTTCCTGGAAATTGTGTTGGTAGGCTGCAAATCAGAGTGCAGTGTGCCAGGGCAAACCCCCAAGAGCTTATATCTCCTTACTTCTTGTGTGTTTTTTACAATTTCATTGTTATTTATTATCACAGCAAATTTGATAAAAATGTTGTGTGTGTTCTAGGTGTACAGCATCTGGTTCATTATATGTATGTATCGATCTATTCATCTTTGGATCCTTTCCCGTGTAGGTTATTACAGAGTGTTGAGTCGACCTCTCTTGGTATTCCTTGGGTATTTTGTGACTGTATATTTCATATGTATCAGTACATGTCTGTAAACGCCCATACCCAAATTCATACATTCCTTACACCTTTCCATTTGGTTAAACATAGTTGGTTTTCTGAATCTATGCACGGCCTTCTCTTGGAAATGACTTCATGGGTATCAATTTTTAAGTAACAACTATAAGTGATGTCATAGGATATCTATATTTCGGTTCCTTTTGGGGGATTATCTCTAGATCCTTCTATGGTGGTGCCAGCGGCACTGTTCCATGCTTTTCCGTGGCTAATATTCCATTGTGTACATGGACCCCTACTTCTTGGTGCGCTGTTCTGTGGATGGACATTTTGGTTTCGTCCAAGCCTTGCCTACGGTACATGTTGCTGCAGTGCAGGATGGCCAGCCTGTGTCTTTTTGATTTTGTGCTACTAAGGGGATAGGCCCATTAGTGGGCCTATCCGATCACATGGTAGCTCAATTTGTCCCTTTAAACGCACCTCCATTCTGTTCACACTGCTGGCTGTTAACCGGGTTACATCCCACGAGCAGCTCTGGAGGGTACAGAGTTCTCTAAAACCCCTTCAGCATTTACTCTTTGTAGACTTTGTTGCTGATGGTCATTCTGACGGCTGTGGGTGAACGTTTCTGTAGACTGGATTGGCATGGCTTTATTAATTCCTGATGTGGAGCATTTTTCCATGCCCTTTTATTTCACACAAGAAAAAGAAAGAAAGAGAAGACAAAGTGTGCATAAAATATGCCTCTTGAAATTGTCGTTTTGAAAGGTGCACGTCTTTTGAGTTTTTTCCTCGATTAACGACCCAAGGATTTGTTTTGAGGGCAGGTGTCCTTTACAGGCCTGCAATTATGTGGAACATCAAGTGACCATCAGCGCCGGGTTAAAAGCTGCTGTTTTGAGAAACGGCCACAAGGCGGCAGCAGTTCTCCTTTACCAAATCTGCTTGCTAAGGCAACAGAGCCTCCATGGAAGTCGTGTTCTAGGTTGTAAATTAGAATGGAGTGGGCCAGGAGAAAGCCCCTTAGGTTTGTGTCTCACTACTTCTTGCTGGTTTTTTAATTTAATATTTCTTTTTTATCACAGCAAGCTTGATTACAATGTTTTGCTTGTTGTGGGTGTGAAAGATGTGGCTCTTTTACACAGAAACGTATATCTATTCTTCTTGGACCCTTCTCCCGTGTAGCTTATGACACAATGTTGAGTACTCTCCCCTTGGTATTCCGTAGGTCTTTGGTGATTATACCTTTCACCTGTGTTTGTATAGCTCCGTTAAAGCCGATTTCCTAACGTATACAACCCTCACACCTTTCCATTGGTGAACCACAAGTCTGTCTATTGAATCTGTGATTGCGTTTTTCTGTGGAAGTATCTTCAGTGATATCACTCTGTAGGTAACACCTACAAGTGATATCATAGGATATGTGTCTTTTGCTTTCTGACTTACCGCAAGTTCCGTGTGTAACTCTAGCCTCACCTGTGGTGCTGCGCATGCCATTGTTTCATGTTTTTCCTTGGCCAATATTCCACCTGTACATGTCCCAGTTCTTCTTTGTCCAGTCACCTGGTGATGGACTTTTTGGTTGCTTCCGTGTCTTGGCTGTTGTAATACTGCTGCAGTGCCGATTTGCCTGCCCGTGTCTTTCCAATTGTGTCTTCTTAGGTTAGAGGCCCAGGAGTGGGCCTGCTGGATCATCTCGTCGCTCAATGTTTACCTTGTAAAGGCACCTCCGTTCTGTTCTCATTAGTGGCTCTTACCAGGTTAAGTCCCACTTAAGGTTGAGGGTATGCACTTCTCCGCAAGCCCTTCAGCAGTTATTGTTTGTAGTTTTGTTGCTGATGGTTCCTCTGACTGGTGTGAGCTGATACGTCTTTGTGGTTGGACTTGCATGCGTCTCATAAACCCTTGAAGTTGAGCTTTTGGGGATGTCCTTTTTTCCTTCAAACTGCGTGTACAGCTTACCTCATCAAATTCTTTTCTTGAAATATGTGTCACATTTTGAAATATTTTGGCCAATACCTCTCTCAAGACATGTTGAGGGCAGGTTTCATTTAGAGCCCTCCACTACTTGTGCATGTGAAGTGACCATTAGCACAGGTTTGCAAGCTGCTGTTGCAGGTAACGGCCAGAGGGCGGCAGCATTTCTGCATCCCCACTCTGGTAACTAGCGAAACAGTCCTTCCTGCCAGTGGCGTTCCTCGGTTCTAAATTACAGTGGAATGTGTCTGGGGAAATCCCCCAAAGCTGATGTCTCCTTACTTACATTTGTTTTTAAAATCGAATTTATATTTTTCATTGGAGTACTATTCCATTGTGTACATGGACCCCTTCTTCTTGGTGCATTGTTCTGTGGATGGACATTTTGGTTTCGTCCAAGCCTTGCCTACGGTACATGTTGCTGCAGTGCAGGATGGCCAGCCTGTGTCTTTTTGATTCTCATCCTCTCAGGTGATAGACCCAGCCGTGGGTATGCTTGATTGAACGGTAGCTCAATGTTTACCCTTTCCAGGCAAATCCATTGTGTTTTCATTAGTGGCTCTTACCGCGTCCCACTTAGAACCGAGGGTATGCATTTCTTTACCAGCCCTTCAGCATTTATTGTTTGTAGAATTTTGGCTGATGGCCATTCTGAGTGGTGTGACCCGATAGGTTTTTGTAACGTGTATTTGCATGTCTTTAATAATTCCTAATGTTCAGCATTTTTCCACGCCTTTTTTTATTCTGTTAAACAAAAACAGAAAAAAACTGTAAGTACAATAAACCTCTTGAAATTGTCTTCTTGGAAGGTTGCCCTCTTTTGAATTTTTTGGTCGATTTTCGACCCCAGGATTTTTTTTGGAGGGCAGGTGTCATTGACAAGCCTGCAATGTGTGTGAATATTGAGTGACCATTAGCACTGACTTTAAAGCTGCTGCTGTGGGAAACGGCCACAAGGCGTCAGCATTGCTACATTCCCACACCTGGTTTCTAGGGCAGCAGAGCCCTTCTGGAAGTCCTGTTCCCAGGTTGTCAATTAGAACGGAATGTGCCAGGAAAAAAACCCCAGAAGTTTATGTCACATTACTTCTTGTTCACTCTTTTAATTCTTTTAATCGGGGTAATGATTAGAATATTGTTTCTCCTAGGTGTACACAATCTGGTTCATTTGTATGTTTTATATATATATATATATATATATATATATATATATATATATATATTCTTGTACAGATCCTCTGCCCATGTAAATTATTGCAGAGTGTTCTGGTGACCTCCCTTGCTATATGGTCGGTCTGTTGGATATATGTATTTGTACACATATGGTGACACTAATCTTCATTTATCCATTCCCCCCCCCCCACCTTTCATTTTACATAAGCTTAGTTTGTTTTCTAAGTCTGTGAGTGTCTTTCTTTGTAGAAATATGTTCCTTTGTGTCAGCTGTTAGATAACGCCTATAAGTGATGTCATACGATATGTCTTTTGCTTTCCGACTTACCTCATGTTCTGTGATTATCTCTAGGCTCATCTATGGTGCCTCAAAGAGCAGTGTTTCGTTGTTTTCCATGGCTAATATTCCACTGTGTACATGGACCCGCCCTGCTTATCCATTCGTCTGTTGATGGACGTGTTGGTTGCTTCGGTGTCTTGGCTGTTGTGAAAATTCGTGGAGTGCAGCTCTTGCAGCCTGTGTCTTCTCGACCCTGGTCTTCTCAGGTGAGGGGCTCAGCTGTGGGTGTTCTGGATGGAATGGTGGCTCAATTTTTAATTTGAAACGCAGCTCCTTTCTGTTTCTCATTATTGGCTGTTACAACTATACATCTCTTCAGCAGCTAGAGGGAACAGAGTTCTCTAAAACCCCTTCAGCATTTATTGTTTGTAGTCTTTTTGCTGACGGTAGTTAACTTGGGTGAGTTGAAAGCTTTTTGTAGGTTAGACGAGCCTGTAAATTCCTGATGTTGAGCTTTTCTCCATTTTCCTTGTTTTGATAAAGAGTGAGTCAAACTTACCTCTTCATACTATCCCTTTGACACATTTGCCTGCTTTGAATTTTTTTTGGCCATTGCCTAGCTCAGGACATTTTTTGAGGGCAGGTGTCTTTTAGAGCCCTGAGTCCTTGTGAATGTTAAGTGACCCATAGCTATGCGTTTAAAGCCGCTCTTGCGGGAAACGGCCACAAGGCGGCAGCATTTCTCCATTTCCAACTATGCGTTTTTCTGCAACAGAGCCTTCCTGGAAATTGTGTTGGTAGGCTGCAAATCAGAGTGCAGTGTGCCAGGGCAAACCCCCAAGAGCTTATATCTCCTTACTTCTTGTGTGTTTTTTACAATTTCATTGTTATTTATTATCACAGCAAATTTGATAAAAATGTTGTGTGTGTTCTAGGTGTACAGCATCTGGTTCATTATATGTATGTATCGATCTATTCATCTTTGGATCCTTTCCCGTGTAGGTTATTACAGAGTGTTGAGTCGACCTCTCTTGGTATTCCTTGGGTATTTTGTGACTGTATATTTCATATGTATCAGTACATGTCTGTAAACGCCCATACCCAAATTCATACATTCCTTACACCTTTCCATTTGGTTAAACATAGTTGGTTTTCTGAATCTATGCACGGCCTTCTCTTGGAAATGACTTCATGGGTATCAATTTTTAAGTAACAACTATAAGTGATGTCATAGGATATCTATATTTCGGTTCCTTTTGGGGGATTATCTCTAGATCCTTCTATGGTGGTGCCAGCGGCACTGTTCCATGCTTTTCCGTGGCTAATATTCCATTGTGTACATGGACCCCTACTTCTTGGTGCGCTGTTCTGTGGATGGACATTTTGGTTTCGTCCAAGCCTTGCCTACGGTACATGTTGCTGCAGTGCAGGATGGCCAGCCTGTGTCTTTTTGATTTTGTGCTACTAAGGGGATAGGCCCATTAGTGGGCCTATCCGATCACATGGTAGCTCAATTTGTCCCTTTAAACGCACCTCCATTCTGTTCACACTGCTGGCTGTTAACCGGGTTACATCCCACGAGCAGCTCTGGAGGGTACAGAGTTCTCTAAAACCCCTTCAGCATTTACTCTTTGTAGACTTTGTTGCTGATGGTCATTCTGACGGCTGTGGGTGAACGTTTCTGTAGACTGGATTGGCATGGCTTTATTAATTCCTGATGTGGAGCATTTTTCCATGCCCTTTTATTTCACACAAGAAAAAGAAAGAAAGAGAAGACAAAGTGTGCATAAAATATGCCTCTTGAAATTGTCGTTTTGAAAGGTGCACGTCTTTTGAGTTTTTTCCTCGATTAACGACCCAAGGATTTGTTTTGAGGGCAGGTGTCCTTTACAGGCCTGCAATTATGTGGAACATCAAGTGACCATCAGCGCCGGGTTAAAAGCTGCTGTTTTGAGAAACGGCCACAAGGCGGCAGCAGTTCTCCTTTACCAAATCTGCTTGCTAAGGCAACAGAGCCTCCATGGAAGTCGTGTTCTAGGTTGTAAATTAGAATGGAGTGGGCCAGGAGAAAGCCCCTTAGGTTTGTGTCTCACTACTTCTTGCTGGTTTTTTAATTTAATATTTCTTTTTTATCACAGCAAGCTTGATTACAATGTTTTGCTTGTTGTGGGTGTGAAAGATGTGGCTCTTTTACACAGAAACGTATATCTATTCTTCTTGGACCCTTCTCCCGTGTAGCTTATGACACAATGTTGAGTACTCTCCCCTTGGTATTCCGTAGGTCTTTGGTGATTATACCTTTCACCTGTGTTTGTATAGCTCCGTTAAAGCCGATTTCCTAACGTATACAACCCTCACACCTTTCCATTGGTGAACCACAAGTCTGTCTATTGAATCTGTGATTGCGTTTTTCTGTGGAAGTATCTTCAGTGATATCACTCTGTAGGTAACACCTACAAGTGATATCATAGGATATGTGTCTTTTGCTTTCTGACTTACCGCAAGTTCCGTGTGTAACTCTAGCCTCACCTGTGGTGCTGCGCATGCCATTGTTTCATGTTTTTCCTTGGCCAATATTCCACCTGTACATGTCCCAGTTCTTCTTTGTCCAGTCACCTGGTGATGGACTTTTTGGTTGCTTCCGTGTCTTGGCTGTTGTAATACTGCTGCAGTGCCGATTTGCCTGCCCGTGTCTTTCCAATTGTGTCTTCTTAGGTTAGAGGCCCAGGAGTGGGCCTGCTGGATCATCTCGTCGCTCAATGTTTACCTTGTAAAGGCACCTCCGTTCTGTTCTCATTAGTGGCTCTTACCAGGTTAAGTCCCACTTAAGGTTGAGGGTATGCACTTCTCCGCAAGCCCTTCAGCAGTTATTGTTTGTAGTTTTGTTGCTGATGGTTCCTCTGACTGGTGTGAGCTGATACGTCTTTGTGGTTGGACTTGCATGCGTCTCATAAACCCTTGAAGTTGAGCTTTTGGGGATGTCCTTTTTTCCTTCAAACTGCGTGTACAGCTTACCTCATCAAATTCTTTTCTTGAAATATGTGTCACATTTTGAAATATTTTGGCCAATACCTCTCTCAAGACATGTTGAGGGCAGGTTTCATTTAGAGCCCTCCACTACTTGTGCATGTGAAGTGACCATTAGCACAGGTTTGCAAGCTGCTGTTGCAGGTAACGGCCAGAGGGCGGCAGCATTTCTGCATCCCCACTCTGGTAACTAGCGAAACAGTCCTTCCTGCCAGTGGCGTTCCTCGGTTCTAAATTACAGTGGAATGTGTCTGGGGAAATCCCCCAAAGCTGATGTCTCCTTACTTACATTTGTTTTTAAAATCGAATTTATATTTTTCATTGGAGTACTATTCCATTGTGTACATGGACCCCTTCTTCTTGGTGCATTGTTCTGTGGATGGACATTTTGGTTTCGTCCAAGCCTTGCCTACGGTACATGTTGCTGCAGTGCAGGATGGCCAGCCTGTGTCTTTTTGATTCTCATCCTCTCAGGTGATAGACCCAGCCGTGGGTATGCTTGATTGAACGGTAGCTCAATGTTTACCCTTTCCAGGCAAATCCATTGTGTTTTCATTAGTGGCTCTTACCGCGTCCCACTTAGAACCGAGGGTATGCATTTCTTTACCAGCCCTTCAGCATTTATTGTTTGTAGAATTTTGGCTGATGGCCATTCTGAGTGGTGTGACCCGATAGGTTTTTGTAACGTGTATTTGCATGTCTTTAATAATTCCTAATGTTCAGCATTTTTCCACGCCTTTTTTTATTCTGTTAAACAAAAACAGAAAAAAACTGTAAGTACAATAAACCTCTTGAAATTGTCTTCTTGGAAGGTTGCCCTCTTTTGAATTTTTTGGTCGATTTTCGACCCCAGGATTTTTTTTGGAGGGCAGGTGTCATTGACAAGCCTGCAATGTGTGTGAATATTGAGTGACCATTAGCACTGACTTTAAAGCTGCTGCTGTGGGAAACGGCCACAAGGCGTCAGCATTGCTACATTCCCACACCTGGTTTCTAGGGCAGCAGAGCCCTTCTGGAAGTCCTGTTCCCAGGTTGTCAATTAGAACGGAATGTGCCAGGAAAAAAACCCCAGAAGTTTATGTCACATTACTTCTTGTTCACTCTTTTAATTCTTTTAATCGGGGTAATGATTAGAATATTGTTTCTCCTAGGTGTACACAATCTGGTTCATTTGTATGTTTTATATATATATATATATATTCTTGTACAGATCCTCTGCCCATGTAAATTATTGCAGAGTGTTCTGGTGACCTCCCTTGCTATATGGTCGGTCTGTTGGATATATGTATTTGTACACATATGGTGACACTAATCTTCATTTATCCATTCCCCCCCCCACCTTTCATTTTACATAAGCTTAGTTTGTTTTCTAAGTCTGTGAGTGTCTTTCTTTGTAGAAATATGTTCCTTTGTGTCAGCTGTTAGATAACGCCTATAAGTGATGTCATACGATATGTCTTTTGCTTTCCGACTTACCTCATGTTCTGTGATTATCTCTAGGCTCATCTATGGTGCCTCAAAGAGCAGTGTTTCGTTGTTTTCCATGGCTAATATTCCACTGTGTACATGGACCCGCCCTGCTTATCCATTCGTCTGTTGATGGACGTGTTGGTTGCTTCGGTGTCTTGGCTGTTGTGAAAATTCGTGGAGTGCAGCTCTTGCAGCCTGTGTCTTCTCGACCCTGGTCTTCTCAGGTGAGGGGCTCAGCTGTGGGTGTTCTGGATGGAATGGTGGCTCAATTTTTAATTTGAAACGCAGCTCCTTTCTGTTTCTCATTATTGGCTGTTACAACTATACATCTCTTCAGCAGCTAGAGGGAACAGAGTTCTCTAAAACCCCTTCAGCATTTATTGTTTGTAGTCTTTTTGCTGACGGTAGTTAACTTGGGTGAGTTGAAAGCTTTTTGTAGGTTAGACGAGCCTGTAAATTCCTGATGTTGAGCTTTTCTCCATTTTCCTTGTTTTGATAAAGAGTGAGTCAAACTTACCTCTTCATACTATCCCTTTGACACATTTGCCTGCTTTGAATTTTTTTTGGCCATTGCCTAGCTCAGGACATTTTTTGAGGGCAGGTGTCTTTTAGAGCCCTGAGTCCTTGTGAATGTTAAGTGACCCATAGCTATGCGTTTAAAGCCGCTCTTGCGGGAAACGGCCACAAGGCGGCAGCATTTCTCCATTTCCAACTATGCGTTTTTCTGCAACAGAGCCTTCCTGGAAATTGTGTTGGTAGGCTGCAAATCAGAGTGCAGTGTGCCAGGGCAAACCCCCAAGAGCTTATATCTCCTTACTTCTTGTGTGTTTTTTACAATTTCATTGTTATTTATTATCACAGCAAATTTGATAAAAATGTTGTGTGTGTTCTAGGTGTACAGCATCTGGTTCATTATATGTATGTATCGATCTATTCATCTTTGGATCCTTTCCCGTGTAGGTTATTACAGAGTGTTGAGTCGACCTCTCTTGGTATTCCTTGGGTATTTTGTGACTGTATATTTCATATGTATCAGTACATGTCTGTAAACGCCCATACCCAAATTCATACATTCCTTACACCTTTCCATTTGGTTAAACATAGTTGGTTTTCTGAATCTATGCACGGCCTTCTCTTGGAAATGACTTCATGGGTATCAATTTTTAAGTAACAACTATAAGTGATGTCATAGGATATCTATATTTCGGTTCCTTTTGGGGGATTATCTCTAGATCCTTCTATGGTGGTGCCAGCGGCACTGTTCCATGCTTTTCCGTGGCTAATATTCCATTGTGTACATGGACCCCTACTTCTTGGTGCGCTGTTCTGTGGATGGACATTTTGGTTTCGTCCAAGCCTTGCCTACGGTACATGTTGCTGCAGTGCAGGATGGCCAGCCTGTGTCTTTTTGATTTTGTGCTACTAAGGGGATAGGCCCATTAGTGGGCCTATCCGATCACATGGTAGCTCAATTTGTCCCTTTAAACGCACCTCCATTCTGTTCACACTGCTGGCTGTTAACCGGGTTACATCCCACGAGCAGCTCTGGAGGGTACAGAGTTCTCTAAAACCCCTTCAGCATTTACTCTTTGTAGACTTTGTTGCTGATGGTCATTCTGACGGCTGTGGGTGAACGTTTCTGTAGACTGGATTGGCATGGCTTTATTAATTCCTGATGTGGAGCATTTTTCCATGCCCTTTTATTTCACACAAGAAAAAGAAAGAAAGAGAAGACAAAGTGTGCATAAAATATGCCTCTTGAAATTGTCGTTTTGAAAGGTGCACGTCTTTTGAGTTTTTTCCTCGATTAACGACCCAAGGATTTGTTTTGAGGGCAGGTGTCCTTTACAGGCCTGCAATTATGTGGAACATCAAGTGACCATCAGCGCCGGGTTAAAAGCTGCTGTTTTGAGAAACGGCCACAAGGCGGCAGCAGTTCTCCTTTACCAAATCTGCTTGCTAAGGCAACAGAGCCTCCATGGAAGTCGTGTTCTAGGTTGTAAATTAGAATGGAGTGGGCCAGGAGAAAGCCCCTTAGGTTTGTGTCTCACTACTTCTTGCTGGTTTTTTAATTTAATATTTCTTTTTTATCACAGCAAGCTTGATTACAATGTTTTGCTTGTTGTGGGTGTGAAAGATGTGGCTCTTTTACACAGAAACGTATATCTATTCTTCTTGGACCCTTCTCCCGTGTAGCTTATGACACAATGTTGAGTACTCTCCCCTTGGTATTCCGTAGGTCTTTGGTGATTATACCTTTCACCTGTGTTTGTATAGCTCCGTTAAAGCCGATTTCCTAACGTATACAACCCTCACACCTTTCCATTGGTGAACCACAAGTCTGTCTATTGAATCTGTGATTGCGTTTTTCTGTGGAAGTATCTTCAGTGATATCACTCTGTAGGTAACACCTACAAGTGATATCATAGGATATGTGTCTTTTGCTTTCTGACTTACCGCAAGTTCCGTGTGTAACTCTAGCCTCACCTGTGGTGCTGCGCATGCCATTGTTTCATGTTTTTCCTTGGCCAATATTCCACCTGTACATGTCCCAGTTCTTCTTTGTCCAGTCACCTGGTGATGGACTTTTTGGTTGCTTCCGTGTCTTGGCTGTTGTAATACTGCTGCAGTGCCGATTTGCCTGCCCGTGTCTTTCCAATTGTGTCTTCTTAGGTTAGAGGCCCAGGAGTGGGCCTGCTGGATCATCTCGTCGCTCAATGTTTACCTTGTAAAGGCACCTCCGTTCTGTTCTCATTAGTGGCTCTTACCAGGTTAAGTCCCACTTAAGGTTGAGGGTATGCACTTCTCCGCAAGCCCTTCAGCAGTTATTGTTTGTAGTTTTGTTGCTGATGGTTCCTCTGACTGGTGTGAGCTGATACGTCTTTGTGGTTGGACTTGCATGCGTCTCATAAACCCTTGAAGTTGAGCTTTTGGGGATGTCCTTTTTTCCTTCAAACTGCGTGTACAGCTTACCTCATCAAATTCTTTTCTTGAAATATGTGTCACATTTTGAAATATTTTGGCCAATACCTCTCTCAAGACATGTTGAGGGCAGGTTTCATTTAGAGCCCTCCACTACTTGTGCATGTGAAGTGACCATTAGCACAGGTTTGCAAGCTGCTGTTGCAGGTAACGGCCAGAGGGCGGCAGCATTTCTGCATCCCCACTCTGGTAACTAGCGAAACAGTCCTTCCTGCCAGTGGCGTTCCTCGGTTCTAAATTACAGTGGAATGTGTCTGGGGAAATCCCCCAAAGCTGATGTCTCCTTACTTACATTTGTTTTTAAAATCGAATTTATATTTTTCATTGGAGTACTATTCCATTGTGTACATGGACCCCTTCTTCTTGGTGCATTGTTCTGTGGATGGACATTTTGGTTTCGTCCAAGCCTTGCCTACGGTACATGTTGCTGCAGTGCAGGATGGCCAGCCTGTGTCTTTTTGATTCTCATCCTCTCAGGTGATAGACCCAGCCGTGGGTATGCTTGATTGAACGGTAGCTCAATGTTTACCCTTTCCAGGCAAATCCATTGTGTTTTCATTAGTGGCTCTTACCGCGTCCCACTTAGAACCGAGGGTATGCATTTCTTTACCAGCCCTTCAGCATTTATTGTTTGTAGAATTTTGGCTGATGGCCATTCTGAGTGGTGTGACCCGATAGGTTTTTGTAACGTGTATTTGCATGTCTTTAATAATTCCTAATGTTCAGCATTTTTCCACGCCTTTTTTTATTCTGTTAAACAAAAACAGAAAAAAACTGTAAGTACAATAAACCTCTTGAAATTGTCTTCTTGGAAGGTTGCCCTCTTTTGAATTTTTTGGTCGATTTTCGACCCCAGGATTTTTTTTGGAGGGCAGGTGTCATTGACAAGCCTGCAATGTGTGTGAATATTGAGTGACCATTAGCACTGACTTTAAAGCTGCTGCTGTGGGAAACGGCCACAAGGCGTCAGCATTGCTACATTCCCACACCTGGTTTCTAGGGCAGCAGAGCCCTTCTGGAAGTCCTGTTCCCAGGTTGTCAATTAGAACGGAATGTGCCAGGAAAAAAACCCCAGAAGTTTATGTCACATTACTTCTTGTTCACTCTTTTAATTCTTTTAATCGGGGTAATGATTAGAATATTGTTTCTCCTAGGTGTACACAATCTGGTTCATTTGTATGTTTTATATATATATATATATATATATATATATATATATATATATATATATATTCTTGTACAGATCCTCTGCCCATGTAAATTATTGCAGAGTGTTCTGGTGACCTCCCTTGCTATATGGTCGGTCTGTTGGATATATGTATTTGTACACATATGGTGACACTAATCTTCATTTATCCATTCCCCCCCCCCCACCTTTCATTTTACATAAGCTTAGTTTGTTTTCTAAGTCTGTGAGTGTCTTTCTTTGTAGAAATATGTTCCTTTGTGTCAGCTGTTAGATAACGCCTATAAGTGATGTCATACGATATGTCTTTTGCTTTCCGACTTACCTCATGTTCTGTGATTATCTCTAGGCTCATCTATGGTGCCTCAAAGAGCAGTGTTTCGTTGTTTTCCATGGCTAATATTCCACTGTGTACATGGACCCGCCCTGCTTATCCATTCGTCTGTTGATGGACGTGTTGGTTGCTTCGGTGTCTTGGCTGTTGTGAAAATTCGTGGAGTGCAGCTCTTGCAGCCTGTGTCTTCTCGACCCTGGTCTTCTCAGGTGAGGGGCTCAGCTGTGGGTGTTCTGGATGGAATGGTGGCTCAATTTTTAATTTGAAACGCAGCTCCTTTCTGTTTCTCATTATTGGCTGTTACAACTATACATCTCTTCAGCAGCTAGAGGGAACAGAGTTCTCTAAAACCCCTTCAGCATTTATTGTTTGTAGTCTTTTTGCTGACGGTAGTTAACTTGGGTGAGTTGAAAGCTTTTTGTAGGTTAGATGAGCCTGTAAATTCCTGATGTTGAGCTTTTCTCCATTTTCCTTGTTTTGATAAAGAGTGAGTCAAACTTACCTCTTCATACTATCCCTTTGACACATTTGCCTGCTTTGAATTTTTTTTGGCCATTGCCTAGCTCAGGACATTTTTTGAGGGCAGGTGTCTTTTAGAGCCCTGAGTCCTTGTGAATGTTAAGTGACCCATAGCTATGCGTTTAAAGCCGCTCTTGCGGGAAACGGCCACAAGGCGGCAGCATTTCTCCATTTCCAACTATGCGTTTTTCTGCAACAGAGCCTTCCTGGAAATTGTGTTGGTAGGCTGCAAATCAGAGTGCAGTGTGCCAGGGCAAACCCCCAAGAGCTTATATCTCCTTACTTCTTGTGTGTTTTTTACAATTTCATTGTTATTTATTATCACAGCAAATTTGATAAAAATGTTGTGTGTGTTCTAGGTGTACAGCATCTGGTTCATTATATGTATGTATCGATCTATTCATCTTTGGATCCTTTCCCGTGTAGGTTATTACAGAGTGTTGAGTCGACCTCTCTTGGTATTCCTTGGGTATTTTGTGACTGTATATTTCATATGTATCAGTACATGTCTGTAAACGCCCATACCCAAATTCATACATTCCTTACACCTTTCCATTTGGTTAAACATAGTTGGTTTTCTGAATCTATGCACGGCCTTCTCTTGGAAATGACTTCATGGGTATCAATTTTTAAGTAACAACTATAAGTGATGTCATAGGATATCTATATTTCGGTTCCTTTTGGGGGATTATCTCTAGATCCTTCTATGGTGGTGCCAGCGGCACTGTTCCATGCTTTTCCGTGGCTAATATTCCATTGTGTACATGGACCCCTACTTCTTGGTGCGCTGTTCTGTGGATGGACATTTTGGTTTCGTCCAAGCCTTGCCTACGGTACATGTTGCTGCAGTGCAGGATGGCCAGCCTGTGTCTTTTTGATTTTGTGCTACTAAGGGGATAGGCCCATTAGTGGGCCTATCCGATCACATGGTAGCTCAATTTGTCCCTTTAAACGCACCTCCATTCTGTTCACACTGCTGGCTGTTAACCGGGTTACATCCCACGAGCAGCTCTGGAGGGTACAGAGTTCTCTAAAACCCCTTCAGCATTTACTCTTTGTAGACTTTGTTGCTGATGGTCATTCTGACGGCTGTGGGTGAACGTTTCTGTAGACTGGATTGGCATGGCTTTATTAATTCCTGATGTGGAGCATTTTTCCATGCCCTTTTATTTCACACAAGAAAAAGAAAGAAAGAGAAGACAAAGTGTGCATAAAATATGCCTCTTGAAATTGTCGTTTTGAAAGGTGCACGTCTTTTGAGTTTTTTCCTCGATTAACGACCCAAGGATTTGTTTTGAGGGCAGGTGTCCTTTACAGGCCTGCAATTATGTGGAACATCAAGTGACCATCAGCGCCGGGTTAAAAGCTGCTGTTTTGAGAAACGGCCACAAGGCGGCAGCAGTTCTCCTTTACCAAATCTGCTTGCTAAGGCAACAGAGCCTCCATGGAAGTCGTGTTCTAGGTTGTAAATTAGAATGGAGTGGGCCAGGAGAAAGCCCCTTAGGTTTGTGTCTCACTACTTCTTGCTGGTTTTTTAATTTAATATTTCTTTTTTATCACAGCAAGCTTGATTACAATGTTTTGCTTGTTGTGGGTGTGAAAGATGTGGCTCTTTTACACAGAAACGTATATCTATTCTTCTTGGACCCTTCTCCCGTGTAGCTTATGACACAATGTTGAGTACTCTCCCCTTGGTATTCCGTAGGTCTTTGGTGATTATACCTTTCACCTGTGTTTGTATAGCTCCGTTAAAGCCGATTTCCTAACGTATACAACCCTCACACCTTTCCATTGGTGAACCACAAGTCTGTCTATTGAATCTGTGATTGCGTTTTTCTGTGGAAGTATCTTCAGTGATATCACTCTGTAGGTAACACCTACAAGTGATATCATAGGATATGTGTCTTTTGCTTTCTGACTTACCGCAAGTTCCGTGTGTAACTCTAGCCTCACCTGTGGTGCTGCGCATGCCATTGTTTCATGTTTTTCCTTGGCCAATATTCCACCTGTACATGTCCCAGTTCTTCTTTGTCCAGTCACCTGGTGATGGACTTTTTGGTTGCTTCCGTGTCTTGGCTGTTGTAATACTGCTGCAGTGCCGATTTGCCTGCCCGTGTCTTTCCAATTGTGTCTTCTTAGGTTAGAGGCCCAGGAGTGGGCCTGCTGGATCATCTCGTCGCTCAATGTTTACCTTGTAAAGGCACCTCCGTTCTGTTCTCATTAGTGGCTCTTACCAGGTTAAGTCCCACTTAAGGTTGAGGGTATGCACTTCTCCGCAAGCCCTTCAGCAGTTATTGTTTGTAGTTTTGTTGCTGATGGTTCCTCTGACTGGTGTGAGCTGATACGTCTTTGTGGTTGGACTTGCATGCGT
Organism: Kogia breviceps; assembly: GCF_026419965.1. Taxonomy (NCBI): domain Eukaryota; kingdom Metazoa; phylum Chordata; class Mammalia; order Artiodactyla; family Physeteridae; genus Kogia; species Kogia breviceps. Next base: position 87,955,884 of record NC_081318.1, read on the forward strand.
CTCATAAACCCTTGAAGTTGAGCTTTTGGGGATGTCCTTTTTTCCTTCAAACTGCGTGTACAGCTTACCTCATCAAATTCTTTTCTTGAAATATGTGTCACATTTTGAAATATTTTGGCCAATACCTCTCTCAAGACATGTTGAGGGCAGGTTTCATTTAGAGCCCTCCACTACTTGTGCATGTGAAGTGACCATTAGCACAGGTTTGCAAGCTGCTGTTGCAGGTAACGGCCAGAGGGCGGCAGCATTTCTGCATCCCCACTCTGGTAACTAGCGAAACAGTCCTTCCTGCCAGTGGCGTTCCTCGGTTCTAAATTACAGTGGAATGTGTCTGGGGAAATCCCCCAAAGCTGATGTCTCCTTACTTACATTTGTTTTTAAAATCGAATTTATATTTTTCATTGGAGTACTATTCCATTGTGTACATGGACCCCTTCTTCTTGGTGCATTGTTCTGTGGATGGACATTTTGGTTTCGTCCAAGCCTTGCCTACGGTACATGTTGCTGCAGTGCAGGATGGCCAGCCTGTGTCTTTTTGATTCTCATCCTCTCAGGTGATAGACCCAGCCGTGGGTATGCTTGATTGAACGGTAGCTCAATGTTTACCCTTTCCAGGCAAATCCATTGTGTTTTCATTAGTGGCTCTTACCGCGTCCCACTTAGAACCGAGGGTATGCATTTCTTTACCAGCCCTTCAGCATTTATTGTTTGTAGAATTTTGGCTGATGGCCATTCTGAGTGGTGTGACCCGATAGGTTTTTGTAACGTGTATTTGCATGTCTTTAATAATTCCTAATGTTCAGCATTTTTCCACGCCTTTTTTTATTCTGTTAAACAAAAACAGAAAAAAACTGTAAGTACAATAAACCTCTTGAAATTGTCTTCTTGGAAGGTTGCCCTCTTTTGAATTTTTTGGTCGATTTTCGACCCCAGGATTTTTTTTGGAGGGCAGGTGTCATTGACAAGCCTGCAATGTGTGTGAATATTGAGTGACCATTAGCACTGACTTTAAAGCTGCTGCTGTGGGAAACGGCCACAAGGCGTCAGCATTGCTACATTCCCACACCTGGTTTCTAGGGCAGCAGAGCCCTTCTGGAAGTCCTGTTCCCAGGTTGTCAATTAGAACGGAATGTGCCAGGAAAAAAACCCCAGAAGTTTATGTCACATTACTTCTTGTTCACTCTTTTAATTCTTTTAATCGGGGTAATGATTAGAATATTGTTTCTCCTAGGTGTACACAATCTGGTTCATTTGTATGTTTTATATATATATATATATATATATATATATATATATATTCTTGTACAGATCCTCTGCCCATGTAAATTATTGCAGAGTGTTCTGGTGACCTCCCTTGCTATATGGTCGGTCTGTTGGATATATGTATTTGTACACATATGGTGACACTAATCTTCATTTATCCATTCCCCCCCCCCCACCTTTCATTTTACATAAGCTTAGTTTGTTTTCTAAGTCTGTGAGTGTCTTTCTTTGTAGAAATATGTTCCTTTGTGTCAGCTGTTAGATAACGCCTATAAGTGATGTCATACGATATGTCTTTTGCTTTCCGACTTACCTCATGTTCTGTGATTATCTCTAGGCTCATCTATGGTGCCTCAAAGAGCAGTGTTTCGTTGTTTTCCATGGCTAATATTCCACTGTGTACATGGACCCGCCCTGCTTATCCATTCGTCTGTTGATGGACGTGTTGGTTGCTTCGGTGTCTTGGCTGTTGTGAAAATTCGTGGAGTGCAGCTCTTGCAGCCTGTGTCTTCTCGACCCTGGTCTTCTCAGGTGAGGGGCTCAGCTGTGGGTGTTCTGGATGGAATGGTGGCTCAATTTTTAATTTGAAACGCAGCTCCTTTCTGTTTCTCATTATTGGCTGTTACAACTATACATCTCTTCAGCAGCTAGAGGGAACAGAGTTCTCTAAAACCCCTTCAGCATTTATTGTTTGTAGTCTTTTTGCTGACGGTAGTTAACCTGGGTGAGTTGAAAGCTTTTTGTAGGTTAGATGAGCCTGTAAATTCCTGATGTTGAGCTTTTCTCCATTTTCCTTGTTTTGATAAAGAGTGAGTCAAACTTACCTCTTCATACTATCCCTTTGACACATTTGCCTGCTTTGAATTTTTTTTGGCCATTGCCTAGCTCAGGACATTTTTTGAGGGCAGGTGTCTTTTAGAGCCCTGAGTCCTTGTGAATGTTAAGTGACCCATAGCTATGCGTTTAAAGCCGCTCTTGCGGGAAACGGCCACAAGGCGGCAGCATTTCTCCATTTCCAACTATGCGTTTTTCTGCAACAGAGCCTTCCTGGAAATTGTGTTGGTAGGCTGCAAATCAGAGTGCAGTGTGCCAGGGCAAACCCCCAAGAGCTTATATCTCCTTACTTCTTGTGTGTTTTTTACAATTTCATTGTTATTTATTATCACAGCAAATTTGATAAAAATGTTGTGTGTGTTCTAGGTGTACAGCATCTGGTTCATTATATGTATGTATCGATCTATTCATCTTTGGATCCTTTCCCGTGTAGGTTATTACAGAGTGTTGAGTCGACCTCTCTTGGTATTCCTTGGGTATTTTGTGACTGTATATTTCATATGTATCAGTACATGTCTGTAAACGCCCATACCCAAATTCATACATTCCTTACACCTTTCCATTTGGTTAAACATAGTTGGTTTTCTGAATCTATGCACGGCCTTCTCTTGGAAATGACTTCATGGGTATCAATTTTTAAGTAACAACTATAAGTGATGTCATAGGATATCTATATTTCGGTTCCTTTTGGGGGATTATCTCTAGATCCTTCTATGGTGGTGCCAGCGGCACTGTTCCATGCTTTTCCGTGGCTAATATTCCATTGTGTACATGGACCCCTACTTCTTGGTGCGCTGTTCTGTGGATGGACATTTTGGTTTCGTCCAAGCCTTGCCTACGGTACATGTTGCTGCAGTGCAGGATGGCCAGCCTGTGTCTTTTTGATTTTGTGCTACTAAGGGGATAGGCCCATTAGTGGGCCTATCCGATCACATGGTAGCTCAATTTGTCCCTTTAAACGCACCTCCATTCTGTTCACACTGCTGGCTGTTAACCGGGTTACATCCCACGAGCAGCTCTGGAGGGTACAGAGTTCTCTAAAACCCCTTCAGCATTTACTCTTTGTAGACTTTGTTGCTGATGGTCATTCTGACGGCTGTGGGTGAACGTTTCTGTAGACTGGATTGGCATGGCTTTATTAATTCCTGATGTGGAGCATTTTTCCATGCCCTTTTATTTCACACAAGAAAAAGAAAGAAAGAGAAGACAAAGTGTGCATAAAATATGCCTCTTGAAATTGTCGTTTTGAAAGGTGCACGTCTTTTGAGTTTTTTCCTCGATTAACGACCCAAGGATTTGTTTTGAGGGCAGGTGTCCTTTACAGGCCTGCAATTATGTGGAACATCAAGTGACCATCAGCGCCGGGTTAAAAGCTGCTGTTTTGAGAAACGGCCACAAGGCGGCAGCAGTTCTCCTTTACCAAATCTGCTTGCTAAGGCAACAGAGCCTCCATGGAAGTCGTGTTCTAGGTTGTAAATTAGAATGGAGTGGGCCAGGAGAAAGCCCCTTAGGTTTGTGTCTCACTACTTCTTGCTGGTTTTTTAATTTAATATTTCTTTTTTATCACAGCAAGCTTGATTACAATGTTTTGCTTGTTGTGGGTGTGAAAGATGTGGCTCTTTTACACAGAAACGTATATCTATTCTTCTTGGACCCTTCTCCCGTGTAGCTTATGACACAATGTTGAGTACTCTCCCCTTGGTATTCCGTAGGTCTTTGGTGATTATACCTTTCACCTGTGTTTGTATAGCTCCGTTAAAGCCGATTTCCTAACGTATACAACCCTCACACCTTTCCATTGGTGAACCACAAGTCTGTCTATTGAATCTGTGATTGCGTTTTTCTGTGGAAGTATCTTCAGTGATATCACTCTGTAGGTAACACCTACAAGTGATATCATAGGATATGTGTCTTTTGCTTTCTGACTTACCGCAAGTTCCGTGTGTAACTCTAGCCTCACCTGTGGTGCTGCGCATGCCATTGTTTCATGTTTTTCCTTGGCCAATATTCCACCTGTACATGTCCCAGTTCTTCTTTGTCCAGTCACCTGGTGATGGACTTTTTGGTTGCTTCCGTGTCTTGGCTGTTGTAATACTGCTGCAGTGCCGATTTGCCTGCCCGTGTCTTTCCAATTGTGTCTTCTTAGGTTAGAGGCCCAGGAGTGGGCCTGCTGGATCATCTCGTCGCTCAATGTTTACCTTGTAAAGGCACCTCCGTTCTGTTCTCATTAGTGGCTCTTACCAGGTTAAGTCCCACTTAAGGTTGAGGGTATGCACTTCTCCGCAAGCCCTTCAGCAGTTATTGTTTGTAGTTTTGTTGCTGATGGTTCCTCTGACTGGTGTGAGCTGATACGTCTTTGTGGTTGGACTTGCATGCGTCTCATAAACCCTTGAAGTTGAGCTTTTGGGGATGTCCTTTTTTCCTTCAAACTGCGTGTACAGCTTACCTCATCAAATTCTTTTCTTGAAATATGTGTCACATTTTGAAATATTTTGGCCAATACCTCTCTCAAGACATGTTGAGGGCAGGTTTCATTTAGAGCCCTCCACTACTTGTGCATGTGAAGTGACCATTAGCACAGGTTTGCAAGCTGCTGTTGCAGGTAACGGCCAGAGGGCGGCAGCATTTCTGCATCCCCACTCTGGTAACTAGCGAAACAGTCCTTCCTGCCAGTGGCGTTCCTCGGTTCTAAATTACAGTGGAATGTGTCTGGGGAAATCCCCCAAAGCTGATGTCTCCTTACTTACATTTGTTTTTAAAATCGAATTTATATTTTTCATTGGAGTACTATTCCATTGTGTACATGGACCCCTTCTTCTTGGTGCATTGTTCTGTGGATGGACATTTTGGTTTCGTCCAAGCCTTGCCTACGGTACATGTTGCTGCAGTGCAGGATGGCCAGCCTGTGTCTTTTTGATTCTCATCCTCTCAGGTGATAGACCCAGCCGTGGGTATGCTTGATTGAACGGTAGCTCAATGTTTACCCTTTCCAGGCAAATCCATTGTGTTTTCATTAGTGGCTCTTACCGCGTCCCACTTAGAACCGAGGGTATGCATTTCTTTACCAGCCCTTCAGCATTTATTGTTTGTAGAATTTTGGCTGATGGCCATTCTGAGTGGTGTGACCCGATAGGTTTTTGTAACGTGTATTTGCATGTCTTTAATAATTCCTAATGTTCAGCATTTTTCCACGCCTTTTTTTATTCTGTTAAACAAAAACAGAAAAAAACTGTAAGTACAATAAACCTCTTGAAATTGTCTTCTTGGAAGGTTGCCCTCTTTTGAATTTTTTGGTCGATTTTCGACCCCAGGATTTTTTTTGGAGGGCAGGTGTCATTGACAAGCCTGCAATGTGTGTGAATATTGAGTGACCATTAGCACTGACTTTAAAGCTGCTGCTGTGGGAAACGGCCACAAGGCGTCAGCATTGCTACATTCCCACACCTGGTTTCTAGGGCAGCAGAGCCCTTCTGGAAGTCCTGTTCCCAGGTTGTCAATTAGAACGGAATGTGCCAGGAAAAAAACCCCAGAAGTTTATGTCACATTACTTCTTGTTCACTCTTTTAATTCTTTTAATCGGGGTAATGATTAGAATATTGTTTCTCCTAGGTGTACACAATCTGGTTCATTTGTATGTTTTATATATATATATATATATATATATATATATATATATATATTCTTGTACAGATCCTCTGCCCATGTAAATTATTGCAGAGTGTTCTGGTGACCTCCCTTGCTATATGGTCGGTCTGTTGGATATATGTATTTGTACACATATGGTGACACTAATCTTCATTTATCCATTCCCCCCCCCCCACCTTTCATTTTACATAAGCTTAGTTTGTTTTCTAAGTCTGTGAGTGTCTTTCTTTGTAGAAATATGTTCCTTTGTGTCAGCTGTTAGATAACGCCTATAAGTGATGTCATACGATATGTCTTTTGCTTTCCGACTTCCCTCATGTTCTGTGATTATCTCTAGGCTCATCTATGGTGCCTCAAAGAGCAGTGTTTCGTTGTTTTCCATGGCTAATATTCCACTGTGTACATGGACCCGCCCTGCTTATCCATTCGTCTGTTGATGGACGTGTTGGTTGCTTCGGTGTCTTGGCTGTTGTGAAAATTCGTGGAGTGCAGCTCTTGCAGCCTGTGTCTTCTCGACCCTGGTCTTCTCAGGTGAGGGGCTCAGCTGTGGGTGTTCTGGATGGAATGGTGGCTCAATTTTTAATTTGAAACGCAGCTCCTTTCTGTTTCTCATTATTGGCTGTTACAACTATACATCTCTTCAGCAGCTAGAGGGAACAGAGTTCTCTAAAACCCCTTCAGCATTTATTGTTTGTAGTCTTTTTGCTGACGGTAGTTAACTTGGGTGAGTTGAAAGCTTTTTGTAGGTTAGACGAGCCTGTAAATTCCTGATGTTGAGCTTTTCTCCATTTTCCTTGTTTTGATAAAGAGTGAGTCAAACTTACCTCTTCATACTATCCCTTTGACACATTTGCCTGCTTTGAATTTTTTTTGGCCATTGCCTAGCTCAGGACATTTTTTGAGGGCAGGTGTCTTTTAGAGCCCTGAGTCCTTGTGAATGTTAAGTGACCCATAGCTATGCGTTTAAAGCCGCTCTTGCGGGAAACGGCCACAAGGCGGCAGCATTTCTCCATTTCCAACTATGCGTTTTTCTGCAACAGAGCCTTCCTGGAAATTGTGTTGGTAGGCTGCAAATCAGAGTGCAGTGTGCCAGGGCAAACCCCCAAGAGCTTATATCTCCTTACTTCTTGTGTGTTTTTTACAATTTCATTGTTATTTATTATCACAGCAAATTTGATAAAAATGTTGTGTGTGTTCTAGGTGTACAGCATCTGGTTCATTATATGTATGTATCGATCTATTCATCTTTGGATCCTTTCCCGTGTAGGTTATTACAGAGTGTTGAGTCGACCTCTCTTGGTATTCCTTGGGTATTTTGTGACTGTATATTTCATATGTATCAGTACATGTCTGTAAACGCCCATACCCAAATTCATACATTCCTTACACCTTTCCATTTGGTTAAACATAGTTGGTTTTCTGAATCTATGCACGGCCTTCTCTTGGAAATGACTTCATGGGTATCAATTTTTAAGTAACAACTATAAGTGATGTCATAGGATATCTATATTTCGGTTCCTTTTGGGGGATTATCTCTAGATCCTTCTATGGTGGTGCCAGCGGCACTGTTCCATGCTTTTCCGTGGCTAATATTCCATTGTGTACATGGACCCCTACTTCTTGGTGCGCTGTTCTGTGGATGGACATTTTGGTTTCGTCCAAGCCTTGCCTACGGTACATGTTGCTGCAGTGCAGGATGGCCAGCCTGTGTCTTTTTGATTTTGTGCTACTAAGGGGATAGGCCCATTAGTGGGCCTATCCGATCACATGGTAGCTCAATTTGTCCCTTTAAACGCACCTCCATTCTGTTCACACTGCTGGCTGTTAACCGGGTTACATCCCACGAGCAGCTCTGGAGGGTACAGAGTTCTCTAAAACCCCTTCAGCATTTACTCTTTGTAGACTTTGTTGCTGATGGTCATTCTGACGGCTGTGGGTGAACGTTTCTGTAGACTGGATTGGCATGGCTTTATTAATTCCTGATGTGGAGCATTTTTCCATGCCCTTTTATTTCACACAAGAAAAAGAAAGAAAGAGAAGACAAAGTGTGCATAAAATATGCCTCTTGAAATTGTCGTTTTGAAAGGTGCACGTCTTTTGAGTTTTTTCCTCGATTAACGACCCAAGGATTTGTTTTGAGGGCAGGTGTCCTTTACAGGCCTGCAATTATGTGGAACATCAAGTGACCATCAGCGCCGGGTTAAAAGCTGCTGTTTTGAGAAACGGCCACAAGGCGGCAGCAGTTCTCCTTTACCAAATCTGCTTGCTAAGGCAACAGAGCCTCCATGGAAGTCGTGTTCTAGGTTGTAAATTAGAATGGAGTGGGCCAGGAGAAAGCCCCTTAGGTTTGTGTCTCACTACTTCTTGCTGGTTTTTTAATTTAATATTTCTTTTTTATCACAGCAAGCTTGATTACAATGTTTTGCTTGTTGTGGGTGTGAAAGATGTGGCTCTTTTACACAGAAACGTATATCTATTCTTCTTGGACCCTTCTCCCGTGTAGCTTATGACACAATGTTGAGTACTCTCCCCTTGGTATTCCGTAGGTCTTTGGTGATTATACCTTTCACCTGTGTTTGTATAGCTCCGTTAAAGCCGATTTCCTAACGTATACAACCCTCACACCTTTCCATTGGTGAACCACAAGTCTGTCTATTGAATCTGTGATTGCGTTTTTCTGTGGAAGTATCTTCAGTGATATCACTCTGTAGGTAACACCTACAAGTGATATCATAGGATATGTGTCTTTTGCTTTCTGACTTACCGCAAGTTCCGTGTGTAACTCTAGCCTCACCTGTGGTGCTGCGCATGCCATTGTTTCATGTTTTTCCTTGGCCAATATTCCACCTGTACATGTCCCAGTTCTTCTTTGTCCAGTCACCTGGTGATGGACTTTTTGGTTGCTTCCGTGTCTTGGCTGTTGTAATACTGCTGCAGTGCCGATTTGCCTGCCCGTGTCTTTCCAATTGTGTCTTCTTAGGTTAGAGGCCCAGGAGTGGGCCTGCTGGATCATCTCGTCGCTCAATGTTTACCTTGTAAAGGCACCTCCGTTCTGTTCTCATTAGTGGCTCTTACCAGGTTAAGTCCCACTTAAGGTTGAGGGTATGCACTTCTCCGCAAGCCCTTCAGCAGTTATTGTTTGTAGTTTTGTTGCTGATGGTTCCTCTGACTGGTGTGAGCTGATACGTCTTTGTGGTTGGACTTGCATGCGTCTCATAAACCCTTGAAGTTGAGCTTTTGGGGATGTCCTTTTTTCCTTCAAACTGCGTGTACAGCTTACCTCATCAAATTCTTTTCTTGAAATATGTGTCACATTTTGAAATATTTTGGCCAATACCTCTCTCAAGACATGTTGAGGGCAGGTTTCATTTAGAGCCCTCCACTACTTGTGCATGTGAAGTGACCATTAGCACAGGTTTGCAAGCTGCTGTTGCAGGTAACGGCCAGAGGGCGGCAGCATTTCTGCATCCCCACTCTGGTAACTAGCGAAACAGTCCTTCCTGCCAGTGGCGTTCCTCGGTTCTAAATTACAGTGGAATGTGTCTGGGGAAATCCCCCAAAGCTGATGTCTCCTTACTTACATTTGTTTTTAAAATCGAATTTATATTTTTCATTGGAGTACTATTCCATTGTGTACATGGACCCCTTCTTCTTGGTGCATTGTTCTGTGGATGGACATTTTGGTTTCGTCCAAGCCTTGCCTACGGTACATGTTGCTGCAGTGCAGGATGGCCAGCCTGTGTCTTTTTGATTCTCATCCTCTCAGGTGATAGACCCAGCCGTGGGTATGCTTGATTGAACGGTAGCTCAATGTTTACCCTTTCCAGGCAAATCCATTGTGTTTTCATTAGTGGCTCTTACCGCGTCCCACTTAGAACCGAGGGTATGCATTTCTTTACCAGCCCTTCAGCATTTATTGTTTGTAGAATTTTGGCTGATGGCCATTCTGAGTGGTGTGACCCGATAGGTTTTTGTAACGTGTATTTGCATGTCTTTAATAATTCCTAATGTTCAGCATTTTTCCACGCCTTTTTTTATTCTGTTAAACAAAAACAGAAAAAAACTGTAAGTACAATAAACCTCTTGAAATTGTCTTCTTGGAAGGTTGCCCTCTTTTGAATTTTTTGGTCGATTTTCGACCCCAGGATTTTTTTTGGAGGGCAGGTGTCATTGACAAGCCTGCAATGTGTGTGAATATTGAGTGACCATTAGCACTGACTTTAAAGCTGCTGCTGTGGGAAACGGCCACAAGGCGTCAGCATTGCTACATTCCCACACCTGGTTTCTAGGGCAGCAGAGCCCTTCTGGAAGTCCTGTTCCCAGGTTGTCAATTAGAACGGAATGTGCCAGGAAAAAAACCCCAGAAGTTTATGTCACATTACTTCTTGTTCACTCTTTTAATTCTTTTAATCGGGGTAATGATTAGAATATTGTTTCTCCTAGGTGTACACAATCTGGTTCATTTGTATGTTTTATATATATATATATATATATATATATATTCTTGTACAGATCCTCTGCCCATGTAAATTATTGCAGAGTGTTCTGGTGACCTCCCTTGCTATATGGTCGGTCTGTTGGATATATGTATTTGTACACATATGGTGACACTAATCTTCATTTATCCATTCCCCCCCCCCACCTTTCATTTTACATAAGCTTAGTTTGTTTTCTAAGTCTGTGAGTGTCTTTCTTTGTAGAAATATGTTCCTTTGTGTCAGCTGTTAGATAACGCCTATAAGTGATGTTATACGATATGTCTTTTGCTTTCCGACTTACCTCATGTTCTGTGATTATCTCTAGGCTCATCTATGGTGCCTCAAAGAGCAGTGTTTCGTTGTTTTCCATGGCTAATATTCCACTGTGTACATGGACCCGCCCTGCTTATCCATTCGTCTGTTGATGGACGTGTTGGTTGCTTCGGTGTCTTGGCTGTTGTGAAAATTCGTGGAGTGCAGCTCTTGCAGCCTGTGTCTTCTCGACCCTGGTCTTCTCAGGTGAGGGGCTCAGCTGTGGGTGTTCTGGATGGAATGGTGGCTCAATTTTTAATTTGAAACGCAGCTCCTTTCTGTTTCTCATTATTGGCTGTTACAACTATACATCTCTTCAGCAGCTAGAGGGAACAGAGTTCTCTAAAACCCCTTCAGCATTTATTGTTTGTAGTCTTTTTGCTGACGGTAGTTAACTTGGGTGAGTTGAAAGCTTTTTGTAGGTTAGATGAGCCTGTAAATTCCTGATGTTGAGCTTTTCTCCATTTTCCTTGTTTTGATAAAGAGTGAGTCAAACTTACCTCTTCATACTATCCCTTTGACACATTTGCCTGCTTTGAATTTTTTTTGGCCATTGCCTAGCTCAGGACATTTTTTGAGGGCAGGTGTCTTTTAGAGCCCTGAGTCCTTGTGAATGTTAAGTGACCCATAGCTATGCGTTTAAAGCCGCTCTTGCGGGAAACGGCCACAAGGCGGCAGCATTTCTCCATTTCCAACTATGCGTTTTTCTGCAACAGAGCCTTCCTGGAAATTGTGTTGGTAGGCTGCAAATCAGAGTGCAGTGTGCCAGGGCAAACCCCCAAGAGCTTATATCTCCTTACTTCTTGTGTGTTTTTTACAATTTCATTGTTATTTATTATCACAGCAAATTTGATAAAAATGTTGTGTGTGTTCTAGGTGTACAGCATCTGGTTCATTATATGTATGTATCGATCTATTCATCTTTGGATCCTTTCCCGTGTAGGTTATTACAGAGTGTTGAGTCGACCTCTCTTGGTATTCCTTGGGTATTTTGTGACTGTATATTTCATATGTATCAGTACATGTCTGTAAACGCCCATACCCAAATTCATACATTCCTTACACCTTTCCATTTGGTTAAACATAGTTGGTTTTCTGAATCTATGCACGGCCTTCTCTTGGAAATGACTTCATGGGTATCAATTTTTAAGTAACAACTATAAGTGATGTCATAGGATATCTATATTTCGGTTCCTTTTGGGGGATTATCTCTAGATCCTTCTATGGTGGTGCCAGCGGCACTGTTCCATGCTTTTCCGTGGCTAATATTCCATTGTGTACATGGACCCCTACTTCTTGGTGCGCTGTTCTGTGGATGGACATTTTGGTTTCGTCCAAGCCTTGCCTACGGTACATGTTGCTGCAGTGCAGGATGGCCAGCCTGTGTCTTTTTGATTTTGTGCTACTAAGGGGATAGGCCCATTAGTGGGCCTATCCGATCACATGGTAGCTCAATTTGTCCCTTTAAACGCACCTCCATTCTGTTCACACTGCTGGCTGTTAACCGGGTTACATCCCACGAGCAGCTCTGGAGGGTACAGAGTTCTCTAAAACCCCTTCAGCATTTACTCTTTGTAGACTTTGTTGCTGATGGTCATTCTGACGGCTGTGGGTGAACGTTTCTGTAGACTGGATTGGCATGGCTTTATTAATTCCTGATGTGGAGCATTTTTCCATGCCCTTTTATTTCACACAAGAAAAAGAAAGAAAGAGAAGACAAAGTGTGCATAAAATATGCCTCTTGAAATTGTCGTTTTGAAAGGTGCACGTCTTTTGAGTTTTTTCCTCGATTAACGACCCAAGGATTTGTTTTGAGGGCAGGTGTCCTTTACAGGCCTGCAATTATGTGGAACATCAAGTGACCATCAGCGCCGGGTTAAAAGCTGCTGTTTTGAGAAACGGCCACAAGGCGGCAGCAGTTCTCCTTTACCAAATCTGCTTGCTAAGGCAACAGAGCCTCCATGGAAGTCGTGTTCTAGGTTGTAAATTAGAATGGAGTGGGCCAGGAGAAAGCCCCTTAGGTTTGTGTCTCACTACTTCTTGCTGGTTTTTTAATTTAATATTTCTTTTTTATCACAGCAAGCTTGATTACAATGTTTTGCTTGTTGTGGGTGTGAAAGATGTGGCTCTTTTACACAGAAACGTATATCTATTCTTCTTGGACCCTTCTCCCGTGTAGCTTATGACACAATGTTGAGTACTCTCCCCTTGGTATTCCGTAGGTCTTTGGTGATTATACCTTTCACCTGTGTTTGTATAGCTCCGTTAAAGCCGATTTCCTAACGTATACAACCCTCACACCTTTCCATTGGTGAACCACAAGTCTGTCTATTGAATCTGTGATTGCGTTTTTCTGTGGAAGTATCTTCAGTGATATCACTCTGTAGGTAACACCTACAAGTGATATCATAGGATATGTGTCTTTTGCTTTCTGACTTACCGCAAGTTCCGTGTGTAACTCTAGCCTCACCTGTGGTGCTGCGCATGCCATTGTTTCATGTTTTTCCTTGGCCAATATTCCACCTGTACATGTCCCAGTTCTTCTTTGTCCAGTCACCTGGTGATGGACTTTTTGGTTGCTTCCGTGTCTTGGCTGTTGTAATACTGCTGCAGTGCCGATTTGCCTGCCCGTGTCTTTCCAATTGTGTCTTCTTAGGTTAGAGGCCCAGGAGTGGGCCTGCTGGATCATCTCGTCGCTCAATGTTTACCTTGTAAAGGCACCTCCGTTCTGTTCTCATTAGTGGCTCTTACCAGGTTAAGTCCCACTTAAGGTTGAGGGTATGCACTTCTCCGCAAGCCCTTCAGCAGTTATTGTTTGTAGTTTTGTTGCTGATGGTTCCTCTGACTGGTGTGAGCTGATACGTCTTTGTGGTTGGACTTGCATGCGTCTCATAAACCCTTGAAGTTGAGCTTTTGGGGATGTCCTTTTTTCCTTCAAACTGCGTGTACAGCTTACCTCATCAAATTCTTTTCTTGAAATATGTGTCACATTTTGAAATATTTTGGCCAATACCTCTCTCAAGACATGTTGAGGGCAGGTTTCATTTAGAGCCCTCCACTACTTGTGCATGTGAAGTGACCATTAGCACAGGTTTGCAAGCTGCTGTTGCAGGTAACGGCCAGAGGGCGGCAGCATTTCTGCATCCCCACTCTGGTAACTAGCGAAACAGTCCTTCCTGCCAGTGGCGTTCCTCGGTTCTAAATTACAGTGGAATGTGTCTGGGGAAATCCCCCAAAGCTGATGTCTCCTTACTTACATTTGTTTTTAAAATCGAATTTATATTTTTCATTGGAGTACTATTCCATTGTGTACATGGACCCCTTCTTCTTGGTGCATTGTTCTGTGGATGGACATTTTGGTTTCGTCCAAGCCTTGCCTACGGTACATGTTGCTGCAGTGCAGGATGGCCAGCCTGTGTCTTTTTGATTCTCATCCTCTCAGGTGATAGACCCAGCCGTGGGTATGCTTGATTGAACGGTAGCTCAATGTTTACCCTTTCCAGGCAAATCCATTGTGTTTTCATTAGTGGCTCTTACCGCGTCCCACTTAGAACCGAGGGTATGCATTTCTTTACCAGCCCTTCAGCATTTATTGTTTGTAGAATTTTGGCTGATGGCCATTCTGAGTGGTGTGACCCGATAGGTTTTTGTAACGTGTATTTGCATGTCTTTAATAATTCCTAATGTTCAGCATTTTTCCACGCCTTTTTTTATTCTGTTAAACAAAAACAGAAAAAAACTGTAAGTACAATAAACCTCTTGAAATTGTCTTCTTGGAAGGTTGCCCTCTTTTGAATTTTTTGGTCGATTTTCGACCCCAGGATTTTTTTTGGAGGGCAGGTGTCATTGACAAGCCTGCAATGTGTGTGAATATTGAGTGACCATTAGCACTGACTTTAAAGCTGCTGCTGTGGGAAACGGCCACAAGGCGTCAGCATTGCTACATTCCCACACCTGGTTTCTAGGGCAGCAGAGCCCTTCTGGAAGTCCTGTTCCCAGGTTGTCAATTAGAACGGAATGTGCCAGGAAAAAAACCCCAGAAGTTTATGTCACATTACTTCTTGTTCACTCTTTTAATTCTTTTAATCGGGGTAATGATTAGAATATTGTTTCTCCTAGGTGTACACAATCTGGTTCATTTGTATGTTTTATATATATATATATATATATATATATATATATATATATATATATTCTTGTACAGATCCTCTGCCCATGTAAATTATTGCAGAGTGTTCTGGTGACCTCCCTTGCTATATGGTCGGTCTGTTGGATATATGTATTTGTACACATATGGTGACACTAATCTTCATTTATCCATTCCCCCCCCCCCACCTTTCATTTTACATAAGCTTAGTTTGTTTTCTAAGTCTGTGAGTGTCTTTCTTTGTAGAAATATGTTCCTTTGTGTCAGCTGTTAGATAACGCCTATAAGTGATGTCATACGATATGTCTTTTGCTTTCCGACTTACCTCATGTTCTGTGATTATCTCTAGGCTCATCTATGGTGCCTCAAAGAGCAGTGTTTCGTTGTTTTCCATGGCTAATATTCCACTGTGTACATGGACCCGCCCTGCTTATCCATTCGTCTGTTGATGGACGTGTTGGTTGCTTCGGTGTCTTGGCTGTTGTGAAAATTCGTGGAGTGCAGCTCTTGCAGCCTGTGTCTTCTCGACCCTGGTCTTCTCAGGTGAGGGGCTCAGCTGTGGGTGTTCTGGATGGAATGGTGGCTCAATTTTTAATTTGAAACGCAGCTCCTTTCTGTTTCTCATTATTGGCTGTTACAACTATACATCTCTTCAGCAGCTAGAGGGAACAGAGTTCTCTAAAACCCCTTCAGCATTTATTGTTTGTAGTCTTTTTGCTGACGGTAGTTAACTTGGGTGAGTTGAAAGCTTTTTGTAGGTTAGACGAGCCTGTAAATTCCTGATGTTGAGCTTTTCTCCATTTTCCTTGTTTTGATAAAGAGTGAGTCAAACTTACCTCTTCATACTATCCCTTTGACACATTTGCCTGCTTTGAATTTTTTTTGGCCATTGCCTAGCTCAGGACATTTTTTGAGGGCAGGTGTCTTTTAGAGCCCTGAGTCCTTGTGAATGTTAAGTGACCCATAGCTATGCGTTTAAAGCCGCTCTTGCGGGAAACGGCCACAAGGCGGCAGCATTTCTCCATTTCCAACTATGCGTTTTTCTGCAACAGAGCCTTCCTGGAAATTGTGTTGGTAGGCTGCAAATCAGAGTGCAGTGTGCCAGGGCAAACCCCCAAGAGCTTATATCTCCTTACTTCTTGTGTGTTTTTTACAATTTCATTGTTATTTATTATCACAGCAAATTTGATAAAAATGTTGTGTGTGTTCTAGGTGTACAGCATCTGGTTCATTATATGTATGTATCGATCTATTCATCTTTGGATCCTTTCCCGTGTAGGTTATTACAGAGTGTTGAGTCGACCTCTCTTGGTATTCCTTGGGTATTTTGTGACTGTATATTTCATATGTATCAGTACATGTCTGTAAACGCCCATACCCAAATTCATACATTCCTTACACCTTTCCATTTGGTTAAACATAGTTGGTTTTCTGAATCTATGCACGGCCTTCTCTTGGAAATGACTTCATGGGTATCAATTTTTAAGTAACAACTATAAGTGATGTCATAGGATATCTATATTTCGGTTCCTTTTGGGGGATTATCTCTAGATCCTTCTATGGTGGTGCCAGCGGCACTGTTCCATGCTTTTCCGTGGCTAATATTCCATTGTGTACATGGACCCCTACTTCTTGGTGCGCTGTTCTGTGGATGGACATTTTGGTTTCGTCCAAGCCTTGCCTACGGTACATGTTGCTGCAGTGCAGGATGGCCAGCCTGTGTCTTTTTGATTTTGTGCTACTAAGGGGATAGGCCCATTAGTGGGCCTATCCGATCACATGGTAGCTCAATTTGTCCCTTTAAACGCACCTCCATTCTGTTCACACTGCTGGCTGTTAACCGGGTTACATCCCACGAGCAGCTCTGGAGGGTACAGAGTTCTCTAAAACCCCTTCAGCATTTACTCTTTGTAGACTTTGTTGCTGATGGTCATTCTGACGGCTGTGGGTGAACGTTTCTGTAGACTGGATTGGCATGGCTTTATTAATTCCTGATGTGGAGCATTTTTCCATGCCCTTTTATTTCACACAAGAAAAAGAAAGAAAGAGAAGACAAAGTGTGCATAAAATATGCCTCTTGAAATTGTCGTTTTGAAAGGTGCACGTCTTTTGAGTTTTTTCCTCGATTAACGACCCAAGGATTTGTTTTGAGGGCAGGTGTCCTTTACAGGCCTGCAATTATGTGGAACATCAAGTGACCATCAGCGCCGGGTTAAAAGCTGCTGTTTTGAGAAACGGCCACAAGGCGGCAGCAGTTCTCCTTTACCAAATCTGCTTGCTAAGGCAACAGAGCCTCCATGGAAGTCGTGTTCTAGGTTGTAAATTAGAATGGAGTGGGCCAGGAGAAAGCCCCTTAGGTTTGTGTCTCACTACTTCTTGCTGGTTTTTTAATTTAATATTTCTTTTTTATCACAGCAAGCTTGATTACAATGTTTTGCTTGTTGTGGGTGTGAAAGATGTGGCTCTTTTACACAGAAACGTATATCTATTCTTCTTGGACCCTTCTCCCGTGTAGCTTATGACACAATGTTGAGTACTCTCCCCTTGGTATTCCGTAGGTCTTTGGTGATTATACCTTTCACCTGTGTTTGTATAGCTCCGTTAAAGCCGATTTCCTAACGTATACAACCCTCACACCTTTCCATTGGTGAACCACAAGTCTGTCTATTGAATCTGTGATTGCGTTTTTCTGTGGAAGTATCTTCAGTGATATCACTCTGTAGGTAACACCTACAAGTGATATCATAGGATATGTGTCTTTTGCTTTCTGACTTACCGCAAGTTCCGTGTGTAACTCTAGCCTCACCTGTGGTGCTGCGCATGCCATTGTTTCATGTTTTTCCTTGGCCAATATTCCACCTGTACATGTCCCAGTTCTTCTTTGTCCAGTCACCTGGTGATGGACTTTTTGGTTGCTTCCGTGTCTTGGCTGTTGTAATACTGCTGCAGTGCCGATTTGCCTGCCCGTGTCTTTCCAATTGTGTCTTCTTAGGTTAGAGGCCCAGGAGTGGGCCTGCTGGATCATCTCGTCGCTCAATGTTTACCTTGTAAAGGCACCTCCGTTCTGTTCTCATTAGTGGCTCTTACCAGGTTAAGTCCCACTTAAGGTTGAGGGTATGCACTTCTCCGCAAGCCCTTCAGCAGTTATTGTTTGTAGTTTTGTTGCTGATGGTTCCTCTGACTGGTGTGAGCTGATACGTCTTTGTGGTTGGACTTGCATGCGTCTCATAAACCCTTGAAGTTGAGCTTTTGGGGATGTCCTTTTTTCCTTCAAACTGCGTGTACAGCTTACCTCATCAAATTCTTTTCTTGAAATATGTGTCACATTTTGAAATATTTTGGCCAATACCTCTCTCAAGACATGTTGAGGGCAGGTTTCATTTAGAGCCCTCCACTACTTGTGCATGTGAAGTGACCATTAGCACAGGTTTGCAAGCTGCTGTTGCAGGTAACGGCCAGAGGGCGGCAGCATTTCTGCATCCCCACTCTGGTAACTAGCGAAACAGTCCTTCCTGCCAGTGGCGTTCCTCGGTTCTAAATTACAGTGGAATGTGTCTGGGGAAATCCCCCAAAGCTGATGTCTCCTTACTTACATTTGTTTTTAAAATCGAATTTATATTTTTCATTGGAGTACTATTCCATTGTGTACATGGACCCCTTCTTCTTGGTGCATTGTTCTGTGGATGGACATTTTGGTTTCGTCCAAGCCTTGCCTACGGTACATGTTGCTGCAGTGCAGGATGGCCAGCCTGTGTCTTTTTGATTCTCATCCTCTCAGGTGATAGACCCAGCCGTGGGTATGCTTGATTGAACGGTAGCTCAATGTTTACCCTTTCCAGGCAAATCCATTGTGTTTTCATTAGTGGCTCTTACCGCGTCCCACTTAGAACCGAGGGTATGCATTTCTTTACCAGCCCTTCAGCATTTATTGTTTGTAGAATTTTGGCTGATGGCCATTCTGAGTGGTGTGACCCGATAGGTTTTTGTAACGTGTATTTGCATGTCTTTAATAATTCCTAATGTTCAGCATTTTTCCACGCCTTTTTTTATTCTGTTAAACAAAAACAGAAAAAAACTGTAAGTACAATAAACCTCTTGAAATTGTCTTCTTGGAAGGTTGCCCTCTTTTGAATTTTTTGGTCGATTTTCGACCCCAGGATTTTTTTTGGAGGGCAGGTGTCATTGACAAGCCTGCAATGTGTGTGAATATTGAGTGACCATTAGCACTGACTTTAAAGCTGCTGCTGTGGGAAACGGCCACAAGGCGTCAGCATTGCTACATTCCCACACCTGGTTTCTAGGGCAGCAGAGCCCTTCTGGAAGTCCTGTTCCCAGGTTGTCAATTAGAACGGAATGTGCCAGGAAAAAAACCCCAGAAGTTTATGTCACATTACTTCTTGTTCACTCTTTTAATTCTTTTAATCGGGGTAATGATTAGAATATTGTTTCTCCTAGGTGTACACAATCTGGTTCATTTGTATGTTTTATATATATATATATATATTCTTGTACAGATCCTCTGCCCATGTAAATTATTGCAGAGTGTTCTGGTGACCTCCCTTGCTATATGGTCGGTCTGTTGGATATATGTATTTGTACACATATGGTGACACTAATCTTCATTTATCCATTCCCCCCCCCACCTTTCATTTTACATAAGCTTAGTTTGTTTTCTAAGTCTGTGAGTGTCTTTCTTTGTAGAAATATGTTCCTTTGTGTCAGCTGTTAGATAACGCCTATAAGTGATGTCATACGATATGTCTTTTGCTTTCCGACTTACCTCATGTTCTGTGATTATCTCTAGGCTCATCTATGGTGCCTCAAAGAGCAGTGTTTCGTTGTTTTCCATGGCTAATATTCCACTGTGTACATGGACCCGCCCTGCTTATCCATTCGTCTGTTGATGGACGTGTTGGTTGCTTCGGTGTCTTGGCTGTTGTGAAAATTCGTGGAGTGCAGCTCTTGCAGCCTGTGTCTTCTCGACCCTGGTCTTCTCAGGTGAGGGGCTCAGCTGTGGGTGTTCTGGATGGAATGGTGGCTCAATTTTTAATTTGAAACGCAGCTCCTTTCTGTTTCTCATTATTGGCTGTTACAACTATACATCTCTTCAGCAGCTAGAGGGAACAGAGTTCTCTAAAACCCCTTCAGCATTTATTGTTTGTAGTCTTTTTGCTGACGGTAGTTAACTTGGGTGAGTTGAAAGCTTTTTGTAGGTTAGACGAGCCTGTAAATTCCTGATGTTGAGCTTTTCTCCATTTTCCTTGTTTTGATAAAGAGTGAGTCAAACTTACCTCTTCATACTATCCCTTTGACACATTTGCCTGCTTTGAATTTTTTTTGGCCATTGCCTAGCTCAGGACATTTTTTGAGGGCAGGTGTCTTTTAGAGCCCTGAGTCCTTGTGAATGTTAAGTGACCCATAGCTATGCGTTTAAAGCCGCTCTTGCGGGAAACGGCCACAAGGCGGCAGCATTTCTCCATTTCCAACTATGCGTTTTTCTGCAACAGAGCCTTCCTGGAAATTGTGTTGGTAGGCTGCAAATCAGAGTGCAGTGTGCCAGGGCAAACCCCCAAGAGCTTATATCTCCTTACTTCTTGTGTGTTTTTTACAATTTCATTGTTATTTATTATCACAGCAAATTTGATAAAAATGTTGTGTGTGTTCTAGGTGTACAGCATCTGGTTCATTATATGTATGTATCGATCTATTCATCTTTGGATCCTTTCCCGTGTAGGTTATTACAGAGTGTTGAGTCGACCTCTCTTGGTATTCCTTGGGTATTTTGTGACTGTATATTTCATATGTATCAGTACATGTCTGTAAACGCCCATACCCAAATTCATACATTCCTTACACCTTTCCATTTGGTTAAACATAGTTGGTTTTCTGAATCTATGCACGGCCTTCTCTTGGAAATGACTTCATGGGTATCAATTTTTAAGTAACAACTATAAGTGATGTCATAGGATATCTATATTTCGGTTCCTTTTGGGGGATTATCTCTAGATCCTTCTATGGTGGTGCCAGCGGCACTGTTCCATGCTTTTCCGTGGCTAATATTCCATTGTGTACATGGACCCCTACTTCTTGGTGCGCTGTTCTGTGGATGGACATTTTGGTTTCGTCCAAGCCTTGCCTACGGTACATGTTGCTGCAGTGCAGGATGGCCAGCCTGTGTCTTTTTGATTTTGTGCTACTAAGGGGATAGGCCCATTAGTGGGCCTATCCGATCACATGGTAGCTCAATTTGTCCCTTTAAACGCACCTCCATTCTGTTCACACTGCTGGCTGTTAACCGGGTTACATCCCACGAGCAGCTCTGGAGGGTACAGAGTTCTCTAAAACCCCTTCAGCATTTACTCTTTGTAGACTTTGTTGCTGATGGTCATTCTGACGGCTGTGGGTGAACGTTTCTGTAGACTGGATTGGCATGGCTTTATTAATTCCTGATGTGGAGCATTTTTCCATGCCCTTTTATTTCACACAAGAAAAAGAAAGAAAGAGAAGACAAAGTGTGCATAAAATATGCCTCTTGAAATTGTCGTTTTGAAAGGTGCACGTCTTTTGAGTTTTTTCCTCGATTAACGACCCAAGGATTTGTTTTGAGGGCAGGTGTCCTTTACAGGCCTGCAATTATGTGGAACATCAAGTGACCATCAGCGCCGGGTTAAAAGCTGCTGTTTTGAGAAACGGCCACAAGGCGGCAGCAGTTCTCCTTTACCAAATCTGCTTGCTAAGGCAACAGAGCCTCCATGGAAGTCGTGTTCTAGGTTGTAAATTAGAATGGAGTGGGCCAGGAGAAAGCCCCTTAGGTTTGTGTCTCACTACTTCTTGCTGGTTTTTTAATTTAATATTTCTTTTTTATCACAGCAAGCTTGATTACAATGTTTTGCTTGTTGTGGGTGTGAAAGATGTGGCTCTTTTACACAGAAACGTATATCTATTCTTCTTGGACCCTTCTCCCGTGTAGCTTATGACACAATGTTGAGTACTCTCCCCTTGGTATTCCGTAGGTCTTTGGTGATTATACCTTTCACCTGTGTTTGTATAGCTCCGTTAAAGCCGATTTCCTAACGTATACAACCCTCACACCTTTCCATTGGTGAACCACAAGTCTGTCTATTGAATCTGTGATTGCGTTTTTCTGTGGAAGTATCTTCAGTGATATCACTCTGTAGGTAACACCTACAAGTGATATCATAGGATATGTGTCTTTTGCTTTCTGACTTACCGCAAGTTCCGTGTGTAACTCTAGCCTCACCTGTGGTGCTGCGCATGCCATTGTTTCATGTTTTTCCTTGGCCAATATTCCACCTGTACATGTCCCAGTTCTTCTTTGTCCAGTCACCTGGTGATGGACTTTTTGGTTGCTTCCGTGTCTTGGCTGTTGTAATACTGCTGCAGTGCCGATTTGCCTGCCCGTGTCTTTCCAATTGTGTCTTCTTAGGTTAGAGGCCCAGGAGTGGGCCTGCTGGATCATCTCGTCGCTCAATGTTTACCTTGTAAAGGCACCTCCGTTCTGTTCTCATTAGTGGCTCTTACCAGGTTAAGTCCCACTTAAGGTTGAGGGTATGCACTTCTCCGCAAGCCCTTCAGCAGTTATTGTTTGTAGTTTTGTTGCTGATGGTTCCTCTGACTGGTGTGAGCTGATACGTCTTTGTGGTTGGACTTGCATGCGTCTCATAAACCCTTGAAGTTGAGCTTTTGGGGATGTCCTTTTTTCCTTCAAACTGCGTGTACAGCTTACCTCATCAAATTCTTTTCTTGAAATATGTGTCACATTTTGAAATATTTTGGCCAATACCTCTCTCAAGACATGTTGAGGGCAGGTTTCATTTAGAGCCCTCCACTACTTGTGCATGTGAAGTGACCATTAGCACAGGTTTGCAAGCTGCTGTTGCAGGTAACGGCCAGAGGGCGGCAGCATTTCTGCATCCCCACTCTGGTAACTAGCGAAACAGTCCTTCCTGCCAGTGGCGTTCCTCGGTTCTAAATTACAGTGGAATGTGTCTGGGGAAATCCCCCAAAGCTGATGTCTCCTTACTTACATTTGTTTTTAAAATCGAATTTATATTTTTCATTGGAGTACTATTCCATTGTGTACATGGACCCCTTCTTCTTGGTGCATTGTTCTGTGGATGGACATTTTGGTTTCGTCCAAGCCTTGCCTACGGTACATGTTGCTGCAGTGCAGGATGGCCAGCCTGTGTCTTTTTGATTCTCATCCTCTCAGGTGATAGACCCAGCCGTGGGTATGCTTGATTGAACGGTAGCTCAATGTTTACCCTTTCCAGGCAAATCCATTGTGTTTTCATTAGTGGCTCTTACCGCGTCCCACTTAGAACCGAGGGTATGCATTTCTTTACCAGCCCTTCAGCATTTATTGTTTGTAGAATTTTGGCTGATGGCCATTCTGAGTGGTGTGACCCGATAGGTTTTTGTAACGTGTATTTGCATGTCTTTAATAATTCCTAATGTTCAGCATTTTTCCACGCCTTTTTTTATTCTGTTAAACAAAAACAGAAAAAAACTGTAAGTACAATAAACCTCTTGAAATTGTCTTCTTGGAAGGTTGCCCTCTTTTGAATTTTTTGGTCGATTTTCGACCCCAGGATTTTTTTTGGAGGGCAGGTGTCATTGACAAGCCTGCAATGTGTGTGAATATTGAGTGACCATTAGCACTGACTTTAAAGCTGCTGCTGTGGGAAACGGCCACAAGGCGTCAGCATTGCTACATTCCCACACCTGGTTTCTAGGGCAGCAGAGCCCTTCTGGAAGTCCTGTTCCCAGGTTGTCAATTAGAACGGAATGTGCCAGGAAAAAAACCCCAGAAGTTTATGTCACATTACTTCTTGTTCACTCTTTTAATTCTTTTAATCGGGGTAATGATTAGAATATTGTTTCTCCTAGGTGTACACAATCTGGTTCATTTGTATGTTTTATATATATATATATATATATATATATATATATATATATATATATATATTCTTGTACAGATCCTCTGCCCATGTAAATTATTGCAGAGTGTTCTGGTGACCTCCCTTGCTATATGGTCGGTCTGTTGGATATATGTATTTGTACACATATGGTGACACTAATCTTCATTTATCCATTCCCCCCCCCCCACCTTTCATTTTACATAAGCTTAGTTTGTTTTCTAAGTCTGTGAGTGTCTTTCTTTGTAGAAATATGTTCCTTTGTGTCAGCTGTTAGATAACGCCTATAAGTGATGTCATACGATATGTCTTTTGCTTTCCGACTTACCTCATGTTCTGTGATTATCTCTAGGCTCATCTATGGTGCCTCAAAGAGCAGTGTTTCGTTGTTTTCCATGGCTAATATTCCACTGTGTACATGGACCCGCCCTGCTTATCCATTCGTCTGTTGATGGACGTGTTGGTTGCTTCGGTGTCTTGGCTGTTGTGAAAATTCGTGGAGTGCAGCTCTTGCAGCCTGTGTCTTCTCGACCCTGGTCTTCTCAGGTGAGGGGCTCAGCTGTGGGTGTTCTGGATGGAATGGTGGCTCAATTTTTAATTTGAAACGCAGCTCCTTTCTGTTTCTCATTATTGGCTGTTACAACTATACATCTCTTCAGCAGCTAGAGGGAACAGAGTTCTCTAAAACCCCTTCAGCATTTATTGTTTGTAGTCTTTTTGCTGACGGTAGTTAACTTGGGTGAGTTGAAAGCTTTTTGTAGGTTAGATGAGCCTGTAAATTCCTGATGTTGAGCTTTTCTCCATTTTCCTTGTTTTGATAAAGAGTGAGTCAAACTTACCTCTTCATACTATCCCTTTGACACATTTGCCTGCTTTGAATTTTTTTTGGCCATTGCCTAGCTCAGGACATTTTTTGAGGGCAGGTGTCTTTTAGAGCCCTGAGTCCTTGTGAATGTTAAGTGACCCATAGCTATGCGTTTAAAGCCGCTCTTGCGGGAAACGGCCACAAGGCGGCAGCATTTCTCCATTTCCAACTATGCGTTTTTCTGCAACAGAGCCTTCCTGGAAATTGTGTTGGTAGGCTGCAAATCAGAGTGCAGTGTGCCAGGGCAAACCCCCAAGAGCTTATATCTCCTTACTTCTTGTGTGTTTTTTACAATTTCATTGTTATTTATTATCACAGCAAATTTGATAAAAATGTTGTGTGTGTTCTAGGTGTACAGCATCTGGTTCATTATATGTATGTATCGATCTATTCATCTTTGGATCCTTTCCCGTGTAGGTTATTACAGAGTGTTGAGTCGACCTCTCTTGGTATTCCTTGGGTATTTTGTGACTGTATATTTCATATGTATCAGTACATGTCTGTAAACGCCCATACCCAAATTCATACATTCCTTACACCTTTCCATTTGGTTAAACATAGTTGGTTTTCTGAATCTATGCACGGCCTTCTCTTGGAAATGACTTCATGGGTATCAATTTTTAAGTAACAACTATAAGTGATGTCATAGGATATCTATATTTCGGTTCCTTTTGGGGGATTATCTCTAGATCCTTCTATGGTGGTGCCAGCGGCACTGTTCCATGCTTTTCCGTGGCTAATATTCCATTGTGTACATGGACCCCTACTTCTTGGTGCGCTGTTCTGTGGATGGACATTTTGGTTTCGTCCAAGCCTTGCCTACGGTACATGTTGCTGCAGTGCAGGATGGCCAGCCTGTGTCTTTTTGATTTTGTGCTACTAAGGGGATAGGCCCATTAGTGGGCCTATCCGATCACATGGTAGCTCAATTTGTCCCTTTAAACGCACCTCCATTCTGTTCACACTGCTGGCTGTTAACCGGGTTACATCCCACGAGCAGCTCTGGAGGGTACAGAGTTCTCTAAAACCCCTTCAGCATTTACTCTTTGTAGACTTTGTTGCTGATGGTCATTCTGACGGCTGTGGGTGAACGTTTCTGTAGACTGGATTGGCATGGCTTTATTAATTCCTGATGTGGAGCATTTTTCCATGCCCTTTTATTTCACACAAGAAAAAGAAAGAAAGAGAAGACAAAGTGTGCATAAAATATGCCTCTTGAAATTGTCGTTTTGAAAGGTGCACGTCTTTTGAGTTTTTTCCTCGATTAACGACCCAAGGATTTGTTTTGAGGGCAGGTGTCCTTTACAGGCCTGCAATTATGTGGAACATCAAGTGACCATCAGCGCCGGGTTAAAAGCTGCTGTTTTGAGAAACGGCCACAAGGCGGCAGCAGTTCTCCTTTACCAAATCTGCTTGCTAAGGCAACAGAGCCTCCATGGAAGTCGTGTTCTAGGTTGTAAATTAGAATGGAGTGGGCCAGGAGAAAGCCCC
Source organism: Kogia breviceps (assembly GCF_026419965.1). Taxonomy (NCBI): domain Eukaryota; kingdom Metazoa; phylum Chordata; class Mammalia; order Artiodactyla; family Physeteridae; genus Kogia; species Kogia breviceps. The sequence continues at coordinate 87,981,858 of NC_081318.1, forward strand.
TTAGGTTTGTGTCTCACTACTTCTTGCTGGTTTTTTAATTTAATATTTCTTTTTTATCACAGCAAGCTTGATTACAATGTTTTGCTTGTTGTGGGTGTGAAAGATGTGGCTCTTTTACACAGAAACGTATATCTATTCTTCTTGGACCCTTCTCCCGTGTAGCTTATGACACAATGTTGAGTACTCTCCCCTTGGTATTCCGTAGGTCTTTGGTGATTATACCTTTCACCTGTGTTTGTATAGCTCCGTTAAAGCCGATTTCCTAACGTATACAACCCTCACACCTTTCCATTGGTGAACCACAAGTCTGTCTATTGAATCTGTGATTGCGTTTTTCTGTGGAAGTATCTTCAGTGATATCACTTTGTAGGTAACACCTACAAGTGATATCATAGGATATGTGTCTTTTGCTTTCTGACTTACCGCAAGTTCCGTGTGTAACTCTAGCCTCACCTGTGGTGCTGCGCATGCCATTGTTTCATGTTTTTCCTTGGCCAATATTCCACCTGTACATGTCCCAGTTCTTCTTTGTCCAGTCACCTGGTGATGGACTTTTTGGTTGCTTCCGTGTCTTGGCTGTTGTAATACTGCTGCAGTGCCGATTTGCCTGCCCGTGTCTTTCCAATTGTGTCTTCTTAGGTTAGAGGCCCAGGAGTGGGCCTGCTGGATCATCTCGTCGCTCAATGTTTACCTTGTAAAGGCACCTCCGTTCTGTTCTCATTAGTGGCTCTTACCAGGTTAAGTCCCACTTAAGGTTGAGGGTATGCACTTCTCCGCAAGCCCTTCAGCAGTTATTGTTTGTAGTTTTGTTGCTGATGGTTCCTCTGACTGGTGTGAGCTGATACGTCTTTGTGGTTGGACTTGCATGCGTCTCATAAACCCTTGAAGTTGAGCTTTTGGGGATGTCCTTTTTTCCTTCAAACTGCGTGTACAGCTTACCTCATCAAATTCTTTTCTTGAAATATGTGTCACATTTTGAAATATTTTGGCCAATACCTCTCTCAAGACATGTTGAGGGCAGGTTTCATTTAGAGCCCTCCACTACTTGTGCATGTGAAGTGACCATTAGCACAGGTTTGCAAGCTGCTGTTGCAGGTAACGGCCAGAGGGCGGCAGCATTTCTGCATCCCCACTCTGGTAACTAGCGAAACAGTCCTTCCTGCCAGTGGCGTTCCTCGGTTCTAAATTACAGTGGAATGTGTCTGGGGAAATCCCCCAAAGCTGATGTCTCCTTACTTACATTTGTTTTTAAAATCGAATTTATATTTTTCATTGGAGTACTATTCCATTGTGTACATGGACCCCTTCTTCTTGGTGCATTGTTCTGTGGATGGACATTTTGGTTTCGTCCAAGCCTTGCCTACGGTACATGTTGCTGCAGTGCAGGATGGCCAGCCTGTGTCTTTTTGATTCTCATCCTCTCAGGTGATAGACCCAGCCGTGGGTATGCTTGATTGAACGGTAGCTCAATGTTTACCCTTTCCAGGCAAATCCATTGTGTTTTCATTAGTGGCTCTTACCGCGTCCCACTTAGAACCGAGGGTATGCATTTCTTTACCAGCCCTTCAGCATTTATTGTTTGTAGAATTTTGGCTGATGGCCATTCTGAGTGGTGTGACCCGATAGGTTTTTGTAACGTGTATTTGCATGTCTTTAATAATTCCTAATGTTCAGCATTTTTCCACGCCTTTTTTTATTCTGTTAAACAAAAACAGAAAAAAACTGTAAGTACAATAAACCTCTTGAAATTGTCTTCTTGGAAGGTTGCCCTCTTTTGAATTTTTTGGTCGATTTTCGACCCCAGGATTTTTTTTGGAGGGCAGGTGTCATTGACAAGCCTGCAATGTGTGTGAATATTGAGTGACCATTAGCACTGACTTTAAAGCTGCTGCTGTGGGAAACGGCCACAAGGCGTCAGCATTGCTACATTCCCACACCTGGTTTCTAGGGCAGCAGAGCCCTTCTGGAAGTCCTGTTCCCAGGTTGTCAATTAGAACGGAATGTGCCAGGAAAAAAACCCCAGAAGTTTATGTCACATTACTTCTTGTTCACTCTTTTAATTCTTTTAATCGGGGTAATGATTAGAATATTGTTTCTCCTAGGTGTACACAATCTGGTTCATTTGTATGTTTTATATATATATATATATATATATATATATTCTTGTACAGATCCTCTGCCCATGTAAATTATTGCAGAGTGTTCTGGTGACCTCCCTTGCTATATGGTCGGTCTGTTGGATATATGTATTTGTACACATATGGTGACACTAATCTTCATTTATCCATTCCCCCCCCCCACCTTTCATTTTACATAAGCTTAGTTTGTTTTCTAAGTCTGTGAGTGTCTTTCTTTGTAGAAATATGTTCCTTTGTGTCAGCTGTTAGATAACGCCTATAAGTGATGTCATACGATATGTCTTTTGCTTTCCGACTTACCTCATGTTCTGTGATTATCTCTAGGCTCATCTATGGTGCCTCAAAGAGCAGTGTTTCGTTGTTTTCCATGGCTAATATTCCACTGTGTACATGGACCCGCCCTGCTTATCCATTCGTCTGTTGATGGACGTGTTGGTTGCTTCGGTGTCTTGGCTGTTGTGAAAATTCGTGGAGTGCAGCTCTTGCAGCCTGTGTCTTCTCGACCCTGGTCTTCTCAGGTGAGGGGCTCAGCTGTGGGTGTTCTGGATGGAATGGTGGCTCAATTTTTAATTTGAAACGCAGCTCCTTTCTGTTTCTCATTATTGGCTGTTACAACTATACATCTCTTCAGCAGCTAGAGGGAACAGAGTTCTCTAAAACCCCTTCAGCATTTATTGTTTGTAGTCTTTTTGCTGACGGTAGTTAACTTGGGTGAGTTGAAAGCTTTTTGTAGGTTAGATGAGCCTGTAAATTCCTGATGTTGAGCTTTTCTCCATTTTCCTTGTTTTGATAAAGAGTGAGTCAAACTTACCTCTTCATACTATCCCTTTGACACATTTGCCTGCTTTGAATTTTTTTTGGCCATTGCCTAGCTCAGGACATTTTTTGAGGGCAGGTGTCTTTTAGAGCCCTGAGTCCTTGTGAATGTTAAGTGACCCATAGCTATGCGTTTAAAGCCGCTCTTGCGGGAAACGGCCACAAGGCGGCAGCATTTCTCCATTTCCAACTATGCGTTTTTCTGCAACAGAGCCTTCCTGGAAATTGTGTTGGTAGGCTGCAAATCAGAGTGCAGTGTGCCAGGGCAAACCCCCAAGAGCTTATATCTCCTTACTTCTTGTGTGTTTTTTACAATTTCATTGTTATTTATTATCACAGCAAATTTGATAAAAATGTTGTGTGTGTTCTAGGTGTACAGCATCTGGTTCATTATATGTATGTATCGATCTATTCATCTTTGGATCCTTTCCCGTGTAGGTTATTACAGAGTGTTGAGTCGACCTCTCTTGGTATTCCTTGGGTATTTTGTGACTGTATATTTCATATGTATCAGTACATGTCTGTAAACGCCCATACCCAAATTCATACATTCCTTACACCTTTCCATTTGGTTAAACATAGTTGGTTTTCTGAATCTATGCACGGCCTTCTCTTGGAAATGACTTCATGGGTATCAATTTTTAAGTAACAACTATAAGTGATGTCATAGGATATCTATATTTCGGTTCCTTTTGGGGGATTATCTCTAGATCCTTCTATGGTGGTGCCAGCGGCACTGTTCCATGCTTTTCCGTGGCTAATATTCCATTGTGTACATGGACCCCTACTTCTTGGTGCGCTGTTCTGTGGATGGACATTTTGGTTTCGTCCAAGCCTTGCCTACGGTACATGTTGCTGCAGTGCAGGATGGCCAGCCTGTGTCTTTTTGATTTTGTGCTACTAAGGGGATAGGCCCATTAGTGGGCCTATCCGATCACATGGTAGCTCAATTTGTCCCTTTAAACGCACCTCCATTCTGTTCACACTGCTGGCTGTTAACCGGGTTACATCCCACGAGCAGCTCTGGAGGGTACAGAGTTCTCTAAAACCCCTTCAGCATTTACTCTTTGTAGACTTTGTTGCTGATGGTCATTCTGACGGCTGTGGGTGAACGTTTCTGTAGACTGGATTGGCATGGCTTTATTAATTCCTGATGTGGAGCATTTTTCCATGCCCTTTTATTTCACACAAGAAAAAGAAAGAAAGAGAAGACAAAGTGTGCATAAAATATGCCTCTTGAAATTGTCGTTTTGAAAGGTGCACGTCTTTTGAGTTTTTTCCTCGATTAACGACCCAAGGATTTGTTTTGAGGGCAGGTGTCCTTTACAGGCCTGCAATTATGTGGAACATCAAGTGACCATCAGCGCCGGGTTAAAAGCTGCTGTTTTGAGAAACGGCCACAAGGCGGCAGCAGTTCTCCTTTACCAAATCTGCTTGCTAAGGCAACAGAGCCTCCATGGAAGTCGTGTTCTAGGTTGTAAATTAGAATGGAGTGGGCCAGGAGAAAGCCCCTTAGGTTTGTGTCTCACTACTTCTTGCTGGTTTTTTAATTTAATATTTCTTTTTTATCACAGCAAGCTTGATTACAATGTTTTGCTTGTTGTGGGTGTGAAAGATGTGGCTCTTTTACACAGAAACGTATATCTATTCTTCTTGGACCCTTCTCCCGTGTAGCTTATGACACAATGTTGAGTACTCTCCCCTTGGTATTCCGTAGGTCTTTGGTGATTATACCTTTCACCTGTGTTTGTATAGCTCCGTTAAAGCCGATTTCCTAACGTATACAACCCTCACACCTTTCCATTGGTGAACCACAAGTCTGTCTATTGAATCTGTGATTGCGTTTTTCTGTGGAAGTATCTTCAGTGATATCACTTTGTAGGTAACACCTACAAGTGATATCATAGGATATGTGTCTTTTGCTTTCTGACTTACCGCAAGTTCCGTGTGTAACTCTAGCCTCACCTGTGGTGCTGCGCATGCCATTGTTTCATGTTTTTCCTTGGCCAATATTCCACCTGTACATGTCCCAGTTCTTCTTTGTCCAGTCACCTGGTGATGGACTTTTTGGTTGCTTCCGTGTCTTGGCTGTTGTAATACTGCTGCAGTGCCGATTTGCCTGCCCGTGTCTTTCCAATTGTGTCTTCTTAGGTTAGAGGCCCAGGAGTGGGCCTGCTGGATCATCTCGTCGCTCAATGTTTACCTTGTAAAGGCACCTCCGTTCTGTTCTCATTAGTGGCTCTTACCAGGTTAAGTCCCACTTAAGGTTGAGGGTATGCACTTCTCCGCAAGCCCTTCAGCAGTTATTGTTTGTAGTTTTGTTGCTGATGGTTCCTCTGACTGGTGTGAGCTGATACGTCTTTGTGGTTGGACTTGCATGCGTCTCATAAACCCTTGAAGTTGAGCTTTTGGGGATGTCCTTTTTTCCTTCAAACTGCGTGTACAGCTTACCTCATCAAATTCTTTTCTTGAAATATGTGTCACATTTTGAAATATTTTGGCCAATACCTCTCTCAAGACATGTTGAGGGCAGGTTTCATTTAGAGCCCTCCACTACTTGTGCATGTGAAGTGACCATTAGCACAGGTTTGCAAGCTGCTGTTGCAGGTAACGGCCAGAGGGCGGCAGCATTTCTGCATCCCCACTCTGGTAACTAGCGAAACAGTCCTTCCTGCCAGTGGCGTTCCTCGGTTCTAAATTACAGTGGAATGTGTCTGGGGAAATCCCCCAAAGCTGATGTCTCCTTACTTACATTTGTTTTTAAAATCGAATTTATATTTTTCATTGGAGTACTATTCCATTGTGTACATGGACCCCTTCTTCTTGGTGCATTGTTCTGTGGATGGACATTTTGGTTTCGTCCAAGCCTTGCCTACGGTACATGTTGCTGCAGTGCAGGATGGCCAGCCTGTGTCTTTTTGATTCTCATCCTCTCAGGTGATAGACCCAGCCGTGGGTATGCTTGATTGAACGGTAGCTCAATGTTTACCCTTTCCAGGCAAATCCATTGTGTTTTCATTAGTGGCTCTTACCGCGTCCCACTTAGAACCGAGGGTATGCATTTCTTTACCAGCCCTTCAGCATTTATTGTTTGTAGAATTTTGGCTGATGGCCATTCTGAGTGGTGTGACCCGATAGGTTTTTGTAACGTGTATTTGCATGTCTTTAATAATTCCTAATGTTCAGCATTTTTCCACGCCTTTTTTTATTCTGTTAAACAAAAACAGAAAAAAACTGTAAGTACAATAAACCTCTTGAAATTGTCTTCTTGGAAGGTTGCCCTCTTTTGAATTTTTTGGTCGATTTTCGACCCCAGGATTTTTTTTGGAGGGCAGGTGTCATTGACAAGCCTGCAATGTGTGTGAATATTGAGTGACCATTAGCACTGACTTTAAAGCTGCTGCTGTGGGAAACGGCCACAAGGCGTCAGCATTGCTACATTCCCACACCTGGTTTCTAGGGCAGCAGAGCCCTTCTGGAAGTCCTGTTCCCAGGTTGTCAATTAGAACGGAATGTGCCAGGAAAAAAACCCCAGAAGTTTATGTCACATTACTTCTTGTTCACTCTTTTAATTCTTTTAATCGGGGTAATGATTAGAATATTGTTTCTCCTAGGTGTACACAATCTGGTTCATTTGTATGTTTTATATATATATATATATATATATATATATATATATATATATTCTTGTACAGATCCTCTGCCCATGTAAATTATTGCAGAGTGTTCTGGTGACCTCCCTTGCTATATGGTCGGTCTGTTGGATATATGTATTTGTACACATATGGTGACACTAATCTTCATTTATCCATTCCCCCCCCCCCACCTTTCATTTTACATAAGCTTAGTTTGTTTTCTAAGTCTGTGAGTGTCTTTCTTTGTAGAAATATGTTCCTTTGTGTCAGCTGTTAGATAACGCCTATAAGTGATGTCATACGATATGTCTTTTGCTTTCCGACTTACCTCATGTTCTGTGATTATCTCTAGGCTCATCTATGGTGCCTCAAAGAGCAGTGTTTCGTTGTTTTCCATGGCTAATATTCCACTGTGTACATGGACCCGCCCTGCTTATCCATTCGTCTGTTGATGGACGTGTTGGTTGCTTCGGTGTCTTGGCTGTTGTGAAAATTCGTGGAGTGCAGCTCTTGCAGCCTGTGTCTTCTCGACCCTGGTCTTCTCAGGTGAGGGGCTCAGCTGTGGGTGTTCTGGATGGAATGGTGGCTCAATTTTTAATTTGAAACGCAGCTCCTTTCTGTTTCTCATTATTGGCTGTTACAACTATACATCTCTTCAGCAGCTAGAGGGAACAGAGTTCTCTAAAACCCCTTCAGCATTTATTGTTTGTAGTCTTTTTGCTGACGGTAGTTAACTTGGGTGAGTTGAAAGCTTTTTGTAGGTTAGACGAGCCTGTAAATTCCTGATGTTGAGCTTTTCTCCATTTTCCTTGTTTTGATAAAGAGTGAGTCAAACTTACCTCTTCATACTATCCCTTTGACACATTTGCCTGCTTTGAATTTTTTTTGGCCATTGCCTAGCTCAGGACATTTTTTGAGGGCAGGTGTCTTTTAGAGCCCTGAGTCCTTGTGAATGTTAAGTGACCCATAGCTATGCGTTTAAAGCCGCTCTTGCGGGAAACGGCCACAAGGCGGCAGCATTTCTCCATTTCCAACTATGCGTTTTTCTGCAACAGAGCCTTCCTGGAAATTGTGTTGGTAGGCTGCAAATCAGAGTGCAGTGTGCCAGGGCAAACCCCCAAGAGCTTATATCTCCTTACTTCTTGTGTGTTTTTTACAATTTCATTGTTATTTATTATCACAGCAAATTTGATAAAAATGTTGTGTGTGTTCTAGGTGTACAGCATCTGGTTCATTATATGTATGTATCGATCTATTCATCTTTGGATCCTTTCCCGTGTAGGTTATTACAGAGTGTTGAGTCGACCTCTCTTGGTATTCCTTGGGTATTTTGTGACTGTATATTTCATATGTATCAGTACATGTCTGTAAACGCCCATACCCAAATTCATACATTCCTTACACCTTTCCATTTGGTTAAACATAGTTGGTTTTCTGAATCTATGCACGGCCTTCTCTTGGAAATGACTTCATGGGTATCAATTTTTAAGTAACAACTATAAGTGATGTCATAGGATATCTATATTTCGGTTCCTTTTGGGGGATTATCTCTAGATCCTTCTATGGTGGTGCCAGCGGCACTGTTCCATGCTTTTCCGTGGCTAATATTCCATTGTGTACATGGACCCCTACTTCTTGGTGCGCTGTTCTGTGGATGGACATTTTGGTTTCGTCCAAGCCTTGCCTACGGTACATGTTGCTGCAGTGCAGGATGGCCAGCCTGTGTCTTTTTGATTTTGTGCTACTAAGGGGATAGGCCCATTAGTGGGCCTATCCGATCACATGGTAGCTCAATTTGTCCCTTTAAACGCACCTCCATTCTGTTCACACTGCTGGCTGTTAACCGGGTTACATCCCACGAGCAGCTCTGGAGGGTACAGAGTTCTCTAAAACCCCTTCAGCATTTACTCTTTGTAGACTTTGTTGCTGATGGTCATTCTGACGGCTGTGGGTGAACGTTTCTGTAGACTGGATTGGCATGGCTTTATTAATTCCTGATGTGGAGCATTTTTCCATGCCCTTTTATTTCACACAAGAAAAAGAAAGAAAGAGAAGACAAAGTGTGCATAAAATATGCCTCTTGAAATTGTCGTTTTGAAAGGTGCACGTCTTTTGAGTTTTTTCCTCGATTAACGACCCAAGGATTTGTTTTGAGGGCAGGTGTCCTTTACAGGCCTGCAATTATGTGGAACATCAAGTGACCATCAGCGCCGGGTTAAAAGCTGCTGTTTTGAGAAACGGCCACAAGGCGGCAGCAGTTCTCCTTTACCAAATCTGCTTGCTAAGGCAACAGAGCCTCCATGGAAGTCGTGTTCTAGGTTGTAAATTAGAATGGAGTGGGCCAGGAGAAAGCCCCTTAGGTTTGTGTCTCACTACTTCTTGCTGGTTTTTTAATTTAATATTTCTTTTTTATCACAGCAAGCTTGATTACAATGTTTTGCTTGTTGTGGGTGTGAAAGATGTGGCTCTTTTACACAGAAACGTATATCTATTCTTCTTGGACCCTTCTCCCGTGTAGCTTATGACACAATGTTGAGTACTCTCCCCTTGGTATTCCGTAGGTCTTTGGTGATTATACCTTTCACCTGTGTTTGTATAGCTCCGTTAAAGCCGATTTCCTAACGTATACAACCCTCACACCTTTCCATTGGTGAACCACAAGTCTGTCTATTGAATCTGTGATTGCGTTTTTCTGTGGAAGTATCTTCAGTGATATCACTTTGTAGGTAACACCTACAAGTGATATCATAGGATATGTGTCTTTTGCTTTCTGACTTACCGCAAGTTCCGTGTGTAACTCTAGCCTCACCTGTGGTGCTGCGCATGCCATTGTTTCATGTTTTTCCTTGGCCAATATTCCACCTGTACATGTCCCAGTTCTTCTTTGTCCAGTCACCTGGTGATGGACTTTTTGGTTGCTTCCGTGTCTTGGCTGTTGTAATACTGCTGCAGTGCCGATTTGCCTGCCCGTGTCTTTCCAATTGTGTCTTCTTAGGTTAGAGGCCCAGGAGTGGGCCTGCTGGATCATCTCGTCGCTCAATGTTTACCTTGTAAAGGCACCTCCGTTCTGTTCTCATTAGTGGCTCTTACCAGGTTAAGTCCCACTTAAGGTTGAGGGTATGCACTTCTCCGCAAGCCCTTCAGCAGTTATTGTTTGTAGTTTTGTTGCTGATGGTTCCTCTGACTGGTGTGAGCTGATACGTCTTTGTGGTTGGACTTGCATGCGTCTCATAAACCCTTGAAGTTGAGCTTTTGGGGATGTCCTTTTTTCCTTCAAACTGCGTGTACAGCTTACCTCATCAAATTCTTTTCTTGAAATATGTGTCACATTTTGAAATATTTTGGCCAATACCTCTCTCAAGACATGTTGAGGGCAGGTTTCATTTAGAGCCCTCCACTACTTGTGCATGTGAAGTGACCATTAGCACAGGTTTGCAAGCTGCTGTTGCAGGTAACGGCCAGAGGGCGGCAGCATTTCTGCATCCCCACTCTGGTAACTAGCGAAACAGTCCTTCCTGCCAGTGGCGTTCCTCGGTTCTAAATTACAGTGGAATGTGTCTGGGGAAATCCCCCAAAGCTGATGTCTCCTTACTTACATTTGTTTTTAAAATCGAATTTATATTTTTCATTGGAGTACTATTCCATTGTGTACATGGACCCCTTCTTCTTGGTGCATTGTTCTGTGGATGGACATTTTGGTTTCGTCCAAGCCTTGCCTACGGTACATGTTGCTGCAGTGCAGGATGGCCAGCCTGTGTCTTTTTGATTCTCATCCTCTCAGGTGATAGACCCAGCCGTGGGTATGCTTGATTGAACGGTAGCTCAATGTTTACCCTTTCCAGGCAAATCCATTGTGTTTTCATTAGTGGCTCTTACCGCGTCCCACTTAGAACCGAGGGTATGCATTTCTTTACCAGCCCTTCAGCATTTATTGTTTGTAGAATTTTGGCTGATGGCCATTCTGAGTGGTGTGACCCGATAGGTTTTTGTAACGTGTATTTGCATGTCTTTAATAATTCCTAATGTTCAGCATTTTTCCACGCCTTTTTTTATTCTGTTAAACAAAAACAGAAAAAAACTGTAAGTACAATAAACCTCTTGAAATTGTCTTCTTGGAAGGTTGCCCTCTTTTGAATTTTTTGGTCGATTTTCGACCCCAGGATTTTTTTTGGAGGGCAGGTGTCATTGACAAGCCTGCAATGTGTGTGAATATTGAGTGACCATTAGCACTGACTTTAAAGCTGCTGCTGTGGGAAACGGCCACAAGGCGTCAGCATTGCTACATTCCCACACCTGGTTTCTAGGGCAGCAGAGCCCTTCTGGAAGTCCTGTTCCCAGGTTGTCAATTAGAACGGAATGTGCCAGGAAAAAAACCCCAGAAGTTTATGTCACATTACTTCTTGTTCACTCTTTTAATTCTTTTAATCGGGGTAATGATTAGAATATTGTTTCTCCTAGGTGTACACAATCTGGTTCATTTGTATGTTTTATATATATATATATATATTCTTGTACAGATCCTCTGCCCATGTAAATTATTGCAGAGTGTTCTGGTGACCTCCCTTGCTATATGGTCGGTCTGTTGGATATATGTATTTGTACACATATGGTGACACTAATCTTCATTTATCCATTCCCCCCCCCACCTTTCATTTTACATAAGCTTAGTTTGTTTTCTAAGTCTGTGAGTGTCTTTCTTTGTAGAAATATGTTCCTTTGTGTCAGCTGTTAGATAACGCCTATAAGTGATGTCATACGATATGTCTTTTGCTTTCCGACTTACCTCATGTTCTGTGATTATCTCTAGGCTCATCTATGGTGCCTCAAAGAGCAGTGTTTCGTTGTTTTCCATGGCTAATATTCCACTGTGTACATGGACCCGCCCTGCTTATCCATTCGTCTGTTGATGGACGTGTTGGTTGCTTCGGTGTCTTGGCTGTTGTGAAAATTCGTGGAGTGCAGCTCTTGCAGCCTGTGTCTTCTCGACCCTGGTCTTCTCAGGTGAGGGGCTCAGCTGTGGGTGTTCTGGATGGAATGGTGGCTCAATTTTTAATTTGAAACGCAGCTCCTTTCTGTTTCTCATTATTGGCTGTTACAACTATACATCTCTTCAGCAGCTAGAGGGAACAGAGTTCTCTAAAACCCCTTCAGCATTTATTGTTTGTAGTCTTTTTGCTGACGGTAGTTAACTTGGGTGAGTTGAAAGCTTTTTGTAGGTTAGACGAGCCTGTAAATTCCTGATGTTGAGCTTTTCTCCATTTTCCTTGTTTTGATAAAGAGTGAGTCAAACTTACCTCTTCATACTATCCCTTTGACACATTTGCCTGCTTTGAATTTTTTTTGGCCATTGCCTAGCTCAGGACATTTTTTGAGGGCAGGTGTCTTTTAGAGCCCTGAGTCCTTGTGAATGTTAAGTGACCCATAGCTATGCGTTTAAAGCCGCTCTTGCGGGAAACGGCCACAAGGCGGCAGCATTTCTCCATTTCCAACTATGCGTTTTTCTGCAACAGAGCCTTCCTGGAAATTGTGTTGGTAGGCTGCAAATCAGAGTGCAGTGTGCCAGGGCAAACCCCCAAGAGCTTATATCTCCTTACTTCTTGTGTGTTTTTTACAATTTCATTGTTATTTATTATCACAGCAAATTTGATAAAAATGTTGTGTGTGTTCTAGGTGTACAGCATCTGGTTCATTATATGTATGTATCGATCTATTCATCTTTGGATCCTTTCCCGTGTAGGTTATTACAGAGTGTTGAGTCGACCTCTCTTGGTATTCCTTGGGTATTTTGTGACTGTATATTTCATATGTATCAGTACATGTCTGTAAACGCCCATACCCAAATTCATACATTCCTTACACCTTTCCATTTGGTTAAACATAGTTGGTTTTCTGAATCTATGCACGGCCTTCTCTTGGAAATGACTTCATGGGTATCAATTTTTAAGTAACAACTATAAGTGATGTCATAGGATATCTATATTTCGGTTCCTTTTGGGGGATTATCTCTAGATCCTTCTATGGTGGTGCCAGCGGCACTGTTCCATGCTTTTCCGTGGCTAATATTCCATTGTGTACATGGACCCCTACTTCTTGGTGCGCTGTTCTGTGGATGGACATTTTGGTTTCGTCCAAGCCTTGCCTACGGTACATGTTGCTGCAGTGCAGGATGGCCAGCCTGTGTCTTTTTGATTTTGTGCTACTAAGGGGATAGGCCCATTAGTGGGCCTATCCGATCACATGGTAGCTCAATTTGTCCCTTTAAACGCACCTCCATTCTGTTCACACTGCTGGCTGTTAACCGGGTTACATCCCACGAGCAGCTCTGGAGGGTACAGAGTTCTCTAAAACCCCTTCAGCATTTACTCTTTGTAGACTTTGTTGCTGATGGTCATTCTGACGGCTGTGGGTGAACGTTTCTGTAGACTGGATTGGCATGGCTTTATTAATTCCTGATGTGGAGCATTTTTCCATGCCCTTTTATTTCACACAAGAAAAAGAAAGAAAGAGAAGACAAAGTGTGCATAAAATATGCCTCTTGAAATTGTCGTTTTGAAAGGTGCACGTCTTTTGAGTTTTTTCCTCGATTAACGACCCAAGGATTTGTTTTGAGGGCAGGTGTCCTTTACAGGCCTGCAATTATGTGGAACATCAAGTGACCATCAGCGCCGGGTTAAAAGCTGCTGTTTTGAGAAACGGCCACAAGGCGGCAGCAGTTCTCCTTTACCAAATCTGCTTGCTAAGGCAACAGAGCCTCCATGGAAGTCGTGTTCTAGGTTGTAAATTAGAATGGAGTGGGCCAGGAGAAAGCCCCTTAGGTTTGTGTCTCACTACTTCTTGCTGGTTTTTTAATTTAATATTTCTTTTTTATCACAGCAAGCTTGATTACAATGTTTTGCTTGTTGTGGGTGTGAAAGATGTGGCTCTTTTACACAGAAACGTATATCTATTCTTCTTGGACCCTTCTCCCGTGTAGCTTATGACACAATGTTGAGTACTCTCCCCTTGGTATTCCGTAGGTCTTTGGTGATTATACCTTTCACCTGTGTTTGTATAGCTCCGTTAAAGCCGATTTCCTAACGTATACAACCCTCACACCTTTCCATTGGTGAACCACAAGTCTGTCTATTGAATCTGTGATTGCGTTTTTCTGTGGAAGTATCTTCAGTGATATCACTCTGTAGGTAACACCTACAAGTGATATCATAGGATATGTGTCTTTTGCTTTCTGACTTACCGCAAGTTCCGTGTGTAACTCTAGCCTCACCTGTGGTGCTGCGCATGCCATTGTTTCATGTTTTTCCTTGGCCAATATTCCACCTGTACATGTCCCAGTTCTTCTTTGTCCAGTCACCTGGTGATGGACTTTTTGGTTGCTTCCGTGTCTTGGCTGTTGTAATACTGCTGCAGTGCCGATTTGCCTGCCCGTGTCTTTCCAATTGTGTCTTCTTAGGTTAGAGGCCCAGGAGTGGGCCTGCTGGATCATCTCGTCGCTCAATGTTTACCTTGTAAAGGCACCTCCGTTCTGTTCTCATTAGTGGCTCTTACCAGGTTAAGTCCCACTTAAGGTTGAGGGTATGCACTTCTCCGCAAGCCCTTCAGCAGTTATTGTTTGTAGTTTTGTTGCTGATGGTTCCTCTGACTGGTGTGAGCTGATACGTCTTTGTGGTTGGACTTGCATGCGTCTCATAAACCCTTGAAGTTGAGCTTTTGGGGATGTCCTTTTTTCCTTCAAACTGCGTGTACAGCTTACCTCATCAAATTCTTTTCTTGAAATATGTGTCACATTTTGAAATATTTTGGCCAATACCTCTCTCAAGACATGTTGAGGGCAGGTTTCATTTAGAGCCCTCCACTACTTGTGCATGTGAAGTGACCATTAGCACAGGTTTGCAAGCTGCTGTTGCAGGTAACGGCCAGAGGGCGGCAGCATTTCTGCATCCCCACTCTGGTAACTAGCGAAACAGTCCTTCCTGCCAGTGGCGTTCCTCGGTTCTAAATTACAGTGGAATGTGTCTGGGGAAATCCCCCAAAGCTGATGTCTCCTTACTTACATTTGTTTTTAAAATCGAATTTATATTTTTCATTGGAGTACTATTCCATTGTGTACATGGACCCCTTCTTCTTGGTGCATTGTTCTGTGGATGGACATTTTGGTTTCGTCCAAGCCTTGCCTACGGTACATGTTGCTGCAGTGCAGGATGGCCAGCCTGTGTCTTTTTGATTCTCATCCTCTCAGGTGATAGACCCAGCCGTGGGTATGCTTGATTGAACGGTAGCTCAATGTTTACCCTTTCCAGGCAAATCCATTGTGTTTTCATTAGTGGCTCTTACCGCGTCCCACTTAGAACCGAGGGTATGCATTTCTTTACCAGCCCTTCAGCATTTATTGTTTGTAGAATTTTGGCTGATGGCCATTCTGAGTGGTGTGACCCGATAGGTTTTTGTAACGTGTATTTGCATGTCTTTAATAATTCCTAATGTTCAGCATTTTTCCACGCCTTTTTTTATTCTGTTAAACAAAAACAGAAAAAAACTGTAAGTACAATAAACCTCTTGAAATTGTCTTCTTGGAAGGTTGCCCTCTTTTGAATTTTTTGGTCGATTTTCGACCCCAGGATTTTTTTTGGAGGGCAGGTGTCATTGACAAGCCTGCAATGTGTGTGAATATTGAGTGACCATTAGCACTGACTTTAAAGCTGCTGCTGTGGGAAACGGCCACAAGGCGTCAGCATTGCTACATTCCCACACCTGGTTTCTAGGGCAGCAGAGCCCTTCTGGAAGTCCTGTTCCCAGGTTGTCAATTAGAACGGAATGTGCCAGGAAAAAAACCCCAGAAGTTTATGTCACATTACTTCTTGTTCACTCTTTTAATTCTTTTAATCGGGGTAATGATTAGAATATTGTTTCTCCTAGGTGTACACAATCTGGTTCATTTGTATGTTTTATATATATATATATATATATATATATATATATATATATATATATTCTTGTACAGATCCTCTGCCCATGTAAATTATTGCAGAGTGTTCTGGTGACCTCCCTTGCTATATGGTCGGTCTGTTGGATATATGTATTTGTACACATATGGTGACACTAATCTTCATTTATCCATTCCCCCCCCCCCACCTTTCATTTTACATAAGCTTAGTTTGTTTTCTAAGTCTGTGAGTGTCTTTCTTTGTAGAAATATGTTCCTTTGTGTCAGCTGTTAGATAACGCCTATAAGTGATGTCATACGATATGTCTTTTGCTTTCCGACTTACCTCATGTTCTGTGATTATCTCTAGGCTCATCTATGGTGCCTCAAAGAGCAGTGTTTCGTTGTTTTCCATGGCTAATATTCCACTGTGTACATGGACCCGCCCTGCTTATCCATTCGTCTGTTGATGGACGTGTTGGTTGCTTCGGTGTCTTGGCTGTTGTGAAAATTCGTGGAGTGCAGCTCTTGCAGCCTGTGTCTTCTCGACCCTGGTCTTCTCAGGTGAGGGGCTCAGCTGTGGGTGTTCTGGATGGAATGGTGGCTCAATTTTTAATTTGAAACGCAGCTCCTTTCTGTTTCTCATTATTGGCTGTTACAACTATACATCTCTTCAGCAGCTAGAGGGAACAGAGTTCTCTAAAACCCCTTCAGCATTTATTGTTTGTAGTCTTTTTGCTGACGGTAGTTAACTTGGGTGAGTTGAAAGCTTTTTGTAGGTTAGATGAGCCTGTAAATTCCTGATGTTGAGCTTTTCTCCATTTTCCTTGTTTTGATAAAGAGTGAGTCAAACTTACCTCTTCATACTATCCCTTTGACACATTTGCCTGCTTTGAATTTTTTTTGGCCATTGCCTAGCTCAGGACATTTTTTGAGGGCAGGTGTCTTTTAGAGCCCTGAGTCCTTGTGAATGTTAAGTGACCCATAGCTATGCGTTTAAAGCCGCTCTTGCGGGAAACGGCCACAAGGCGGCAGCATTTCTCCATTTCCAACTATGCGTTTTTCTGCAACAGAGCCTTCCTGGAAATTGTGTTGGTAGGCTGCAAATCAGAGTGCAGTGTGCCAGGGCAAACCCCCAAGAGCTTATATCTCCTTACTTCTTGTGTGTTTTTTACAATTTCATTGTTATTTATTATCACAGCAAATTTGATAAAAATGTTGTGTGTGTTCTAGGTGTACAGCATCTGGTTCATTATATGTATGTATCGATCTATTCATCTTTGGATCCTTTCCCGTGTAGGTTATTACAGAGTGTTGAGTCGACCTCTCTTGGTATTCCTTGGGTATTTTGTGACTGTATATTTCATATGTATCAGTACATGTCTGTAAACGCCCATACCCAAATTCATACATTCCTTACACCTTTCCATTTGGTTAAACATAGTTGGTTTTCTGAATCTATGCACGGCCTTCTCTTGGAAATGACTTCATGGGTATCAATTTTTAAGTAACAACTATAAGTGATGTCATAGGATATCTATATTTCGGTTCCTTTTGGGGGATTATCTCTAGATCCTTCTATGGTGGTGCCAGCGGCACTGTTCCATGCTTTTCCGTGGCTAATATTCCATTGTGTACATGGACCCCTACTTCTTGGTGCGCTGTTCTGTGGATGGACATTTTGGTTTCGTCCAAGCCTTGCCTACGGTACATGTTGATGCAGTGCAGGATGGCCAGCCTGTGTCTTTTTGATTTTGTGCTACTAAGGGGATAGGCCCATTAGTGGGCCTATCCGATCACATGGTAGCTCAATTTGTCCCTTTAAACGCACCTCCATTCTGTTCACACTGCTGGCTGTTAACCGGGTTACATCCCACGAGCAGCTCTGGAGGGTACAGAGTTCTCTAAAACCCCTTCAGCATTTACTCTTTGTAGACTTTGTTGCTGATGGTCATTCTGACGGCTGTGGGTGAACGTTTCTGTAGACTGGATTGGCATGGCTTTATTAATTCCTGATGTGGAGCATTTTTCCATGCCCTTTTATTTCACACAAGAAAAAGAAAGAAAGAGAAGACAAAGTGTGCATAAAATATGCCTCTTGAAATTGTCGTTTTGAAAGGTGCACGTCTTTTGAGTTTTTTCCTCGATTAACGACCCAAGGATTTGTTTTGAGGGCAGGTGTCCTTTACAGGCCTGCAATTATGTGGAACATCAAGTGACCATCAGCGCCGGGTTAAAAGCTGCTGTTTTGAGAAACGGCCACAAGGCGGCAGCAGTTCTCCTTTACCAAATCTGCTTGCTAAGGCAACAGAGCCTCCATGGAAGTCGTGTTCTAGGTTGTAAATTAGAATGGAGTGGGCCAGGAGAAAGCCCCTTAGGTTTGTGTCTCACTACTTCTTGCTGGTTTTTTAATTTAATATTTCTTTTTTATCACAGCAAGCTTGATTACAATGTTTTGCTTGTTGTGGGTGTGAAAGATGTGGCTCTTTTACACAGAAACGTATATCTATTCTTCTTGGACCCTTCTCCCGTGTAGCTTATGACACAATGTTGAGTACTCTCCCCTTGGTATTCCGTAGGTCTTTGGTGATTATACCTTTCACCTGTGTTTGTATAGCTCCGTTAAAGCCGATTTCCTAACGTATACAACCCTCACACCTTTCCATTGGTGAACCACAAGTCTGTCTATTGAATCTGTGATTGCGTTTTTCTGTGGAAGTATCTTCAGTGATATCACTTTGTAGGTAACACCTACAAGTGATATCATAGGATATGTGTCTTTTGCTTTCTGACTTACCGCAAGTTCCGTGTGTAACTCTAGCCTCACCTGTGGTGCTGCGCATGCCATTGTTTCATGTTTTTCCTTGGCCAATATTCCACCTGTACATGTCCCAGTTCTTCTTTGTCCAGTCACCTGGTGATGGACTTTTTGGTTGCTTCCGTGTCTTGGCTGTTGTAATACTGCTGCAGTGCCGATTTGCCTGCCCGTGTCTTTCCAATTGTGTCTTCTTAGGTTAGAGGCCCAGGAGTGGGCCTGCTGGATCATCTCGTCGCTCAATGTTTACCTTGTAAAGGCACCTCCGTTCTGTTCTCATTAGTGGCTCTTACCAGGTTAAGTCCCACTTAAGGTTGAGGGTATGCACTTCTCCGCAAGCCCTTCAGCAGTTATTGTTTGTAGTTTTGTTGCTGATGGTTCCTCTGACTGGTGTGAGCTGATACGTCTTTGTGGTTGGACTTGCATGCGTCTCATAAACCCTTGAAGTTGAGCTTTTGGGGATGTCCTTTTTTCCTTCAAACTGCGTGTACAGCTTACCTCATCAAATTCTTTTCTTGAAATATGTGTCACATTTTGAAATATTTTGGCCAATACCTCTCTCAAGACATGTTGAGGGCAGGTTTCATTTAGAGCCCTCCACTACTTGTGCATGTGAAGTGACCATTAGCACAGGTTTGCAAGCTGCTGTTGCAGGTAACGGCCAGAGGGCGGCAGCATTTCTGCATCCCCACTCTGGTAACTAGCGAAACAGTCCTTCCTGCCAGTGGCGTTCCTCGGTTCTAAATTACAGTGGAATGTGTCTGGGGAAATCCCCCAAAGCTGATGTCTCCTTACTTACATTTGTTTTTAAAATCGAATTTATATTTTTCATTGGAGTACTATTCCATTGTGTACATGGACCCCTTCTTCTTGGTGCATTGTTCTGTGGATGGACATTTTGGTTTCGTCCAAGCCTTGCCTACGGTACATGTTGCTGCAGTGCAGGATGGCCAGCCTGTGTCTTTTTGATTCTCATCCTCTCAGGTGATAGACCCAGCCGTGGGTATGCTTGATTGAACGGTAGCTCAATGTTTACCCTTTCCAGGCAAATCCATTGTGTTTTCATTAGTGGCTCTTACCGCGTCCCACTTAGAACCGAGGGTATGCATTTCTTTACCAGCCCTTCAGCATTTATTGTTTGTAGAATTTTGGCTGATGGCCATTCTGAGTGGTGTGACCCGATAGGTTTTTGTAACGTGTATTTGCATGTCTTTAATAATTCCTAATGTTCAGCATTTTTCCACGCCTTTTTTTATTCTGTTAAACAAAAACAGAAAAAAACTGTAAGTACAATAAACCTCTTGAAATTGTCTTCTTGGAAGGTTGCCCTCTTTTGAATTTTTTGGTCGATTTTCGACCCCAGGATTTTTTTTGGAGGGCAGGTGTCATTGACAAGCCTGCAATGTGTGTGAATATTGAGTGACCATTAGCACTGACTTTAAAGCTGCTGCTGTGGGAAACGGCCACAAGGCGTCAGCATTGCTACATTCCCACACCTGGTTTCTAGGGCAGCAGAGCCCTTCTGGAAGTCCTGTTCCCAGGTTGTCAATTAGAACGGAATGTGCCAGGAAAAAAACCCCAGAAGTTTATGTCACATTACTTCTTGTTCACTCTTTTAATTCTTTTAATCGGGGTAATGATTAGAATATTGTTTCTCCTAGGTGTACACAATCTGGTTCATTTGTATGTTTTATATATATATATATATATATATATATATATATATATATATATATATATATTCTTGTACAGATCCTCTGCCCATGTAAATTATTGCAGAGTGTTCTGGTGACCTCCCTTGCTATATGGTCGGTCTGTTGGATATATGTATTTGTACACATATGGTGACACTAATCTTCATTTATCCATTCCCCCCCCCCACCTTTCATTTTACATAAGCTTAGTTTGTTTTCTAAGTCTGTGAGTGTCTTTCTTTGTAGAAATATGTTCCTTTGTGTCAGCTGTTAGATAACGCCTATAAGTGATGTCATACGATATGTCTTTTGCTTTCCGACTTACCTCATGTTCTGTGATTATCTCTAGGCTCATCTATGGTGCCTCAAAGAGCAGTGTTTCGTTGTTTTCCATGGCTAATATTCCACTGTGTACATGGACCCGCCCTGCTTATCCATTCGTCTGTTGATGGACGTGTTGGTTGCTTCGGTGTCTTGGCTGTTGTGAAAATTCGTGGAGTGCAGCTCTTGCAGCCTGTGTCTTCTCGACCCTGGTCTTCTCAGGTGAGGGGCTCAGCTGTGGGTGTTCTGGATGGAATGGTGGCTCAATTTTTAATTTGAAACGCAGCTCCTTTCTGTTTCTCATTATTGGCTGTTACAACTATACATCTCTTCAGCAGCTAGAGGGAACAGAGTTCTCTAAAACCCCTTCAGCATTTATTGTTTGTAGTCTTTTTGCTGACGGTAGTTAACTTGGGTGAGTTGAAAGCTTTTTGTAGGTTAGATGAGCCTGTAAATTCCTGATGTTGAGCTTTTCTCCATTTTCCTTGTTTTGATAAAGAGTGAGTCAAACTTACCTCTTCATACTATCCCTTTGACACATTTGCCTGCTTTGAATTTTTTTTGGCCATTGCCTAGCTCAGGACATTTTTTGAGGGCAGGTGTCTTTTAGAGCCCTGAGTCCTTGTGAATGTTAAGTGACCCATAGCTATGCGTTTAAAGCCGCTCTTGCGGGAAACGGCCACAAGGCGGCAGCATTTCTCCATTTCCAACTATGCGTTTTTCTGCAACAGAGCCTTCCTGGAAATTGTGTTGGTAGGCTGCAAATCAGAGTGCAGTGTGCCAGGGCAAACCCCCAAGAGCTTATATCTCCTTACTTCTTGTGTGTTTTTTACAATTTCATTGTTATTTATTATCACAGCAAATTTGATAAAAATGTTGTGTGTGTTCTAGGTGTACAGCATCTGGTTCATTATATGTATGTATCGATCTATTCATCTTTGGATCCTTTCCCGTGTAGGTTATTACAGAGTGTTGAGTCGACCTCTCTTGGTATTCCTTGGGTATTTTGTGACTGTATATTTCATATGTATCAGTACATGTCTGTAAACGCCCATACCCAAATTCATACATTCCTTACACCTTTCCATTTGGTTAAACATAGTTGGTTTTCTGAATCTATGCACGGCCTTCTCTTGGAAATGACTTCATGGGTATCAATTTTTAAGTAACAACTATAAGTGATGTCATAGGATATCTATATTTCGGTTCCTTTTGGGGGATTATCTCTAGATCCTTCTATGGTGGTGCCAGCGGCACTGTTCCATGCTTTTCCGTGGCTAATATTCCATTGTGTACATGGACCCCTACTTCTTGGTGCGCTGTTCTGTGGATGGACATTTTGGTTTCGTCCAAGCCTTGCCTACGGTACATGTTGCTGCAGTGCAGGATGGCCAGCCTGTGTCTTTTTGATTTTGTGCTACTAAGGGGATAGGCCCATTAGTGGGCCTATCCGATCACATGGTAGCTCAATTTGTCCCTTTAAACGCACCTCCATTCTGTTCACACTGCTGGCTGTTAACCGGGTTACATCCCACGAGCAGCTCTGGAGGGTACAGAGTTCTCTAAAACCCCTTCAGCATTTACTCTTTGTAGACTTTGTTGCTGATGGTCATTCTGACGGCTGTGGGTGAACGTTTCTGTAGACTGGATTGGCATGGCTTTATTAATTCCTGATGTGGAGCATTTTTCCATGCCCTTTTATTTCACACAAGAAAAAGAAAGAAAGAGAAGACAAAGTGTGCATAAAATATGCCTCTTGAAATTGTCGTTTTGAAAGGTGCACGTCTTTTGAGTTTTTTCCTCGATTAACGACCCAAGGATTTGTTTTGAGGGCAGGTGTCCTTTACAGGCCTGCAATTATGTGGAACATCAAGTGACCATCAGCGCCGGGTTAAAAGCTGCTGTTTTGAGAAACGGCCACAAGGCGGCAGCAGTTCTCCTTTACCAAATCTGCTTGCTAAGGCAACAGAGCCTCCATGGAAGTCGTGTTCTAGGTTGTAAATTAGAATGGAGTGGGCCAGGAGAAAGCCCCTTAGGTTTGTGTCTCACTACTTCTTGCTGGTTTTTTAATTTAATATTTCTTTTTTATCACAGCAAGCTTGATTACAATGTTTTGCTTGTTGTGGGTGTGAAAGATGTGGCTCTTTTACACAGAAACGTATATCTATTCTTCTTGGACCCTTCTCCCGTGTAGCTTATGACACAATGTTGAGTACTCTCCCCTTGGTATTCCGTAGGTCTTTGGTGATTATACCTTTCACCTGTGTTTGTATAGCTCCGTTAAAGCCGATTTCCTAACGTATACAACCCTCACACCTTTCCATTGGTGAACCACAAGTCTGTCTATTGAATCTGTGATTGCGTTTTTCTGTGGAAGTATCTTCAGTGATATCACTCTGTAGGTAACACCTACAAGTGATATCATAGGATATGTGTCTTTTGCTTTCTGACTTACCGCAAGTTCCGTGTGTAACTCTAGCCTCACCTGTGGTGCTGCGCATGCCATTGTTTCATGTTTTTCCTTGGCCAATATTCCACCTGTACATGTCCCAGTTCTTCTTTGTCCAGTCACCTGGTGATGGACTTTTTGGTTGCTTCCGTGTCTTGGCTGTTGTAATACTGCTGCAGTGCCGATTTGCCTGCCCGTGTCTTTCCAATTGTGTCTTCTTAGGTTAGAGGCCCAGGAGTGGGCCTGCTGGATCATCTCGTCGCTCAATGTTTACCTTGTAAAGGCACCTCCGTTCTGTTCTCATTAGTGGCTCTTACCAGGTTAAGTCCCACTTAAGGTTGAGGGTATGCACTTCTCCGCAAGCCCTTCAGCAGTTATTGTTTGTAGTTTTGTTGCTGATGGTTCCTCTGACTGGTGTGAGCTGATACGTCTTTGTGGTTGGACTTGCATGCGTCTCATAAACCCTTGAAGTTGAGCTTTTGGGGATGTCCTTTTTTCCTTCAAACTGCGTGTACAGCTTACCTCATCAAATTCTTTTCTTGAAATATGTGTCACATTTTGAAATATTTTGGCCAATACCTCTCTCAAGACATGTTGAGGGCAGGTTTCATTTAGAGCCCTCCACTACTTGTGCATGTGAAGTGACCATTAGCACAGGTTTGCAAGCTGCTGTTGCAGGTAACGGCCAGAGGGCGGCAGCATTTCTGCATCCCCACTCTGGTAACTAGCGAAACAGTCCTTCCTGCCAGTGGCGTTCCTCGGTTCTAAATTACAGTGGAATGTGTCTGGGGAAATCCCCCAAAGCTGATGTCTCCTTACTTACATTTGTTTTTAAAATCGAATTTATATTTTTCATTGGAGTACTATTCCATTGTGTACATGGACCCCTTCTTCTTGGTGCATTGTTCTGTGGATGGACATTTTGGTTTCGTCCAAGCCTTGCCTACGGTACATGTTGCTGCAGTGCAGGATGGCCAGCCTGTGTCTTTTTGATTCTCATCCTCTCAGGTGATAGACCCAGCCGTGGGTATGCTTGATTGAACGGTAGCTCAATGTTTACCCTTTCCAGGCAAATCCATTGTGTTTTCATTAGTGGCTCTTACCGCGTCCCACTTAGAACCGAGGGTATGCATTTCTTTACCAGCCCTTCAGCATTTATTGTTTGTAGAATTTTGGCTGATGGCCATTCTGAGTGGTGTGACCCGATAGGTTTTTGTAACGTGTATTTGCATGTCTTTAATAATTCCTAATGTTCAGCATTTTTCCACGCCTTTTTTTATTCTGTTAAACAAAAACAGAAAAAAACTGTAAGTACAATAAACCTCTTGAAATTGTCTTCTTGGAAGGTTGCCCTCTTTTGAATTTTTTGGTCGATTTTCGACCCCAGGATTTTTTTTGGAGGGCAGGTGTCATTGACAAGCCTGCAATGTGTGTGAATATTGAGTGACCATTAGCACTGACTTTAAAGCTGCTGCTGTGGGAAACGGCCACAAGGCGTCAGCATTGCTACATTCCCACACCTGGTTTCTAGGGCAGCAGAGCCCTTCTGGAAGTCCTGTTCCCAGGTTGTCAATTAGAACGGAATGTGCCAGGAAAAAAACCCCAGAAGTTTATGTCACATTACTTCTTGTTCACTCTTTTAATTCTTTTAATCGGGGTAATGATTAGAATATTGTTTCTCCTAGGTGTACACAATCTGGTTCATTTGTATGTTTTATATATATATATATATATATATATATATATATATATATATATATATATTCTTGTACAGATCCTCTGCCCATGTAAATTATTGCAGAGTGTTCTGGTGACCTCCCTTGCTATATGGTCGGTCTGTTGGATATATGTATTTGTACACATATGGTGACACTAATCTTCATTTATCCATTCCCCCCCCCCACCTTTCATTTTACATAAGCTTAGTTTGTTTTCTAAGTCTGTGAGTGTCTTTCTTTGTAGAAATATGTTCCTTTGTGTCAGCTGTTAGATAACGCCTATAAGTGATGTCATACGATATGTCTTTTGCTTTCCGACTTACCTCATGTTCTGTGATTATCTCTAGGCTCATCTATGGTGCCTCAAAGAGCAGTGTTTCGTTGTTTTCCATGGCTAATATTCCACTGTGTACATGGACCCGCCCTGCTTATCCATTCGTCTGTTGATGGACGTGTTGGTTGCTTCGGTGTCTTGGCTGTTGTGAAAATTCGTGGAGTGCAGCTCTTGCAGCCTGTGTCTTCTCGACCCTGGTCTTCTCAGGTGAGGGGCTCAGCTGTGGGTGTTCTGGATGGAATGGTGGCTCAATTTTTAATTTGAAACGCAGCTCCTTTCTGTTTCTCATTATTGGCTGTTACAACTATACATCTCTTCAGCAGCTAGAGGGAACAGAGTTCTCTAAAACCCCTTCAGCATTTATTGTTTGTAGTCTTTTTGCTGACGGTAGTTAACTTGGGTGAGTTGAAAGCTTTTTGTAGGTTAGATGAGCCTGTAAATTCCTGATGTTGAGCTTTTCTCCATTTTCCTTGTTTTGATAAAGAGTGAGTCAAACTTACCTCTTCATACTATCCCTTTGACACATTTGCCTGCTTTGAATTTTTTTTGGCCATTGCCTAGCTCAGGACATTTTTTGAGGGCAGGTGTCTTTTAGAGCCCTGAGTCCTTGTGAATGTTAAGTGACCCATAGCTATGCGTTTAAAGCCGCTCTTGCGGGAAACGGCCACAAGGCGGCAGCATTTCTCCATTTCCAACTATGCGTTTTTCTGCAACAGAGCCTTCCTGGAAATTGTGTTGGTAGGCTGCAAATCAGAGTGCAGTGTGCCAGGGCAAACCCCCAAGAGCTTATATCTCCTTACTTCTTGTGTGTTTTTTACAATTTCATTGTTATTTATTATCACAGCAAATTTGATAAAAATGTTGTGTGTGTTCTAGGTGTACAGCATCTGGTTCATTATATGTATGTATCGATCTATTCATCTTTGGATCCTTTCCCGTGTAGGTTATTACAGAGTGTTGAGTCGACCTCTCTTGGTATTCCTTGGGTATTTTGTGACTGTATATTTCATATGTATCAGTACATGTCTGTAAACGCCCATACCCAAATTCATACATTCCTTACACCTTTCCATTTGGTTAAACATAGTTGGTTTTCTGAATCTATGCACGGCCTTCTCTTGGAAATGACTTCATGGGTATCAATTTTTAAGTAACAACTATAAGTGATGTCATAGGATATCTATATTTCGGTTCCTTTTGGGGGATTATCTCTAGATCCTTCTATGGTGGTGCCAGCGGCACTGTTCCATGCTTTTCCGTGGCTAATATTCCATTGTGTACATGGACCCCTACTTCTTGGTGCGCTGTTCTGTGGATGGACATTTTGGTTTCGTCCAAGCCTTGCCTACGGTACATGTTGCTGCAGTGCAGGATGGCCAGCCTGTGTCTTTTTGATTTTGTGCTACTAAGGGGATAGGCCCATTAGTGGGCCTATCCGATCACATGGTAGCTCAATTTGTCCCTTTAAACGCACCTCCATTCTGTTCACACTGCTGGCTGTTAACCGGGTTACATCCCACGAGCAGCTCTGGAGGGTACAGAGTTCTCTAAAACCCCTTCAGCATTTACTCTTTGTAGACTTTGTTGCTGATGGTCATTCTGACGGCTGTGGGTGAACGTTTCTGTAGACTGGATTGGCATGGCTTTATTAATTCCTGATGTGGAGCATTTTTCCATGCCCTTTTATTTCACACAAGAAAAAGAAAGAAAGAGAAGACAAAGTGTGCATAAAATATGCCTCTTGAAATTGTCGTTTTGAAAGGTGCACGTCTTTTGAGTTTTTTCCTCGATTAACGACCCAAGGATTTGTTTTGAGGGCAGGTGTCCTTTACAGGCCTGCAATTATGTGGAACATCAAGTGACCATCAGCGCCGGGTTAAAAGCTGCTGTTTTGAGAAACGGCCACAAGGCGGCAGCAGTTCTCCTTTACCAAATCTGCTTGCTAAGGCAACAGAGCCTCCATGGAAGTCGTGTTCTAGGTTGTAAATTAGAATGGAGTGGGCCAGGAGAAAGCCCCTTAGGTTTGTGTCTCACTACTTCTTGCTGGTTTTTTAATTTAATATTTCTTTTTTATCACAGCAAGCTTGATTACAATGTTTTGCTTGTTGTGGGTGTGAAAGATGTGGCTCTTTTACACAGAAACGTATATCTATTCTTCTTGGACCCTTCTCCCGTGTAGCTTATGACACAATGTTGAGTACTCTCCCCTTGGTATTCCGTAGGTCTTTGGTGATTATACCTTTCACCTGTGTTTGTATAGCTCCGTTAAAGCCGATTTCCTAACGTATACAACCCTCACACCTTTCCATTGGTGAACCACAAGTCTGTCTATTGAATCTGTGATTGCGTTTTTCTGTGGAAGTATCTTCAGTGATATCACTCTGTAGGTAACACCTACAAGTGATATCATAGGATATGTGTCTTTTGCTTTCTGACTTACCGCAAGTTCCGTGTGTAACTCTAGCCTCACCTGTGGTGCTGCGCATGCCATTGTTTCATGTTTTTCCTTGGCCAATATTCCACCTGTACATGTCCCAGTTCTTCTTTGTCCAGTCACCTGGTGATGGACTTTTTGGTTGCTTCCGTGTCTTGGCTGTTGTAATACTGCTGCAGTGCCGATTTGCCTGCCCGTGTCTTTCCAATTGTGTCTTCTTAGGTTAGAGGCCCAGGAGTGGGCCTGCTGGATCATCTCGTCGCTCAATGTTTACCTTGTAAAGGCACCTCCGTTCTGTTCTCATTAGTGGCTCTTACCAGGTTAAGTCCCACTTAAGGTTGAGGGTATGCACTTCTCCGCAAGCCCTTCAGCAGTTATTGTTTGTAGTTTTGTTGCTGATGGTTCCTCTGACTGGTGTGAGCTGATACGTCTTTGTGGTTGGACTTGCATGCGTCTCATAAACCCTTGAAGTTGAGCTTTTGGGGATGTCCTTTTTTCCTTCAAACTGCGTGTACAGCTTACCTCATCAAATTCTTTTCTTGAAATATGTGTCACATTTTGAAATATTTTGGCCAATACCTCTCTCAAGACATGTTGAGGGCAGGTTTCATTTAGAGCCCTCCACTACTTGTGCATGTGAAGTGACCATTAGCACAGGTTTGCAAGCTGCTGTTGCAGGTAACGGCCAGAGGGCGGCAGCATTTCTGCATCCCCACTCTGGTAACTAGCGAAACAGTCCTTCCTGCCAGTGGCGTTCCTCGGTTCTAAATTACAGTGGAATGTGTCTGGGGAAATCCCCCAAAGCTGATGTCTCCTTACTTACATTTGTTTTTAAAATCGAATTTATATTTTTCATTGGAGTACTATTCCATTGTGTACATGGACCCCTTCTTCTTGGTGCATTGTTCTGTGGATGGACATTTTGGTTTCGTCCAAGCCTTGCCTACGGTACATGTTGCTGCAGTGCAGGATGGCCAGCCTGTGTCTTTTTGATTCTCATCCTCTCAGGTGATAGACCCAGCCGTGGGTATGCTTGATTGAACGGTAGCTCAATGTTTACCCTTTCCAGGCAAATCCATTGTGTTTTCATTAGTGGCTCTTACCGCGTCCCACTTAGAACCGAGGGTATGCATTTCTTTACCAGCCCTTCAGCATTTATTGTTTGTAGAATTTTGGCTGATGGCCATTCTGAGTGGTGTGACCCGATAGGTTTTTGTAACGTGTATTTGCATGTCTTTAATAATTCCTAATGTTCAGCATTTTTCCACGCCTTTTTTTATTCTGTTAAACAAAAACAGAAAAAAACTGTAAGTACAATAAACCTCTTGAAATTGTCTTCTTGGAAGGTTGCCCTCTTTTGAATTTTTTGGTCGATTTTCGACCCCAGGATTTTTTTTGGAGGGCAGGTGTCATTGACAAGCCTGCAATGTGTGTGAATATTGAGTGACCATTAGCACTGACTTTAAAGCTGCTGCTGTGGGAAACGGCCACAAGGCGTCAGCATTGCTACATTCCCACACCTGGTTTCTAGGGCAGCAGAGCCCTTCTGGAAGTCCTGTTCCCAGGTTGTCAATTAGAACGGAATGTGCCAGGAAAAAAACCCCAGAAGTTTATGTCACATTACTTCTTGTTCACTCTTTTAATTCTTTTAATCGGGGTAATGATTAGAATATTGTTTCTCCTAGGTGTACACAATCTGGTTCATTTGTATGTTTTATATATATATATATATATTCTTGTACAGATCCTCTGCCCATGTAAATTATTGCAGAGTGTTCTGGTGACCTCCCTTGCTATATGGTCGGTCTGTTGGATATATGTATTTGTACACATATGGTGACACTAATCTTCATTTATCCATTCCCCCCCCCCACCTTTCATTTTACATAAGCTTAGTTTGTTTTCTAAGTCTGTGAGTGTCTTTCTTTGTAGAAATATGTTCCTTTGTGTCAGCTGTTAGATAACGCCTATAAGTGATGTCATACGATATGTCTTTTGCTTTCAGACTTACCTCATGTTCTGTGATTATCTCTAGGCTCATCTATGGTGCCTCAAAGAGCAGTGTTTCGTTGTTTTCCATGGCTAATATTCCACTGTGTACATGGACCCGCCCTGCTTATCCATTCGTCTGTTGATGGACGTGTTGGTTGCTTCGGTGTCTTGGCTGTTGTGAAAATTCGTGGAGTGCAGCTCTTGCAGCCTGTGTCTTCTCGACCCTGGTCTTCTCAGGTGAGGGGCTCAGCTGTGGGTGTTCTGGATGGAATGGTGGCTCAATTTTTAATTTGAAACGCAGCTCCTTTCTGTTTCTCATTATTGGCTGTTACAACTATACATCTCTTCAGCAGCTAGAGGGAACAGAGTTCTCTAAAACCCCTTCAGCATTTATTGTTTGTAGTCTTTTTGCTGACGGTAGTTAACTTGGGTGAGTTGAAAGCTTTTTGTAGGTTAGACGAGCCTGTAAATTCCTGATGTTGAGCTTTTCTCCATTTTCCTTGTTTTGATAAAGAGTGAGTCAAACTTACCTCTTCATACTATCCCTTTGACACATTTGCCTGCTTTGAATTTTTTTTGGCCATTGCCTAGCTCAGGACATTTTTTGAGGGCAGGTGTCTTTTAGAGCCCTGAGTCCTTGTGAATGTTAAGTGACCCATAGCTATGCGTTTAAAGCCGCTCTTGCGGGAAACGGCCACAAGGCGGCAGCATTTCTCCATTTCCAACTATGCGTTTTTCTGCAACAGAGCCTTCCTGGAAATTGTGTTGGTAGGCTGCAAATCAGAGTGCAGTGTGCCAGGGCAAACCCCCAAGAGCTTATATCTCCTTACTTCTTGTGTGTTTTTTACAATTTCATTGTTATTTATTATCACAGCAAATTTGATAAAAATGTTGTGTGTGTTCTAGGTGTACAGCATCTGGTTCATTATATGTATGTATCGATCTATTCATCTTTGGATCCTTTCCCGTGTAGGTTATTACAGAGTGTTGAGTCGACCTCTCTTGGTATTCCTTGGGTATTTTGTGACTGTATATTTCATATGTATCAGTACATGTCTGTAAACGCCCATACCCAAATTCATACATTCCTTACACCTTTCCATTTGGTTAAACATAGTTGGTTTTCTGAATCTATGCACGGCCTTCTCTTGGAAATGACTTCATGGGTATCAATTTTTAAGTAACAACTATAAGTGATGTCATAGGATATCTATATTTCGGTTCCTTTTGGGGGATTATCTCTAGATCCTTCTATGGTGGTGCCAGCGGCACTGTTCCATGCTTTTCCGTGGCTAATATTCCATTGTGTACATGGACCCCTACTTCTTGGTGCGCTGTTCTGTGGATGGACATTTTGGTTTCGTCCAAGCCTTGCCTACGGTACATGTTGCTGCAGTGCAGGATGGCCAGCCTGTGTCTTTTTGATTTTGTGCTACTAAGGGGATAGGCCCATTAGTGGGCCTATCCGATCACATGGTAGCTCAATTTGTCCCTTTAAACGCACCTCCATTCTGTTCACACTGCTGGCTGTTAACCGGGTTACATCCCACGAGCAGCTCTGGAGGGTACAGAGTTCTCTAAAACCCCTTCAGCATTTACTCTTTGTAGACTTTGTTGCTGATGGTCATTCTGACGGCTGTGGGTGAACGTTTCTGTAGACTGGATTGGCATGGCTTTATTAATTCCTGATGTGGAGCATTTTTCCATGCCCTTTTATTTCACACAAGAAAAAGAAAGAAAGAGAAGACAAAGTGTGCATAAAATATGCCTCTTGAAATTGTCGTTTTGAAAGGTGCACGTCTTTTGAGTTTTTTCCTCGATTAACGACCCAAGGATTTGTTTTGAGGGCAGGTGTCCTTTACAGGCCTGCAATTATGTGGAACATCAAGTGACCATCAGCGCCGGGTTAAAAGCTGCTGTTTTGAGAAACGGCCACAAGGCGGCAGCAGTTCTCCTTTACCAAATCTGCTTGCTAAGGCAACAGAGCCTCCATGGAAGTCGTGTTCTAGGTTGTAAATTAGAATGGAGTGGGCCAGGAGAAAGCCCCTTAGGTTTGTGTCTCACTACTTCTTGCTGGTTTTTTAATTTAATATTTCTTTTTTATCACAGCAAGCTTGATTACAATGTTTTGCTTGTTGTGGGTGTGAAAGATGTGGCTCTTTTACACAGAAACGTATATCTATTCTTCTTGGACCCTTCTCCCGTGTAGCTTATGACACAATGTTGAGTACTCTCCCCTTGGTATTCCGTAGGTCTTTGGTGATTATACCTTTCACCTGTGTTTGTATAGCTCCGTTAAAGCCGATTTCCTAACGTATACAACCCTCACACCTTTCCATTGGTGAACCACAAGTCTGTCTATTGAATCTGTGATTGCGTTTTTCTGTGGAAGTATCTTCAGTGATATCACTCTGTAGGTAACACCTACAAGTGATATCATAGGATATGTGTCTTTTGCTTTCTGACTTACCGCAAGTTCCGTGTGTAACTCTAGCCTCACCTGTGGTGCTGCGCATGCCATTGTTTCATGTTTTTCCTTGGCCAATATTCCACCTGTACATGTCCCAGTTCTTCTTTGTCCAGTCACCTGGTGATGGACTTTTTGGTTGCTTCCGTGTCTTGGCTGTTGTAATACTGCTGCAGTGCCGATTTGCCTGCCCGTGTCTTTCCAATTGTGTCTTCTTAGGTTAGAGGCCCAGGAGTGGGCCTGCTGGATCATCTCGTCGCTCAATGTTTACCTTGTAAAGGCACCTCCGTTCTGTTCTCATTAGTGGCTCTTACCAGGTTAAGTCCCACTTAAGGTTGAGGGTATGCACTTCTCCGCAAGCCCTTCAGCAGTTATTGTTTGTAGTTTTGTTGCTGATGGTTCCTCTGACTGGTGTGAGCTGATACGTCTTTGTGGTTGGACTTGCATGCGTCTCATAAACCCTTGAAGTTGAGCTTTTGGGGATGTCCTTTTTTCCTTCAAACTGCGTGTACAGCTTACCTCATCAAATTCTTTTCTTGAAATATGTGTCACATTTTGAAATATTTTGGCCAATACCTCTCTCAAGACATGTTGAGGGCAGGTTTCATTTAGAGCCCTCCACTACTTGTGCATGTGAAGTGACCATTAGCACAGGTTTGCAAGCTGCTGTTGCAGGTAACGGCCAGAGGGCGGCAGCATTTCTGCATCCCCACTCTGGTAACTAGCGAAACAGTCCTTCCTGCCAGTGGCGTTCCTCGGTTCTAAATTACAGTGGAATGTGTCTGGGGAAATCCCCCAAAGCTGATGTCTCCTTACTTACATTTGTTTTTAAAATCGAATTTATATTTTTCATTGGAGTACTATTCCATTGTGTACATGGACCCCTTCTTCTTGGTGCATTGTTCTGTGGATGGACATTTTGGTTTCGTCCAAGCCTTGCCTACGGTACATGTTGCTGCAGTGCAGGATGGCCAGCCTGTGTCTTTTTGATTCTCATCCTCTCAGGTGATAGACCCAGCCGTGGGTATGCTTGATTGAACGGTAGCTCAATGTTTACCCTTTCCAGGCAAATCCATTGTGTTTTCATTAGTGGCTCTTACCGCGTCCCACTTAGAACCGAGGGTATGCATTTCTTTACCAGCCCTTCAGCATTTATTGTTTGTAGAATTTTGGCTGATGGCCATTCTGAGTGGTGTGACCCGATAGGTTTTTGTAACGTGTATTTGCATGTCTTTAATAATTCCTAATGTTCAGCATTTTTCCACGCCTTTTTTTATTCTGTTAAACAAAAACAGAAAAAAACTGTAAGTACAATAAACCTCTTGAAATTGTCTTCTTGGAAGGTTGCCCTCTTTTGAATTTTTTGGTCGATTTTCGACCCCAGGATTTTTTTTGGAGGGCAGGTGTCATTGACAAGCCTGCAATGTGTGTGAATATTGAGTGACCATTAGCACTGACTTTAAAGCTGCTGCTGTGGGAAACGGCCACAAGGCGTCAGCATTGCTACATTCCCACACCTGGTTTCTAGGGCAGCAGAGCCCTTCTGGAAGTCCTGTTCCCAGGTTGTCAATTAGAACGGAATGTGCCAGGAAAAAAACCCCAGAAGTTTATGTCACATTACTTCTTGTTCACTCTTTTAATTCTTTTAATCGGGGTAATGATTAGAATATTGTTTCTCCTAGGTGTACACAATCTGGTTCATTTGTATGTTTTATATATATATATATATATATATATATATATATATATATATATATATTCTTGTACAGATCCTCTGCCCATGTAAATTATTGCAGAGTGTTCTGGTGACCTCCCTTGCTATATGGTCGGTCTGTTGGATATATGTATTTGTACACATATGGTGACACTAATCTTCATTTATCCATTCCCCCCCCCCCACCTTTCATTTTACATAAGCTTAGTTTGTTTTCTAAGTCTGTGAGTGTCTTTCTTTGTAGAAATATGTTCCTTTGTGTCAGCTGTTAGATAACGCCTATAAGTGATGTCATACGATATGTCTTTTGCTTTCCGACTTACCTCATGTTCTGTGATTATCTCTAGGCTCATCTATGGTGCCTCAAAGAGCAGTGTTTCGTTGTTTTCCATGGCTAATATTCCACTGTGTACATGGACCCGCCCTGCTTATCCATTCGTCTGTTGATGGACGTGTTGGTTGCTTCGGTGTCTTGGCTGTTGTGAAAATTCGTGGAGTGCAGCTCTTGCAGCCTGTGTCTTCTCGACCCTGGTCTTCTCAGGTGAGGGGCTCAGCTGTGGGTGTTCTGGATGGAATGGTGGCTCAATTTTTAATTTGAAACGCAGCTCCTTTCTGTTTCTCATTATTGGCTGTTACAACTATACATCTCTTCAGCAGCTAGAGGGAACAGAGTTCTCTAAAACCCCTTCAGCATTTATTGTTTGTAGTCTTTTTGCTGACGGTAGTTAACTTGGGTGAGTTGAAAGCTTTTTGTAGGTTAGACGAGCCTGTAAATTCCTGATGTTGAGCTTTTCTCCATTTTCCTTGTTTTGATAAAGAGTGAGTCAAACTTACCTCTTCATACTATCCCTTTGACACATTTGCCTGCTTTGAATTTTTTTTGGCCATTGCCTAGCTCAGGACATTTTTTGAGGGCAGGTGTCTTTTAGAGCCCTGAGTCCTTGTGAATGTTAAGTGACCCATAGCTATGCGTTTAAAGCCGCTCTTGCGGGAAACGGCCACAAGGCGGCAGCATTTCTCCATTTCCAACTATGCGTTTTTCTGCAACAGAGCCTTCCTGGAAATTGTGTTGGTAGGCTGCAAATCAGAGTGCAGTGTGCCAGGGCAAACCCCCAAGAGCTTATATCTCCTTACTTCTTGTGTGTTTTTTACAATTTCATTGTTATTTATTATCACAGCAAATTTGATAAAAATGTTGTGTGTGTTCTAGGTGTACAGCATCTGGTTCATTATATGTATGTATCGATCTATTCATCTTTGGATCCTTTCCCGTGTAGGTTATTACAGAGTGTTGAGTCGACCTCTCTTGGTATTCCTTGGGTATTTTGTGACTGTATATTTCATATGTATCAGTACATGTCTGTAAACGCCCATACCCAAATTCATACATTCCTTACACCTTTCCATTTGGTTAAACATAGTTGGTTTTCTGAATCTATGCACGGCCTTCTCTTGGAAATGACTTCATGGGTATCAATTTTTAAGTAACAACTATAAGTGATGTCATAGGATATCTATATTTCGGTTCCTTTTGGGGGATTATCTCTAGATCCTTCTATGGTGGTGCCAGCGGCACTGTTCCATGCTTTTCCGTGGCTAATATTCCATTGTGTACATGGACCCCTACTTCTTGGTGCGCTGTTCTGTGGATGGACATTTTGGTTTCGTCCAAGCCTTGCCTACGGTACATGTTGCTGCAGTGCAGGATGGCCAGCCTGTGTCTTTTTGATTTTGTGCTACTAAGGGGATAGGCCCATTAGTGGGCCTATCCGATCACATGGTAGCTCAATTTGTCCCTTTAAACGCACCTCCATTCTGTTCACACTGCTGGCTGTTAACCGGGTTACATCCCACGAGCAGCTCTGGAGGGTACAGAGTTCTCTAAAACCCCTTCAGCATTTACTCTTTGTAGACTTTGTTGCTGATGGTCATTCTGACGGCTGTGGGTGAACGTTTCTGTAGACTGGATTGGCATGGCTTTATTAATTCCTGATGTGGAGCATTTTTCCATGCCCTTTTATTTCACACAAGAAAAAGAAAGAAAGAGAAGACAAAGTGTGCATAAAATATGCCTCTTGAAATTGTCGTTTTGAAAGGTGCACGTCTTTTGAGTTTTTTCCTCGATTAACGACCCAAGGATTTGTTTTGAGGGCAGGTGTCCTTTACAGGCCTGCAATTATGTGGAACATCAAGTGACCATCAGCGCCGGGTTAAAAGCTGCTGTTTTGAGAAACGGCCACAAGGCGGCAGCAGTTCTCCTTTACCAAATCTGCTTGCTAAGGCAACAGAGCCTCCATGGAAGTCGTGTTCTAGGTTGTAAATTAGAATGGAGTGGGCCAGGAGAAAGCCCCTTAGGTTTGTGTCTCACTACTTCTTGCTGGTTTTTTAATTTAATATTTCTTTTTTATCACAGCAAGCTTGATTACAATGTTTTGCTTGTTGTGGGTGTGAAAGATGTGGCTCTTTTACACAGAAACGTATATCTATTCTTCTTGGACCCTTCTCCCGTGTAGCTTATGACACAATGTTGAGTACTCTCCCCTTGGTATTCCGTAGGTCTTTGGTGATTATACCTTTCACCTGTGTTTGTATAGCTCCGTTAAAGCCGATTTCCTAACGTATACAACCCTCACACCTTTCCATTGGTGAACCACAAGTCTGTCTATTGAATCTGTGATTGCGTTTTTCTGTGGAAGTATCTTCAGTGATATCACTCTGTAGGTAACACCTACAAGTGATATCATAGGATATGTGTCTTTTGCTTTCTGACTTACCGCAAGTTCCGTGTGTAACTCTAGCCTCACCTGTGGTGCTGCGCATGCCATTGTTTCATGTTTTTCCTTGGCCAATATTCCACCTGTACATGTCCCAGTTCTTCTTTGTCCAGTCACCTGGTGATGGACTTTTTGGTTGCTTCCGTGTCTTGGCTGTTGTAATACTGCTGCAGTGCCGATTTGCCTGCCCGTGTCTTTCCAATTGTGTCTTCTTAGGTTAGAGGCCCAGGAGTGGGCCTGCTGGATCATCTCGTCGCTCAATGTTTACCTTGTAAAGGCACCTCCGTTCTGTTCTCATTAGTGGCTCTTACCAGGTTAAGTCCCACTTAAGGTTGAGGGTATGCACTTCTCCGCAAGCCCTTCAGCAGTTATTGTTTGTAGTTTTGTTGCTGATGGTTCCTCTGACTGGTGTGAGCTGATACGTCTTTGTGGTTGGACTTGCATGCGTCTCATAAACCCTTGAAGTTGAGCTTTTGGGGATGTCCTTTTTTCCTTCAAACTGCGTGTACAGCTTACCTCATCAAATTCTTTTCTTGAAATATGTGTCACATTTTGAAATATTTTGGCCAATACCTCTCTCAAGACATGTTGAGGGCAGGTTTCATTTAGAGCCCTCCACTACTTGTGCATGTGAAGTGACCATTAGCACAGGTTTGCAAGCTGCTGTTGCAGGTAACGGCCAGAGGGCGGCAGCATTTCTGCATCCCCACTCTGGTAACTAGCGAAACAGTCCTTCCTGCCAGTGGCGTTCCTCGGTTCTAAATTACAGTGGAATGTGTCTGGGGAAATCCCCCAAAGCTGATGTCTCCTTACTTACATTTGTTTTTAAAATCGAATTTATATTTTTCATTGGAGTACTATTCCATTGTGTACATGGACCCCTTCTTCTTGGTGCATTGTTCTGTGGATGGACATTTTGGTTTCGTCCAAGCCTTGCCTACGGTACATGTTGCTGCAGTGCAGGATGGCCAGCCTGTGTCTTTTTGATTCTCATCCTCTCAGGTGATAGACCCAGCCGTGGGTATGCTTGATTGAACGGTAGCTCAATGTTTACCCTTTCCAGGCAAATCCATTGTGTTTTCATTAGTGGCTCTTACCGCGTCCCACTTAGAACCGAGGGTATGCATTTCTTTACCAGCCCTTCAGCATTTATTGTTTGTAGAATTTTGGCTGATGGCCATTCTGAGTGGTGTGACCCGATAGGTTTTTGTAACGTGTATTTGCATGTCTTTAATAATTCCTAATGTTCAGCATTTTTCCACGCCTTTTTTTATTCTGTTAAACAAAAACAGAAAAAAACTGTAAGTACAATAAACCTCTTGAAATTGTCTTCTTGGAAGGTTGCCCTCTTTTGAATTTTTTGGTCGATTTTCGACCCCAGGATTTTTTTTGGAGGGCAGGTGTCATTGACAAGCCTGCAATGTGTGTGAATATTGAGTGACCATTAGCACTGACTTTAAAGCTGCTGCTGTGGGAAACGGCCACAAGGCGTCAGCATTGCTACATTCCCACACCTGGTTTCTAGGGCAGCAGAGCCCTTCTGGAAGTCCTGTTCCC
The DNA here is from genome assembly GCF_026419965.1 of Kogia breviceps. Taxonomy (NCBI): domain Eukaryota; kingdom Metazoa; phylum Chordata; class Mammalia; order Artiodactyla; family Physeteridae; genus Kogia; species Kogia breviceps. The sequence goes on from NC_081318.1 coordinate 88,019,636, forward strand.
AGGTTGTCAATTAGAACGGAATGTGCCAGGAAAAAAACCCCAGAAGTTTATGTCACATTACTTCTTGTTCACTCTTTTAATTCTTTTAATCGGGGTAATGATTAGAATATTGTTTCTCCTAGGTGTACACAATCTGGTTCATTTGTATGTTTTATATATATATATATATATATTCTTGTACAGATCCTCTGCCCATGTAAATTATTGCAGAGTGTTCTGGTGACCTCCCTTGCTATATGGTCGGTCTGTTGGATATATGTATTTGTACACATATGGTGACACTAATCTTCATTTATCCATTCCCCCCCCCCACCTTTCATTTTACATAAGCTTAGTTTGTTTTCTAAGTCTGTGAGTGTCTTTCTTTGTAGAAATATGTTCCTTTGTGTCAGCTGTTAGATAACGCCTATAAGTGATGTCATACGATATGTCTTTTGCTTTCCGACTTACCTCATGTTCTGTGATTATCTCTAGGCTCATCTATGGTGCCTCAAAGAGCAGTGTTTCGTTGTTTTCCATGGCTAATATTCCACTGTGTACATGGACCCGCCCTGCTTATCCATTCGTCTGTTGATGGACGTGTTGGTTGCTTCGGTGTCTTGGCTGTTGTGAAAATTCGTGGAGTGCAGCTCTTGCAGCCTGTGTCTTCTCGACCCTGGTCTTCTCAGGTGAGGGGCTCAGCTGTGGGTGTTCTGGATGGAATGGTGGCTCAATTTTTAATTTGAAACGCAGCTCCTTTCTGTTTCTCATTATTGGCTGTTACAACTATACATCTCTTCAGCAGCTAGAGGGAACAGAGTTCTCTAAAACCCCTTCAGCATTTATTGTTTGTAGTCTTTTTGCTGACGGTAGTTAACTTGGGTGAGTTGAAAGCTTTTTGTAGGTTAGACGAGCCTGTAAATTCCTGATGTTGAGCTTTTCTCCATTTTCCTTGTTTTGATAAAGAGTGAGTCAAACTTACCTCTTCATACTATCCCTTTGACACATTTGCCTGCTTTGAATTTTTTTTGGCCATTGCCTAGCTCAGGACATTTTTTGAGGGCAGGTGTCTTTTAGAGCCCTGAGTCCTTGTGAATGTTAAGTGACCCATAGCTATGCGTTTAAAGCCGCTCTTGCGGGAAACGGCCACAAGGCGGCAGCATTTCTCCATTTCCAACTATGCGTTTTTCTGCAACAGAGCCTTCCTGGAAATTGTGTTGGTAGGCTGCAAATCAGAGTGCAGTGTGCCAGGGCAAACCCCCAAGAGCTTATATCTCCTTACTTCTTGTGTGTTTTTTACAATTTCATTGTTATTTATTATCACAGCAAATTTGATAAAAATGTTGTGTGTGTTCTAGGTGTACAGCATCTGGTTCATTATATGTATGTATCGATCTATTCATCTTTGGATCCTTTCCCGTGTAGGTTATTACAGAGTGTTGAGTCGACCTCTCTTGGTATTCCTTGGGTATTTTGTGACTGTATATTTCATATGTATCAGTACATGTCTGTAAACGCCCATACCCAAATTCATACATTCCTTACACCTTTCCATTTGGTTAAACATAGTTGGTTTTCTGAATCTATGCACGGCCTTCTCTTGGAAATGACTTCATGGGTATCAATTTTTAAGTAACAACTATAAGTGATGTCATAGGATATCTATATTTCGGTTCCTTTTGGGGGATTATCTCTAGATCCTTCTATGGTGGTGCCAGCGGCACTGTTCCATGCTTTTCCGTGGCTAATATTCCATTGTGTACATGGACCCCTACTTCTTGGTGCGCTGTTCTGTGGATGGACATTTTGGTTTCGTCCAAGCCTTGCCTACGGTACATGTTGCTGCAGTGCAGGATGGCCAGCCTGTGTCTTTTTGATTTTGTGCTACTAAGGGGATAGGCCCATTAGTGGGCCTATCCGATCACATGGTAGCTCAATTTGTCCCTTTAAACGCACCTCCATTCTGTTCACACTGCTGGCTGTTAACCGGGTTACATCCCACGAGCAGCTCTGGAGGGTACAGAGTTCTCTAAAACCCCTTCAGCATTTACTCTTTGTAGACTTTGTTGCTGATGGTCATTCTGACGGCTGTGGGTGAACGTTTCTGTAGACTGGATTGGCATGGCTTTATTAATTCCTGATGTGGAGCATTTTTCCATGCCCTTTTATTTCACACAAGAAAAAGAAAGAAAGAGAAGACAAAGTGTGCATAAAATATGCCTCTTGAAATTGTCGTTTTGAAAGGTGCACGTCTTTTGAGTTTTTTCCTCGATTAACGACCCAAGGATTTGTTTTGAGGGCAGGTGTCCTTTACAGGCCTGCAATTATGTGGAACATCAAGTGACCATCAGCGCCGGGTTAAAAGCTGCTGTTTTGAGAAACGGCCACAAGGCGGCAGCAGTTCTCCTTTACCAAATCTGCTTGCTAAGGCAACAGAGCCTCCATGGAAGTCGTGTTCTAGGTTGTAAATTAGAATGGAGTGGGCCAGGAGAAAGCCCCTTAGGTTTGTGTCTCACTACTTCTTGCTGGTTTTTTAATTTAATATTTCTTTTTTATCACAGCAAGCTTGATTACAATGTTTTGCTTGTTGTGGGTGTGAAAGATGTGGCTCTTTTACACAGAAACGTATATCTATTCTTCTTGGACCCTTCTCCCGTGTAGCTTATGACACAATGTTGAGTACTCTCCCCTTGGTATTCCGTAGGTCTTTGGTGATTATACCTTTCACCTGTGTTTGTATAGCTCCGTTAAAGCCGATTTCCTAACGTATACAACCCTCACACCTTTCCATTGGTGAACCACAAGTCTGTCTATTGAATCTGTGATTGCGTTTTTCTGTGGAAGTATCTTCAGTGATATCACTCTGTAGGTAACACCTACAAGTGATATCATAGGATATGTGTCTTTTGCTTTCTGACTTACCGCAAGTTCCGTGTGTAACTCTAGCCTCACCTGTGGTGCTGCGCATGCCATTGTTTCATGTTTTTCCTTGGCCAATATTCCACCTGTACATGTCCCAGTTCTTCTTTGTCCAGTCACCTGGTGATGGACTTTTTGGTTGCTTCCGTGTCTTGGCTGTTGTAATACTGCTGCAGTGCCGATTTGCCTGCCCGTGTCTTTCCAATTGTGTCTTCTTAGGTTAGAGGCCCAGGAGTGGGCCTGCTGGATCATCTCGTCGCTCAATGTTTACCTTGTAAAGGCACCTCCGTTCTGTTCTCATTAGTGGCTCTTACCAGGTTAAGTCCCACTTAAGGTTGAGGGTATGCACTTCTCCGCAAGCCCTTCAGCAGTTATTGTTTGTAGTTTTGTTGCTGATGGTTCCTCTGACTGGTGTGAGCTGATACGTCTTTGTGGTTGGACTTGCATGCGTCTCATAAACCCTTGAAGTTGAGCTTTTGGGGATGTCCTTTTTTCCTTCAAACTGCGTGTACAGCTTACCTCATCAAATTCTTTTCTTGAAATATGTGTCACATTTTGAAATATTTTGGCCAATACCTCTCTCAAGACATGTTGAGGGCAGGTTTCATTTAGAGCCCTCCACTACTTGTGCATGTGAAGTGACCATTAGCACAGGTTTGCAAGCTGCTGTTGCAGGTAACGGCCAGAGGGCGGCAGCATTTCTGCATCCCCACTCTGGTAACTAGCGAAACAGTCCTTCCTGCCAGTGGCGTTCCTCGGTTCTAAATTACAGTGGAATGTGTCTGGGGAAATCCCCCAAAGCTGATGTCTCCTTACTTACATTTGTTTTTAAAATCGAATTTATATTTTTCATTGGAGTACTATTCCATTGTGTACATGGACCCCTTCTTCTTGGTGCATTGTTCTGTGGATGGACATTTTGGTTTCGTCCAAGCCTTGCCTACGGTACATGTTGCTGCAGTGCAGGATGGCCAGCCTGTGTCTTTTTGATTCTCATCCTCTCAGGTGATAGACCCAGCCGTGGGTATGCTTGATTGAACGGTAGCTCAATGTTTACCCTTTCCAGGCAAATCCATTGTGTTTTCATTAGTGGCTCTTACCGCGTCCCACTTAGAACCGAGGGTATGCATTTCTTTACCAGCCCTTCAGCATTTATTGTTTGTAGAATTTTGGCTGATGGCCATTCTGAGTGGTGTGACCCGATAGGTTTTTGTAACGTGTATTTGCATGTCTTTAATAATTCCTAATGTTCAGCATTTTTCCACGCCTTTTTTTATTCTGTTAAACAAAAACAGAAAAAAACTGTAAGTACAATAAACCTCTTGAAATTGTCTTCTTGGAAGGTTGCCCTCTTTTGAATTTTTTGGTCGATTTTCGACCCCAGGATTTTTTTTGGAGGGCAGGTGTCATTGACAAGCCTGCAATGTGTGTGAATATTGAGTGACCATTAGCACTGACTTTAAAGCTGCTGCTGTGGGAAACGGCCACAAGGCGTCAGCATTGCTACATTCCCACACCTGGTTTCTAGGGCAGCAGAGCCCTTCTGGAAGTCCTGTTCCCAGGTTGTCAATTAGAACGGAATGTGCCAGGAAAAAAACCCCAGAAGTTTATGTCACATTACTTCTTGTTCACTCTTTTAATTCTTTTAATCGGGGTAATGATTAGAATATTGTTTCTCCTAGGTGTACACAATCTGGTTCATTTGTATGTTTTATATATATATATATATATATATATATATATATATATATATATATATTCATGTACAGATCCTCTTCCCATGTAAATTATTGCAGAGTGTTCTGGTGACCTCCCTTGCTATATGGTCGGTCTGTTTGATATATGTATTTAATACGTATTTGTAGACATATGGTCAACTTAATCTTAATTTATCCATTCCCCCCACGTTTCATTTTACATAAGCTTAGTTTGTTTTCTATGTCTGTGAGTGTCTTTCTTTGTGAAAATATGTTCATTTGTGTCAATTGTTAAATAACGCCTATAAGTGATGTTATACAATATGTCTTTTGCTTTCCAACTTATCTCATGTTCTGTGATTATCTCTAGGCTCATTATGGTTCCTCAAAGAGCAGTGTTTCATTGTTTTCCATGGCTAATATTCCACTGTGTAGATGGACCAGTTCTTCTTATCCATTCATCAGTTGATGGACATTTTGTTTTCTTCAGTGTCTTGGCTACTGTGAAAATTCGTGTAGTGCAGCTCTTGTGGCCTGTGTCTTTTCAACTCTGGTCTTCTCAAGTGAGAGGCTCAGCTGTTGGCCTGCTGGATGGAATGGTGGCTCAATTTTTATTATAAAGCGCAGCTCCTTTCTGTTCTCATTATTGGCTCTTACCACTTTACATCTTACCAGCAGCTAGAGAGTACAGAGTTCACTACAACCCCTTCAGCATTTATTGTTTGTAGTCTTTTTGCTGTTGGTAGTTGACTTGTGTGAGTTGAAACATTTTTGGAGGTTAGATGAGTCTAATAATTCCTGATGTTGAGCTTCTAACCATTTTCCTTTTTTTTGATAAAGAGTGAGTAAAACTTACCTCTTCATAGTATCTCTTTGACACATTTGCGTGCTTTGAATTTTTTTGGCCATTGCCTAGCTCAGGACATTTTTTGAGGGTAAGTGTCTTTTACAGCCCTGAGCCCTTGTAGATGTAAGTGACTTTTAGCTGTGGATTTAAAGCCGCTCTTGCGGGATACGGCCACAAGGCGGCAGCATTTCTCCATTTCCAACTCTGGGTTTTGGGGCAACAGAGCCTTCCTGGAAATCGTGTTAGTAGGCTGCAAGTTAGAGTGGAATGTGCCAGGCAAACCCCCAAGAGCTTATATCTCCCTACTTCTTGTGTGTTTTTTAAAATTAAATGGTTATTTATGATCACAGCAAATTTGATAAAAATGTTGTGTGTGTTCTAGGGGTACAGCATCTGGTTCATTATATGTATGTATCGATCTATTCATCTTTGGATCCTTTCCCGTGTAAGTTATTAACAGAGTGTTGAGTCGACCTCTCTTGGTATTCCTTAGGTATTTTGTGATTATATATTTCATATGTATCAGTACTTGTCTGTTAACACACATATCCTAATTCATACATTCCTTACAGATGTAAGGAACACCTCATAAAATGAGAATGCTACACATTGTGCTGGCCGTTTCAGGGAGTGGGAAGGGATGGCAAGTGGTAAAATATTATCTTTTCCCTTCATCTTTTGAAATTTCACTTGTTACAAAGAACTTGAATTTTATTTTTTAAAATGTAACAATAGAAATTTAAAAGAGAAAGTATATATATACTCTGTGTTTAATTACATTTCATAGAATTATTATCCCTGAATCATAATTCTGTTAGTACACCAGTATAGAGATTATTTCTTAATATTTAGGTGAGAACCCTTTCCTTCTGTTTCTGAGAAAAATTCTGTAAACTCATTTCCAGTAATGGCACTCTTCCCCAAATCAAAGGTTTAACAAGGGAGATGCAAGCAGAATAATCATGAAAATACAAAGCAATACAACAGCAAGAGAAAATTTCTAACTTCCAATAACAGCTCAATTTAGAAGAGGGTTTTTATCTTCAGAACAAAAGCATGCCTCCTTGACTTGCTAACCAGTCAAAATCTGTGTATTCTACAGAAAATCTGTGATGTTATTCCCATAAAACTACCCTTTACTGATTCTGCCTCCAATAGATTTCCTAAGCACTAGTGTTTTAAAGTACAGGTTACAAACAAAATCCTAATGAGATGTATTTATAATGTGTGTGTTATTTGTCTTATCCTACTGTCTATATTCTTCTCCATTCCTGTAGCTGAAATAATATTACTTTACCTGCTAAGTGATATCGGGAGAGTGGGAGAGGTTTAATAAATACCCCAACCCTAAAGCATACCCTAAACCTAACCCTAACCTGTACCCTAAGCCTAACACATACAGTAACTCTAACCCGTAGTCATACCCTAAACTGTACCCTAATCCTAACCCGTGCCCTAACCCTACGCTAATCCTAACCCATACAGTAACACGTATACATACCCCAATCTTTACCCTAATCCTAACCTGTGCCCTAACCCTAACCCAAATCCTTAAACCTAACCCTAAACCGTACCCTAATCCTAACCCAGGCCCTAACAGTAACCAGTTCCCTAACCCGTACACTAACCCTAACCCGTAGCCACAGCCTAATCTTTACCCTAATCCTAACCCATGCCCTAACACTAACCCTAACTGACGCTTTCCTAAGTAAGTCCTGACACTGTCCCTAAGTGAGGCCCTGAGGCTGTTCCTAACTAAGGCCCTGAAGTTGTCCCTCACATCAGCCTTGCTGCCGTCAATAACTAATGTGCTGACACTATCCTGAGCTAATATCTTGATCCATCTCTTACCATGGTCCTGACACTGTCCCTACTAAAGTCCTGATGCCATCCCAAAGTGTGGCCCCGAGGCTGTCCCTTTGAAGCCCTGTTGCTGTACCTAACTCAGACCCTGATAATGTCTTTAACTAAGGCCCTGATGCTGATCCTAGCTAAGACCCTGACACTAGGCCTCACTCAGTCCCTGACGTTGTCCCTAACTCAGGTCCTGACTCTGTCCCTAACTAAGGCCCTGAAGCTGTCCTTAACTCAGGCCCTGCCACTTTGCTAACTCAGATCCTGGCAATAAATTTAACTAAGACCGTGATGCTGATCCTAACTACAGTCCTGATGCTGGTCCTACATCATGCCCTGACACTCTCCCCAACTCAGGATCTGATGCTGTCTGTAATATCTTTGTGTGTCCCTCCCTAATTCCTTGAGGCTTTCCATAACTATAGACCTGACACTGTTTCTAACTAACTGCCTGACTCTGTACCTAACTGATACTGAATAATCAGCCTCTATGCACCAGTTCTGATTCAAATCTCAAGAACAGTGTTTTGGAAAAATGGAAAAGATTAGTTTTATCACTCTGCCAGCCCATGGAGGACACAGCAGGCTTGTGCCCTCAACAGCTGTGTGTCCCAGTGCGGGAGGATATGGTGTTTTATAGCAGTGGTTCAAGGGTGTGGTTGCTCATAAGGATCAGTGTGTATGCAGGGCCTGCACTCCTTTAATCTTGTCTCAGATAGTTTCTGGATGAGCTTCTCTGGAATGAAGAATGCTAACATCTTCCATTTGTTGGGGGTTTTAGTTCTTTAAGGAGCTCAAAGATATTGTTATGTGTATCCCTTGAGGCAGCACCAGGACCCTGTCACAAGGCTGCACTATTGTTTCTTGACTGTTCCTCCCTGTCTCTGCATCTCCTCACTTCCTTGATTAGCAATTGTTCGAATTTGCCCTTTGGAACTCAGGGAAGGTCCTGGAGTCTCTAGTCTATTCCCTACAAAAAAAGTTAGGAGGCACACAGAAAGTCTTCTGTGCCCAGGAGACCACAGAGTCCCTCTCAGTTTCACTCCTCTTCTGGATACTCCTCAATCTTGAGGAGAGCAGATTTTTGACAACAAAAGGAATAATCATTTCAGATGGAGACATTAATCATAAACTTGGCACAGGAACTCGGTTATTAAGGGGACTCGGTTTTAATCCCCACTTCACTTTTATCTTTCCCCACATCTTTCAGGGAACAGGGTGATGACCACTCTGGCTACTTCCTGCTGAAATGGGGCACAGTCCTGCCTAAATCTAGGGGAATGGATACCAAGTTAGAAATATTTGAGTTCCAAGTCCTGTACCTGAGACTCCCTTGGTCCCCGATTTTGGTGCAACCAATCCAGTTAAAATAGGAGGGGTAACAACTGAACATTTAATAGGAAAAATAGATCTCATCCCCTTAGGAATTCAGCAGAATAAGTCTGAAACCTGGTCTGGAACTGGCACTTCAGAGAGACTTCATAGCCAGTTGTCTAATTCTACCTAAGTAGGTTTTAACTTCTGACGTAGTATTGACATATCCATAACAGGAGCTACTGAACACTACACATATGTCTCATCTTTCTATTAGTATCTGATCTAAAGTCATTGTTTGAAATTTAATAGTTAAGAGAGGAGTCCTTGAAAACATACAGTTGCAGCTACCAGTAGACATTGTTTTCAGAATGGCTAGTGGCATCCTGAGTCTGATGTAGCTCAGAAATTCAATTTCAACAATACAGGAATGTGGGGACTTACCTGGTGGCTCAATGGTTAAGACTTTGCCTTCCAACACAGGGGGTGCCAGTTTGATCCCTGGGCAGGGAGCTAAGATCCCACATGCCTCATGGCCTAAAAACCAAAACATGAAACAAACAATATGGTAACAAATTCAATAGACTTAAAAAATGGTCCACATCAAAAAAAAACTTAAAAAGAAAACAGAAAAAGAATACAGGAATGCATCTAAATCACATCGACAAAGGTCACTTAGGTTTATCTTGGATGTCTGAACCATAGTTACTCCTTGACTGTAAAATGCATTCCCCTCCTCAATGCCAAAGCAGATGTACAATTTGTATCCAAAAGGCCACAAAACAGGCCACTTTGGTCAGTAAAATTTAAGTTAAACCATGTACAAGCCAGAGTGACTTCCTCACATCTCAATACTTGAAGAGTTTTGATCCCTTTTGATTCCAAGTCTTTCAATAGAAAGCATTGATGATCAAAATGTCAATTCCTCAGTGCCAGAGTGATTCAGCTGTTTGGCCCAGGTGTAGATCATGTTCCTCATCGCTAGGCCTCCTTTATATCTGCCTAGTTAATCCACTTTGGGGGAATACTGATCAGGTATTGTGAACATGCTCAGAGGTATGTTAATGACAAAATGCTTTATATAAGCCATATATTTTATTATTCATACCCAATTGTCACACAGGCATTGTACATGTGCTTTTAGCAGTAGACCTAAAGCACACAGTGATACATCATGAGTAATTACATTCTGATAACTTCACTAGGTAATTTTCCTTTCCTCTTAAACATCAGGGCAAAATAAAGTCAACCCAGTAACTTTCATAAATATACACTTCGATACAGAGGTGTCATTTATCCAATTGCTCCAAGTCCTAAGTAGCTTGAGGGAAACGACTTCCTTGTGTCTGGAAAACACAGATCAAAGCCAGTAACAAAAAAACAAAAACATTATAACCATATTCACCAGTTCACTCAGTAACCAATCCTTTTAAATTTTTATGAAGCCATCCAATTCTCCATTAAGATTTTTCATTTCTTACCCAGTTTGGATTATGATATGAAATTTATCAGAGACCTGTGCTTGCCAAAACATCCTTCACATAGATCTTCTTGAAGATGGAGCACTTTTGCAAAGTGTTAGAGCACAACAGTAACTATCTATAAATCACATAAAGGCTTAAAAGGTCATGGTTAAACCTTGGATCACACTGTAAATGACAAAAGAAACCATGATTGCTGTTACATAAAACATTTAATAATAACTAGAATTATGACTGATAAAATTTTACCAGGACATACTAGATTTTTAGGAATTCCATGTAATTTAACATACTAATCAAACATTTCTCTCTGAGATGGCTCAAGGGCCTTCTAAAGCATCCCAAAGTTAGCTGGAGATCAAAAGAACTGTTAGAATTGGCCAAACAACGCTTATTCACTGAACCAAAGTAAAGAGATTTCAAACAAAAATACGGATCACAGACACAGGCAAAGGAACTCACCAGCTGTTCACAATCAAAAGCAGCATTCCAGGAAAACTTTGGAGGGAGAAACCAAATGCAGGCTTGCCCTAACCCACTTCCAACAATATCCATCTTAGAAAGTCATGGTCATGCACAACTCTTCCCTCAGTGTTCCCTTTGCACAAATGTTCATCACCTTCTGTATCCATCTTATGTTGTCCCTTATTTTTTTCTGCATTCAGACACAACGAGCTCTAGTACAAAGTGACTTTCTTTTCTCTTTGTACCATCAGCCTGTTACCTAGTTGCTCACCTTCTTTATTACGTAGTTTCATAAATGCTTGAACATATGGAATTTCTTTTGTCTTTCTCCTCCTGTGACAAAATAACTCTAGCTGAAGGATAGTATAGTCATTTAGGCTTCCATTCAAAGACCACCTTTCCTCATTTTTCAAGAATGTATCCATACATTGGCCAGACAAAATTACAATAGAATTTCATTCTTTTCTTACTCTTAGGTTTACAACTATAGGTTGACCAGTCTGCCAGGATTTTGCCCATTGGCTATCAGATGGAACTGAAGAAGAAGCACTTCTTATGTTTGAACCATAGAACACTCACCACACACGGACTAAGAACAAAACAAAACCCTAAACACCAACGGAAGCCTCAAACCAAAGGAACCAGAAACCAAAGAGAAACCAACAACCAAACAGCACAAGACTCAAATCAGCTTCCAATTCTCAACTTAGCCTGTGACCTCTGTCCAAGTGGTTCACCTTCCAAATGAGATTTCCTGGAATGAAAAGTCACCCAAATGGGAACCAAGGTTCCCCCAAATGTACAGGGCTAAAAGGACCTCAGACTGCATGCCAGGGGAGTTACCACATGCTGGCTGAGGTGCTGCAACATCCCAAATGCTATTTTTCTGGTTCCCCAAAATAATCCCTTGGAGTAGGACATTCGGGACAGTCCAGGCAGGAGGAAGAGAGGAACGTCCTCAAGGCAAAGACGACCTCGGCAGCTGCTAGGGTGGTCTCTCTTCCACCATTTACTCCTGCCCCAGAGTTCTAACTGCTGGGATGACTGGGGCTCGGCCTTTCCAGGCAAGGGTCCCAGGTGGTTTGGCCTCTAAAGGAATTCTCCAACCCTACACTCTCTCGAAAGAGGCTAGTGTGGAGAAAATCTCAGTGTCCGATCAAGTCAGGGGACCCACAGGGGCCATCCCCAAGTCAGCCCCACATTGGGTACTAAATTTGATGTTGAAAACTCGACCTCTATGCACCAGTGCCAAATCGAATCTCAGAGAGAGGTTTGCAGTAAGTAGGAAAGAATAGCTCTTTACTCCTTTGGCAGCCAAAGGGGGACACAGAAAACTCCTACCCTCAAAAACCGTGTGTCCCAATGCAGGAGGATCTGGTGAGGAGTTTTACAGCAATGGTTTAAGGACACAGGTGATCCTAAGGATTAGTGTGTGTACAAGGCCTTAACTCACTTTAATCTGACCTCAGATGGTCTCTTGAGGAGCTTCTCTGGAATGAAGAAGACTAAAATCTTCTATTTTGTGGGGGTTTAAGTTGCTAAACAGCCCAAAGATACTCTTAACTGTATCCCTTGAGGCAAAACCAGGATCTTGCCCCAAGGCTGCTCTGTTGATTCTAGTCTGTTCCTCCTTGGTCTCTGCATCCCCTCCCTTCCCTGATTAGCAACTGTTCAAATCTGCCCTTTGGAACTCAGGGAAGGTTCTGGAGTCTCTAGCCTAACTAAGGCCCTGACTACACTTAACTCAGACCCTGACATTCTCCCTAACTCAGTCCCTGACACTGTACCTAACAAAGGCTCTGATGCTACTCCTAACTCAGGCCCTGACACTCTCTCTAACTAAGGCCCAGCTGCCGCCAATATCTAAAGTCCTGACATTATCCTGAGCTAATATCCTGACCCACAGAGGCCCTTATGCTGCTCCTAAGTCATGCCCTGACACTTTCCCTAACTCAGGACCTGAAGATAGGCCTCACTTAGGCCCTTTGGCTATACTTTACATAGACGCTGACGCTGTCTGTATATGAAGCGCTAGAAGTGGTCCTGATTTAGGTCCCTGGCACTGGCCCTAAGGCCCTGATGCTCTCAATAATTTCCTGACACTATCCCTGGCATGGAACCTGACTCTGTTCCAAGCTAATGTACTGCATCTTTTCCTACCTGAAGCCCTAATACTCTCCCTAACTAAGGCCCTGACTAATCTTAACTAAGGCTTTGACACTATCTTTCACTAAGGGCCGGAATCTATCCCTAACATTGGACCTGAGGCAATCAATAACTGAAATCCAGACACTATCCTGAGCTAATATCCTGACACATTTCTATCCAAGGTCCTGTCAGTGTCCCAAAGAAAGCCCTGTCGCTGTCCTCAAGTGAAGACCTGAGGCTGTGCCTAACTCAGGCTCTGAAGTTTCCCTAACTGAAGCCTTGATTCTGTGACGTACTCAGGTCCTGCTCATGTCTTTAACTATGACCTGAATGCCGACACAACAAAGGCCCTGATGCTGCTCCTAAGTCATGCCCTGACAGTGTCTGACCATCCACTGGGCCTCACTCAGGCCCTGTCGCTCTCCCTAAGTCAGGCTTGCATGCTGTCCCTACAGGAAGCCCTGACACAGGTGCTAAATAAGGCCCTGATACCCTTAGTAACTAAGGTCTTGACAGTATTCCTAGGTAAATTCCTGACGACCCCTAGACTTTACCCTATACCTCCCAGAGCAAAAGTCCTGAATCTTATGCTAACTTAAGCCTTTATGCTGTGTCTAACAAATGTCCATAATTTAATCTGAAGGCCATAACACTGTCCTAAATGGAGACCTAGATGCTCGTCCTAAATGGGGCCCAGACAGTGTCTCTAACTAAGGCCCTGACACTACTCCTAACTCAGTCCCTGACACTGACCCGCAGTAAAGCCTGGATGTTCGTTCTATATCAGGGACTGAGCCTCTCCCTAATTAACGCCCTGATACCGTCAATATTTAAAGTCGTCACACTGTCCTCAGCTAATTTACTAACACATCTCTTAACAAACTCCTGAAAATGTCCCTAAGTAAGCCGTGACACTGTCCGTAAGACAGTGCATAATCGTGTCTTTAACGAAGACCATAATGCTGATGCAACAAAGGTACTGCTGCTACTCATGTGTCATGCCCTGACAGTGTCTCCAGATAACGGACTGACACTAGGCTTCACACAGGGCGTGTCACTCGCCCAAAGTCATTTTGACCTGAAGCCCTGATATTGCTTCTAAAGGAGGTCCTGATGCTCTCAGTAACTAAGGTCTTGACAACTATCTCTCACTAAGGCCCGGAATCTGTCCCTAACATGGACCCTGCTGCAATCAATAAGTAAAATCCAGACACTATCCTGAGCTCATGTTCTGACGCACATCTCTCCACGATCCTGACACTGTCCCAGAGAATGCCCTGTTACTATCCTTAAGTGAATACCAGGGCTCTGCCTAACTCAGGCCCTGAAGCTTTCCCTAACTGAGGCCTGGATTCTGTGACTCACTCAGGCCCTCTTGATGTCTTTCATTATGATGCGAATGCTGACCCAGCAAAGGCCCTGCTGCTGCTCCCAGGACACGCCCTGACGGTGCCTCCAGCCAGGGGGCCTGACACTGGGTCTCACTCAGGCCTTGTTGCTGGCCCTCTGTCCGGCCCTGATGCTGGTCCTAAATAAGCCCCTGAGGTTCTCAGTAACTCAGGCCTTGACGCTATCCCTAGGTCATTTGCTGACACGATCCCTAGAGTTTACCCCCACCCCGTACCTAGCTAATATCTTGCCTCTTATGCCAACTGAAGCTCTTATGCTGTGCCGACTTCAGGACCTGAATTGAGTCCCAACGCCGTGACACTGTCACTAACTAAGGCCTGGATGTTCGTCCTAAGTCAGGGCCTCACACTGTCCCTGACTAGGGCCCTGTTGCCCTCAATATCTAAAGTCCTCACACTCTCCTGAGCTAATTTACCAACCCATCACTTACCAAGGTCCTGAAAATGTCCCTAAGTAAGCCCTGACGCTGTCCCTAAGAGAAGGCCTGATCATGTCTTTGACGAAGACCATAATGCTGATCCAACAAAGGCACTGATGCTGCTCCTGTGTCATGCCCTGAGAGTGGCCCCAGCTAACGGACAGACGCTGGGCCTCACTCAGGCCGTGTCACTCGCCCCAAGCCAGTCCGTGATGCTGTTTTCATCTGAAGCCCTGACATTGCTTCAGAAAGGAGGCCCTGATGCTCTCAGTAACTAAGGTCTTGACAACTATCTCTCACTAAGGCCCGGAATCTGTCCCTAACATGGGACCTGTTGCAATCCATAACTAAAATCCAGACACTATCCTGAGCCGATATTCTGACGCACTTCTATCCACAATCCTGACACTGTCCCAAGGAAAGCCCTGTTACTGTCCTTAAGTGAATACCGGAGGCTCTGCCTAACTCAGGCCCTGAAGCTTTCCATAACCGAGGCCTTGATTCTGTGACTCACTCAAGCCCTGCTCATGTCTTTCACTATGACCCGAATGCTGACCCAACAAAGCCTGTGATGCTGCCCCTAAGTCATGCCCTGACAGTGTCTGCAGCTAGGGGGCTGACGCAAGGCCTCACCCAGGCCCTGACGCTCTCCCTATGTCAGGCTCTGACGCTGTCCCTACCAGAAACCTTGACAAAGGTCATAAATTAGGCCCTGATTCTCTATGTAACTGAGGCCTTGACACCAACCCTAGGTCATTTTAACTGACACTAGCCCTAGACCTTAACCTAACCTTGTCCTTAACTAATGTCCAGTTTAGCTAAAGAGATTCTTCTTTAGGATGAAATTCTTTCAACTCGTGAATATTGTTTCCTTAAAAAAATAATTTTTAAACTCTTGTTAACCTTAAAGAAAATGTACTCAACTGCTGTGGAATATTCCTTCACAGCAGCGTGCACGGTTCACTTTTGCATTTGCGTGTGTCGGCTTTCAAGGTGCTAGCAGGAATGGCTCCTCTCATGCTAACTAAATCCCTGATGCTGTCCCTAAATAAGGCCCTGAAATTACTCCCGAGGCTGTGAAACTCTCCCTAACTAAGGCCTGGAGACTTGTCCTAACTCAGGCCCTGACACTACACCGAACTCAGACCCTGAAAAAACTCCTAGCTCCGTCTCTGACACTGTACCTAACAAAGGCCATGATGCTAGTCCTACCTCAGGCCCTGGCACTGTCGCTAACTAAGGCCCAGCTGCCGGCCATATCTAAAGTCCTGATAGTATCCTGAGCTAATATCCTGGACCCAGGTCTTACCAAGGTCCTGAAACTGGCCCAAATTAATCCTTGATGCTGTCCATAAAGGAGGCCCTGAGGCTCTCCTTAACAGAGGCCCTGATAATGTCTTTAATGAAGACCCTAACGTTGATCCCACAGAGGCCTTTATGCTGCTCACAAGTCATGCCCTGACACTTTCCCTAACTCAGATCCTAAAGAGAGGCCTCACCTAGGCACTTGGGCTGTACCTCAGTTAGGCTCTGATGCTGTCCGTATATGAAGCCCTGGCAGTGGTCGTGATTTAGGGCCTGGCTCTGGTCCTAAGCAAGGCCCCGATGCTCTCAATAACTCGGGTTTTAACCCTTTCCCTTGGTCGTTTCCTGACACTATCCCTGGCCCGGAACCTGACTCTGTCCCAAGCTCACGTCCTGCATCTTATCCTAAATGAAACCCTAACACTCTCCGTAACGAAGGCCCTGGCTAATCCTACCTAAGGCCGTGACACGACCTCTCGCTAAGGCCCGGAATCTGTCCCTAACATGGGACCTGCTGCAATCAATAAGTAAAATCCAGACACTATCCTGAGCTCACGTTCTGACGCACTTCTATCCACGATCCTGACACTGTCCCAGAGAATGCCCTGTTACTGTCCTTAAGTGAATACCGGAGGCTCTGCCTAACTCAGGCCCTGAAGCTTTCCCTAACGGAGGCCTGGATTCTGTGACTCACTCGGGACCTGCTCATGTCTTTCACTATGACCCGAATGCCGAACCAACAAAGGCCCTGATGCTGCTCCTCCGTCGTGCCCTGACTGTGTCTCCAGCTAGGGGGCTGACGCTAGGCTTCACTCAGGCCTAGATGTTCTCCCTAAGTGAGGTTCTGATGCTTTCCCTACACGAAGCCCTGACACAGGTCCTCAATTAGGCCCTGATTCTCTAAGTAACTAAGGTCTTGACAGCAACCCTACGTCATTTCCTCACACTATCCCTGGCTCGGAACGTGACTCTGTCCCAAGCTGATGCCCTGCATCTTATCCTAACTGAAACCCTAATACTCTGCCTAACTAAGGCCCTGACTAATCCTAACTAAGTCCTTGACACTATCTCTCACTAAGGCCTGCAACTTGTCCCTAACATGGGACGTGCTACAATCAATAACTAAAATCCGGACACTCTCCTGAGCTAATATCCTGACACATTTCTAACCAGGGTCCTGACCCTGTCCCAAAGAAAGCCCTGTCGCTTTCCTGAAGTAAGAGCTGAGGCTGTGCCAAACTCAGGCCCTGAAGCTTTCCCTGACTGAGGCCTGGATTCTGTGACTCACTCAGGCCCTCTTGATGTCTTTCATTATGATGCGAATGCTGACCCAGCAAAGGCCCTGCTGCTGCTCCCAGGACACGCCCTGACGGTGCCTCCAGCCAGGGGGCCTGACACTGGGTCTCACTCAGGCCTTGTTGCTGGCCCTCTGTCCGGCCCTGATGCTGGTCCTAAATAAGCCCCTGAGGTTCTCAGTAACTCAGGCCTTGACGCTATCCCTAGGTCATTTGCTGACACGATCCCTAGAGTTTACCCCCACCCCGTACCTAGCTAATATCTTGCCTCTTATGCCAACTGAAGCTCTTATGCTGTGCCGACTTCAGGACCTGAATTGAGTCCCAACGCCGTGACACTGTCACTAACTAAGGCCTGGATGTTCGTCCTAAGTCAGGGCCTCACACTGTCCCTGACTAGGGCCCTGTTGCCCTCAATATCTAAAGTCCTCACACTCTCCTGAGCTAATTTACCAACCCATCACTTACCAAGGTCCTGAAAATGTCCCTAAGTAAGCCCTGACGCTGTCCCTAAGAGAAGGCCTGATCATGTCTTTGACGAAGACCATAATGCTGATCCAACAAAGGCACTGATGCTGCTCCTGTGTCATGCCCTGAGAGTGGCCCCAGCTAACGGACAGACGCTGGGCCTCACTCAGGCCGTGTCACTCGCCCCAAGCCAGTCCGTGATGCTGTTTTCATCTGAAGCCCTGACATTGCTTCAGAAAGGAGGCCCTGATGCTCTCAGTAACTAAGGTCTTGACAACTATCTCTCACTAAGGCCCGGAATCTGTCCCTAACATGGGACCTGTTGCAATCCATAACTAAAATCCAGACACTATCCTGAGCCGATATTCTGACGCACTTCTATCCACAATCCTGACACTGTCCCAAGGAAAGCCCTGTTACTGTCCTTAAGTGAATACCGGAGGCTCTGCCTAACTCAGGCCCTGAAGCTTTCCATAACCGAGGCCTTGATTCTGTGACTCACTCAAGCCCTGCTCATGTCTTTCACTATGACCCGAATGCTGACCCAACAAAGCCTGTGATGCTGCCCCTAAGTCATGCCCTGACAGTGTCTGCAGCTAGGGGGCTGACGCAAGGCCTCACCCAGGCCCTGACGCTCTCCCTATGTCAGGCTCTGACGCTGTCCCTACCAGAAACCTTGACAAAGGTCATAAATTAGGCCCTGATTCTCTATGTAACTGAGGCCTTGACACCAACCCTAGGTCATTTTAACTGACACTAGCCCTAGACCTTAACCTAACCTTGTCCTTAACTAATGTCCAGTTTAGCTAAAGAGATTCTTCTTTAGGATGAAATTCTTTCAACTCGTGAATATTGTTTCCTTAAAAAAATAATTTTTAAACTCTTGTTAACCTTAAAGAAAATGTACTCAACTGCTGTGGAATATTCCTTCACAGCAGCGTGCACGGTTCACTTTTGCATTTGCGTGTGTCGGCTTTCAAGGTGCTAGCAGGAATGGCTCCTCTCATGCTAACTAAATCCCTGATGCTGTCCCTAAATAAGGCCCTGAAATTACTCCCGAGGCTGTGAAACTCTCCCTAACTAAGGCCTGGAGACTTGTCCTAACTCAGGCCCTGACACTACACCGAACTCAGACCCTGAAAAAACTCCTAGCTCCGTCTCTGACACTGTACCTAACAAAGGCCATGATGCTAGTCCTACTTCAGGCCCTGGCACTGTCGCTAACTAAGGCCCAGCTGCCGGCCATATCTAAAGTCCTGATAGTATCCTGAGCTAATATCCTGGACCCAGGTCTTACCAAGGTCCTGAAACTGGCCCAAATTAATCCTTGATGCTGTCCATAAAGGAGGCCCTGAGGCTCTCCTTAACAGAGGCCCTGATAATGTCTTTAATGAAGACCCTAACGTTGATCCCACAGAGGCCTTTATGCTGCTCACAAGTCATGCCCTGACACCTTCCCTAACTCAGATCCTAAAGAGAGGCCTCACTTAGGCACTTGGGCTGTACCTCAGTTAGGCTCTGATGCTGTCCGTATATGAAGCCCTGGCAGTGGTCGTGATTTAGGGCCTGGCTCTGGTCCTAAGCAAGGCCCCGATGCTCTCAATAACTCGGGTTTTAACCCTTTCCCTTGGTCGTTTCCTGACACTATCCCTGGCCCGGAACCTGACTCTGTCCCAAGCTCACGTCCTGCATCTTATCCTAAATGAAACCCTAACACTCTCCGTAACGAAGGCCCTGGCTAATCCTACCTAAGGCCGTGACACGACCTCTCGCTAAGGCCCGGAATCTGTCCCTAACATGGGACCTGCTGCAATCAATAAGTAAAATCCAGACACTATCCTGAGCTCACGTTCTGACGCACTTCTATCCACGATCCTGACACTGTCCCAGAGAATGCCCTGTTACTGTCCTTAAGTGAATACCGGAGGCTCTGCCTAACTCAGGCCCTGAAGCTTTCCCTAACGGAGGCCCGGATTCTGTGACTCACTCGGGACCTGCTCATGTCTTTCACTATGACCCGAATGCCGAACCAACAAAGGCCCTGATGCTGCTCCTCCGTCGTGCCCTGACTGTGTCTCCAGCTAGGGGGCTGACGCTAGGCTTCACTCAGGCCTAGATGTTCTCCCTAAGTGAGGTTCTGATGCTTTCCCTACACGAAGCCCTGACACAGGTCCTCAATTAGGCCCTGATTCTCTAAGTAACTAAGGTCTTGACAGCAACCCTACGTCATTTCCTCACACTATCCCTGGCTCGGAACGTGACTCTGTCCCAAGCTGATGCCCTGCATCTTATCCTAACTGAAACCCTAATACTCTGCCTAACTAAGGCCCTGACTAATCCTAACTAAGTCCTTGACACTATCTCTCACTAAGGCCTGCAACTTGTCCCTAACATGGGACGTGCTACAATCAATAACTAAAATCCGGACACTCTCCTGAGCTAATATCCTGACACATTTCTAACCAGGGTCCTGACCCTGTCCCAAAGAAAGCCCTGTCGCTTTCCTGAAGTAAGAGCTGAGGCTGTGCCAAACTCAGGCCCTGAAGCTTTCCCTGACTGAGGCCTGGATTCTGTGACTCACTCAGGCCCTCTTGATGTCTTTCATTATGATGCGAATGCTGACCCAGCAAAGGCCCTGCTGCTGCTCCCAGGACACGCCCTGACGGTGCCTCCAGCCAGGGGGCCTGACACTGGGTCTCACTCAGGCCTTGTTGCTGGCCCTCTGTCCGGCCCTGATGCTGGTCCTAAATAAGCCCCTGAGGTTCTCAGTAACTCAGGCCTTGACGCTATCCCTAGGTCATTTGCTGACACGATCCCTAGAGTTTACCCCCACCCCGTACCTAGCTAATATCTTGCCTCTTATGCCAACTGAAGCTCTTATGCTGTGCCGACTTCAGGACCTGAATTGAGTCCCAACGCCGTGACACTGTCACTAACTAAGGCCTGGATGTTCGTCCTAAGTCAGGGCCTCACACTGTCCCTGACTAGGGCCCTGTTGCCCTCAATATCTAAAGTCCTCACACTCTCCTGAGCTAATTTACCAACCCATCACTTACCAAGGTCCTGAAAATGTCCCTAAGTAAGCCCTGACGCTGTCCCTAAGAGAAGGCCTGATCATGTCTTTGACGAAGACCATAATGCTGATCCAACAAAGGCACTGATGCTGCTCCTGTGTCATGCCCTGAGAGTGGCCCCAGCTAACGGACAGACGCTGGGCCTCACTCAGGCCGTGTCACTCGCCCCAAGCCAGTCCGTGATGCTGTTTTCATCTGAAGCCCTGACATTGCTTCAGAAAGGAGGCCCTGATGCTCTCAGTAACTAAGGTCTTGACAACTATCTCTCACTAAGGCCCGGAATCTGTCCCTAACATGGGACCTGTTGCAATCCATAACTAAAATCCAGACACTATCCTGAGCCGATATTCTGACGCACTTCTATCCACAATCCTGACACTGTCCCAAGGAAAGCCCTGTTACTGTCCTTAAGTGAATACCGGAGGCTCTGCCTAACTCAGGCCCTGAAGCTTTCCATAACCGAGGCCTTGATTCTGTGACTCACTCAAGCCCTGCTCATGTCTTTCACTATGACCCGAATGCTGACCCAACAAAGCCTGTGATGCTGCCCCTAAGTCATGCCCTGACAGTGTCTGCAGCTAGGGGGCTGACGCAAGGCCTCACCCAGGCCCTGACGCTCTCCCTATGTCAGGCTCTGACGCTGTCCCTACCAGAAACCTTGACAAAGGTCATAAATTAGGCCCTGATTCTCTATGTAACTGAGGCCTTGACACCAACCCTAGGTCATTTTAACTGACACTAGCCCTAGACCTTAACCTAACCTTGTCCTTAACTAATGTCCAGTTTAGCTAAAGAGATTCTTCTTTAGGATGAAATTCTTGCAACTCGTGAATATTGTTTCCTTAAAAAAATAATTTTTAAACTCTTGTTAACCTTAAAGAAAATGTACTCAACTGCTGTGGAATATTCCTTCACAGCAGCGTGCACGGTTCACTTTTGCATTTGCGTGTGTCGGCTTTCAAGGTGCTAGCAGGAATGGCTCCTCTCATGCTAACTAAATCCCTGATGCTGTCCCTAAATAAGGCCCTGAAATTACTCCCGAGGCTGTGAAACTCTCCCTAACTAAGGCCTGGAGACTTGTCCTAACTCAGGCCCTGACACTACACCGAACTCAGACCCTGAAAAAACTCCTAGCTCCGTCTCTGACACTGTACCTAACAAAGGCCATGATGCTAGTCCTACCTCAGGCCCTGGCACTGTCGCTAACTAAGGCCCAGCTGCCGGCCATATCTAAAGTCCTGATAGTATCCTGAGCTAATATCCTGGACCCAGGTCTTACCAAGGTCCTGAAACTGGCCCAAATTAATCCTTGATGCTGTCCATAAAGGAGGCCCTGAGGCTCTCCTTAACAGAGGCCCTGATAATGTCTTTAATGAAGACCCTAACGTTGATCCCACAGAGGCCTTTATGCTGCTCACAAGTCATGCCCTGACACTTTCCCTAACTCAGATCCTAAAGAGAGGCCTCACCTAGGCACTTGGGCTGTACCTCAGTTAGGCTCTGATGCTGTCCGTATATGAAGCCCTGGCAGTGGTCGTGATTTAGGGCCTGGCTCTGGTCCTAAGCAAGGCCCCGATGCTCTCAATAACTCGGGTTTTAACCCTTTCCCTTGGTCGTTTCCTGACACTATCCCTGGCCCGGAACCTGACTCTGTCCCAAGCTCACGTCCTGCATCTTATCCTAAATGAAACCCTAACACTCTCCGTAACGAAGGCCCTGGCTAATCCTACCTAAGGCCGTGACACGACCGCTCGCTAAGGCCCGGAATCTGTCCCTAACATGGGACCTGCTGCAATCAATAAGTAAAATCCAGACACTATCCTGAGCTCACGTTCTGACGCACTTCTATCCACGATCCTGACACTGTCCCAGAGAATGCCCTGTTACTGTCCTTAAGTGAATACCGGAGGCTCTGCCTAACTCAGGCCCTGAAGCTTTCCCTAACGGAGGCCTGGATTCTGTGACTCACTCGGGACCTGCTCATGTCTTTCACTATGACCCGAATGCCGAACCAACAAAGGCCCTGATGCTGCTCCTCCGTCGTGCCCTGACTGTGTCTCCAGCTAGGGGGCTGACGCTAGGCTTCACTCAGGCCTAGATGTTCTCCCTAAGTGAGGTTCTGATGCTTTCCCTACACGAAGCCCTGACACAGGTCCTCAATTAGGCCCTGATTCTCTAAGTAACTAAGGTCTTGACAGCAACCCTACGTCATTTCCTCACACTATCCCTGGCTCGGAACGTGACTCTGTCCCAAGCTGATGCCCTGCATCTTATCCTAACTGAAACCCTAATACTCTGCCTAACTAAGGCCCTGACTAATCCTAACTAAGTCCTTGACACTATCTCTCACTAAGGCCTGCAACTTGTCCCTAACATGGGACGTGCTACAATCAATAACTAAAATCCGGACACTCTCCTGAGCTAATATCCTGACACATTTCTAACCAGGGTCCTGACCCTGTCCCAAAGAAAGCCCTGTCGCTTTCCTGAAGTAAGAGCTGAGGCTGTGCCAAACTCAGGCCCTGAAGCTTTCCCTGACTGAGGCCTGGATTCTGTGACTCACTCAGGCCCTCTTGATGTCTTTCATTATGATGCGAATGCTGACCCAGCAAAGGCCCTGCTGCTGCTCCCAGGACACGCCCTGACGGTGCCTCCAGCCAGGGGGCCTGACACTGGGTCTCACTCAGGCCTTGTTGCTGGCCCTCTGTCCGGCCCTGATGCTGGTCCTAAATAAGCCCCTGAGGTTCTCAGTAACTCAGGCCTTGACGCTATCCCTAGGTCATTTGCTGACACGATCCCTAGAGTTTACCCCCACCCCGTACCTAGCTAATATCTTGCCTCTTATGCCAACTGAAGCTCTTATGCTGTGCCGACTTCAGGACCTGAATTGAGTCCCAACGCCGTGACACTGTCACTAACTAAGGCCTGGATGTTCGTCCTAAGTCAGGGCCTCACACTGTCCCTGACTAGGGCCCTGTTGCCCTCAATATCTAAAGTCCTCACACTCTCCTGAGCTAATTTACCAACCCATCACTTACCAAGGTCCTGAAAATGTCCCTAAGTAAGCCCTGACGCTGTCCCTAAGAGAAGGCCTGATCATGTCTTTGACGAAGACCATAATGCTGATCCAACAAAGGCACTGATGCTGCTCCTGTGTCATGCCCTGAGAGTGGCCCCAGCTAACGGACAGACGCTGGGCCTCACTCAGGCCGTGTCACTCGCCCCAAGCCAGTCCGTGATGCTGTTTTCATCTGAAGCCCTGACATTGCTTCAGAAAGGAGGCCCTGATGCTCTCAGTAACTAAGGTCTTGACAACTATCTCTCACTAAGGCCCGGAATCTGTCCCTAACATGGGACCTGTTGCAATCCATAACTAAAATCCAGACACTATCCTGAGCCGATATTCTGACGCACTTCTATCCACAATCCTGACACTGTCCCAAAGAAAGCCCTGTTACTGTCCTTAAGTGAATACCGGAGGCTCTGCCTAACTCAGGCCCTGAAGCTTTCCATAACCGAGGCCTTGATTCTGTGACTCACTCAAGCCCTGCTCATGTCTTTCACTATGACCCGAATGCTGACCCAACAAAGCCTGTGATGCTGCCCCTAAGTCATGCCCTGACAGTGTCTGCAGCTAGGGGGCTGACGCAAGGCCTCACCCAGGCCCTGACGCTCTCCCTATGTCAGGCTCTGACGCTGTCCCTACCAGAAACCTTGACAAAGGTCATAAATTAGGCCCTGATTCTCTATGTAACTGAGGCCTTGACACCAACCCTAGGTCATTTTAACTGACACTAGCCCTAGACCTTAACCTAACCTTGTCCTTAACTAATGTCCAGTTTAGCTAAAGAGATTCTTCTTTAGGATGAAATTCTTGCAACTCGTGAATATTGTTTCCTTAAAAAAATAATTTTTAAACTCTTGTTAACCTTAAAGAAAATGTACTCAACTGCTGTGGAATATTCCTTCACAGCAGCGTGCACGGTTCACTTTTGCATTTGCGTGTGTCGGCTTTCAAGGTGCTAGCAGGAATGGCTCCTCTCATGCTAACTAAATCCCTGATGCTGTCCCTAAATAAGGCCCTGAAATTACTCCCGAGGCTGTGAAACTCTCCCTAACTAAGGCCTGGAGACTTGTCCTAACTCAGGCCCTGACACTACACCGAACTCAGACCCTGAAAAAACTCCTAGCTCCGTCTCTGACACTGTACCTAACAAAGGCCATGATGCTAGTCCTACCTCAGGCCCTGGCACTGTCGCTAACTAAGGCCCAGCTGCCGGCCATATCTAAAGTCCTGATAGTATCCTGAGCTAATATCCTGGACCCAGGTCTTACCAAGGTCCTGAAACTGGCCCAAATTAATCCTTGATGCTGTCCATAAAGGAGGCCCTGAGGCTCTCCTTAACAGAGGCCCTGATAATGTCTTTAATGAAGACCCTAACGTTGATCCCACAGAGGCCTTTATGCTGCTCACAAGTCATGCCCTGACACTTTCCCTAACTCAGATCCTAAAGAGAGGCCTCACTTAGGCACTTGGGCTGTACCTCAGTTAGGCTCTGATGCTGTCCGTATATGAAGCCCTGGCAGTGGTCGTGATTTAGGGCCTGGCTCTGGTCCTAAGCAAGGCCCCGATGCTCTCAATAACTCGGGTTTTAACCCTTTCCCTTGGTCGTTTCCTGACACTATCCCTGGCCCGGAACCTGACTCTGTCCCAAGCTCACGTCCTGCATCTTATCCTAAATGAAACCCTAACACTCTCCGTAACGAAGGCCCTGGCTAATCCTACCTAAGGCCGTGACACGACCTCTCGCTAAGGCCCGGAATCTGTCCCTAACATGGGACCTGCTGCAATCAATAAGTAAAATCCAGACACTATCCTGAGCTCACGTTCTGACGCACTTCTATCCACGATCCTGACACTGTCCCAGAGAATGCCCTGTTACTGTCCTTAAGTGAATACCGGAGGCTCTGCCTAACTCAGGCCCTGAAGCTTTCCCTAACGGAGGCCTGGATTCTGTGACTCACTCGGGACCTGCTCATGTCTTTCACTATGACCCGAATGCCGAACCAACAAAGGCCCTGATGCTGCTCCTCCGTCGTGCCCTGACTGTGTCTCCAGCTAGGGGGCTGACGCTAGGCTTCACTCAGGCCTAGATGTTCTCCCTAAGTGAGGTTCTGATGCTTTCCCTACACGAAGCCCTGACACAGGTCCTCAATTAGGCCCTGATTCTCTAAGTAACTAAGGTCTTGACAGCAACCCTACGTCATTTCCTCACACTATCCCTGGCTCGGAACGTGACTCTGTCCCAAGCTGATGCCCTGCATCTTATCCTAACTGAAACCCTAATACTCTGCCTAACTAAGGCCCTGACTAATCCTAACTAAGTCCTTGACACTATCTCTCACTAAGGCCTGCAACTTGTCCCTAACATGGGACGTGCTACAATCAATAACTAAAATCCGGACACTCTCCTGAGCTAATATCCTGACACATTTCTAACCAGGGTCCTGACCCTGTCCCAAAGAAAGCCCTGTCGCTTTCCTGAAGTAAGAGCTGAGGCTGTGCCAAACTCAGGCCCTGAAGCTTTCCCTGACTGAGGCCTGGATTCTGTGACTCACTCAGGCCCTCTTGATGTCTTTCATTATGATGCGAATGCTGACCCAGCAAAGGCCCTGCTGCTGCTCCCAGGACACGCCCTGACGGTGCCTCCAGCCAGGGGGCCTGACACTGGGTCTCACTCAGGCCTTGTTGCTGGCCCTCTGTCCGGCCCTGATGCTGGTCCTAAATAAGCCCCTGAGGTTCTCAGTAACTCAGGCCTTGACGCTATCCCTAGGTCATTTGCTGACACGATCCCTAGAGTTTACCCCCACCCCGTACCTAGCTAATATCTTGCCTCTTATGCCAACTGAAGCTCTTATGCTGTGCCGACTTCAGGACCTGAATTGAGTCCCAACGCCGTGACACTGTCACTAACTAAGGCCTGGATGTTCGTCCTAAGTCAGGGCCTCACACTGTCCCTGACTAGGGCCCTGTTGCCCTCAATATCTAAAGTCCTCACACTCTCCTGAGCTAATTTACCAACCCATCACTTACCAAGGTCCTGAAAATGTCCCTAAGTAAGCCCTGACGCTGTCCCTAAGAGAAGGCCTGATCATGTCTTTGACGAAGACCATAATGCTGATCCAACAAAGGCACTGATGCTGCTCCTGTGTCATGCCCTGAGAGTGGCCCCAGCTAACGGACAGACGCTGGGCCTCACTCAGGCCGTGTCACTCGCCCCAAGCCAGTCCGTGATGCTGTTTTCATCTGAAGCCCTGACATTGCTTCAGAAAGGAGGCCCTGATGCTCTCAGTAACTAAGGTCTTGACAACTATCTCTCACTAAGGCCCGGAATCTGTCCCTAACATGGGACCTGTTGCAATCCATAACTAAAATCCAGACACTATCCTGAGCCGATATTCTGACGCACTTCTATCCACAATCCTGACACTGTCCCAAAGAAAGCCCTGTTACTGTCCTTAAGTGAATACCGGAGGCTCTGCCTAACTCAGGCCCTGAAGCTTTCCATAACCGAGGCCTTGATTCTGTGACTCACTCAAGCCCTGCTCATGTCTTTCACTATGACCCGAATGCTGACCCAACAAAGCCTGTGATGCTGCCCCTAAGTCATGCCCTGACAGTGTCTGCAGCTAGGGGGCTGACGCAAGGCCTCACCCAGGCCCTGACGCTCTCCCTATGTCAGGCTCTGACGCTGTCCCTACCAGAAACCTTGACAAAGGTCATAAATTAGGCCCTGATTCTCTATGTAACTGAGGCCTTGACACCAACCCTAGGTCATTTTAACTGACACTAGCCCTAGACCTTAACCTAACCTTGTCCTTAACTAATGTCCAGTTTAGCTAAAGAGATTCTTCTTTAGGATGAAATTCTTGCAACTCGTGAATATTGTTTCCTTAAAAAAATAATTTTTAAACTCTTGTTAACCTTAAAGAAAATGTACTCAACTGCTGTGGAATATTCCTTCACAGCAGCGTGCACGGTTCACTTTTGCATTTGCGTGTGTCGGCTTTCAAGGTGCTAGCAGGAATGGCTCCTCTCATGCTAACTAAATCCCTGATGCTGTCCCTAAATAAGGCCCTGAAATTACTCCCGAGGCTGTGAAACTCTCCCTAACTAAGGCCTGGAGACTTGTCCTAACTCAGGCCCTGACACTACACCGAACTCAGACCCTGAAAAAACTCCTAGCTCCGTCTCTGACACTGTACCTAACAAAGGCCATGATGCTAGTCCTACCTCAGGCCCTGGCACTGTCGCTAACTAAGGCCCAGCTGCCGGCCATATCTAAAGTCCTGATAGTATCCTGAGCTAATATCCTGGACCCAGGTCTTACCAAGGTCCTGAAACTGGCCCAAATTAATCCTTGATGCTGTCCATAAAGGAGGCCCTGAGGCTCTCCTTAACAGAGGCCCTGATAATGTCTTTAATGAAGACCCTAACGTTGATCCCACAGAGGCCTTTATGCTGCTCACAAGTCATGCCCTGACACTTTCCCTAACTCAGATCCTAAAGAGAGGCCTCACTTAGGCACTTGGGCTGTACCTCAGTTAGGCTCTGATGCTGTCCGTATATGAAGCCCTGGCAGTGGTCGTGATTTAGGGCCTGGCTCTGGTCCTAAGCAAGGCCCCGATGCTCTCAATAACTCGGGTTTTAACCCTTTCCCTTGGTCGTTTCCTGACACTATCCCTGGCCCGGAACCTGACTCTGTCCCAAGCTCACGTCCTGCATCTTATCCTAAATGAAACCCTAACACTCTCCGTAACGAAGGCCCTGGCTAATCCTACCTAAGGCCGTGACACGACCTCTCGCTAAGGCCCGGAATCTGTCCCTAACATGGGACCTGCTGCAATCAATAAGTAAAATCCAGACACTATCCTGAGCTCACGTTCTGACGCACTTCTATCCACGATCCTGACACTGTCCCAGAGAATGCCCTGTTACTGTCCTTAAGTGAATACCGGAGGCTCTGCCTAACTCAGGCCCTGAAGCTTTCCCTAACGGAGGCCTGGATTCTGTGACTCACTCGGGACCTGCTCATGTCTTTCACTATGACCCGAATGCCGAACCAACAAAGGCCCTGATGCTGCTCCTCCGTCGTGCCCTGACTGTGTCTCCAGCTAGGGGGCTGACGCTAGGCTTCACTCAGGCCTAGATGTTCTCCCTAAGTGAGGTTCTGATGCTTTCCCTACACGAAGCCCTGACACAGGTCCTCAATTAGGCCCTGATTCTCTAAGTAACTAAGGTCTTGACAGCAACCCTACGTCATTTCCTCACACTATCCCTGGCTCGGAACGTGACTCTGTCCCAAGCTGATGCCCTGCATCTTATCCTAACTGAAACCCTAATACTCTGCCTAACTAAGGCCCTGACTAATCCTAACTAAGTCCTTGACACTATCTCTCACTAAGGCCTGCAACTTGTCCCTAACATGGGACGTGCTACAATCAATAACTAAAATCCGGACACTCTCCTGAGCTAATATCCTGACACATTTCTAACCAGGGTCCTGACCCTGTCCCAAAGAAAGCCCTGTCGCTTTCCTGAAGTAAGAGCTGAGGCTGTGCCAAACTCAGGCCCTGAAGCTTTCCCTGACTGAGGCCTGGATTCTGTGACTCACTCAGGCCCTCTTGATGTCTTTCATTATGATGCGAATGCTGACCCAGCAAAGGCCCTGCTGCTGCTCCCAGGACACGCCCTGACGGTGCCTCCAGCCAGGGGGCCTGACACTGGGTCTCACTCAGGCCTTGTTGCTGGCCCTCTGTCCGGCCCTGATGCTGGTCCTAAATAAGCCCCTGAGGTTCTCAGTAACTCAGGCCTTGACGCTATCCCTAGGTCATTTGCTGACACGATCCCTAGAGTTTACCCCCACCCCGTACCTAGCTAATATCTTGCCTCTTATGCCAACTGAAGCTCTTATGCTGTGCCGACTTCAGGACCTGAATTGAGTCCCAACGCCGTGACACTGTCACTAACTAAGGCCTGGATGTTCGTCCTAAGTCAGGGCCTCACACTGTCCCTGACTAGGGCCCTGTTGCCCTCAATATCTAAAGTCCTCACACTCTCCTGAGCTAATTTACCAACCCATCACTTACCAAGGTCCTGAAAATGTCCCTAAGTAAGCCCTGACGCTGTCCCTAAGAGAAGGCCTGATCATGTCTTTGACGAAGACCATAATGCTGATCCAACAAAGGCACTGATGCTGCTCCTGTGTCATGCCCTGAGAGTGGCCCCAGCTAACGGACAGACGCTGGGCCTCACTCAGGCCGTGTCACTCGCCCCAAGCCAGTCCGTGATGCTGTTTTCATCTGAAGCCCTGACATTGCTTCAGAAAGGAGGCCCTGATGCTCTCAGTAACTAAGGTCTTGACAACTATCTCTCACTAAGGCCCGGAATCTGTCCCTAACATGGGACCTGTTGCAATCCATAACTAAAATCCAGACACTATCCTGAGCCGATATTCTGACGCACTTCTATCCACAATCCTGACACTGTCCCAAAGAAAGCCCTGTTACTGTCCTTAAGTGAATACCGGAGGCTCTGCCTAACTCAGGCCCTGAAGCTTTCCATAACCGAGGCCTTGATTCTGTGACTCACTCAAGCCCTGCTCATGTCTTTCACTATGACCCGAATGCTGACCCAACAAAGCCTGTGATGCTGCCCCTAAGTCATGCCCTGACAGTGTCTGCAGCTAGGGGGCTGACGCAAGGCCTCACCCAGGCCCTGACGCTCTCCCTATGTCAGGCTCTGACGCTGTCCCTACCAGAAACCTTGACAAAGGTCATAAATTAGGCCCTGATTCTCTATGTAACTGAGGCCTTGACACCAACCCTAGGTCATTTTAACTGACACTAGCCCTAGACCTTAACCTAACCTTGTCCTTAACTAATGTCCAGTTTAGCTAAAGAGATTCTTCTTTAGGATGAAATTCTTGCAACTCGTGAATATTGTTTCCTTAAAAAAATAATTTTTAAACTCTTGTTAACCTTAAAGAAAATGTACTCAACTGCTGTGGAATATTCCTTCACAGCAGCGTGCACGGTTCACTTTTGCATTTGCGTGTGTCGGCTTTCAAGGTGCTAGCAGGAATGGCTCCTCTCATGCTAACTAAATCCCTGATGCTGTCCCTAAATAAGGCCCTGAAATTACTCCCGAGGCTGTGAAACTCTCCCTAACTAAGGCCTGGAGACTTGTCCTAACTCAGGCCCTGACACTACACCGAACTCAGACCCTGAAAAAACTCCTAGCTCCATCTCTGACACTGTACCTAACAAAGGCCATGATGCTAGTCCTACCTCAGGCCCTGGCACTGTCGCTAACTAAGGCCCAGCTGCCGGCCATATCTAAAGTCCTGATAGTATCCTGAGCTAATATCCTGGACCCAGGTCTTACCAAGGTCCTGAAACTGGCCCAAATTAATCCTTGATGCTGTCCATAAAGGAGGCCCTGAGGCTCTCCTTAACAGAGGCCCTGATAATGTCTTTAATGAAGACCCTAACGTTGATCCCACAGAGGCCTTTATGCTGCTCACAAGTCATGCCCTGACACTTTCCCTAACTCAGATCCTAAAGAGAGGCCTCACTTAGGCACTTGGGCTGTACCTCAGTTAGGCTCTGATGCTGTCCGTATATGAAGCCCTGGCAGTGGTCGTGATTTAGGGCCTGGCTCTGGTCCTAAGCAAGGCCCCGATGCTCTCAATAACTCGGGTTTTAACCCTTTCCCTTGGTCGTTTCCTGACACTATCCCTGGCCCGGAACCTGACTCTGTCCCAAGCTCACGTCCTGCATCTTATCCTAAATGAAACCCTAACACTCTCCGTAACGAAGGCCCTGGCTAATCCTACCTAAGGCCGTGACACGACCTCTCGCTAAGGCCCGGAATCTGTCCCTAACATGGGACCTGCTGCAATCAATAAGTAAAATCCAGACACTATCCTGAGCTCACGTTCTGACGCACTTCTATCCACGATCCTGACACTGTCCCAGAGAATGCCCTGTTACTGTCCTTAAGTGAATACCGGAGGCTCTGCCTAACTCAGGCCCTGAAGCTTTCCCTAACGGAGGCCTGGATTCTGTGACTCACTCGGGACCTGCTCATGTCTTTCACTATGACCCGAATGCCGAACCAACAAAGGCCCTGATGCTGCTCCTCCGTCGTGCCCTGACTGTGTCTCCAGCTAGGGGGCTGACGCTAGGCTTCACTCAGGCCTAGATGTTCTCCCTAAGTGAGGTTCTGATGCTTTCCCTACACGAAGCCCTGACACAGGTCCTCAATTAGGCCCTGATTCTCTAAGTAACTAAGGTCTTGACAGCAACCCTACGTCATTTCCTCACACTATCCCTGGCTCGGAACGTGACTCTGTCCCAAGCTGATGCCCTGCATCTTATCCTAACTGAAACCCTAATACTCTGCCTAACTAAGGCCCTGACTAATCCTAACTAAGTCCTTGACACTATCTCTCACTAAGGCCTGCAACTTGTCCCTAACATGGGACGTGCTACAATCAATAACTAAAATCCGGACACTCTCCTGAGCTAATATCCTGACACATTTCTAACCAGGGTCCTGACCCTGTCCCAAAGAAAGCCCTGTCGCTTTCCTGAAGTAAGAGCTGAGGCTGTGCCAAACTCAGGCCCTGAAGCTTTCCCTGACTGAGGCCTGGATTCTGTGACTCACTCAGGCCCTCTTGATGTCTTTCATTATGATGCGAATGCTGACCCAGCAAAGGCCCTGCTGCTGCTCCCAGGACACGCCCTGACGGTGCCTCCAGCCAGGGGGCCTGACACTGGGTCTCACTCAGGCCTTGTTGCTGGCCCTCTGTCCGGCCCTGATGCTGGTCCTAAATAAGCCCCTGAGGTTCTCAGTAACTCAGGCCTTGACGCTATCCCTAGGTCATTTGCTGACACGATCCCTAGAGTTTACCCCCACCCTGTACCTAGCTAATATCTTTCCTCTTATGCTAACTGAAGCTCTTATGCTGTGCCGACTTCAGGACCTGAATTGAGTCCCAACGGCGTGACACTGTCACTAACTAAGGCCTGGATGTTCGTCCTAAGTCAGGGCCTCACACTGTCCCTGACTAGGGCCCTGTTGCCCTCAATATCTAAAGTCCTCACACTCTCCTGAGCTAATTTACCAACCCATCACTTACCAAGGTCCTGAAAATGTCCCTAAGTAAGCCCTGACGCTGTCCCTAAGAGAAGGCCTGATCATGTCTTTGACGAAGACCATAATGCTGATCCAACAAAGGCACTGATGCTGCTCCTGTGTCATGCCCTGAGAGTGGCCCCAGCTAACGGACAGACGCTGGGCCTCACTCAGGCCGTGTCACTCGCCCCAAGCCAGTCCGTGATGCTGTTTTCATCTGAAGCCCTGACATTGCTTCAGAAAGGAGGCCCTGATGCTCTCAGTAACTAAGGTCTTGACAACTATCTCTCACTAAGGCCCGGAATCTGTCCCTAACATGGGACCTGTTGCAATCCATAACTAAAATCCAGACACTATCCTGAGCCGATATTCTGACGCACTTCTATCCACAATCCTGACACTGTCCCAAAGAAAGCCCTGTTACTGTCCTTAAGTGAATACCGGAGGCTCTGCCTAACTCAGGCCCTGAAGCTTTCCATAACCGAGGCCTTGATTCTGTGACTCACTCAAGCCCTGCTCATGTCTTTCACTATGACCCGAATGCTGACCCAACAAAGCCTGTGATGCTGCCCCTAAGTCATGCCCTGACAGTGTCTGCAGCTAGGGGGCTGACGCAAGGCCTCACCCAGGCCCTGACGCTCTCCCTATGTCAGGCTCTGACGCTGTCCCTACCAGAAACCTTGACAAAGGTCATAAATTAGGCCCTGATTCTCTATGTAACTGAGGCCTTGACACCAACCCTAGGTCATTTTAACTGACACTAGCCCTAGACCTTAACCTAACCTTGTCCTTAACTAATGTCCAGTTTAGCTAAAGAGATTCTTCTTTAGGATGAAATTCTTGCAACTCGTGAATATTGTTTCCTTAAAAAAATAATTTTTAAACTCTTGTTAACCTTAAAGAAAATGTACTCAACTGCTGTGGAATATTCCTTCACAGCAGCGTGCACGGTTCACTTTTGCATTTGCGTGTGTCGGCTTTCAAGGTGCTAGCAGGAATGGCTCCTCTCATGCTAACTAAATCCCTGATGCTGTCCCTAAATAAGGCCCTGAAATTACTCCCGAGGCTGTGAAACTCTCCCTAACTAAGGCCTGGAGACTTGTCCTAACTCAGGCCCTGACACTACACCGAACTCAGACCCTGAAAAAACTCCTAGCTCCGTCTCTGACACTGTACCTAACAAAGGCCATGATGCTAGTCCTACCTCAGGCCCTGGCACTGTCGCTAACTAAGGCCCAGCTGCCGGCCATATCTAAAGTCCTGATAGTATCCTGAGCTAATATCCTGGACCCAGGTCTTACCAAGGTCCTGAAACTGGCCCAAATTAATCCTTGATGCTGTCCATAAAGGAGGCCCTGAGGCTCTCCTTAACAGAGGCCCTGATAATGTCTTTAATGAAGACCCTAACGTTGATCCTACAGAGGCCTTTATGCTGCTCACAAGTCATGCCCTGACACTTTCCCTAATTCAGATCCTAAAGAGAGGCCTCACTTAGGCACTTGGGCTGTACCTCAGTTAGGCTCTGATGCTGTCCGTATATGAAGCCCTGGCAGTGGTCGTGATTTAGGGCCTGGCTCTGGTCCTAAGCAAGGCCCCGATGCTCTCAATAACTCGGGTTTTAACCCTTTCCCTTGGTCGTTTCCTGACACTATCCCTGGCCCGGAACCTGACTCTGTCCCAAGCTCACGTCCTGCATCTTATCCTAAATGAAACCCTAACACTCTCCGTAACGAAGGCCCTGGCTAATCCTACCTAAGGCCGTGACACGACCTCTCGCTAAGGCCCGGAATCTGTCCCTAACATGGGACCTGCTGCAATCAATAAGTAAAATCCAGACACTATCCTGAGCTCACGTTCTGACGCACTTCTATCCACGATCCTGACACTGTCCCAGAGAATGCCCTGTTACTGTCCTTAAGTGAATACCGGAGGCTCTGCCTAACTCAGGCCCTGAAGCTTTCCCTAACGGAGGCCTGGATTCTGTGACTCACTCGGGACCTGCTCATGTCTTTCACTATGACCCGAATGCCGAACCAACAAAGGCCCTGATGCTGCTCCTCCGTCGTGCCCTGACTGTGTCTCCAGCTAGGGGGCTGACGCTAGGCTTCACTCAGGCCTAGATGTTCTCCCTAAGTGAGGTTCTGATGCTTTCCCTACACGAAGCCCTGACACAGGTCCTCAATTAGGCCCTGATTCTCTAAGTAACTAAGGTCTTGACAGCAACCCTACGTCATTTCCTCACACTATCCCTGGCTCGGAACGTGACTCTGTCCCAAGCTGATGCCCTGCATCTTATCCTAACTGAAACCCTAATACTCTGCCTAACTAAGGCCCTGACTAATCCTAACTAAGTCCTTGACACTATCTCTCACTAAGGCCTGCAACTTGTCCCTAACATGGGACGTGCTACAATCAATAACTAAAATCCGGACACTCTCCTGAGCTAATATCCTGACACATTTCTAACCAGGGTCCTGACCCTGTCCCAAAGAAAGCCCTGTCGCTTTCCTGAAGTAAGAGCTGAGGCTGTGCCAAACTCAGGCCCTGAAGCTTTCCCTGACTGAGGCCTGGATTCTGTGACTCACTCAGGCCCTCTTGATGTCTTTCATTATGATGCGAATGCTGACCCAGCAAAGGCCCTGCTGCTGCTCCCAGGACACGCCCTGACGGTGCCTCCAGCCAGGGGGCCTGACACTGGGTCTCACTCAGGCCTTGTTGCTGGCCCTCTGTCCGGCCCTGATGCTGGTCCTAAATAAGCCCCTGAGGTTCTCAGTAACTCAGGCCTTGACGCTATCCCTAGGTCATTTGCTGACACGATCCCTAGAGTTTACCCCCACCCCGTACCTAGCTAATATCTTGCCTCTTATGCCAACTGAAGCTCTTATGCTGTGCCGACTTCAGGACCTGAATTGAGTCCCAACGCCGTGACACTGTCACTAACTAAGGCCTGGATGTTCGTCCTAAGTCAGGGCCTCACACTGTCCCTGACTAGGGCCCTGTTGCCCTCAATATCTAAAGTCCTCACACTCTCCTGAGCTAATTTACCAACCCATCACTTACCAAGGTCCTGAAAATGTCCCTAAGTAAGCCCTGACGCTGTCCCTAAGAGAAGGCCTGATCATGTCTTTGACGAAGACCATAATGCTGATCCAACAAAGGCACTGATGCTGCTCCTGTGTCATGCCCTGAGAGTGGCCCCAGCTAACGGACAGACGCTGGGCCTCACTCAGGCCGTGTCACTCGCCCCAAGCCAGTCCGTGATGCTGTTTTCATCTGAAGCCCTGACATTGCTTCAGAAAGGAGGCCCTGATGCTCTCAGTAACTAAGGTCTTGACAACTATCTCTCACTAAGGCCCGGAATCTGTCCCTAACATGGGACCTGTTGCAATCCATAACTAAAATCCAGACACTATCCTGAGCCGATATTCTGACGCACTTCTATCCACAATCCTGACACTGTCCCAAGGAAAGCCCTGTTACTGTCCTTAAGTGAATACCGGAGGCTCTGCCTAACTCAGGCCCTGAAGCTTTCCATAACCGAGGCCTTGATTCTGTGACTCACTCAAGCCCTGCTCATGTCTTTCACTATGACCCGAATGCTGACCCAACAAAGCCTGTGATGCTGCCCCTAAGTCATGCCCTGACAGTGTCTGCAGCTAGGGGGCTGACGCAAGGCCTCACCCAGGCCCTGACGCTCTCCCTATGTCAGGCTCTGACGCTGTCCCTACCAGAAACCTTGACAAAGGTCATAAATTAGGCCCTGATTCTCTATGTAACTGAGGCCTTGACACCAACCCTAGGTCATTTTAACTGACACTAGCCCTAGACCTTAACCTAACCTTGTCCTTAACTAATGTCCAGTTTAGCTAAAGAGATTCTTCTTTAGGATGAAATTCTTGCAACTCGTGAATATTGTTTCCTTAAAAAAATAATTTTTAAACTCTTGTTAACCTTAAAGAAAATGTACTCAACTGCTGTGGAATATTCCTTCACAGCAGCGTGCACGGTTCACTTTTGCATTTGCGTGTGTCGGCTTTCAAGGTGCTAGCAGGAATGGCTCCTCTCATGCTAACTAAATCCCTGATGCTGTCCCTAAATAAGGCCCTGAAATTACTCCCGAGGCTGTGAAACTCTCCCTAACTAAGGCCTGGAGACTTGTCCTAACTCAGGCCCTGACACTACACCGAACTCAGACCCTGAAAAAACTCCTAGCTCCGTCTCTGACACTGTACCTAACAAAGGCCATGATGCTAGTCCTACTTCAGGCCCTGGCACTGTCGCTAACTAAGGCCCAGCTGCCGGCCATATCTAAAGTCCTGATAGTATCCTGAGCTAATATCCTGGACCCAGGTCTTACCAAGGTCCTGAAACTGGCCCAAATTAATCCTTGATGCTGTCCATAAAGGAGGCCCTGAGGCTCTCCTTAACAGAGGCCCTGATAATGTCTTTAATGAAGACCCTAACGTTGATCCCACAGAGGCCTTTATGCTGCTCACAAGTCATGCCCTGACACCTTCCCTAACTCAGATCCTAAAGAGAGGCCTCACTTAGGCACTTGGGCTGTACCTCAGTTAGGCTCTGATGCTGTCCGTATATGAAGCCCTGGCAGTGGTCGTGATTTAGGGCCTGGCTCTGGTCCTAAGCAAGGCCCCGATGCTCTCAATAACTCGGGTTTTAACCCTTTCCCTTGGTCGTTTCCTGACACTATCCCTGGCCCGGAACCTGACTCTGTCCCAAGCTCACGTCCTGCATCTTATCCTAAATGAAACCCTAACACTCTCCGTAACGAAGGCCCTGGCTAATCCTACCTAAGGCCGTGACACGACCTCTCGCTAAGGCCCGGAATCTGTCCCTAACATGGGACCTGCTGCAATCAATAAGTAAAATCCAGACACTATCCTGAGCTCACGTTCTGACGCACTTCTATCCACGATCCTGACACTGTCCCAGAGAATGCCCTGTTACTGTCCTTAAGTGAATACCGGAGGCTCTGCCTAACTCAGGCCCTGAAGCTTTCCCTAACGGAGGCCTGGATTCTGTGACTCACTCGGGACCTGCTCATGTCTTTCACTATGACCCGAATGCCGAACCAACAAAGGCCCTGATGCTGCTCCTCCGTCGTGCCCTGACTGTGTCTCCAGCTAGGGGGCTGACGCTAGGCTTCACTCAGGCCTAGATGTTCTCCCTAAGTGAGGTTCTGATGCTTTCCCTACACGAAGCCCTGACACAGGTCCTCAATTAGGCCCTGATTCTCTAAGTAACTAAGGTCTTGACAGCAACCCTACGTCATTTCCTCACACTATCCCTGGCTCGGAACGTGACTCTGTCCCAAGCTGATGCCCTGCATCTTATCCTAACTGAAA
This sequence comes from Kogia breviceps, assembly GCF_026419965.1. Classification (NCBI taxonomy): domain Eukaryota; kingdom Metazoa; phylum Chordata; class Mammalia; order Artiodactyla; family Physeteridae; genus Kogia; species Kogia breviceps. Next base: position 88,057,875 of record NC_081318.1, read on the forward strand.
CCCTAATACTCTGCCTAACTAAGGCCCTGACTAATCCTAACTAAGTCCTTGACACTATCTCTCACTAAGGCCTGCAACTTGTCCCTAACATGGGACGTGCTACAATCAATAACTAAAATCCGGACACTCTCCTGAGCTAATATCCTGACACATTTCTAACCAGGGTCCTGACCCTGTCCCAAAGAAAGCCCTGTCGCTTTCCTGAAGTAAGAGCTGAGGCTGTGCCAAACTCAGGCCCTGAAGCTTTCCCTGACTGAGGCCTGGATTCTGTGACTCACTCAGGCCCTCTTGATGTCTTTCATTATGATGCGAATGCTGACCCAGCAAAGGCCCTGCTGCTGCTCCCAGGACACGCCCTGACGGTGCCTCCAGCCAGGGGGCCTGACACTGGGTCTCACTCAGGCCTTGTTGCTGGCCCTCTGTCCGGCCCTGATGCTGGTCCTAAATAAGCCCCTGAGGTTCTCAGTAACTCAGGCCTTGACGCTATCCCTAGGTCATTTGCTGACACGATCCCTAGAGTTTACCCCCACCCCGTACCTAGCTAATATCTTGCCTCTTATGCCAACTGAAGCTCTTATGCTGTGCCGACTTCAGGACCTGAATTGAGTCCCAACGCCGTGACACTGTCACTAACTAAGGCCTGGATGTTCGTCCTAAGTCAGGGCCTCACACTGTCCCTGACTAGGGCCCTGTTGCCCTCAATATCTAAAGTCCTCACACTCTCCTGAGCTAATTTACCAACCCATCACTTACCAAGGTCCTGAAAATGTCCCTAAGTAAGCCCTGACGCTGTCCCTAAGAGAAGGCCTGATCATGTCTTTGACGAAGACCATAATGCTGATCCAACAAAGGCACTGATGCTGCTCCTGTGTCATGCCCTGAGAGTGGCCCCAGCTAACGGACAGACGCTGGGCCTCACTCAGGCCGTGTCACTCGCCCCAAGCCAGTCCGTGATGCTGTTTTCATCTGAAGCCCTGACATTGCTTCAGAAAGGAGGCCCTGATGCTCTCAGTAACTAAGGTCTTGACAACTATCTCTCACTAAGGCCCGGAATCTGTCCCTAACATGGGACCTGTTGCAATCCATAACTAAAATCCAGACACTATCCTGAGCCGATATTCTGACGCACTTCTATCCACAATCCTGACACTGTCCCAAGGAAAGCCCTGTTACTGTCCTTAAGTGAATACCGGAGGCTCTGCCTAACTCAGGCCCTGAAGCTTTCCATAACCGAGGCCTTGATTCTGTGACTCACTCAAGCCCTGCTCATGTCTTTCACTATGACCCGAATGCTGACCCAACAAAGCCTGTGATGCTGCCCCTAAGTCATGCCCTGACAGTGTCTGCAGCTAGGGGGCTGACGCAAGGCCTCACCCAGGCCCTGACGCTCTCCCTATGTCAGGCTCTGACGCTGTCCCTACCAGAAACCTTGACAAAGGTCATAAATTAGGCCCTGATTCTCTATGTAACTGAGGCCTTGACACCAACCCTAGGTCATTTTAACTGACACTAGCCCTAGACCTTAACCTAACCTTGTCCTTAACTAATGTCCAGTTTAGCTAAAGAGATTCTTCTTTAGGATGAAATTCTTGCAACTCGTGAATATTGTTTCCTTAAAAAAATAATTTTTAAACTCTTGTTAACCTTAAAGAAAATGTACTCAACTGCTGTGGAATATTCCTTCACAGCAGCGTGCACGGTTCACTTTTGCATTTGCGTGTGTCGGCTTTCAAGGTGCTAGCAGGAATGGCTCCTCTCATGCTAACTAAATCCCTGATGCTGTCCCTAAATAAGGCCCTGAAATTACTCCCGAGGCTGTGAAACTCTCCCTAACTAAGGCCTGGAGACTTGTCCTAACTCAGGCCCTGACACTACACCGAACTCAGACCCTGAAAAAACTCCTAGCTCCGTCTCTGACACTGTACCTAACAAAGGCCATGATGCTAGTCCTACCTCAGGCCCTGGCACTGTCGCTAACTAAGGCCCAGCTGCCGGCCATATCTAAAGTCCTGATAGTATCCTGAGCTAATATCCTGGACCCAGGTCTTACCAAGGTCCTGAAACTGGCCCAAATTAATCCTTGATGCTGTCCATAAAGGAGGCCCTGAGGCTCTCCTTAACAGAGGCCCTGATAATGTCTTTAATGAAGACCCTAACGTTGATCCCACAGAGGCCTTTATGCTGCTCACAAGTCATGCCCTGACACTTTCCCTAATTCAGATCCTAAAGAGAGGCCTCACTTAGGCACTTGGGCTGTACCTCAGTTAGGCTCTGATGCTGTCCGTATATGAAGCCCTGGCAGTGGTCGTGATTTAGGGCCTGGCTCTGGTCCTAAGCAAGGCCCCGATGCTCTCAATAACTCGGGTTTTAACCCTTTCCCTTGGTCGTTTCCTGACACTATCCCTGGCCCGGAACCTGACTCTGTCCCAAGCTCACGTCCTGCATCTTATCCTAAATGAAACCCTAACACTCTCCGTAACGAAGGCCCTGGCTAATCCTACCTAAGGCCGTGACACGACCTCTCGCTAAGGCCCGGAATCTGTCCCTAACATGGGACCTGCTGCAATCAATAAGTAAAATCCAGACACTATCCTGAGCTCACGTTCTGACGCACTTCTATCCACGATCCTGACACTGTCCCAGAGAATGCCCTGTTACTGTCCTTAAGTGAATACCGGAGGCTCTGCCTAACTCAGGCCCTGAAGCTTTCCCTAACGGAGGCCCGGATTCTGTGACTCACTCGGGACCTGCTCATGTCTTTCACTATGACCCGAATGCCGAACCAACAAAGGCCCTGATGCTGCTCCTCCGTCGTGCCCTGACTGTGTCTCCAGCTAGGGGGCTGACGCTAGGCTTCACTCAGGCCTAGATGTTCTCCCTAAGTGAGGTTCTGATGCTTTCCCTACACGAAGCCCTGACACAGGTCCTCAATTAGGCCCTGATTCTCTAAGTAACTAAGGTCTTGACAGCAACCCTACGTCATTTCCTCACACTATCCCTGGCTCGGAACGTGACTCTGTCCCAAGCTGATGCCCTGCATCTTATCCTAACTGAAACCCTAATACTCTGCCTAACTAAGGCCCTGACTAATCCTAACTAAGTCCTTGACACTATCTCTCACTAAGGCCTGCAACTTGTCCCTAACATGGGACGTGCTACAATCAATAACTAAAATCCGGACACTCTCCTGAGCTAATATCCTGACACATTTCTAACCAGGGTCCTGACCCTGTCCCAAAGAAAGCCCTGTCGCTTTCCTGAAGTAAGAGCTGAGGCTGTGCCAAACTCAGGCCCTGAAGCTTTCCCTGACTGAGGCCTGGATTCTGTGACTCACTCAGGCCCTCTTGATGTCTTTCATTATGATGCGAATGCTGACCCAGCAAAGGCCCTGCTGCTGCTCCCAGGACACGCCCTGACGGTGCCTCCAGCCAGGGGGCCTGACACTGGGTCTCACTCAGGCCTTGTTGCTGGCCCTCTGTCCGGCCCTGATGCTGGTCCTAAATAAGCCCCTGAGGTTCTCAGTAACTCAGGCCTTGACGCTATCCCTAGGTCATTTGCTGACACGATCCCTAGAGTTTACCCCCACCCCGTACCTAGCTAATATCTTGCCTCTTATGCCAACTGAAGCTCTTATGCTGTGCCGACTTCAGGACCTGAATTGAGTCCCAACGCCGTGACACTGTCACTAACTAAGGCCTGGATGTTCGTCCTAAGTCAGGGCCTCACACTGTCCCTGACTAGGGCCCTGTTGCCCTCAATATCTAAAGTCCTCACACTCTCCTGAGCTAATTTACCAACCCATCACTTACCAAGGTCCTGAAAATGTCCCTAAGTAAGCCCTGACGCTGTCCCTAAGAGAAGGCCTGATCATGTCTTTGACGAAGACCATAATGCTGATCCAACAAAGGCACTGATGCTGCTCCTGTGTCATGCCCTGAGAGTGGCCCCAGCTAACGGACAGACGCTGGGCCTCACTCAGGCCGTGTCACTCGCCCCAAGCCAGTCCGTGATGCTGTTTTCATCTGAAGCCCTGACATTGCTTCAGAAAGGAGGCCCTGATGCTCTCAGTAACTAAGGTCTTGACAACTATCTCTCACTAAGGCCCGGAATCTGTCCCTAACATGGGACCTGTTGCAATCCATAACTAAAATCCAGACACTATCCTGAGCCGATATTCTGACGCACTTCTATCCACAATCCTGACACTGTCCCAAGGAAAGCCCTGTTACTGTCCTTAAGTGAATACCGGAGGCTCTGCCTAACTCAGGCCCTGAAGCTTTCCATAACCGAGGCCTTGATTCTGTGACTCACTCAAGCCCTGCTCATGTCTTTCACTATGACCCGAATGCTGACCCAACAAAGCCTGTGATGCTGCCCCTAAGTCATGCCCTGACAGTGTCTGCAGCTAGGGGGCTGACGCAAGGCCTCACCCAGGCCCTGACGCTCTCCCTATGTCAGGCTCTGACGCTGTCCCTACCAGAAACCTTGACAAAGGTCATAAATTAGGCCCTGATTCTCTATGTAACTGAGGCCTTGACACCAACCCTAGGTCATTTTAACTGACACTAGCCCTAGACCTTAACCTAACCTTGTCCTTAACTAATGTCCAGTTTAGCTAAAGAGATTCTTCTTTAGGATGAAATTCTTGCAACTCGTGAATATTGTTTCCTTAAAAAAATAATTTTTAAACTCTTGTTAACCTTAAAGAAAATGTACTCAACTGCTGTGGAATATTCCTTCACAGCAGCGTGCACGGTTCACTTTTGCATTTGCGTGTGTCGGCTTTCAAGGTGCTAGCAGGAATGGCTCCTCTCATGCTAACTAAATCCCTGATGCTGTCCCTAAATAAGGCCCTGAAATTACTCCCGAGGCTGTGAAACTCTCCCTAACTAAGGCCTGGAGACTTGTCCTAACTCAGGCCCTGACACTACACCGAACTCAGACCCTGAAAAAACTCCTAGCTCCGTCTCTGACACTGTACCTAACAAAGGCCATGATGCTAGTCCTACCTCAGGCCCTGGCACTGTCGCTAACTAAGGCCCAGCTGCCGGCCATATCTAAAGTCCTGATAGTATCCTGAGCTAATATCCTGGACCCAGGTCTTACCAAGGTCCTGAAACTGGCCCAAATTAATCCTTGATGCTGTCCATAAAGGAGGCCCTGAGGCTCTCCTTAACAGAGGCCCTGATAATGTCTTTAATGAAGACCCTAACGTTGATCCCACAGAGGCCTTTATGCTGCTCACAAGTCATGCCCTGACACTTTCCCTAACTCAGATCCTAAAGAGAGGCCTCACCTAGGCACTTGGGCTGTACCTCAGTTAGGCTCTGATGCTGTCCGTATATGAAGCCCTGGCAGTGGTCGTGATTTAGGGCCTGGCTCTGGTCCTAAGCAAGGCCCCGATGCTCTCAATAACTCGGGTTTTAACCCTTTCCCTTGGTCGTTTCCTGACACTATCCCTGGCCCGGAACCTGACTCTGTCCCAAGCTCACGTCCTGCATCTTATCCTAAATGAAACCCTAACACTCTCCGTAACGAAGGCCCTGGCTAATCCTACCTAAGGCCGTGACACGACCTCTCGCTAAGGCCCGGAATCTGTCCCTAACATGGGACCTGCTGCAATCAATAAGTAAAATCCAGACACTATCCTGAGCTCACGTTCTGACGCACTTCTATCCACGATCCTGACACTGTCCCAGAGAATGCCCTGTTACTGTCCTTAAGTGAATACCGGAGGCTCTGCCTAACTCAGGCCCTGAAGCTTTCCCTAACGGAGGCCCGGATTCTGTGACTCACTCGGGACCTGCTCATGTCTTTCACTATGACCCGAATGCCGAACCAACAAAGGCCCTGATGCTGCTCCTCCGTCGTGCCCTGACTGTGTCTCCAGCTAGGGGGCTGACGCTAGGCTTCACTCAGGCCTAGATGTTCTCCCTAAGTGAGGTTCTGATGCTTTCCCTACACGAAGCCCTGACACAGGTCCTCAATTAGGCCCTGATTCTCTAAGTAACTAAGGTCTTGACAGCAACCCTACGTCATTTCCTCACACTATCCCTGGCTCGGAACGTGACTCTGTCCCAAGCTGATGCCCTGCATCTTATCCTAACTGAAACCCTAATACTCTGCCTAACTAAGGCCCTGACTAATCCTAACTAAGTCCTTGACACTATCTCTCACTAAGGCCTGCAACTTGTCCCTAACATGGGACGTGCTACAATCAATAACTAAAATCCGGACACTCTCCTGAGCTAATATCCTGACACATTTCTAACCAGGGTCCTGACCCTGTCCCAAAGAAAGCCCTGTCGCTTTCCTGAAGTAAGAGCTGAGGCTGTGCCAAACTCAGGCCCTGAAGCTTTCCCTGACTGAGGCCTGGATTCTGTGACTCACTCAGGCCCTCTTGATGTCTTTCATTATGATGCGAATGCTGACCCAGCAAAGGCCCTGCTGCTGCTCCCAGGACACGCCCTGACGGTGCCTCCAGCCAGGGGGCCTGACACTGGGTCTCACTCAGGCCTTGTTGCTGGCCCTCTGTCCGGCCCTGATGCTGGTCCTAAATAAGCCCCTGAGGTTCTCAGTAACTCAGGCCTTGACGCTATCCCTAGGTCATTTGCTGACACGATCCCTAGAGTTTACCCCCACCCCGTACCTAGCTAATATCTTGCCTCTTATGCCAACTGAAGCTCTTATGCTGTGCCGACTTCAGGACCTGAATTGAGTCCCAACGCCGTGACACTGTCACTAACTAAGGCCTGGATGTTCGTCCTAAGTCAGGGCCTCACACTGTCCCTGACTAGGGCCCTGTTGCCCTCAATATCTAAAGTCCTCACACTCTCCTGAGCTAATTTACCAACCCATCACTTACCAAGGTCCTGAAAATGTCCCTAAGTAAGCCCTGACGCTGTCCCTAAGAGAAGGCCTGATCATGTCTTTGACGAAGACCATAATGCTGATCCAACAAAGGCACTGATGCTGCTCCTGTGTCATGCCCTGAGAGTGGCCCCAGCTAACGGACAGACGCTGGGCCTCACTCAGGCCGTGTCACTCGCCCCAAGCCAGTCCGTGATGCTGTTTTCATCTGAAGCCCTGACATTGCTTCAGAAAGGAGGCCCTGATGCTCTCAGTAACTAAGGTCTTGACAACTATCTCTCACTAAGGCCCGGAATCTGTCCCTAACATGGGACCTGTTGCAATCCATAACTAAAATCCAGACACTATCCTGAGCCGATATTCTGACGCACTTCTATCCACAATCCTGACACTGTCCCAAGGAAAGCCCTGTTACTGTCCTTAAGTGAATACCGGAGGCTCTGCCTAACTCAGGCCCTGAAGCTTTCCATAACCGAGGCCTTGATTCTGTGACTCACTCAAGCCCTGCTCATGTCTTTCACTATGACCCGAATGCTGACCCAACAAAGCCTGTGATGCTGCCCCTAAGTCATGCCCTGACAGTGTCTGCAGCTAGGGGGCTGACGCAAGGCCTCACCCAGGCCCTGACGCTCTCCCTATGTCAGGCTCTGACGCTGTCCCTACCAGAAACCTTGACAAAGGTCATAAATTAGGCCCTGATTCTCTATGTAACTGAGGCCTTGACACCAACCCTAGGTCATTTTAACTGACACTAGCCCTAGACCTTAACCTAACCTTGTCCTTAACTAATGTCCAGTTTAGCTAAAGAGATTCTTCTTTAGGATGAAATTCTTGCAACTCGTGAATATTGTTTCCTTAAAAAAATAATTTTTAAACTCTTGTTAACCTTAAAGAAAATGTACTCAACTGCTGTGGAATATTCCTTCACAGCAGCGTGCACGGTTCACTTTTGCATTTGCGTGTGTCGGCTTTCAAGGTGCTAGCAGGAATGGCTCCTCTCATGCTAACTAAATCCCTGATGCTGTCCCTAAATAAGGCCCTGAAATTACTCCCGAGGCTGTGAAACTCTCCCTAACTAAGGCCTGGAGACTTGTCCTAACTCAGGCCCTGACACTACACCGAACTCAGACCCTGAAAAAACTCCTAGCTCCGTCTCTGACACTGTACCTAACAAAGGCCATGATGCTAGTCCTACCTCAGGCCCTGGCACTGTCGCTAACTAAGGCCCAGCTGCCGGCCATATCTAAAGTCCTGATAGTATCCTGAGCTAATATCCTGGACCCAGGTCTTACCAAGGTCCTGAAACTGGCCCAAATTAATCCTTGATGCTGTCCATAAAGGAGGCCCTGAGGCTCTCCTTAACAGAGGCCCTGATAATGTCTTTAATGAAGACCCTAACGTTGATCCCACAGAGGCCTTTATGCTGCTCACAAGTCATGCCCTGACACTTTCCCTAACTCAGATCCTAAAGAGAGGCCTCACCTAGGCACTTGGGCTGTACCTCAGTTAGGCTCTGATGCTGTCCGTATATGAAGCCCTGGCAGTGGTCGTGATTTAGGGCCTGGCTCTGGTCCTAAGCAAGGCCCCGATGCTCTCAATAACTCGGGTTTTAACCCTTTCCCTTGGTCGTTTCCTGACACTATCCCTGGCCCGGAACCTGACTCTGTCCCAAGCTCACGTCCTGCATCTTATCCTAAATGAAACCCTAACACTCTCCGTAACGAAGGCCCTGGCTAATCCTACCTAAGGCCGTGACACGACCTCTCGCTAAGGCCCGGAATCTGTCCCTAACATGGGACCTGCTGCAATCAATAAGTAAAATCCAGACACTATCCTGAGCTCACGTTCTGACGCACTTCTATCCACGATCCTGACACTGTCCCAGAGAATGCCCTGTTACTGTCCTTAAGTGAATACCGGAGGCTCTGCCTAACTCAGGCCCTGAAGCTTTCCCTAACGGAGGCCTGGATTCTGTGACTCACTCGGGACCTGCTCATGTCTTTCACTATGACCCGAATGCCGAACCAACAAAGGCCCTGATGCTGCTCCTCCGTCGTGCCCTGACTGTGTCTCCAGCTAGGGGGCTGACGCTAGGCTTCACTCAGGCCTAGATGTTCTCCCTAAGTGAGGTTCTGATGCTTTCCCTACACGAAGCCCTGACACAGGTCCTCAATTAGGCCCTGATTCTCTAAGTAACTAAGGTCTTGACAGCAACCCTACGTCATTTCCTCACACTATCCCTGGCTCGGAACGTGACTCTGTCCCAAGCTGATGCCCTGCATCTTATCCTAACTGAAACCCTAATACTCTGCCTAACTAAGGCCCTGACTAATCCTAACTAAGTCCTTGACACTATCTCTCACTAAGGCCTGCAACTTGTCCCTAACATGGGACGTGCTACAATCAATAACTAAAATCCGGACACTCTCCTGAGCTAATATCCTGACACATTTCTAACCAGGGTCCTGACCCTGTCCCAAAGAAAGCCCTGTCGCTTTCCTGAAGTAAGAGCTGAGGCTGTGCCAAACTCAGGCCCTGAAGCTTTCCCTGACTGAGGCCTGGATTCTGTGACTCACTCAGGCCCTCTTGATGTCTTTCATTATGATGCGAATGCTGACCCAGCAAAGGCCCTGCTGCTGCTCCCAGGACACGCCCTGACGGTGCCTCCAGCCAGGGGGCCTGACACTGGGTCTCACTCAGGCCTTGTTGCTGGCCCTCTGTCCGGCCCTGATGCTGGTCCTAAATAAGCCCCTGAGGTTCTCAGTAACTCAGGCCTTGACGCTATCCCTAGGTCATTTGCTGACACGATCCCTAGAGTTTACCCCCACCCCGTACCTAGCTAATATCTTGCCTCTTATGCCAACTGAAGCTCTTATGCTGTGCCGACTTCAGGACCTGAATTGAGTCCCAACGCCGTGACACTGTCACTAACTAAGGCCTGGATGTTCGTCCTAAGTCAGGGCCTCACACTGTCCCTGACTAGGGCCCTGTTGCCCTCAATATCTAAAGTCCTCACACTCTCCTGAGCTAATTTACCAACCCATCACTTACCAAGGTCCTGAAAATGTCCCTAAGTAAGCCCTGACGCTGTCCCTAAGAGAAGGCCTGATCATGTCTTTGACGAAGACCATAATGCTGATCCAACAAAGGCACTGATGCTGCTCCTGTGTCATGCCCTGAGAGTGGCCCCAGCTAACGGACAGACGCTGGGCCTCACTCAGGCCGTGTCACTCGCCCCAAGCCAGTCCGTGATGCTGTTTTCATCTGAAGCCCTGACATTGCTTCAGAAAGGAGGCCCTGATGCTCTCAGTAACTAAGGTCTTGACAACTATCTCTCACTAAGGCCCGGAATCTGTCCCTAACATGGGACCTGTTGCAATCCATAACTAAAATCCAGACACTATCCTGAGCCGATATTCTGACGCACTTCTATCCACAATCCTGACACTGTCCCAAAGAAAGCCCTGTTACTGTCCTTAAGTGAATACCGGAGGCTCTGCCTAACTCAGGCCCTGAAGCTTTCCATAACCGAGGCCTTGATTCTGTGACTCACTCAAGCCCTGCTCATGTCTTTCACTATGACCCGAATGCTGACCCAACAAAGCCTGTGATGCTGCCCCTAAGTCATGCCCTGACAGTGTCTGCAGCTAGGGGGCTGACGCAAGGCCTCACCCAGGCCCTGACGCTCTCCCTATGTCAGGCTCTGACGCTGTCCCTACCAGAAACCTTGACAAAGGTCATAAATTAGGCCCTGATTCTCTATGTAACTGAGGCCTTGACACCAACCCTAGGTCATTTTAACTGACACTAGCCCTAGACCTTAACCTAACCTTGTCCTTAACTAATGTCCAGTTTAGCTAAAGAGATTCTTCTTTAGGATGAAATTCTTTCAACTCGTGAATATTGTTTCCTTAAAAAAATAATTTTTAAACTCTTGTTAACCTTAAAGAAAATGTACTCAACTGCTGTGGAATATTCCTTCACAGCAGCATGCACGGTTCACTTTTGCATTTGCGTGTGTCGGCTTTCAAGGTGCTAGCAGGAATGGCTCCTCTCATGCTAACTAAATCCCTGATGCTGTCCCTAAATAAGGCCCTGAAATTACTCCCGAGGCTGTGAAACTCTCCCTAATTAAGGCCTGGAGACTTGTCCTAACTCAGGCCCTGACACTACACCGAACTCAGACCCTGAAAAAACTCCTAGCTCCGTCTCTGACACTGTACCTAACAAAGGCCATGATGCTAGTCCTACCTCAGGCCCTGGCACTGTCGCTAACTAAGGCCCAGCTGCCGGCCATATCTAAAGTCCTGATAGTATCCTGAGCTAATATCCTGGACCCAGGTCTTACCAAGGTCCTGAAACTGGCCCAAATTAATCCTTGATGCTGTCCATAAAGGAGGCCCTGAGGCTCTCCTTAACAGAGGCCCTGATAATGTCTTTAATGAAGACCCTAACGTTGATCCCACAGAGGCCTTTATGCTGCTCACAAGTCATGCCCTGACACTTTCCCTAACTCAGATCCTAAAGAGAGGCCTCACTTAGGCACTTGGGCTGTACCTCAGTTAGGCTCTGATGCTGTCCGTATATGAAGCCCTGGCAGTGGTCGTGATTTAGGGCCTGGCTCTGGTCCTAAGCAAGGCCCCGATGCTCTCAATAACTCGGGTTTTAACCCTTTCCCTTGGTCGTTTCCTGACACTATCCCTGGCCCGGAACCTGACTCTGTCCCAAGCTCACGTCCTGCATCTTATCCTAAATGAAACCCTAACACTCTCCGTAACGAAGGCCCTGGCTAATCCTACCTAAGGCCGTGACACGACCTCTCGCTAAGGCCCGGAATCTGTCCCTAACATGGGACCTGCTGCAATCAATAAGTAAAATCCAGACACTATCCTGAGCTCACGTTCTGACGCACTTCTATCCACGATCCTGACACTGTCCCAGAGAATGCCCTGTTACTGTCCTTAAGTGAATACCGGAGGCTCTGCCTAACTCAGGCCCTGAAGCTTTCCCTAACGGAGGCCTGGATTCTGTGACTCACTCGGGACCTGCTCATGTCTTTCACTATGACCCGAATGCCGAACCAACAAAGGCCCTGATGCTGCTCCTCCGTCGTGCCCTGACTGTGTCTCCAGCTAGGGGGCTGACGCTAGGCTTCACTCAGGCCTAGATGTTCTCCCTAAGTGAGGTTCTGATGCTTTCCCTACACGAAGCCCTGACACAGGTCCTCAATTAGGCCCTGATTCTCTAAGTAACTAAGGTCTTGACAGCAACCCTACGTCATTTCCTCACACTATCCCTGGCTCGGAACGTGACTCTGTCCCAAGCTGATGCCCTGCATCTTATCCTAACTGAAACCCTAATACTCTGCCTAACTAAGGCCCTGACTAATCCTAACTAAGTCCTTGACACTATCTCTCACTAAGGCCTGCAACTTGTCCCTAACATGGGACGTGCTACAATCAATAACTAAAATCCGGACACTCTCCTGAGCTAATATCCTGACACATTTCTAACCAGGGTCCTGACCCTGTCCCAAAGAAAGCCCTGTCGCTTTCCTGAAGTAAGAGCTGAGGCTGTGCCAAACTCAGGCCCTGAAGCTTTCCCTGACTGAGGCCTGGATTCTGTGACTCACTCAGGCCCTCTTGATGTCTTTCATTATGATGCGAATGCTGACCCAGCAAAGGCCCTGCTGCTGCTCCCAGGACACGCCCTGACGGTGCCTCCAGCCAGGGGGCCTGACACTGGGTCTCACTCAGGCCTTGTTGCTGGCCCTCTGTCCGGCCCTGATGCTGGTCCTAAATAAGCCCCTGAGGTTCTCAGTAACTCAGGCCTTGACGCTATCCCTAGGTCATTTGCTGACACGATCCCTAGAGTTTACCCCCACCCCGTACCTAGCTAATATCTTGCCTCTTATGCCAACTGAAGCTCTTATGCTGTGCCGACTTCAGGACCTGAATTGAGTCCCAACGCCGTGACACTGTCACTAACTAAGGCCTGGATGTTCGTCCTAAGTCAGGGCCTCACACTGTCCCTGACTAGGGCCCTGTTGCCCTCAATATCTAAAGTCCTCACACTCTCCTGAGCTAATTTACCAACCCATCACTTACCAAGGTCCTGAAAATGTCCCTAAGTAAGCCCTGACGCTGTCCCTAAGAGAAGGCCTGATCATGTCTTTGACGAAGACCATAATGCTGATCCAACAAAGGCACTGATGCTGCTCCTGTGTCATGCCCTGAGAGTGGCCCCAGCTAACGGACAGACGCTGGGCCTCACTCAGGCCGTGTCACTCGCCCCAAGCCAGTCCGTGATGCTGTTTTCATCTGAAGCCCTGACATTGCTTCAGAAAGGAGGCCCTGATGCTCTCAGTAACTAAGGTCTTGACAACTATCTCTCACTAAGGCCCGGAATCTGTCCCTAACATGGGACCTGTTGCAATCCATAACTAAAATCCAGACACTATCCTGAGCCGATATTCTGACGCACTTCTATCCACAATCCTGACACTGTCCCAAGGAAAGCCCTGTTACTGTCCTTAAGTGAATACCGGAGGCTCTGCCTAACTCAGGCCCTGAAGCTTTCCATAACCGAGGCCTTGATTCTGTGACTCACTCAAGCCCTGCTCATGTCTTTCACTATGACCCGAATGCTGACCCAACAAAGCCTGTGATGCTGCCCCTAAGTCATGCCCTGACAGTGTCTGCAGCTAGGGGGCTGACGCAAGGCCTCACCCAGGCCCTGACGCTCTCCCTATGTCAGGCTCTGACGCTGTCCCTACCAGAAACCTTGACAAAGGTCATAAATTAGGCCCTGATTCTCTATGTAACTGAGGCCTTGACACCAACCCTAGGTCATTTTAACTGACACTAGCCCTAGACCTTAACCTAACCTTGTCCTTAACTAATGTCCAGTTTAGCTAAAGAGATTCTTCTTTAGGATGAAATTCTTTCAACTCGTGAATACTGTTTCCTTAAAAAAATAATTTTTAAACTCTTGTTAACCTTAAAGAAAATGTACTCAACTGCTGTGGAATATTCCTTCACAGCAGCGTGCACGGTTCACTTTTGCATTTGCGTGTGTCGGCTTTCAAGGTGCTAGCAGGAATGGCTCCTCTCATGCTAACTAAATCCCTGATGCTGTCCCTAAATAAGGCCCTGAAATTACTCCCGAGGCTGTGAAACTCTCCCTAACTAAGGCCTGGAGACTTGTCCTAACTCAGGCCCTGACACTACACCGAACTCAGACCCTGAAAAAACTCCTAGCTCCATCTCTGACACTGTACCTAACAAAGGCCATGATGCTAGTCCTACCTCAGGCCCTGGCACTGTCGCTAACTAAGGCCCAGCTGCCGGCCATATCTAAAGTCCTGATAGTATCCTGAGCTAATATCCTGGACCCAGGTCTTACCAAGGTCCTGAAACTGGCCCAAATTAATCCTTGATGCTGTCCATAAAGGAGGCCCTGAGGCTCTCCTTAACAGAGGCCCTGATAATGTCTTTAATGAAGACCCTAACGTTGATCCCACAGAGGCCTTTATGCTGCTCACAAGTCATGCCCTGACACTTTCCCTAACTCAGATCCTAAAGAGAGGCCTCACTTAGGCACTTGGGCTGTACCTCAGTTAGGCTCTGATGCTGTCCGTATATGAAGCCCTGGCAGTGGTCGTGATTTAGGGCCTGGCTCTGGTCCTAAGCAAGGCCCCGATGCTCTCAATAACTCGGGTTTTAACCCTTTCCCTTGGTCGTTTCCTGACACTATCCCTGGCCCGGAACCTGACTCTGTCCCAAGCTCACGTCCTGCATCTTATCCTAAATGAAACCCTAACACTCTCCGTAACGAAGGCCCTGGCTAATCCTACCTAAGGCCGTGACACGACCTCTCGCTAAGGCCCGGAATCTGTCCCTAACATGGGACCTGCTGCAATCAATAAGTAAAATCCAGACACTATCCTGAGCTCACGTTCTGACGCACTTCTATCCACGATCCTGACACTGTCCCAGAGAATGCCCTGTTACTGTCCTTAAGTGAATACCGGAGGCTCTGCCTAACTCAGGCCCTGAAGCTTTCCCTAACGGAGGCCTGGATTCTGTGACTCACTCGGGACCTGCTCATGTCTTTCACTATGACCCGAATGCCGAACCAACAAAGGCCCTGATGCTGCTCCTCCGTCGTGCCCTGACTGTGTCTCCAGCTAGGGGGCTGACGCTAGGCTTCACTCAGGCCTAGATGTTCTCCCTAAGTGAGGTTCTGATGCTTTCCCTACACGAAGCCCTGACACAGGTCCTCAATTAGGCCCTGATTCTCTAAGTAACTAAGGTCTTGACAGCAACCCTACGTCATTTCCTCACACTATCCCTGGCTCGGAACGTGACTCTGTCCCAAGCTGATGCCCTGCATCTTATCCTAACTGAAACCCTAATACTCTGCCTAACTAAGGCCCTGACTAATCCTAACTAAGTCCTTGACACTATCTCTCACTAAGGCCTGCAACTTGTCCCTAACATGGGACGTGCTACAATCAATAACTAAAATCCGGACACTCTCCTGAGCTAATATCCTGACACATTTCTAACCAGGGTCCTGACCCTGTCCCAAAGAAAGCCCTGTCGCTTTCCTGAAGTAAGAGCTGAGGCTGTGCCAAACTCAGGCCCTGAAGCTTTCCCTGACTGAGGCCTGGATTCTGTGACTCACTCAGGCCCTCTTGATGTCTTTCATTATGATGCGAATGCTGACCCAGCAAAGGCCCTGCTGCTGCTCCCAGGACACGCCCTGACGGTGCCTCCAGCCAGGGGGCCTGACACTGGGTCTCACTCAGGCCTTGTTGCTGGCCCTCTGTCCGGCCCTGATGCTGGTCCTAAATAAGCCCCTGAGGTTCTCAGTAACTCAGGCCTTGACGCTATCCCTAGGTCATTTGCTGACACGATCCCTAGAGTTTACCCCCACCCCGTACCTAGCTAATATCTTGCCTCTTATGCTAACTGAAGCTCTTATGCTGTGCCGACTTCAGGACCTGAATTGAGTCCCAACGCCGTGACACTGTCACTAACTAAGGCCTGGATGTTCGTCCTAAGTCAGGGCCTCACACTGTCCCTGACTAGGGCCCTGTTGCCCTCAATATCTAAAGTCCTCACACTCTCCTGAGCTAATTTACCAACCCATCACTTACCAAGGTCCTGAAAATGTCCCTAAGTAAGCCCTGACGCTGTCCCTAAGAGAAGGCCTGATCATGTCTTTGACGAAGACCATAATGCTGATCCAACAAAGGCACTGATGCTGCTCCTGTGTCATGCCCTGAGAGTGGCCCCAGCTAACGGACAGACGCTGGGCCTCACTCAGGCCGTGTCACTCGCCCCAAGCCAGTCCGTGATGCTGTTTTCATCTGAAGCCCTGACATTGCTTCAGAAAGGAGGCCCTGATGCTCTCAGTAACTAAGGTCTTGACAACTATCTCTCACTAAGGCCCGGAATCTGTCCCTAACATGGGACCTGTTGCAATCCATAACTAAAATCCAGACACTATCCTGAGCCGATATTCTGACGCACTTCTATCCACAATCCTGACACTGTCCCAAGGAAAGCCCTGTTACTGTCCTTAAGTGAATACCGGAGGCTCTGCCTAACTCAGGCCCTGAAGCTTTCCATAACCGAGGCCTTGATTCTGTGACTCACTCAAGCCCTGCTCATGTCTTTCACTATGACCCGAATGCTGACCCAACAAAGCCTGTGATGCTGCCCCTAAGTCATGCCCTGACAGTGTCTGCAGCTAGGGGGCTGACGCAAGGCCTCACCCAGGCCCTGACGCTCTCCCTATGTCAGGCTCTGACGCTGTCCCTACCAGAAACCTTGACAAAGGTCATAAATTAGGCCCTGATTCTCTATGTAACTGAGGCCTTGACACCAACCCTAGGTCATTTTAACTGACACTAGCCCTAGACCTTAACCTAACCTTGTCCTTAACTAATGTCCAGTTTAGCTAAAGAGATTCTTCTTTAGGATGAAATTCTTTCAACTCGTGAATATTGTTTCTTTAAAAAAATAATTTTTAAACTCTTGTTAACCTTAAAGAAAATGTACTCAACTGCTGTGGAATATTCCTTCACAGCAGCGTGCACGGTTCACTTTTGCATTTGCGTGTGTCGGCTTTCAAGGTGCTAGCAGGAATGGCTCCTCTCATGCTAACTAAATCCCTGATGCTGTCCCTAAATAAGGCCCTGAAATTACTCCCGAGGCTGTGAAACTCTCCCTAACTAAGGCCTGGAGACTTGTCCTAACTCAGGCCCTGACACTACACCGAACTCAGACCCTGAAAAAACTCCTAGCTCCGTCTCTGACACTGTACCTAACAAAGGCCATGATGCTAGTCCTACCTCAGGCCCTGGCACTGTCGCTAACTAAGGCCCAGCTGCCGGCCATATCTAAAGTCCTGATAGTATCCTGAGCTAATATCCTGGACCCAGGTCTTACCAAGGTCCTGAAACTGGCCCAAATTAATCCTTGATGCTGTCCATAAAGGAGGCCCTGAGGCTCTCCTTAACAGAGGCCCTGATAATGTCTTTAATGAAGACCCTAACGTTGATCCCACAGAGGCCTTTATGCTGCTGACAAGTCATGCCCTGACACTTTCCCTAACTCAGATCCTAAAGAGAGGCCTCACTTAGGCACTTGGGCTCTACCTTAGTTAGGCTCTGACGCTGTCCCTATATGAAGCCCTGGAACTGGTCGTGATTTAGGCCTTCTTGCTGGTCCTAACTAAGACCGTGATGCTCTCAATAACTAAGGTTTTAACGCTTTCCCTTGGTCATTTCCTGACACTATCCCTGGCCCGGAACCTGACTCTGTCCCAAGCTAATATCCTGCATGTTCTCCTAAATTAAACTCTAATACTCTCCCTAACTAAGCACTGACTAATCCTAACAAAGGCCTTGACACTATCTCTCACTATGACCCAGAATCTTTCCCTAATATGCGCCCTGCTGCAATCAATAACTAAAATCTGAACAGTATCTTGAGCTAATATCCTGACTCATTTCTCACCAAGTTCCTGACTCTGTCTCAAGGAAAGCCCTGTTACTGTCCTTAAGTGAATATATGAGGCTGTCCCTAACTCAGGCCCTGAAACTTTCCCTAACTGAAGCCTTGACGTTGTGACTAACTCAGGTCCTGATCATGTCTTTCAGTGAGACCATAATGCTGGCCCAGCAAAGGCCCTGATGCTGTTCCTAAGTCATTCCCTGACAGTGTCCCCCGCTGAAGGCCTGTTAATGTACACATTCAAAGACATCCCTACCAAAAGTCCAATGATATTTTCCATAGAAACAGAATGAACCATCTTAGGTTGTGTGTGGAACCACAAAGGACTCAGAAGAGCCAAAGCGACCCTGAGGCAGGAGAACGAGCTAGAGGCATCTTGCTCCCTGACTTCACACTTTGTTATGAAGCTAGTCCCGAAAAAGTGTGGGAGTGGCACAAAAACTGGCACACAGACCAGAGGAACAGAGCAGAGAGCCTAGGAATCAACCTACAGGTATGTGAGCAGTTAATTCACAAGAAAGGAATGAAGAACATTCACCAGGGAAAGGACAGGCCCCTCAATAAACGGTGCTGGGAAAACAAGACGCCACATGCCAAAGAACACACTGAACTGTCTACACCCCACACAAAAGGGGTCAAAAACCCAGTTTTCCACATCAAGCCCTTCCTCTCCTGGGTCCTCTGAAGACAGACACCCACAGCGGTCAGCCATTCATAAGAACCTTCTCCCCACTTTCCCTCACCTTCTCCCTCGGCGGCATTACCTCCCGGCAGGTCCTGAGGAGACCAGGCTCATGTCAGCATGAACTGGACCCCCCAGTGTCCCAGAGCTGAAGCCCCAGCGGGTCCTGAGGAGACCCAGCTTCCGTTAGTGTGGACTTGACCCCGGGTTGTACCGAAGCCCGGCCATCAGCGTGGACTCAGCCCCGTGTGTTCCAGAAGCCAAAGCCCCAACAGGTCCCGAGGAGACAGGGCTCCTCCCAGCATGAACATGAACAGCATGATCTGAACAGACATCCCGCCAAAAAAGATACAGATAGTAAAAGTCATACAGAAACAAGCTCAACATCATATACCATTAGGGAATTACAAATTAAAATCATGAGATACCACAGCACACCTATTACGACTGCTAAGCTCCAAAAATATGACAATACCAATTGCTAGAGGGCGAGGAACAAAAGGAACTCACCCTCATAGCTGGGAGGATGCATGTGCAGCCATTTTGTAAGACAATGACAGTTTTCTCCAAAGCTAAACAAGTCTCACGTTGGGATCCAACAATCATACTTCCAGTATTTAGGCAACTGCTTTGAAAATCTATGTCCAAATGCAAACAAGGATGCAATTATGCATAGCAGCACTTCCATAATGGCTAAAAACTTGAAATCAGGATATCCTTCAAAAGATGAATGCATAAGCAAATTGGGGTACATCCATGTCAAGGCGAGTAGAATATGCCACCCCAAAATATCTCTCTCTGGCATAAGGATTATTGGTCTGTTTTAAAAAAATCAATAGGGCTTCCCTGGTGGCTCAGTGGGTAAGAGTCCACCTGCTGAGTCAGGGGACACAGGTTCGAGCCCTGGTCCGGGAAGATCCCACATGCCACAGAGCAACTAAGCCTGTGCACCACAACTACTGAGCCTGCGCTCTAGAGCCAGAGAGCCACAACTACTGAGCCCGTGTGCCACAACTACTGAAGCCTGCAAGCCTAGAGCCTGTGCTCCGTGACAAGAAAAGCCACCACAATGAGAAGCCCGCGCACCCCTGCTCGCCACACCCAGAGAAAAGCCTGCACGCAGCAACAAAGACCCAATGCAGCCAAAAATAAAATAATACATTTATTTTTTAAAAAATCTCAGAAAACTGAGATTGCCATTTTATGAAGGACATTTACAATGGAGAAATCTCCATTTATAAGAGTATGTCCCTCTTTGCACCGAAAATAGAAGGATAATTAAATCTTAAGTAACTCTTTTCAATGGGGAAGTCCTGACTTAAATGTGCAAACAGCCATACGTTTGTTTACTGTGCTTTGCATGATAACCTGCCATAACTGGCCTTCCCCCCTTCCCCAACATCTTTCTTCTGTTTTTAGCTGAAGGTGGTATTGAAGGGGATGGTTTTGGTCATTTCAGGGAGTGACTCAGTTTTCTGTGGTATCCCCCCTGTATTCAGAAGGTATACATGTTATTAAACTTCTGCTTTTCTCCTGGTAATCTGTCTTTTATTACAGGGGCAGGGGGGGCCTCAACCAAGAACCTAGAAAAGTAGAAGGAAAATTGTTTTTCCTCCCATACACATGCAGTGGAATACTACTCAGCAGAAAGGAATGCACCATCCACCTATGGAAAGACATCGATAAATCTTCAGTATATACTGCTAAGTTAAAGAATCCAGTCCGAGCAGGCTGCACACAGTATGACCCCACTGATGACATTCTGGGAAAGGCAAAGCTACATAGATGATAAGCAGATCATGGGGTGGGGGGTTTGAAGTAGTCCATGTGATACTCTAGGATGGATACCTGTCACTATGCGTTTGTCTAAGCCCATAGACATGTGTAGCCCAAGGGGCCAATCATAATCTATTCAAATTTAGTTATTTATGGTGTAAGAGTGTTGCAGGATGGATTACATGATATGACAGAATCTAACTGTATTAGAAATATGTGGAAACAACTCACTGTAGGGGATGGGGTAAAAGCTGCTGACTTAAGTTACCTTTGGAAATGAATGGAATCTGTAGGCTAAAGGAAAAATGGCCCATATATAAACAGTGGGCTTTATTTTACGAAGTTCTTTCCAGGGTGTAGTAGCTAACAATTCTGAAACCTCTGCACATGTAACGTGGAAAGGAGCAATGCATAGATAAATGGCATGTGGTGGGAGCCAGGCTCCTTGCTGTGGGAGTGCGAAGTTACAGGTACGCAAGGGGAGAGCCTCTGCCTTCGTAATCCTGAATCTGGGCTTCCTGGGAGGATGCTGACTGGCCGGGGGGAACACACAGATCTTCACGCTGGGAAGACCCTGCAGACATAGGAACTTCACACCCCATCTTTCCACCCATACCTGCTGGAAACACTCGGCCCTCCATAATCAGTCAACTGCAGCGTTTAAGACATTCTCACCCCTAAGCAGATAAAGGAGCGTGAGGGTGTTGCTTACCCCTAAGCTGTCCCAGAATCTAGGTCCTGCGTGGAGCCAGGTTGGGGGCTCCTGGGCCTCTGAATCCAGGCCCTGGGGGTGGAGCCAGGTTGGGGGCTCCTGGGCCTCTGAATCCAGGCCCTGGGAGTGGAGCCAGGTTGGGGGTTCCTGGGCCTCTGATCAGCAGGTGAGAGGAAGGAGGAAGACCAGTCCTGAGGACAGAGGTGCCGTGAAGTCTGTGAGCCCAGGAGCCCCGATGGGACTCATTCCCAGTGAGGACATGGGCGGGGCCTGCAGTGGTTCTGTGTTCCCCCTGGGCCCTTTGATGAAGCCATGGCAGCACTGGGCCCAGACATCTCCTGGCGGTGTCTCAAACTCTGACACAGTGGTTTTACAAAGGAACAAGAGAATGGAGCTGAGCCCCTGATGGCCACTCCTTTCTGGCTCTGAGTTGTTTCCAACAGGACTGCAGTCACCTGCATTAATCTGCTGTGACCCATCTGCCCCCACTTTGCCTTTCCTCTCCCTCCCTGCGATGATTCCAGTGACATTTCCAGCCCGGACCCCTCTCCCAGGCCAGATGCCTCCGTCCAGTCACTGCACACCCATCTCACCTTGGGGGCTAGCAGGCCCCTCAGAGGACTGGGATCCTGCAGCTCCCCACACCCAGAAGCAGCCCCCCCTTCCCAGGATGCTGAGCCCAGGCACCAGGTGTAACCGAGCAGGACCGTGTGGGGCCTTCCCAGGACAGACCCCCTCCCCCACATCCTCTGCTGTAGCTCCTCTCTGAAGTACCTGGATAACAGTATCTGATGCATGTTTCCTCCACCACCAAGTGGAAGAAATTAACTACTTGCTGATCATGAACAGGTGGCCCCAGAGCTTCTGGTGCCTAAGAATTTATAACGTTAACCACCCGTTACCTCACCATCAATCAGAGAATCGTGCACCAGCTGATCACATACCCTGCGACCCCCCCTCCTTCACTTGGCCTTTAAAATTGCTTTGCTGAAATCCTTCAGGGAGTTCGGGGTTTTAGAGCACAGGCCACCTGGCCTCCTTGTATTGGCACTTTGACAATTAAGGCTGCACCTTCCTCCACCACACCCCGTGTCAGTAGACTGGCTCTGCTGCACTCGGGCGAGCGGACACACGTTCGGTTCGGTAACACTGGG
Organism: Kogia breviceps; assembly: GCF_026419965.1. Classification (NCBI taxonomy): domain Eukaryota; kingdom Metazoa; phylum Chordata; class Mammalia; order Artiodactyla; family Physeteridae; genus Kogia; species Kogia breviceps. The sequence goes on from NC_081318.1 coordinate 88,080,096, forward strand.
GCCTCCCAGCCTCCCACTTGCCTTGTGCCCCAGTGACTGTCAGCTCCTCCTCCACAGTCTTGTGGCAGCAAAAACAGAAATGAAGTTTCCCTGCCCTGAGAACAAGGGAAACAAGGGGACAGCGAACAGGCTAGAGAAGAAACATAACCTGGCCTGAAAGAGCTCATCACTCCTTGTTTCACTTTGTCACTCATTTGTAGTAACTAGATTTGTACTTTACAAAGCTAACCTCACTCCCTGACACTATGGAATTTACCTTCGGCACCCATCACCCCTAACTGTGTGTGTTACAGCCCCTGCCTCTCACTCCCTAACCTCATTATGTAACGCACTTAGATTCTATACGCCCCTCATAACAAATCACCCCCTAGTTTTTCATTTCAAAAACAAGGTCACCAGCCGATAAACCAGAGGCAAATAGATGCAATTACCAGTCTGCTGGACCCCAATTACCAGGCGACCTGATGCCAGCTATGACTGTTTTGAAATAATGCAAAGGAAAGGAGGAATGCAAGACCTTCACTACTTTGATCCTTATCCTCTACCCCGGACTGCGGGAGCCCCACATATCTTCCCTGATTCTCAAACAGGGGTGCCCAGTTCTTGAGGTGATAGCCAGCTGTGTCTTCCCTGCTGCCTGGCAGAAAAATAAAGCCATCTTTCTCTTCCTCCAAAACCCCTGTCTCCATATTTCTGTTCGGCCTCGGTGCACAGGGAAGCAGATACTTCGACAATAGTCTGTGGCCAGTTCCCACACTAATTCCCCTCTATGCCCACAGCCATGGCCCAAGCCCGATCTTGTGCCTGGTTCCTCCATCAGGCCTGACAAACCTCCCTGCCCCACGGTGCGTATCACATCCCACCCCAACGTGGACTTTCTGAAGCATAAACGACACTGTGGCTCTCTCCCACCTGTAATCCCCCAAAGTTTCCCCACTTTCGCTAGGGTATCTGCTGGGAGAGACATCTGCCAAGACCCTGAGAGTCTCCGGCATCCCCACTAGGCTGCTGGCTCCTGGGTTCCCAGACACTGAGCACCTCAGCAGGCCAGGTGACATGGCAGGAAACCCCAGAACTGCTCACCTCAGGAGGGGGCTGGCACTGCCACTGCCTGATCAGAGAGAGCAGAGAAGGTTTCCCCAGCTGGGATATAAACTCTGCACGAGTGGCCTCTCCTTGAGCCATTACATCACCTCGTATGACTTGAGGGAAGGAAGGACCGAGGCACACTTGGTTCCTAAGGAGGATGGCATAGACTCAGTCATGACCCCCAAATTCACATGCTGAATCCCTAACCCCCAGGACCCCAGGATGTGTCTGTATTTGGAGATGGGATTTTTAAAGAGATGATCAAAGTAAAAATGAGGTCACTAGGGTGGATCTTAATCCAATCGGATTGATGTCCTACAAGAAGAGATTAGGACACAGATAGGCACAGGGGGAGACCCTGTGAGGACCTGGGGAGAAGATGGCTGTCTAAGCACCAAGGAGAGAGGCCTCAGGAGAAGCCAGCGTGCAGACACCTTGATCTCCGACAGCATCCAGGACTGGGAGATAGGCCTGTTATTCAAGCTGCCCAGTCTGTGGTACTTGTTACTGTGGTCCCGAGCAGACTCACAGGGTAACTCAGGGCTCAGACTGGACAGAGCCCACTCTCCACCCCCCTGTACCTGAGTTACAGGAGCCCCAGGCACTGAGGAGGGGGTCCCTGAGGAGGCACAAGGTAGAAGATGCTAGGCATTAACACGACTGCATTCACGTTAAACGTGCCTGAAGTCCATTCACGTGAGATGGTTTTGTCCTGCATGTACATCGGTACCTTCAGTCTGAACCGCAGACCTTTGGCTTCACCACCTCCACTGTGAGCATTAGCTTCACCTGCTGTGGACCGTCTCCTATAGGATTTCCAGAACCACAAAACATCGAAGCTTCACAGAAACCATAATCTGTGCGCTAGTGTCTGGGAGACCTTCACAACAGAGCCGCACAGCTGCCCATCAGAACCCATTTCCCTTTTTCCTGTACAGAGCTACCCTGCATCTCCCAGCCTTCCCACCCCTTACAGCTGGGGCACAGTGTCTCGTGTTACCAAGGGGAAGGGGTGGAGGTGGTGAGGGCCTTGCCCAGCCTGCATCCTAGGACGGAGGGCACGATGCCCCCGTGGTCACCCCACCCTGCTGGTTGAAGCCCTCACCTGGAAGCAGGGAGGAGAAACAAAGGGGGGGGGCAGAGCCTGGGACCTGACACCCACCTGCCCTGGACTCTCACAGGAAGGGGACAGAGACATCTTGAGCTTCAGCCCAGTTTTGGAAGACACTTTGTTCCAGCAACAAACTTTGCCTTAAAAGCCAAGGTGCTTTACAAACCCCTCCCCAGCTGTCACAGAAAGTCAGGCTTAATCTCATCACACTTTTCTCAAAGCCCAGCTCACGCTGAGACCACCTCTCAGGTGATGGTGCTTCAGAGCAGCCCCTTTAAAATATCCCTGGATTTCAGCTCTCCCAGCCCTGCCTTCAGTTTAAGCGAGAAGTTTCCTTGACAACCTTGACAAACCTGCTCAGTTTCCTTAACAACCAAGCTTCGCAATCTCCCAAACTCTTCTCCTTCAAACATTCCTATTCTAGGCTTGATGAGCCTAAAGTGACAGTGCTGTCATCACGTGCCAGAGTGACTCCTCCAAGCCCGTAGTTACTGGTTACATGATGCTATTGATGATGAAATCCCAGAAGAGCCAGCTTTGCAATATAACCATTTCTGGACTCAGCACTGGGTCCCTTTCCACGGACAGAGTGGAGGGACTGTTTCCATGGGCCCCGTGGTGGAAGAGCTCACCTAATGCAGCCAGGATTTCATCCTTCCCAGGTGATTCCAGGGTCCTCATTCTCCCCAGACCCCCACCCACATGGCTGCTGGCTGCTCTCTGTGCCAGTCTATACGGGACCTTGGTAATCTCCTAAAATGAGGGTTATTTTATACACAGGTGATGGGTTGAATGCTGGCCCCAAAAGATGTGCCCCCCAGAACACAGGAACGGGACCATATCTGGGGAAAGCGTCTTTGTATATGTAGTTAAGGATCTCGAGGTGAGGTCATCTTGGGTTAGGATGGCCCTCAATCCAATTGAGAGAGTCCTTAGGAGACAAAAGAGGAGAAACACAGACAGAGAGGAGGAGCCACGTGAAGGCAGAGGCAGAGACGGGAGGGCTGTAGCCGCAAGCCTGGGGATGCCTGGAGCCCCCCAAAGCTGGAAAAGGCAGGAAGAGCCCTATCCTGGAGCCTCTGGAGGGACTTCCATCCTGCAACACCTGGATCTCAGATGTTTGGTCTCCAGGACTGGGGGAGGATGAATTCCTGTTGTTTTAAACCACCCAGCTTGGGGTCATTTGTTACAGAAGCTACAGAACAGTCACACGGACCCTGCTCTGTAGGATCCTGGAAGTGCGGGTCTCATTAAAGGCCAGCAGAGGCTGGGTTACAGAACCCTTAGAGTTAGCACTGGGCCCCAGAAATTCTAAAGCAGTGCCTGGACACCAGACCGTTGAGGGGTCAGTCGGAAGCCCATCCCTAAGGGTGCCGGCTGCACGCGGCCTCCCCAGGTTTTTATGCCTGTACAAGTTGGGGATAAGTATTTCCATCCCGATTCAGGACCTCTGATATCACCGTTCACGTTGCTAATGAAGAACCCACTAGTTACACAGAGGAAAACCCTATCAGGACACTTGCTCCAGTTGTAAACAATTCTGAAGTTGGTCAGAGGTGGGGAATCATCTCCCATGCAGCCAGCAGCCCCCCTACAAGGAGCGTCCTCATTACAAAGCTGGGGGACCGTGCCGAGGCGTCCCTGAGTAAACGTGAGCTGACCCCCAGGCCAGCTGCTGCTGAACTGTTCCCACCCTTCCCAGGTAGAACACCTGAATGTGTGCAAGGACTTGGAAACCTAGAGGAAAGGCCGTGGAGCCACACCAGCCACAGCACGCAGGCCGACGTGGGGCCTGCAGGCCAGCCAGGATGGTCCTGGCCCCGGGTGCTCTTCTGGAAGCTTTCCATCTCCCTGCCTGACGTACCCCTCCTGTCCCGGCCCCCACTGCTTTTTTCCTTCCTCACCTCTGCCCGGGGAGAAATTCCAGCGGCAGGTATGGGTGACACATCCTCTTCTTTAGCAGGTGGCAGCCCGGCAACTCCTGCAGAAAGTCCAGCAGAGCCCCACTCACACCGGGCCACCCACAGAGCCCTACTCCCTCCCACCAGCCCAGCCCCGAGACTGCTGACGGGACAGAGAATATGGCATCAGGCAGAGCTGCAGGGGCTCTTGCTGCCTGGAGCGGTGTTTATACTGACCTCAGCTCAGGTACACCTGGGGAGGGCGGGCCGGCTGCGTCAGGCTGCCCAGGCCAGACAATCCTCGCCCCTCAGGGCCTCACAGTTGCAGAAAATGGACCTTGCTGCACCGGTCAGTTCCAAGGAACAGGTGTGGCATCCTGAGGGTCAGGATAGACAAGGGGCTGCAGCCCTGGCTTGTTTTCTAATCATTTTATCTGGCCCATGAGTGGGAGACAACTTCAAGAAGACCCTCTCCTAATGAGAGGAACCCAGGAGTCAGGGAGAAGAGGGGTGGTGGGTGGAGACAGAGGCCTGGTGCCCCGGCTGCAGTGCAAGTCTCTGGAAGACCAGGCGAAGGGAGGCCACAAAGAGTAACGCCCAGGGTCACAGACCTGTCGGAGCTGCTGTTTGTTAGTTCAAGTCCTGCTCTGAGGTTCTCTGTGTCAGCTCTGAGTGACAGGTGAGATGGGGGTGCTCTGCAATGAGGGCTATGTGCACGGTTCCTGTGTGCCCAGCCCTGCCGTGGTACCTGCACAGGGGTGTTCCGTATCCAAGGAGGGGCCTGACCACAAGAGCCCCGTGGGCTGCTGGGTAGCTGCACAGGTGAGCTCCATATCCTGGGAGGGGCCTGACCACGAGGGCCCCGTGGGCTGCTGGGTAGCTGCACAGGTGAGCTCCATATCCTGGGAGGGGCCTGACCATGAGAGCCCCGTGGGCTGCTGGGTACCTGCCCAGGTGAGCTCCATATCCTGGGAGGGACCTGACCACGAGAGCCCCGTGGGCTGCTGGGTACCTGCCCAAGTGAGCTGTATATCCTGCAAGGGGCCTGACCACGGGAGCCCCGTGGGCTGCTGGGGAACTGGTAAAGATGTCAGGACAGTCAGTGAAGCCACTGAGGATATACATCCAGTAGTTCCTAATTCCTACACCCTGCTGGTCATTCTACCATCCACCAGGATATGGTATTCTGTATTAGACTTACATGTTGCTTTCTTCTGTATTCCATTAGTCCCAGAGGTCACAGAAATTTTGGCTTGTGATTGGCAGGACTCAACATACAACAAAGACAATACTGCTGGGACCGTCCTGTCCCAAGGGTTCAAAAATTCCCACACCACCTTTGGAGAAACTTAACTAAAACCTCAAAGATCTACCTCTGGAGAAGGGAACCCTCCTTCAATATGCAGACAACATTCTGATCACCAGCCCTACTAAGGAGGCCTCTGAACTACCTAGCCAATAAAGGATAGAAGGTGTCCAAGAAAAAGGCTCAAATATCACAGACTAAGGTGACCTGCCTGGGCTTCATTCTCACAGAAGGTCGGAGAAGCCCATCCCAGGAAAGAGAAGAAGCCATTTGCAGCCTTACCCCTTCTAAAACTAGAAGACAGCTTAAGGGTTCCTGGGGAGGTCGGGGTTTGCTGCATCTGGATCCCTAGCTACAGTCTAATAGTTGGGCCTCTATATGAAACATTGAAAGGAAAAGATGATGATCCGTTCGAATAGAATGCAGAAGCGGTCTTTCAAGAATGGAAAGAGCAGTTAATTCAGACCCTTGCTCTGGACCTCCCTAATTTAGCTAAACCCTTTAACCTTTACATTCCCGGTAGAAGGTGAATCGTCCTTGGAGTATTAGTGCAAAAACTGGGACCACTTGAAATGGAACAATGCAAGAATGCCCTCCAGGTAGGAGAAAGTACGGTCACCAAGGGCTTGGCCCGCCGCCCCATCCGGCCAGGATACTGGGGGTATCTAAAAACCTGGAAATCAGCAGCCCGCAAGGCCAGCTCCCTCCTAAGGGAAAAGGACCGCACGCGGTGAACCTAACCACCCACCATGCCCTGAAGTTGCAGGGGTCGCTCCGTGGGCACACTGACCTCGAGTGAGGAAACCCTCCAATTCCAACCTCCAGAGGGACAACCGGGGGCAACGGGTCCCCATGATGACTCGTGTGACCATCACTTGACGTGGATCTTCTCTCAGAAAACAAGAGCGTGCCCCCAAAGAGCAGACTACTGCTTGCAGGACTTACTGCACCCAGAGCGGAGCTAATAAGCTTGGCGGGGGAACCGTAAATAACGCTGTCACCATAGAAAAGCCTAAAGACAGCGCGGTGACGGTGGCCGATGAGACCGGCTGGACTCCTGGCTACTTGAAAAGGCCGTTGACTCAGTGGCCGTCATGGGTCTGGATCACCACCGGCCCTGGACTGTCTGGGAGTTGAGCAGGCACGGTTCTGACACCTGGTGCTGTTTGTACGTTAATTCAGGGGCCTAACTGAAGAAAGCGCAGACTACTGGTCAGAGCATCTAGGCTGGCAGAAACCATCAGCCTAAGGTGGCCGAACAAATGTGGGCGGGGTACAACCGGCTCCCCCAGCGTCTCTGCGCATCTCTTTCCTGCACCCTTAAAGGTCATTAGAATCTATAACACTTCAAATGCTGGGGCTCAGGCAGAGGAGGAGTGAGGGAGGAGCCCTGGGGACAATCAGCATCACCTGGAGGCTGCTGGGGAGAAGTTCTGCCCCTCCCCCCGGGTATGAGGACTCCCTACTCAGCACGAAGCAGTTACAGAAGCGGGGTCTGCACCCTCAGCGCCTCAACAATGAGGAATGGGACAAAAGGCAGAGGAGGGGTTTCTCACCAGCAGAGCCCATTAAAAATTCCTGGGAGATCAACATAGAATCTGGGCAATAAAATAAAGTCTAACCTTTATTCCTTTGTGCTTTGTCTAATTTCACTTGCTCCTAGGTTTCCACATGCAGAGGTCCCACAGCCGGCACTTCAGGACCTATTTCCTGGTGCAAAATGGCTGGGCCGACACCTCAGCTCGCGGGGCCCCGTGCAGACTCCGCGACATGGAGCCTGAGCTCCAGCCAACCCGGCCCTCGAGAGCTCCGCCCCTTCCGTCCCGCTGACTCTGCCGGGATCCCTACACAGCAGCCCGGCCCACAGCCCACGGGGGAGCACACGCTCTCACCTCTCCGTTCCCTGATCAGAATATAAAGCTTCCTTTGCTTCTGAACCAAACTCAGTCTTGTTCTCTTGGCTCCAATGACACGGGGCAGGGGACCCTTGTTGGGGCCCAATCTGCAGGATCAGTGACAGAAATTGAGAACATTGTAACTTCAAAGAACAGATGTGTGAGCCAAACTGTAATTAACCTAGAGCAGTGTATAAGGCTTGGGTAAAATAAGATGTTTCCAACACTTCCATTTGATATTTCCATCACTTTATTTAAGCAAATTCAGTGAAGGGGTTTGTCTTATTTTTCAGGTCAACATTAGAGAAATGAAGTGATTTCTTTCCAAGGGTGTACATCTAATAATCTTGGCTGAAGCTTCAATATTGTTTTGAACGCCTTTCCATTGAAAATGATACCTCTCTTTCGGCTCCCCCATTTCTGAGAAGCATAAAACCTTATAAGTTTTTATTACCAAAGGGGAAAGGTTCAGGGAGGGATAAATTAACAGTTTGGGATTAACACGTACACACTGCTATGTATAAAATAGATCATCAGCACAGAACTACTGTATAGCACAGGGAACTACACTCAATATTTTGTAATAACCTATAAGTGGAAATAATCTGAAAACAAATAGATATTTTTATTGACATCATCTATCAATGACAGATAAAATGTAACCTAAGGGAGGCCGATGGTCAGCACTTCTGACCCTGAAGACTTCAATCATCTTAAGTTCGGACTCTGCCTACTGCCCAAGGCCCTTAATGAACATACGTGTAGCCGTAGCGTAAAATTCCCCAGTTTGGGGGTCGGGGAGACACTGATTTGGAAACATCCCTGGTGTTCTCTTACCATGCACGGGACGCTTCCTACAACTAAAACATGCCTGTGACACCCAGAAGGTGGTACACCGTTTGGTCGGGAAGAGTTTGGAAAAAGCATCTCATCTCCTCATCTCCTGGTAGTCGGGTTCACCCCTCCAGCGTCTTTCCTAACAATCTCCCCACCTGGGGATGTCAGCACCTTCAACATCCTGCTGCGCACAGTTTGTAATTTGTCCAGAGGATGAAGCGGAAGGAGGATGACAAACAATGAGAGAAAAGTCCTAGGTGTTCGGACAGGCACATGTCACTCTAATTTCCAATCAGGGAGACGAATTGACCAAAGGCTAAGATTGCCCATGGAAAAAGAATACGGCTTGAGGAAACCCCACTGTTTTGTGGCCAGTTCCCAAAAACACAAGTTGAAAAATAGAGCTCACGATCACTAAAATTCACGAAACTGCAGAGTTGAAAATATCTATCATTGAAAAATGTCTTGAGGGAAGTCACCGAAAAGGAATTGTAAGCAAGGGAGAATGGCAGGAAAGGGATTTGAAGAGGTAGAAAGGACTCGCCATGAAAGCACAAAAAAAGGCGCTGAACATCGCCAATGGTGCAGTTAGCCAAAAAGGGCGTATGCTTTTTTCCTGAATATATTCAAGAAAAGGGCATACACCATTTTTAGCCAACCAAACAGGTGGGCATTGCAAATCAATACTACAAAAGGTATCACTTCGCATCAGTCAGAAGAGCCATCCTCATAAAGTGTAAATACCAGAAATGCAGGACAGGGCGAGGAGAGAAGGGAGCCCTGTGAGGCTGATAGTGGAAATGTAAATTGCCAACGGGCACACTGAAGAAGTGTACTGTGTTTACTAAAACATCTAAACAAATGAGCTACAGAGCATAGGGCGCTTGCACTCATGGGCGAATATCTTGGGAAAGACAAAAATCGACAGGACACAGGCACCCCAACGTTTACCGCCTCTCTGTTTAAAAGAGCCTCGACTTGGATAAAACCTAAATATACCTGGAAGGAAAAAATGGATAAAAGAGATGTGGTACGTATGTAGAGTGGAATATAACTCAGCCAGGAAATCAATGAAATAAGGCCAGTTGCATCAACTCAGGAGGAGTTATGTAAGATCATTCTAGGTAACATAAGTCAGAAAGAAAAAGACACATATCATAAGATATAACTTAAAGGTAGAATCAACAATGGCTACACATGAAATAAATTACAAAACAGAAACATAGTCAAATATGTAGAAAACACACATAAGGCTGCTAAAAGGGAAAGGTGGGGAGGGGTGAGGCATTATCCAGGAGGTTGAAATTAGCAAAGATACCGTTCCAAATACCAAATTGATAATAGACAAGGTCTACATGGTACCTCAAAGAACTGCACTCAGCACACTCAAGTCACCAGAAAAAGTTATGTAAGGTAAGGACCTGAAAAAGAATTTATTGATGTCTGTTTCTACATGAATCAAGTGGATGTAGAACAGCAACAAACAGCATTGAAAATCAGCTGTAACCAATATAATAATAATAAAAAAGACAGTGACAGACATAAAGACCCTTATAACTTTTGCTCAGGGGCTGTGATGCAACATGGATTGAACACATCTAGACACACAGCAGGATGAGACATAAGGCTGGACACTCTTGGGACTGAGAGGATTGGTGAGGTTGAGTGAGCAAATGCAGATCCTTTAAAGTAATACTGCGTACTACCCATTCCTTGGGTCCCAACTCTCCATGTTCAAGGGAATCTTCCTATAGCTAAAAGATGCATGGGAAGCCCAGAGGATGGTACACCGTGTGATCATGAAAGGTTTCTACAAAGCACCTCATTTTTCATCTCCTGGTGCTCGGGTTCACCATTCCAGCCGCTTTACTAACAATCTCCCCACTTGGAGAGTCAGCACCTTTAACCTCCTGTTTCGCACAGTTTGCAATATGTGCGGAGGATGAACGGGAAGAGGGGGAACCAATGAGAGACTAGCTGTAGATGTTTGGACAGGCACATGTCACTCTAATTTCCCATCACGAAGAAGAATTAACCAAACGCTCAGCCTCACGCCCCGGAACCAGAATAGGGCCTGAAGCGATCCTGTGGTTTTCCGGCCAGCTAACAAAAAAAGCGAGTTGAAACATGGAACTCAGGGGCACTGCAACTCACAAACCTACACAGTTATAAATGACAACTTCCTTCCAAAAATACATTGAGTTAAGGGAACGAAGAGAATTTGAAAGTAAGGCAGAATTGCAGGAAACAGATTTCAAGAGGTAGATCGGACTGGCCCTGACAGCACATGAAAAGCGGCAGAACGTGGACAATGATGCAGTTGGCCAAAAAGGGCGAATGCGTTCTTTCCTGAATATATTCAGGTAAAAACGCATATGTCCTTTTTGGCCAACCAAGCAAGCGGGCAATGCAAATCAGCACTACAAAAAGTCTGACTTCCCTCCGGTCAAAACGGCCATCCGAAAAAAGTGTAAAAACCACAAATGCAGGACAGGCCATGGAGAACAAGGGAACCTTGTTATGCTGACGTGCGGGATGAAAATTGCCGACAGACACTCTGCAAAAGTGTATGGTGTTTCCTAAAACATCTAAAAAATAGAGCTACAGAGCATAGGGCACTTCCACTCATGGGCGTATATCTTGCGAAGACTAAAAATCAACAAGACACAGGCACCCCAAAGCTTAGGCCTGCTCTGTTTACAAGATCCTCGACTTCGGTACACGTTCAATATCCCAGGAAAGAGCAAAATGGATACAGAAGTTGTGGAACTTAAGTACAATGGAATATCACTCAGCCATGAAATCAATGTCATAAGGCTAGTAGCAGCATAATGAGTGGCTTTAGGTACAATAATTCGAAGTGAAATAGGGCACACAGAAAAAGAAACATCATGACATATCACTTATAGAGGGAATGTAAACATGGCTACACATGAACTGAACTAAAACAGAACAGAGTCACACAAATAGAAAAAACACTTACGCCTGCTTCAGGGGAAAGGTGATTTGGGGTTATTCATAAAACAAGACTTTGAAATTAGCACAGATACCGTTCCAAAAACAAATATGTAGTAGACAAGACCTACTCCTTGCTCAATGAACGGGACTCAACAGCTCCTATTCATCGCAGAAGAAAAATTCCAGCCCTTGTTTCTCAGGAGCTCTGAGGGCTACCTGTGATGTAAACTTAACTCACCTGGCACAGGGGGGCCATCCCTGGTTTCACATCACCATGATCTCAGGCACAAATCTCCTTGTTTTTCCATTTTGTCTTTCAGTTACTTGTTCAAACAACTGCACAAATATGACAAAGATATAAAATCAGGCATCTTCTGCCCCAGTGCCTACTAATAAATGATTTTCTGCCACTTTAATGATAAAGATAGAACATTTCAACATTCTGCTGCCCTTATTATTTGTCATTTTTGTTGATATTTCTATTGAATACTCTTTCAATATTTTAACAATGGAACATTTATTTAGGCTGTTCCAGACCCAGCCTTTAGTGGTAAAGGTTTTGTTGTTATATTTCTATTATGTTTCCTTTTAAAATCATTATCCTATTTAACTGGATTAACTCAATTCTATAGGCATTTATCTTATGATATTGATGACATTAATACATAGAGGGCTCGAGAGCCTCTATTAGCACAGTTAAGTATAAATATTATCTATACGTAAACCAAAGTACATGCCAAGTGAGATTCTCCGACTCTTTTTCACTGTCTGCCCCTAAAGCCTGTGAGAAATGGAATATTTCTTGCCATCTCAGTAAACCTGCAAATCCAGAATGCAGGCCCCAGAGAGCTGAGGTGCATATCAAAGGAAGGAATTCGGTGAGCCCAACTCTGGCATCTGCCTATGAAAAGGAAAGCCCTGCATTCCTCACCTTGGGAGAGCTGGTTTTCCTTAGCTGACAATCACCTTTTCACGTCCCCCAACACCTGCGCCAGCCCCCCCGCCCTGTCCCCTCCCCCCGGTACTTTAGCTCAGGGAGGAAGGGGCGCAGAGGGGCTCGGCTGAATAAGAGGCCTGCGAGCCTCGGGAGGAACTTTCGGCCGCTTTCCCCGCCGTCGGGAGGAGGGGTGCTGACGCTGCGGCCGGACCCTGCGCCTCCCTTGCCCGTGTCCCCTCAGACCGCTCAGGCCGCCCCCTCTCCACGGCCCTAGGCCCCGCGAGCCAGGCCGAGGGCAGGGCCGAGAGGAGGGGCCGAAGTTCCCTGGGACCAGACCCCGGCGCCGCTCGTTCTGAACAGCAGCGGCGGGTGGCAGCGAACCCCTGCCCCTCAGAAGCTGCTCTTGCCCTGCCGCCCGGGCACCGGACTCACGTACCCGGCCCGCCGTCCCGAAGTCTGTCGCGGCTTCGGCCGCCGGGGCCCCTCCGCAGCCGGCAGCCTCAGTGAGGCCGCCCTCCCCACGGGCCCCGTGGCAGCTCCGTGACGGCGGAGGGAAGAGACCCCGAGCGGGGAGTTCCAGCTCTGCGGAAACGCGGGCTCCGTTCTGGGCGCAGCGGGTGGGGCCGCTCTGCCCCGAGGCCTTCCGGGAGGGAGCGGGGCGCCAGGAGAGGAGCCGCCACGAGCGCAGGGCCCTGTCGGGGGTCCTGGAGGGGCGTCCCGGCCTGGGAGCCCCGCCCACTGTGGCCGCAGCGCAGACCTTTTTCCTGGAATCCTACACAAAATGTCGGAAAGATCCACGGTCTACAGTAAATGTTCACAAATGATTGTTGCTGCTGTGCTTACTATCGTATTAAACGTGTGAACTCCATAAAACACTTGAAGTTAAAAGTTAACTATGAATTTTTACCTTGCCTTATTATGTCTCTGCTATTCACAATTGTCGTTAATGAATCAGAGACTGTGGCATCACTAGTTAAAAATGAGCTTGTTGGGCTTCCCTGGTGGCGCAGTGGTTGAGAGTCCGCCTGCCGATGCAGGAGACACGGGTTCGTGCCCTGGTCCGGGAGGATCCCACATGCCGCGGAGCAGCTGGGCCCGTGAGCCGTGGCCGCTGGGCCTGTGCGTCAGGAGCCTGTGCTCCGCAACGGGAGAGGCCGCGGCAGTGAGAGGCCCGCATACCACAAAAAAAAAAAAAAAAAAAAAAAAAAAAAAAAAAAAAAAAAAAAAAAAACAAAAACAAAAAAAAATGAGCTTGTTAAAAAAATAGAACTCAGGCCCACCGGACCTACTGTATCAGAATCTGCAATTTTACAATCTCCCCAGTGTACTTGTGGACCCATGAATAGTTGAAAGGTACATTTCTATCTCAACATGTCTTTTCTGTCTGAGAAATACACACATTTTATCCAGTTTGATATAAATAAAACACTCAAAAATGCATATGCCAGTGTTGAAACCATCATTTTATCATGTCTTTTCCAGATAAGTATAGTCTCCAGTATACTGGTTTTGTGGATCACATGACATACTCCTTTTTTGTAGTTAGAAATAGAGAAAGTTACTTTGTAAAAAAAATTAAATATATATATATATATATATATATATACATATATATATATATATATATTAGTGGATAATTGAAGACACTGTTCTAAATTAAAACCAGTTCTCTTAATTTGCTGTTTTCTTCTTGGGTCACATTATGAACTCTTCCCGTGGCCACATGCCATGTGTACTTTTAATTTCAGGGATTGCTGACATTCCAGGATGTGCCCATAGATTTCTCTCAAGACGACTGGGAATGCCTGGACCAAGATCAATGGGAATTGTACAGGGATGTGATGTGAGAAAAGTATAGGAACCATTTTCACTTTCCTTGGGTGAGGGTACCTTCCTTCCAGATTTCCCTATCCACCCACAGGGTTTAGAATCCTTCATTTGTAGAATGTCTCCTGGAATGTTCTGCTTCCTCCAGTAGGGTTTCAGATTGCAACGTTTCAGGAAATATTGGGAGTTTGTGGGTAAAATTTATCTTATTCTTTGAAAATTGCAGCCTCCTTTTTAATATACTTTGTAACTGCTTGGGATGTGTCTATATGAACAGTGTACTATATGCTTCTGTTATAGTCCTTCCAATATTTTATTCTCTTATTTTCTGTAACAATCTTCCATGGATTCTTTGGGCTGAAGGTGTATTAAAATGGCGACTGCGATTCTGGGACTTCCCTGTGATGCAATGGTTAAGAATGCACCTGCCAATTCAGGGGACACGGGTTCAATCCCTGGTTCGGGAAGATCCCACGTGCCACGGAGCAACTAAGCCAGTGTGCCACAACTACTGAGCCTGCGTGCCACAACTACTGAAGCTGGTGCGCCTTGAGCCCGTGCGCCATTTGTTTTGGAGAATAAAACCACCTCTGAGTGATTACAATTTAGACCAGCTAGTCAAAATTCTTTATCACCTGTTCTTCTAAAACACTGATAAATGGAACAAGTTTTACTAGGGATAACGGTGTAATTGTATTCTGGAGTTCATATCAACAATATGGTTTATGACCTTGATATACTGGATCACGACATTTCAATGGTATAACTGCTATTAATTGTCACTTTGTTCAACGATTAAAGTCTCACGTGATCTGAGTTCAGACTGGAGTCATCCTGGTTGGTTTCTGTCTATTGCAGATTTCTTCCAGTATGAAAGGACAAGAGCAATACGGCTTACTTTACAAAATGTCTTCAAAATAAATGATGATATAATCTACATTCAATTAATTTATACATACCCTACTGTAGAGCAGGGTTTGTCACGGTGGCAGAGCCCGGTAATTATGTAAAACTGAAACTTTTATCTGCACTGGTTCAAATTCTCTTCCTAAGAATATGTTTATAATCAACATTCTTTCACAAATTACCCAATTTAATTCACCATAGTATCCCTCATATTAACTAAATGGAAAATCCTAAGCTATATACAAATCCAGAAAGGGCCAAAAATCATCAGCTCACATGGATTATTACAACCTATAGCTGAGGCATTCAAATTACTTATTAAAGAACCACTATGTCCATCAACATCAGCAATTTATATATTATTGCCCCAATGCTAGCCTTAACCCTGGCTCTCACAACATGAATTCCTCTTCCCGTATCTTATCCACTAATTCATATAAATGTAGGCATACTATTTATATTAGCCATATCACACCTAGCCATTTATTCCATCCTCAGTTCTGGATGAGCTTCACATTCAAAATACTCACACACTGGAGCTCTAGGGACAGTAGTATAGACAATCTCATAGGAAGTAATGTAGCAGTTATTCTATTCTCAGTCTTACTGATAAATGGATCATTTACACTTTCAACCGTAATTATTACACAAGAACACCTATGACTAATTTTCTCCTGACCACTACCCAGAATTTGATTATCTCCACAGTAGCAGAAATCCAATGAAGCCTCACTTGATTTAACAGAAGTAGAATCAAAACCTGTAATTGTCAAAATTTATAAGCAACTCAGGCAGCTCAATAACAAAAAAACAAACAATCCAAAAATGGGCAAAAGAACTAGATAGACATTTTTCCAAAGAAGATATACACACACTGCCAACAAACACATGAAAGAATGCTCAACATCATTGATCATTAGAGAAATGCAAATCAAAACTACAATGAGATATCATCTCACACCGGTCAGATTGGCCATCGTCAAAAACTCTAGAAACAATAAATGCTGGAGAGGGTGAGGAGAAAAGGAAACACTCTTGCACTGCTGGTGGGAATGCAAATTGATACAGCCACTATGGAGAACAGTATGGAGGTTCCTTAAAAAGCTACAAATAGAACTACCATATGACCCCACAATCCCACTACTAGGCATATACCCTGAGAAAACCATAATTCAAAAAGAGTCATGTACCAAAATGTTTATTGCAGCTCTATTTACGATAGCCAGGACATGGAAGCAACCTAAATGTCCATCAACAGATGAATGGATAAAGAAGATGTGGCACATATATACAATGGAATATTACTCAGCCATAAAAAGAAATGAAACTGAGTTATTTGTAATGAGGTGGATAGACCTGGAGTCTGTCATACAGAGTGAAGTAAGTCAGAAGGAGAAAAACAAATACCATATGCTAACACATATATATGGAATCTAAGAAAAAAAATGTCATGAAGAGATTAGTGGTAGAACGGGAATAAAACACAGACCTACTAGAGCATGGACTTGAGGATATGGGGAGGGGGAAGGGTAAGCAGTGAGGATGTGAGGGAGTGGCAGGGACATGTACACACTACCAAATGTAAGTTAGATAGCTGGTGGGAAGCTGCCGCATAGCACAGGGAGTTCACCTCTGTGCTTTGTGACCACCTAGAGGGGTGGGATAGGGAGGGTGGGAGGGAGGGTGATGCAAGAGGGAAGAGATATGGGAACATATGTATATGTATAACTGATTCACTTTGTTGTAAAGGAGAAACTAACACACCATTGTAAAGCAGTTATACTCAAATAAAGATGTTAAAAAAAAACAACCTGTAATTGTCTTCATTGTAGAAAATCTAGCAGGCCCATTCACCCCATGCTTCCTAGAGAATATGTCAATTTCCTTATAATAAACATTTCCACAACAATCCATTTTTAGGAGCATTTGACAATCCCTAGGTGCCAGAATTATATGCACCCTAAATCATCATTAAGACACATCTAACAATCTCCTTTCTATGAATTTGACCATCATACCCACAATTTTGACATGATCAATGTATACATCTCTTATAAATTTTTTTTTTTACTACTAACATTAGTCCGACGTATATGAGAGTTTTCAATACCTGTCATCATACCAGGCAACCCACCACAAACTTAAGAAATATGTCTGAAAAAAGAGTTACTTTGATAGAGTAAATCATAGAGGTTTCAATGCTCTTATTCCTGGAATTGAACTCTTTCTAAGAATTTTATATTCTCCATGTTACCACATTACACCACATGCTATATACTAAGCTTCTCTAAGTAAGCGTCAGGCCCATATCCCCAAAATGTTGTCGCATATCCTTCCTCTATTAATAAACACTCATTGTTTTTACTCTCATTCTACTGACTATTATCTCAGGAAATATAATTGTATAAGAAGCTCACACTGGTTAATGGTATCCCCATTCTAATAAAAAACACGAACCCATAAGCTACAGAAGCATCCAACAAATATTTCCTAAAACAATCCACCACACCAATACTACTTATAATGGCTATTATCATTAATCTAATACACTCTGGTGAAGGAACACAATGAATATCAAAAATCTTTAATCCAGCAACATCCACCCTCATGACAATCGCCTTTGTCACAAAAGTAGGACTTTCCCCATTTCACTTCTGAGTGCCTGAAGTCACACAAGGCGTCCCATGAACAGCAGCCCTGATGCTATTAATATGATGAAAGTGCAACCCTATCAGTTTTATACCACATGTCACCATCCATCAACCTAAATATACTATTAATCATAGTGATATTATAAATCATAGCTGGAGGCTGAGGGAGATTTAGCCAGACTCATCTGGAAAAAATTACACCCTCCTCATCAATTGCCCATATAGGATGAATAACAGTTATTATAAAGTATATTCCAATTATAACGATCCTAAACATACTAATTTATATCATAACAACACTATCTTCTTATTATTTATGCCCAGATCATGTGCTACAAGAGTATCATTATCACACACATGAGATAAGACAACTCCCATCACAATCCTTTTCCTCACCATTACAGTATCATTAGGACATCACCCATCACTATCAGGGTTTTTACCCAAATGAATAATTATCCAAGAGATAACAAAAATGATAACCTCATTCTACCAACACTAATAGCCATCATAGCAGTCCTCAGCATATATTTCTACTCGCAGCTAACATACTCCACATCACTAACTGTATTCCCTTCCTTAAACAACACAAACACAAAGCAATTTGCACATACAAAGAAATAACCTTCCTATCATTACCAATCATAACACCCAGACGATTACTACACCTAACACCCATTCTGTCAGTGCTGGACTAGGAATTTAGGTTAGTTCAGACCAAGAGCTTTCAAAATCCAAAACAAGTAAAATTTACTTAGTTTCTAAAAATAAGGATTGCAAGACTTCATCCTACATCAATTGAGTGTAAAGCAAACATTGTAATTAAGCCAAATCTTTATGATATTGATGAGTTTTAACCCCAGGAAACTTTAGTTAACAGGCAAATCCTTTAGTCAACTGGCTTCAATCTGCTTCTCCTTCATTTGAGAAAGAAAAAAACAAAAAAGGCAGGAAAATCTCTGGCAGAATTGAAGCTTCTTCTCTGAAATTACAATTCAATTTGTTGATTCACCACAGGATTTGCAAGAAAGAGGGCTCAATCTCTGTCTTCAGATTTACAGTCAAATGCTAATTCAGTCATTTTACCTCTGTTCATACACTGCTGATTATTTTCAACAAATCACAAAGATATCGGCATTTTATAATTACTATTTGGTGCTTGAGCTGGAGTAGCAGGCAGCACCTTAAGAATATTAATCCAGGGCTTCCCTGGTGGCGCAGTGGTTGGGAGTCCGCCTGCCGGTGCGGGAGACGCGGGTTCGTGCCCTGGTCCGGGAGGATCCCACATGCCGCGGAGCGGCTGGGCCCGTGGGCCGTGGCCGCTGGGCCTGTGCGTCCGGAGCCTGTGCTCCGTAACGGGAGAGGCCACAGCAGTGAGAGGCCCGCATACAGAAAAAAAAAAAAAAAAAAAAAAAAAAAAAAAAAAAAAAAAAGAATATTAATCCAGGCTGAGCTATGCTAACCTGGAGCGCTACTTGGAGATGCACAAATCTGTAACGTGGTCATAACAGTCCCTGCACTTGTAATAATTTTCTTTATTGTTGTACCCATTATATTGCAGGGTTTGACAACTCACTTGGGCCACTAATAACTCAGACACCTGAGGTAGCATTTCCCCCAATAAATCAAGTAAACTTTTGACTACTTCCCCCATCCTTCTCACTCCTACTCATATCACCAATAGTAGAAGCTGGTTCTGGTACCAGTGGACCGTGTATTCAGCTCTAGCCTGCAATCTGGCCCACGCAGGAGCCTCTGTTGACCTAACCATTTCCTCCTTGCATTTAGCAGGTGTCTCTTCATTTCTTGTTGCTATTACTTTTATTCCTATAGTCTTTCATATGAAACCAGCAGTCATACCCCAATATCAAACACAATTATTTGTTTAATCTTCCCCAACTATAGCCATATTACTATAATTACCACTCTCAGTCCGAGCAGCCAGAATTGCCATACTGTTAAGAGAGAGAAATCTCAACACTACTTTCTTTGACCCTGTAGGAGAAGACCAAATCCTATAAAAACACCTATTTTGATTCTTTGGTCACCCTGAAGTCTGTATTCATGGCCTACCAGGGATTGTTATAAACTCACATATCATTACATACTATTTAGGACAAAAAATGCCTTTCAGCTATTTGGGAATAGTATGAGTCATGTCCACTGGCTTTTTAGGATTTCTCTTGTGGGCCCATCATACATTTACCATAGGGATAGCTGTCCACTCAGGAGCATACTTTGCAAAAGCTACCGTAATTACTTCTATCCCTACAGGAGCAAAAGTATCCATCCAGTTGATTAGCAACTCTTTCTTTAATTTTTCTTTTTTCTTGTTTTATTTTGGCTGTGTTGGGTCTTGGTTGCTGCACATGGGCTTTCTCTGCTTGTGGTGAGTGGCAGCTACTCTTCGTTGCGTTGCACGGTCTTTTCACTGCAGTGGCATCTCTTGTTGCAGAGCACGGGCTCTGGCGCATGGGCTCAGTAGTTGTGACTCACGGGCTCTAGAGGGCAGGCTCAGTAGTTGTGATGCAAAGGCTTTTTACTCCGCGGCATGTGGAATCTTCCCATACAGGGGATCGAACCTGATTCCCCTGCATTGGCGGGCCAATTCTTAACCACTGCATCACCAGGGAAGTCCCTGGTTAGCAACTGTTCATGGAGGTAATATTAAATATTATACGACCTCCCACTATATTATGAGTTTTAGGCTTTATTTTCCTTTTTACAGTAGGAGGTTTGACAGGAATCATCTTAGCCAACTGATCCCCAGACATTGTCCTCCAGGATGCATACTATGTAGCAGCACACATACATGATGTAGTGCCCATGGGAGCAGGTTTCACTATTATAGGAGGCTTCCTACAAGCATTCCCACTATTATCAGCTTATACACTAAACTCAGCAGTAGCAAAAACTCACTTCACAGGTATATTTGTAGTAGTAAATATGATTTCCTGCAGCACTTTCTGGCCTCTCAGGGACGTCACTACGTTAGTCTGAGTACCCTGAGGCACACACCACATGAAAAATTTTGTCTTTAGGCTCATTCATCTCAGTAGCAGCAGTAATGCTAATAATCTTCATACTGTGAAAAACATTTGTGTACAAATGAGAAGTGTCAGCAGTAGAAACTGCTACTCTTAACCTAGAATGATTGCACGAATACCCTGCACCATATTCTGTGTTTCAAGATCCTACCTATGTAAATGTAAAAAAAGGAAGGACTCAAGTCCTTTTCAACCACTTTCAAGCCAACACCATAACAATTATGTCTTTCTCAATAAATGAGATAAAAGTAATAAGTGATGTAAATTTTTCAAAGTTAAATTATAGGCTAAAATACTGTATATCACGAAGGCATATCAATTTCATCTAGTCCCTCAAGATACAACATCACCGATTATGGAAGAACATTTACATTTTCATCATCACACATTAATAGTGACTTTTAAAAGAAGTTCTCTAGTCCTCTATATTATTTCACTAATATTGAAAACTAAACTAACTCATATACATACAATAGATGCACAGGTAGAGAAAATGTGAACAATTTACCAGCCATTATTGTAATCTGAATTGCCCTATCATCATTGTGAATCCTTTACATGATACGTGAAATCAATAACTCTTCCCAAACCATAAAAACTATGGGTCAGTAATGATACTGAAGCTACAAATACACAGATTATGAAGATTTAAATGTTGACTCCTCTGTAATCCCCACATCAGAGCTAAAACCAGGAGAATAATGACTAATAGAAGTCAACAACCGCGGAGTTAGAGATACTCACTGAATATTAGTTTCATCTGAAATTGTTGTACACTCTTGAGCTGTTCCTTCTCAGGCCTAAAAAGGGCTGCTATCCCAGGACGCCTAAATTAAAGAATCTTAATACCAACAGGACCAGGCCTATGTTGTGGACAATGATCAGTAGAGGTCACTTTCCTGAGTTCAAAGACAGGACAGAAGGATATGGCTGAGATATGGGGTGAATCTGGAGCCCATGGGCATGCACTCTCCAAGCTCCAGGATAGGAATGAGGCCTCTGGGGTCCCAGGCCACCCCACACCCTCCCAAACAGGATCTTGGCAACATTCTTTGTCAGAGATGAGGCAACCTAACACTTGTCATGCCACGATATTGTGACCTATGTGGGCCCCATGCTCTGGGAACCACACCCACACACTTCAGGTCCATGCTACAGGATCCTTCGTGCCTCAGGAGTAGAGACCACACAGCAAGCAGTTCCCTCCCCAACCAGCAGGAGGAGGGGAGGAGGGCAGTGGCACCAGGGGAATCTCACTCAGACAACAACACCCAGGGGTGCCAGCAGGGATAGTGATGACGCAGATGAGGCACAGACCAAGAGATGGGACCAGAGGGCGCAAAAGGCAGCTGGTCAGGTCCTGGCCCAACTGCAACACAGATACCTTTGTCCCTCATACACCCCTTCCTCATATACCCCCTCCTTAAATGCAGATTCTTCAGATGCAAACAGGCAGAGCTTCAGACTGAAAGTCAGCTCTTCTAAAATGACCCATCAGCAAACACTGCAGGATTCTACTCCAGTGGGGACCCTGGAGTTGACAACTCAGGGACTGAAGTGGACATCGGGGCCAGGGCCAGTGTGAGGGGATGGGGAGTGAGACTTTCATGGTTGTGGAATTTTGGTTTTGCAAGATGAAAGTTCTAGGCATGGTGTTGATGGCTCCACGAGAAAGTGAATAGATCGGATGCCACAGAAACGTGCACTTAAAATGGTGACGATGGTAAAGGGTATGTGACATGTGTTTTATTTCACTGAAAATAAATTCATAAAATAATGTCTTTTTAAATGAGATTCCATTTCGACTGCCGTTCATCACAAATGTCGGAGGCCCAAACACAGTCCCCTACCTTAGGGACCATCACGGTACCCTCACATGACACATGGGAGACCATTCTCAGGGTGGCCTAGTCCGTGCTCTCCTGACCTCTGTCCAGGGGGACCCAGGCAGTGGTGACCCCCATAGAATAGACATATGATATGCTATGATATTAAAATGACACCACCAAACGTTGTCACTCACCAGAACAGCAACCCACTCAAACATGCATGACCTCATATGAATGTGACAAGGTTAAGGGAAGAAAAGGAACCACCGGTTAATCAGGGCAATACCCTTAATGCAGAGGTTGGAAATCTCAAAGGGGTAAAGACACACTGCAGGTAAAGAACACATATGCGGTCTCCTCATACATGTGATCCTGACCCATGCAGATGTGGTGAGACCCACAGAGTCCGCACACCCTATACCTGGGGTTACACATCCACACTCACCACAGTGACCCCACCTCCCCAGACCCTGCACCTAAAGTAACGCACTCTCTCTCAACACATGACCCCACCTCCCCAGACCCTGCACCTAAAGTCACACGTTCTCTTGCAACAGGTGACCCCTCCTACTCAGACCTCTCCACCTGGGTCACATGTCCACAGTCCCAGGGTGAACTGCCCTCCCCAGACTCCCCCAACTGGGGTCACACGTGCACATACTCCAGGGTGACCTCACCTCCCCAGACCCTGCACCTGGGGTCACACATCCCCTTGCTCAGGGCACCGTGGCTCTGCTCTTTGCTCCCTAATGTGGAAACAAGCTGGATTCCTTGGACCTCCTGGGATGGGAAAAAGTGTAGGGTGGGTCTCCTCTCCCCACACTTGTCCCAGAGAAGTCCTCCTCTTTTCACTTTGGTTCTGTGTGATTTTACCTCTTTTTAAAGCTTTCATGCTAGAGTTGAACACATTACTTGGTTCTGGCAGGCGCAGTCCTTTCTTGTCTCCCTTACTTGTTGAGAAAACTCACAGGACAGCAGGGCTGAAAGCCGAGAGGCAGCTCTGGACGCCGCTGAGTAGGGACAGCAGACTGGAAGGAGAGTTCAGCAGCAGTCTCAGCTGTTGCCCATCAGCCTTTTGCCCGATCTGCGTGCCCTGCAATCAATTCACCAGCTAAACCTGCCTCCCTACGCACAATGCACATGCTGGTAAATTGGAATTATTGTCAGGTAGCCCTCCTGAGGATTCTCCACGAGCCCCAGGGAAGGTGAACCTTGCAGGAATAAAGACTAAGGCCCCGACTCTAGCACTGACCCTTGGGAGGACCAGGTCACCACACTCAGAAGAGAGGCTGTTACCTAGACAAGCCCACCTCAGCTCCAGACCCCAGACATCTAAGCACTGACTTTCATATGCAGGCACAGAGCTTCCCAGTACTGAGGCCAGGCTGGCTCTCTTCCCACCTCTCCATACTCCTAGCGTACACAGAACATGGTCTGTTCTAAATCTTCTTATTATAGACAACACATGGTCAGCTCTAAAGATAAAATGTAGATAGGACATGGAGAGGTCTAAATTTATCGTGTAGACAGAACTTGATCATGTTTAAACTAGCTCAGGGCTGATCTCATAGGAGGTACAGATCACACATATGGGTCTCTCATCTTTGGACACCCACATCAGGAAACTGAACAATATCATTGTCATTAAACATTTCAACAGGCAAAATGGAAATATTACCAGTGTCTCTGGCCACTTTATGGTCAGGATCCACGTGTGATCCAAGATCTTCTTAGAGTGCAGCCCAGTCTGCTGCCAGGCCAGACAAGAAGTGGCCTGATTCCAGCCTCCCAGGCTTCCAGAAGGAGGAGGCCACACTGGAAGCCCAGGCAGGACAGTTGTTCAGGGTCTGGGCTGGGAGATCCGGTCTGTCCATTCCACTCGCCGATTCCGGGCGGGGCGCTCAGGGCAGCTGAGAGCCTGCACTCATGTCCTGCTTCCCTGCAGCATGTGTGTGTGCATGTGTGTGCGCGTGTGTGTGTGTGTGTGTGTGTGTGTGTGTGTGTGTGTGTAGAGGAGACAGTGGCTGACCGCTCCCATGTCTCCCATCCCAGGCACTGCGCTATCTTCGAGGGGAGACATGGGGAGAGATAGGGGCACAGAAGCCATTGAAGAGGAGTACCCACTGCGGAGCTCCTTGCACACTGGCTCGCTCCACCCGGGGACCGGCCTACCCATCGTGGGTCGCATGCCACCCCCCACCCCCAAAGGCAGGGCGCCTGCTCTTTCAACAGCACAGCGTCTCACATGAAGGAGACTCAGTGGGGACTGTCACCCACTCCTCCACTCCTGATGTTCATTTTGGGGAGAATGAACACCCTTGACTGGGCGATGGGACCCTGTGAGGAAAGAGGTGGTGGCCCCATCCAAGTCGGGGTGAGCCTGAGAGATGGGAACACAGGAGCCAAGTGCAGGGCCTGGAGGCCAGGCCAACAGGATGAGCACCTCCAGCCTTGGTCTGGCTCTCCAACTGTGACATTGTAGCGTTAAGGGACCTGGGGCAGGTGACTGAATGTAATGGGGTCTAAACTGGACCCTGAATGGGGCTTAAAGAACGTGTGAAGGATGTTACTGAGACAGTGACAGTCATTGGAAGACAGACCCTGTGTCAGGACATCCTTCTCCATCCATCTAACTCCCTGAGATCTCTGCACTTTATGTGGCTATGCAGGATTGTTAGAGCAGGTGCGTGCAGACATATCTGGGGCACAATTCAGTCTGCAACCAACTTGCAAGTGGTTCCAGAAAACACACAGGTGTGCACACAGGTAGACACAGCACATACACAAACATATGCACGTGCACAGCACAAATATATTCACACACTAGCATATGAACACACATGCACGCATATGCCTATGCATACACTAACGTGTGCAAGTGCACATACCTATGCACATGCACAGCATATGTATGCAAACAGGCACATGCACACACGTAGAACACACACATGGAATAAAGTGAGTTCTTAAAGCATTAATTCCTGAAAGCAAGTGAAGCTGACATATATTTTTCCCTTTTTCTTAGCTTTGATGTTTTTCACAATAAAAACTTTAAGAAAAGAGTTAATGGCAAATGACTTTTTTTTTTTGGACAGGTGCCGCAGACTCCTCAGAGGCAATGACCCAGGACTGAGGCCCCCGAGCGTCCTTCTGAGTGTCGTGGCCCCGGTGCCCCTCTCACAGGAGTTGCTGTCAGACTTGATGGTTGAAGCAGCCATGGTATCGAGATTTCACTGGTAGAAACTATTCCTTTTTTTCCCTGGGAGAAACAGGGCTCCTTCTACTTTGTTGGGGAGACTCCCTTTTTACTAAACAAAAATGATAAGCTGAAAGTACATATTAAGGATTAGGTTATATACATGTAAAGAATAATCATAAAGATCAAGAAACAGAACATGATGAGTGGACACCCAGGAGTGCCTTTCCCTCGTCACAGCCTCCTCCCCACCATGAGGTAGCTGTTCTCCTGATTTTGTGCCAGTGACTTGTCCTCAGAGTTTTCACCCAGAGATGCATCTCTGCACAACGCAGCCCAGCTTTGCCTAGTTCCAAGTTGGTAAGTGCGTGTACCATGCATGCTGCTTTATTGCTCTTGATGGCTCAGCATTGTGTCCATGGGATCCTTTCATCTTGTGAATAGCGTTTTTTTTTGTTTTTTTTTTGTTTTTTTTGTGATACGCGGGCCTCTCACTGTTGTGGCCTCTCCTGTTGCGGAGCACAGGCTCCGGATGCGCAGGCTCAGCGGCCATGGCTCACGGACCCAGCCGCTCGGCGGCATGTGGGATCTTCCCGGACCGGGGCACGAACCCGTGTCCCCTGCATCGGCAGGCGGATTCTCAACCACTGCGCCACCAGGGAAGCCCAATAGCGTTTTTTTAAAAATATAATTTTTATAGTTTTACGAACTTCAAACAAAATGTACTCCATTGCTGTGGAATATTCCTTCATAGGAGCGTGCATGGTTCATTTCTGCATCTGCTTGTGATGGCCTTCAGGTTCCTTCAGGTTTGGCTCGTGTGGCTGCGGAGCCCATGTCCGTGTGTCCTGGTGCAGGGCCGTTGGGTTTGTGTTCAGCTGGGAGGAGCCCTGCGGGTCTGTGTGCAGGGACTTCACTCTCTGAGGCCCGATTGTTTCAGAAGTGGTTGCATCCCCCCGCTGCGTACCAGGCTTTCCATTGCCCCACAGCCTGCTGATATTTGATACTATGTCTTTCATGTCTGCCATTTTGGTAGGTGTCTGCACAGTATTTTTCTTTTGCTTTTAATCCCTCGGTGGTTAGTGAAGTTGTGCATCTAGTGGTATTCATGGACTATTTCCTGTTGGTTTTAAAAAGTTTTAAAACTTGTGGTCCAAAACACATAACATAAAATTTAGTATCTTAACCATTTTTAAGTGCACATTTCAGGGTGAAGAAGTAATTGGCACTGTTGTGCAAATCTGACCGTCATCGTCCTCCAGAACTTTCTCATCTTGCAACATTGAAACAGTCCCCATTAAACACTCACTCCCCATTCTCCCTCCCTCAGCCCCTGGCACTCAACATCCTACATTCTGTCTCTATGTTCCTGACTGCTCTAAGGGCCTTGTGTGAATGGATCCAGCACTGTGTGTTGTTTTGTGTCTAGCTTACATCACTGAGCATAATGCCCTCAAGGCTCATCCCTGCTGAAGGCTGTGTCAGAATTGCCTTCCTTTTTAGGCTGAATAACATTCTCTTGTATTGATGGACCGTGTTTTTCTTCTCCATTCATCCATTAGTGGACACATGTAATATCTACATTCATTTCTCATGTCATAATAATTGTGGAATAACGTCAGAAAGTCCTTTGAATCTAAAGTCATTTGCCATCAACTTTTTTCTTAAACTTTTTATTGTGAAAAACATCAAAGCTAAGAAAAAGGGAAAATACATGTCAGCTTCACTTGTGTTCAGGAATTAATTCTTTACGGATTCACTTTTTTCCCTCTGTTTGTGCTACGTGTGTGCATGTGCCTGTTTGCCTACATATGCTGTGCATGTCCATAGGTATGTACACTTGCACACGTTAGTGTCTGTATGGGTATATGCGTGCATGTGTGTTCATATGCTAGTGTGTGAATATATTTGTGCTGTGCACATGCATATGTTTATGTGGGTGCTGTGCCTGCCTCTGTGCACAACTGTGTGTTTTCTGAAACCATTTGCAAGTTGGTTGCAGACTGAATTGTGCTCCAAGATATGTCTGCACACATCTGCTCTAACGTTCCTGCTTTTCCACGTAAAGATCAGAGATCTCAGGGATTTAAATGGATGGAGCAGGATGTCCTGACACAGGATCTGTCTTCCAATGACTGTCACTGTCTCAGTAACATCCTTCACAGCTTCTTTAAACCCCATTCAGGGTCCATCTTAGGCCCCCATTACATTCAGTCACCTGCCCCGGGTCCCCTATAAGCTACAAAGTCACAGTTGGAGAGCCCGGCCAGGGCTGGGGGTGCCCCTCCTGTTGGCCTGGCCTCCAGGCCCTGCACGTGGCTCCTGTGTTCCCATGTGTCAGCCAGGCCCCGACTTGGATGGGGCGCCACATCTTTCATCACAGGGTCCCATCGCCCAGTTAAGGGGGTTCGTTCTCCTCAAACTCAGTATCAGGAGTAGGGGGGGTGACAGTCCCCACTGAGGCTACTTCATGTGAGACCCTGTGCTGTTGAAAAGGCAGGCACCCTGCCCTCGGGGGTGGAGGCTGAGGGGTGACATTCGGCCCACGAAGGCTCTCCGGTCCCCGAGTGGGGTGTGCCAGTGTGCAATTGTTTCCGCAGTGGGTTCTCCTCTCCAATGGCTTCTGTGCCCCTACCTCTCCCCATGTCTCCCTTCGAAGACAGCGTGGTGCCCGGGATGGGAACCATGGGAGCCGTCAGCCACCGCCCCCTCTACACACACACACACACACACACGCACACGCTTCAGGGAGGCAGGATCTGAGTGCAGGGCTCTCAGCGGCCCTGAGCGCCCTGGCCGGAATCGGCCAGTGGAATGGACAGACCGGATCTCCCGGCCTGCACCATGCAGAACTGTCCTGCCTGGGTCTCCTGTGCGGCCGTCTCCTTCTGGAAGCCTGGGAGGCTGGAATCAGGCCACTTCTTGTCTGGCCTGGCAGCAGACTGGGCTGCACTCTGAGAAGTTCTTAGATCACACGTGGATCCTGACCATCAGGTGGCCAGAGACACTGGTAACATTTCTGTTTTGCCTGTTGAAATGTTTAATGACAACGATATTGTTCAGTTTCCTGATGTGGGTGTCCAAAGATGAGAGACCCATATGTGTGATCTGTACCTCCTATGAGATCAGCCCTAAGCTAGTTTAAACATGATCAAGTTCTGTCTACAGGGTAAATTTAGACCTCTCCATGTCCTATCTACTGTGTATGTTTGGAGCTGACCATGTGTTGCCTATAATAAGAAGATTTAGACCTGACCATGTTCTGTTTACGCTAGGAGTATGGGGACCTGGGTAGAAACCCCGCCTGGCCCCAGTACTGGGAAGCTCCGTGACTGCATCTGAACGTCAGTGCTTAGATGCCTGTGTTCTGGAGCTGAGGTGGGCTTGTCTAGGTAACGGCCTCTCTTCTGAGTGTGGTGACCTGGTCCTCCCAAGGGTCAGTGCTATGGTCGGGGCCTTAGTATTTATTCCTGCAAGGTTCACCTTCCTTGGGGCCCGTGGAGAATCCTCAGGAGGGCTACCTGTCGATTATTCCAATTTACCAGCACGTGCATTGTGCGTAGGGAGGCAGGTTTAGCTGGTGAATTGATTGCAGGGCACGCAGATCGGGCAAAAGGCCGATGGGCAACAGCTGAGACTGCTGCTGAACTCTCCTTCCAGTCTCCCATCCCTACTCAGCAGCGTCCAGAGCTGCCTCTCGGCTTTCAGCCCTGCTGTCCTGTGAGTTTTCTCAACAAGTAAGGGAGACAAGAAAGGACTGCACCTGCCAGAACCAAGTAATGTGTTCAACTCTAGCATGAAAGCTTTAAAAAGAGGTAAAATCACACAGAACCAAAGTGAAAAGAGGAGGACTTCTCTGGGACAAGTGTGGGGAGAGGAGACGCACCTTACACTTTTTCCCATTCCAGGAGGTCCCAGGAACCCAGCTTGTTTCCACATTAGGGAAGCAAGCAGCAGAACTATGGTGTCCTGACCAAGGGGACGTGTGACCCCAGGTGCAGGGTCTGGGGAGGTGAGGTCACCCTGGAGAATGTGCACGTGTGACCCCAGTTGGGGGAGTCTGGGGAGGGCAGTTCACCCTGGGACTGTGGACATGTGACCCAGGTGCGGGGGTCTGGCGAGGAGGGGTCACCTGTTGCAAGAGAACGTGTGACTTTAGGTGCAGGGTCTGGGGAGGTGGGTTCACCGTGGTGAGTGTAGATGTGTGACCCAGGTATAGGGCGCGGGGACTGTGTGGGTCTCACCACACCTGCATGCGTCAGGATCACATGTATGGGGAGACCCCTATGTGCTCTTTGCCTGCAGTGTGTCTATTCCCTTTTGAGATTTCCAACCTCTGCATTAAGGGTGTTGCCCTGATCAACCGGTGGATCCTTTTCTTCCCTTAATCTTGTCACATTTATATGAGGTCATGTATGTTTGAGTGGGTTGCTGCTCTTTGTTCTGGTGAGTGACAACGTTTGGTAGTGTCATATTAATATCATAGCATATCATATGTCTAATCTATGGGGGTCACCACTGCCTGGACAGAGGTCAGGTGAGCACAGACTAGGCCACCCTGAGAATGGTCTCCCATGTGTCATGTGAGGGTACCGTGATGGTCCCTAAGGTAGGGGACTGTGTTTGGGCCTCCGACATTTGTGATGAACGGCAGTCGAAATGGAATCTCATTTAAAAAGACATTATTTTATGAATTTATTTTCAGTGAAATAAAACACATGTCACATACCCTTTACCATCGTCACCATTTTAAGTGCACGTTTCTGTGGCATCCGATCTATTCACTTTCTCGTGGAGCCATCAACACCATGCCTAGAACTTTCACCTTGCAAAACCAAAATTCCACAACCATGAAAGTCTCACTCCCCATCCCCTCACACTGGCCCTGGCCCCGATGTCCACTTCAGTCCCTGAGTTGTCAACTCCAGGGTCCCCACTGGAGTAGAATCCTGCAGTGTTTGCTGATGGGTCATTTTAGAAGAGCTGACTTTCAGTCTGAAGCTCTGCCTGTTTGCATCTGAAGAATCTGCATTTAAGGAGGGGGTATATGAGGAAGGGGTGTATGAGGGACAAAGGTATCTGTGTTGCAGTTGGGCCAGGACCTGACCAGCTGCCTTTTGCGCCCTCTGGTCCCATCTCTTGGTCTGTGCCTCATCTGCGTCATCACTATCCCTGCTGGCACCCCTGGGTGTTGTTGTCTGAGTGAGATTCCCCTGGTGCCACTGCCCTCCTCCCCTCCTCCTGCTGGTTGGGGAGGGAACTGCTTGCTGTGTGGTCTGTACTCCTGAGGCACGAAGGATCCTGTAGCATGGACCCGAAGAGTGTGGGTGTGGTTCCCAGAGCATGGGGCCCACATAGGACACAACATCGTGGCATGACAAGTGTTAGGTTGCCTCATCTCTGACAAAGAATGTTGCCAAGATCCTGTTTGGGAGGGTGTGGGGTGGCCTGGGACCCCAGAGGCCTCATTCCTATCCTGGAGCTTGGAGAGTGCATGCCCATGGGCTCCAGATTCACCCCATATCTCAGCCATATCCTTCTGTCCTGTCTTTGAACTCAGGAAAGTGACCTCTACTGATCATTGTCCACAACATAGGCCTGGTCCTGTTGGTATTAAGATTCTTTAATTTAGGCGTCCTGGGATAGCAGCCCTTTTTAGGCCTGAGAAGGAACAGCTCAAGAGTGTACAACAATTTCAGATGAAACTAATATTCAGTGAGTATCTCTAACTCCACGGTTGTTGACTTCTATTAGTCATTATTCTCCTGGTTTTAGCTCTGATGTGGGGATTACAGAGGAGTCAACATTTAAATCTTCATAATCTGTGTATTTGTAGCTTCAGTATCATTACTGACCCATAGTTTTTATGGTTTGGGAAGAGTTATTGATTTCACGTATCATGTAAAGGATTCACAATGATGATAGGGCAATTCAGATTACAATAATGGCTGGTAAATTGTTCACATTTTCTCTACCTGTGCATCTATTGTATGTATATGAGTTAGTTTAGTTTTCAATATTAGTGAAATAATATAGAGGACTAGAGAACTTCTTTTAAAAGTCACTATTAATGTGTGATGATGAAAATGTAAATGTTCTTCCATAATCGGTGATGTTGTATCTTGAGGGCCTAGATGAAATTGATATGCCTTCGTGATATACAGTATTTTAGCCTATAATTTAACTTTGAAAAATTTACATCACTTATTACTTTTATCTCATTTATTGAGAAAGACATAATTGTTATGGTGTTGGCTTGAAAGTGGTTGAAAAGGACTTGAGACCTTCCTTATTTTACATTTACTTAGGTAGGATCTTGAAACATAGGATATGGTGGAGGACATTTGTGTAACCATTCTAGGTTAGGTAGGAGTAGCAGTTTCCAGGGCTAAGACTTCTTGTTTAGACGCAAATGCTTTTCAAAGTGTGAAGATTATTATTAGCATTACTGCTGCTACTGAGATGAATGAGCCTAAAGACAAAATTTTTCATGTGGTGTGTGCCTCAGGGTACTCAGACTAACATAGTGACGTCCCTGAGAGGCCAAGGAAGTGCTGTGGGAAGTCATATTTACTACTACAGATATACTTGTGAAGTGAATTTTTGCTCATATTGAGTTAACTGTGTAACGTGAGAATAGTGGGGATCAGTGTAGGAAGCCTCTTATAATAGTGAAGGCTGCTCCCATGGGCACTACGTCATGTAAGTGTGCTGCTACATAGTATGTATCCTGGAGGACAGTGTCCGGGAATGAGTTGGCTAAGATGATTACTGTCAAACCTCTTACTGTAAAAAGAAATACTAAAGCCTAAAACTCATAATATAGTGGGAGGTCATATAATATTACCTCTGTGAACAGTTGCTAACCAGGGACTTCCCTGATGGTGCAGTGGTTAAGAATTCGCCTGCCAATTCAGGGGACACAGGTTCGAGCCCTCGTCTGGGAAGATTCCACATGCCGTGGAGCAAAAGGCCCAAACTCCACAACTACTGAGCCTGCCCTCTAGAGCCTGCAAGGCACAACTACTGAAGCCCATGTGCCTAGAGGCCGTGCTCTGCAACAAGAGAAGCCATTGCAATGAAAAAGGCCCTGCACTACAATGAAGAGTAGCTGCCACTCACTGCAACCAGAGAAAGCCCACTCCTGTAGGGATAGCTTTTGCAAAATATGCTCCTGAGTGGACAGCTATCCCTATGGTAAATATGTGATGGGCCCACAAGAGAAATCCTAAAAAGTCAGTGGGCATGACTCATACTATTCCCAAATAGTTGAAAGGTACTTTTTGTCCTAAATAGTATGTAATGATATGTGAGTTTATAACAAACCCTGGTAGGCCATGAATAGAGATTTCAGGGTGACCAAGAAATCAAAATAAGTGTTGATATAGGATTCAGTCTCCTCCTTCAATGTCACGAAAGCAGTGTTGAGATTTCTGTCTCTTAACAGTATGGCAGTTCTGGCTGCTCGGACTGAGAGTGGTAATTATAGTAATATGGCTATAGTTGGGGAAGATTAAACACATAATGGTGTTTGGTATTGGGATATGACTGCTCGTTTTGTATGAAAGACAATAGTTATAAAAATAATAGCACCAAGTAGTGAAGAGACGCCTACTAAATGTAATGAGGAAATGCTTATGTCGACAGAGGCTCCTGCGTGGGCCAGATTGCAGGCTAGAGCTGAATACACGGTCCACTGGTACCAGAACCAGCTTCTAATATTGGTGACATGAGGAGGGGTAAGAATGATGGGGGAAGTAGTCAAAAGTTTACATGATTTATTCGGGGAAATGGTACCTCAGGTGTCTGAGTTATTAGCGGCCCAAGTGAGTTTTCAAACCCTGCAATACAATGGGTACAACAATAAAGAAAATTATTACAAGTGCAGAGACTGTTATGACCACCTTATAGATGTGGGCATCTCCAAGTAGCACTCCAGGTTAGCATAGCTCGTCCTGGATTAATATACACAAGGTGCTGCCTGCTACTCCAGCTCAAGCACCAAATATAAAATCGATATCTTTGTGATTGGTTGAAAATAATCAGCAGTGTATGAACAGAGGTAAAGTGACTGAGCTAGCATTCGACTGAAACTCTAAAGACAGAGATTGAGCCCTCTTTCTCGCAACCCCTGTGGTGAATCAACAAATCGAATTGTAACTTCAGAGAAGCAGCTTCAATTCTGCCGGTGATTTTCCTGCCTTTTTTTCCCTTTATTTCTTTCTCAAATGAAGGAGAAGTAGACTGAAGTCAGTTGACTAGAGGATTTGCCTGTTAGCTAAAGTTTCCTGGGGTTAAAACTCATCAATCTCGTAAAGATTTGGCTTAATTACAATGCGTGCTTTACATTCCATTGATGTAGGATGAAGTCCTGCAATCCCTATTTTTAGGAATTAAGTAAATTTTATTGGTTTAGGGATTTGAAAGCTCTTGGTCAGAACTAACCTAAATTCCTAGTCCAGCACTGGTAGAATGGGTGTTATGTGTAGTAATTGTCTGGGTTTTATGATTGGTAATGATAGGAAGGTTATTTCTTTGTATGTGCAAATTGCTTTGTGTTTGTGTTGTTTAAGGAAGGGAATACAGTTAGTGATGTGGAGTATGTTAGCTGCGAGTAGAAATATATGCTCAGGACTGCTATGATGGCTATTAATGTTGGTAGAATGATGTTGTCATTTTTGTTATCTCTTGGATAAGTATTCATTTGTGTAAAAACCCTGATAGTGATGGACGATGTCCTAAGGATACTATATGGGTGAGGAGAAGAATTGTGATGAGAGGTGTTTTACCTGATCTGTGTGATAATGATACTCTTGTAGTACATGATCTTTGCATAAATAAGAAGAAGATAGTGTTGTTATGACATAAATTAGTATGTTTAGGATTGTTATAATCTGAGTATACATTATAATAGCTGTTATTCATCCTATATGGGCAATTGGTGAGGAGAGTGTAATTTTTTCAGGTGAGTATGGTTAAGTCTGCCTCAGCCTCCAGCTACGACTTATAATATCACTATGATTAATAGTATTTTTAGGTTGATGGATGGTGACATGTGATATAAAACTGATAAGGGTGCAATTTTATCATGTTGTTAGCATCAGGTCTGCTGTTCATGGGACACCTTGTGTGACTCCAGGCACTCAGAAGTGAAATGGGGAAAGTCCTACTTTTGTGACAAAGGCGATTGTCATGAGGGTGGATGCTGCTGGATTAAAGATTATTGTTATTCATTGTGTTCCTTGACCAGAGTATATTAGATTAATGATAATAGCCGTTATAAGTAGTATTGATGTGGTGGATTGTTTTAGGAAATATTTGTTGGATGCTTCTGTAGCTTATGGGTTCGTGTTTTTTATTAGAATGGGGATACCATTAACCAGTGTGAGCTTCTTATACAATTATATTTCCTGAGATAATGGTCAGTAGAATGAGAGTAAAGACAATGAGTGTTTATTAGTACAGGAAGGATATATGACAACATTTTGGGGGTATGGGCCTGAAGCTTACTTAGAGAACCTTAGTATATAGCATGTGGTGTAATGTGGTAGCATGGAGAATGTAAAATTCTTAGGAAGAATTCAATTCCAGGAATAAGAGCATTGAAACCTCTATGATTTACTCTATCAAAGTAACTCTTTTGTCAGATATATTTCTTAAGTTTGTGGTGGGTTGCTTGGTACGATGACAGGTAGTGAAACTTCCATATACATTGGGCTAATGTTAGTAGTAAAAAAAATTTATAAGAGATGTATACATTGATCATGTCAAAATTGTGGGTAGGATGTTTAAATTCATAGAAAGGAGATTGTTAGATGTGTTTTAATGATGACTTGGGCTGTATATAATTCTGGCACCTAGGGATAGTTGAATGCTCCTAAAAATGGATTGTTGTGGAAATGTTTATTATAAGGAAATTGACATATTCTCTAGGAAGGACGGGGTGAATGGGCCTGCTAGATTTTTGACATTGAAGACAATTACAGGTTTTGATTCTAATTCTGTTAAATCAAGTGAGGCTTCATTGGATTTTTGCTACAGCGGAGATAATCAAATTCTGGGTAGTGGTCAGGAGAAAATTAGTCATAGGTGTTCTTGTGTAATAATTATGGTTGAAAGTGTAAATGATCCATTTATCAGTAAGACTGAGAATAGAATAACTGCTACATTACTTCCTATGAGATTGTCTATACTACTGTCCCTAGAGCTCCAGTGTGTGAGTATTTTGAATGTGAAGCTCATCCAGAACTGAGGATGGAATAAATGGCTAGGTGTGATATGGCTAATATAAATAATATGCCTATGTTTATATTAATTAGTGGATAAGATATGGGAAGAGGAATTCATGTTGTGAGAGCCAGGGTTAAGGCTAGCATTGGGGCAATAATATATAAATTGCTGATGTTGATGGACATAGTGGTTCTTTAATAAATAATTTGAATGCCTCAACAATGGGTTGTAATAATTCATGGGGGCTGATGATTGTTGACCCTTTCTGGATTTGTATATAGCTTAGGATTTTCCATTTAGTTAATATGAGGAATGCTATGGTGAATTAAATTGGGTAATTTGTGAAAAACTGTTGATTATAAACATATTCTTAGGAAGAGGACTTGAACCAGTACAGATAAAGGTTTCAGTTTTACATAATTACCGGGCTCTGCCACTGTAACAAACCCTTTTCTACAGTAGGGTATGTATAAATTAATTGAATGTAGATTATATCATCATTTAGTTTCAAGACATTTTGTACAGTAAGCTGTATTGCTCTTGTCCTTTCAAACTGGAAGAAATCTGCAATAGACAGAAACCAACCAGGATAACTCCAGTCTGAACTCAGATCACATGAGATATTAATTGTTGAACAAATAGACAATTAATAGCATTTATACCATTGAAATGTTATGATCCAGCATCAAGGTCGTAAACCATATTGCCTATATGAACTCCAGAATACCATTAGACTGTTATCCTTAGTAAAACTTGTTCCGTTTATCAGTGTTTGAGAAGAACAGGTGATAAAGAATTTTGTCTAGCTGGTCTAAATTGTAATCACTCAGAGGTGGTTTTATTCTCCAAAAATAAATGGCGCACGGGCTCAAGGCACACCAGCTTCAGTAGTTGTGGTGCACAGGCTCACTAGTTGTGGCTCACTGGCTTAATTGCTCCATGGCACGTGGGATCTTCCCGGACCAGGGATCGAACCCGTGTTCCCTGAATTGGCAGGTGAATTCTTAACCACTGTATCACCAGGGAAGTCCCAGAATCGCAGCCTCCCTTTTAATATACCTTAAGCGCAAAGAATACATGGAAAACTGTTACAGAAAATAAGAGAATAAAATATTGGAAGGAGTATAACAGAAGCATGTAGTACACAGTTCATATAGACACATTCCAAGCAGTTACAAAGTATATTAAAAAGGAGGCTGCAATTTTCAAAGAATAAGATAAATTATACCCACAAACTCCCAATCTTTCCTGGAACGTTGCAATCTGAAACCCTATTGTAGGAAGCAGAACATTCCAGGAGACATTCTGCAAATGAAGGACTCTAAACCCTGTGGGTGGATAAGGAATTCTGGAAGGAAGGTATCCTCACCCAAGGAGAGCAGGTTCCTATACTTTTCTCATATCGCGTCCCTGTAAAATTCCCATTGATCTTGGTCCAGGCATTCCCAGTCCTCTTGAGAGAAATCTATGGGCACATCCTGGAATGTCAGCAGTCCCTGAAATTAAAAATACACATGGCATGTGGCCACGGGAAGAGTTCATAATGTGACTCAAGAAGAAAACAGCAAATTAAGAGAACTGGTATTAATTTAGAAGAGTGTCTTCAATTATCCACTAATATCTATCTATCTATCTATCTATCTATCTATCTATCTATCTATCTATATTTTTTTACAAAGTTACTTTCTCTAATTCTAAGTACAAAAAAGAGTATGACATGTGATCCACAAAAGCAGTATAGAGACTATACTTATCTGGAAAAGAAATGATAAAATGATGGTTTCACACAGGCATATGAATTTTTGAGTGTTTTATTTATATCAAACTGGATAAAATGTGTGTATTTCTGACAGAAAAGACATGTCGAGGTAGAAATGAACCTTTCAACTATTCATGGGTCCACAAGTACACTGGAGAGATTGTAAAATAGCAGGTTCTGATTCAGTAGGTCCGGTGGGCCTGAGTTCTATTTTTTTAACAAGCTCATTTTAAACTAGTGGTGCCACAGTCTCTGATTCATTAACGACAATTGTGAATAGCAGAGACATAATAAGGAAAGGTAAAAATTCATAGT
Organism: Kogia breviceps; assembly: GCF_026419965.1. Classification (NCBI taxonomy): domain Eukaryota; kingdom Metazoa; phylum Chordata; class Mammalia; order Artiodactyla; family Physeteridae; genus Kogia; species Kogia breviceps. The sequence goes on from NC_081318.1 coordinate 88,117,890, forward strand.
TAACTTTTAACTTCATGTTTTATGGAGTTCAAACGTTTAATACGATAGTAAGCACAGCAGCAACAATCATTTGTGAACATTTACTGTAGACCGTGGATCTTTCTGACATTTTGTGTAGGATTCCAGGAAAAAGGTCTGCGCTGCGGCCACAGTGGGCGGGGCTCCCAGGCCGGGCCGCCCCTCCAGGACCCCCGACGGGACCCTGAGCTCCTGGCAGCTCCTCCCCCGGCGCCCCCTCCCTCCCGGAAGGCCTCGGGGCAGAGCGGCCCCACCCGCTGCGCCCAGAACGGAGCCCGCGTTTCCGCAGAGCTGGAACTCCCCGCTCGGGGTCTCTTCCCTCCGCCGTCACGGAGCTGCCACGGGGCCCGTGGGGAGGGCGGCCTCACTGAGGCTGCCGGCTGCGGAGGGGCCCCGGCGGCCGAAGCCGCGACAGACTTCGGGACGGCGGGCCGGGTACGTGAGTCCGGTGCCCGGGCGGCAGGGCAAGAGCAGCTTCTGAGGGGCAGGGGTTCGCTGTCACCCGCCGCTGCTGTGCAGAACGAGCGGCGCCGGGGTCTGGTCCCAGGGAACTTCGGCCCCTCCTCTCGGCCCTGCCCTCGGCCTGGCTCGCGGGGCCTAGGGCCGTGGAGAGGGGGCGGCCTGAGCGGTCTGAGGGGACACGGGCAAGGGAGGCGCAGGGTCCGGCCGCAGCGTCAGCACCCCTCCTCCCGACGGCGGGGAAAGCGGCCGAAAGTTCCTCCCGAGGCTCGCAGGCCTCTTATTCAGCCGAGCCCCTCTGCGCCCCTTCCTCCCTGAGCTAAAGTACCGGGGGGAGGGGACAGGGCGGGGGGGCTGGCGCAGGTGTTGGGGGACGTGAAAAGGTGATTGTCAGCTAAGGAAAACCAGCTCTCCCAAGGTGAGGAATGCAGGGCTTTCCTTTTCATAGGCAGATGCCAGAGTTGGGCTCACCGAATTCCTTCCTTTGATATGCACCTCAGCTCTCTGGGGCCTGCATTCTGGATTTGCATATCCTGAGTGCCTCAGGACCTGTTAGCTCACATTGCAGGCCTGCAGGTGCTGATGGCTGTGACATCTTTTGTTTACTGAGATGGCAAGAAATATTCCATTTCTCACAGGCTTTAGGGGCAGACAGTGAAAAAGAGTCGGAGATTCTCACTTGGCATGTACTTTGGATTACGTATAGATAATATTTATACTTAACTGTGCTAATAGAGGCTCTCGAGTACAATCAACTTGTACTACTGCCCTCTATGTATTAATGTCATCAATATCATAAGATAAATGCCTATAGAATTGAGTTAATCCAGTTAAATAGGATAATGATTTTAAAAGGAAACATAATAGAAATATAACAACAAAACCTTTACCACTAAAGGCTGGGTCTGGAACAGCCTAAATAAATGTTCCATTGTTAAAATATTGAAAGAGTATTCAATAGAAATATCAACAAAAATGACAAATAATAAGGGCAGCAGAATGTTGAAATGTTCTATCTTTATCATTAAAGTGGCAGAAAATCATTTATTAGTAGGCACTGGGGCAGAAGATGCCTGATTTTATATCTTTGTCATATTTGTGCAGTTGTTTGAACAAGTAACTGAAAGACAAAATGGAAAAACAAGGAGATTTGTGCCTGAGATCATGGTGATGTGAAACCAGGGATGGCCCCTTTGTGCCAGGTGAGTTAAGTTTACATCACAGGTAGCCCTCAGAGCTCCTGAGAAACAAGGACTGGAATTTTTCTGCTGGGTGCCCCTTAGGTTCTGTGACTTGATTGATTGTGAGTCATGTTTCATCACAGGAAGAGGGTGGGAATAGAGTGATTTGGGGAGCAGCTGACAACATTTATCACAGCTCATGGCCTGAATGAATTTTAAGGAAAGAGGAAAACAAATGATTCTTATGGAATCAGAGAATGTGAGGGCTGGACAATCCCAGGAAATGAGGAACACCCATCCCATTTTCCAGATGAGAAAGCAGAGCCCTAGCAAGGTTAAATCCCTAAGCCAAGTTGCACCCTTCTCTCCTCCCCACTACATGGTTCATGTAAGCAGGACTCTTCCTGTCTTGATCACTGCTGAACCCCAAAAAGGGCCACGCCTCTAGCAGCTGCTCCAAAAATTTTGATTGCCTGTATGAACAATGCTATTTCTTTCTTTCTCATTCTTATTCAGGATTGTGCCAAGTACTCCCCAGGTTGCAATGTAATTCGATAAATGTAAATATGAATTGAGTTTTGTTGTGATGAGGACTTAGGCTTTGAAGGTAACAGACTTGGTTCAGATCCTGGTTCTGCCACTCAATAGCTGTTTGGCTTTGGGAAAATTACTAAACCTCTCTGAGATTATTTCCTCCTTTGTAAAAGTGGAGATAAAACTATCTGAGCCAGCAGAGTACCTGCATGAGACATGTGCACTAAATATTGGTCTTTCTCACTCTCCCATACCATCTCTCTGTTCTTCCCAGAGAAGTTGTACAGAAGGATATAGTACTTAAAAAAAAAAAAAAAAATATATATATATTTATTTATTTTTTGCTGCTTTGGGTCTTTGTTGTTATGCGTGGGCTTTCTCTAGTTGCAACAAGCGGGGGCTACTCTTTGTTGCAGTGCGCGGGCTTCTCATTGCAGTGGCTTCTCTTGCTGCGCTTGTTGTGGAGCATCGGCTCTAGGCGTGTGGGCCTCAGTAGTTGTGGCCTCCAGGCTCAGTAGTTGTGGCGCATGGGCTTAGCTGCTCCGCGGCCTGTGGGATCTTCCCTGACCAGGGCTCTAACCCATGTCCCCTGCCTTGGCAGGCAGATTCTTAACCACTGTGCCACCAGGGGAGTCCGATACAGTACTTTATAGAGAGGGGATTTAATTTAATTCAGATAGTGTCCATTTTTCTTGTAGAAAAGATTATTCCACTGTAGAAACTTTAATACACAATACCACTACAAATGCAGTATTCTATGGGTTAGATATTATCAGTAAATTTTATAAGGAATTGGGCAAATGCCAAAGCACTAGCCACTGTTGAGTAAGAGGATTCAAATCTGGGGTGCCCCCACCCCAATTTCAAGAGCAGCGTGTGTTTTTCAAATCCATGTTTCATCTGGTCTTTGTTTCTCATCCATCCCCTGGGTTTGCCTTTTTCAAGAAGGCTCAGATCCTCCGCTTTCACAGCCTCGCGGCTCGCTGTGCCCCAGCTCCCGTCCTGGAACCTCTGCATGCCTGGGTGTGCCTGCTCTCCCTGTGCATCACCAGCTTTGCCAGGGAGCTGCTGCATCCTGCACTGCTTGCTGTACCTCAGGGTACCTAGACCCTTCTGGTACATGAAGTACACCCTCATACCATGTGTGTAAGCCCATCCCCTTACCTTATATCCTGCCTCTAAGCCAGGCTTGGGGATTAGTACAGTGTGCATTCAGCTATGTTAGGTGCTGGGATCAAAGTGAAGTTCCCAACTTTTGAAGTTGCAGGCTTGAGGGGCACACAGTGATTTAAAGTCGCGTCACCTGACTTAAAGGCGGGGGGCTGCTTGATTTAAAGCCAGGGCAGCTGACTTAAAGCCTGCGTCCCTCAGCTGCAGGATGAGACCAAATTTGGCGGTGCACGGGTTCGCTCCAAGCCAGCACTGCTGTTCAGGAAGAGCTTCCAGTAGCGCCTTAGTGCAGGGGGACTTGGTCCGTTGTCTTGCCCCTGCCCTCAGAGGGAGGCCACCTGCTCTTCTGGAGGAGAATCAGGGAGGGGGAAGTGCAGAGTCCCGGCTGAAGTTGTGGCACCCCTTGTCTGATGGCAGGGAAAGGGGGGAGGGGCTTTGTGGTGTCCTGGGGCTGGACTCACCAGGTCGACTCAGCCTCTCAACCTCCTAACCTCACCCTACACACCGCACAAGAGTTTCCAATAATATGTAATTGTGCTTTAGGTTCTCGGTCTTCAAACTCATACCCAGGCTCCCAGGTCCATTGATCAGCCAATTCCTCTGTGCTCTTCCTTCTATTAGATACAGTCCCAGAGGGAGCGGGCGGGGGATGGGACTGGAGGGACCCCGGCAGCACTGGCCTCAGCTGAGTGCATAGATCCGGGACCTGTGCTCTCACACATGTGCGAGGACCCTTAAGGCGGAATCGAGGGGGCCAGTTAGAGGCAGTCCTTTCTGCCTCAAGTGAGTATGTATCACCGTCGGGTGGGGAGCCCGCTGAGCCCTGAGAAGTACTGTTAGGAGGATGTGTTCCTCCCCCGGCTTCAAGGACATGGGTGGGCTTCACGGCTCCAGTTCCCCTCCAGGCTTCCAGGTCCGACTGCACCCCAGCGGCCTTGCAGAGCTGCCTTCCTGTCCCAGAACATGCCAGGCTCCAGGAAGAATCCAGACTGCAGAGATGGTGCCTGAGCGCTCCAGCTTAAGAAGTGCTGTCCCTGGGGACCCAACAGTGGAGGCAGGAAGGGTGAAGGGAGTAGGGGGGTGGGGTAGGGAGGGGTGGCTGCCCTGGGAGACATTGAGAGAGAAATATCGTCCCCCACACCCCCTGCCCCCTGCAACTGACCCACTGATGCCATAGGATCTCAGGGCCCTTTAGTCAGAGATGCCTCTGCTTCTTTACTCCTGTGTTCAAAACTATGCAAAACCAACTCTTCATCCTCTTGCTGCCTTGCCAGGACGTTTAAAGCACTGTTCTTTTGAAGCACTCGTTCCCTAAACTGCAGTTTGGAGCTGCCCCAGCTATTTAAAAGTGTTTTCCTTAAACCGAGACTAAATCCTACTCTTTTGGAAAAACGACCTTCACTTCAGAGGAGATCGTCTTTTCTGCCCATTCCTTCCTTCTACTGCCCTCTTAAAAACCCCTGTGCTTAAAGAGCTTGGTGATTTATTTTTTGCTTGATGTCAAAAAGAAACCTTCCCCATGCACCCCAAAAATCTTTCCTGGAACATAGGTGTTTCAAAACCATGACAGTGTTTTGCAGTTAGTATACACTCGGTAGACTGCCTAGCAATCCCTCCAAGAGGCAGAGGTGAGCAACACCTTTACTTATTTGATTGGATGCCCTTCAAATTGAGGAAGGTGCCATTCTTATGACCCAGCAGATAAGACAGAGCCCTGGATGGCTGTGGCTGTGATTAGATAACTTCTGGTGATTTTATTTCCCTTACTGAGCTGCTGCTTCTAGGTTAAATTCATTTTGTTACCTGTCCATTTTTAAAGAAAGACTGACAAAGGCACTGTAATAGGTCAGGAGTTTGAGCTCAGGGTTTGTCAAAGGTACTCACAGGGAGGAAGGTGGATAAAAATAGGTGGGTAAAATAGGAGGGTTGGCAAGTACAGCCAGGACACCTGTGTTCACCTTGCATACTAATAAAGGCCAGAATCTCCTCATTTATCTCTGGTGGGAAGTTCTGATGGTTCACAGGATCAAACTCAAATCATATTTAAACTAGGGGATATTCCTGAGCATAAAAGGAAGTATCCATCCCTAGCAGGAGTTGCTGCAGAGGAATAAAGATGTAGGGAACAGACTTGAGGACACAGGGAGGGGGAAGGGTAAGCTGGGATGAAGTGAGAGAGTGGCATGGACATACATACACTAGCAAACGTGAAGTAGATAGCTAGTGGGAAGCAGCTGCATATAGAACAGGAAGATCAGCTCAGTGCTTTGTGACCACCTAGAGGGGTGGGATAGGGAGGGTGGGAGGGAGATGCAAGAGAGCACGGATATGGCAATATATGTATACGAATAGCTGACTCACTTTGTTATACAGAAGAAGCTAACACAACATGGTAAAGCAATTGTACTCCAATAAGGATGTTAACAACAGCAACGAAAAAAACCCCCAAAACTAAGTCAATCAAGCCAACGGAGACATTGTACATTCTTACAGTTCAAGAAATCCACAAGAGAATCCTTTATTCTGTATTTAATGAATGGTCCATTCAAAAAGAAAAAACACTTTCTAAATGTTGTTTTTCCATTTATTGTTCAGAATGTCATTTTTCACCACTGCATTTCTTACTATTCAAAGCCAAGTCACCTGAGTTACAGGGAAGCAGCTGATTGATTTAAAGTTGGGTCATGTGATTTGAAAACCAGTGGCAGTTGATTGATTTAAATCCCAGTCATATGACATGAGGAGAGGGTGCTAAAAACTGCTTTTTCATCTCTGGCTCAGAATATCATATTTACCTTGGTTTTTCTTATGATTTAGAAAACATGAGCTGTCTCTCCTTGGAATCATCAGGAGAAAAATATAGTATTTCAGGTTCATTCTTGAAACCAACTTCTCACTGTTAAGGTGTATTGACTAAAAGATCTTCCTTCTTCAAGAGATTCCATACCTCTGTAAGACACTTCATTGTAATTGGTGAAAAAAGAAGAAGGAAAACAGGCCAGCAGCTGCAGGAGGCCAAGGCGGACCCCAGGACTAGGGAAGAAGGAGGGGGAAAGGCTGAGAGTTGCCATTAGAGCAGACAACCTTCAGAGTGCGCTGAAGCACCGGCAGAGCCCACCTGCCACTTCCAGTTCGGCACTCCAGGGTCAGATTTGGGCTTGGAGATGGGGTTGCTGTTACCTCAAGGAGGTGATCAGAGAGGAGGAGTTGATTACCAGTCTCCTCTGACTCTCTGGCCAAAATTGCCTGGCTTCACAGAGGGGACGGAGTTTTGCTTTCAGCAACTGATGGGGCACTTCCAGGCTGGTCGGGTTGCCAGTGGCCCGACAGCCTGACAGGCTGACTGCGGTGTGGCCGCCCTTTGTTTCTCCAGAATGTGTACATCAGGAGGTGCATGGTTGTGGGAGCCCATTCACCCCCCACTGCAAGGGGGATGGCACCTTCCCTGGCTGTACCCCATGATCACCAGGTACTTGAAGTGAATGCAAGTTTTTTGACTTCAAGGAAAAGCTCACATAACTGCTTCTGCCTCATCATGTGTGGGATTTACTATAATGGAAGGACATTATAATGAACAGGTAGAAAAAACTCACCTGTTGTTCTCCATGTAGGAGTTTATTTTGCATGAATCCCTCCTACATGAGTAGATAGCAGAGGTTTATTTTTGTTCCCGTGTGTGTAGTTGTGGCAGAGGATGTAGGTATGGTGATTTGAAGACCTCAAAGAAATATTCTCAGAACTCTCAAGACTTCTCTTGATTGGAACCGAAAGAGACCTGGAAAAGGAGGAAAAGAAAAGGAGGAGGGAGAACGAATGGCTGTTTCTCAGTAAATTCACCTTCCTGGTTGATTGTTCTGTCTTCTCCTTTCTTTTAACTTCTATGTATGTCTAATGGAATAATGCAGAAAGGCTGATTTTATGCTTTAAAAGATTTTACATCACAGAGAAACTAAAAGTGGCTAACAGAACTTATTCAAATCAATTTTACATGGAGACTTTGATATTAAATTTGTATACTAAAATGGGTTAATCCAAATTTTCTCTTTCTTTTAGAGTGAATATTTGTAACATATTTTTGTAGATAATAATTTACCCTAGGGCTTCCCTGGTGGCACAGTGGTTGAGAGTCTGCCTGCCGATGCAGGGGACACGGGTTCGTGCCCCGGTCCGGGAGGATCCCACATGCCGCGGAGCGGCTGGGCCCGTGAGCCATGGCCGCTGAGCCTGCGCGTCCGGAGCCTGTGCTCCGCAATGGGAGAGGCCACAACAGTGAGAGGCCCGCGTACCGCAAAAAAAAAAAAAAAAAAAAAAAAAAAAATTTACCCTAGATATACAAAATTGTGAGAATGGGTACCATTTTTCACCACTTAAATGATTTCTTTTAAATAAATAGATTGTGCACTTCAAATGCCAATGTTGTGTCTTACATGTTGTTTTTTAATTCCTTGATTTTCAAAACTTGTGTTTATTTAATTGATTTCTATCTAATAATCTGTGTCTCCCTTTTATTGTTTCTTATTTTATATTTTATTGATCTATAGTTAATATACATTATTATATTAGTTTCAGAGGTACAACATAGTGATTCATAAAAGTTTAGGTTCTTCTCCATTTATACTTATTATAAAAGAGTGGCTATATTCCCCATGGTATACAGTACATCACTGTAGATTATTGATTTTATACCTAGTGATTATACCTCAAAATCTCCTACCACCATTTTGCTCTTCCACCCTATCTCTCCCTGCTGGTAACCACTAGTCTGTTCTTTAATCTGTGAGTCTGTTTTTTCTTGTTGTTGTTGTTGTATTCAATTTTTTAGATGCCACGTGTAAGTGATAACCTACCATGCTTGTTTTCTCTGCGGCTTATTTTACTAAGCATAATACCCTCCAAGTCCATCCATGTTCCTGCAAATGGCAAAATTTCATTTTATGCTGAAGTCATCATAAAAAAATCTTTTTTATCCCCTAACCTGTTGATGAACACTTAGTTTGACTCTATATCTTGGCTATGGCAAATAACACTGTTACGAATATTGGTGTGCAGTTATTTTTTTGAAATAGTGTTTTTGTTTTCTTCTGATATACCCAAGAGTGAAATTGTTGGATATTATGGTAGTTCTTTTTTTAGTTTTTTGTGGAACCTCCATTCTGCTTTCCACAGTAGCTGCACTACTTCACCTTCACATCAAGAGTGTACACGTGTTTCCCTTTCTCCACATCCTCACTAACCTTTGTTATTTGTGATCTTTTTGATGACAGCCATTTTGACAAGACTGAGGTGATATATCTCATAGTTTTGATTTGCATTTTACTGCCGATTAGCTATGTTTAGCATCTTTGTGAGTTCTGTCTGTCTATCTGTATCTTTTCCTTGGAAAAATGTCTATTTAGGTCTTCTCATTTAAAAAAAAAGATGTTGGGTATTTTTTTGATATTGAGTTGTATGTGCTGTTTCTGTAGTTTAGATATGAACTCTTGCTTGGTCATCTTTTTGATGTTAATGTCTTATCATGTGCAAATATTGTCACTACTTCAGCAGGTTGTCTTTTCATTTTGTCTTTGGTTTCCTTTGCTATGCAAAATCTTTTAAGTTTAGTGCAGTCCCATTTGTTTATTTTTGCTTTTGTTTCATTTGTCTTAGTAGACTGAACCTAAAACTGTTGCTATCATTTATGTTCAAGAATGTTCTATATTTTCCTCTAGGGGTTTTATGGTCTCTGGTCCTACATTTAGGTCTTTATTCAGTTTTGCATTTATTTTATATATGGTGTTCTAAAATAATCTAATTTTATTCTTTTCCATGTAGCTGACCACTTTTCCCAGTACCACTTATTGAAGAGACAGTTTTTTCTCCATATTGCCTGCTTCATCATAAATCAACTAAATATAAGTGTGTGGGCTTATTTCTGGGATATCTATTCTATTCCAGTGATCTTTGTATCTGTTTTTGCTCCGGTACGATTCTCTTTGATTACTGTCGCTTTGCAGTCTAATCTGAAGTCAAGGTGCGTGATGCCTCCAGCTCTGTTCTTTCTCAAGATTGTTTGGCTATTTGGAGTCTTTGTGTTTCTATACAAATTTTAAAATTACTTTTTCAAGTTCTGTGAAAATGCTTTGGTATTCTTATAGGGATTGCATTAAATCTGTAGGTTGTCTTTGGTAGTAAGTTCATTTTAACAGTATTAATTCTTCCATCCACGCACATGCTATATTTTCCCATCTTTTTCTGTTGCCTTCAACTTCTTTCACTAATGACTGATAGATTTCTGAGTACATGTCTTTTACTGCTTAGGTGTGTTTGTTCCTAGGTATCTTATTCTTTTTGGTGTGATTGCATATGGTATTGTTTTCTTAATTTTTTTCTTTCTGACAGCTTTGAGTTTTGTTTTGTTCTTCTTTTTCTAATTCCTTCAGGTGTAATGTTAGGTTGTTTATTTGATATTTTTCTTGTTTCCTAACAATAAGTTTGTATCACTATAACTTCTCCCTGTGAACTGCATTGGCTGTGTCCCATAGATTTTGGATCATTGTATGTTCATTTTCATTTGTCTTGGGTATTTTTAGAATCTCTCTTTAATTTCTTCAGTGTTCCTTTCTTCTCCTTTTATTCCCTTCATCTGTGATGTGAGGACTATCTTTAATATTATGTTTGGATTTCTTTCAGTTTTTTTTTTTTTTTGTGTGTGTGTGTGTGTGTGTGATTATTTAAGTTGCTGAGCTCTTAATTTCACATGGACACTAACAACCCTGCATTGTTACTCTGCTCCACCACAGTTACTGAATTGGACCTTATATTTTACATCTACTTGTTTTGTGTGTCTCTTACCTTCTTATTGTGAATATAGATGATTTTATTAGTATTTTCTTTCATCCTTCCTATTAGCTGTGTTCATGGTTGATTTACTACCTTTGTTGAATATATGCCTTATCCAGTGAGGTTTTTCCTTTAGTAAGTTTCCGTTCCTAATTTTTATGTTTCAATCGTGGCCTTTTCTTTTTCATTTAGAAAAGCCCCTTTAAGATTTCTCATCCAGCTGGTTTGACGCTGTGAGCTATTTTAGTTTTGCTTCTCTGTAAATCTTTAGATCTCACCACCAAATCTGAAGGAGAGCCTTGCTGGGTAGAGTATTTTTGGTTATAAGCTTTTCCCTTTCATGACTTTAAATATACCATGCCACTCCCTTCTGGCATGCAGAGGTTAATCTGAAAAGTCAGCTGATAACTTTATGCAAGTTCCCATGTTTGTAACTTGTTGCATTCCCTTTGCTCCTTTTAATAGTGTCTTTTAATCTTTATTTTTTGGCCATTTTATTTACAATGAGTCTTGGTGTGGTCCTCTTTGGGTTGATCCTGTTTTGGCCTTAATGTGTTTACTGGACTTGGATGTCTGTTTTCTTTTTTTCTTTCCCAGGTTATGGAACTTTTCAGCTCTTATGTCTTCAGGTATGTTCTACATTGCTTTCTCTTACCTTTTTGCTTCTGGGACCAGTATAATGCAAACATTAGTACACTTGATGTTGTTTCACACGTCTGTTCAACTTTCCTCATTTCATTTTAATCTGTTGTTTTACCATTCATCCTCAGTGATTGCCAGTACTCTGTCCTTCAGTTTTCTGATTCATTCCTCTGTATCATTTAGTCTACAGTAGTTTCCTTTTAGTGTATTTTTCATTTATTTTTCAGTTATTGTATTCCTAATCTCTGTTTTGTTGTTCTTTAATGGTCTAATTCTTTAAAAAAATTTTAACTTCTTGCTCTGGTTGTCCATTCTTCTCCTGAGTTCTTTGATCATCTTTACAGTCATTACCTTGAACTCTTTGTTGAGGAGATTGGCTATCTCCACTTCACTTAGACCTTCTTCTGAGTTCTTATCTTGTTCCTTCATTTGGATCATGTTTCTGTATCACCTCATTTTTCTTAACTTGCTGTTTTTATTGCTCTGTATGTAGTAGGTTTGTTACATTTCCTGACCTTGGAGAAGTGGCTTTTTGTAGGAGAGGTCCTATGTGTCCCAGCAACCCACTGTCCCCTGGTCACTAGAACTATATGTTCTAGGTGTACCCCCTATGTGGGCTGCTTGGGCTCTTCTGTTGTGGTGGGCTGACTAGTGTGGATGGTCTGGTAGGCTTGGCTGTCCCCAGAGTGCTTGTTTGCCAGACTCTGCCTTGTATGGAGGCTGTCTGTGCTGCTTGGTGAGGCTAAATCATAAGGCAGCTCGCTGAAAAGCTCTGGGAGAACCAAATCTAGTGCTGGTTCACTTGTGGGTAGAATTGCAGTCCAGGTGATACCAGGGCTAGTGCCCAGTCACTGGTCCTGGGGCTATGCTGGCTACTGGGAGGAAGACACAGGTCCTGAGTTCTGGCTGCAGGCCCCAGGAGTCACAGAGTTGGTGTTGGATCACTGTCCCTGACACAGCTCTCTGCAGGGTCTGGGGTATCCCTAATCTTGTGTTGGCATTCTGATGGGCAGGGTCAGGACCCAGCTGAGCCCATGGCTGCTTCTGGCCTGCAAGGGAGTGTTTTGGTCACACAGGCTTCTGGGCTGTGGTATTCCTGGAGCCGGTGTGTGCCTGTTGGTGTATGAGGCTGATCCCACTGCTAGTGCAGGTTTGCCGTTGTGTAGGTCCAAGCTCCATCCAGTCCCTGTGCAGTAATCACCTGGCAACGGTGAGGCTGATTCCAAGGCCAGAGGAGGCTCACTTTTCAGAGGGGTCAGGGACTCTGGGGCTGGTGCCTGTCCACTGAGGTGTGGAGGTGTGGAGGCTGGTCCTGGGGCGTTTGGTGGCTGGGCCCATGTCCAGGGGCAGCTGTGCACTGACGGTCTGAAGGCATCCTTTTTGCTGGTGGATGTGTCTATGTCCCTGCTCAGTTAGTTGCTTGGCCTGCAGCCCCCTAGTGCTTGTGTGTATAGTGTGGTGGAAATGGGTGGGGCTAGGTCTTGAGGCTAAAATGATAGAGGGAGGGTTCTGAAATTTTGCTTGCTGGTACCAGTGGCCACGAGGTAGAAGGAGCTCCCCCAGATGGCTGCTGCCAGTGTCCATGTCCCTGAGGCTGTGCTGTAATTACCTCTTGCGTCTCTGGGAGACTCTCCAAGATCAGGAGGTAGGTGTAACCCAGGATCCTTTCAAATGACTGCTTCTGTTCTGATTCTCGGATCATGTGAGATTTTGTGAACATCTTTTAAGAGTGGAATCTCTATTTCCCACAACCCTCTGGCTCTCTGGAAAATAAGCACTACTGGTGTTCAAAGCCCAACTTTCTAGGAACTCTTCTTCCCAGCACAGGATCCCTGGGCTTGGGAGCCTGGTGTTGGGTTCATACCCCTTGCTCCCTGGGAGCCCCTCAGAAACTGTAATAATTCTCCCAAGTGTGGGCCACCCCCCCTGGTGGTGTGGGTCATGACGCTATTGAGATGTTGCCCATCCTTCCTGCCTTGCCGAGGGGCCTCCTTATGTCTTTAGCTATAAAAGAGCTTTCATGGGGGGTCCCGCCTTTTTCATCAGTTGCTGTTCTGTAAACAGTTGTGACTTTGGTGTGCACATGAGAGGCATCGAGCTCTGGGTCTCTGAACACTGTCATCTTGGACAATCTCTCCACTTCATTCTTAAATCATATTGTTTATTTTTTCTTAGTATCTTGTTTGATTAGCACAGTTTGAAATTTATTATCACTCATGTTTACTTCACCTGTTTTAAAAAATTGAATAGTGCATTCATTCATTTTGAAATGAAGGTAGTGACCTGTGAATTTCCATACCTGAAAAATGAAGGATATGACAAAAGCCTTTTCTACCTGTGTTACCCTCAAACTCTGCACCCCAGCCCAGCCTGGGGATTAACCTCTTGCACCCATGCTCACCTTCTGTTTTTGGAACCTAAACCATCATTGCATCTGCATGTGTGTTGACAATGTGAACATTGGTCTTTCCAGTTTTTTGTGTTTTGTTTTTTGGTTTAAGGAACAGTCCTACTATGAATGTACATTTACTGGTCTGCTGAAGTTCATATATAAACCTGTCAAACACATTACCAGAATTGGAATTGCTTGTATATACACTTTGCTAAATTTTAGAGACAATGTTAGAACAGAAGTAAATTGTATTTCAAATCCCACAATATTCTCACACCATGAAAACCCTTCCCCTTTTAATATATTTGTGTGTAGTTTATCTTTATACCCATACTATATTTCACAGAGATGGGTAAGTGTTATGTTTCTTGCCAGCACATTTACCGTATTGTTCAAAGTGAGACGTTTAGTGGTTTTAGCATGATCATATTTCCATGGACTGGCAAATACAAGATCTTCTCTCACACTGTCTTTTACTCCCTGCTGTTTTATATTGCCCTCCTAATTCTCAGTCCTGGTCTTTATGTTCTTCATCAACCTGGATAGGTTATACTATTTTCTCCTTTATTCAAGACCAATAGAATAGAATAGAACACCTAGAAACAAACCCTGATATATGGCCAAATGATTTTTGACAAGTTGCCAAGACTTTTCAAAGTAGAAAGGATAGTATTTTCAACAAATGGTGCTGAGAAGTCTTGTTGTCAACGTGCAAAATAAGGAAGATGGACCCTTACCTAATATCATATGCAAAAATTAATGAAAACATATCAAGAAACTAAATATAAGACCTTATAAACTAAAAAGTCTTAGAAGAAGACACAAGACAAGGGCTTCATGACATTGGATTTGGCAGTGTGTTCCTCAGTATGAAATGAAGGAACAACAAAGGTACAGCTAACAAAAAAATAAACAATTTGTAGTACATAATTAAAAAATAATGTGTATGAAAGAAATGTAAACAGAATAAAATGACAACCCACAGATGGGAGAAAATATTTGAAAGCCATCTATCTGACAAGAGATTTCTCTTCAGAATATACCAAGAACTTCTACAACTCAACTAAAAGCAAACACCCTGATTCAAAAATGGATAAAAGACTTGAATAGATGGTTCTTCAAAAAGATGTACAAATGACTAAGCACTTGAATAGATGCTCCATATTACTAAATGCATGTTTATATATTTGTGTGCATGCATACACACACAAGCACACACACACATACACAAGCAGAAAACAAGTATTGGTGAGGAAGTGAGGGAGTAGGAAGCATTGTGCTATGTCAGTAGGAATGTAGAATGATACAGGTGTTTTGCAAAAGAGGGTGGCAGTTTTTCAGATATTGAAAAATAGAATTACTACATGATCCAGGAATCTTACTCTGAGGTATACCCAAAGGAATTGAAATCAGGGTCTTAAATATTTTTACTCCAGTGTTTAGAGCAGTAATAATCAGAGTAGCTAAAATATGAAAGCAAAGTAAGTGTTCATCCACTAGTTCCTGGATAAGCAAAGTGTGGTATACCCATATAATACAATATTATTCAGTGTTAAGATGGAAAAGATCAAGAATGTGCTACAACATGGATGAATTTTGAGGAAATTTAGTTTCCCAGAATGCCATTTTTATGACTTTTACTGAGTCATAACAATACAACTACTTATTTCAATTATACGGGATACTTAGTGCAGTCAAAACCATAGAATCTGGGAGGGTAATGATGCTTTTCATGTGTTTATGGAACAAAAAGGAAAGTTATGTTTAAAGGATATAGAGTTACAGTTTTCAAACGTAGAAAAGAATTAGAAAGATAAATGGCGATGTTGATCGCCCAATAATATGAAGGTATTTAATATTACTGAACGGTGCACTTTATAATAATTAACATGTTATATTTTATGTTATTTGATTTTACCAACATACAAAATTGGGAAAGAATGTAATATGAGGAAAGGGAGTGGACCTGGGATAGAGCAGAGAGTAAGCAGATGGGTGAGTCATTGCATATGTTGAAGAAGAAGAGCTGAGAGTCTTCATTACTCTGAGGGTGTATTAAATAGATATCTGTGGGTGTACTGCTGTCTCCCATGGGTTATCTTAAAGAGTCTTTAATAAAGTCCATAAGGCTCGCTGTGTTTTTTTTTTAAAACTGGACAACCTAGGAGACAATTAGAGGGTGGTACTTAAGTCTATGTCTAGGTTGACCGATTTTGCAGGGAACACGAACCTGAGAACAGTGGAGGTCCTGAGAGTGTAAGTACATGGAAATTAGAAAAAAATAATAATAAAGGGAATTAGGAAAACTTTGGACTTCGAAGGTCATGTATTAATGAGTCAGACCTGAGGTTTCTAAGGAGTGATATACACAGTTGCTATTTGGATTACTTGTTGATAAAGATCAGTGGAAAAACTAGAGTCGTTTCCAAGTGTAGGTAAGATATACTGAGAGGATGGAGGTGGAAAGTAGGGAGGCCCAGAGAAAAGTGGGAAGGTCATATTGGGCTAAGGTGGTGGTAATATCCAGCAGAACAGATGGTAGGGGAGAGTATGGATTCATCTTTCTTCTTTCGGTTCCCCACCTCATCCTTAATAATTCTTTGGGAATATTTCATTGCTCTGTGATGCAGGTACAGAATTCGAGTGAGGAGACGACACCCTCAGTGTCCAGCTGTCTGAGTCGTCAGTGTGCTTCAAATAATGGAGAACTCTTTCTTCTTTATGAGAAGAGTTAGTACCTCGTAGCTAAGCTTAGGCTGGAGCTTATGCAATATTGATTCCATACTGTTGGCATAGAGGTTCCTCCTCCTCTTTTCTTGACCATTATGAAATGAATCTATATTTCTCAATATTTGGGTATATCAGATAAATACATTAAGTAAAGGAATGTTATATATTGCTCCCTGCATAGTTTGCTCTTTCTTGTTTCTCCTTTACCTTTACTAAATTATCACAGGGAGAGACCTTGAAATGTTCTAATCAGGAGATATTAGAACATCATATTTCTAGAGAGGTTTGTTGGACAGAGCAGGGGTCCCAGTGAAAATCAAAACTTCCATTTCTACGTGGAAGTCCTGTGTAGAGTAGAGAGCTCCAGGAAATATCCTGGAATATTCCAATGTCCCTGCAGGAGATCATTAAGAGAGGCAGGATGTGGTACCAGATCAGGGTACTATGACATGTTTGTCCGTCATCTGATGTGAGATTCTCAGAGCCAATCCCATATGGTAGGGCTGGCTGCAGAGTGATGTAGAACCTGTTAAAACCTTTGATTCCATGTTAAAGATGAAGCTCTGATTTTGGGGAGAATTTTCTTACCTGACTGAATGTCACCCTTCTGTGGGGATGAGATTCTGTGCTTTTCTTCTCTTGATGACCACTGACTGAAAATCATTAGAGGATCATGTCTAGAAAGCATTCTTTATTTAATTTCTTAAAGAAGAAAACATAGAAAACATTTTTATCCACTTTCAAATTGAGGATCAAGGGGAATGACATCAGTGAAAATGTCAGAGTAGGGAGCTCTGGTTTGTGTCCATCGCCAGAAACACTGACATACGTGGTCAAACCTGTCAGAATGATCTTTTCAACACATGTAAGTTTTCTTTTCTTTTCGCCCTGTAGATTTATCTTTTATTGAAACTTAGTTTACTACAGGATGTGGAGAATAAACAGGGAAGGTGAAACTGTATTTCCTGATGAGAGAATCAGTAAGTCACATTAGCTGTTCTGAGCTATGTCTTACTCACCGTGACTGTAATTAAAACAAACAAACAAAACACTTTTTTTTTGGTAAGTAAGTTCTGACATTTCCTCGTTAAAGACAGGGTAACAGATACAGACTTAGATCTACCAGAAATGAGCAAACTTTTGATTGTACCTGTGCTGAATATATGAGCATGACCTGCTATAAATCTTCATTATACTTATTGCCACAACTGACAAATCCCCTTTTTCCACTCCTGATATGTTGCACGTAAGGAATGCCTAGGTCACTAACCCCAACTGGTCACAGGTAAACTCTGCCACATGGATTACTGCATGTTTTCCTGCCAGAAGACTACACATTCTCGAGTATCATGCCTGCAGAGTATTTGGACTCTTCTTTTTTCTGGATAATTTTATGAGAAATATATAAATTGTATTTGCATGTTCTTCATGTTTTTATGTATCCATTCTCGTTCAAGTCTTAAGTGCAGATTTTAAAATGATTTCCAAGAGGGTGGTAAAAAAGACAGCTAAGTATATGCTCCAAAATTAGCGATAAAGCATAATACAATTGTAAATGTATTAATGTGTGATTAATATGCATATATTTATGTAAATGGAATCGTAGTAATGCTTTGTGGAGAGCTTCAGAATCTAAGTATTACAAAAAAGAAGGAGTTCTTCAAGCTCTCAGGGAATTCTAGAGAAGTCTTTGTGTCTAGAAATATCAATCTGAAATAATGCATATTTTCAGAAATAAACTAGGCATAAAATTGTAGGAAAAAACTTCATGAAATGAAAGACCATGTGATGGCCATAAAAGAAAAATAATATTCTCAGAGAATAATGAACAGTGTGGAGTTCAGCAGAAGGTTAATACAGATTCAGAGAGTAAAGCTTTGGAGACCCTAATTATGAGTTCCTCATATTTCATCTTTGGAGAAAGAGTAGTCAGCCCTTTGAAATATGATGTTATAAGAAGACGATAAAATACTTAAATACTTTCATTTAGATATGATCACTTAGAACCAGAATAAGTGAGAGAGATCAAAAAATTATGCTTTTGTTGATTTTTAAAGACCTCAGGTGAGTGCTGTTAATTTAAAAATACATGATGTCTTTCACCGCAAAGTAAAGAAACTGTTACAGCGGAGGATTACAGCACTGAATGTCAATATTACGACATAGTATGAGTGTGTTTTGTAATTGCAATCATTGTTACTTTGGTTGTGGTCATCCATTTACAATGCTTGGGGTAAGTAGCACACATTTTGTCCATTTTTCTCTTCCCTGAGATAGGAAAGGTGTACCGAAGTCCAGGTTTTTGTAAAGAGAAAAGCCTTACCCATTGGGGTGCCTGAGTCTGGTTGATTTTTAGTTTTCCAAAGATATAGGCCCATGTGTGGAGGTGCCGTATGCTCCATGCTTCTGTTCTGTACGTGTTTTAGGAAAGAGCTGTTCACTGAGGAAGGATTAGGTGGTGTCTACTATATATTTGCTTCTCGGACCGGTATCTGTGCTCATTTCCAAGTGGTGTTTTATGCATCACGCCACCTCACCTTTCCGCTTAAGCAGGAATAAGTGTGTTTTCTAAAAGCGTGAGTCTGTTCTCTTTTATAATACAGTTCATGGGTAGGGATTTTTACATTCCCTCTCTAAGTGATATCCTAAGTTTCTTTTTCTGTGGGACAGATTTCACTTAGCATCATCGTACCTCAATCCACTCATTATGCTGGAACCTGCCTTATGACATGGATTCCATGGCTGAGGGATATTCCATCGTACCTAAGTAGCACAAATTCTTGGTCAATTTCTCCCTTCGGCGGCATAAAACCGGTGTCCCGAAGTGGAGGTTGTTGTAAAGAGAGAAGCCCTAAACGTTGGGGTGCCTGCCTCTGGTTGATTTTTAGTTTTCCCAAGATATAGTCCCATATGTGGAGGTGCCTTATGCTCTGTGGTTCTGTTCTGTACGTGTTTTAGGAAAGAGCATACGCTTCCCCAGAGTGGCTGTTGGCATTTTCCGTCCCTCCGGCAACTGAACAAGCCTCCCGTATCTCCGTGGCCTGTCCTGCCTTTCTGGTTTTTACACATTTTCCGGATGGCTCTTTTGCCGGGGGGGTGGGGGAGTGAGATTTCTTTGTAGTGCCCATTTGCTCTCCCCGGGTGCTTGGTTGGCCAAAAAGGGCGTATGCGTTTTTTCCTGAATATATTCAGGAAAAAACGCATACGCCCTTTTTGGCCAACTGCATCATTGTCCACATTCTGCCGCTTTTCCTGTGCTGGGAAGGCCATTCCCATCTACCTCCTGAACTCCGTTTCGTGCAATTCTGCCTTGCGTTCCAATCCCCTTCGTGGCCTTACCTCAGTATGTTTTTGGACGAGTGTTATCATTTAGAGCTCGGCAGGTTTGTGAAGTGCAGTGCCCCAGAGCTCCGTTTGGCAGGTCGCTTTGGTGTGAGCTGGCCGCAATAGCGCAAGATTGCTTCAGGCCCTGTTGTGCTTGCGGCGAGGCAGGCCGAGCCTTTGGTGAATTCCTCTTCGTGATGGGAAATTAAAGTGACATGGGCTTGTCTGAACACCGCCAGCTGGTGTCTCATTGGTTCCCCCTCTTCCAGTTCATCCTTCGGACCACTTGCAGAGACTACGAAAGTGGAGTGTCAAGACGCTGATCCTACAAGTGGGGAAATTGTTAGTCAAGCGGCTGGAATGGCGGACGCTAGCACCCGGAGGTGAAAAATGAGGTGCGCTTTCGAAAGCTTTCCCAATCACACGGTGTACCATCCCCACACACTTGATTCATTTAGAAGGGATATGAATACTTAGGTTTTCAGATGCTTACGAGTCTGATATATTCTTCTGTGATGAATAGGAGCTTTTGAGTCCTGTTCACTGAGCAAGGAGTAGGTGGTGTCTATTACATATTTGCTTTTCCGACGGTATCTGTGCTCATTT
This sequence comes from Kogia breviceps, assembly GCF_026419965.1. NCBI lineage: Eukaryota > Metazoa > Chordata > Mammalia > Artiodactyla > Physeteridae > Kogia > Kogia breviceps. The sequence goes on from NC_081318.1 coordinate 88,137,765, forward strand.
CCAAGTCGTGTTTTATGCATCACGCCACCTCACCTTTCCGCTTAAGCAGGCCTAAGTGTGTTTTCGAAAAGCGTGAGTCTGTTCTCTTTTGTCATTCGGGTCGTGGGTAGCGATTTGTACATTCCCTCTCTAAGTGATATCCCAAGTTTCTTTTTCTGTGGGACAGATTTCACTTAGCATCATCGTACCTAAATCGACTCATTATGCTGCTAACAGCCTTATGACATGGATTCCATGGCTGAGGGATATTCCATCGTACCTAAGTAGCACAAATTCTTGGTCCATTTCTCTCTTCCCCGGCAGATGAAGGGTGTCCCGAAGTCGAGGTTGTTGTAAAGAGAGAAGCCCTAAACTTTGGGGTGCCTGCGTCTGGTTGATTTTTAGTTTTCCCAAGATATAGGCCCACGTGTGGAGGTGCCCTATGCTCTGTGGTTCTGTTCTGTACGTGTTTTAGGAACGAGCATACGCTTCTCCAGAGTGGCTGTTGGCATTTTGCGTCCCTCCCGGCAACTGAACAAGGCTCCCTTATCTCCTTGGCCTGTCCTGCCTTTCTGGTTTTTAGACATTTTCCGGATGGCTCTTTTGCCCGGGGGGGGAGTGAGATTTCTTTGTAGTGCCGATTTGCTCTCCCCGGGTGCTTGGTTGGCCAAAAAGGGCGTATGCGTTTTTTCCTGAATATATTCAGGAAAAAACGCATACGCCCTTTTTGGCCAACTGCATCATTGTCCACGTTCTGCCGCTTTTCCTGTGCTGGGAAGGCCATTCCCATCTACCTCCTGAACTCCGTTTCGTGCAATTCTGCCTTGCGTTCAAATCCCCTTCGTGGCCTTACCTCAGTATGTTTTTGGACGAGTGTTATCATTTAGAGCTCGGCAGGTTTGTGAAGTGCAGTGCCCCAGAGCTCCGTTTGGCAGGTCGCTTTGGTGTGAGCTGGCCGCAATAGCGCAAGATTGCTTCAGGCCCTGTTGTGCTTGCGGCGAGGCAGGCCGAGCCTTTGGTGAATTCCTCTTCGTGATGGGAAATTAGAGTGACATGGGCCTGTCCGAACACCGCCAGCTGGTCTCTCATTGGTTGCCCCTCTTCCAGTTCATCCTTCGGACCACTTGCAGAGACTACGAAAGAGGAGTGTCAAGACGCTGATCCTGCAAGTGGGGGAATTGTTAATCAAGCGGCTGGAATGGCAGACGCTAGCACCCGGAGGTGAAAAATGAGGTGCGCTTTAGAAAGCTTTCCCAATAACACGGGGTACCATCCCCTGGGATTCGTATGAGTGGTTTGGCTGTAGGAAAGTTGCCTTGAACCTGGAGAGGTGGGACCCATGGAATGGGTAGCACGCAGTATAACTCTAGAGGCTCTGCCTTTGCTCCTCCAACCTCAGCAATCCTCTCAGCCTGAGGAGTATCCAGCCTTATGTCTTATGCCGCTGTGGGTGTAGATGTGGTCAATCCTGGTTGCATCACAGCCCCTGAACGCATTTTGGCAGAATTTCCCTCCCTCTCGCCGTGCTTCTTTCTTCTGTGTTTTGGAAATGTATTTTTAGAATGGGCTTTAGCTGATTTTCAGTGCTGTGTTGATGCCGCTTGACACACACTTGATTCACTTACAGAGAGATATCAATACTTAGGTTTTCAGATGCTTATGAGTCTGATATATTCTTCTGTGATGAATAGGAGCTGTTGAGTCCTGTTCACTGAGCAAGGAGTAGGTGGTGTCTATTATATATTTGCTTTTCCGACCGGTATCTGTGCTCATTTCCAAGTCGTGTTTTATGCATCACGCCACCTCACCTTTCCGCTTAAGCAGGCCTAAGTGTGTTTTGGAAAAGCGTGAGTCTGTTCTCTTTTGTCATTCGGGTCGTGGGTAGCGATTTGTACATTCCCTCTCTAAGTGATATCCCAAGTTTCTTTTTCTGTGGGACAGATTTCACTTAGCATCATCGTACCTAAATCGACTCATTATGCTGCTACCAGCCTTATGACATGGATTCCATGGCTGAGGGATATTCCATCGTACCTAAGTAGCACAAATTCTTGGTCCATTTCTCTCTTCCCCGGCAGATGAAGGGTGTCCCGAAGTCGAGGTTGTTGTAAAGAGAGAAGCCGTAAACTTTGGGGGCCTGCGTCTGGTTGATTTTTAGCTTTCCCAAGATATAGGCCCACGTGTGGAGGTGCCCTATGCTCTGTGGTTCTGTTCTGTACGTGTTTTAGGAATGAGCATACGCTTCTCCAGAGTGGCTGTTGGCATTTTGCGTCCCTCCCGGCAACTGGACAAGGCTCCCTTATCTCCTTGGCCTGTCCTGCCTTTCTGGTTTTTAGACATTTTCCGGATGGCTCTTTTGCCCGGGGGGGGAGTGAGATTTCTTTGTAGTGCCGATTTGCTCTCCCCGGGTGCTTGGTTGGCCAAAAAGGGCGTATGCGTTTTTTCAGGAAAAAACGCATACGCCCTCTTTGGCCAACTGCATCATTGTCCACGTTCTGCCGCTTTTCCTGTGCTGGGAAGGCCATTCCCATCTACCTCCTGAACTCCGTTTCGTGCAATTCTGCCTTGCGTTCCAATCCCCTTCGTGGCCTTACCTCAGTATGTTTTTGGACGAGTGTTATCATTTAGAGCTCGGCAGGTTTGTGAAGTGCAGTGCCCCAGAGCTCCGTTTGGCAGGTCGCTTTGGTGTGAGCTGGCCGCAATAGCGCAAGATTGCTTCAGGCCCTGTTGTGCTTGCGGCGAGGCAGGCCGAGCCTTTGGTGAATTCCTCTTCGTGATGGGAAATTAGAGTGACGTGGGCCTGTCCGAACACCGCCAGCTGGTCTCTCATAGGTTGCCCCTCTTCCAGTTCATCCTTCGGACCACTTGCAGAGACTACGAAAGAGGAGTGTCAAGACGCTGATCCTGCAAGTGGGGGAATTGTTAGTCAAGCGGCTGGAATGGCGGACGCTAGCACCCGGAGGTGAAAAATGAGGTGCGCTTTCGAAAGCTTTCCCGATCACACGGTGTACCATCCCCTGGGATTCGCATGAGTGGTTTGGCTGTAGGAAAGTTGCCTTGAACCTGGAGAGGTGGGACCCATGGAATGGGTAGCACGCAGTATAACTCTAGAGGCTCTGCCTTTGCTCCTCCAACCTCAGCAATCCTCTCAGCCTGAGGAGTATCCAGCCTTATGTCTTATGCCGCTGTGGGTGTAGATGTGGTCAATCCTGGTTGCATCACAGCCCCTGAACGCATTTTGGCAGAATTTCCCTCCCTCTCGCCGTGCTTCTTTCTTCTGTGTTTTGGAAATGTATTTTTAGAATGGGCTTTAGCTGATTTTCAGTGCTGTGTTGATGCCGCTTGACACACATTTGATTCACTTACAGAGAGATATCAATACTTAGGTTTTCAGATGCTTACGAGTCTGATATATTCTTCTGTGATGAATAGGAGCTGTTGAGTCCTGTTCACTGAGCAAGGAGTAGGTGGTGTCTATTATATATTTGCTTTTCCGACCGGTATCTGTGCTCATTTCCAAGTCGTGTTTTATGCATCACGCCACCTCACCTTTCCGCTTAAGCAGGCCTAAGTGTGTTTTGGAAAAGCGTGAGTCTGTTCTCTTTTGTCATTCGGGTCGTGGGTAGCGATTTGTACATTCCCTCTCTAAGTGATATCCCAAGTTTCTTTTTCTGTGGGACAGATTTCACTTAGCATCATCGTACCTCAATCCACTCATTATGCTGGAACCAGCCTTATGACATGGATTCCATGGCTGAGGGATATTCCCTCGTACCTAAGTAGCACAAATTCTTGGTCCATTTCTCTCTTCCCCGGCATATGAAGGGTGTCCCGAAGTCGAGGTTGTTGTAAAGAGAGAAGCCCTAAACTTTGGGGTGCCTGCGTCTGGTTGATTTTTAGTTTTCCCAAGATATAGGCCCACGTGTGGAGGTGCCCTATGCTCTGTGGTTCTGTTCTGTACGTGTTTTCGGAACGAGCATACGCTTCTCCAGAGTGGCTGTTGGCATTTTGCGTCCCTCCCGCCAACTGGACAAGGCTCCCTTATCTCCTTGGCCTGTCCTGCCTTTCTGGTTTTTAGACATTTTCCGGATGGGTCTTTTGCCCGGGGGGGGGGAGTGAGATTTCTTTGTAGTGCCGATTTGCTCTCCCCGGGTGCTTGGTTGGCCAAAAAGGGCGTATGCGTTTTTTCCTGAATATATTCAGGAAAAAACGCATACGCCCTTTTTGGCCAACTGCATCATTGTCCACGTTCTGCCGCTTTTCCTGTGCTGGGAAGGCCATTCCCATCTACCTCCTGAACTCCGTTTCGTGCAATTCTGCCTTGCGTTCCAATCCCCTTCGTGGCCTTACCTCAGTATGTTTTTGGACGAGTGTTATCATTTAGAGCTCGGCAGGTTTGTGAAGTGCAGTGCCCCAGAGCTCCGTTTGGCAGCTCGCTTTGGTGTGAGCTGGCCGCAATAGCGCAAGATTGCTTCAGGCCCTGTTGTGCTTGCGGCGAGGCAGGCCGAGCCTTTGGTGAATTCCTCTTCGTGATGGGAAATTAGAGTGACGTGGGCCTGTCCGAACACCGCCAGCTGGTCTCTCATAGGTTGCCCCTCTTCCAGTTCATCCTTCGGACCACTTGCAGAGACTACGAAAGAGGAGTGTCAAGACGCGGATCCTGCAAGTGGGGGAATTGTTAGTCAAGCGGCTGGAATGGCGGACGCTAGCACCCGGAGGTGAAAAATGAGGTGCGCTTTCGAAAGCTTTCCCGATCACACGGTGTACCATCCCCTGGGATTCCCATGAGTGGTTTGGCTGTAGGAAAGTTGCCTTGAACCTGGAGAGGTGGGACCCATGGAATGGGTAGCACGCAGTATAACTCTAGAGGCTCTGCCTTTGCTCCTCCAACCTCAGCAATCCTCTCAGCCTGAGGAGTATCCAGCCTTATGTCTTATGCCGCTGTGGGTGTAGATGTGGTCAATCCTGGTTGCATCACAGCCCCTGAACGCATTTTGGCAGAATTTCCCTCCCTCTCGCCGTGCTTCTTTCTTCTGTGTTTTGGAAATGTATTTTTAGAATGGGCTTTAGCTGATTTTCAGTGCTGTGTTGATGCCGCTTGACACACACTTGATTCACTTACAGAGAGATATCAATACTTAGGTTTTCAGATGCTTACGAGTCTGATATATTCTTCTGTGATGAATAGGAGCTGTTGAGTCCTGTTCACTGAGCAAGGAGTAGGTGGTGTCTATTATATATTTGCTTTTCCGACCGGTATCTGTGCTCATTTCCAAGTCGTGTTTTATGCATCACGCCACCTCACCTTTCCGCTTAAGCAGGCCTAAGTGTGTTTTGGAAAAGCGTGAGTCTGTTCTCTTTTGTCATTCGGGTCGTGGGTAGCGATTTGTACATTCCCTCTCTAAGTGATATCCCAAGTTTCTTTTTCTGTGGGACAGATTTCACTTAGCATCATCGTACCTCAATCCACTCATTATGCTGGAACCAGCCTTATGACATGGATTCCATGGCTGAGGGATATTCCCTCGTACCTAAGTAGCACAACTTCTTGGTCCATTTCTCTCTTCCCCGGCATATGAAGGGTGTCCCGAAGTCGAGGTTGTTGTAAAGAGAGAATCCCTAAACTTTGGGGTGCCTGCGTCTGGTTGATTTTTAGTTTTCCCAAGATATAGGCCCACGTGTGGAGGTGCCCTATGCTCTGTGGTTCTGTTCTGTACGTGTTTTAGGAACGAGCATACGCTTCTCCAGAGTGGCTGTTGGCATTTTGCGTCCCTCCCGGCAACTGGACAAGGCTCCCTTATCTCCTTGGCCTGTCCTGCCTTTCTGGTTTTTAGACATTTTCCGGATGGCTCTTTTGCCCGGGGGGGGGAGTGAGATTTCTTTGTAGTGCCGATTTGCTCTCCCCGGGTGCTTGGTTGGCCAAAAAGGGCGTATGCGTTTTTTCCTGAATATATTCAGGAAAAAACGCATACGCCCTTTTTGGCCAACTGCATCATTGTCCACGTTCTGCCGCTTTTCCTGTGCTGGGAAGGCCATTCCCATCTACCTCCTGAACTCCGTTTCGTGCAATTCTGCCTTGCGTTCCAATCCCCTTCGTGGCCTTACCTCAGTATGTTTTTGGACGAGTGTTATCATTTAGAGCTCGGCAGGTTTGTGAAGTGCAGTGCCCCAGAGCTCCGTTTGGCAGCTCGCTTTGGTGTGAGCTGGCCGCAATAGCGCAAGATTGCTTCAGGCCCTGTTGTGCTTGCGGCGAGGCAGGCCGAGCCTTTGGTGAATTCCTCTTCGTGATGGGAAATTAGAGTGACGTGGGCCTGTCCGAACACTGCCAGCTGGTCTCTCATAGGTTGCCCCTCTTCCAGTTCATCCTTCGGACCACTTGCAGAGACTACGAAAGAGGAGTGTCAAGACGCTGATCCTGCAAGTGGGGGAATTGTTAGTCAAGCGGCTGGAATGGCGGACGCTAGCACCCGGAGGTGAAAAATGAGGTGCGCTTTCGAAAGCTTTCCCGATCACACGGTGTACCATCCCCTGGGATTCGCATGAGTGGTTTGGCTGTAGGAAAGTTGCCTTGAACCTGGAGAGGTGGGACCCATGGAATGGGTAGCACGCAGTATAACTCTAGAGGCTCTGCCTTTGCTCCTCCAACCTCAGCAATCCTCTCAGCCTGAGGAGTATCCAGCCTTATGTCTTATGCCGCTGTGGGTGTAGATGTGGTCAATCCTGGTTGCATCACAGCCCCTGAACGCATTTTGGCAGAATTTCCCTCCCTCTCGCCGTGCTTCTTTCTTCTGTGTTTTGGAAATGTATTTTTAGAATGGGCTTTAGCTGATTTTCAGTGCTGTGTTGATGCCGCTTGACACACACTTGATTCACTTACAGAGAGATATCAATACTTAGGTTTTCAGATGCTTACGAGTCTGATATATTCTTCTGTGATGAATAGGAGCTGTTGAGTCCTGTTCACTGAGCAAGGAGTAGGTGGTGTCTATTATATATTTGCTTTTCCGACCGGTATCTGTGCTCATTTCCAAGTCGTGTTTTATGCATCACGCCACCTCACCTTTCCGCTTAAGCAGGCCTAAGTGTGTTTTGGAAAAGCGTGAGTCTGTTCTCTTTTGTCATTCGGGTCGTGGGTAGCGATTTGTACATTCCCTCTCTAAGTGATATCCCAAGTTTCTTTTTCTGTGGGACAGATTTCACTTAGCATCATCGTACCTCAATCCACTCATTATGCTGGAACCAGCCTTATGACATGGATTCCATGGCTGAGGGATATTCCCTCGTACCTAAGTAGCACAAATTCTTGGTCCATTTCTCTCTTCCCCGGCATATGAAGGGTGTCCCGAAGTCGAGGTTGTTGTAAAGAGAGAAGCCCTAAACTTTGGGGTGCCTGCGTCTGGTTGATTTTTAGTTTTCCCAAGATATAGGCCCACGTGTGGAGGTGCCCTATGCTCTGTGGTTCTGTTCTGTACGTGTTTTCGGAACGAGCATACGCTTCTCCAGAGTGGCTGTTGGCATTTTGCGTCCCTCCCGGCAACTGGACAAGGCTCCCTTATCTCCTTGGCCTGTCCTGCCTTTCTGGTTTTTAGACATTTTCCGGATGGCTCTTTTGCCCGGGGGGGGGAGTGAGATTTCTTTGTAGTGCCGATTTGCTCTCCCCGGGTGCTTGGTTGGCCAAAAAGGGCGTATGCGTTTTTTCCTGAATATATTCAGGAAAAAACGCATACGCCCTTTTTGGCCAACTGCATCATTGTCCACGTTCTGCCGCTTTTCCTGTGCTGGGAAGGCCATTCCCATCTACCTCCTGAACTCCGTTTCGTGCAATTCTGCCTTGCGTTCCAATCCCCTTCGTGGCCTTACCTCAGTATGTTTTTGGACGAGTGTTATCATTTAGAGCTCGGCAGGTTTGTGAAGTGCAGTGCCCCAGAGCTCCGTTTGGCAGGTCGCTTTGGTGTGAGCTGGCCGCAATAGCGCAAGATTGCTTCAGGCCCTGTTGTGCTTGCGGCGAGGCAGGCCGAGCCTTTGGTGAATTCCTCTTCGTGATGGGAAATTAGAGTGACGTGGGCCTGTCCGAACACCGCGAGCTGGTCTCTCATAGGTTGCCCCTCTTCCAGTTCATCCTTCGGACCACTTGCAGAGACTACGAAAGAGGAGTGTCAAGACGCTGATCCTGCAAGTGGGGGAATTGTTAGTCAAGCGGCTGGAATGGCGGACGCTAGCACCCGGAGGTGAAAAATGAGGTGCGCTTTCGAAAGCTTTCCCGATCACACGGTGTACCATCCCCTGGGATTCGCATGAGTGGTTTGGCTGTAGGAAAGTTGCCTTGAACCTGGAGAGGTGGGACCCATGGAATGGGTAGCACGCAGTATAACTCTAGAGGCTCTGCCTTTGCTCCTCCAACCTCAGCAATCCTCTCAGCCTGAGGAGTATCCAGCCTTATGTCTTATGCCGCTGTGGGTGTAGATGTGGTCAATCCTGGTTGCATCACAGCCCCTGAACGCATTTTGGCAGAATTTCCCTCCCTCTCGCCGTGCTTCTTTCTTCTGTGTTTTGGAAATGTATTTTTAGAATGGGCTTTAGCTGATTTTCAGTGCTGTGTTGATGCCGCTTGACACACACTTGATTCACTTACAGAGAGATATCAATACTTAGGTTTTCAGATGCTTACGAGTCTGATATATTCTTCTGTGATGAATAGGAGCTGTTGAGTCCTGTTCACTGAGCAAGGAGTAGGTGGTGTCTATTATATATTTGCTTTTCCGACCGGTATCTGTGCTCATTTCCAAGTCGTGTTTTATGCATCACGCCACCTCACCTTTCCGCTTAAGCAGGCCTAAGTGTGTTTTGGAAAAGCGTGAGTCTGTTCTCTTTTGTCATTCGGGTCGTGGGTAGCGATTTGTACATTCCCTCTCTAAGTGATATCCCAAGTTTCTTTTTCTGTGGGACAGATTTCACTTAGCATCATCGTACCTCAATCCACTCATTATGCTGGAACCAGCCTTATGACATGGATTCCATGGCTGAGGGATATTCCCTCGTACCTAAGTAGCACAAATTCTTGGTCCATTTCTCTCTTCCCCGGCATATGAAGGGTGTCCCGAAGTCGAGGTTGTTGTAAAGAGAGAATCCCTAAACTTTGGTGTGCCTGCGTCTGGTTGATTTTTAGTTTTCCCAAGATATAGGCCCACGTGTGGAGGTGCCCTATGCTCTGTGGTTCTGTTCTGTACGTGTTTTCGGAACGAGCATACGCTTCTCCAGAGTGGCTGTTGGCATTTTGCGTCCCTCCCGCCAACTGGACAAGGCTCCCTTATCTCCTTGGCCTGTCCTGCCTTTCTGGTTTTTAGACATTTTCCGGATGGGTCTTTTGCCCGGGGGGGGGGAGTGAGATTTCTTTGTAGTGCCGATTTGCTCTCCCCGGGTGCTTGGTTGGCCAAAAAGGGCGTATGCGTTTTTTCCTGAATATATTCAGGAAAAAACGCATACGCCCTTTTTGGCCAACTGCATCATTGTCCACGTTCTGCCGCTTTTCCTGTGCTGGGAAGGCCATTCCCATCTACCTCCTGAACTCCGTTTCGTGCAATTCTGCCTTGCGTTCCAATCCCCTTCGTGGCCTTACCTCAGTATGTTTTTGGACGAGTGTTATCATTTAGAGCTCGGCAGGTTTGTGAAGTGCAGTGCCCCAGAGCTCCGTTTGGCAGCTCGCTTTGGTGTGAGCTGGCCGCAATAGCGCAAGATTGCTTCAGGCCCTGTTGTGCTTGCGGCGAGGCAGGCCGAGCCTTTGGTGAATTCCTCTTCGTGATGGGAAATTAGAGTGACGTGGGCCTGTCCGAACACCGCCAGCTGGTCTCTCATAGGTTGCCCCTCTTCCAGTTCATCCTTCGGACCACTTGCAGAGACTACGAAAGAGGAGTGTCAAGACGCGGATCCTGCAAGTGGGGGAATTGTTAGTCAAGCGGCTGGAATGGCGGACGCTAGCACCCGGAGGTGAAAAATGAGGTGCGCTTTCGAAAGCTTTCCCGATCACACGGTGTACCATCCCCTGGGATTCGCATGAGTGGTTTGGCTGTAGGAAAGTTGCCTTGAACCTGGAGAGGTGGGACCCATGGAATGGGTAGCACGCAGTATAACTCTAGAGGCTCTGCCTTTGCTCCTCCAACCTCAGCAATCCTCTCAGCCTGAGGAGTATCCAGCCTTATGTCTTATGCCGCTGTGGGTGTAGATGTGGTCAATCCTGGTTGCATCACAGCCCCTGAACGCATTTTGGCAGAATTTCCCTCCCTCTCGCCGTGCTTCTTTCTTCTGTGTTTTGGAAATGTATTTTTAGAATGGGCTTTAGCTGATTTTCAGTGCTGTGTTGATGCCGCTTGACACACACTTGATTCACTTACAGAGAGATATCAATACTTAGGTTTTCAGATGCTTACGAGTCTGATATATTCTTCTGTGATGAATAGGAGCTGTTGAGTCCTGTTCACTGAGCAAGGAGTAGGTGGTGTCTATTATATATTTGCTTTTCCGACCGGTATCTGTGCTCATTTCCAAGTCGTGTTTTATGCATCACGCCACCTCACCTTTCCGCTTAAGCAGGCCTAAGTGTGTTTTGGAAAAGCGTGAGTCTGTTCTCTTTTGTCATTCGGGTCGTGGGTAGCGATTTGTACATTCCCTCTCTAAGTGATATCCCAAGTTTCTTTTTCTGTGGGACAGATTTCACTTAGCATCATCGTACCTCAATCCACTCATTATGCTGGAACCAGCCTTATGACATGGATTCCATGGCTGAGGGATATTCCCTCGTACCTAAGTAGCACAACTTCTTGGTCCATTTCTCTCTTCCCCGGCATATGAAGGGTGTCCCGAAGTCGAGGTTGTTGTAAAGAGAGAAGCCCTAAACTTTGGGGTGCCTGCGTCTGGTTGATTTTTAGTTTTCCCAAGATATAGGCCCACGTGTGGAGGTGCCCTATGCTCTGTGGTTCTGTTCTGTACGTGTTTTAGGAACGAGCATACGCTTCTCCAGAGTGCCTGTTGGCATTTTGCGTCCCTCCCGGCAACTGGACAAGGCTCCCTTATCTCCTTGGCCTGTCCTGCCTTTCTGGTTTTTAGACATTTTCCGGATGGGTCTTTTGCCCGGGGGGGGGGAGTGAGATTTCTTTGTAGTGCCGATTTGCTCTCCCCGGGTGCTTGGTTGGCCAAAAAGGGCGTATGCGTTTTTTCCTGAATATATTCAGGAAAAAACGCATACGCCCTTTTTGGCCAACTGCATCATTGTCCACGTTCTGCCGCTTTTCCTGTGCTGGGAAGGCCATTCCCATCTACCTCCTGAACTCCGTTTCGTGCAATTCTGCCTTGCGTTCCAATCCCCTTCGTGGCCTTACCTCAGTATGTTTTTGGACGAGTGTTATCATTTAGAGCTCGGCAGGTTTGTGAAGTGCAGTGCCCCAGAGCTCCGTTTGGCAGCTCGCTTTGGTGTGAGCTGGCCGCAATAGCGCAAGATTGCTTCAGGCCCTGTTGTGCTTGCGGCGAGGCAGGCCGAGCCTTTGGTGAATTCCTCTTCGTGATGGGAAATTAGAGTGACGTGGGCCTGTCCGAACACCGCCAGCTGGTCTCTCATAGGTTGCCCCTCTTCCAGTTCATCCTTCGGACCACTTGCAGAGACTACGAAAGAGGAGTGTCAAGACGCGGATCCTGCAAGTGGGGGAATTGTTAGTCAAGCGGCTGGAATGGCGGACGCTAGCACGCGGAGGTGAAAAATGAGGTGCGCTTTCGAAAGCTTTCCCGATCACACGGTGTACCATCCCCTGGGATTCGCATGAGTGGTTTGGCTGTAGGAAAGTTGCCTTGAACCTGGAGAGGTGGGACCCATGGAATGGGTAGCACGCAGTATAACTCTAGAGGCTCTGCCTTTGCTCCTCCAACCTCAGCAATCCTCTCAGCCTGAGGAGTATCCAGCCTTATGTCTTATGCCGCTGTGGGTGTAGATGTGGTCAATCCTGGTTGCATCACAGCCCCTGAACGCATTTTGGCAGAATTTCCCTCCCTCTCGCCGTGCTTCTTTCTTCTGTGTTTTGGAAATATTTTTAGAATGGGCTTTAGCTGATTTTCAGTGCTGTGTTGATGCCGCTTGACACACACTTGATTCACTTACAGAGAGATATCAATACTTAGGTTTTCAGATGCTTACGAGTCTGATATATTCTTCTGTGATGAATAGGAGCTGTTGAGTCCTGTTCACTGAGCAAGGAGTAGGTGGTGTCTATTATATATTTGCTTTTCCGACCGGTATCTGTGCTCATTTCCAAGTCGTGTTTTATGCATCACGCCACCTCACCTTTCCGCTTAAGCAGGCCTAAGTGTGTTTTGGAAAAGCGTGAGTCTGTTCTCTTTTGTCATTCGGGTCGTGGGTAGCGATTTGTACATTCCCTCTCTAAGTGATATCCCAAGTTTCTTTTTCTGTGGGACAGATTTCACTTAGCATCATCGTACCTCAATCCACTCATTATGCTGGAACCAGCCTTATGACATGGATTCCATGGCTGAGGGATATTCCCTCGTACCTAAGTAGCACAAATTCTTGGTCCATTTCTCTCTTCCCCGGCATATGAAGGGTGTCCCGAAGTCGAGGTTGTTGTAAAGAGAGAATCCCTAAACTTTGGTGTGCCTGCGTCTGGTTGATTTTTAGTTTTCCCAAGATATAGGCCCACGTGTGGAGGTGCCCTATGCTCTGTGGTTCTGTTCTGTACGTGTTTTAGGAACGAGCATACGCTTCTCCAGAGTGGCTGTTGGCATTTTGCGTCCCTCCCGGCAACTGGACAAGGCTCCCTTATCTCCTTGGCCTGTCCTGCCTTTCTGGTTTTTAGACATTTTCCGGATGGCTCTTTTGCCCGGGGGGGGGAGTGAGATTTCTTTGTAGTGCCGATTTGCTCTCCCCGGGTGCTTGGTTGGCCAAAAAGGGCGTATGCGTTTTTTCCTGAATATATTCAGGAAAAAACGCATACGCCCTTTTTGGCCAACTGCATCATTGTCCACGTTCTGCCGCTTTTCCTGTGCTGGGAAGGCCATTCCCATCTACCTCCTGAACTCCGTTTCGTGCAATTCTGCCTTGCGTTCAAATCCCCTTCGTGGCCTTACCTCAGTATGTTTTTGGACGAGTGTTATCATTTAGAGCTCGGCAGGTTTGTGAAGTGCAGTGCCCCAGAGCTCCGTTTGGCAGCTCGCTTTGGTGTGAGCTGGCCGCAATAGCGCAAGATTGCTTCAGGCCCTGTTGTGCTTGCGGCGAGGCAGGCCGAGCCTTTGGTGAATTCCTCTTCGTGATGGGAAATTAGAGTGACGTGGGCCTGTCCGAACACCGCCAGCTGGTCTCTCATAGGTTGCCCCTCTTCCAGTTCATCCTTCGGACCACTTGCAGAGACTACGAAAGAGGAGTGTCAAGACGCTGATCCTGCAAGTGGGGGAATTGTTAGTCAAGCGGCTGGAATGGCGGACGCTAGCACCCGGAGGTGAAAAATGAGGTGCGCTTTCGAAAGCTTTCCCGATCACACGGTGTACCATCCCCTGGGATTCGCATGAGTGGTTTGGCTGTAGGAAAGTTGCCTTGAACCTGGAGAGGTGGGACCCATGGAATGGGTAGCACGCAGTATAACTCTAGAGGCTCTGCCTTTGCTCCTCCAACCTCAGCAATCCTCTCAGCCTGAGGAGTATCCAGCCTTATGTCTTATGCCGCTGTGGGTGTAGATGTGGTCAATCCTGGTTGCATCACAGCCCCTGAACGCATTTTGGCAGAATTTCCCTCCCTCTCGCCGTGCTTCTTTCTTCTGTGTTTTGGAAATGTATTTTTAGAATGGGCTTTAGCTGATTTTCAGTGCTGTGTTGATGCCGCTTGACACACACTTGATTCACTTACAGAGAGATATCAATACTTAGGTTTTCAGATGCTTACGAGTCTGATATATTCTTCTGTGATGAATAGGAGCTGTTGAGTCCTGTTCACTGAGCAAGGAGTAGGTGGTGTCTATTATATATTTGCTTTTCCGACCGGTATCTGTGCTCATTTCCAAGTCGTGTTTTATGCATCACGCCACCTCACCTTTCCGCTTAAGCAGGCCTAAGTGTGTTTTGGAAAAGCGTGAGTCTGTTCTCTTTTGTCATTCGGGTCGTGGGTATCGATTTGTACATTCCCTCTCTAAGTGATATCCCAAGTTTCTTTTTCTGTGGGACAGATTTCACTTAGCATCATCGTACCTCAATCCACTCATTATGCTGGAACCAGCCTTATGACATGGATTCCATGGCTGAGGGATATTCCCTCGTACCTAAGTAGCACAAATTCTTGGTCCATTTCTCTCTTCCCCGGCATATGAAGGGTGTCCCGAAGTCGAGGTTGTTGTAAAGAGAGAAGCCCTAAACTTTGGTGTGCCTGCGTCTGGTTGATTTTTAGTTTTCCCAAGATATAGGCCCACGTGTGGAGGTGCCCTATGCTCTGTGGTTCTGTTCTGTACGTGTTTTCGGAACGAGCATACGCTTCTCCAGAGTGGCTGTTGGCATTTTGCGTCCCTCCCGCCAACTGGACAAGGCTCCCTTATCTCCTTGGCCTGTCCTGCCTTTCTGGTTTTTAGACATTTTCCGGATGGGTCTTTTGCCCGGGGGGGGGGAGTGAGATTTCTTTGTAGTGCCGATTTGCTCTCCCCGGGTCCTTGGTTGGCCAAAAAGGGCGTATGCGTTTTTTCCTGAATATATTCAGGAAAAAACGCATACGCCCTTTTTGGCCAACTGCATCATTGTCCACGTTCTGCCGCTTTTCCTGTGCTGGGAAGGCCATTCCCATCTACCTCCTGAACTCCGTTTCGTGCAATTCTGCCTTGCGTTCCAATCCCCTTCGTGGCCTTACCTCAGTATGTTTTTGGACGAGTGTTATCATTTAGAGCTCGGCAGGTTTGTGAAGTGCAGTGCCCCAGAGCTCCGTTTGGCAGGTCGCTTTGGTGTGAGCTGGCCGCAATAGCGCAAGATTGCTTCAGGCCCTGTTGTGCTTGCGGCGAGGCAGGCCGAGCCTTTGGTGAATTCCTCTTCGTGATGGGAAATTAGAGTGACGTGGGCCTGTCCGAACACCGCCAGCTGGTCTCTCATAGGTTGCCCCTCTTCCAGTTCATCCTTCGGACCACTTGCAGAGACTACGAAAGAGGAGTGTCAAGACGCGGATCCTGCAAGTGGGGGAATTGTTAGTCAAGCGGCTGGAATGGCGGACGCTAGCACCCGGAGGTGAAAAATGAGGTGCGCTTTCGAAAGCTTTCCCGATCACACGGTGTACCATCCCCTGGGATTCGCATGAGTGGTTTGGCTGTAGGAAAGTTGCCTTGAACCTGGAGAGGTGGGACCCATGGAATGGGTAGCACGCAGTATAACTCTAGAGGCTCTGCCTTTGCTCCTCCAACCTCAGCAATCCTCTCAGCCTGAGGAGTATCCAGCCTTATGTCTTATGCCGCTGTGGGTGTAGATGTGGTCAATCCTGGTTGCATCACAGCCCCTGAACGCATTTTGGCAGAATTTCCCTCCCTCTCGCCGTGCTTCTTTCTTCTGTGTTTTGGAAATGTATTTTTAGAATGGGCTTTAGCTGATTTTCAGTGCTGTGTTGATGCCGCTTGACACACACTTGATTCACTTACAGAGAGATATCAATACTTAGGTTTTCAGATGCTTACGAGTCTGATATATTCTTCTGTGATGAATAGGAGCTGTTGAGTCCTGTTCACTGAGCAAGGAGTAGGTGGTGTCTATTATATATTTGCTTTTCCGACCGGTATCTGTGCTCATTTCCAAGTCGTGTTTTATGCATCACGCCACCTCACCTTTCCGCTTAAGCAGGCCTAAGTGTGTTTTCGAAAAGCGTGAGTCTGTTCTCTTTTGTCATTCGGGTCGTGGGTAGCGATTTGTACATTCCCTCTCTAAGTGATATCCCAAGTTTCTTTTTCTGTGGGACAGATTTCACTTAGCATCATCGTACCTCAATCCACTCATTATGCTGGAACCAGCCTTATGACATGGATTCCATGGCTGAGGGATATTCCCTCGTACCTAAGTAGCACAACTTCTTGGTCCATTTCTCTCTTCCCCGGCATATGAAGGGTGTCCCGAAGTCGAGGTTGTTGTAAAGAGAGAAGCCCTAAACTTTGGGGTGCCTGCGTCTGGTTGATTTTTAGTTTTCCCAAGATATAGGCCCACGTGTGGAGGTGCCCTATGCTCTGTGGTTCTGTTCTGTACGTGTTTTAGGAACGAGCATACGCTTCTCCAGAGTGGCTGTTGGCATTTTGCGTCCCTCCCGGCAACTGGACAAGGCTCCCTTATCTCCTTGGCCTGTCCTGCCTTTCTGGTTTTTAGACATTTTCCGGATGGGTCTTTTGCCCGGGGGGGGGGGGAGTGAGATTTCTTTGTAGTGCCGATTTGCTCTCCCCGGGTGCTTGGTTGGCCAAAAAGGGCGTATGCGTTTTTTCCTGAATATATTCAGGAAAAAACGCATACGCCCTTTTTGGCCAACTGCATCATTGTCCACGTTCTGCCGCTTTTCCTGTGCTGGGAAGGCCATTCCCATCTACCTCCTGAACTCCGTTTCGTGCAATTCTGCCTTGCGTTCCAATCCCCTTCGTGGCCTTACCTCAGTATGTTTTTGGACGAGTGTTATCATTTAGAGCTCGGCAGGTTTGTGAAGTGCAGTGCCCCAGAGCTCCGTTTGGCAGCTCGCTTTGGTGTGAGCTGGCCGCAATAGCGCAAGATTGCTTCAGGCCCTGTTGTGCTTGCGGCGAGGCAGGCCGAGCCTTTGGTGAATTCCTCTTCGTGATGGGAAATTAGAGTGACGTGGGCCTGTCCGAACACCGCCAGCTGGTCTCTCATAGGTTGCCCCTCTTCCAGTTCATCCTTCGGACCACTTGCAGAGACTACGAAAGAGGAGTGTCAAGACGCGGATCCTGCAAGTGGGGGAATTGTTAGTCAAGCGGCTGGAATGGCGGACGCTAGCACCCGGAGGTGAAAAATGAGGTGCGCTTTCGAAAGCTTTCCCGATCACACGGTGTACCATCCCCTGGGATTCGCATGAGTGGTTTGGCTGTAGGAAAGTTGCCTTGAACCTGGAGAGGTGGGACCCATGGAATGGGTAGCACGCAGTATAACTCTAGAGGCTCTGCCTTTGCTCCTCCAACCTCAGCAATCCTCTCAGCCTGAGGAGTATCCAGCCTTATGTCTTATGCCGCTGTGGGTGTAGATGTGGTCAATCCTGGTTGCATCACAGCCCCTGAACGCATTTTGGCAGAATTTCCCTCCCTCTCGCCGTGCTTCTTTCTTCTGTGTTTTGGAAATGTATTTTTAGAATGGGCTTTAGCTGATTTTCAGTGCTGTGTTGATGCCGCTTGACACACACTTGATTCACTTACAGAGAGATATCAATACTTAGGTTTTCAGATGCTTACGAGTCTGATATATTCTTCTGTGATGAATAGGAGCTGTTGAGTCCTGTTCACTGAGCAAGGAGTAGGTGGTGTCTATTATATATTTGCTTTTCCGACCGGTATCTGTGCTCATTTCCAAGTCGTGTTTTATGCATCACGCCACCTCACCTTTCCGCTTAAGCAGGCCTAAGTGTGTTTTGGAAAAGCGTGAGTCTGTTCTCTTTTGTCATTCGGGTCGTGGGTAGCGATTTGTACATTCCCTCTCTAAGTGATATCCCAAGTTTCTTTTTCTGTGGGACAGATTTCACTTAGCATCATCGTACCTCAATCCACTCATTATGCTGGAACCAGCCTTATGACATGGATTCCATGGCTGAGGGATATTCCCTCGTACCTAAGTAGCACAAATTCTTGGTCCATTTCTCTCTTCCCCGGCATATGAAGGGTGTCCCGAAGTCGAGGTTGTTGTAAAGAGAGAATCCCTAAACTTTGGTGTGCCTGCGTCTGGTTGATTTTTAGTTTTCCCAAGATATAGGCCCACGTGTGGAGGTGCCCTATGCTCTGTGGTTCTGTTCTGTACGTGTTTTAGGAACGAGCATACGCTTCTCCAGAGTGGCTGTTGGCATTTTGCGTCCCTCCCGGCAACTGGACAAGGCTCCCTTATCTCCTTGGCCTGTCCTGCCTTTCTGGTTTTTAGACATTTTCCGGATGGCTCTTTTGCCCGGGGGGGGGAGTGAGATTTCTTTGTAGTGCCGATTTGCTCTCCCCGGGTGCTTGGTTGGCCAAAAAGGGCGTATGCGTTTTTTCCTGAATATATTCAGGAAAAAACGCATACGCCCTTTTTGGCCAACTGCATCATTGTCCACGTTCTGCCGCTTTTCCTGTGCTGGGAAGGCCATTCCCATCTACCTCCTGAACTCCGTTTCGTGCAATTCTGCCTTGCGTTCCAATCCCCTTCGTGGCCTTACCTCAGTATGTTTTTGGACGAGTGTTATCATTTAGAGCTCGGCAGGTTTGTGAAGTGCAGTGCCCCAGAGCTCCGTTTGGCAGCTCGCTTTGGTGTGAGCTGGCCGCAATAGCGCAAGATTGCTTCAGGCCCTGTTGTGCTTGCGGCGAGGCAGGCCGAGCCTTTGGTGAATTCCTCTTCGTGATGGGAAATTAGAGTGACGTGGGCCTGTCCGAACACCGCCAGCTGGTCTCTCATAGGTTGCCCCTCTTCCAGTTCATCCTTCGGACCACTTGCAGAGACTACGAAAGAGGAGTGTCAAGACGCTGATCCTGCAAGTGGGGGAATTGTTAGTCAAGCGGCTGGAATGGCGGACGCTAGCACCCGGAGGTGAAAAATGAGGTGCGCTTTCGAAAGCTTTCCCGATCACACGGTGTACCATCCCCTGGGATTCGCATGAGTGGTTTGGCTGTAGGAAAGTTGCCTTGAACCTGGAGAGGTGGGACCCATGGAATGGGTAGCACGCAGTATAACTCTAGAGGCTCTGCCTTTGCTCCTCCAACCTCAGCAATCCTCTCAGCCTGAGGAGTATCCAGCCTTATGTCTTATGCCGCTGTGGGTGTAGATGTGGTCAATCCTGGTTGCATCACAGCCCCTGAACGCATTTTGGCAGAATTTCCCTCCCTCTCGCCGTGCTTCTTTCTTCTGTGTTTTGGAAATGTATTTTTAGAATGGGCTTTAGCTGATTTTCAGTGCTGTGTTGATGCCGCTTGACACACACTTGATTCACTTACAGAGAGATATCAATACTTAGGTTTTCAGATGCTTACGAGTCTGATATATTCTTCTGTGATGAATAGGAGCTGTTGAGTCCTGTTCACTGAGCAAGGAGTAGGTGTTGTCTATTATATATTTGCTTTTCCGACCGGTATCTGTGCTCATTTCCAAGTCGTGTTTTATGCATCACGCCACCTCACCTTTCCGCTTAAGCAGGCCTAAGTGTGTTTTGGAAAAGCGTGAGTCTGTTCTTTTTGTCATTCGGGTCGTGGGTAGCGATTTGTACATTCCCTCTCTAAGTGATATCCCAAGTTTCTTTTTCTGTGGGAGAGATTTCACTTAGCATCATCGTACCTCAATCCACTCATTATGCTGGAACCAGCCTTATGACATGGATTCCATGGCTGAGGGATATTCCCTCGTACCTAAGTAGCACAAATTCTTGGTCCATTTCTCTCTTCCCCGGCATATGAAGGGTGTCCCGAAGTCGAGGTTGTTGTAAAGAGAGAAGCCCTAAACTTTGGGGTGCCTGCGTCTGGTTGATTTTTAGTTTTCCCAAGATATAGGCCCACGTGTGGAGGTGCCCTATGCTCTGTGGTTCTGTTCTGTACGTGTTTTAGGAACGAGCATACGCTTCTCCAGAGTGGCTGTTGGCATTTTGCGTCCCTCCCGGCAACTGGACAAGGCTCCCTTATCTCCTTGGCCTGTCCTGCCTTTCTGGTTTTTAGACATTTTCCGGATGGCTCTTTTGCCCGGGGGGGGGAGTGAGATTTCTTTGTAGTGCCGATTTGCTCTCCCCGGGTGCTTGGTTGGCCAAAAAGGGCGTATGCGTTTTTTCCTGAATATATTCAGGAAAAAACGCATACGCCCTTTTTGGCCAACTGCATCATTGTCCACGTTCTGCCGCTTTTCCTGTGCTGGGAAGGCCATTCCCATCTACCTCCTGAACTCCGTTTTGTGCAATTCTGCCTTGCGTTCAAATCCCCTTCGTGGCCTTACCTCAGTATGTTTTTGGACGAGTGTTATCATTTAGAGCTCGGCAAGTTTGTGAAGTGCAGTGCCCCAGAGCTCCGTTTGGCAGGTCGCTTTGGTGTGAGCTGGCCGCAATAGCGCAAGATTGCTTCAGGCCCTGTTGTGCTTGCGGCGAGGCAGGCCGAGCCTTTGGTGAATTCCTCTTCGTGATGGGAAATTAGAGTGACGTGGGCCTGTCTGAACACCGCCAGCTGGTCTCTCATAGGTTGCCCCTCTTCCAGTTCATCCTTCGGACCACTTGCAGAGACTACGAAAGAGGAGTGTCAAGACGCTGATCCTGCAAGTGGGGGAATTGTTAGTCAAGCGGCTGGAATGGCGGACGCTAGCACCCGGAGGTGAAAAATGAGGTGCGCTTTCGAAAGCTTTCCCGATCACACGGTGTACCATCCCCTGGGATTCGCATGAGTGGTTTGGCTGTAGGAAAGTTGCCTTGAACCTGGAGAGGTGGGACCCATGGAATGGGTAGCACGCAGTATAACTCTAGAGGCTCTGCCTTTGCTCCTCCAACCTCAGCAATCCTCTCAGCCTGAGGAGTATCCAGCCTTATGTCTTATGCCGCTGTGGGTGTAGATGTGGTCAATCCTGGTTGCATCACAGCCCCTGAACGCATTTTGGCAGAATTTCCCTCCCTCTCGCCGTGCTTCTTTCTTCTGTGTTTTGGAAATGTATTTTTAGAATGGGCTTTAGCTGATTTTCAGTGCTGTGTTGATGCCGCTTGACACACACTTGATTCACTTACAGAGAGATATCAATACTTAGGTTTTCAGATGCTTACGAGTCTGATATATTCTTCTGTGATGAATAGGAGCTGTTGAGTCCTGTTCACTGAGCAAGGAGTAGGTGGTGTCTATTATATATTTGCTTTTCCGACCGGTATCTGTGCTCATTTCCAAGTCGTGTTTTATGCATCACGCCACCTCACCTTTCCGCTTAAGCAGGCCTAAGTGTGTTTTGGAAAAGCGTGAGTCTGTTCTCTTTTGTCATTCGGGTCGTGGGTAGCGATTTGTACATTCCCTCTCTAAGTGATATCCCAAGTTTCTTTTTCTGTGGGACAGATTTCACTTAGCATCATCGTACCTCAATCCACTCATTATGCTGGAACCAGCCTTATGACATGGATTCCATGGCTGAGGGATATTCCACGTACAAATTCTTGGTAGCACAAATTCTTGGTCCATTTCTCTCTTCCCCGGCATATGAAGGGTGTCCCGAAGTCGAGGTTGTTGTAAAGAGAGAAGCCCTAAACTTTGGGGTGCCTGCGTCTGGTTGATTTTTAGTTTTCCCAAGATATAGGCCCACGTGTGGAGGTGCCCTATGCTCTGTGGTTCTGTTCTGTACGTGTTTTAGGAACGAGCATACGCTTCTCCAGAGTGGCTGTTGGTATTTTGCGTCCCTCCCGGCAACTGGACAAGGCTCCCTTATCTCCTTGGCCTGTCCTGCCTTTCTGGTTTTTAGACATTTTCCGGATGGCTCTTTTGCCCGGGGGGGGAGTGAGATTTCTTTGTAGTGCCGATTTGCTCTCCCCGGGTGCTTGGTTGGCCAAAAAGGGCGTATGCGTTTTTTCCTGAATATATTCAGGAAAAAACGCATACGCCCTTTTTGGCCAACTGCATCATTGTCCACGTTCTGCCGCTTTTCCTGTGCTGGGAAGGCCATTCCCATCTACCTCCTGAACTCCGTTTCGTGCAATTCTGCCTTGCGTTCAAATCCCCTTCGTGGCCTTACCTCAGTATGTTTTTGGACGAGTGTTATCATTTAGAGCTCGGCAGGTTTGTGAAGTGCAGTGCCCCAGAGCTCCGTTTGGCAGGTCGCTTTGGTGTGAGCTGGCCGCAATAGCGCAAGATTGCTTCAGGCCCTGTTGTGCTTGCGGCGAGGCAGGCCGAGCCTTTGGTGAATTCCTCTTCGTGATGGGAAATTAGAGTGACGTGGGCCTGTCCGAACACCGCCAGCTGGTCTCTCATAGGTTGCCCCTCTTCCAGTTCATCCTTCGGACCACTTGCAGAGACTACGAAAGAGGAGTGTCAAGACGCTGATCCTGCAAGTGGGGGAATTGTTAGTCAAGCGGCTGGAATGGCGGACGCTAGCACCCGGAGGTGAAAAATGAGGTGCGCTTTCGAAAGCTTTCCCGATCACACGGTGTACCATCCCCTGGGATTCGCATGAGTGGTTTGGCTGTAGGAAAGTTGCCTTGAACCTGGAGAGGTGGGACCCATGGAATGGGTAGCACGCAGTATAACTCTAGAGGCTCTGCCTTTGCTCCTCCAACCTCAGCAATCCTCTCAGCCTGAGGAGTATCCAGCCTTATGTCTTATGCCGCTGTGGGTGTAGATGTGGTCAATCCTGGTTGCATCACAGCCCCTGAACGCATTTTGGCAGAATTTCCCTCCCTCTCGCCGTGCTTCTTTCTTCTGTGTTTTGGAAATGTATTTTTAGAATGGGCTTTAGCTGATTTTCAGTGCTGTGTTGATGCCTCTTGACACACACTTGATTCACTTACAGAGAGATATCAATACTTAGGTTTTCAGATGCTTACGAGTCTGATATATTCTTCTGTGATGAATAGGAGCTGTTGAGTCCTGTTCACTGAGCAAGGAGTAGGTGGTGTCTATTATATATTTGCTTTTCCGACCGGTATCTGTGCTCATTTCCAAGTCGTGTTTTATGCATCACGCCACCTCACCTTTCCGCTTAAGCAGGCCTAAGTGTGTTTTCGAAAAGCGTGAGTCTGTTCTCTTTTGTCATTCGGGTCGTGGGTAGCGATTTGTACATTCCCTCTCTAAGTGATATCCCAAGTTTCTTTTTCTGTGGGACAGATTTCACTTAGCATCATCGTACCTCAATCCACTGATTATGCTGGAACCAGCCTTATGACATGGATTCCATGGCTGAGGGATATTCCCTCGTACCTAAGTAGCACAAATTCTTGGTCCATTTCTCTCTTCCCCGGCATATGAAGGGTGTCCCGAAGTCGAGGTTGTTGTAAAGAGAGAAGCCCTAAACTTTGGGGTGCCTGCGTCTGGTTGATTTTTAGTTTTCCCAAGATATAGGCCCACGTGTGGAGGTGCCCTATGCTCTGTGTTTCTGTTCTGTACGTGTTTTAGGAACGAGCATACGCTTCTCCAGAGTGGCTGTTGGCATTTTGCGTCCCTCCCGGCAACTGGACAAGGCTCCCTTATCTCCTTGGCCTGTCCTGCCTTTCTGGTTTTTAGACATTTTCCGGATGGCTCTTTTGCCCGGGGGGGGAGTGAGATTTCTTTGTAGTGCCGATTTGCTCTCCCCGGGTGCTTGGTTGGCCAAAAAGGGCGTATGCGTTTTTTCCTGAATATATTCAGGAAAAAACGCATACGCCCTTTTTGGCCAACTGCATCATTGTCCACGTTCTGCCGCTTTTCCTGTGCTGGGAAGGCCATTCCCATCTACCTCCTGAACTCCGTTTCGTGCAATTCTGCCTTGCGTTCCAATCCCCTTCGTGGCCTTACCTCAGTATGTTTTTGGACGAGTGTTATCATTTAGAGCTCGGCAGGTTTGTGAAGTGCAGTGCCCCAGAGCTCCGTTTGGCAGGTCGCTTTGGTGTGAGCTGGCCGCAATAGCGCAAGATTGCTTCAGGCCCTGTTGTGCTTGCGGCGAGGCAGGCCGAGCCTTTGGTGAATTCCTCTTCGTGATGGGAAATTAGAGTGACGTGGGCCTGTCCGAACACCGCCAGCTGGTCTCTCATAGGTTGCCCCTCTTCCAGTTCATCCTTCGGACCACTTGCAGAGACTACGAAAGAGGAGTGTCAAGACGCTGATCCTGCAAGTGGGGGAATTGTTAGTCAAGCGGCTGGAATGGCGGACGCTAGCACCCGGAGGTGAAAAATGAGGTGCGCTTTCGAAAGCTTTCCCGATCACACGGTGTACCATCCCCTGGGATTCGCATGAGTGGTTTGGCTGTAGGAAAGTTGCCTTGAACCTGGAGAGGTGGGACCCATGGAATGGGTAGCACGCAGTATAACTCTAGAGGCTCTGCCTTTGCTCCTCCAACCTCAGCAATCCTCTCAGCCTGAGGAGTATCCAGCCTTATGTCTTATGCCGCTGTGGGTGTAGATGTGGTCAATCCTGGTTGCATCACAGCCCCTGAACGCATTTTGGCAGAATTTCCCTCCCTCTCGCCGTGCTTCTTTCTTCTGTGTTTTGGAAATGTATTTTTAGAATGGGCTTTAGCTGATTTTCAGTGCTGTGTTGATGCCGCTTGACACACACTTGATTCACTTACAGAGAGATATCAATACTTAGGTTTTCAGATGCTTACGAGTCTGATATATTCTTCTGTGGTGGATAGGAGCTGTTGAGTCCTGTTCACTGAGCAAGGAGTAGGTGGTGTCTATTATATATTTGCTTTTCCGACCGGTATCTGTGCTCATTTCCAAGTCGTGTTTTATGCATCACGCCACCTCACCTTTCTGCTTAAGCAGGCCTAAGTGTGTTTTGGAAAAGCGTGAGTCTGTTCTCTTTTGTCATTCGGGTCGTGGGTAGCGATTTGTACATTCCCTCTCTAAGTGATATCCCAAGTTTCTTTTTCTGTGGGACAGATTTCACTTAGCATCATCGTACCTCAATCCACTCATTATGCTGGAACCAGCCTTATGACATGGATTCCATGGCTGAGGGATATTCCCTCGTACCTAAGTAGCACAAATTCTTGGTCCATTTCTCTCTTCCCCGGCATATGAAGGGTGTCCCGAAGTCGAGGTTGTTGTAAAGAGAGAATCCCTAAACTTTGGTGTGCCTGCATCTGGTTGATTTTTAGTTTTCCCAAGATATAGGCCCACGTGTGGAGGTGCCCTATGCTCTGTGGTTCTGTTCTGTACGTGTTTTAGGAACGAGCATACGCTTCTCCAGAGTGGCTGTTGGCATTTTGCGTCCCTCCCGGCAACTGGACAAGGCTCCCTTATCTCCTTGGCCTGTCCTGCCTTTCTGGTTTTTAGACATTTTCCGCATGGCTCTTTTGCCCGGGGGGGGAGTGAGATTTCTTTGTAGTGCCGATTTGCTCTCCCCGGGTGCTTGGTTGGCCAAAAAGGGCGTATGCGTTTTTTCCTGAATATATTCAGGAAAAAACGCATACGCCCTTTTTGGCCAACTGCATCATTGTCCACGTTCTGCCGCTTTTCCTGTGCTGGGAAGGCCATTCCCATCTACCTCCTGAACTCCGTTTCGTGCAATTCTGCCTTGCGTTCAAATCCCCTTCGTGGCCTTACCTCAGTATGTTTTTGGACGAGTGTTATCATTTAGAGCTCGGCAGGTTTGTGAAGTGCAGTGCCCCAGAGCTCCGTTTGGCAGCTCGCTTTGGTGTGAGCTGGCCGCAATAGCGCAAGATTGCTTCAGGCCCTGTTGTGCTTGCGGCGAGGCAGGCCGAGCCTTTGGTGAATTCCTCTTCGTGATGGGAAATTAGAGTGACGTGGGCCTGTCCGAACACCGCCAGCTGGTCTCTCATAGGTTGCCCCTCTTCCAGTTCATCCTTCGGACCACTTGCAGAGACTACGAAAGAGGAGTGTCAAGACGCTGATCCTGCAAGTGGGGGAATTGTTAGTCAAGCGGCTGGAATGGCGGACGCTAGCACCCGGAGGTGAAAAATGAGGTGCGCTTTCGAAAGCTTTCCCGATCACACGGTGTACCATCCCCTGGGATTCGCATGAGTGGTTTGGCTGTAGGAAAGTTGCCTTGAACCTGGAGAGGTGGGACCCATGGAATGGGTAGCACACAGTATAACTCTAGAGGCTCTGCCTTTGCTCCTCCAACCTCAGCAATCCTCTCAGCCTGAGGAGTATCCAGCCTTATGTCTTATGCCGCTGTGGGTTTAGATGTGTTCAATCCTCATTGCATCACAGCCCCTGAACGCATTTTGGCAGAATTTCCCTCCCTCTCGTCGTGCTTCTTTCTTCTGTGTTTTGGAAATGTATTTTTAGAATGGGCTTTAGCTGATTTTCAGTGCTGTGTTGATGCCGCTTGACACACACTTGATTCACTTACAGAGAGATATCAATACTTAGGTTTTCAGATGCTTATGAGTCTGATATATTCTTCTGTGATGAATAGGAGCTGTTGAGTCCTGTTCACTGAGCAAGGAGTAGGTGGTGTCTAGTATATATTTGCTTTTCCGACCGGTATCTGTGCTCATTTCCAAGTTGTTTTTATGCATCACGCCACCTCACCTTCCTGCTTAAGCAGGCCTAAGTGTGTTTTCGAAAAGCGTGAGTCTGTTCTCTTTTGTCATTCGGGTCGTGGGTAGCGATTTGTACATTCCCTCTCTAAGTGATATCCCAAGTTTCTTTTTCTGTGGGACAGATTTCACTTAGCATCATCGTACCTCAATCCACTCATTATGCTGGAACCAGCCTTATGACATGGATTCCATGGCTGAGGGATATTCCCTCGTACCTAAGTAGCACAAATTCTTGGTCCATTTCTCTCTTCCCCGGCATATGAAGGGTGTCCCGAAGTCGAGGTTGTTGTAAAGAGAGAAGCCCTAAACTTTGGGGTGCCTGCGTCTGGTTGATTTTTAGTTTTCCCAAGATATAGGCCCACGTGTGGAGGTGCCCTATGCTCTGTGGTTCTGTTCTGTACGTGTTTTAGGAACGAGCATACGCTTCTCCAGAGTGGCTGTTGGCATTTTGCGTCCCTCCCGGCAACTGGACAAGGCTCCCTTATCTCCTTGGCCTGTCCTGCCTTTCTGGTTTTTAGACATTTTCCGCATGGCTCTTTTGCCCGGGGGGGGAGTGAGATTTCTTTGTAGTGCCGATTTGCTCTCCCCGGGTGCTTGGTTGGCCAAAAAGGGCGTATGCGTTTTTTCCTGAATATATTCAGGAAAAAACGCATACGCCCTTTTTGGCCAACTGCATCATTGTCCACGTTCTGCCGCTTTTCCTGTGCTGGGAAGGCCATTCCCATCTACCTCCTGAACTCCGTTTCGTGCAATTCTGCCTTGCGTTCCAATCCCCTTCGTGGCCTTACCTCAGTATGTTTTTGGACGAGTGTTATCATTTAGAGCTCGGCAGGTTTGTGAAGTGCAGTGCCCCAGAGCTCCGTTTGGCAGGTCGCTTTGGTGTGAGCTGGCCGCAATAGCGCAAGATTGCTTCAGGCCCTGTTGTGCTTGCGGCGAGGCAGGCCGAGCCTTTGGTGAATTCCTCTTCGTGATGGGAAATTAGAGTGACGTGGGCCTGTCCGAACACCGCCAGCTGGTCTCTCATAGGTTGCCCCTCTTCCAGTTCATCCTTCGGACCACTTGCAGAGACTACGAAAGAGGAGTGTCAAGACGCTGATCCTGCAAGTGGGGGAATTGTTAGTCAAGCGGCTGGAATGGCGGACGCTAGCACCCGGAGGTGAAAAATGAGGTGCGCTTTCGAAAGCTTTCCCGATCACACGGTGTACCATCCCCTGGGATTCGCATGAGTGGTTTGGCTGTAGGAAAGTTGCCTTGAACCTGGAGAGGTGGGACCCATGGAATGGGTAGCACGCAGTATAACTCTAGAGGCTCTGCCTTTGCTCCTCCAACCTCAGCAATCCTCTCAGCCTGAGGAGTATCCAGCCTTATGTCTTATGCCGCTGTGGGTGTAGATGTGGTCAATCCTGGTTGCATCACAGCCCCTGAACGCATTTTGGCAGAATTTCCCTCCCTCTCGCCGTGCTTCTTTCTTCTGTGTTTTGGAAATGTATTTTTAGAATGGGCTTTAGCTGATTTTCAGTGCTGTGTTGATGCCGCTTGACACACACTTGATTCACTTACAGAGAGATATCAATACTTAGGTTTTCAGATGCTTACGAGTCTGATATATTCTTCTGTGGTGGATAGGAGCTGTTGAGTCCTGTTCACTGAGCAAGGAGTAGGTGGTGTCTATTATATATTTGCTTTTCCGACCGGTATCTGTGCTCATTTCCAAGTCGTGTTTTATGCATCACGCCACCTCACCTTTCTGCTTAAGCAGGCCTAAGTGTGTTTTGGAAAAGCGTGAGTCTGTTCTCTTTTGTCATTCGGGTCGTGGGTAGCGATTTGTACATTCCCTCTCTAAGTGATATCCCAAGTTTCTTTTTCTGTGGGACAGATTTCACTTAGCATCATCGTACCTCAATCCACTCATTATGCTGGAACCAGCCTTATGACATGGATTCCATGGCTGAGGGATATTCCCTCGTACCTAAGTAGCACAAATTCTTGGTCCATTTCTCTCTTCCCCGGCATATGAAGGGTGTCCCGAAGTCGAGGTTGTTGTAAAGAGAGAATCCCTAAACTTTGGTGTGCCTGCATCTGGTTGATTTTTAGTTTTCCCAAGATATAGGCCCACGTGTGGAGGTGCCCTATGCTCTGTGGTTCTGTTCTGTACGTGTTTTAGGAACGAGCATACGCTTCTCCAGAGTGGCTGTTGGCATTTTGCGTCCCTCCCGGCAACTGGACAAGGCTCCCTTATCTCCTTGGCCTGTCCTGCCTTTCTGGTTTTTAGACATTTTCCGCATGGCTCTTTTGCCCGGGGGGGGAGTGAGATTTCTTTGTAGTGCCGATTTGCTCTCCCCGGGTGCTTGGTTGGCCAAAAAGGGCGTATGCGTTTTTTCCTGAATATATTCAGGAAAAAACGCATACGCCCTTTTTGGCCAACTGCATCATTGTCCACGTTCTGCCGCTTTTCCTGTGCTGGGAAGGCCATTCCCATCTACCTCCTGAACTCCGTTTCGTGCAATTCTGCCTTGCGTTCAAATCCCCTTCGTGGCCTTACCTCAGTATGTTTTTGGACGAGTGTTATCATTTAGAGCTCGGCAGGTTTGTGAAGTGCAGTGCCCCAGAGCTCCGTTTGGCAGGTCGCTTTGGTGTGAGCTGGCCGCAATAGCGCAAGATTGCTTCAGGCCCTGTTGTGCTTGCGGCGAGGCAGGCCGAGCCTTTGGTGAATTCCTCTTCGTGATGGGAAATTAGAGTGACGTGGGCCTGTCCGAACACCGCCAGCTGGTCTCTCATAGGTTGCCCCTCTTCCAGTTCATCCTTCGGACCACTTGCAGAGACTACGAAAGAGGAGTGTCAAGACGCTGATCCTGCAAGTGGGGGAATTGTTAGTCAAGCGGCTGGAATGGCGGACGCTAGCACCCGGAGGTGAAAAATGAGGTGCGCTTTCGAAAGCTTTCCCGATCACACGGTGTACCATCCCCTGGGATTCGCATGAGTGGTTTGGCTGTAGGAAAGTTGCCTTGAACCTGGAGAGGTGGGACCCATGGAATGGGTAGCACACAGTATAACTCTAGAGGCTCTGCCTTTGCTCCTCCAACCTCAGCAATCCTCTCAGCCTGAGGAGTATCCAGCCTTATGTCTTATGCCGCTGTGGGTTTAGATGTGTTCAATCCTCATTGCATCACAGCCCCTGAACGCATTTTGGCAGAATTTCCCTCCCTCTCGTCGTGCTTCTTTCTTCTGTGTTTTGGAAATGTATTTTTAGAATGGGCTTTAGCTGATTTTCAGTGCTGTGTTGATGCCGCTTGACACACACTTGATTCACTTACAGAGAGATATCAATACTTAGGTTTTCAGATGCTTACGAGTCTGATATATTCTTCTGTGATGAATAGGAGCTGTTGAGTCCTGTTCACTGAGCAAGGAGTAGGTGGTGTCTATTATATATTTGCTTTTCCGACCGGCATCTGTGCTCATTTCCAAGTTGTTTTTATGCATCACGCCACCTCACCTTCCTGCTTAAGCAGGCCTAAGTGTGTTTTCGAAAAGCGTGAGTCTGTTCTCTTTTGTCATTCGGGTCGTGGGTAGCGATTTGTACATTCCCTCTCTAAGTGATATCCCAAGTTTCTTTTTCTGTGGGACAGATTTCACTTAGCATCATCGTACCTCAATCCACTCATTATGCTGGAACCAGCCTTATGACATGGATTCCATGGCTGAGGGATATTCCCTCGTACCTAAGTAGCACAAATTCTTGGTCCATTTCTCTCTTCCCCGGCATATGAAGGGTGTCCCGAAGTCGAGGTTGTTGTAAAGAGAGAAGCCCTAAACTTTGGGGTGCCTGCGTCTGGTTGATTTTTAGTTTTCCCAAGATATAGGCCCACGTGTGGAGGTGCCCTATGCTCTGTGGTTCTGTTCTGTACGTGTTTTAGGAACGAGCATACGCTTCTCCAGAGTGGCTGTTGGCATTTTGCGTCCCTCCCGGCAACTGGACAAGGCTCCCTTATCTCCTTGGCCTGTCCTGCCTTTCTGGTTTTTAGACATTTTCCGCATGGCTCTTTTGCCCGGGGGGGGAGTGAGATTTCTTTGTAGTGCCGATTTGCTCTCCCCGGGTGCTTGGTTGGCCAAAAAGGGCGTATGCGTTTTTTCCTGAATATATTCAGGAAAAAACGCATACGCCCTTTTTGGCCAACTGCATCATTGTCCACGTTCTGCCGCTTTTCCTGTGCTGGGAAGGCCATTCCCATCTACCTCCTGAACTCCGTTTCGTGCAATTCTGCCTTGCGTTCAAATCCCCTTCGTGGCCTTACCTCAGTATGTTTTTGGACGAGTGTTATCATTTAGAGCTCGGCAGGTTTGTGAAGTGCAGTGCCCCAGAGCTCCGTTTGGCAGGTCGCTTTGGTGTGAGCTGGCCGCAATAGCGCAAGATTGCTTCAGGCCCTGTTGTGCTTGCGGCGAGGCAGGCCGAGCCTTTGGTGAATTCCTCTTCGTGATGGGAAATTAGAGTGACGTGGGCCTGTCCGAACACCGCCAGCTGGTCTCTCATAGGTTGCCCCTCTTCCAGTTCATCCTTCGGACCACTTGCAGAGACTACGAAAGAGGAGTGTCAAGACGCTGATCCTGCAAGTGGGGGAATTGTTAGTCAAGCGGCTGGAATGGCGGACGCTAGCACCCGGAGGTGAAAAATGAGGTGCGCTTTCGAAAGCTTTCCCGATCACACGGTGTACCATCCCCTGGGATTCGCATGAGTGGTTTGGCTGTAGGAAAGTTGCCTTGAACCTGGAGAGGTGGGACCCATGGAATGGGTAGCACGCAGTATAACTCTAGAGGCTCTGCCTTTGCTCCTCCAACCTCAGCAATCCTCTCAGCCTGAGGAGTATCCAGCCTTATGTCTTATGCCGCTGTGGGTGTAGATGTGGTCAATCCTGGTTGCATCACAGCCCCTGAACGCATTTTGGCAGAATTTCCCTCCCTCTCGCCGTGCTTCTTTCTTCTGTGTTTTGGAAATGTATTTTTAGAATGGGCTTTAGCTGATTTTCAGTGCTGTGTTGATGCCGCTTGACACACACTTGATTCACTTACAGAGAGATATCAATACTTAGGTTTTCAGATGCTTACGAGTCTGATATATTCTTCTGTGATGAATAGGAGCTGTTGAGTCCTGTTCACTGAGCAAGGAGTAGGTGGTGTCTATTATATATTTGCTTTTCCGACCGGTATCTGTGCTCATTTCCAAGTCGTGTTTTATGCATCACGCCACCTCACCTTTCCGCTTAAGCAGGCCTAAGTGTGTTTTGGAAAAGCGTGAGTCTGTTCTCTTTTGTCATTCGGGTCGTGGGTAGCGATTTGTACATTCCCTCTCTAAGTGATATCCCAAGTTTCTTTTTCTGTGGGACAGATTTCACTTAGCATCATCGTACCTCAATCCACTCATTATGCTGGAACCAGCCTTATGACATGGATTCCATGGCTGAGGGATATTCCCTCGTACCTAAGTAGCACAAATTCTTGGTCCATTTCTCTCTTCCCCGGCATATGAAGGGTGTCCCGAAGTCGAGGTTGTTGTAAAGAGAGAATCCCTAAACTTTGGTGTGCCTGCGTCTGGTTGATTTTTAGTTTTCCCAAGATATAGGCCCACGTGTGGAGGTGCCCTATGCTCTGTGTTTCTGTTCTGTACGTGTTTTAGGAACGAGCATACGCTTCTCCAGAGTGGCTGTTGGCATTTTGCGTCCCTCCCGGCAACTGGACAAGGCTCCCTTATCTCCTTGGCCTGTCCTGCCTTTCTGGTTTTTAGACATTTTCCGGATGGCTCTTTTGCCCGGGGGGGGAGTGAGATTTCTTTGTAGTGCCGATTTGCTCTCCCCGGGTGCTTGGTTGGCCAAAAAGGGCGTATGCGTTTTTTCCTGAATATATTCAGGAAAAAACGCATACGCCCTTTTTGGCCAACTGCATCATTGTCCACGTTCTGCCGCTTTTCCTGTGCTGGGAAGGCCATTCCCATCTACCTCCTGAACTCCGTTTCGTGCAATTCTGCCTTGCGTTCAAATCCCCTTCGTGGCCTTACCTCAGTATGTTTTTGGACGAGTGTTATCATTTAGAGCTCGGCAGGTTTGTGAAGTGCAGTGCTCCAGAGCTCCGTTTGGCAGGTCGCTTTGGTGTGAGCTGGCCGCAATAGCGCAAGATTGCTTCAGGCCCTGTTGTGCTTGCGGCGAGGCAGGCCGAGCCTTTGGTGAATTCCTCTTCGTGATGGGAAATTAGAGTGACGTGGGCCTGTCCGAACACCGCCAGCTGGTCTCTCATAGGTTGCCCCTCTTCCAGTTCATCCTTCGGACCACTTGCAGAGACTACGAAAGAGGAGTGTCAAGACGCTGATCCTGCAAGTGGGGGAATTGTTAGTCAAGCGGCTGGAATGGCGGACGCTAGCACCCGGAGGTGAAAAATGAGGTGCGCTTTCGAAAGCTTTCCCGATCACACGGTGTACCATCCCCTGGGATTCGCATGAGTGGTTTGGCTGTAGGAAAGTTGCCTTGAACCTGGAGAGGTGGGACCCATGGAATGGGTAGCACGCAGTATAACTCTAGAGGCTCTGCCTTTGCTCCTCCAACCTCAGCAATCCTCTCAGCCTGAGGAGTATCCAGCCTTATGTCTTATGCCGCTGTGGGTGTAGATGTGGTCAATCCTGGTTGCATCACAGCCCCTGAACGCATTTTGGCAGAATTTCCCTCCCTCTCGCCGTGCTTCTTTCTTCTGTGTTTTGGAAATGTATTTTTAGAATGGGCTTTAGCTGATTTTCAGTGCTGTGTTGATGCCGCTTGACACACACTTGATTCACTTACAGAGAGATATCAATACTTAGGTTTTCAGATGCTTACGAGTCTGATATATTCTTCTGTGATGAATAGGAGCTGTTGAGTCCTGTTCACTGAGCAAGGAGTAGGTGGTGTCTATTATATATTTGCTTTTCCGACCGGTATCTGTGCTCATTTCCAAGTCGTGTTTTATGCATCACGCCACCTCACCTTTCCGCTTAAGCAGGCCTAAGTGTGTTTTGGAAAAGCGTGAGTCTGTTCTCTTTTGTCATTCGGGTCGTGGGTAGCGATTTGTACATTCCCTCTCTAAGTGATATCCCAAGTTTCTTTTTCTGTGGGACAGATTTCACTTAGCATCATCGTACCTCAATCCACTCATTATGCTGGAACCAGCCTTATGACATGGATTCCATGGCTGAGGGATATTCCCTCGTACCTAAGTAGCACAAATTCTTGGTCCATTTCTCTCTTCCCCGGCATATGAAGGGTGTCCCGAAGTCGAGGTTGTTGTAAAGAGAGAAGCCCTAAACTTTGGGGTGCCTGCGTCTGGTTGATTTTTAGTTTTCCCAAGATATAGGCCCACGTGTGGAGGTGCCCTATGCTCTGTGGTTCTGTTCTGTACGTGTTTTAGGAACGAGCATACGCTTCTCCAGAGTGGCTGTTGGCATTTTGCGTCCCTCCCGGCAACTGGACAAGGCTCCCTTATCTCCTTGGCCTGTCCTGCCTTTCTGGTTTTTAGACATTTTCCGGATGGCTCTTTTGCCCGGGGGGGGAGTGAGATTTCTTTGTAGTGCCGATTTGCTCTCCCCGGGTGCTTGGTTGGCCAAAAAGGGCGTATGCGTTTTTTCCTGAATATATTCAGGAAAAAACGCATACGCCCTTTTTGGCCAACTGCATCATTGTCCACGTTCTGCCGCTTTTCCTGTGCTGGGAAGGCCATTCCCATCTACCTCCTGAACTCCGTTTCGTGCAATTCTGCCTTGCGTTCAAATCCCCTTCGTGGCCTTACCTCAGTATGTTTTTGGACGAGTGTTATCATTTAGAGCTCGGCAGGTTTGTGAAGTGCAGTGCCCCAGAGCTCCGTTTGGCAGGTCGCTTTGGTGTGAGCTGGCCGCAATAGCGCAAGATTGCTTCAGGCCCTGTTGTGCTTGCGGCGAGGCAGGCCGAGCCTTTGGTGAATTCCTCTTCGTGATGGGAAATTAGAGTGACGTGGGCCTGTCCGAACACCGCCAGCTGGTCTCTCATAGGTTGCCCCTCTTCCAGTTCATCCTTCGGACCACTTGCAGAGACTACGAAAGAGGAGTGTCAAGACGCTGATCCTGCAAGTGGGGGAATTGTTAGTCAAGCGGCTGGAATGGCGGACGCTAGCACCCGGAGGTGAAAAATGAGGTGCGCTTTCGAAAGCTTTCCCGATCACACGGTGTACCATCCCCTGGGATTCGCATGAGTGGTTTGGCTGTAGGAAAGTTGCCTTGAACCTGGAGAGGTGGGACCCATGGAATGGGTAGCACGCAGTATAACTCTAGAGGCTCTGCCTTTGCTCCTCCAACCTCAGCAATCCTCTCAGCCTGAGGAGTATCCAGCCTTATGTCTTATGCCGCTGTGGGTGTAGATGTGGTCAATCCTGGTTGCATCACAGCCCCTGAACGCATTTTGGCAGAATTTCCCTCCCTCTCGCCGTGCTTCTTTCTTCTGTGTTTTGGAAATGTATTTTTAGAATGGGCTTTAGCTGATTTTCAGTGCTGTGTTGATGCCTCTTGACACACACTTGATTCACTTACAGAGAGATATCAATACTTAGGTTTTCAGATGCTTACGAGTCTGATATATTCTTCTGTGATGAATAGGAGCTGTTGAGTCCTGTTCACTGAGCAAGGAGTAGGTGGTGTCTATTATATATTTGCTTTTCCGACCGGTATCTGTGCTCATTTCCAAGTCGTGTTTTATGCATCAAGCCACCTCACCTTTCCGCTTAAGCAGGCCTAAGTGTGTTTTGGAAAAGCGTGAGTCTGTTCTCTTTTGTCATTCGGGTCGTGGGTAGCGATTTGTACATTCCCTCTCTAAGTGATATCCCAAGTTTCTTTTTCTGTGGGACAGATTTCACTTAGCATCATCGTACCTCAATCCACTCATTATGCTGGAACCAGCCTTATGACATGGATTCCATGGCTGAGGGATATTCCCTCGTACCTAAGTAGCACAAATTCTTGGTCCATTTCTCTCTTCCCCGGCATATGAAGGGTGTCCCGAAGTCGAGGTTGTTGTAAAGAGAGAAGCCCTAAACTTTGGGGTGCCTGCGTCTGGTTGATTTTTAGTTTTCCCAAGATATAGGCCCACGTGTGGAGGTGCCCTATGCTCTGTGGTTCTGTTCTGTACGTGTTTTAGGAACGAGCATACGCTTCTCCAGAGTGGCTGTTGGTATTTTGCGTCCCTCCCGGCAACTGGACAAGGCTCCCTTATCTCCTTGGCCTGTCCTGCCTTTCTGGTTTTTAGACATTTTCCGGATGGCTCTTTTGCCCGGGGGGGGGAGTGAGATTTCTTTGTAGTGCCGATTTGCTCTCCCCGGGTGCTTGGTTGGCCAAAAAGGGCGTATGCGTTTTTTCCTGAATATATTCAGGAAAAAACGCATACGCCCTTTTTGGCCAACTGCATCATTGTCCACGTTCTGCCGCTTTTCCTGTGCTGGGAAGGCCATTCCCATCTACCTCCTGAACTCCGTTTCGTGCAATTCTGCCTTGCGTTCAAATCCCCTTCGTGGCCTTACCTCAGTATGTTTTTGGACGAGTGTTATCATTTAGAGCTCGGCAGGTTTGTGAAGTGCAGTGCCCCAGAGCTCCGTTTGGCAGGTCGCTTTGGTGTGAGCTGGCCGCAATAGCGCAAGATTGCTTCAGGCCCTGTTGTGCTTGCGGCGAGGCAGGCCGAGCCTTTGGTGAATTCCTCTTCGTGATGGGAAATTAGAGTGACGTGGGCCTGTCCGAACACCGCCAGCTGGTCTCTCATAGGTTGCCCCTCTTCCAGTTCATCCTTCGGACCACTTGCAGAGACTACGAAAGAGGAGTGTCAAGACGCTGATCCTGCAAGTGGGGGAATTGTTAGTCAAGCGGCTGGAATGGCGGACGCTAGCACCCGGAGGTGAAAAATGAGGTGCGCTTTCGAAAGCTTTCCCGATCACACGGTGTACCATCCCCTGGGATTCGCATGAGTGGTTTGGCTGTAGGAAAGTTGCCTTGAACCTGGAGAGGTGGGACCCATGGAATGGGTAGCACGCAGTATAACTCTAGAGGCTCTGCCTTTGCTCCTCCAACCTCAGCAATCCTCTCAGCCTGAGGAGTATCCAGCCTTATGTCTTATGCCGCTGTGGGTGTAGATGTGGTCAATCCTGGTTGCATCACAGCCCCTGAACGCATTTTGGCAGAATTTCCCTCCCTCTCGCCGTGCTTCTTTCTTCTGTGTTTTGGAAATGTATTTTTAGAATGGGCTTTAGCTGATTTTCAGTGCTGTGTTGATGCCGCTTGACACACACTTGATTCACTTACAGAGAGATATCAATACTTAGGTTTTCAGATGCTTACGAGTCTGATATATTCTTCTGTGATGAATAGGAGCTGTTGAGTCCTGTTCACTGAGCAAGGAGTAGGTGGTGTCTATTATATATTTGCTTTTCCGACCGGTATCTGTGCTCATTTCCAAGTCGTGTTTTATGCATCACGCCACCTCACCTTTCCGCTTAAGCAGGCCTAAGTGTGTTTTGGAAAAGCGTGAGTCTATTCTCTTTTGTCATTCGGGTCGTGGGTAGCGATTTGTACATTCCCTCTCTAAGTGATATCCCAAGTTTCTTTTTCTGTGGGACAGATTTCACTTAGCATCATCGTACCTCAATCCACTCATTATGCTGGAACCAGCCTTATGACATGGATTCCATGGCTGAGGGATATTCCCTCGTACCTAAGTAGCACAAATTCTTGGTCCATTTCTCTCTTCCCCGGCATATGAAGGGTGTCCCGAAGTCGAGGTTGTTGTAAAGAGAGAAGCCCTAAACTTTGGTGTGCCTGCGTCTGGTTGATTTTTAGTTTTCCCAAGATATAGGCCCACGTGTGGAGGTGCCCTATGCTCTGTGGTTCTGTTCTGTACGTGTTTTAGGAACGAGCATACGCTTCTCCAGAGTGGCTGTTGGCATTTTGCGTCCCTCCCGGCAACTGGACAAGGCTCCCTTATCTCCTTGGCCTGTCCTGCCTTTCTGGTTTTTAGACATTTTCCGGATGGCTCTTTTGCCCGGGGGGGGAGTGAGATTTCTTTGTAGTGCCGATTTGCTCTCCCCGGGTGCTTGGTTGGCCAAAAAGGGCGTATGCGTTTTTTCCTGAATATATTCAGGAAAAAACGCATACGCCGTTTTTGGCCAACTGCATCATTGTCCACGTTCTGCCGCTTTTCCTGTGCTGGGAAGGCCATTCCCATCTACCTCCTGAACTCCGTTTCGTGCAATTCTGCCTTGCGTTCCAATCCCCTTCGTGGCCTTACCTCAGTATGTTTTTGGACGAGTGTTATCATTTAGAGCTCGGCAGGTTTGTGAAGTGCAGTGCCCCAGAGCTCCGTTTGGCAGCTCGCTTTGGTGTGAGCTGGCCGCAATAGCGCAAGATTGCTTCAGGCCCTGTTGTGCTTGCGGCGAGGCAGGCCGAGCCTTTGGTGAATTCCTCTTCGTGATGGGAAATTAGAGTGACGTGGGCCTGTCCGAACACCGCCAGCTGGTCTCTCATAGGTTGCCCCTCTTCCAGTTCATCCTTCGGACCACTTGCAGAGACTACGAAAGAGGAGTGTCAAGACGCTGATCCTGCAAGTGGGGGAATTGTTAGTCAAGCGGCTGGAATGGCGGACGCTAGCACCCGGAGGTGAAAAATGAGGTGCGCTTTCGAAAGCTTTCCCGATCACACGGTGTACCATCCCCTGGGATTCGCATGAGTGGTTTGGCTGTAGGAAAGTTGCCTTGAACCTGGAGAGGTGGGACCCATGGAATGGGTAGCACGCAGTATAACTCTAGAGGCTCTGCCTTTGCTCCTCCAACCTCAGCAATCCTCTCAGCCTGAGGAGTATCCAGCCTTATGTCTTATGCCGCTGTGGGTGTAGATGTGGTCAATCCTGGTTGCATCACAGCCCCTGAACGCATTTTGGCAGAATTTCCCTCCCTCTCGCCGTGCTTCTTTCTTCTGTGTTTTGGAAATGTATTTTTAGAATGGGCTTTAGCTGATTTTCAGTGCTGTGTTGATGCCGCTTGACACACACTTGATTCACTTACAGAGAGATATCAATACTTAGGTTTTCAGATGCTTACGAGTCTGATATATTCTTCTGTGGTGGATAGGAGCTGTTGAGTCCTGTTCACTGAGCAAGGAGTAGGTGGTGTCTATTATATATTTGCTTTTCCGACCGGTATCTGTGCTCATTTCCAAGTCGTGTTTTATGCATCACGCCACCTCACCTTTCTGCTTAAGCAGGCCTAAGTGTGTTTTGGAAAAGCGTGAGTCTGTTCTCTTTTGTCATTCGGGTCGTGGGTAGCGATTTGTACATTCCCTCTCTAAGTGATATCCCAAGTTTCTTTTTCTGTGGGACAGATTTCACTTAGCATCATCGTACCTCAATCCACTCATTATGCTGGAACCAGCCTTATGACATGGATTCCATGGCTGAGGGATATTCCCTCGTAC
This sequence comes from Kogia breviceps, assembly GCF_026419965.1. NCBI lineage: Eukaryota > Metazoa > Chordata > Mammalia > Artiodactyla > Physeteridae > Kogia > Kogia breviceps. The sequence goes on from NC_081318.1 coordinate 88,176,616, forward strand.
CTAAGTAGCACAAATTCTTGGTCCATTTCTCTCTTCCCCGGCATATGAAGGGTGTCCCGAAGTCGAGGTTGTTGTAAAGAGAGAATCCCTAAACTTTGGTGTGCCTGCATCTGGTTGATTTTTAGTTTTCCCAAGATATAGGCCCACGTGTGGAGGTGCCCTATGCTCTGTGGTTCTGTTCTGTACGTGTTTTAGGAACGAGCATACGCTTCTCCAGAGTGGCTGTTGGCATTTTGCGTCCCTCCCGGCAACTGGACAAGGCTCCCTTATCTCCTTGGCCTGTCCTGCCTTTCTGGTTTTTAGACATTTTCCGCATGGCTCTTTTGCCCGGGGGGGGAGTGAGATTTCTTTGTAGTGCCGATTTGCTCTCCCCGGGTGCTTGGTTGGCCAAAAAGGGCGTATGCGTTTTTTCCTGAATATATTCAGGAAAAAACGCATACGCCCTTTTTGGCCAACTGCATCATTGTCCACGTTCTGCCGCTTTTCCTGTGCTGGGAAGGCCATTCCCATCTACCTCCTGAACTCCGTTTCGTGCAATTCTGCCTTGCGTTCAAATCCCCTTCGTGGCCTTACCTCAGTATGTTTTTGGACGAGTGTTATCATTTAGAGCTCGGCAGGTTTGTGAAGTGCAGTGCCCCAGAGCTCCGTTTGGCAGCTCGCTTTGGTGTGAGCTGGCCGCAATAGCGCAAGATTGCTTCAGGCCCTGTTGTGCTTGCGGCGAGGCAGGCCGAGCCTTTGGTGAATTCCTCTTCGTGATGGGAAATTAGAGTGACGTGGGCCTGTCCGAACACCGCCAGCTGGTCTCTCATAGGTTGCCCCTCTTCCAGTTCATCCTTCGGACCACTTGCAGAGACTACGAAAGAGGAGTGTCAAGACGCTGATCCTGCAAGTGGGGGAATTGTTAGTCAAGCGGCTGGAATGGCGGACGCTAGCACCCGGAGGTGAAAAATGAGGTGCGCTTTCGAAAGCTTTCCCGATCACACGGTGTACCATCCCCTGGGATTCGCATGAGTGGTTTGGCTGTAGGAAAGTTGCCTTGAACCTGGAGAGGTGGGACCCATGGAATGGGTAGCACACAGTATAACTCTAGAGGCTCTGCCTTTGCTCCTCCAACCTCAGCAATCCTCTCAGCCTGAGGAGTATCCAGCCTTATGTCTTATGCCGCTGTGGGTTTAGATGTGTTCAATCCTCATTGCATCACAGCCCCTGAACGCATTTTGGCAGAATTTCCCTCCCTCTCGTCGTGCTTCTTTCTTCTGTGTTTTGGAAATGTATTTTTAGAATGGGCTTTAGCTGATTTTCAGTGCTGTGTTGATGCCGCTTGACACACACTTGATTCACTTACAGAGAGATATCAATACTTAGGTTTTCAGATGCTTATGAGTCTGATATATTCTTCTGTGATGAATAGGAGCTGTTGAGTCCTGTTCACTGAGCAAGGAGTAGGTGGTGTCTAGTATATATTTGCTTTTCCGACCGGTATCTGTGCTCATTTCCAAGTTGTTTTTATGCATCACGCCACCTCACCTTCCTGCTTAAGCAGGCCTAAGTGTGTTTTCGAAAAGCGTGAGTCTGTTCTCTTTTGTCATTCGGGTCGTGGGTAGCGATTTGTACATTCCCTCTCTAAGTGATATCCCAAGTTTCTTTTTCTGTGGGACAGATTTCACTTAGCATCATCGTACCTCAATCCACTCATTATGCTGGAACCAGCCTTATGACATGGATTCCATGGCTGAGGGATATTCCCTCGTACCTAAGTAGCACAAATTCTTGGTCCATTTCTCTCTTCCCCGGCATATGAAGGGTGTCCCGAAGTCGAGGTTGTTGTAAAGAGAGAAGCCCTAAACTTTGGGGTGCCTGCGTCTGGTTGATTTTTAGTTTTCCCAAGATATAGGCCCACGTGTGGAGGTGCCCTATGCTCTGTGGTTCTGTTCTGTACGTGTTTTAGGAACGAGCATACGCTTCTCCAGAGTGGCTGTTGGCATTTTGCGTCCCTCCCGGCAACTGGACAAGGCTCCCTTATCTCCTTGGCCTGTCCTGCCTTTCTGGTTTTTAGACATTTTCCGCATGGCTCTTTTGCCCGGGGGGGGAGTGAGATTTCTTTGTAGTGCCGATTTGCTCTCCCCGGGTGCTTGGTTGGCCAAAAAGGGCGTATGCGTTTTTTCCTGAATATATTCAGGAAAAAACGCATACGCCCTTTTTGGCCAACTGCATCATTGTCCACGTTCTGCCGCTTTTCCTGTGCTGGGAAGGCCATTCCCATCTACCTCCTGAACTCCGTTTCGTGCAATTCTGCCTTGCGTTCCAATCCCCTTCGTGGCCTTACCTCAGTATGTTTTTGGACGAGTGTTATCATTTAGAGCTCGGCAGGTTTGTGAAGTGCAGTGCCCCAGAGCTCCGTTTGGCAGGTCGCTTTGGTGTGAGCTGGCCGCAATAGCGCAAGATTGCTTCAGGCCCTGTTGTGCTTGCGGCGAGGCAGGCCGAGCCTTTGGTGAATTCCTCTTCGTGATGGGAAATTAGAGTGACGTGGGCCTGTCCGAACACCGCCAGCTGGTCTCTCATAGGTTGCCCCTCTTCCAGTTCATCCTTCGGACCACTTGCAGAGACTACGAAAGAGGAGTGTCAAGACGCTGATCCTGCAAGTGGGGGAATTGTTAGTCAAGCGGCTGGAATGGCGGACGCTAGCACCCGGAGGTGAAAAATGAGGTGCGCTTTCGAAAGCTTTCCCGATCACACGGTGTACCATCCCCTGGGATTCGCATGAGTGGTTTGGCTGTAGGAAAGTTGCCTTGAACCTGGAGAGGTGGGACCCATGGAATGGGTAGCACGCAGTATAACTCTAGAGGCTCTGCCTTTGCTCCTCCAACCTCAGCAATCCTCTCAGCCTGAGGAGTATCCAGCCTTATGTCTTATGCCGCTGTGGGTGTAGATGTGGTCAATCCTGGTTGCATCACAGCCCCTGAACGCATTTTGGCAGAATTTCCCTCCCTCTCGCCGTGCTTCTTTCTTCTGTGTTTTGGAAATGTATTTTTAGAATGGGCTTTAGCTGATTTTCAGTGCTGTGTTGATGCCGCTTGACACACACTTGATTCACTTACAGAGAGATATCAATACTTAGGTTTTCAGATGCTTACGAGTCTGATATATTCTTCTGTGGTGGATAGGAGCTGTTGAGTCCTGTTCACTGAGCAAGGAGTAGGTGGTGTCTATTATATATTTGCTTTTCCGACCGGTATCTGTGCTCATTTCCAAGTCGTGTTTTATGCATCACGCCACCTCACCTTTCTGCTTAAGCAGGCCTAAGTGTGTTTTGGAAAAGCGTGAGTCTGTTCTCTTTTGTCATTCGGGTCGTGGGTAGCGATTTGTACATTCCCTCTCTAAGTGATATCCCAAGTTTCTTTTTCTGTGGGACAGATTTCACTTAGCATCATCGTACCTCAATCCACTCATTATGCTGGAACCAGCCTTATGACATGGATTCCATGGCTGAGGGATATTCCCTCGTACCTAAGTAGCACAAATTCTTGGTCCATTTCTCTCTTCCCCGGCATATGAAGGGTGTCCCGAAGTCGAGGTTGTTGTAAAGAGAGAATCCCTAAACTTTGGTGTGCCTGCATCTGGTTGATTTTTAGTTTTCCCAAGATATAGGCCCACGTGTGGAGGTGCCCTATGCTCTGTGGTTCTGTTCTGTACGTGTTTTAGGAACGAGCATACGCTTCTCCAGAGTGGCTGTTGGCATTTTGCGTCCCTCCCGGCAACTGGACAAGGCTCCCTTATCTCCTTGGCCTGTCCTGCCTTTCTGGTTTTTAGACATTTTCCGCATGGCTCTTTTGCCCGGGGGGGGAGTGAGATTTCTTTGTAGTGCCGATTTGCTCTCCCCGGGTGCTTGGTTGGCCAAAAAGGGCGTATGCGTTTTTTCCTGAATATATTCAGGAAAAAACGCATACGCCCTTTTTGGCCAACTGCATCATTGTCCACGTTCTGCCGCTTTTCCTGTGCTGGGAAGGCCATTCCCATCTACCTCCTGAACTCCGTTTCGTGCAATTCTGCCTTGCGTTCAAATCCCCTTCGTGGCCTTACCTCAGTATGTTTTTGGACGAGTGTTATCATTTAGAGCTCGGCAGGTTTGTGAAGTGCAGTGCCCCAGAGCTCCGTTTGGCAGGTCGCTTTGGTGTGAGCTGGCCGCAATAGCGCAAGATTGCTTCAGGCCCTGTTGTGCTTGCGGCGAGGCAGGCCGAGCCTTTGGTGAATTCCTCTTCGTGATGGGAAATTAGAGTGACGTGGGCCTGTCCGAACACCGCCAGCTGGTCTCTCATAGGTTGCCCCTCTTCCAGTTCATCCTTCGGACCACTTGCAGAGACTACGAAAGAGGAGTGTCAAGACGCTGATCCTGCAAGTGGGGGAATTGTTAGTCAAGCGGCTGGAATGGCGGACGCTAGCACCCGGAGGTGAAAAATGAGGTGCGCTTTCGAAAGCTTTCCCGATCACACGGTGTACCATCCCCTGGGATTCGCATGAGTGGTTTGGCTGTAGGAAAGTTGCCTTGAACCTGGAGAGGTGGGACCCATGGAATGGGTAGCACACAGTATAACTCTAGAGGCTCTGCCTTTGCTCCTCCAACCTCAGCAATCCTCTCAGCCTGAGGAGTATCCAGCCTTATGTCTTATGCCGCTGTGGGTTTAGATGTGTTCAATCCTCATTGCATCACAGCCCCTGAACGCATTTTGGCAGAATTTCCCTCCCTCTCGTCGTGCTTCTTTCTTCTGTGTTTTGGAAATGTATTTTTAGAATGGGCTTTAGCTGATTTTCAGTGCTGTGTTGATGCCGCTTGACACACACTTGATTCACTTACAGAGAGATATCAATACTTAGGTTTTCAGATGCTTACGAGTCTGATATATTCTTCTGTGATGAATAGGAGCTGTTGAGTCCTGTTCACTGAGCAAGGAGTAGGTGGTGTCTATTATATATTTGCTTTTCCGACCGGCATCTGTGCTCATTTCCAAGTTGTTTTTATGCATCACGCCACCTCACCTTCCTGCTTAAGCAGGCCTAAGTGTGTTTTCGAAAAGCGTGAGTCTGTTCTCTTTTGTCATTCGGGTCGTGGGTAGCGATTTGTACATTCCCTCTCTAAGTGATATCCCAAGTTTCTTTTTCTGTGGGACAGATTTCACTTAGCATCATCGTACCTCAATCCACTCATTATGCTGGAACCAGCCTTATGACATGGATTCCATGGCTGAGGGATATTCCCTCGTACCTAAGTAGCACAAATTCTTGGTCCATTTCTCTCTTCCCCGGCATATGAAGGGTGTCCCGAAGTCGAGGTTGTTGTAAAGAGAGAAGCCCTAAACTTTGGGGTGCCTGCGTCTGGTTGATTTTTAGTTTTCCCAAGATATAGGCCCACGTGTGGAGGTGCCCTATGCTCTGTGGTTCTGTTCTGTACGTGTTTTAGGAACGAGCATACGCTTCTCCAGAGTGGCTGTTGGCATTTTGCGTCCCTCCCGGCAACTGGACAAGGCTCCCTTATCTCCTTGGCCTGTCCTGCCTTTCTGGTTTTTAGACATTTTCCGCATGGCTCTTTTGCCCGGGGGGGGAGTGAGATTTCTTTGTAGTGCCGATTTGCTCTCCCCGGGTGCTTGGTTGGCCAAAAAGGGCGTATGCGTTTTTTCCTGAATATATTCAGGAAAAAACGCATACGCCCTTTTTGGCCAACTGCATCATTGTCCACGTTCTGCCGCTTTTCCTGTGCTGGGAAGGCCATTCCCATCTACCTCCTGAACTCCGTTTCGTGCAATTCTGCCTTGCGTTCAAATCCCCTTCGTGGCCTTACCTCAGTATGTTTTTGGACGAGTGTTATCATTTAGAGCTCGGCAGGTTTGTGAAGTGCAGTGCCCCAGAGCTCCGTTTGGCAGGTCGCTTTGGTGTGAGCTGGCCGCAATAGCGCAAGATTGCTTCAGGCCCTGTTGTGCTTGCGGCGAGGCAGGCCGAGCCTTTGGTGAATTCCTCTTCGTGATGGGAAATTAGAGTGACGTGGGCCTGTCCGAACACCGCCAGCTGGTCTCTCATAGGTTGCCCCTCTTCCAGTTCATCCTTCGGACCACTTGCAGAGACTACGAAAGAGGAGTGTCAAGACGCTGATCCTGCAAGTGGGGGAATTGTTAGTCAAGCGGCTGGAATGGCGGACGCTAGCACCCGGAGGTGAAAAATGAGGTGCGCTTTCGAAAGCTTTCCCGATCACACGGTGTACCATCCCCTGGGATTCGCATGAGTGGTTTGGCTGTAGGAAAGTTGCCTTGAACCTGGAGAGGTGGGACCCATGGAATGGGTAGCACGCAGTATAACTCTAGAGGCTCTGCCTTTGCTCCTCCAACCTCAGCAATCCTCTCAGCCTGAGGAGTATCCAGCCTTATGTCTTATGCCGCTGTGGGTGTAGATGTGGTCAATCCTGGTTGCATCACAGCCCCTGAACGCATTTTGGCAGAATTTCCCTCCCTCTCGCCGTGCTTCTTTCTTCTGTGTTTTGGAAATGTATTTTTAGAATGGGCTTTAGCTGATTTTCAGTGCTGTGTTGATGCCGCTTGACACACACTTGATTCACTTACAGAGAGATATCAATACTTAGGTTTTCAGATGCTTACGAGTCTGATATATTCTTCTGTGATGAATAGGAGCTGTTGAGTCCTGTTCACTGAGCAAGGAGTAGGTGGTGTCTATTATATATTTGCTTTTCCGACCGGTATCTGTGCTCATTTCCAAGTCGTGTTTTATGCATCACGCCACCTCACCTTTCCGCTTAAGCAGGCCTAAGTGTGTTTTGGAAAAGCGTGAGTCTGTTCTCTTTTGTCATTCGGGTCGTGGGTAGCGATTTGTACATTCCCTCTCTAAGTGATATCCCAAGTTTCTTTTTCTGTGGGACAGATTTCACTTAGCATCATCGTACCTCAATCCACTCATTATGCTGGAACCAGCCTTATGACATGGATTCCATGGCTGAGGGATATTCCCTCGTACCTAAGTAGCACAAATTCTTGGTCCATTTCTCTCTTCCCCGGCATATGAAGGGTGTCCCGAAGTCGAGGTTGTTGTAAAGAGAGAATCCCTAAACTTTGGTGTGCCTGCGTCTGGTTGATTTTTAGTTTTCCCAAGATATAGGCCCACGTGTGGAGGTGCCCTATGCTCTGTGTTTCTGTTCTGTACGTGTTTTAGGAACGAGCATACGCTTCTCCAGAGTGGCTGTTGGCATTTTGCGTCCCTCCCGGCAACTGGACAAGGCTCCCTTATCTCCTTGGCCTGTCCTGCCTTTCTGGTTTTTAGACATTTTCCGGATGGCTCTTTTGCCCGGGGGGGGAGTGAGATTTCTTTGTAGTGCCGATTTGCTCTCCCCGGGTGCTTGGTTGGCCAAAAAGGGCGTATGCGTTTTTTCCTGAATATATTCAGGAAAAAACGCATACGCCCTTTTTGGCCAACTGCATCATTGTCCACGTTCTGCCGCTTTTCCTGTGCTGGGAAGGCCATTCCCATCTACCTCCTGAACTCCGTTTCGTGCAATTCTGCCTTGCGTTCAAATCCCCTTCGTGGCCTTACCTCAGTATGTTTTTGGACGAGTGTTATCATTTAGAGCTCGGCAGGTTTGTGAAGTGCAGTGCTCCAGAGCTCCGTTTGGCAGGTCGCTTTGGTGTGAGCTGGCCGCAATAGCGCAAGATTGCTTCAGGCCCTGTTGTGCTTGCGGCGAGGCAGGCCGAGCCTTTGGTGAATTCCTCTTCGTGATGGGAAATTAGAGTGACGTGGGCCTGTCCGAACACCGCCAGCTGGTCTCTCATAGGTTGCCCCTCTTCCAGTTCATCCTTCGGACCACTTGCAGAGACTACGAAAGAGGAGTGTCAAGACGCTGATCCTGCAAGTGGGGGAATTGTTAGTCAAGCGGCTGGAATGGCGGACGCTAGCACCCGGAGGTGAAAAATGAGGTGCGCTTTCGAAAGCTTTCCCGATCACACGGTGTACCATCCCCTGGGATTCGCATGAGTGGTTTGGCTGTAGGAAAGTTGCCTTGAACCTGGAGAGGTGGGACCCATGGAATGGGTAGCACGCAGTATAACTCTAGAGGCTCTGCCTTTGCTCCTCCAACCTCAGCAATCCTCTCAGCCTGAGGAGTATCCAGCCTTATGTCTTATGCCGCTGTGGGTGTAGATGTGGTCAATCCTGGTTGCATCACAGCCCCTGAACGCATTTTGGCAGAATTTCCCTCCCTCTCGCCGTGCTTCTTTCTTCTGTGTTTTGGAAATGTATTTTTAGAATGGGCTTTAGCTGATTTTCAGTGCTGTGTTGATGCCGCTTGACACACACTTGATTCACTTACAGAGAGATATCAATACTTAGGTTTTCAGATGCTTACGAGTCTGATATATTCTTCTGTGATGAATAGGAGCTGTTGAGTCCTGTTCACTGAGCAAGGAGTAGGTGGTGTCTATTATATATTTGCTTTTCCGACCGGTATCTGTGCTCATTTCCAAGTCGTGTTTTATGCATCACGCCACCTCACCTTTCCGCTTAAGCAGGCCTAAGTGTGTTTTGGAAAAGCGTGAGTCTGTTCTCTTTTGTCATTCGGGTCGTGGGTAGCGATTTGTACATTCCCTCTCTAAGTGATATCCCAAGTTTCTTTTTCTGTGGGACAGATTTCACTTAGCATCATCGTACCTCAATCCACTCATTATGCTGGAACCAGCCTTATGACATGGATTCCATGGCTGAGGGATATTCCCTCGTACCTAAGTAGCACAAATTCTTGGTCCATTTCTCTCTTCCCCGGCATATGAAGGGTGTCCCGAAGTCGAGGTTGTTGTAAAGAGAGAAGCCCTAAACTTTGGGGTGCCTGCGTCTGGTTGATTTTTAGTTTTCCCAAGATATAGGCCCACGTGTGGAGGTGCCCTATGCTCTGTGGTTCTGTTCTGTACGTGTTTTAGGAACGAGCATACGCTTCTCCAGAGTGGCTGTTGGCATTTTGCGTCCCTCCCGGCAACTGGACAAGGCTCCCTTATCTCCTTGGCCTGTCCTGCCTTTCTGGTTTTTAGACATTTTCCGGATGGCTCTTTTGCCCGGGGGGGGAGTGAGATTTCTTTGTAGTGCCGATTTGCTCTCCCCGGGTGCTTGGTTGGCCAAAAAGGGCGTATGCGTTTTTTCCTGAATATATTCAGGAAAAAACGCATACGCCCTTTTTGGCCAACTGCATCATTGTCCACGTTCTGCCGCTTTTCCTGTGCTGGGAAGGCCATTCCCATCTACCTCCTGAACTCCGTTTCGTGCAATTCTGCCTTGCGTTCAAATCCCCTTCGTGGCCTTACCTCAGTATGTTTTTGGACGAGTGTTATCATTTAGAGCTCGGCAGGTTTGTGAAGTGCAGTGCCCCAGAGCTCCGTTTGGCAGGTCGCTTTGGTGTGAGCTGGCCGCAATAGCGCAAGATTGCTTCAGGCCCTGTTGTGCTTGCGGCGAGGCAGGCCGAGCCTTTGGTGAATTCCTCTTCGTGATGGGAAATTAGAGTGACGTGGGCCTGTCCGAACACCGCCAGCTGGTCTCTCATAGGTTGCCCCTCTTCCAGTTCATCCTTCGGACCACTTGCAGAGACTACGAAAGAGGAGTGTCAAGACGCTGATCCTGCAAGTGGGGGAATTGTTAGTCAAGCGGCTGGAATGGCGGACGCTAGCACCCGGAGGTGAAAAATGAGGTGCGCTTTCGAAAGCTTTCCCGATCACACGGTGTACCATCCCCTGGGATTCGCATGAGTGGTTTGGCTGTAGGAAAGTTGCCTTGAACCTGGAGAGGTGGGACCCATGGAATGGGTAGCACGCAGTATAACTCTAGAGGCTCTGCCTTTGCTCCTCCAACCTCAGCAATCCTCTCAGCCTGAGGAGTATCCAGCCTTATGTCTTATGCCGCTGTGGGTGTAGATGTGGTCAATCCTGGTTGCATCACAGCCCCTGAACGCATTTTGGCAGAATTTCCCTCCCTCTCGCCGTGCTTCTTTCTTCTGTGTTTTGGAAATGTATTTTTAGAATGGGCTTTAGCTGATTTTCAGTGCTGTGTTGATGCCTCTTGACACACACTTGATTCACTTACAGAGAGATATCAATACTTAGGTTTTCAGATGCTTACGAGTCTGATATATTCTTCTGTGATGAATAGGAGCTGTTGAGTCCTGTTCACTGAGCAAGGAGTAGGTGGTGTCTATTATATATTTGCTTTTCCGACCGGTATCTGTGCTCATTTCCAAGTCGTGTTTTATGCATCAAGCCACCTCACCTTTCCGCTTAAGCAGGCCTAAGTGTGTTTTGGAAAAGCGTGAGTCTGTTCTCTTTTGTCATTCGGGTCGTGGGTAGCGATTTGTACATTCCCTCTCTAAGTGATATCCCAAGTTTCTTTTTCTGTGGGACAGATTTCACTTAGCATCATCGTACCTCAATCCACTCATTATGCTGGAACCAGCCTTATGACATGGATTCCATGGCTGAGGGATATTCCCTCGTACCTAAGTAGCACAAATTCTTGGTCCATTTCTCTCTTCCCCGGCATATGAAGGGTGTCCCGAAGTCGAGGTTGTTGTAAAGAGAGAAGCCCTAAACTTTGGGGTGCCTGCGTCTGGTTGATTTTTAGTTTTCCCAAGATATAGGCCCACGTGTGGAGGTGCCCTATGCTCTGTGGTTCTGTTCTGTACGTGTTTTAGGAACGAGCATACGCTTCTCCAGAGTGGCTGTTGGTATTTTGCGTCCCTCCCGGCAACTGGACAAGGCTCCCTTATCTCCTTGGCCTGTCCTGCCTTTCTGGTTTTTAGACATTTTCCGGATGGCTCTTTTGCCCGGGGGGGGGAGTGAGATTTCTTTGTAGTGCCGATTTGCTCTCCCCGGGTGCTTGGTTGGCCAAAAAGGGCGTATGCGTTTTTTCCTGAATATATTCAGGAAAAAACGCATACGCCCTTTTTGGCCAACTGCATCATTGTCCACGTTCTGCCGCTTTTCCTGTGCTGGGAAGGCCATTCCCATCTACCTCCTGAACTCCGTTTCGTGCAATTCTGCCTTGCGTTCAAATCCCCTTCGTGGCCTTACCTCAGTATGTTTTTGGACGAGTGTTATCATTTAGAGCTCGGCAGGTTTGTGAAGTGCAGTGCCCCAGAGCTCCGTTTGGCAGGTCGCTTTGGTGTGAGCTGGCCGCAATAGCGCAAGATTGCTTCAGGCCCTGTTGTGCTTGCGGCGAGGCAGGCCGAGCCTTTGGTGAATTCCTCTTCGTGATGGGAAATTAGAGTGACGTGGGCCTGTCCGAACACCGCCAGCTGGTCTCTCATAGGTTGCCCCTCTTCCAGTTCATCCTTCGGACCACTTGCAGAGACTACGAAAGAGGAGTGTCAAGACGCTGATCCTGCAAGTGGGGGAATTGTTAGTCAAGCGGCTGGAATGGCGGACGCTAGCACCCGGAGGTGAAAAATGAGGTGCGCTTTCGAAAGCTTTCCCGATCACACGGTGTACCATCCCCTGGGATTCGCATGAGTGGTTTGGCTGTAGGAAAGTTGCCTTGAACCTGGAGAGGTGGGACCCATGGAATGGGTAGCACGCAGTATAACTCTAGAGGCTCTGCCTTTGCTCCTCCAACCTCAGCAATCCTCTCAGCCTGAGGAGTATCCAGCCTTATGTCTTATGCCGCTGTGGGTGTAGATGTGGTCAATCCTGGTTGCATCACAGCCCCTGAACGCATTTTGGCAGAATTTCCCTCCCTCTCGCCGTGCTTCTTTCTTCTGTGTTTTGGAAATGTATTTTTAGAATGGGCTTTAGCTGATTTTCAGTGCTGTGTTGATGCCGCTTGACACACACTTGATTCACTTACAGAGAGATATCAATACTTAGGTTTTCAGATGCTTACGAGTCTGATATATTCTTCTGTGATGAATAGGAGCTGTTGAGTCCTGTTCACTGAGCAAGGAGTAGGTGGTGTCTATTATATATTTGCTTTTCCGACCGGTATCTGTGCTCATTTCCAAGTCGTGTTTTATGCATCACGCCACCTCACCTTTCCGCTTAAGCAGGCCTAAGTGTGTTTTGGAAAAGCGTGAGTCTATTCTCTTTTGTCATTCGGGTCGTGGGTAGCGATTTGTACATTCCCTCTCTAAGTGATATCCCAAGTTTCTTTTTCTGTGGGACAGATTTCACTTAGCATCATCGTACCTCAATCCACTCATTATGCTGGAACCAGCCTTATGACATGGATTCCATGGCTGAGGGATATTCCCTCGTACCTAAGTAGCACAAATTCTTGGTCCATTTCTCTCTTCCCCGGCATATGAAGGGTGTCCCGAAGTCGAGGTTGTTGTAAAGAGAGAAGCCCTAAACTTTGGTGTGCCTGCGTCTGGTTGATTTTTAGTTTTCCCAAGATATAGGCCCACGTGTGGAGGTGCCCTATGCTCTGTGGTTCTGTTCTGTACGTGTTTTAGGAACGAGCATACGCTTCTCCAGAGTGGCTGTTGGCATTTTGCGTCCCTCCCGGCAACTGGACAAGGCTCCCTTATCTCCTTGGCCTGTCCTGCCTTTCTGGTTTTTAGACATTTTCCGGATGGCTCTTTTGCCCGGGGGGGGAGTGAGATTTCTTTGTAGTGCCGATTTGCTCTCCCCGGGTGCTTGGTTGGCCAAAAAGGGCGTATGCGTTTTTTCCTGAATATATTCAGGAAAAAACGCATACGCCGTTTTTGGCCAACTGCATCATTGTCCACGTTCTGCCGCTTTTCCTGTGCTGGGAAGGCCATTCCCATCTACCTCCTGAACTCCGTTTCGTGCAATTCTGCCTTGCGTTCAAATCCCCTTCGTGGCCTTACCTCAGTATGTTTTTGGACGAGTGTTATCATTTAGAGCTCGGCAGGTTTGTGAAGTGCAGTGCCCCAGAGCTCCGTTTGGCAGCTCGCTTTGGTGTGAGCTGGCCGCAATAGCGCAAGATTGCTTCAGGCCCTGTTGTGCTTGCGGCGAGGCAGGCCGAGCCTTTGGTGAATTCCTCTTCGTGATGGGAAATTAGAGTGACGTGGGCCTGTCCGAACACCGCCAGCTGGTCTCTCATAGGTTGCCCCTCTTCCAGTTCATCCTTCGGACCACTTGCAGAGACTACGAAAGAGGAGTGTCAAGACGCTGATCCTGCAAGTGGGGGAATTGTTAGTCAAGCGGCTGGAATGGCGGACGCTAGCACCCGGAGGTGAAAAATGAGGTGCGCTTTCGAAAGCTTTCCCGATCACACGGTGTACCATCCCCTGGGATTCGCATGAGTGGTTTGGCTGTAGGAAAGTTGCCTTGAACCTGGAGAGGTGGGACCCATGGAATGGGTAGCACGCAGTATAACTCTAGAGGCTCTGCCTTTGCTCCTCCAACCTCAGCAATCCTCTCAGCCTGAGGAGTATCCAGCCTTATGTCTTATGCCGCTGTGGGTGTAGATGTGGTCAATCCTGGTTGCATCACAGCCCCTGAACGCATTTTGGCAGAATTTCCCTCCCTCTCGCCGTGCTTCTTTCTTCTGTGTTTTGGAAATGTATTTTTAGAATGGGCTTTAGCTGATTTTCAGTGCTGTGTTGATGCCGCTTGACACACACTTGATTCACTTACAGAGAGATATCAATACTTAGGTTTTCAGATGCTTACGAGTCTGATATATTCTTCTGTGATGAATAGGAGCTGTTGAGTCCTGTTCACTGAGCAAGGAGTAGGTGGTGTCTATTATATATTTGCTTTTCCGACCGGTATCTGTGCTCATTTCCAAGTCGTGTTTTATGCATCACGCCACCTCACCTTTCCACTTAAGCAGGCCTAAGTGTGTTTTGGAAAAGCGTGAGTCTGTTCTCTTTTGTCATTCGGGTCGTGGGTAGCGATTTGTACATTCCCTCTCTAAGTGATATCCCAAGTTTCTTTTTCTGTGGGACAGATTTCACTTAGCATCATCGTACCTCAATCCACTGATTATGCTGGAACCAGCCTTATGACATGGATTCCATGGCTGAGGGATATTCCCTCGTACCTAAGTAGCACAAATTCTTGGTCCATTTCTCTCTTCCCCGGCATATGAAGGGTGTCCCGAAGTCGAGGTTGTTGTAAAGAGAGAAGCCCTAAACTTTGGGGTGCCTGCGTCTGGTTGATTTTTAGTTTTCCCAAGATATAGGCCCACGTGTGGAGGTGCCCTATGCTCTGTGTTTCTGTTCTGTACGTGTTTTAGGAACGAGCATACGCTTCTCCAGAGTGGCTGTTGGCATTTTGCGTCCCTCCCGGCAACTGGACAAGGCTCCCTTATCTCCTTGGCCTGTCCTGCCTTTCTGGTTTTTAGACATTTTCCGGATGGCTCTTTTGCCCGGGGGGGGAGTGAGATTTCTTTGTAGTGCCGATTTGCTCTCCCCGGGTGCTTGGTTGGCCAAAAAGGGCGTATGCGTTTTTTCCTGAATATATTCAGGAAAAAACGCATACGCCCTTTTTGGCCAACTGCATCATTGTCCACGTTCTGCCGCTTTTCCTGTGCTGGGAAGGCCATTCCCATCTACCTCCTGAACTCCGTTTCGTGCAATTCTGCCTTGCGTTCAAATCCCCTTCGTGGCCTTACCTCAGTATGTTTTTGGACGAGTGTTATCATTTAGAGCTCGGCAGGTTTGTGAAGTGCAGTGCCCCAGAGCTCCGTTTGGCAGGTCGCTTTGGTGTGAGCTGGCCGCAATAGCGCAAGATTGCTTCAGGCCCTGTTGTGCTGGCGGCGAGGCAGGCCGAGCCTTTGGTGAATTCCTCTTCGTGATGGGAAATTAGAGTGACGTGGGCCTGTCCGAACACCGCCAGCTGGTCTCTCATAGGTTGCCCCTCTTCCAGTTCATCCTTCGGACCACTTGCAGAGACTACGAAAGAGGAGTGTCAAGACGCTGATCCTGCAAGTGGGGGAATTGTTAGTCAAGCGGCTGGAATGGCGGACGCTAGCACCCGGAGGTGAAAAATGAGGTGCGCTTTCGAAAGCTTTCCCGATCACACGGTGTACCATCCCCTGGGATTCGCATGAGTGGTTTGGCTGTAGGAAAGTTGCCTTGAACCTGGAGAGGTGGGACCCATGGAATGGGTAGCACGCAGTATAACTCTAGAGGCTCTGCCTTTGCTCCTCCAACCTCAGCAATCCTCTCAGCCTGAGGAGTATCCAGCCTTATGTCTTATGCCGCTGTGGGTGTAGATGTGGTCAATCCTGGTTGCATCACAGCCCCTGAACGCATTTTGGCAGAATTTCCCTCCCTCTCGTCGTGCTTCTTTCTTCTGTGTTTTGGAAATGTATTTTTAGAATGGGCTTTAGCTGATTTTCAGTGCTGTGTTGATGCCGCTTGACACACACTTGATTCACTTACAGAGAGATATCAATACTTAGGTTTTCAGATGCTTACGAGTCTGATATATTCTTCTGTGATGAATAGGAGCTGTTGAGTCCTGTTCACTGAGCAAGGAGTAGGTGGTGTCTATTATATATTTGCTTTTCCGACCGGTATCTGTGCTCATTTCCAAGTTGTTTTTATGCATCACGCCACCTCACCTTCCTGCTTAAGCAGGCCTAAGTGTGTTTTCGAAAAGCGTGAGTCTGTTCTCTTTTGTCATTCGGGTCGTGGGTAGCGATTTGTACATTCCCTCTCTAAGTGATATCCCAAGTTTCTTTTTCTGTGGGACAGATTTCACTTAGCATCATCGTACCTCAATCCACTGATTATGCTGGAACCAGCCTTATGACATGGATTCCATGGCTGAGGGATATTCCCTCGTACCTAAGTAGCACAAATTCTTGGTCCATTTCTCTCTTCCCCGGCATATGAAGGGTGTCCCGAAGTCGAGGTTGTTGTAAAGAGAGAAGCCCTAAACTTTGGTGTGCCTGCGTCTGGTTGATTTTTAGTTTTCCCAAGATATAGGCCCACGTGTGGAGGTGCCCTATGCTCTGTGTTTCTGTTCTGTACGTGTTTTAGGAACGAGCATACGCTTCTCCAGAGTGGCTGTTGGCATTTTGCGTCCCTCCCGGCAACTGGACAAGGCTCCCTTATCTCCTTGGCCTGTCCTGCCTTTCTGGTTTTTAGACATTTTCCGCATGGCTCTTTTGCCCGGGGGGGGAGTGAGATTTCTTTGTAGTGCCGATTTGCTCTCCCCGGGTGCTTGGTTGGCCAAAAAGGGCGTATGCGATTTTTCCTGAATATATTCAGGAAAAAACGCATACGCCCTTTTTGGCCAACTGCATCATTGTCCACGTTCTGCCGCTTTTCCTGTGCTGGGAAGGCCATTCCCATCTACCTCCTGAACTCCGTTTCGTGCAATTCTGCCTTGCGTTCAAATCCCCTTCGTGGCCTTACCTCAGTATGTTTTTGGACGAGTGTTATCATTTAGAGCTCGGCAGGTTTGTGAAGTGCAGTGCCCCAGAGCTCCGTTTGGCAGGTCGCTTTGGTGTGAGCTGGCCGCAATAGCGCAAGATTGCTTCAGGCCCTGTTGTGCTTGCGGCGAGGCAGGCCGAGCCTTTGGTGAATTCCTCTTCGTGATGGGAAATTAGAGTGACGTGGGCCTGTCCGAACACCGCCAGCTGGTCTCTCATAGGTTGCCCCTCTTCCAGTTCATCCTTCGGACCACTTGCAGAGACTACGAAAGAGGAGTGTCAAGACGCTGATCCTGCAAGTGGGGGAATTGTTAGTCAAGCGGCTGGAATGGCGGACGCTAGCACCCGGAGGTGAAAAATGAGGTGCGCTTTCGAAAGCTTTCCCGATCACACGGTGTACCATCCCCTGGGATTCGCATGAGTGGTTTGGCTGTAGGAAAGTTGCCTTGAACCTGGAGAGGTGGGACCCATGGAATGGGTAGCACGCAGTATAACTCTAGAGGCTCTGCCTTTGCTCCTCCAACCTCAGCAATCCTCTCAGCCTGAGGAGTATCCAGCCTTATGTCTTATGCCGCTGTGGGTTTAGATGTGGTCAATCCTCATTGCATCACAGCCCCTGAACGCATTTTGGCAGAATTTCCCTCCCTCTCGTCGTGCTTCTTTCTTCTGTGTTTTGGAAATGTATTTTTAGAATGGGCTTTAGCTGATTTTCAGTGCTGTGTTGATGCCGCTTGACACACACTTGATTCACTTACAGAGAGATATCAATACTTAGGTTTTCAGATGCTTACGAGTCTGATATATTCTTCTGTGATGAATAGGAGCTGTTGAGTCCTGTTCACTGAGCAAGGAGTAGGTGGTGTCTATTATATATTTGCTTTTCCGACCGGTATCTGTGCTCATTTCCAAGTTGTTTTTATGCATCACGCCACCTCACCTTCCTGCTTAAGCAGGCCTAAGTGTGTTTTCGAAAAGCGTGAGTCTGTTCTCTTTTGTCATTCGGGTCGTGGGTAGCGATTTGTACATTCCCTCTCTAAGAGATATCCCAAGTTTCTTTTTCTGTGGGACAGATTTCACTTAGCATCATCGTACCTCAATCCACTGATTATGCTGGAACCAGCCTTATGACATGGATTCCATGGCTGAGGGATATTCCCTCGTACCTAAGTAGCACAAATTCTTGGTCCATTTCTCTCTTCCCCGGCATATGAAGGGTGTCCCGAAGTCGAGGTTGTTGTAAAGAGAGAAGCCCTAAACTTTGGTGTGCCTGCGTCTGGTTGATTTTTAGTTTTCACAAGATATAGGCCCACGTGTGGAGGTGCCCTATGCTCTGTGTTTCTGTTCTGTACGTGTTTTAGGAACGAGCATACGCTTCTCCAGAGTGGCTGTTGGCATTTTGCGTCCCTCCCGGCAACTGGACAAGGCTCCCTTATCTCCTTGGCCTGTCCTGCCTTTCTGGTTTTTAGACATTTTCCGCATGGCTCTTTTGCCCGGGGGGGGAGTGAGATTTCTTTGTAGTGCCGATTTGCTCTCCCCGGGTGCTTGGTTGGCCAAAAAGGGCGTATGCGTTTTTTCCTGAATATATTCAGGAAAAAACGCATACGCCCTTTTTGGCCAACTGCATCATTGTCCACGTTCTGCCGCTTTTCCTGTGCTGGGAAGGCCATTCCCATCTACCTCCTGAACTCCGTTTCGTGCAATTCTGCCTTGCGTTCAAATCCCCTTCGTGGCCTTACCTCAGTATGTTTTTGGACGAGTGTTATCATTTAGAGCTCGGCAGGTTTGTGAAGTGCAGTGCCCCAGAGCTCCGTTTGGCAGGTCGCTTTGGTGTGAGCTGGCCGCAATAGCGCAAGATTGCTTCAGGCCCTGTTGTGCTTGCGGCGAGGCAGGCCGAGCCTTTGGTGAATTCCTCTTCGTGATGGGAAATTAGAGTGACGTGGGCCTGTCCGAACACCGCCAGCTGGTCTCTCATAGGTTGCCCCTCTTCCAGTTCATCCTTCGGACCACTTGCAGAGACTACGAAAGAGGAGTGTCAAGACGCTGATCCTGCAAGTGGGGGAATTGTTAGTCAAGCGGCTGGAATGGTGGACGCTAGCACCCGGAGGTGAAAAATGAGGTGCGCTTTCGAAAGCTTTCCCGATCACACGGTGTACCATCCCCTGGGATTCGCATGAGTGGTTTGGCTGTAGGAAAGTTGCCTTGAACCTGGAGAGGTGGGACCCATGGAATGGGTAGCACGCAGTATAACTCTAGAGGCTCTGCCTTTGCTCCTCCAACCTCAGCAATCCTCTCAGCCTGAGGAGTATCCAGCCTTATGTCTTATGCCGCTGTGGGTTTAGATGTGGTCAATCCTCATTGCATCACAGCCCCTGAACGCATTTTGGCAGAATTTCCCTCCCTCTCGTCGTGCTTCTTTCTTCTGTGTTTTGGAAATGTATTTTTAGAATGGGCTTTAGCTGATTTTCAGTGCTGTGTTGATGCCGCTTGACACACACTTGATTCACTTACAGAGAGATATCAATACTTAGGTTTTCAGATGCTTACGAGTCTGATATATTCTTCTGTGATGAATAGGAGCTGTTGAGTCCTGTTCACTGAGCAAGGAGTAGGTGGTGTCTATTATATATTTGCTTTTCCGACCGGTATCTGTGCTCATTTCCAAGTTGTTTTTATGCATCACGCCACCTCACCTTCCTGCTTAAGCAGGCCTAAGTGTGTTTTCGAAAAGCGTGAGTCTGTTCTCTTTTGTCATTCGGGTCGTGGGTAGCGATTTGTACATTCCCTCTCTAAGTGATATCCCAAGTTTCTTTTTCTGTGGGACAGATTTCACTTAGCATCATCGTACCTCAATCCACTGATTATGCTGGAACCAGCCTTATGACATGGATTCCATGGCTGAGGGATATTCCCTCGTACCTAAGTAGCACAAATTCTTGGTCCATTTCTCTCTTCCCCGGCATATGAAGGGTGTCCCGAAGTCGAGGTTGTTGTAAAGAGAGAAGCCCTAAACTTTGGTGTGCCTGCGTCTGGTTGATTTTTAGTTTTCACAAGATATAGGCCCACGTGTGGAGGTGCCCTATGCTCTGTGTTTCTGTTCTGTACGTGTTTTCGGAACGAGCATACGCTTCTCCAGAGTGGCTGTTGGCATTTTGCGTCCCTCCCGGCAACTGGACAAGGCTCCCTTATCTCCTTGGCCTGTCCTGCCTTTCTGGTTTTTAGACATTTTCCGCATGGCTCTTTTGCCCGGGGGGGGAGTGAGATTTCTTTGTAGTGCCGATTTGCTCTCCCCGGGTGCTTGGTTGGCCAAAAAGGGCGTATGCGTTTTTTCCTGAATATATTCAGGAAAAAACGCATACGCCCTTTTTGGCCAACTGCATCATTGTCCACGTTCTGCCGCTTTTCCTGTGCTGGGAAGGCCATTCCCATCTACCTCCTGAACTCCGTTTCGTGCAATTCTGCCTTGCGTTCAAATCCCCTTCGTGGCCTTACCTCAGTATGTTTTTGGACGAGTGTTATCATTTAGAGCTCGGCAGGTTTGTGAAGTGCAGTGCCCCAGAGCTCCGTTTGGCAGGTCGCTTTGGTGTGAGCTGGCCGCAATAGCGCAAGATTGCTTCAGGCCCTGTTGTGCTTGCGGCGAGGCAGGCCGAGCCTTTGGTGAATTCCTCTTCGTGATGGGAAATTAGAGTGACGTGGGCCTGTCCGAACACCGCCAGCTGGTCTCTCATAGGTTGCCCCTCTTCCAGTTCATCCTTCGGACCACTTGCAGAGACTACGAAAGAGGAGTGTCAAGACGCTGATCCTGCAAGTGGGGGAATTGTTAGTCAAGCGGCTGGAATGGCGGACGCTAGCACCCGGAGGTGAAAAATGAGGTGCGCTTTCGAAAGCTTTCCCGATCACACGGTGTACCATCCCCTGGGATTCGCATGAGTGGTTTGGCTGTAGGAAAGTTGCCTTGAACCTGGAGAGGTGGGACCCATGGAATGGGTAGCACGCAGTATAACTCTAGAGGCTCTGCCTTTGCTCCTCCAACCTCAGCAATCCTCTCAGCCTGAGGAGTATCCAGCCTTATGTCTTATGCCGCTGTGGGTGTAGATGTGGTCAATCCTGGTTGCATCACAGCCCCTGAACGCATTTTGGCAGAATTTCCCTCCCTCTCGCCGTGCTTCTTTCTTCTGTGTTTTGGAAATGTATTTTTAGAATGGGCTTTAGCTGATTTTCAGTGCTGTGTTGATGCCGCTTGACACACACTTGATTCACTTACAGAGAGATATCAATACTTAGGTTTTCAGATGCTTACGAGTCTGATATATTCTTCTGTGATGAATAGGAGCTGTTGAGTCCTGTTCACTGAGCAAGGAGTAGGTGGTGTCTATTATATATTTGCTTTTCCGACCGGTATCTGTGCTCATTTCCAAGTCGTGTTTTATGCATCACGCCACCTCACCTTTCCGCTTAAGCAGGCCTAAGTGTGTTTTGGAAAAGCGTGAGTCTGTTCTCTTTTGTCATTCGGGTCGTGGGTAGCGATTTGTACATTCCCTCTCTAAGTGATATCCCAAGTTTCTTTTTCTGTGGGACAGATTTCACTTAGCATCATCGTACCTCAATCCACTCATTATGCTGGAACCAGCCTTATGACATGGATTCCATGGCTGAGGGATATTCCCTCGTACCTAAGTAGCACAAATTCTTGGTCCATTTCTCTCTTCCCCGGCATATGAAGGGTGTCCCGAAGTCGAGGTTGTTGTAAAGAGAGAAGCCCTAAACTTTGGGGTGCCTGCGTCTGGTTGATTTTTAGTTTTCCCAAGATATAGGCCCACGTGTGGAGGTGCCCTATGCTCTGTGTTTCTGTTCTGTACGTGTTTTAGGAACGAGCATACGCTTCTCCAGAGTGGCTGTTGGCATTTTGCGTCCCTCCCGGCAACTGGACAAGGCTCCCTTATCTCCTTGGCCTGTCCTGCCTTTCTGGTTTTTAGACATTTTCCGGATGGCTCTTTTGCCCGGGGGGGGAGTGAGATTTCTTTGTAGTGCCGATTTGCTCTCCCCGGGTGCTTGGTTGGCCAAAAAGGGCGTATGCGTTTTTTCCTGAATATATTCAGGAAAAAACGCATACGCCCTTTTTGGCCAACTGCATCATTGTCCACGTTCTGCCGCTTTTCCTGTGCTGGGAAGGCCATTCCCATCTACCTCCTGAACTCCGTTTCGTGCAATTCTGCCTTGCGTTCCAATCCCCTTCGTGGCCTTACCTCAGTATGTTTTTGGACGAGTGTTATCATTTAGAGCTCGGCAGGTTTGTGAAGTGCAGTGCCCCAGAGCTCCGTTTGGCAGGTCGCTTTGGTGTGAGCTGGCCGCAATAGCGCAAGATTGCTTCAGGCCCTGTTGTGCTTGCGGCGAGGCAGGCCGAGCCTTTGGTGAATTCCTCTTCGTGATGGGAAATTAGAGTGACGTGGGCCTGTCCGAACACCGCCAGCTGGTCTCTCATAGGTTGCCCCTCTTCCAGTTCATCCTTCGGACCACTTGCAGAGACTACGAAAGAGGAGTGTCAAGACGCTGATCCTGCAAGTGGGGGAATTGTTAGTCAAGCGGCTGGAATGGCGGACGCTAGCACCCGGAGGTGAAAAATGAGGTGCGCTTTCGAAAGCTTTCCCGATCACACGGTGTACCATCCCCTGGGATTCGCATGAGTGGTTTGGCTGTAGGAAAGTTGCCTTGAACCTGGAGAGGTGGGACCCATGGAATGGGTAGCACGCAGTATAACTCTAGAGGCTCTGCCTTTGCTCCTCCAACCTCAGCAATCCTCTCAGCCTGAGGAGTATCCAGCCTTATGTCTTATGCCGCTGTGGGTGTAGATGTGGTCAATCCTGGTTGCATCACAGCCCCTGAACGCATTTTGGCAGAATTTCCCTCCCTCTCGCCGTGCTTCTTTCTTCTGTGTTTTGGAAATGTATTTTTAGAATGGGCTTTAGCTGATTTTCAGTGCTGTGTTGATGCCGCTTGACACACACTTGATTCACTTACAGAGAGATATCAATACTTAGGTTTTCAGATGCTTACGAGTCTGATATATTCTTCTGTGATGAATAGGAGCTGTTGAGTCCTGTTCACTGAGCAAGGAGTAGGTGGTGTCTATTATATATTTGCTTTTCCGACCGGTATCTGTGCTCATTTCCAAGTCGTGTTTTATGCATCACGCCACCTCACCTTTCCGCTTAAGCAGGCCTAAGTGTGTTTTGGAAAAGCGTGAGTCTGTTCTCTTTTGTCATTCGGGTCGTGGGTAGCGATTTGTACATTCCCTCTCTAAGTGATATCCCAAGTTTCTTTTTCTGTGGGACAGATTTCACTTAGCATCATCGTACCTCAATCCACTCATTATGCTGGAACCAGCCTTATGACATGGATTCCATGGCTGAGGGATATTCCCTCGTACCTAAGTAGCACAAATTCTTGGTCCATTTCTCTCTTCCCCGGCATATGAAGGGTGTCCCGAAGTCGAGGTTGTTGTAAAGAGAGAAGCCCTAAACTTTGGTGTGCCTGCGTCTGGTTGATTTTTAGTTTTCCCAAGATATAGGCCCACGTGTGGAGGTGCCCTATGCTCTGTGTTTCTGTTCTGTACGTGTTTTAGGAACGAGCATACGCTTCTCCAGAGTGGCTGTTGGCATTTTGCGTCCCTCCCGGCAACTGGACAAGGCTCCCTTATCTCCTTGGCCTGTCCTGCCTTTCTGGTTTTTAGACATTTTCCGCATGGCTCTTTTGCCCGGGGGGGGAGTGAGATTTCTTTGTAGTGCCGATTTGCTCTCCCCGGGTGCTTGGTTGGCCAAAAAGGGCGTATGCGATTTTTCCTGAATATATTCAGGAAAAAACGCATACGCCCTTTTTGGCCAACTGCATCATTGTCCACGTTCTGCCGCTTTTCCTGTGCTGGGAAGGCCATTCCCATCTACCTCCTGAACTCCGTTTCGTGCAATTCTGCCTTGCGTTCAAATCCCCTTCGTGGCCTTACCTCAGTATGTTTTTGGACGAGTGTTATCATTTAGAGCTCGGCAGGTTTGTGAAGTGCAGTGCCCCAGAGCTCCGTTTGGCAGGTCGCTTTGGTGTGAGCTGGCCGCAATAGCGCAAGATTGCTTCAGGCCCTGTTGTGCTTGCGGCGAGGCAGGCCGAGCCTTTGGTGAATTCCTCTTCGTGATGGGAAATTAGAGTGACGTGGGCCTGTCCGAACACCGCCAGCTGGTCTCTCATAGGTTGCCCCTCTTCCAGTTCATCCTTCGGACCACTTGCAGAGACTACGAAAGAGGAGTGTCAAGACGCTGATCCTGCAAGTGGGGGAATTGTTAGTCAAGCGGCTGGAATGGCGGACGCTAGCACCCGGAGGTGAAAAATGAGGTGCGCTTTCGAAAGCTTTCCCGATCACACGGTGTACCATCCCCTGGGATTCGCATGAGTGGTTTGGCTGTAGGAAAGTTGCCTTGAACCTGGAGAGGTGGGACCCATGGAATGGGTAGCACGCAGTATAACTCTAGAGGCTCTGCCTTTGCTCCTCCAACCTCAGCAATCCTCTCAGCCTGAGGAGTATCCAGCCTTATGTCTTATGCCGCTGTGGGTTTAGATGTGGTCAATCCTCATTGCATCACAGCCCCTGAACGCATTTTGGCAGAATTTCCCTCCCTCTCGTCGTGCTTCTTTCTTCTGTGTTTTGGAAATGTATTTTTAGAATGGGCTTTAGCTGATTTTCAGTGCTGTGTTGATGCCGCTTGACACACACTTGATTCACTTACAGAGAGATATCAATACTTAGGTTTTCAGATGCTTACGAGTCTGATATATTCTTCTGTGATGAATAGGAGCTGTTGAGTCCTGTTCACTGAGCAAGGAGTAGGTGGTGTCTATTATATATTTGCTTTTCCGACCGGTATCTGTGCTCATTTCCAAGTTGTTTTTATGCATCACGCCACCTCACCTTCCTGCTTAAGCAGGCCTAAGTGTGTTTTCGAAAAGCGTGAGTCTGTTCTCTTTTGTCATTCGGGTCGTGGGTAGCGATTTGTACATTCCCTCTCTAAGAGATATCCCAAGTTTCTTTTTCTGTGGGACAGATTTCACTTAGCATCATCGTACCTCAATCCACTGATTATGCTGGAACCAGCCTTATGACATGGATTCCATGGCTGAGGGATATTCCCTCGTACCTAAGTAGCACAAATTCTTGGTCCATTTCTCTCTTCCCCGGCATATGAAGGGTGTCCCGAAGTCGAGGTTGTTGTAAAGAGAGAAGCCCTAAACTTTGGTGTGCCTGCGTCTGGTTGATTTTTAGTTTTCACAAGATATAGGCCCACGTGTGGAGGTGCCCTATGCTCTGTGTTTCTGTTCTGTACGTGTTTTAGGAACGAGCATACGCTTCTCCAGAGTGGCTGTTGGCATTTTGCGTCCCTCCCGGCAACTGGACAAGGCTCCCTTATCTCCTTGGCCTGTCCTGCCTTTCTGGTTTTTAGACATTTTCCGCATGGCTCTTTTGCCCGGGGGGGGAGTGAGATTTCTTTGTAGTGCCGATTTGCTCTCCCCGGGTGCTTGGTTGGCCAAAAAGGGCGTATGCGTTTTTTCCTGAATATATTCAGGAAAAAACGCATACGCCCTTTTTGGCCAACTGCATCATTGTCCACGTTCTGCCGCTTTTCCTGTGCTGGGAAGGCCATTCCCATCTACCTCCTGAACTCCGTTTCGTGCAATTCTGCCTTGCGTTCAAATCCCCTTCGTGGCCTTACCTCAGTATGTTTTTGGACGAGTGTTATCATTTAGAGCTCGGCAGGTTTGTGAAGTGCAGTGCCCCAGAGCTCCGTTTGGCAGGTCGCTTTGGTGTGAGCTGGCCGCAATAGCGCAAGATTGCTTCAGGCCCTGTTGTGCTTGCGGCGAGGCAGGCCGAGCCTTTGGTGAATTCCTCTTCGTGATGGGAAATTAGAGTGACGTGGGCCTGTCCGAACACCGCCAGCTGGTCTCTCATAGGTTGCCCCTCTTCCAGTTCATCCTTCGGACCACTTGCAGAGACTACGAAAGAGGAGTGTCAAGACGCTGATCCTGCAAGTGGGGGAATTGTTAGTCAAGCGGCTGGAATGGTGGACGCTAGCACCCGGAGGTGAAAAATGAGGTGCGCTTTCGAAAGCTTTCCCGATCACACGGTGTACCATCCCCTGGGATTCGCATGAGTGGTTTGGCTGTAGGAAAGTTGCCTTGAACCTGGAGAGGTGGGACCCATGGAATGGGTAGCACGCAGTATAACTCTAGAGGCTCTGCCTTTGCTCCTCCAACCTCAGCAATCCTCTCAGCCTGAGGAGTATCCAGCCTTATGTCTTATGCCGCTGTGGGTTTAGATGTGGTCAATCCTCATTGCATCACAGCCCCTGAACGCATTTTGGCAGAATTTCCCTCCCTCTCGTCGTGCTTCTTTCTTCTGTGTTTTGGAAATGTATTTTTAGAATGGGCTTTAGCTGATTTTCAGTGCTGTGTTGATGCCGCTTGACACACACTTGATTCACTTACAGAGAGATATCAATACTTAGGTTTTCAGATGCTTACGAGTCTGATATATTCTTCTGTGATGAATAGGAGCTGTTGAGTCCTGTTCACTGAGCAAGGAGTAGGTGGTGTCTATTATATATTTGCTTTTCCGACCGGTATCTGTGCTCATTTCCAAGTTGTTTTTATGCATCACGCCACCTCACCTTCCTGCTTAAGCAGGCCTAAGTGTGTTTTCGAAAAGCGTGAGTCTGTTCTCTTTTGTCATTCGGGTCGTGGGTAGCGATTTGTACATTCCCTCTCTAAGTGATATCCCAAGTTTCTTTTTCTGTGGGACAGATTTCACTTAGCATCATCGTACCTCAATCCACTGATTATGCTGGAACCAGCCTTATGACATGGATTCCATGGCTGAGGGATATTCCCTCGTACCTAAGTAGCACAAATTCTTGGTCCATTTCTCTCTTCCCCGGCATATGAAGGGTGTCCCGAAGTCGAGGTTGTTGTAAAGAGAGAAGCCCTAAACTTTGGTGTGCCTGCGTCTGGTTGATTTTTAGTTTTCACAAGATATAGGCCCACGTGTGGAGGTGCCCTATGCTCTGTGTTTCTGTTCTGTACGTGTTTTCGGAACGAGCATACGCTTCTCCAGAGTGGCTGTTGGCATTTTGCGTCCCTCCCGGCAACTGGACAAGGCTCCCTTATCTCCTTGGCCTGTCCTGCCTTTCTGGTTTTTAGACATTTTCCGCATGGCTCTTTTGCCCGGGGGGGGAGTGAGATTTCTTTGTAGTGCCGATTTGCTCTCCCCGGGTGCTTGGTTGGCCAAAAAGGGCGTATGCGTTTTTTCCTGAATATATTCAGGAAAAAACGCATACGCCCTTTTTGGCCAACTGCATCATTGTCCACGTTCTGCCGCTTTTCCTGTGCTGGGAAGGCCATTCCCATCTACCTCCTGAACTCCGTTTCGTGCAATTCTGCCTTGCGTTCAAATCCCCTTCGTGGCCTTACCTCAGTATGTTTTTGGACGAGTGTTATCATTTAGAGCTCGGCAGGTTTGTGAAGTGCAGTGCCCCAGAGCTCCGTTTGGCAGGTCGCTTTGGTGTGAGCTGGCCGCAATAGCGCAAGATTGCTTCAGGCCCTGTTGTGCTTGCGGCGAGGCAGGCCGAGCCTTTGGTGAATTCCTCTTCGTGATGGGAAATTAGAGTGACGTGGGCCTGTCCGAACACCGCCAGCTGGTCTCTCATAGGTTGCCCCTCTTCCAGTTCATCCTTCGGACCACTTGCAGAGACTACGAAAGAGGAGTGTCAAGACGCTGATCCTGCAAGTGGGGGAATTGTTAGTCAAGCGGCTGGAATGGCGGACGCTAGCACCCGGAGGTGAAAAATGAGGTGCGCTTTCGAAAGCTTTCCCGATCACACGGTGTACCATCCCCTGGGATTCGCATGAGTGGTTTGGCTGTAGGAAAGTTGCCTTGAACCTGGAGAGGTGGGACCCATGGAATGGGTAGCACGCAGTATAACTCTAGAGGCTCTGCCTTTGCTCCTCCAACCTCAGCAATCCTCTCAGCCTGAGGAGTATCCAGCCTTATGTCTTATGCCGCTGTGGGTGTAGATGTGGTCAATCCTGGTTGCATCACAGCCCCTGAACGCATTTTGGCAGAATTTCCCTCCCTCTCGCCGTGCTTCTTTCTTCTGTGTTTTGGAAATGTATTTTTAGAATGGGCTTTAGCTGATTTTCAGTGCTGTGTTGATGCCGCTTGACACACACTTGATTCACTTACAGAGAGATATCAATACTTAGGTTTTCAGATGCTTACGAGTCTGATATATTCTTCTGTGATGAATAGGAGCTGTTGAGTCCTGTTCACTGAGCAAGGAGTAGGTGGTGTCTATTATATATTTGCTTTTCCGACCGGTATCTGTGCTCATTTCCAAGTCGTGTTTTATGCATCACGCCACCTCACCTTTCCGCTTAAGCAGGCCTAAGTGTGTTTTGGAAAAGCGTGAGTCTGTTCTCTTTTGTCATTCGGGTCGTGGGTAGCGATTTGTACATTCCCTCTCTAAGTGATATCCCAAGTTTCTTTTTCTGTGGGACAGATTTCACTTAGCATCATCGTACCTCAATCCACTCATTATGCTGGAACCAGCCTTATGACATGGATTCCATGGCTGAGGGATATTCCCTCGTACCTAAGTAGCACAAATTCTTGGTCCATTTCTCTCTTCCCCGGCATATGAAGGGTGTCCCGAAGTCGAGGTTGTTGTAAAGAGAGAAGCCCTAAACTTTGGGGTGCCTGCGTCTGGTTGATTTTTAGTTTTCCCAAGATATAGGCCCACGTGTGGAGGTGCCCTATGCTCTGTGTTTCTGTTCTGTACGTGTTTTAGGAACGAGCATACGCTTCTCCAGAGTGGCTGTTGGCATTTTGCGTCCCTCCCGGCAACTGGACAAGGCTCCCTTATCTCCTTGGCCTGTCCTGCCTTTCTGGTTTTTAGACATTTTCCGGATGGCTCTTTTGCCCGGGGGGGGAGTGAGATTTCTTTGTAGTGCCGATTTGCTCTCCCCGGGTGCTTGGTTGGCCAAAAAGGGCGTATGCGTTTTTTCCTGAATATATTCAGGAAAAAACGCATACGCCCTTTTTGGCCAACTGCATCATTGTCCACGTTCTGCCGCTTTTCCTGTGCTGGGAAGGCCATTCCCATCTACCTCCTGAACTCCGTTTCGTGCAATTCTGCCTTGCGTTCCAATCCCCTTCGTGGCCTTACCTCAGTATGTTTTTGGACGAGTGTTATCATTTAGAGCTCGGCAGGTTTGTGAAGTGCAGTGCCCCAGAGCTCCGTTTGGCAGGTCGCTTTGGTGTGAGCTGGCCGCAATAGCGCAAGATTGCTTCAGGCCCTGTTGTGCTTGCGGCGAGGCAGGCCGAGCCTTTGGTGAATTCCTCTTCGTGATGGGAAATTAGAGTGACGTGGGCCTGTCCGAACACCGCCAGCTGGTCTCTCATAGGTTGCCCCTCTTCCAGTTCATCCTTCGGACCACTTGCAGAGACTACGAAAGAGGAGTGTCAAGACGCTGATCCTGCAAGTGGGGGAATTGTTAGTCAAGCGGCTGGAATGGCGGACGCTAGCACCCGGAGGTGAAAAATGAGGTGCGCTTTCGAAAGCTTTCCCGATCACACGGTGTACCATCCCCTGGGATTCGCATGAGTGGTTTGGCTGTAGGAAAGTTGCCTTGAACCTGGAGAGGTGGGACCCATGGAATGGGTAGCACGCAGTATAACTCTAGAGGCTCTGCCTTTGCTCCTCCAACCTCAGCAATCCTCTCAGCCTGAGGAGTATCCAGCCTTATGTCTTATGCCGCTGTGGGTGTAGATGTGGTCAATCCTGGTTGCATCACAGCCCCTGAACGCATTTTGGCAGAATTTCCCTCCCTCTCGCCGTGCTTCTTTCTTCTGTGTTTTGGAAATGTATTTTTAGAATGGGCTTTAGCTGATTTTCAGTGCTGTGTTGATGCCGCTTGACACACACTTGATTCACTTACAGAGAGATATCAATACTTAGGTTTTCAGATGCTTACGAGTCTGATATATTCTTCTGTGATGAATAGGAGCTGTTGAGTCCTGTTCACTGAGCAAGGAGTAGGTGGTGTCTATTATATATTTGCTTTTCCGACCGGTATCTGTGCTCATTTCCAAGTCGTGTTTTATGCATCACGCCACCTCACCTTTCCGCTTAAGCAGGCCTAAGTGTGTTTTGGAAAAGCGTGAGTCTGTTCTCTTTTGTCATTCGGGTCGTGGGTAGCGATTTGTACATTCCCTCTCTAAGTGATATCCCAAGTTTCTTTTTCTGTGGGACAGATTTCACTTAGCATCATCGTACCTCAATCCACTCATTATGCTGGAACCAGCCTTATGACATGGATTCCATGGCTGAGGGATATTCCCTCGTACCTAAGTAGCACAAATTCTTGGTCCATTTCTCTCTTCCCCGGCATATGAAGGGTGTCCCGAAGTCGAGGTTGTTGTAAAGAGAGAAGCCCTAAACTTTGGGGTGCCTGCGTCTGGTTGATTTTTAGTTTTCCCAAGATATAGGCCCACGTGTGGAGGTGCCCTATGCTCTGTGTTTCTGTTCTGTACGTGTTTTAGGAACGAGCATACGCTTCTCCAGAGTGGCTGTTGGCATTTTGCGTCCCTCCCGGCAACTGGACAAGGCTCCCTTATCTCCTTGGCCTGTCCTGCCTTTCTGGTTTTTAGACATTTTCCGGATGGCTCTTTTGCCCGGGGGGGGAGTGAGATTTCTTTGTAGTGCCGATTTGCTCTCCCCGGGTGCTTGGTTGGCCAAAAAGGGCGTATGCGTTTTTTCCTGAATATATTCAGGAAAAAACGCATACGCCCTTTTTGGCCAACTGCATCATTGTCCACGTTCTGCCGCTTTTCCTGTGCTGGGAAGGCCATTCCCATCTACCTCCTGAACTCCGTTTCGTGCAATTCTGCCTTGCGTTCAAATCCCCTTCGTGGCCTTACCTCAGTATGTTTTTGGACGAGTGTTATCATTTAGAGCTCGGCAGGTTTGTGAAGTGCAGTGCCCCAGAGCTCCGTTTGGCAGCTCGCTTTGGTGTGAGCTGGCCGCAATAGCGCAAGATTGCTTCAGGCCCTGTTGTGCTTGCGGCGAGGCAGGCCGAGCCTTTGGTGAATTCCTCTTCGTGATGGGAAATTAGAGTGACGTGGGCCTGTCCGAACACCGCCAGCTGGTCTCTCATAGGTTGCCCCTCTTCCAGTTCATCCTTCGGACCACTTGCAGAGACTACGAAAGAGGAGTGTCAAGACGCTGATCCTGCAAGTGGGGGAATTGTTAGTCAAGCGGCTGGAATGGCGGACGCTAGCACCCGGAGGTGAAAAATGAGGTGCGCTTTCGAAAGCTTTCCCGATCACACGGTGTACCATCCCCTGGGATTCGCATGAGTGGTTTGGCTGTAGGAAAGTTGCCTTGAACCTGGAGAGGTGGGACCCATGGAATGGGTAGCACGCAGTATAACTCTAGAGGCTCTGCCTTTGCTCCTCCAACCTCAGCAATCCTCTCAGCCTGAGGAGTATCCAGCCTTATGTCTTATGCCGCTGTGGGTGTAGATGTGGTCAATCCTGGTTGCATCACAGCCCCTGAACGCATTTTGGCAGAATTTCCCTCCCTCTCGCCGTGCTTCTTTCTTCTGTGTTTTGGAAATGTATTTTTAGAATGGGCTTTAGCTGATTTTCAGTGCTGTGTTGATGCCGCTTGACACACACTTGATTCACTTACAGAGAGATATCAATACTTAGGTTTTCAGATGCTTACGAGTCTGATATATTCTTCTGTGATGAATAGGAGCTGTTGAGTCCTGTTCACTGAGCAAGGAGTAGGTGGTGTCTATTATATATTTGCTTTCCGACCGGTATCTGTGCTCATTTCCAAGTCGTGTTTTATGCATCACGCCACCTCACCTTTCTGCTTAAGCAGGCCTAAGTGTGTTTTGGAAAAGCGTGAGTCTGTTCTCTTTTGTCATTCGGGTCGTGGGTAGCGATTTGTACATTCCCTCTCTAAGTGATATCCCAAGTTTCTTTTTCTGTGGGACAGATTTCACTTAGCATCATCGTACCTCAATCCACTGATTATGCTGGAACCAGCCTTATGACATGGATTCCATGGCTGAGGGATATTCCCTCGTACCTAAGTAGCACAAATTCTTGGTCCATTTCTCTCTTCCCCGGCATATGAAGGGTGTCCCGAAGTCGAGGTTGTTGTAAAGAGAGAAGCCCTAAACTTTGGTGTGCCTGCGTCTGGTTGATTTTTAGTTTTCACAAGATATAGGCCCACGTGTGGAGGTGCCCTATGCTCTGTGTTTCTGTTCTGTACGTGTTTTAGGAACGAGCATACGCTTCTCCAGAGTGGCTGTTGGCATTTTGCGTCCCTCCCGGCAACTGGACAAGGCTCCCTTATCTCCTTGGCCTGTCCTGCCTTTCTGGTTTTTAGACATTTTCCGCATGGCTCTTTTGCCCGGGGGGGGAGTGAGATTTCTTTGTAGTGCCGATTTGCTCTCCCCGGGTGCTTGGTTGGCCAAAAAGGGCGTATGCGTTTTTTCCTGAATATATTCAGGAAAAAACGCATACGCCCTTTTTGGCCAACTGCATCATTGTCCACGTTCTGCCGCTTTTCCTGTGCTGGGAAGGCCATTCCCATCTACCTCCTGAACTCCGTTTCGTGCAATTCTGCCTTGCGTTCAAATCCCCTTCGTGGCCTTACCTCAGTATGTTTTTGGACGAGTGTTATCATTTAGAGCTCGGCAGGTTTGCGAAGTGCAGTGCCCCAGAGCTCCGTTTGGCAGGTCGCTTTGGTGTGAGCTGGCCGCAATAGCGCAAGATTGCTTCAGGCCCTGTTGTGCTTGCGGCGAGGCAGGCCGAGCCTTTGGTGAATTCCTCTTCGTGATGGGAAATTAGAGTGACGTGGGCCTGTCCGAACACCGCCAGCTGGTCTCTCATAGGTTGCCCCTCTTCCAGTTCATCCTTCGGACCACTTGCAGAGACTACGAAAGAGGAGTGTCAAGACGCTGATCCTGCAAGTGGGGGAATTGTTAGTCAAGCGGCTGGAATGGCGGACGCTAGCACCCGGAGGTGAAAAATGAGGTGCGCTTTCGAAAGCTTTCCCGATCACACGGTGTACCATCCCCTGGGATTCGCATGAGTGGTTTGGCTGTAGGAAAGTTGCCTTGAACCTGGAGAGGTGGGACCCATGGAATGGGTAGCACGCAGTATAACTCTAGAGGCTCTGCCTTTGCTCCTCCAACCTCAGCAATCCTCTCAGCCTGAGGAGTATCCAGCCTTATGTCTTATGCCGCTGTGGGTGTAGATGTGGTCAATCCTGGTTGCATCACAGCCCCTGAACGCATTTTGGCAGAA
The DNA here is from genome assembly GCF_026419965.1 of Kogia breviceps. Lineage (NCBI taxonomy): Eukaryota > Metazoa > Chordata > Mammalia > Artiodactyla > Physeteridae > Kogia > Kogia breviceps. Next base: position 88,209,407 of record NC_081318.1, read on the forward strand.
TTTCCCTCCCTCTCGCCGTGCTTCTTTCTTCTGTGTTTTGGAAATGTATTTTTAGAATGGGCTTTAGCTGATTTTCAGTGCTGTGTTGATGCCTCTTGACACACACTTGATTCACTTACAGAGAGATATCAATACTTAGGTTTTCAGATGCTTACGAGTCTGATATATTCTTCTGTGATGAATAGGAGCTGTTGAGTCCTGTTCACTGAGCAAGGAGTAGGTGTTGTCTATTATATATTTGCTTTTCCGACCGGTATCTGTGCTCATTTCCAAGTCGTGTTTTATGCATCAAGCCACCTCACCTTTCCGCTTAAGCAGGCCTAAGTGTGTTTTGGAAAAGCGTGAGTCTGTTCTCTTTTGTCATTCGGGTCGTGGGTAGCGATTTGTACATTCCCTCTCTAAGTGATATCCCAAGTTTCTTTTTCTGTGGGACAGATTTCACTTAGCATCATCGTACCTCAATCCACTCATTATGCTGGAACCAGCCTTATGACATGGATTCCATGGCTGAGGGATATTCCATCGTACCTAAGTACACAAATTCTTGGTCCATTTCTCTCTTCCCCGGCATATGAAGGGTGTCCCGAAGTCGAGGTTGTTGTAAAGAGAGAAGCCCTAAACTTTGGGGTGCCTGCGTCTGGTTGATTTTTAGTTTTCCCAAGATATAGGCCCACGTGTGGAGGTGCCCTATGCTCTGTGTTTCTGTTCTGTACGTGTTTTAGGAACGAGCATACGCTTCTCCAGAGTGGCTGTTGGTATTTTGCGTCCCTCCCGGCAACTGGACAAGGCTCCCTTATCTCCTTGGCCTGTCCTGCCTTTCTGGTTTTTAGACATTTTCCGGATGGCTCTTTTGCCCGGGGGGGGAGTGAGATTTCTTTGTAGTGCCGATTTGCTCTCCCCGGGTGCTTGGTTGGCCAAAAAGGGCGTATGCGTTTTTTCCTGAATATATTCAGGAAAAAACGCATACGCCCTTTTTG